>NC_090319.1:99733035-102133035 GCF_040869045.1 Eurosta solidaginis
GGCACAAGGATGTATTTTTGCATTATATTAGTCATTTGTCGGATCCGGTAGGATCGGACCACTATAACATATATCTCCCATACAACCGATCGTTCAGATAAGGCGATTTTGGTCATTGCCGCAATTCAGAAAGTATAAACGTGAAACTCGGAGATACATATTCTAATATATCATAGAAGATATCCTGAAAAAATCACTTTGATCGGAGCTATATATAGTATATATCCCATACAACCGATCGTTCAGATAGAAAGATTTTTGGCAATTTCTACCTTAATTTCCAATATAAAAACGTTAAACTTGGGGATATTTATTCTAATATATCATAGTAGATTTCATGGAAAAATCATTTCGATCGGAGCTATATATAATATATATCCCATACAACCGATCGTTCATATAGAAAGATTTTTAGCCATTTCTAATATATCATAGAAGATTTCTTGAAAAAATCACTTTGATCGGAGCTATATGTATATAGTATATACCTATCCCATACAACCGATCGTTCAGATAGAAAGATTTTTGGCCATTTCTCCCTTAGTTTCCAATATAAAAACGTGAAACTTGGTGATATATATTCGGCACAGCCGAAGACAGTCCCGTCCTTAGTTGTTATTATGAAGGTTCATATTAAAATCCTGAATGTGAGGTAAGGGATAACGATCGGGAACAGTTACAATATTTAATCTTCTAAAATCACCACATGGACGCCAATCATTCAACTCTTTTTTAGGTACAAGGTGAAGTGGTGATGCTACTGAAGAATTTGAAGGCCGACAAATGCCTGTTTTAACTAAGAAATCAAACCCCGTTTTCGCAACTTTGTATTTTACCGGATCTAATCGCCTGGGCTTAGAAAATGGAAGACTACCTTCTGTTACAAGTCGATGTACTGTTGTATGTTTAACAAGTTTAGTATGATCTGGCTCTGAAATAAGTGGCGGAAACTCTTTTAATAATTTTGTAAATTTATTGTCAACCACAAATAATTTAGGTAATGGAATATCACAAAAGTAGGATACTGTATTAACTGAGAGATTGGTTAATGGATCTACTAAAAGTTTATGTTTAATGTCTATAAGAAGACCATATTTACAAAGAAAATCAGCGCCAATTATTGGCCTGGTTATATCCGCAATTAAAAATTTAAAGGGAAATTCACGTCTTAAACCCAAATTTACGTTTAAAAGCCTGTTCGCGTAAGTGGCAATTGTTGAGCCATTAGCTGCAGTGAGAATTATGTCTGAACGTTTCCTATGAGGAAATTTAGACGCGGGTAATGCCGAAATTTCTGCTCCACTATCAATTAAAAAATTTTGTTTGTTTTCTCTATCAAAAATAAATAAGCGACGCGTCGAAAATTCTAAATTTCCGTTGTTCGTCGCTGCAACAACGGAAGAATTTAGTTTGTTGAATCTTTGTTTTTGTTATACGAACAAGGTTGTTCACACTTCCTGGCATTACTTCAAAATTTGTAGTGGAATCTACACAACTAATTTTGATTATTTCGTGAATTCGATCTATGCCTAAATGTATTCCTAAATTTGTTTCTCGAACTGGACCGCGATCTAGGTTGATTTCTATAAATTTGGTTTTTGACTTCAGATAACTCTAAAGAGAGTTTCTGGAAATTCTCACAAATCAAAGAGGTCGTTTTAAAAAAGTTTTGAACAACAGAATTTTGTGCTTTTATATCCGAAAAATTATTAACCGAAAATACTTCATTTTTGTTTATCACTTCCCAAATATTATCTGCTAATTTGGTTAATTCGGTAATATTATTAGAACTCGAACTAGCAAAAATCATACTCAAATTTTTAGGTAGTTTACGCATCCAAATTTTCTTTAAAATATTTTCGCTAAAATTTGACCCGGCTAATATAATTAAGGAAGGATAAAATTCTGATGGCTTACGATCACTCATCTCAGAATCGTTTAAAATTGTATCAAGTTTCGGGTTTTCGCTAAGTGAGTGTCTTTCTATTCGTCACTTTTTTAAGTTCAGTAAATTTGTTAATAATGGGGGGATTTTGGATAAAATCCAAAATAGTTATCATTTCCTGCGGAAGTGCTGTAATGATATGCTCGTATTTAGTGTTTTCTTGTGTAATGTTTTTAGTACTAAATTGTGTTTCGGCATGAATAAACCATGCTTCCGGACAATTAGTCCAAAAATGTGGAAGTTTTACTGAAACTACCAAAATTTCAATTTGAGTAACATTTGCATATGGATTTGTAATTTCATTTTGAGGAACATTTTCATATGGATTTTTAATTTGTTGTTGAGAAGTGTTATTTGGTAAATCTTTCAAAGAGTTATTTAAATTATTAGCAAATGTAGATGTTTGTGTGTATTATGTTGTGGTGAACGAAATATGTTAATTTAAATGAAAAGGAGTTTACGAACAAAAAACTGTAAAATAAATCAGTAATTATATCGGAAAATGTATTAAATAGATAATTAAAGAGAGAGTTTACAACGATTAAATAAATTAAAAATATATCTAATAAGCTGGGTCGATTTATTAACCTATATCGCGCCATCGATTTTTCGATAGGTTTTGGGCTCAGGAAAAAAAGTTTCACTAAGCATACCCAAAAAAATAATTTAGCGGACAATTTTGAGTCGGACAGGGTATACATGAAAATTTTAAAACCAAATGAAAATTTTTTAAGTAGGTCGTGAAAAAAACCTTAAAAATCTAAGAAAAAAATTCAAAAAACTCAAATTTTGCAGGCTCGAAAAAACTTTGGCGATAACAGTTTTTTGAAAAAAAAAAAATATTTTTTGGGTTTTGAGGAGTGTGTTGGTGAAAAAATTTGCAAAAGTGTTGCCGATGAAAACGAATTTGTCTCATAGTTACTATCCCACTAGGGTATATGCTATAGTGGTCCGATCCGGTCGATTCCGACAAATGTCAAATCCCCCATCAAAATATGCCTGCTTACCAAATTTCATCAAGATATCTCAAAAATAGAGGGACTAGTTTGCGTTCAAACAAACGGACAGACGGACAGACGGACATGGCTAAATCAACTTAGCTCATCCCCTGATCATTTTGGTATACTTATTGGTGGGTCTAACGGAAACATATACATAAAAAATGATTTGGAGCCTTGAAAATGAAAAAAATCGATTTCGACCAAAACAAGTCCCAAAAACCAAAAAAAAAAAAATTTTTTTTAAAACTGTTAATGCCAACGTTTTTATCGCATAATTCTAAGTGGGATAGTAACTATGAGACAAATTCGTTTTCATCGACAACACTTTTGCACTTTTCTGAAGAAACCCTTAAAAAAAATGGCGAAAAATAAATTTTTTCAACAAAACACTCCTCAAAACCCAAAAAAATTTTTTTTTTCAAAAAACTTTTGTCGCCAAAGTTTTTAGCGGACAATTTTGAGTCGGACAGGGTATACATGAAAATTTTAAAATCAAATGAAAATTTTTTAAGTAGGTCATGAAAAAAGCCTTAAAAATCATAGAAAAAGTCAAAAAACACAAATTTTGCAGGCTCGAAAATTATTTTTTTGGGTATTAATATCACTCTAGCAGTTTGACCAGCAATATAAATTTTAATCAATTCACATACCTTAAACTTCTAGTTATTGTATTTAAATTATATAGAAAGCATCTTTGCAATGGCATTTATGATTTTATTTAAAAATACAGCAGCGTGTGATGATCTTGATTACAGTAATAAAATGATACTTGTTGTTGATGGCATGGTATTTGATCCAAACTTATGATACGATTTGTAATTCACTTGATGCAGAGCAATATTTGTATCTTGGTTGTTGTTATTATTATTACTTATATTATTAGTTTTTATATTATTATTATTATTGTTGTTGTGGGAGCATTTATGTGTACGCAAGCTGGAACGTTGAGTATAATCTATTGAACAAATCGATCATATATAGGGTATAAGATTCTTATGCTTTAACATGTGGTCAGGACAATATATTTCCTGACGATAACATTTCCCACAAACATCAAAGTTAAATGGCTGCTTCCAATGTTGATGCACATGATATTGAAAACGCAGTTACGTATAATTTTCAAATGTTTCCTTGCAAATATGACATGTATATATAGATATCAGATAAAAGTTCTTATGATGCTCCTGGCAGGATCGCCATTTGTGGTAATTAAAACCACTTCTTGAATTTTAGTACAAAATTTAATTTTAATTAATTTAATTTATTAAACAAAATACGCCTAAAAATATGCGTATGAATTTCTTGAAATTTCTCACAATAATAATGAAAATTTTTGATAATTTAAAACTCAATATTGAAAATTAAAATATTGATAAAACATTTTAAAATTACAAAGTTCAAGGTAACTTAAACACAAAGTTAAATAAAAACAAGTAAGGTAGGCTAAGTTCCGGTGTAACCGAACATTACATACTCACTTGAGAGCTGTGGAGACAAAATAAGGGAAAATCACCATGTAGTAAAAAGAACCTAGGGTAACCCTGGAATGTGTTTGTATGACACGTGCATCAAATGGAAGGTATTAAAGAGTATTTTAAGAGGGAGGGGGCCATAGTTCTATAGATGGACGCCATTTAGGGATATCGCCATAAAGGTGGACCAGGCCTGACTAGAATTTGTTTATACCATATGGGTATCAAATGAAATGTGTTAATGATAATTTTAGAAGGGAGTGGGCCTAAGTTCTATAGGTGGACGCCTTTTCGAGATATCGCCATAAAGGTGAACCAGGGGTGACTCTAGAATTTGTTTTTACGATATGGGTATCAAATGAAAGGTATTAATGAGTATTTTAAAAGGGCGTTGGCCTAAGTTCTATATGTGGACGCCTTTTCGAGATATCGCCATAAAGATGGACCAGGGGTGACTCTAGAATTTGTTTGTACGATATGCGTATCAAATGAAAGGTGTTAATGAGTATTTTAAAGGGCGTGGGCCTTACTTCTATATGTGAACGCCTTTTCGAGATATCGCCATAAAGGTGGACCAGGGATGACTCTAGAATTTGTTTGTTCTATATGGATATCAAATGAAAGGTGTTAATGAGTATTTTAAAAGCGAGTGGGTCTTAGTTCTATAGGTGGACACCTTTTCCGAATATCGTTATAAAGGTGGACCAGGGTTGACTCTAGAATGCGTTTGTACAATATCGGTATCAAACGAAAGGTGTTAATATGTATTTTAAAAGGGAGTAGGCCTTAGTTCTATGGGTGGACGCCATTTCGGGATATCGCCATAAACGTGGACCAGGGGTGACTCTAGAATGCGTTTGTACAATATGGGTATCAAATGAAAGGTGTTAATGAGTATTTTAAAAGGGCGTGGGCCTTAGTTCTATAGGTGGACGCTTTTTCGAGATATCGCCATAAAGCTGGACCCGGGGTGACTATAATTTTTTTGTACAATATGGGTATCAAATGAAAGGTGTTAATGAGTATTTTAAAAGGGCGTGGGCCTTAGTTCTATAGGTGGACGCCTTTTCGAGATATCGCCATAAAGGTGGACCAGGGGTGACTCTAGAATTTGTTTGTACGATATGGGTATCAAATGAAAGGTGTTAATGAGTATTTTAAAAGGGCGTGGGCCTTAGTTCTATAGGTGGACGCCTTTTCGAGATATCGCCATAAAGCTGGACCCGGGGTGACTCTATAATTTGTTTGTACGATATGGGTATCAAATGAAAGGTGTTAATGAGTATTTTAAAAGGGCGTGGGCCTTAGTTCTATAGGTGGACGCCTTTTCGTGATATCGCCATAAAGGTGGGCCAGGGGTGACTCTAGAATTTTTTTGTATTATATGGGTATCAAATGAAAGGTGTTAATGAGTATTTTAAAAGGGAGTGGGCCTTAGTTCTATATGTGGACGCCTTTTCGAGATATCGCCATAAACGTGGACCAGGGGTGACTCTAGAATGCGTTTGTACGATATGGGTATCAAATTAAAGGGTATTAATGAGGGTTTTAAAAGGGAGTAGCCCTTAGTTGTATATGTGAAGGCGTTTTCGAGATATCGACCAAAATGTGGACCAGGGTGACCCAGAACATCTTCTGTCCGGCACCGCTAATTTATTTATATATGTCATACCACGAACAGTATTCCTGCCAAGATTCCAAGGGCTTTTGATTTCGCCATGCAAAACTTTTTCATAATATGGTAGGTGTCACACCCATTTTACCAAGTTTTTTTCTAAAGTTATATTTTGCGGCAATAGACCAATACAACTACCATGTTTCATTGCTTTTTACGTATTTGGTATATAATTATGGCATTTTTTTTCATTTTTCGTAATTTTCGATATCGAAAAAGTGGGCGTGGTCATAGTCGGATTTCGGCCATTTTTTACACCAATACAGAGTGAGGTCAGATAAGTACGTGAACTGAGTTTAGTAAAGATAGATCGATTTTTGCTCAAGTTATCGTGTTAACGGCCGAGCGGAAGGACAGACGGTCGACTGTGTATAAAAACTGGGCGTGGCTTCAACCGATTTCGCCCTTTTTCACAGAAAACAGTTATCGTCCCAGAATTTAAACCCCTACCAAATTGCACAAGGATTGGTAAATTTTTGTTCGACTTATGGCATTAAAAGTATCCTAGACAAATTAAATGAAAAGGGGCGGAGTCACGCCCATTTTTAAATTGTCTTTTATTTTTGTATTTTGTTGCACCATATCATTACTTGAGTTGAATGTTGACATAATTTACTTATATACTGTAAAGATATTAACTTTTCTTTTAAAATTTGAATTAAAAAAAATTTATTTTTAAAAGTGGGCGTGGTAGGTCTCCAATTTTGCTAGTTTTTATTAAGCATACATATAGTAATAAGAGTAACGTTACTGCCAAATTTCATCATGATATCTTCAACGACTGCCAAATTACAGCTTGCAAAATTTCTAAATTACCTTCTTTTAAAAGTGGGCGGTGCCACGCCCATTGTCCAAAATTTTACTAGTTTTCTATTCTGCGTCATAAGTTCAACCCACCTACCAAGTTTCATCGCTTAATCCATATTTGGTAATGAATTATCGCACTTTTTCGATTTTTCGAAATTTTCGATATCGAAAAAGTGGGCGTGGTTATAGTCCGATATCGTTCATTTTAAATAGCGATCTGAGGTGAGTGCCCAGGAACCTACATACCAAATTTCATCAAGATACCTCAAAAGTTACTCAAGTTATCGTGTTAACGGACAGACGGACGGACGGACATGGCTCAATCGAATTTTTTTTCAATACTGATGATTTTGATATATGGAAGTCTATATCTATCTCGATTCCTTTATACCTGTACAACCAACCGTTATCCAATCAAAGTTAATATACTCTGTGAGCTCTGCTCAACTGAGTATAATAATAAGAACCCTACAATCAGTGATGCAAAATCCTTTAGTAGGTTCTAGGGGCATAAACACTCCTTTGAAATGTTTCTTACCTTATACTTAAGTTGAGGATATATATACGTATGAGAAGGGTTTGAAAAATACTTGGGCATCTTTTGCTTATATGCGAAACTATGCAATAGCGTCTGAAATGTTAATTTTGATTTTCACACTTCATCCTCCAACACCCAAGTCTCCCGGTTTGACATTTCCTAAAGCTGGCGGCCCTATCCAAAACTAGTCCCTTGGAGTGAATCACATTCATTATAGCAGGGCCGTAGAGAGTAAATCCGGGCCCGGGACTAAACAATTTACGGGCCCCCCAAGTCTCCCGGTTTGACATTTCCTAAAGCTGGCGGCCCTATCCAAAACTAGTTCCTTGGAGTGAATCACATTCATTATAGCAGGGCCGTAGAGAGAAAATCCGGGCCCGGGACTAAACAATTTACGGGCCCGCTAAAAAATCCACTAATACTTTTGATTAACGTGAATTAATGGCGTCTCATTCATGAATCATTATTGATGGATTACATCAAAAAAAAATTTTGCCACATCAACTAAATGATTTTTGAACTAATACCTGACAATAAAATTAACACTGAATATGTACTATTCATACTATTTTATTGTAACGTAGAAATAAAATTCTCTTTTAACAACCACATATTGTTTCAAATAATCTTTTCTAGTTATTTGGTAACATTTTAGAATATTTCTGATAAATATAATGATGATTATAAATTTTAATTATTCAATATAGAAAGCTCGGATATCAAGGAGTGCCTTTACTTGCTTTTTTCGCTGCAAAATTTTTATAATATGTAATATCAAAATTTAACTGTCTTGCCAAAACGGATTCAACACAAAGCGATCTATGAAACTTTTTGATTCTTGAAAGGACGCTGAAGGAAAGTTCTGCACTAGCTATAGTGACAGGTATAGTGCAAAAGATACGTAAAGCAACACAAATGTTGGGGAAAATCGTATACAGATTTTGAACATATGTAGATAACATTTAGCAATTCCATTGGTGACAGACCTTTATCAAAATTTGCTTCGTAAATGTGTTTCAAGTGAATTATTTCGCATTCTAAGCTTTGAGAAAGGTCCGACTTGTATTTTTCGACAAATTTTGCTGCGCTCGCCCGAACATTAGTTTCATCCATGTCTTCAAATTGCCACAAAAAAGAAAACGTCTCGCTCAAATTTCTCATAGCTGCAAATCGTTCAGTAAAGGCATCACCAGGAATGTATTGTTTTTAAAATCAGACTATGAATCATCCGTAATCATCTCATTTAAATTATCTTCAGAACGTCTTTTGGGTTTTCTCTTTCGAATGTCCGGAAACTTTGGCGAGATGTTCAATTGAATAGCAACTGTTTTGCTTTCGTTTAAAATTGTTTCCCATTGGTTCCTGATCAACTTCAAATCAGCTAATAAGGCATCTAGATGTCGGACCTCAACATCTATGGTGGCGTCTCTAGCTTGGAGGACCACGTTTCTTTCATTAATGGTAGTCAGTATTTTGAACCTAGTTGAGATCAGCGATTTTCTGACCAGTTTTTTGGTTACAATTCACGAAAGCCAAAAACCGTTCTTGAATTGTAAAATTTGTTGCTTTCGAATTGAAATGGAGTTAGCTCAAAATGAACGTAGTCAACGTGACTAGCATCATGCATAGCATCAACGATAATAGCAAAATACTTGGCTTTCTTGCCTTGTTCTAATATAGTTTCCCTCACGTGCTTTGCACAAATTTCTATAAACTCGTTCTGAATGTCTAGAGAAAGATAGTGAACTTGCAAACGTTTGTGCTGCTATTGTGAAATCCTAACTTTCTCCAAATGATCTCTAAGTAGCGGATCATAATGGGTTATGAGATCTTAGACGCCCAAAAAAATTTCCATCTTTTCCTTCACCAAAATTCAGCCAAAACTAAAATAGTGTCCAAAATTCTATATAAAATTTCTCTTCACTTTTGAGTTTCAGTGATTATGTAGCTGTTCATTGGTAAGTGTATCAATTGTAGCCTCCTTTTGAATTAGATTTTGTAAAGATTGCCATTGAATATAACATTTAATGTGATCTTGAGTATTTTCGTGTCATGGCAGTTTATAGTATAGCTCCTTCCATACCTGGAATTTCGATTATCCGCACAACAAATTTTAGGTCGATTTAAAGTATTGGTGCTTAATAGACGACTTGGTAGGCAATAAAAAGCATTGCTACTGGCACTCCACACTAACCAGGGACGCTTCACTTCCTCTCCATTTGGCAAGATTCTGTTTTACACCGAGGTAGGAAATACCTCGTCATGACAATCACGTGGAAAAATAACAGGACACTTTTGATGACCTCGACGAATTATTTTGTTGACTTCTTCAGATCGAAAAAACTCATTATTCACGGTACTGGTATCGAAGTCGTTTAAATAATCTGGACTTTGATACAGAGTTGGTGGTATTGTTGGAAGACTTTTTGAGGATTGATGAGTGCCACCACGAAAACTTTACGTTTTGGATTCATATACACATACATTTTTGTTTGATGTTTTTCCTGTCTCCTCAGGCCAGGCAAAAAATCATTATCAATATTCGTTGCTTTTGAAATTCGACTTAAAATTTGCACATGGAACAACTAAAGACTCTCCTGAATTAAAAAAAAATGTCTTAATACCTCTAAATCGCGGGCCCCCTGAGAAACCCCGGGCCCGGGGGCATCCCCCCATTGCCCCTGCCCTCTCGTTTGGCCTGGATTATAGCCTATCAACCAAGTTTAAATATCACCTACACGTTACGGCTCCTTTTACAAATGTGAATACGTAGGCACATATATTTACCAGGTGAGGCTTTGTCCTTCGCAAGAACACTCAAAGTGCTGAAGCAACAGCTTTCCCAAGACAGTCGAACTAATGCCCGTGTGTGCTACTAGCCTATCGTAGTGGACAGTCGAACTAGTCTGAAAACTGAAGCTACGCGGTCATCCATAATGAGCTCTTTTCTCATAAGGCCGGAAAATAGTAGTTAACATCTTTCAACTTAAAATCGGTCGACTTTCATTATAAAATATCGTTTTGGTTTGAACACAAACGTCTGCAAACTTTGGTCTACATTTTAAAAACTTTATCCAGGGTCCTTGTAAAATTTTAATTATGTAGATGCGCCGAGGATTATACGATTTTCACCCATGAGATACGCAATGAGATCCACTTATAGTGCTTATGATTTCGAGGACGGCATCCTTGGCCGAATAGTCACTCCCTAACGTTTCAAGGTGTTTCTTTGGTGTAGCTCGGCAGCATAGCACGACAAAAACATCCGTTAGATAGTCTTCGGAGCTACAGCTAGAGCTTCTAGGAAAGTGACGTCGACGAAGGTATGAGTTCGAAGTCGCTTTCGTATAGCTTCTGTGCTGGCATAGCGTGTGAGGGTAAGGAGACGTGGTAGCGACTGGTGGTCGGGATTCCTACTGTTCGCACATCGGATATTGTAGCTCTTCAAAACAGCTGAAAAAACTGGAGGCGCCCTGTACCACGAGAGTCATGATTATTAATAGACCATTAATATCAACCGTAAGTCGCCTTTGTGCGTGACCGCCAAGGAGTCACAAATGATTTAAAGAAATTGTGTTCGCGACGATTGTTAGGAGTTAACCCTAGGTGAAACTACGCTTTGCACGAGATATACAGACAAAAGTGTGACCATTTTGTGTATCTTTCTTTCTTTTCAGCAAACGCAGCAGTACCAATTCCAAAGACCGGGGTTAGGTTCGAAGCCTCTCTGAAGTAAGTGAACGAGGCACATTCCCTTCACAAAGAGCCACTCCTGAAAATTTTTTACCAATCTGTGAGATTTTGAGGCAAAAATCCGGGATCTTTCCGAAATGGCCAAAACGTTGATTTCCTTAAATACATACAAACAAAACCTGGTAAAAGTCTAGTTGAAGGGTCGACTGCTAATACGCTACCAAAGATATAGAGACAGGCATCAAACGACGCGTCTTGACATCACTATTAATAATGCGAATGCGGAAAATAAAAATGTTAACTAGTTCAAAAGATATTAACGAAAAACCAAAAAATGACACGCTGGTCCCACCTAAACCGGGGGTGGGATCCATAGTATTTTTGCGCAGAACACCATCGGTCCTTCGGCCGCGCTTATAAGAAATTACCCTGGGGGTCCAAAACCGGTTTGGAGATCAAAAGCACTGCTACAACAACAACAAAAAGATCAAAACTATATCCGCGCAAAACACTTCTGTTCACAATTTTTTTGTGGGTACAACAACATTACAATAACCACATGAAAATCGCCAACTTCAACTGCAAATATCTCCGAACAGAGACAAAATTTTTCTTTTCCGCTTTCGGATTATTGTTGTCGAGGCCAATACGAGTCTTTTGACACCTCCCTCGGTATTTTTGGTAGCGTATTAGCAGTCGACCCCTCAACTAGACTTTTACCCAAAAAAAACCTTTCCTAAATATTATTATTTTTAAATAGAACATGTAAGGAAGGTTAAGTTCGGGTGTAACCGAACATTACATACTCAGTTGAGAGCTATGGTGACAACATAAGGGAAAATAACCATGTAGAAAATGAACCGAGGGAAACCCTGGAATGTGTTTGTATGACATGTGTATCAAATGAAAGGCATTAAAGAGTATTTTATGAGGGAGTGGCCATAGTTCTATAGATGAATGCCATTTAGGGATATAGCCATAAAGGTGGATCAGGGTTGACTCTAGAATGCGTTTGTACGATATGGGTATCAAATGAAAGGTGTTAATGAGTATTTTAAAAGGGAGTAATCCTTAGTTCCATAGGTGGACGCCGTTTCGAAATATCGCCATAAAGGTGGACCAGGGGTGACTATAGAATGGTTTTGTACGATATGGGTATCAAATTAAAGGTATTAATGAGGGTTTTAAAAGGGAGTGGTGGTTGTTGTATAGGTGGTCGCCTTTTCGAGATATCACCATAAAGGTGGACCAGGGGTGACTCTAGAATGCGTTTGTACGATATGGGTATCAAATGAAAGGTGTTAATGAGTGTTTTAAAAGGGAGTAATCCTTAGTTCCATAGGTGGACGCCGTTTCGAGATATCGCCATAAAGGTGGACCAGGGGTGACCCTGGAATTTGTTTGTACAATATGGGTATCAAAAGAAAGGTGTTAATGAGTATTTTAAAAGGGAGTAATCCTTAGTTCCATAGGTGGACGCCGTTTCGAGATATCGCCATGAAGCTGGACCAGGGGTGACCCTAGAATTTGTTTGTACAATATGGGCATCAAACGAAAGGTGTTAATGAGTATTTTAAAAGGGAGTGGGCCTTAGTTCTATAGGTGGACGCCGTTTTGAAATATCGCCATAAAGGTGGACCAGGGGTGACTCTAGAATGTGTTTGTACGATATGGGTATCAAATTAAAGGTATTAGTGAGGGTTTTAAAAGGGAGTGGTGGTTGTTGTATAGGGGGTCGCATTTTCGAGATATCGCCATAAAGGTGGACCAGGGGTGACCCTAGAATTTGTTTGTACAATATGGGTATCAAAAGAAAGGTGTTAATGAGTATTTTAAAAGGGAGTAATCCTTAGTTCCATAGGTGGACGCCGTTTCGAGATATCGTCATAAAGGTGGGCCAGGGGTGCTCTAGAATTCGTTTGTGCAATATGGGTATCAAACGAAAGGAGTTAATGAGTATTTTAAAAGGGAGAGGGCCTTAGTTCTCTAGGTGGACGCCTTTTCGAGGTATCGCAATAAAGGTGGACCAGGGGTGACTCTAGACTTTGTTTGTACGATATGGGTATCAAATGAAAGGTTTTAGTGAGTATTTTTAAAAGGGAGTGGGCCTTCGTTCTATAGGTGTTCGCCTTTTCGAGATATCGCCATAAAGGTGGACCAGGGGTGACTTTAGAATATGTTTGTACGATATGGGTATCAAATGAAAGGTGTAAATGAGTTTTTTTGAAAAGGGCGTGGGGCTTAGTTCTATAGGTGGACGCCTCTTCGAGATATCGCCATAAAGGTGGACCAGGGGTGACTCTAGAATGAGTTTGTACGATATGGGTATCAAATTTAAGGTATTAGTGAGAGTTTTAAAAGGGAGTGGTGGTAGTTGTATATGTGAAGGCGTTTTCCAGAAATCGACCAAAATGTGGACCAGGGTGACCCAGAACATCATCTGTTGGATACCGCTAATTTATTTATATATGTAATACCACGTACAGTATTCCTGCCAAGATTTTAAGGGTTTTTTATTTCGCCCTGCAGAACTTTTTCATTTTCTTCTACCTAATATGGTAGGTGTCACAACCATTTTATAAAGTTTTTTCTAAAGTTATGTTTCGCGTCAATAAAACAATCCAATTACCTTACCATGTTTCATCCCTTTTTTCGTATAGAATTATGGCATTTTTTTCATTTTTCGTAATTTTCGATATCGAAAAAGTGGGCGTGGTCATAGTCGGATTTCGTTCACTTTTCATACCAAGATAAAGTGAGTTCAAGTAAGCACGTGAACTAAGTTCATTAAAGATATGTCGATTTTTGCTCAAGTTATCGTGTTAACGGCCACGTGGAAAGACAGACGGACGACTGTGTATAAAAACTGGGCGTGGCAGCAAGCGATCCCGCCCATTTTCACAGAAAACAGTTAGCGTCATAAAATCTATGCCCCTACCAAATTTTAAAAGGTTTGGTTAATTTTTGTTCGACTTATGGCGTTAAACGTATCGTAGACAAATTAAATGAAAAAGGGCGGAGCCACGCCCATTTTGAAATTTTCTTTTATTTTTGTATTTTGTTGCACCATATCATTACTGGAGTTGAATGTTGACATAATTTACTTATATACTGTAAAGATTTTAACTTTTCTTTTAAAATTTGAATTAAAAAAAAATTTTTTTTAAAAGTGGGCGTGGTCGTTCTCCGATTTTGCTAATTTTTATTAAGCAGACATATAGTAATAAGAGTAATGTTCCTGCCAAATTTCATCATGATATCTTCAACGACTGCCAAATTACAGCTTGCAAAAATTTTAAACTACCTTCTTTTAAAAGTGGGCGGTGCCACGCCCATTGTCCAAAATTTTACTAGTTTTCTATTCTGCGGCATAAGTTAAACTCATCTACCAAGTTTCGTCGCTTTACCTGTCTTTTGTAATGAATTATCGCACTTTTTCGGTTTTTCGAAATTTTGGATATCGAAAAAGTGGGCGTGGTTATAGTCCGATATCGTTCATTTTAAATAGTGATCTGAGATGAGTGCTCAGGAACCTACATACCAAATTTCATCAAGACACCTCAAAATTTACTCAAGTTATCGTGTTAACGGACGGACGGACATGGCTCAATCAAATTTTTTTTCGATCCTGATTATTTTGATATATGGAAGTCTATATCTATCTCGATTCCATTATATATGTACAACCAACCGTTATCCAATCAAACTTAATATACTCTGTGAGCTCTGCTCAACTGAGTATAAAAATCAAGCTTTTTAAAGTCAGAGCACCGGCGTATGCCGGCGCGCCGCCCACGCCGCCGCCGCCGGTATATAATAGAGCCTACGCCGCCGCCGCCGATAAAGTGTATGGATGTATATATAGATTAACGGATTTTAGGAAAAGTACATAAAACTATGGTGCGAACATAAGAAAAAAGCTGGAAGTTCTAAGCTGAATGGCCAACAGTTTCAGTTTCATTTACGGTTCTAAAAATATATCTATAGTGGACTAAGATTTAAAGGACCGTGATCTAAAGGCATGTACCCATGTACCTGAAATGTTCGAGCTCTTTCAGGGGAAGTTACGGCTGACCCCCTGTTCCGACATATTGGTGTCCTCGCTAAGGCAAAGGCAGACATCACCGCCAATCACGAAGCTAGATTGGGGGAGCACGGTAGAAGAACAATAGGGCTTTGGTTTTCTAGTGTCCTTTTCAGCCCCAAAATTGTTTGCATGTAGTTTTTTTCTGCTAAACCAGTGTAGGCCCCTAAAGTGTGATTTCCGTTTCACAAAACAATGTAAGCACGACTATGAGATAAAATAAATAGTTATAATAAAAACAATTTCGACTGTATTTGCAAAGATCAAAAAATAAATAAAAATAAATTTTTTCACTTACCATCCCAAGGTGAGCTTTAAATTTACTTTTGTTATTTTCTTATTTCGTTTAGTGTACCCGGCAGACACTCTCCTGTCCGACTTTTTTTGCCTACATTCAAAAAGTGAGCCTAGCCTCCATTTTTTCTTTTTTCTTTCTAAAAACTCTGAACCATAACCAACGAAAAACAAAAATATATATCGAAATCTGTAGTGCCAAACGATAACAACCTAAGTCGATTTAAGAAATACTCAGGACACAATACTTTAAGTGCAGATTTTCATAACAAAGAGGTATATTAAGTTAGAAACCGTTTGTTATTCAAAAAAATAATAATAATAATATGAGAACCAAACAAGTTTTCAAAAATTTGATAATTTCTTATAAAAAAAAAACAAGTAGTAAGCTTGCTCTATGCACATTTATTTAAGTTGACTTAAGCTGTTATCGCTCGTGATCACAGATTGAGGACACAATATATATGTATATAATTGCATCATCATTAATTGGCGCTTAACCGCCTAAGTGATTATGGCCGTTTTGTAACAAATCACGTCAGCTATCCCTGTTTCCCGAAAACTGGCGCCAATTGAGAGCACCAAAGAAGGTCAAGTCTTCCTCCGCCAGCCTCTTCCAACTCAGTAGAGGTCTCCCTCTTCCTCTGCTTCCATACTGCGGTGTCGACTGAAATACTTTCTTGGCCAGAGCATTTTCGTCCATTCGTATAACATAACCTAGCCAGCGAAGCCTTTGGGTTTTAACTCGGTGCACTATCGTTATATCTGCGTATAGCTCATACATCTCATCATTATAGCTCCTTCGATATTCGCCGTCGACATCACGGACAGGACTATAGAGAACTTTACTTTTCAATTGCGCGCTCAATACAAAGTAGGACTTGTTGCCAAGAGTTATTCTCCGTTTGATTTCTAAGCTGACATTGTTTTTGCTGTTAATGCTGGCTCCCAAATAGACGAAATCCTTCACAGTCTAGAATTTGTTTTATATTATTTAATTAAAATAAAAAATTAAAATAAATTTTACGGTGTTGTATGGAAACTTGAATGATTTTACACTAAATGATTCGCTGTAAATTTTTTTACTTATTTTCCTGCTTTATTTTTTCTCTTCTCTACTTTTCTATGCTCTACCCACGGGATAACAACAGTTTACAATCGTTAGGGCCGCGTTTTGCTGCCCTGTCCAATGGATCAGTCACAGATAAGGTAAGTGGAAAAAAAAAATTCAATAATAACACTAAAAAATAAATTTTTTTGTAATGAAATTTCTAAATGTCTGGTCAATTAAATCTACTACTAGCGCTTTTACTCTTTTTTATTGCAACTCATCGTTCGTGCTGCCTTGAAATCCTGATCTAAAATCCATGCTGTTTACTTTAGTTTTATGAAAAGAAAAAAAATTTTTATTCCTAAGACACAAGGTTAGGGGAATTTGATTTAGACCGCTTAAACTAAAATGAGCAGAAATATTCATGTTTTATTTTTAATATTTTATGTTATCGAACAAAGTATTAAATTATTACATTTGTCAACTTTAACTGAATTTTGAAATCGCACTGAAAACCCGGGCCTTAATAATGCTAAAAACAAAAAAAGCTTGCATTCATAAAGCTTTCATCAGTAAATCTTCTAATCAGAAAGCTTGCATCCATAAATGATAGGTGGTAGAATCCTAAAAACAATACTTTTCTGCTAGCACTGCTTTCTTTCTCAAAACTTTAAGATGGAATATCCTTTCTTGTTTTTGCAAACCACGCAACTAGTGAAATAATAAATTCAGTCCGGGAATGAAAGAGAGAAGAATATGATGGTCTGAATAAATATTGGATTCCCTGTAAACACTCGTGCAAGGTATCTCTAATAAAAATTATCAGGATGCCAGGGTATAAGGATATAGGTTAGGTTAGGTTAGAGTGGCTGCCTCCGCTGTCCGAGCGGAGACTCACGTAGGCCGTTGTGGCTCGTTGTGCTACCACGCGGGGGCCCCTATTTCCTGTTACCCTACTTTCGAAGAAGAAGAAAGTTTAGACCCCAGTGAGGCTAAACCAGCGCGTTTGCCTAATGAAACCCAAGATGTCGTTTGGGTTTATAGATTTTCCGGTATACTGCGTTTGCGGGTAAAAAGCACCATCTCAGTTTTTTCACTGCTGATGCTGAGTCCGCATTCCATAGACCAAGTGTTTGTTAGATTAAGAGCATTTTGCAAGAGTTCGCCAAGCACCGGAAGGTGTTTGCCGGTAACTGTCAAGGCTATGTCGTCGGCATATGCAATGACTTGGCATTCGGTGGGCTGTAGTATAGATAACAGAGCGTTCACCGTCAGGTTCCATAGTAGAGGAGAAAGAACGCCCACCTGGGGGGGTTCCTCTGTTGGTATACCTTATTAACGATGAGCTGCCCAGCTCAGAGATAATGATTCTCTTGTTTAGAAGGAGCTCGACGAATTTCACAAGAGGCTCTTCCACCCTGAACGTAGAGATTTTGTGACCGCTGCTGGAAGAACGTTGTTGAAGGCTCCTTCTATGTCGAGAAAGATACCCAGCGTAAATTCCTTAAAGGCAAGACCCTTCTCTCTTAGTAGTGATAGCATGTAGAGCTGTCTCTACGGATTTGCCCTTAGAGTAGGCGTGTTGGTTGTTGGAGATTAGTGCCTTATTTGCCCATCGTCTAATGTAGGCGTCCAGCAATCGTTCTAGAACTTTTAGGAGGAAGGAGGTCAGACTTATTGGTCTGAAATCCTTTGGACTGTTGCCCGATAACCTGCCTCCTTTGGGTATGAAGACTACCTTTGCCTTGGTCCATTCCGTGGGGATAAAGACCAGTTTGAGGCAAGCCTTGTAGATTTTTGCTAGCAGCGGGCTTATAAGATCGCTTGCAGCTTGCAATTCAGCGGGAAATATTCCATCCGTTCCCGGAGATTTGAAGGGTTTAAAGGACTTGATTGCCCAGATAACTCCTTTTTCGCTTACAATGTGGTCCAGGGGTTGAAATGGCCCTGGGATAGATTGCGTGTTTAAGATGTATAAGGATATAGCTGGCAGCTTTCAGGTTGATCTCCTTAGGGACGTTTTGTCTCTCTAGAAGAAATTTCCACATTCTATATGCGCCTATTCGACATAAAGTAAATTAAAGTGTCCAAGTACTCTGTCCTTCAACTCTTCATGGAAGCCACTTTCGCCCTTATGAGGTGTAACAAAACGAACCAAAGTAAAAGTGTCCAAGAGAACTGTACTTTAACTGGACAGCTGAAACCCATCCTAACCTAGCCTACGACTTACTTCCTTAATTGGCGCTTAACCGTTTAAACAATTATGCCCGTCCAACAAGGCGCGCCAGTCGCTCCTTCTCTCTGCCAGCCGGTGTCAATTGGTCACACCAAGGGAGTTTAAATCGTTTTCCACCTGGTCCTTCCAACAGAGTGGGGGCCGCCTTCTACCTCTGCTTCCATAGGCGGGTTCCGATAGAAACACTTTCTTGGCCGGAGAATTCATCTTTCATTCGCATAACATGGCCTAGCCAGCGCAGCCGCTGCGTTTTAATTCGCTGGACTATGTTGATGTCTGCGTATAGCTCGTACAGCTCATCGTTAAATCTTCTTCGGTACTCGCCATCGCCAACGCGTAGAACTTTTCTCTCGAACACTCCCAGAGCCGTTTCATCTGATGTTGTCATGGTCCATGCTTCTGCACCATATAGCAGGACGGGAACGTTAAGTGACTTGTAGAGTATGATTTTCGTTTGCCGAGAGGGGACTTTACTTTTCAATTGCCTACCTAGTCCAAAGTAGCATTTATTGGGAGTATTGATTCTTCGCTGGATTTCAGAGCTCATGTTGTTGCGAGTGTTGAACCTAGTCTAGGACTCTACGAAAAAAAAACAAACAAGGTCTCATACTCAAAACCATTTAAGCTAGGTCACACTATTTATTAAAGGACTCGAAAATGTATAAGTACGTTATGCCGTTCACCATATCCTTGATATTATTGTAGACTGTGCAACTTTTCAATCAAGGGCCTAATGTAAAATATATTAATGGGCCACAAAGAAGTCCATCAGCCTAAAATAGTTCAGGTGCTGGCAGGAGTTAAAAATAAAAGTTGTGCACGGCTGATTCTGTGATTTGCTGATTGTGTAAAACTGCGAAAGAAATGGTTTTGAGTATGGGCTTTTAGAATCTTAAGCTAAGTTAAGGTGGGTGTCAGCTATCCCGTTAAAGTACAGTTCACTTGGACACTTTTATTTCGGTTTGTTTTGTTACCTCATAAAGGTGAAACTGGCGTCCAGTTATTTAGCGAATTGCAGCGTGGAAATCATTAAGCTACGAATAAGGCACACATGGACTTTGAAAATTTCCTCTGGAGAGTCGAACACGCCCGGACCGAGATATTTACGCCTCGTCCTTGCGCAGGCTGGATTGATGAGCGCAAAGTGCTGGGACTATTCAATATTTTAAGGAGCACTGCATGAGCTCCTATTTGGCAGTTTCCTCTAAACACTCCAATAACCATTGAGAGATAAGCTTTTGTAAAGCCTTATAGATCCGTCGAGCTCTTGGAGTCAACAACGGGCCAGGAATACCTCGACACACGACAAGCTGTTGTCAGCTCAGCGTTTGCTTAGCTGTTTCGAGGCCTATCTGTCCAGAAGCAGGGAGCATGTAGGCAGCGGAGTCCCAAAGTTTCCATAGGCTTGCACGCCCAGTTCGTCAGAGGCTGCTCGGCTCAAGAGATCAGCTTGACTGTTGCCGGTGATATCTTTACACCCTGGGACCCTTATAATTTTTATCAAATTGTAGTACATAATATACTGCCGACAGTGAGGTCAAGCAATCTCTCACAGCTCTGAAGCTCATCCAGGGGTTAAAGTTAAAGTAAAAGGACAATTCATCTCAAGCAAAAGTTAGGGACATTTCTCCCACAGACAGCACATCCCACGGCCATTTTTTATGTTATTAATTTTTTTCATTTTATCTTCATCTTCATTTTATCTAAGATCTTTTCTTTCTTTCTGAATACATATCCACGGGCTTTGTTTTTGTAAACACTTTGGGAACGACGTATTTCCCCTTGTTTGCCATTATATCTCTGGCTATTTATTTTCAATAAGGCTGCAGAGTTTAGACATCTCTTCGTGCAGTTGCATACATACTAATTATCATGTGCTCAGAGGCTCTATTGTTTGGGCGACGTGTCTGCCTTGAGTTACTGTGTGATTTCGCTCATATCAACTCCACCACGTACATTGTTCCCAAATTACGCTACAATGTAGTGACTACTCTTACGCTTACATTCCCTATTACGTCATACAGCATACCAATACCTCACACTACGCCTGTATTTACATTCTACATGTATCCGCCAAATAACATACCACTTACAAAGACTACTTCGCTTCTTTTTGGGTTCATCAGGGAAAGCAAGTGGTTCGTTGAGGACCACTAAGAGGTAATGGGGCTAAACGAATTTGTCGCCATCCTGTACTTACTGAGGGCACTCACAATGGACAAAAATGTCTCCGAGTGGAAGTGTGGGTAAGCACGCCCCCTTCACCTAACCTAACCTACAAAGACTACGCTAAACTTTACACTTTGCGCTTGAATCCTCCCCCTTAACGTGAGCAAAGATGTCTGTAATTTATTTTATTTTTCATAATAAATTAGAAAATACCTATACTTCCATCTCTATCCTTCCACAGGTAACGCCGGATATGGCGCACTTAATTCATCCCTACTGGAATCAATTCCCGGCTATGGATCCCATGTGGGCGAAAATTCTCACAGCGTACATGATCATTATCGGCATGATTTCATGGTGTGGAAATGGCGTGGTGATTTATATCTTCTCGACGACGAAATCATTGCGCACACCTGCTAACCTACTGGTCATCAATTTAGCGCTATCCGATTTCGGTATAATGATCACAAATACGCCGATGATGGGCATTAATTTATATTTTGAAACATGGGTATTGGGACCGGCTATGTGCGATTTATATGCCGCATTGGGCTCAGCATTCGGCTGCAGCTCGATTTGGTCAATGTGCATGATCTCGCTGGATCGTTATCAGGTCATTGTGAAGGGTGTAGCGGGACGGCCGATGACTATTAAGTTGGCATTAATGAAAATTGCCTTTATCTGGACAATGGGCAGCATTTGGACATTGGCACCTGTTTTCGGCTGGAGCAGGTGAGTGTGTTTTATTTTGCTTTTTAGGGGATAAAACAAAAAGCCTTCTTAGTCAATGTAGTCTTTGACCGAAGCTAAGCGTTCCCATAATAAAATTTTCCATCGCTAGGCTCTGTTCGCTCCAGTTTCCTGTGCGTCAAAGTTCCATCTATTTAGTCTTGCCACCGTTGGCTTATATTGGAAAATATCTCAATCGGGTTACGCCAGAATCTCGCCGTGATTGTGTTTGTCATAAGGATCTAATAGAAAATGCGGTTATAACTATTAACTATACTACGCTTGGATCCCAACTTAAAATAATAATGAGTTGATATTGTTAGAAGTTTTCCATATTTCGAGATCGTAGTATGCAGTCCTTATTACCAGATCTCTCCTCCTATTAAATGGGATCGGTGCTCAGCTTAAGCGTTGGTCTTATCTCCGCTGCGACGAAACCACTGAACATTATATTCACTTACTACCTCTTGACTTGAAGCCCGTGATCGAACCTTCTCAAAGTAGCTATTTTAAGCACGTATGTTCCAGCTCCAAATTCAATCACTTTAGTTTGAATCTTATATGGGCACATGGATACAGGAATATTGGAGATAGCTGTAGAGCAGATGAGCTGACTAGGAGGGGTACGATCATATACAACCTTTTGGAAATTGTTTCCGCAGGTGGATTTATGACCTCTCTTAAACTTTGTACAGCCACGAACAATATAATCAAGGCAAATGTGCTATGATCAGGTCTCTCCAAGTGCAAAAACTAAAGTTTAGTATTTACCTTATATGATGAAAGACGTGCAAACACACTTTTGACCCTTAATAAATAGGGCATATCGTATATTTATATCTGGGGATAGGAACGTGTTCACAATTTGCTATACCAATGTCCGGTACTAAGTAGAAGACACTTTGGCATCACGAACATGATCATAAATCTTTTGCAGAACGTCTATCTCGAATACCCATACATTGGGGCAGGTATTTTACACCTATAGAGGGAGATTTTTATTCATCGTGAGAGGACATTACTTTTCGTCTTGCTCTCGTTCACCGAAATAGCCACTTTTCACCCCTTTATTCAAGCCAGAGAAGGCAGAACTTTCCACGCAAATTTTAAGGCCAAAATAGATTATACCATTGCGGTTAAGATGTGCTGCTAGGAATATTTTTTCCGGCATTATGTTAAAAAAAAATTGCACGGAGGGAGGGAGTTGCCCTATCTTAAGCCTCAATTGGTAGCGAATAGCTCGAAGAGGTCCTTTACGGAGTTGATGGTGTGCCAGGTCAGTAAGTCATTGTGCAGCTTTTCGGCCGTCTCAAGGCTAGTTGTTTTGGTACTGAGAGTGCTGACTTTACACGTAGTTGCCATAACTAAAATGCAACCTATCTGAAACATTTTCCTCTTTGAAAATCTTTCACGTTTTCGAGGCCGGCTCTCCATCTTAATAGAAGATTATTAACAGTTTTCGGACCCTAGTCGCCTAAATTTTGTTTAGCCAATTTTACTTTTGAAAAATGATGTGCATATTAACTCATTTATGCTTTTTTAGGTATGTGCCTGAAGGCAATCTGACCTCATGCGGTATCGATTACTTGGAACGCGATTGGAATCCAAGATCCTATCTCATCTTCTATTCCATTTTCGTATACTATGTTCCATTGTTCCTAATCTGCTTTTCCTACTGGTACATCATTGCTGTAAGTGCACCTCATATTTCATGTCAACCGATCAATCCCTTACTAGGGTTTTGGTATTTTTGTCTTCTTTAGGCTGTATCAGCTCACGAGAAAGCCATGCGTGAACAGGCCAAGAAAATGAATGTCAAATCCCTACGCTCATCTGAGGATGCTGAGAAAAGTGCCGAGGGTAAATTGGCCAAGGTGGCGCTGGTTACCATTTCATTGTGGTTCATGGCATGGACACCATATTTGGTGATCAATTGCATGGGTCTATTCAAGTTCGAGGGACTAACACCACTCAATACCATCTGGGGAGCTTGCTTTGCCAAATCGGCAGCTTGCTACAATCCCATCGTCTACGGTATCAGGTAAATATTTATATGACCGAAGCTTAAATATTGGCCATTTGTTTTAATATATCTCTTTCATATTTTACCACTTTCTCTTTCTTCCCCCCTCTACTGACTAGCCATCCGAAATACCGTTTGGCATTGAAAGAGAAATGCCCATGCTGTGTGTTCGGCAAAGTTGATGATGGCAAATCCAGCGATGCTCAATCGCAGGCCACAACCAACGAATCCGAGTCCAAGGCATAAATTGTTGTTGTACTCAGTGACAATATTTGCAAGCAAAATCACATTAACATCAATAAGACTTCGAAAAACACCAACAACGAACACATCATTAGTAACAACAACAACAATGGGAACATCTTGCAGCAACAGAGACGCGAAACGCTTTCGACTATACAAAGAAAGTCGATTGTTTTTTTTTTATTGGAAAGATCGGAATTGTATATGAGTATAATTCTTTACATACGTACATATATAAATAATAAAGTGCAACGTCATCAAAGACTTAAAAAAGATAACAAAAAAAAAAAAAATAATAAAACAGCAAAAGAACTTGAAAAGGTTAATATAAAAATTTCGTTACTATTTTTAACTTTGGAAATGGCTCTTAGTAATAATTTTTGGCCCAGGGACTTCGTCTATCACCTACGCCGTCCTGAATACGATGTACACTGAAGTAAACCACCCCTCTCGGAAAGAAAGAACAGTCCCGGGTACTTGTTGAAAGCTTTTGCCATGGTCGAACAACTCTAAGGAATCGAAAGGTGGCCTACAAATTACCTAAAAGGCCGAACCCACATTCAGCACACAGCTTATAATGCGTTTCTGCGGAATCCTCGATGTTGTTGTTGTTGTTGTAGCGATAAGGTTGCTCCTCGAAGACTTTGGGGAGTGTTATCGATGTGATGGTCCTTTGCCGGATACAGGTCCGGTACGCTCCGGTACCTCAGCACCATTAAGGTGCTAGCCCGACCATCTCGGGAACGATTTATATGGCCACATTAAACCTTCAGGCCATTCCCTCCCTCCCCACCCCCAAGTTTCATGCGGAGCTTGGTGTCGCCAGAGCCTCGTATGTTAGTGACACAGGATTCAGCGCGGATAGGTGAGGTTGATAATTGGGTTTGGAGAAGCTATATATTGCGCTGGCAACCTGAAGGGTTGCGCTACACAGCCCCTTTAATCTGGTATTTTAGTCGCCTCTTACGACAGGCATACCTACCACGGGTATATTCTGATACCCTATCCCGCTGGGGGGCTAAATCCTCGATGATATGTAGGTGTGAATGGGCTTCCGAAACTTTAAAGGGAAAACCAGGAAATTGTGGTAGTATGATCACAGTGGTATCCTCATCGGGCTTCCCGGTGTTATTCCGTCATTAGATTAGCGCACGTCATTGTTGATTTTTGACAGGAGTTATGTATAAGGTGATGTTGCCTTGAAGAGGGAGCTTGAGGGTGGACGGGTGTGCTGGGAGGAGGTAAAACTAACTATGCTGAGGTAGCTGGTGCCTTCTCTCAGCAACTTAGGGCGTCGTTTTTAGTCCGTCTTGCTGGTAGCCTCCAAGCCGAAGTTCTGTTTATAGAAAGGATCTTTACACTCCTTTCGAAGAACTCAGTGAAAGAGCTTGAGGTGGGCGCTAAGTAGCGACCATTGAGCTTCTTCCCCAATATCGTCTTCGTCAGAAAGGACAACGAGAAGCAGGCGAATTCGCAAAGGTGTGGGGGGGGGGGGGGGGGTGTGCTTTGTTGGATGCTATGGAGGCGGAATATTTTAAGGTTATTAACGGCATTATTTTCGAAGCCATATTTCTTAAATTTTTAAATTAAGATGTCTAACACTATTCTGTTCTTCGCGTGTAAAACTGACACAGTTCGTTATTCGCGTGAAAGACTACAACAGTTCGTTGTTAGCGTTGCAGACTAGCAGACAACGGCAGTCAATACTGTGCTAGTCTTAAACGCAAATAACGAACTGTGAACACGCGAACATGAACCGTGCTAGTCTTCCATCGGACCGACGATATAATATCCATCTCCTTAGCGTTGTTGAAACAAAGTAAGTGAATAGCCCGATCGCTATCGGAGGCTGTTGTTGTTGTTGTTGTTGTAGCAATGCTCGCCCCACCTAATAGCCGAACACAAATTGTCATCAATATCCTCTAACGGGAGTCCAAGGAAAGTTGCCGTTTCAACAGGGGTGGACCATAAGGAAAGGGGTGTTAGAGGCGTTGGTTCCACATTACAATTGAAGAGATGGTTGGTGTCATGTGGGGACACATTGCAAGCGGGGCATACATTTTGTATGTCGGGGTTGATTCTGGATAGGTAAGAGTTTAACCTGTTACAGTATCCAGAACGAAGTTGAGCAAGAGTGACACGCGTTTCCCTGGGGAGTATGCGTTCCTCTTCCGCAAGTTTTGGATAATTTTCGTTAAGTACTGGATTCACCGGGCAATTCCCGGCATAAAGGTCCGACGCCCGTTTATGGAGTTCACCAAGGACCTGCTTGTGTTTTTTCACTTCATACGGCTGGGTTCTCAGGTGCCGTATTTCCTCAAAATGCTTACGGAGATGACTCCTTAAGTCCCTAGGCGGTGCTGGTTCATCAATCAGATGTCTGTTGGGATGCCCAGGTTTCTGGGTATTCAACAGGAACTGTTTGGTCAGCATCTCATTTCTCTCCCTGATGGGGAGTATTCTCGCCTCATTATGCAGATGGTGTTCTGGGGACATAAGAAGACAGCCCGTGGCGATTCTGAGAGCAGTATTTTGGCAGGCCTGTAGTTTCTTCCAGTGGGTGATTTTTAGGCTTGGCTACCATATCGGTGACGCGTAGCACGTAATCGGCTGGCTAATTGCTTTGTATGTAGTCATGAGCGTTTCTTTATCTTTTCCCCAAGTACTGCCAGCGATGGATTTGAGGATTTTGTTACGGCTCTGAATTCTCGGAACAATTGCGGCTGCGTGCTCACCAAAATGTAGATCCTGATCAAACGTCACACCCAAGATTTTGGGGTGTAGGACAGTCGGTAGCGTAGTGCCATCGACGTGGATGTTCAAAATGGTCGACATTTGGGGCGTCCATGTTGTAAATAAGGTCGCGGAAGATTTAGTCGGTGATAATGCCAGGTTTCGCGAGGCAAAAAAACTGGAGAGTTCAGGGAGGTAGCCGTTTATTTTATTGCATAGCGCATCGATCTTTGGGCCTGGGCCTGTGGCCATTATTGTGCAGTCATCGGCGTAGGAACTCCTTCCGTGTGACTCCTTCCGGTGGTGAAGGTAGCTTAGATATGTAGAAATTAAACAAAAGTGGGGATAGGACACCACCCTGTGGCACTCCTTGTTTAATTCTCCTTGGTTTTGATGTTTTGTTTCTAAATTGCACCGATGCCTGCCGACCACCCAGATAATTTGCGGTCCACCTTTTAAGACATGGGGGAAGGGTAGACCCTTCCAGGTCCGGCAGTAACGAGCCATGGTTGACCATATCAAAAGCTTTTGATAGGTCTAGCGCTACGAGTACTGTTCTATGGTGGGGGTATTGATTTAAACCGCAATTTATCTGGGTGCTAATGGCATTTAGCGCGGTGGTAGTGCTATGGAGTTTTCTGAAGCCATGCTGATGAGGGGCTAGCTGCAAATTTGCTTGGAAATAAGGAAGCAAAATGGCTTCAAGCGTCTTTGCCACTGGCGATAGGAGAGATATCTGACGATACGACTCACCTATGTTAGCTGGTTTCCCAAGCTTTAGTAGCGGGACCACCTTGGCCATTTTCCATTTCTCAGGTATGACAAAGGTGGAAAGAGACAGATTGAAGACATGCGCTAAATATTTGAAACCCTCTTTCCCTAGGCATTTAAGCATCGGCATGGCTATGCCGTCTGGGCCCACTGCTTTGGATGGTTTAGCACGACCAATGGCGTTCTCAACCTCTTTAGCGAAGATGGTGATTGGTGACGCGCTGAATTTGTGTTTATGTGCGTGTCTATTGGCTCTCCGTCTATCTTTGTCGACCGTAGGATGCATTATATATTGTCGGCAGAAAGCGCTCGCGCATTTTTTCGCGTCCGACGGCACTTTGTCGCCAAAGGCGATAGAAACTTTGTCTTTGTGCTTAGTCTGATTCGATAGGGACTTTACGGTGGACCAAAGTTTACCCACACCGGTAGAGAGGTTACAACCTCTTAGGTGCTCCTCCCATTTCGCCCGCTTGTGTTCATCCACAAGCAATCTGATGCGTTGGTTTATATCCCTTATTTGGGGGTCGCCTGGATCAAGCTGTCTTATAAGGTCACGTTCTCTCGCTAAGTTTGCGGCCTCCGCCGGGAAGTGGGCCGGATTTCGGGAATTCTCCCGGCGGGAATGAAATGTGCCGAGGCGGATTTAATGACCTTACTGAAGGCACGCTCCCCTTGGCGGGCATCAGTCGGGATAGGTAGGGCAGCAAAGAGGTTGTCTGTAAAAGATTTATATTCTTCCCACTTTCCTTTTTTGAAGTTTATGAAAGTGCGTTTTTCAGTGACGATGAAGTCGGCGGTACGCTCAAGCGAAATAAGTATGGGCAGGTGGTCGGATGCCAATGTTACCATCGGCTGCCAGTTGACGCAGTTTACGAGTTCTGCGCTCACGATTGAGATATCTGGCGAGCTGTGATAGCTTCCTACCATACGTGTGGGGGCGTCTCCGTTTATTGTGCAGAACGTCGTTTCTTCTATTTGATCCGCCAACATCTCACCCCTACTGTCCGCCCGCAAGTTTGAGTGCCATAGATCATGATGGGCATTGAAATCGCCTAAGATAATACGATTGTTGCCAGTGAGTAAGGCCCTGATATTAGGGCGGTATCCACTGGGGCAACAGGTGGCAGGAGGGATGTAGATGTTGATGATTTCTAGGTTTGCATCGCCTGACCGGACAGATAGGCCTTGACGTTCTAAGACATTGTCCCTGCGGTCGATGCCAGGATCAAATATATAATATTGCACAGAGTGGTGTATGATAAACGCGAGACCGCCTCCATTTCCGCTCTCGCGGTCTTTCCTGTGGACATTATACCCAGAGCAGGTCTGCAATGCAGATCTTGCTGTGAGTTTAGTCTCTTGAATCGCTGCAATGCGGATGTTGTGCCGCTTCATGAAATCGACTATCTCCGTAATCTTCCATTACAGTTTAACTGCAGAATTCTGAAGTGCATAAGGGGAGACGTCGCCACTCTGGGGGTAAGTGACGTGTGACTACGCCTGGGTTGTGGAGGGCCAGGACGCAATTGCTGTTGTGGCCCTGGGACTGGGCGTCCTTGGGCAAGCATTGTGGTACCCGGATGATTTGGGTTTGCGACCTGACAACATGGCGCGATGAAACCCGTCGGGGGGTTGCCGTCGCGGAGACCAGAACATCCAGGAAAGTGGCACCATCCAAAGCAGGAGCTGCATTTGGCGGATGTCGCAAACCTATATATTCTGTGCTGGCAGACGGTGCAAACGGAGGTAGGGACTAAGAGTCTGTTTCCCTGACCTGCACGATTGCTGCCGGAAAAGAGGGGGGGGGGGGGGGGGGGGGGGGAAGACGGGGTAAGCGGCTGATGGACAGCATTGCTACCAACTCTACTACGAAGGTAGTAGTTATGAGTGGTATCAGCTGTTTGAGTTGTTGGCGCCGTGGGGCGCGAGCAGCAGCGGGTACTTGTTGTGGCTTGCTGAGCAGCGGGGCTGCTGGAAGGTAGTGGGGGGCGCTTAGGCGTAGACTACGGGACGCCTTGGACGTCGGGTTTTGGGATCAAGCCCAGAACAACCTGTCCGATGCAACCATCCCTTGCACGAGACACACTGAACAGAGTATGACCGTCCTAAAAAGATTCTTTTCCGGCAGATGCAGCACAACCATTTCTCAGGACCGGGGTCAGGAGACGGACCCGGATTGGATTCGATGCCTTCCCGGAGTAAGAGAATATGGAGCAGTCCTGCTGCAAGGAGCTGCTGGGAGGATGGCAATTTGTGGGAGGGACGAAACAAATTAGATGGGGTCACACTGAAATGACAGTCCTTGGTCGGGAAAAATCCCGAGTCGCTCCGGTACATAGAACCGACTGCCTTGGGAAGCGGCTATCGGAGGCTAAAAATCGTTAGTTAAAATATCGATAAATTGCATTGGTAGAAATTACCGAATTCTTCACGGACACTTAACGGACAACCAAACAAACATGGCCGATTTACGATAGTGCGAGAACAGAGGACCTGCTAAATAGGTTGAGAACTTTTGCCATATTCCCGCTTGCCTGCACCCTGAAAGAATGCGGTTCCCTTTTAACAGCAAGTTTAGGAGTTGCGGCGAGGAGGACTGCAAATAAAGTGTAATGCACCACCTGTGCGATTACCCAGGTCTAGAAGATATAAGGTTTTAAACACTGGGCAATTATATACTGTTGGAAATTTAGAAAGACGAAAGAGGGTCCGTAGAGATATCAGTAGGTTGTTGCAACCGTGCTATCATTTATTATTCAAATATATGACACTTACCAGTTATTGTGCAGTTGGTAAACTTAATGCAAACATTTTATTTTAAAATCTAGTTTTTTTTTTTAATTTTTAAATAATTATTAACACAATTCCTTTTTTAGCTTTTCACAACTATTTGCTTAATTAAAGTTTTAACTTTATAACATTACAAAATATCTTTTTTGCTTCAAGCATTTTATGTGATTTACAATGATTAGTAAAGTTTTGCTTAATGCAAGTAATGTATGTATGTATGTAATGTATGTTTTTATTATTTATTTGAACAAATTTTGAGAACAACAACAAAGGCATCTATAAATAAATGCCAACTATCAAACAATTCTTATATTTTTATTTTATTCACTACAAGAGTCATATTCACTTTCAGTTAGCCTTTGATTAGCATTAGCATTGTCAACATTCCTTGTGTTGTTATTATTATTAAGTCTATTAACATTTAAAGTTCTTTTTCTACAATTTTCACTACTGCCAAATTTACTACTACTATAACTCGAATCAGTAGTTTTACTTCGTTTTAAGGCACCAATGTTTTTATCAGTACTTTTATTTTGTATTTGTTGATGATTACAAGAACTTTCAGCATCGCCATCAACAGTATCCATACTTGCGCGTGTTTGAGTAATCAGTTTCCATAGACGTACTTCGACGCCCAATCTGGAATGGATTTATGTTATTAAGTACCAATCTCTAAAAGAGAGCTTAAAAGGTGTATAAGATACTTACCTTAATTCCAATCTCATAAGATCTAATTTCTCCATATTAAACATGAAATCTTCGTAAGTGAAACCTTCGTTAAGTATTATTGTCTGTGAGAACTCATCAATGTCATGATTGGTAAGCCATTGTGCCAATTGCTCATCGATTTCGTTAATTCGTTTGTTCACGAAGCGATTGAAATTGTTCGGTTTATTTACAGAGTTGCGATTGGGACGGCGGTGCAGAGTGATGAATGGACGTCTACAAAAATAAATTGAATTATTCCTTAGAGAGCAATTTGAAAAATTTTATGACCAATAAAAATACCCTCAACGAGTGTACCCATATCACCATACATTTTCTTTTTTATTTCGGAAAAGATTATTTGTTAGTAAACACGCGTAAACTGAAAACACTACAACGTTATATTTTTTGTCCTGGGTTTATAAAGCCCTGCTTTCTATGACAATCTCTAAGTTTAATGGTATATCATATTATGGTGATATTGCAACATGTCGCGTCCTTGTCATATGGCAACGTCGGGATGATACGGGTTAATTCCTTATAAAGATCTTAGCTCATTGATAAAGAGTGGCGGCTAAGGCATCGAAACCAGAAGGTATTTTTTGTTCCCGGGCTTTCGGGATTTGAAAAAGACAAATCCGGAATTTTACGGGATTATCCAGAGACTGCCCTCACTAGGGTAGGCACCTTGTCGTTGGTGTGAGGGCTTAGCCGAACTCCATAGCGCCCGACTATGAGGCGTAGCTGTTTAGGACTGACATCTACGCCGTTTCGCCTCATAGGAGGGCGGCGGGATGTCGGTGACCAAGAACTGCCAACCCCCTAATCCAGGGTGTTATGCGGACCGTGCCTATTGGACGATTTGCAGCCAGGGGATAAATTCGGCTGTATTCGAACGGAGCCTTCCCGATACCGGGCCATCTCGGGAAGTAGTTATGACCTTACCGCAGTAAGGGGCGCTGCTGTGGCGGACGGTTCTTTCCCCGTATATAATACTGGACCGCTGAGCCCGCCTTGTCGGGCAGGTGGTCGTACGACCAAGATGAACAACTCATTACCTGAATGTAATAAGGAGGATGTAAAGAGGAGGACTGAGTCGCAATCCAAGGACGACAAATACGAATTAAGCGATGCGTCGGACTCGGGGAGCGAGAGAAGTGCTGATTCAATGAACTCCGTGTTGGAGAAGCACACAAATGAAAACGGAGTAGAAGAGTGGAGAAGGGTACGGAGCAGAGGAAGTAAAAGAGCTCTCTCGCAGTACCGTGCAGCACTAAGAATTGTACAACGCTTGGGAGCAGTGGTCGACCCAACAGAAGTGGAGATCGAGCGCTTGGAATGGGCCCATGAAGCGGTAGAAGTAGGTCGAAGGCAGTTCAAAAGGTTTGCTGCGAGAAACCCTCGGTTCTGCAACCGGTACGAGGAGGAAGAAGCGTCGAATAGCAGAATGAAGAGGCAACGTTCGGCAGAAGGCGACAAGCCTGCTTTCAAGAGGCAGAAAGGACCCAGTCCTAGAGCCGCGAGGCAGGGCAGTCGCATAGACAAGACAAGTAGGCCCAAAGCTGTAAGACAGATGGGTTCCAATAGCGAGGTAGCAACTACCTCGAAAGCTGCCAGTCAGAGGGAAGTTCCAACTACGGAAGTAGGAGATAAGCCAAAGGGAGATAACGCTAAGACTCCGGCTTTCTCGGAGGCGCTAAAGGGAGTTAACGCGAAGACTCCGGTGTTCTCGGAGGTTCCAAAGGGAGATAACACTAAGACTCCTGCTTTTCCCGAGAAGATGAGTGATGTGGCAAAGCAGTCACTGACTGTGGCGCTGGTTGATCGTAACAGTCCGTTCGGACAAATGACTACTGAAAGGTGGAGATCTGTGGAAAGGGAGCTTATTAGCTTAATGCTTAAGATGATGCGGGAACAACCAAGTAAGCCCCTTCCAACCTTTGATTCGGGGGGATGGTATAATGGTGTGAAGATGATAGCGTGCGACAACATCGCGAGCTTGCGGTGGCTGGAGGAAGTCGTTCCAAACCTCCAAAGGCAAGGCACGAATGCGCGGTTTGAGGTGGTGGATAAAGCGCAAATCCCCACGGTACCAAAAGTTAAGGTATGGATACCATGCGTGATGAAGTCGGAGGATACACTGCGACTTCTGCAGAATCAGAATCCGAACATACCGACACAGGATTGGAAGGTACTTACTGTATCTCGGCCTACCGAGGATGGTCAGTTCTACATCTTCCAAATAAACAAGCAGGCGGAGGATATTTTGTACACGCAGCTTGGCAAAATGTCCTTTGGCACTGGCAAAATTTACATGCGACTCAGGAAAAGAAGTCCCGAGGATAAAAATCCTAACACGCTGGAAGTGGGCGAAGTCGAAAAGGACCTCAGAAGCCTAAGGGAAAAAAGACAGGTGGAGGTCCCCGACGTCACCACGAACGTGCTAGAAGAGGACCAACCGCTAAATGGTGCTGTGACTCGCACAGAGGAACACACGGCACAACATTCACGAGGGGCTGAAGGGGGCCTCGAATACTCTAAACCAAAAGGGCAAGAGGAGGACGACGACGTCAAGACGAAGGTGCTGGAGGGGGACAAACAGCCCAATGGTGCTGCGAGTCCTACAGATAAACCTCCAACACAGTAAAGTGGCGTCGAGCGAACTCCTCCTAACCCTTGAGGAGGGTTCGTTTGACGTGGCGCTGATCCAGGAGCCGTGGCTCTCATCGGGAGGAAAGGTTTCTGGACTTAGCGCGCGCGGGTTTGGCGTTTACTACGCACAAACGGAAGGACGGGTGCGAGCTGTAGTAATGGTAAGGAAACAGCTGCATTCATATATGCTGCCTAATTACACCACCGAGGATCTCGTAGCGGTGGCCGTTGAGCAAAAGAATAAGCAGGCATTTATCCTGGCGTCCTGCTACATGGCCCATGCTGCGGAGGTTCCACCGATGGAGTGCAAAAGGCTAGTACAGGAGGAAGGGCGCAAAGGGCGGTTGGTCATAGGCGCAGATGCAAATGCGCACCACAATGCGTGGGGAGGAGCAGATACGAACGAGAGAGGCGAATCTCTATTTTGTTACATCCTGCAAACCAATTTGCAGATAGCCAACAGGGGAAATGTTCCTACATACATTGGTCCAACATCCAGCAATGTTCTGGATATTACATTGAGCTCCGAGCGTGATATATCAAGGTATGATTGGATGGTTCTCGATAGACCATCCTTCTCCGACCATGCGTATATAAGCTTCAGCATCCCACTAAAGAGGGTAGAGAAGGGAGGAACCTTTAGAAACCCTAGGGCAACGAATTGGACTAAATTCCAGAAACATGTAGAAACGAAACTGGGACAACCCAAAGAGGTTGCTAATGTAGAGGAACTGGAGGAGTCGAATGAATTCCTAACAAGGACGCTTATGACTGCGTATAACAAAGCTTGCCCTCTAAGAAGATTCAGAGGAAAAGCAAAGCCGCCATGGTGGAGCAATGAGCTGAGTCTTCTAAGAAGACAGGTAAAAGAAATGTTTAAACTCGCAAAGACCGCGGAAAGCGAAGCGTGTCGGGACGAGTACAGGGATCTACTGAGGATCTACAAGCGTGAAATTACCAGGGCGAAGAGAAACTCATGGAAAAGTTTCTGTACGGACATAGAGTGCTCCAGTGAAACAGCACGGTTGAAAAAAGTCCTAGCAAAGGGAAACATAGTCCAGGGACTAATAAAGAAAGAGAACGGGGAATGGTAACGTGATAGTGAGGAATCCCTTGAGGTGCTTCTTGATACACATTTCCCATCGGGAGACGGTTTAGAAGAACCAGCAGACATCACTCACACTTCGATCACGGAGCTAGTGGTGCCGGGTTTGGTGACCGATACCAAGATCGAGTGGGCAGTGAAGACGTTTTCTAAGTTTAAATCGCCGGGCCCAGATGGTATATTCCCGGCCATGCTACAAGTCTCAAGTAGGGCGGTCGTGGAATGGCTTAAAATAATATTCGATGGGTGCATAAGACTGAATCATGTACCGCACTCTTGGAGAACTGCTCGTGTAGCTTTTCTACCAAAGGCGGGGAAGATCGGTCACGTGTATCCCAAAGACTATAGACCCATTAGCTTAACATCATTTCTGCTCAAAACCTTTGAGAGGCTGATAGATGTGTACATAAAGTCCAACGTGGATGAAAAGCTGCTCTCCACAACACAGCATGCGTACACCAAAGGCAAGTCGGTAGACACCGCATTGCATAGGGTGGTAATAAGCATAGAGAAATCCCTGGAATATAAGAAGTATGCTCTAGGAGTCTTCTTGGACATTGCCGGGGCTTTCAATAATGTTGCAAAATGGGCGATTATGGATGGTCTTAATTACATTAAAGTACATCCTGCCTTAATCAGATGGATCGGCTGCATGTTAAATTGCAGAAAGATTACATCACAATGGGGATTGTACGAGGCCACGAAATCAGTGGACAGGGGCACGCCGCAGGGAGGGGTGCTATCACCTCTGCTGTGGACACTCGTCATCAACCAACTGCTCAGGCAATTCGATGACGGACCCGTAAAACTTACGGCTTACGCAGATGACGTTGCAATTGTCATAAGTGGAAAATGCCTTCCAACGATTAGTTCTTTGATGGATCGGGCGCTTCGGGATATTCATACCTGGGCATCTAATGTCGGGCTGAAAGTCAATGCGGAGAAGACGGATATGGTCTTGTTTACAAAGAGGTACAAGGTCCCAAATTGGACCAAGCCTAAGTTAGGAGCGGTGACCTTACAGGAGAAACCTTGCACAAAATATCTAGGAATCATCCTAGACAGTAAGCTGTCATGGAAGCTCAACTTGGAGGAGAGGGTCAAGAAGGCCTCAACGGCACTATATGCATGTAAAAGAATGCTGGGGTGTACGTGGGGCCTATCGCCCTCTCTTTCTCATTGCGTTTTTACAGCGATTGTAAGCCCTATTCTATACTATGGAGTTCTTGTTTGGTGGAAAGCCACACAAAAAACAACATACCTCAAAAAATTAGAGGGGGTATGCAGACTGTCGATGCTTTGCATTACGGGAGCCCTGAAAACAACCCCGACGGCTGCACTGTATGCCATTCTGCACATTCCACCTGTAGACCTGGTAGCAAAGAACAAAGCGTTAACGACCGCAACCAGGCTCGATGCTTCGGGGCAGCTTGAGCGCCGACCATATGGCCATAGTAGTATAGCGTCCTCAGTCACAAGACGAACAGACTACATGATTCCCTACCTGCACTTTGAGGGAGATCTTAAGGCCACAATAGAGGTGGACGTTTGGCGCAAGGGTGCGCAAATGGCGGACGAGGCGATACATGTGTACACCGATGGTTCCAAAATAGTGGAAGGAGTAGGGTCTGCGGTATACTGCGCTGATCCGGAATTAAGCAGATCCTACAGGCTGCCGGATTACTGTAGCGTTTTCCAAGCGGAAATATTAGCCGTAACCAAAGCAGTAGAAACCCTGGAAGAGAATAGCTTAAGCTGCAACCGTGTTAACTTTTATATTGACAGTCAAGCAGCAATTAAGGCAATAATCTCGCATAGCACAGCATCTAAATGCGTGTTAGAGTGTAAGCAGTCTCTGGAGAGAATCGGGACAGGGAGAAGCATACATCTATATTGGGTCCCAGGGCATATGGGAATAGATGGGAATGAAAAAGCGGACGAATTAGCTAAAAAGGGCGCATCCCTTGAAGCTTGCTCCGTAGACGTCCCAATTAGATTGGGCGAGATTAAGCGAATGCGAGAGGTGCACATGATCGACCAAGCAAAAAAGGCGTGGGTTCAAGCGCGGGGCTGTAAAGTGTCGAAGATTATGTGTAGGTCTTACAACCTTAGACTAACACAGTTGCTTCTATCATTAAAAAGAGAGGACTGTAGACTCATGACGGGTATTCTGACTGGACACTGCCTTCTGGCGTCGCATGCCTTTAAATTAGGCTTGGTCAGTGATAGCAGGTGTAGGAAGTGCGGGTTGGAGGAGGAAACGATCGAGCACTTTCTGTGCTCGTGCCCTGCACTTGCCAGGCTAAGACTCCAGCTATTAGGAGTGATACAGCTGTCAGATCTAGAAGCAGCAAGTTGCTTAAGTCCTAGGAAGCTTCTAGTATTTGCCAAGAGGACGGAGTTATTTTATAACATAGGTCCTGGTTTTTGATAGGGTTTTTCAGTTTGGTCGTTAAAACAAACTTCTGGTAACACTACGGACTCAATCAGTCTATGTGAGGTCCTCATGGACCGGCCAGTTCAACCTACCTACCTACCTATCCAGAGACTGTTACCTTTGATTTTTTTTTTTTAAATAGTAATGTAAAAATAATTTATTTCAGTCTCCTTTTTTAAAACGAATTCAGAACAAATTTAATAAACAAATAGTTTCGTTTTACACAAAAACAAATAACTCGGCTGTACACTTTAACCCATGTGTTACATACGCAAGTTTAGCCAACTCAAAATACTGTTTATTGAAAAAAAATCATCATGGAACTTGGGGTCAAGAGGGAGGGATCGCATGAAGGTTTATGTGGCCATATAAATCGTTCCTGAGATGGGCGGGCTAGTACCTTGATGGTGTTGTGTTACCGGAGCGTACCGGATCTGTATCCGGCAAAGGACCATCACATCGATAACACTCCCCAAAGCCTTCGGGGAGCAACCTTATCGCTACAACAACAACAACACTGTTGGCCGCAAGTGTGGCAGTCGTAAGCAACGCAAACCTAACCCCCATGCTTTCATCATTAACTTCAATTAATAAAGCTCACCTCGCTTTTCTTCTACCCGAATAAATATGAGCCAACTCTTTGCTTATATTTTGTAACGCCTTAAGTTGTTGCTTTTGCTGTTGCAAATGCTGACGTTGAAAATGTTTATCATTATCTTTCATATCGCGCAAGATGCGAACACATTCACTGGGTGCGAAATTAGCACCATCCTCTTCAGTTACTGCCGTGACTATGGTGTGGTCAGCAATTATCTTCTCCTGACTATCAGTTGATGTATGTTGTGGATTATGCACGCTCTCGTCATCATTGCAGGATAATTCTTTACCAGCTAAATTGGCGCCAAGCTCTGTAAATGGAGTGGACAATTTATTTCATATTTCAAATATGTTTTAAATTTACATTTGCATTTACCTGGTGACAAAATCGTCACCGCTGCTTGAACAGCACTTTTAACTAAATTATCTAAAGCGAACATCCAATGTGGTTTAATAAAATGTGAACGCAATACTGACACAACAGCATCCTGAAAACCGTACAGTGCCAAATGTAAATGATCGACGGCAACATCGTCGTTCAACGATTGCTTCAATCCCATTAATGTAGCCTCTAAATGTTTCTCTTTTTCATTAACAATATACTCGCGCAATCCACGTATAAGAGTTTGTAACTCTTTAACCGTTATGAGCACACTTGTATTATGATCCGTTTGTATACGTTCCAACCATAAATTACATATTTTATCTTCATCCATTTTCAACACTTTTGATAAGGTTGTGCGACGTTGTGAATCTTTTTTTAAACGATAAAAACCATCAGTCTCGCTGGTTTCACTTGGGTTTGTGCGTAATGAAGGTGTGGAAGCTTCAATTTCGGGAGACAATAGAAAACCGGACGAATTACGACGTTCATCGATATCCACGGAAGACGAGTGCGTTATTCTAAAAAAAAGAAAACAGGTACAAGTTATAAAGGAAGTTCTAACATTTTTAATAAGTAGACTTTGCCAAACTCACTCTAGTTCTGGTGTTGTTGGAGTATTACATGTGCCAGCACTAATTGAACTCATAAGGATAGGCAATGGTGACTTATTTACTAAACGATCGGCAGGTACTGATATACTACGTCCAAATTCAGTTGTAGATGGCGGATTTAAACGTAGTTTGCGCTGTTTGCTAAATAAAGATAAACGACTAATATAGTTAAAATTTACTTGCCAAATTTATTGAATTTCACACCAATACTACTCACTCATTAAGGAAGGGATCTTCTAGCAATTGCGCTGCTGTTGGTCGATCTGTAACGCTTATAGCAAAACAGCGCAGAATAAAATGTTTCGCCATATTTGAAAGTTCTTCAGGTATGTTTGGATGTTTTTTATAGTAGCCCACCTTAAACATTGCCGCTTGCGCGCAACCCAGTTCAATAAATGGCGGCTTACCTGTAGCCATTTCAACATTCGTACAACCAAATGACCATATATCGGCTGCGGGACCATAACCACGAAATCCCTGATCGATTACCTCGGGTGCCATGTATTGTAATGTACCGGTAAATGTTTCTGTCATGGGATTAATACCGGCTAAGCGTTTTGAGGTACCAAAATCGGATATTTTCACCACGCCACTGTAGGTATTCACCAACACATTGTCACCTTTTATATCACGATGAACAATTTTTTGTTCATGCAAATATTTCAGACCTTCTAGTATTTGCTTCGAATAGAATGCCATTGTGGACTCGTTGTCTTTCAACGGGCCCCATTTCTTTTCTAGCAAATCGGAGAGTGATCCACCAGGTACTTGCTCCATAAAAATTTTGAAAAATCCATCCTCTGATGCGGAACCTAAATACTGTTGAAATACAAAAAATAACGATTAAAGACTGTGAATAAGCATAATAGCTACGAACAAATAAGAATACATAAAAGAAAGGCTAGGAGGATTTGATGATGATATTTCTATCAATCTTTAGCTTTTCCTTCACTTTGGCCTATTTGGTCGGAGTCGTGAATCACGTTCCGAGATCGATGGGCTGATTCATGTCCCGAAAAGAACAGCCAAAATGTAAGCTTTGATTCCAAAATTGATTTAAAAACTGTCTTGTTGCCATAATGTACCGTATGAACCGGCGTTCATAGTTTAGTAAAAGGTAACTAAGTCTAAAGCTTTACTGCGGAGCTACTTGTGAATCAGTTAGAGTGCTGACACCAATCACATATATGTTAGAAACTCTGAAATGGTTAAATATCAATCAAAGATCAATTATGAACGTACTTCTTTTTGTGTTTAAAATGAAATATGACCTACTACCAAAGTACTTAACGAGCCAAATAGCATATGTAGGAGATCTGTCGCTTACGGCTTAAGGAACAAGAATGAATTTAGAATTAAATTTTATAAATCTAATAAGGCACAAAATGTTTTAATGTATAAAGGTCTAAAACTGTTTAATGAATTGCCAAGCAATATAAAAAAGGAAAGAAATATTAATGTATTTAAAAGACTGATAATATATCATATTAGAGAACATTATAGCTCACAATGAGCCAATTAGCTATTGTTAAGATTACCGATTTTGTATTACTAAACTGTACCTGAAAGCTTTAAATAGCTACGGCTAAATAAAGAAGCTAATAATAATAATGGCCCAGAAGGTTTCATGTGGTCCTACCAAATTGTTCCCGAGATGGTCGGGCTAGCACCTTAATGGTACATGATAACGGAACGTACCGAATCTACATCCGGCAAAGGACCATCAATATCATAACAGCCCCCAAGGACTTCGGTGAGTGTACTTATCGCTATAACAACAACAACATCATATAATAATAGATAAGTAAATCAGTTATACTGCTTGAAGTTACTGACCTGTACAATATTGCGATGCCTTAGTTGTGAATGCAGTTTGATTTCTTCATGCAATGGTTGTACATCTTGTGAATTTCGCTCTGGCACTTCTTTTATAGCAATACGAACTTGAGTTTGCTTATCACGCGCCGCATAGACCGTACCATATGTACCTTTACCGAGAATTATCTTGCGATTTTGATCATCATAATCATATTCATACTAAACAAAATATTATTTAAAATTTGTAAGTATAGACTAAATTTCTATTTGAAATACCGCACCTCAATTTGTCGCATTTCATCCACATTTAAATTCACGAAAACCTCTTGATCGGAAGCCATTTCCAATATCAACTCGTAGAATTTTTGACGACACTCCGTTGAAGGGAAATAAATTTGAAAATCATCTGAATTGTGATGTACATACAAGTAAGCGCATCGATCATCGCGCTTGTACAAACTCACAGATTTTATTTGTGAGGCGGTAAATACAAAATCATGCACTTTTTTACATGTATTCTTTGAATGCGCCAAGCAAATATTGATAATTTGTATCGATTTTTCATCAGCATCCATATTAATGTTAACGTAACTGGGCATATAAATTTTTTGTGGTTCCAGTATCTAAGAAAATGTTTGTTAAACATACAGAGATTATAATTCTTCAAATTGCAGAAACAACAGCATACTCACAAGTATCGGCATACGCACGCTATTCAGTTCTTCCGTATTTGTGGCCACCATAAAGAAATCCATCCAAAATTGAAAAATTTGCTCTTCCACAGAGTAAATGCGATCTTCGGGTTTCTTACGAAAACGATGTATTAATAAAATATTGCCGATTGTCGATTTCAAATACCAATTAGGGGGCTTCAATTTAAACATACACTCTGCCGCTTGTATTGCTTTCGCATAATCTTCGGCAAGCACTGAAATCTCAAAGAATGTTGCGACGTCCCAATATTCAGTAATGGATGACAAACTTCCTTTTTTACCAATTAAATTATTCAATGTAATGCCAATGTTTTGCAGCTCTTCGGTATTACTAAACTCCTTTCCATCAATGACAAGCAGAGTAGCTAAGTTAATACCCGCATACTCATTTGGTTGCACTTCAAAGCTTTGGCGATACCATTTTATTGCATTTTTTAGACTATCTTTATCCTCATAATCCGATTCCACAAATATATCCTTGTAGATTCGGCCACACAAACACAACATATCAGGAAATTCGTTTTCCTTTTTTTCTAACGCTTTTAGCGATGAGGCTAGTGCTTTCTCCCGATCACCCTTACGATTTCGCCGATTCAAAGCGAAAGCATATAAAAAGCTCATATTTCCTGTTTCAACATATTTCCTTGTATTAGGTATATTACGCAAGTCGCTAACTAAACGCACCATTGCATCATAATCTTGTACATCGCGCAGTGAACACATAAAACTGTGAACCACTTCGCCGGATAGCACATGCGCATCATCTAAACGTTTGCGCATTTCATGCAGAATTCTTTGTAGTTTCGGTGCATTTGCACCGTAAGTTTCACGTGCTGAGCGTAGATCAGCTAGAAATTTTTCGCGCATATGAGCTCTGAAATAAAAGGATTAATAACAAATATTATTGATATATTTGAAAAAAGGAGGTTACATTAGTGTGACCGCAAGTTATGTGGACAAATTTTATTTTCGTATTTTCACTTGGCAAACCTCTTAGATTTATTCCAAATTAGAAAAAATTATATATAAAAAATTTTAGATCGTTTGCATAATTATTGGTCGTGCCTTGAGCCCACAAAGTTTGCTAAAAATGCTATTTTTCTCACTATGGCTCGCTTTAACTGTTCTTAACTTCAGTAATACTTATTTTATAGAAAAACTTTATTCACAAATATTCTAGGGACATATCTGATGAACAATGTTGCTTTATTAGTTTTCTTTAACATTCATATTTAATCCAACAAAACCGAATTAAAAAATAACAGAGAAATTTTCACATATCTTCGCATTCTATGCATACGAACATATTTTCATATACTTATTTGCAACACATAATTACCCTGCAAAAATCGTTGGATCATGTGGTCCACTGGTGCACTTACCATTATACTCCACTGTAATGCAGCAATGGACCAACTCATGTTTCTACACGAACATATTGTAAGCCGATCATTGCTCGTTTTTAAAGATTGTAATCACTACACGATGTTTATTGGGCTGTGGGTACTCCATGGATTACGCTGATGTAATGCGGAGCTGGAGTATATGGCCCAGTCCTAGGACATCGCAATGTTAATTGGACGATATTTTTTGTATGAATTGTGGTTAATTTTGGAGCACTCGTTTGGTCCATAGCGAGTACTCCATACTTGCACGCATGGAGTACTCGCGATTTTTGCAGGGTAGTGCAACAGTTTACCGTTAGTTCTTACTGAGTAGCAGAGCAGAATGTTATTTTTGTTGTTACTTAAAGACGAATATATTTCATTTATTGTCGTGCATTGAAAGTAATTAGACATGTCATCAAGAATTTTGCGTGAAAAAATTCATTTGTTAGGCTATTTTTCTCCTTCCTTAAGTGGGTGTAAACTGCCTTCTAATAAAGAAGTTATGAAGGTATTATTTTTCAATTTATGAGCAGTAAAATTAAATTTACGTGAAATTGCTAAATTAGTGGTCGAAGAAGTGAATATTTTTTGATATAAAGGTCGAATCCCCACTAGAACCAAGCAACACTGCATAACAAAACTTGAATATTTATATAATGCATGAAGGAAAGTGAGTAAAAATTCTAAAATTAAATCGGAAGCGCAAAGAGAGAGAGAGAGAAGAGGCGTGGACGCCGAAGTTAGATGACTTATTTTATATAGAAAGTGCAAATGCACTGAACCTTATTAAAAATTCAGAGGACAAATTATTTTTGGTGAATCAAAGAAAGAAAGGTAGACCGGGGTTTATGTATGTCATCGATTACAAAACAGGAGTAAGTGAAGAAAGAATGGAAGAACGTCAACAAAATCATTTAAAACGGAAAGAACAAAGTGATCGTGCATTACCTGCTTCTAGTAAGAAGAAATCGTATATTATTCTTAATATAGTATAACATATATTCATTTGTACTGTGATATGAGGTAAGTTCACAGTTATAAATTATAAGTAAAAGATGAGAAATAATTGAAACACACAGGGTTACTTACAAAACTATAACCAGAACACTTAATTCCTTTTTAGCGGGCCTTGGGAGCAGAAGCTGTAATGCCAACGCCAGCCAAAAAAAATGAGAGGATTTAAAAATATAATGACTCCAAAACTTGCAGCCGCTTTAGATGTTTGCAAGGTCAGTGATCGAAAAGCCGTGCATTTAATTATATCTGTGGTGGAAGCAGTTGGTCTTGAAGTACAAAACTATATTATAAATAAAATGTCTATACATAATGCAAGGGAAAAATACGAGTAGATCAGTTCAAAAATATAAAAGAACGTTTCAACAAGAACGAACTTGGTGCAATTTGTTTGCACTAGGACGGAAAGCTGTTACCAGCTCTCACTGGGAATGAAAAGTTGACAGACTTTCAATCATAATTTCATGCGGGCGTACGGAGCAACTACTTGAAGTGCCCGCACTTAAAAGTGGAACTGGAAGAGAGCAGGCGTCTGCTGTTTGTTAAGCTATATTTGAATGGGGACTTCAAGATCATATAAAAGCCGTAAATACCGGCCGTTTTAATGGAACCTGTACGACTTTTGAACACAGTCTTCAAAATCAGCTTCTTTGGCTACCTTGCCGTCACCACATTTTGGAAGTCGTATTAAAAAGTGTATTTGAAATTAAGATGAGCAAACCCGAAAGCCCAAATGTAAAAATATTTGAGCAATTTAAAAATACATGGGCAAATATTAACCAAAATAATTATCAGTCTAGAATGGAAGATAATGATGTCAAAAAATATTTAACAGTCGATAAAGGTAAAATAATTGAAGTTGTGAACGATGCGATCAAAACTAAACAGCCAAGAGATGATTACAGGGAGTTTATTGAGCTAACACTAATATTTCTTGGCGAGAATCCACCTATTCGCGATACAGATTTTCGCGCCCCTGGGGCTGTCCACCAGGCGAGATGGATGGCAAAAGCTATATACTGCTTAAATATATTTTTATTTCGACGTGAATTTCATTTGGCAGTAAAATATGGGAAAGCTTTGCGTAATATATGTATTTTTATTTTTTTAAGATATGCAGAGATGTGTTTCTGTTGTATAATTACTTACTTGAAGTCCGTAGAAGCAGAGTAAAACGACACACGTTTATTCAGTAATACAGTTTAATTCCAAGTGAAAGAGTAATCGATGAAGGATAAATTATAATGACATAAATTTATAATAAATCAGATTTGATCATTTAGTAAATATGTGGGTTGCAGAGTTGCAATATGAATTCAGTATGTTTAACATTCCTCCTCAAAACACATATTTACTTAAAATAAAAGATATTCAGCTTAAGCCTAACATTTGTGTTAACTTTACATGAATTATCTTTGATAAATTTTTTGTGAATATATCTGCTATCATTTCGTTGCTGCTACAATACTCGAGTCGTATTTGAGCATCCTGATAAGCATCTCTTACATGGTGATAACGTATGTCAATGTGTTTGCTTCTGCTGTGATATACAGGGTTCTTGACTAAATGCATAGCGCTCAAATTATCTCCATTAATTGTTATCGGATCGTCCTTACACAAGTTCAACTCTTTCAGTAGCTTGCGTAAATATATGGCTTCCTTTGCAGCCGAAGACAATGCCATATATTCAGCTTCAGTGCTACTGAGTGCCACTGTTGGTTGTTTGCGGCACTCCCACGAAAAAGCTGCTCCTGCTTACATAAACGTATAACCAGTGTACGATTTACGATCGACTGCATCGCCTCCCCAATCTGCATCGACAAAACAGTTTATCGGCTTCCCGGTTTTTTTTTATACCTTAGTTGCATGTCTAATATTTTGCTCAAATATTTTAGAACTCGCTTAGCTGAAGTTAAATGCTCTTCATGTGGATCTGAATTCCTTTGCGCTAACTTACACACAGAGTGGAAAATATCAGGCAGTGTTAATATAGCGATGTACATTAGTGAGCCAATTAATGATTGGTATTTTGAGGCATCAACCCTTTTGCAGTTAAAGTCTTCGCATTTCACTTGATATTTTAGCTCCAATGGCGTAGATACAGGACGGCACGTCTCCAATCCAAACTGAGTTAAAAGTTGCTTTATTTGTGCTTTCTGACTAACACCAATTGCACCTGTGTCTCCGTTACGTTCTACTTCCATACTCAAAAAATAGTTGACCGGCCCCTTGTCTTTAACATAAATTCTCTTTGAGATCTTCGATTTAATATCTGTCACCTCATTGACGTCAGAACCTGCAATGAGTAAATCATCGACGTACACAGCTATTAAATTAGGTTACCATCATGATTATTTGTGTATAAGCACGGTTCACTTTCACATCGTCGAAAACCAATATCGTTTAAAATACTATTTAATTTTATATTCCACTGACGTCCGCTCTGCTTAAGTCCGTAAAGCGATTTTTTCAACTTAAGAACATGATTGGGAAAATTTTTATTAATGAACTTTTCTGGCTGTACCATATAAACGTTGTCATTTAATTCGCTCTCAAATAAGCTGTGGAAACATCCATTTGATGTAAATGGAGCTCGTGCTCTGCGGCTAATGCGAACATCATCCAAATTGTTTTGTAGCGTACTACCGGAGAAAAAGTTTCCTTGTAGTTTATGCCATATTTTTGCGCGAAACCTTTTGCCACAAGCCTCGCTTTAAATCTTTCAACTTCGCCAGCTTTATTGAGCTTAAGTGTAAACACCCACTTACAGCCAATAGCTTCTTGGTGTTTTGGCAATTCCGCCAACTGCCACGTTTCGTTATCTATAAGTGCGCTGTATTCACGTTGCATAGCTTCCCACCACTCATGAGAGTGTTCACTTGACAAAGCCTCACTCACTGTTTGAGGGATCTGAATATCATCCGCACGTATAAAATTAAGAACGTTATATTGTTTCTTGGGTCTTCCCTTAACCCCACTACGTACGATTTTTGGACGGCCGGGCCCTATCTTAGGTTGACAATCTGTGTCACTCACATCACGACCACTATCGGCACATTCTTCTATCAACTCAATTTCATTGCCGCTTTCATGTATTTGCTCATTTTCTACGCAATCTAAATTTTCAGTGCTTTTAAATGCATCCATATTCAAATTATTTTCATTACTGTGAGGTGTGTCGACAATCAAACTATTTTCATTAACTTTCGGTGTATCGATATTCATGCCATTTGCACCAGATGAAACAGTTACAATTTCCAAATCAACGTTTTCTCTTACATCAGCGTTTTCTATAAAATACACATCTCGACTAATAATTACTTTGCCTGTAGATTTTTCAAACAAACGATAGGCTTTGGACTGAATACCCTACCAATATATATTCTTTACCTCTTGGTTTGAACTTGCTATGTTGTGTTTTGTCTAGTGCTATAGCTATAGAGCCAAATATTTTAAGGTTTGATACATTTGGTTTTCTTTTAAACCATAATTCGTACGGAGTTTTTTCATCAAATGCCTTTGTTGGCGACCTATTACGCAGGTAAGCGGCAGTATTTATTGCTTCTGCTCATAATGTTTCGTTAACATTAGCACCGATCATCATGCATCTTGCCATCTCCAAGAGTGTGCGGTTGAATCGTTCAGCCACACCATTTTGTTGAGGCGTATGCGGAACAGTAAGCTGTCTTTTGATTCCGAGTTTCTGTAAATATTCATCAAAAGCTTTATTTACAAACTCAGTACCATTATCACAGCGAATAATCTTTATTTTCTTCCCCGTTTGTCGCTCAACAAAACATTGAAACATTTTAAATTTTTCAAAGACTTCATCTTTACTTTTAACAAAGTATACAAAAACAAATCTTGACCAGTCGTCAATAAATGTCAAAAAGTAACGAGCGCCACCATTTGATGTTTTACTCACCGGACCACACAGGTCAGTATGGATAATTTCCAATGCTTCTGTTGCCCTAGTTGTCGCACTCGAAAATGGCTTTACACAGCATTTGCTCTTTAAACAAATATCACAATCTAAACGTTCAACTATTTTGGCTTTCATTCCAAGCGCCATTTCTTTTTCCACCAAATGTTTAAGGCTGCCAAAATTTAAATGGTCATACCGCTTATGCCATTTCATGGCTTCGACATTAGAACTGTTCGCAATAAATAGATTTTTACCTTCTGCTTCATATAAAAATAGATCATTTACTTTTTTCGCTTTTAATATAATTTGTCCGTCCGTGTTTATTATATTGACAAATTCGCTCGTAAATGTGACTGTCAAATTATTTTGCACTGCTTTTCCAACAGAAATAAAATTGCATTGAATTCCAGGCACATAGAGAACATGGTTGAGAGTTATTTCAAATGATTGAGTTTTTAACTTGACTTCGCCTATGCCTTCTGCTCTAATTGTATTGTCTCCAGCAAGTGTGATAACTTCACTCCATTTTTGGAAAGTTGTAAATGCGTTTCTATTGCAGCTGCCCGCTGTCAACGCACCAAATGTTGGATCGCAGCATGTTTGAGGTCGATGGTTTGAGCACGGAGAATGACATTTGCTTTTGATCTCTTTTTGATTCTCTGTCTTTGCATTGAGCCGCGTAATGACCTCTACGTCCGCAATTATAACATTTGTACGATTTTTTTGTGCTAGCATCTTGTTTGTTGTTATTGTTCTTTTTTAAAGTTCTTTTTCCGTTGTCCGCTCGCGCCATATATACTTCAACCTTGCTGTCAGGTGATTCTTCTTTTCGCGTGATTTTTCTGCGTTCGCCTTCTTCAGTCAATTTTATTTTTAATGCAGCGAGTTTGGGTAAATCGTCTCTACTTTCCAACGCAACAACAAGATTTTCATATGACTTGGGCAAACTAGCGAGTAACATTATTGCATATAATTCCTCCTGGATACTGACTCCTATTTCTGCTAATTTGTCCACAATTGATGAAAAATTACACAGATATTGTTGCACGAACTCTGTGTCGTTCATTCTCATAGCAAGTAGTTGTTTAAAAAGGGTAACTTTGCGAATTGGCCCTCTTGGACGATGTAGCTCACGTAACGTAGTCCACGCATTACTTGCCGATACCGCATCTTTCACATAAGTGATTTGCGACGGTGTTGCACTTAGAATTATAGAAGCTAATGCTTTTTCATCTTTGAGCTTCCAACTTTTTACTTCGATTTCATTCTTGTCAGTGGGAATTGGTTTGGCTTCTTCGCCCGATACGACGTTCCACAGGTCTTGATGAACGAGAACACTTTTTATTTGCAGACTCCATGAATCGTAGTTAGAGTCATTTAATTTCTCGATAGAATATAATGAAGAACTCATCTTCATGCTTTTCTTGCGTAGTGGTTTTAGCAGCTGTGGTCCATAACCTGTTGTATAATTACTTACTTGAAGTCCGTAGAAGCAGAGTAAAACGACACACGTTTATTCAGTAATACAGTTTAATTCCAAGTGAAAGAGTAATCGATGAAGGATAAATTATAATGACATAAATTTATAATAAATCAGAGTTGATCATTTAGTAAATATGTGGGTTGCAGAGTTGCAATATGAATTCAGTATGTTTAACAGTTTCTCTGCCCCTTCTGCTGCACAGGCACCATACAAAGATTTCCAGCTTTTGAAAAAACAGGATTCTTTTAAAATAATTGATGCTGATATATCTCAAGTTGCATTACACAAATTTAAAAACCACGTATGGTACTTGAGTCCTCAATGTGTGGCTTTAGTATTTTTTGATAACAGTATTTATGTTGAGTCAAAAAAAGAGATGGTGAAGGCGTTGAGTCGTGAGACTTTAGATGAAGAGATCCCTGCAAAAATCGCGAGTATTCCATGCATGCATGTATGGAGTACTCGCTATGGACCAACCGAGTACTCCAAAATTAGCCACAATTCATACAAAAAATATGGTCCAATTAACATTGCGATGTCCTAGGACTGGACCATATACTCCACCACCGCATTACATCAGAGTAATCCATGGAGTACCCACAGCCCAATAAACATCGTGTAGTGATTACAATTGTTAACAACGAGCAATGATCGGCTTACAATATGTTCGTGTAGAAACATGAGTTGGTCCATTGCTGCATTACAGTGGAGTATAATGGTAAGTACTCCAGTGGACCACATGATCCAACGATTTTTGCAGAGATAAAACGCGTCTCAATTCAAAATTTAATTGTTATGCATGTTAATGGAGGCGGAATGGATCAGTTCATTTATTCTCAGACAAAAAGATTTTTTCTTCGCTTTAACATTTATAGCATTTTTCAAAAATTATCAAAGTTTATGGTCTGCGGATAGTAATATTAAAACTGCTCTTCAAATTCCTAATGACATTCACGTGGTAAACGATACAGCTGAACGAGCGGAACAAAAACAATACATATTGCAAGTAGTCAAAAACTATCAAAAACAATTTCCTATGAGCACGAAGGAGATTTTATTACAAAACTTTTTATAATTACACCATTTAATTAAATAAATAATCATCAGACAAAGAATGCGCTGTTATTTTTTAATTTGGGGTTTTTCTGGATTAAATATTAATGTTAAAGAAAACTAATACAGAGCAACATTGTTCATCAGATATGTCCCTAGAATATTTGTGAATAACGTTTTTCTATAAAATAAATATTACTGAAGCTAAGAACAATTAAAGCGAGTCATAGTGAGAAAAATAGCATTTTTAGTAAACTTTGTGGGCTCAAGGCACGACCAATAATTATGCAAACGATCTAAAATTTTTTATATATAATTTTTTTCTAATTTGGAATAAATCTAAGAGGTTTGCCAAGTGAAAATAGGAAAAAAAAAAAAAAATAACGGTCACACTAGGTTACATACTTGGATTGAATTTCAACATCTTGTAGGAGACGCTTGAGACGTGATAGTAACGTTGGCATTTTCGTATCTGCTGGCAGTTCTTTGTTGAAATTTGTTAAATAGCAGGCAGAGGTATCTTCATTGAGCTTATATGATAGAAACTGATAATTGGCACAGGAAAGCTGAAAAAGAGTTACAAAAAAACATGTTTTAATTATTCAAAACGCACCATTTCAGAATTTGATTAAATTGACCTTATTTCAGAGACCTCGAATAGCAGCTGTCGTTTTTGAGCCATATTTCGACGCCGAGTGCAATATCAACCTAAATCGGCTACCATTTAGAAAACGCCTTATCTCATCTTTAGAACTTGTTTCAAGAACGCCCTATTTCAGAACTCTTTGCGCCTCATCTCATAATTATATTTAATAACGCACTACTTCAAAACTCTTGGAAAGTAGTTTGTTTAAACAAATTCTAAGAAAAGGTGCCTTTGAACTAGCATTCACGGAGGTATTTGAAATAGTCGACTTTTAGGTGTGGTTATATTTTTAACTCAGTTAACGAAAAGAAACACACGGGAGCCGGTTCTATGTACAGGAACGAATCGGCATTTTTTTCCGACCATTTAATTTGTTTCGTCCCTCCCACAAATTGTCATCCTCGAAGAGCTCCTTGCAGCTGGGCTGCTCCATACCCTCCTGCTACGGGATGGTATTGAACTTAACCCCGGTCCCAGGCTGAGGTTCTCCTGCATATGTTGGACAAGGATCTACCTCAGACGGTCATACTCATGCCAGTGTGTCACGTGTAAAAGATGACCGTTCGTGTTGTTCTGAGTTAGACCTCAAGGTTCGTGGTCCCCGAAATGTCTACAAAACTTTGCTGTTGTAGCAGTGGCTCCCTGAAGTTCGTGTCCAAGGACGTCCCGCGGTTCACTCTTAAGCATACCTTCACCACCTTCTCGCAGCAATGCTGCCCATAGGCCACATCAACTGTCCGCTCGCGCCTCCAGCGAACGCGACCGACATCGTTCCAAACCAGTTCATTCCTTCGCCGATGGCACCTTAATTGATGATCCCGGTTTAAAAATGGCAACCGTCCGACCGAGACATTCGTTACACCGTGCTCCCAAAACACAAGTACCAATCCATCGACACCAGGTTCTCCAGCAGCAATCGGACAGCACACGCGACAAAGCTTAAATCCTTCAAGGCGTATCCAGCCATCTACAACTCAAAGCGAGACGACTTCGATCGCAGAGATAGTTGACTACATGAATAAAAATAATATCCGTATAGCCGCAAATCAAAAAATAAAGCTAACTGCCAAATTGGACCTCCGAACTTGCGATTGCTACAACATCCACAGGAAAGATCGCACAAGGGGCAATGGTGGTGGCATTGTCTTTATCACCCATCGCATCGTGCAATATAGTTATTTCAACCCAATATTAGCCGCAGGGACAAAACCTTAGAAAGTCAAGGCATAACCATCCGATCAGTTGATGTTGACCTAGAAATAATTAACATCTACATATATTCCTCCTGCCAACTGCTGTCCAAATGGCTATCGACCTGATATAAGTGCACTCAGTGCGAAATTCTTGGCGATTTCAACGCTCACCACAACCTCTAGCAATTCAGCTTGCCAGTCGATACCTGAGGCAGGCAGCTAGCACAGCAAATAGAAAATACGACTTTCTGCACGATGAAAAAATATGTCCCCACTCGAATTGCAGGTGGTTGTCACAGCTCGCTAGACATTTCTATCGTCATCGCAGGGCTCATAAACTGCGTCGAATGACAGCCGAAGCTTATTTCAGCATCTGACCACAACCTTCACAAATACATTTTCTTGCTGCTCTTCCCATTCCGACTGATGACCGGCAAGACGAGCATTCCGCAAGGTCATCGCTTCAACTTCGGCACGCTTTATTTTGGCCGGTAGAATACACGAGGTTTCAGACAGGGTGACCCCTATCGTGCAATTTCTTTAATTTCATGCTGGAGAAAATTATACTAGCTGCACAAGTTAATCGCTCTGGAATAATATTCTATAAAAGCGTGCAATTACTGGCGTATGCTGATGACATTGATATCATCGGCCTAAACACCCGCGCCGTTAGTTCTGCTTACTCCAAACTGGAAAAAGAAGCGGTACAGATGGGTTTGATGGTGAATCAGGACAAAACGAAGTACCTGCTGTTATTGAGCAAGGAGTCAGCGCATATGCGCCTTGCCAACCACGCTACTGATTGCAGCCATAATTTCGAAATAGTAAAAGACTAAATTTATTTGGGAACCAGCGTCAACACTAGCAACAACATCAGCTCTGAAATCCAGCGAAGAAGCACTCTTGCCAATAAATGCTACTTTGAACTACGTAGGCAACTGAAAAGTAAAGCCCTCTGTCGGCAAACTAAAAGCATGCTCTACAAGTCACTTAACGTACCCGTCCTGTTATATGATGTGGAAGCATGGACCATGACAACAGCAGATGAAGCGGCTTTGGGAGTATTCGAGAGAAAAGTTAATCGAAAGATTTATGGACCTCTACGCGTTGGCGATGCCGAGTACCTAAGAAGATTTAACAATGAGCTGTACGAGCTCTGCGCAGACATCAACATAGTCCAGCGAATTAAAACACAGCGGCTCCGCTGGCTAGGCCATGTTATGCTAATGAAAGATGACGCTCCGGCCAAGAAAGTGTTTCTATCGGAACCCGCCTATGGAAGCAGAGGTAGCGGGCGCCCCCACTCCGTTGGAAGGCCCAGGTGGAAAACAATTTAAACTCCCTTGGTGTGACCAATTGGCGCCGGTGGGCGGAGAGAAGGGGCGACTGGCACGCCTTGTTGGACGGCCATAACCGTTTAAACGGTTAAGCGCCAATTAAGTAAGTAAAAATACAAGATATCATATCCCATTTCCCGGATGAAGTGCAAACTTACCAAGAGAACGTGACCTAGCGCGAAAATTCTACCCTAGAGACTCTCATATTAGAAATCTCAACTTGGATATTATGCAACTGGTGAGAGAACACAAACGCGCCAAATGGGAGGAGCATCTAAGGAACTGCAACCTCTTCCGGGTGTTGGTAAACTATGGTCAGCCGTCAAATCCTTGTCCAATCTAACATAACAGAATGATAAAGTCTCCATCACTTTCGGCTATAAAACTTTGTCGGATTCGAAGTAATGCGCGAGCGCCTTTTGCCGACAATTTGTAATGCACTGTGGGGTAGACAAGGCCAGATGTTATGCAAGAGGTTTAAGAAGCCATCCCAAAGGCCAAGCCCTCTAAATCAATAGGCCCAGATGGAACAGCCATGCCAATGCTAAAAAACCTTGGAGCTCAGGAAATAAAGTATCTAGCGCTCGTTTTTAACCTGTCATTGAAGTTCTTTGTCATACCCGAATAATGGAAAATGGCAAGGATTGTTCCACGGCTGAAGCCTGGGAAAATAGCTAACGAAAGCGAATCATACCGACCGATATAACTTCTTTCCCCAGTAGCGAAGACATTAGAAACCATCCTGCACCCTCATTTCACGGCGAATCTTCGCCTAGTCACCCATCAACAAGGCTTCCGCAAAATGCATAGCACTACCACCGCGCTAAACGCGATAAACACTCAGATAAGTTACGGACTAAATCAGGAAAATCCCCATATCAGGACGGTGCTCGTGGCACTCGACCTGCCAAAAACTTTTGACACAGTCAACCATGGAAAGCTAGATATATAATTGAGGATCGCACTGCGACCATTGGTCTATTGTACCCTTAGCTCCTTCACAGCTCCTCATCCAAGCCGACATCTCTGATGAACCCTAGCAGTTCACCTGGCTTGAGGGATTTGATGTGAGAATGCTCTGGCCATGGTCAGCCAATAAACTTAGCCCTGCGTCTTGAGATTGCGTCACACTCCAGGAAGATATGGTCCGCCGTCTCCGCTGATCGATCACAAAACCACGGAACGCTACTCGAAGACGTAGACGGCTCGCGCCTTCCCTCTTGTCTAAAAGGATGGACCGAAAATTATGTGAATGGTAGGCAAGCGTCGAATCGACTTAGGAACGAAACCTCAAAGCCTAGGATAACTATACACGGGGTACCACGGGGTGGTGTCTTATTCCCGCTTTCATTTAACTTTTACATATCAAAGCTCCCTTCCCCACCAGAAAGAGTAACAATAATTTCCTATGCCGACTACTGCATGATTGTGGCAACGGGGCATGGCCCTTCAATAGATAAATTAGTTTCTAAAATTAACAGCGCTCTCACCGTCTTTCTAGTTTCTTCCCCTCGCGCAAACTGACATTATTACCGAAAAAATCCACGGCCACTCTGTTTACGACGTGGAAGGAACAGATGAGGCAAATATTGGACATTCACGTCGATGGTGTGACACTACGGACTGTCAGTCATCCAAAGACCTTAGAAGTAACATTCGATAATACTCTCACCTCTAAGGCGCATGCCACCGAAATTGTATTTAAAGTACGAAATCGCAACAAAATCCTAAAGCCGCTTGCCGGCAGCACTTGGGGAAAGATAAAGAATCGTTGCTAACACATAAAAAGCAATTGGCAGGCCGCTCATGATCTACGCGTCACCAGTTTGGTCGCCTGGTCTTAAAAATACACACCGGAAAAGGCTACAGGACTGCTATCAGGACTGTTACTGGATGTCTCCTTGCCAGGGGCGGAAACTGTTATTCCTTTTATAATATAATTCCTTGCAAAACTATTAATTTTGGACTTTTAATATATATTGGGATAAAGATAAAAATTATTTTCGGACTTAAAATTTTTTTTTTATTTCGGATAAGCCGTTTCTTTGTTATAAAGCCGGACTTTTATTTTGGCCTTAAAAAATAAAAGTCCGGATTAAACTTTTATTTCCGGACTTTTATTTTTAAAAGTCCGAGTTTAACTAGTTCTATCGGACTCAAAAAATAAAAATACAGTTTTTACTTTTCATTATTATTTATTTATTATTGCGGCGTTTTAAGCCTAAAACTTAGATTATTACAAATTATAAATACATTTTAATAATAATAGGATTTATAGCATTGGGGTGTCGGAATGCATGAGATTCCGATCAGCACGGGAACTGGTGGTCCCAACGGGCGAGTCTTGGAGTCATCTCATTGGGAGGTTGGAAGGACGTGTTCTAAATCCTGCCCTACTCCAAGACGTATGATTACACAGTTTTATTATTTATGCTGACGGAATGCATTTGATTCCGGTCAACCCAAAAGGTAGCAGCTCAGCAGAACGAGCCACTCTTACCGGACGGTTGCAAAGGACGTGTTTCCAATCCTGCCTGTACTAGCTTTTATGTAAACACAACCAACTATAATATATCATTGTTTTAGGAATATACGTGATTCACATGAACACTCCAACTGTTTGTCTGGGACGATATTTTCAGGAATTCTTTCCCAATTTGATTGCGAGCGATATATGTTTTTCACCTGATGCATAAGGTTCCTCTGTGTCTATAAAATATATTTTGCTTGTCCATTTCTGTTTTGAGAAGAGGTAATCTAAAATTATTATTTTCCCTGATTATGTAAGAATGGGTTTCATTCACATAGACAAGTTTTTCACTTAGGTAGGCTGGTAATTTACCAAGCTTGATATAAAATACAAATTTCATACTATGGTAAAATATCAACTGTTTCACACTCAACCAGTTTAGTACATCAAGCATACTCTTTATGGAAGTGTCGTACCTCACTTTCAATATAAATCTCATAGCTTTCTTTTGCATAATTTGTAACCTGTCTACTTGTGTTTCATTGGCAATAAAGAATATTGTAGAGCAATATAAGAAGTGCGGTTCTATGATAGATCTATATACTTTCAACTTATATTTCTTACTAATAAGTTTACACGATCTCTTCCAAAATCCAATTTTTTTGCCCATTTTGGCAACAATATAATCAATATGATACGTAAACCTCAGTTTATTGTCAATCAGGATCCCTAAGTACTTAAAAATTTTGGCATCCTCAATGTTCGTATTCATTATTTTTAGGTCTAAATTAAGTGATTCTTTATTGGTCGCCCTAAATAAAACCATGAACTTAGTTTTGTTAACGTTAAGCTTGAGTTTATTAATGGAATGACTCCAAATCTTCTTGCATTTTGTTGCCGTGTCATTCACTTCAATGTCCGTTTCATTTACTTCAAGTAGCGCATCATCTGCAAACAACCTGATTTTACTATATTTCAGTGCTGATGATATATCGTATATGTAAATGTTGAACAGGATTGGTGCTAATACCGACCCTAGTGGTAAACCTATGTCCACTTGTGCCTCGGATGAGACTACTGACTCGATGGTTGTTCCTTGTTTCCGGTCTGATAAGAAGCTTCTAAACCACTGCAACTCATTTTCCCTAATACCAATTTTTTGTAGTTTATCGAGCATTATATTCCTATCAATTGCTTCGAACGCTCTTTTCAGGTCAATGAAAACTGCTACTATATGTTTTTTTAGGCTCAGCTCTTCCTTCCAGCTAGATATGACGTAATTTAACGCAATCTCGCAAGAGTGCCTTTCTCGGAAACCGGATTGTCCCTTTATAAGAATTTTGTTATTTTCTAAGTAATTAAGCAGTTGATTTTTTATTACAATTTCTAGAATTTTTTCTATGTTCGGCAATGTATTTATCGGCCTTAGTTCTTCTGCCATTATTGAATCTTTTACTTTCCTAATTGGTACTATTGTTGAAATATTCCACATGTCTGGCACTATTCCAGTAGTCATGGATTTGTTTATAGCGATTGCATAGAAGAAACCCATGTACGATACCGAATCTTTAATTACGCCTTCTGAAAGTAAATTTTTCCCCACAGTTTTATTTTTGAACCTTTTTGCTATACGTGTAACATCCTCAACCGTAATTTCTTCGAATTTTAAACTTGACCTATCTGTAAATTGGAAGTCGTTCTGACTTTTAACAACTTCAATTTTCCTGTTTATATCAACAATGCTATCTATAAAGAAGGAGTTCAATGCTTCAGCAATATCGCGAGGTGTATGATATGTCACACCTTTTACGATCACCGTCAAGATCTTTTCTTGTGGCCCCGTTAAGTTTACACCATGCTTAAGATGCTTCCACATTAGCTTGCTATCTGAACTATTGATATCAATATTATTCTCCATGTATTTAATCTTTTTAAATTTGATTAGTTTTTTGTAGTACTTCGCGACCATGTTATATTCGGTATAGTCACCCGTTGCTCTAGCTTGTGAGTGCAACCGGTATTTTAGTTTATTCAATTCTGTCAATTCTTCGTCATACCATTTATTTCTTAACTTTACCGTACTGTTTTTTTCAAACGTTAGTACTCCCATACAATCTAGTAAACAAGTATTTATATAGTTGACCATGTCGTTGACATTCATGCTTCTTATTAAACTGAGATCGCAATTCCTCAGTAGAGTGGTCAAGTTATCGGCAGAATAATTCTCCTAGGATGTTGATGAAATGACTCTTCGTAATGGGTTTGAATTACTTACTTTTATAGCAAATCAAATATTTTCGTGATCGGATATTCTGTGGTCTTCAAGATTTACACAAGACAGTATATCAGCGTTTGCATATAATAAATCTATTTTTGTTTGAGAAGTTTCCGCTACTCTTGTATTGAAATTTATTTCTTGTTTCATTGCGCTACGTGCACAAATTTCATTCAGTTTGTAGCTACTCGAAGAGTTAATATTTAAGTTTATATTGAAATCTCCAACTAGAAGGGAATTCGTACCTGATTCTAATACTTCTGATAAAATACTCTCTACGTGATTTAAAGATTCACTGTCACTAGAACTTGGGGAATGGTACAACACACCTATTTGCCACTTAATGTCCACTTGCTTTAATTTTACTATAGCACACTATAGAATTCTATCAATTGATCGATTAAACCTGACTTTGTACTTGATTTCCTTTTTCAGTAATAAAATGACCCCTCCCGTATGTCTACTATGAGAGTCGCAGCGAATTAATGTATACGGTGCAATATTAATTTCAGAATCAAGAATATCTGAAGTTATACGTGTTTCTGAGCATAAAACAATGTCCGGATCAACTTCTTCTATCATTTTTTCGAGCTCTGCTTTATTTGCTAACAAACTACAAATATTCAAGTAGACACATTTCAAATCAAAAACATTTATTACTGGGCTTGTACGTCTTGGTTGCTAAAAACCAACTCGTTGTTTTTCCAGTTTAAGCTTCCTTTGATAAACTGGGCAGTCATGGCTCATTATGTTATGGTCTATATTGAGCTCAAAACCTAACTGATTATTAGCATCTACGCAATTACCACATTTATTAATGCGCATGCTCTCCTTGCAGTTTTCTGCCCCATGTTCTCCCAGACTACATCTACATCTCTGTTTCAGAGTGCAATTGGCAGCTATGTGGTTAAACCCTAAACATTTGTAGCACCTTTTTACAGTTTGACCGTCATAAACTGGGCAGCGATCCCATCCAACATTAATTTTCTTATGTCTCAGGATGGCCTCATAATATTTATGCTCTATTTCTATAACTGCATTAATATGTTGTCCTCTATTTTCTTTTTTAGTGCGTTTAATTGTAATACATTTCTTTTTAGCTTCCCTCAGTGTATCATTCTGCGCAAGGATCCGGCTAACTATTTCGCTCTCGGTATGCTCTGCACTAATATTAGCTACCACAACTCTAGGAAAATACACTTTTGGCTCAGCTATATTATACATATATTTATCGCACTTTTCTGTTAGCGTATCTCTAATTTTGTACTTGTCGCCTGCTGTATTAGCGCTTATAATTATCGTGCCATTATTTTTGTTTTGTGCCCTATATTTATATGGGATGGATCTATTTTGTTTAAATCCGTTTTTGTTTTCTCAATGGCTTGTTTCACTTTGGGCTTAATAACAATTGGAGGGATGCCTTTTGTAACAGTGGCATATGTAGAAACATTTCCACCATCAAAACCTTTATTCTGATTTGCAGCCTTCATTCTCTTTTATAATTTCCTCTTTCTGTTTATTAAATGCCTCATTAGGGATATTAGCAACCTTTTTAACTTCATTAATAATTTCATCCTTTTGCTTAGTGAACGCCTCATTCGGTATACTAACTTTACTTAGTTTATCCTTATTTTCTAAGCACAAGCATTCTCCTTTTTTCATTAACTCTAATTTTTCTGAGTTCACCTTATAGATTTTTTCTACTATTATTTTCATCTCTCTTTCGTTGTGAGTTATGGAAGCGCTTATTTCCCTTTTATGCTCACTCAACATTTTTTCAATTTCGCTTTTTTGCTCTTTCAAATTTACTTTGTTTACCTCTGAAATAGCTAAGATTTCCCTTAAAGCCTCATCAACATTGGAAACATAAGTCATGCGATCATCACAAATAAATCTTAAAAGTTTACAACCTTGCACGATAGATGCACACGCAATGTTTTTATGGTAAACCTTACCACACACGCACACACACCCTCACATCTTACACCTGTTTCCCCTCTTATTTTTTTGCGACATTTCCCGCACTCTTCCATTTTCTGCTTAACAGTTACACCTTTTTATTTAAATTAAATATAATTGAATCTCACAAGAAAGGCACTTTATTAATGCTGGTACATCACCTGTCACTACTTTGCTAGTTTCACCAATTTTTAGTGCTTATCAAAGCACACAGACTTAATAATGTTTATTCTATTTACGAGCTCCAAATACACGTCCATTCGCACGCAATTCGCATAGGTATATTAGATATATGTAGACTTTTATGGAAAAAGTTCGAAAAATAAAAAGGGTGCATGATTTGACATGATATTGCTATAGGGATACCTGGGAAGTCAAACATTTTCACATAGAAAAATTTTTTGACCAGGACTTTTTCGACTCCAAAAAAAGAAATAAAAATTATTTTCCGTCCCTGCTCCTTACCTCTGAACATCACCTACATAGTGAGGCCAAAGAGCTCAACATAAAAGAGCACAAGGAAATGCTGAATAGTTAGTTTTTGCTAAATTGTCGCAAACCGGGACAACCTAGCAAAAATTGCGTCTTCTAGAGAGTTGCGCCTATCTCTATAACCACTATGATAAGATTCGGTATCTGCCAATACAGCCGTTTAATCCAGACAAGCATAAGGAGGCCATAAGAAAAATCCACACAGAATCGGTAAACGCCTTTGCCAAGACGCGCCTGGTGAACCCTTTTATCAATATACAATATCCTACTCTTGCAGAAGAAGAAAGCACACTACCAAGGGAAACACGAGTCACCCTGGCCCAACATCGTTCTGCATACTGTAACAAGCTAAACTCTTACTTGTCCAGAATCAACCCCGACAAACGTAATCTGTGTCCTCACATGATACCACCCATCAGCCCAATTCTAAACGAAAATTCCGTGCGAGTTTTTTCCCTTCTCCCATTCCTCGTATTCTAAATAAAAATTCCTTGTGAGTTTTTTCACTTCTCCCTTTCCTCCTATTCTGAACAATGTTCGAAAAAGCGGAAACCGGTTATGGGAGAAAAGTAGGTATTATGAATGTGAGGGAGAGGGAGATTTCTCTACCATTTCATAGGAGTTTTTTCACTAGTTAAATTAAAGGGAATGCATCAAAATAGTTAAAGGAAATTGGTTCTTTTAAGAAAGAAAACTTATTTGTACAAAATTGTGCTAAAATATGTATTTACATTCTACCCCAATATTCTCACTGTTAATACAACAACAACAACAACAACAACAACAACAACCACAATATTTATTTTAAGTCGAAAAGTATATCATAAGCAACGGTAGAGCTCTTGGTATACATATTTGATGCAGCCATCCAGAAATTGTGCAAGGATTTTTTAATAAGGTTTAAATAGATTTTGGCATATGAAGAAGTAGGAATTCAACTCAACTTGGCCGCCAGAAAATTGCTTTGCTGAACGAAAGCAGGCAACTCCGGCAGATTTGTGTTATGCGGCCGTCTTCTTCTTATGTTCCGCTGTTGATGTTGCTGTGGAACCAATTCATTACTAATTTCAGTGAATACCACATGAAATGCAATTAATACTGTGCATTGTTTATATTTTATTTCTTAATTTTCCAACAAATTTGCAACAATAATTAAACTTTTCAATCTTTTGAACAAAATAAGAAATGTGCAACGAAATTTCAATTGACAAAACAGCTGACTTCGAAAATTCGAAATTCCTGTTCCCCAATTATTGTTCTCCCTAGGAGAACAGAATTGGAGGAATTTTTCTGCGGGAATAAAAAAATCCGCGAGAATATTTAGAATTGGTCTGCATATTTTAATTGTAGTGTGAAACGTACGCCTCTAATACCAATCTCCCTATGGTCCGGCCCTGTAGAAACTACCATTTTCCTTAGACTTCTGACAATTTGTGAGGTGTCGCGCCCATTGAATGTAGCGAAGCACTATTACCACAACAACAACAACAAACACACCAGATGAAAATAACATTTAACCAGATAACCTGGGTAACGGGATTAGCTTTTGATTCTAGATTGTAGCGAACTTCTCCTCACCACGTTGTTCAAATAAGGAAAATTTACAAAGGTGCGATTGGACTGAGGCGAGGTGGCATATCTAGCTATGCTTCAGCTTAGCTCAGGGAAATTGGGGGTGGGGGTGCTTCAGCCTCACGCAACGAAGTCGCACAAAAAATATTTAAATATATACCTACGGTAACAAAGGGGTATTCCAAGCGGAATTGCGCCAGCAAATTGACAGTGCAAAACAAACAAAGAAAAGCTGGAAGAACTCCCCATGTCTCTACCCACCCGACCTGTTAACCAAAAAAAAAGTTATGTTCGTCGGTTAACCCTCTTAATACGTACTTCATCTCAGCCACCAATATCCCTACATTTCGTCAACGGCCAATAAAACCGTAGAATTCCATCTTTAGCAATTCACAATTTCTCATTTTATTCATAAGAAAATCTTTAACAAAATTTCCCTGCTTCCTTATTACTAGCATTTAATAGTTATCTATCCAAACGAAATACTTTGGATTCAATGAACTTTATCATCATGTTCAAAACAGATAGCCTATTAGTCTAAATATCCCTGAAGATATACGCATTAACAAACAGAAATTCAATATAATTGTATTTGGCTTACTAGAATGTATTTAGAACGTAGGCTAAATATGAGGACGAAGTTGGTTAAGGTTACTACCGTAATTATCCTTGTAGTATTTTCCTCAATACACATTTAGCTAACTTGGGTGTGCAAATTGTTGCAACCACGCGATTTTTACATCGACCTACACATGCGATCAAATGCGCATATCAATGTAACGGTAATATCCTGGAGATCGTGGTTAAAACCCAAGGATTGAAAATTTTAGTTTAAGAGGCTATTGAAAATAATGCCCTCTTGACTTAAAAAAAAAAGAATGACATAAAACATGTGCATACATATGTAAAATAGAATGTGAACGGATTTACTTACATGCTTACTCGGCTACACCATCGATGCGACGTTGGGGGTGGGGAGGGAGGGATGGACTGAAGGTTTAATGTGGCCATATAAATCGTTCCCGAGATGGTCGGGCCAGCACCTTAATGGTGCTGTGTTACCGGAGCGTATCGGATATGTATCCGACAAAGGACCATCACATCGATAACACTCCCCAAAGCCTTCGGGGAGTAACTAATCGCTACAACAACAACAACAACAGGATGCAAACGCGATAGGTTTATGCTGTAATCAAACATGCGTGTAGTTGAAGAATCATAATCAATTAGAACCAGAGGTTCTATAGCTAAATAGGTAGACCCGAATTATGCCTGTGTACGTCACATACATACATGTGCATGCACAGCAATTGTTTTGCACACACCCTGATAACTAGAGATGTATGAGGATGCGCTTTATTGCGCCTGAAACTATATCCCGCGAATGTCCAAGAAATTGATATAATTTTTACATATGAATTTACATATAAAATTTGAACATTATGATTTTTGCACTATCGCTTAACACAATTAATTGACCTTTTTGTATATCAATTTAGGTGCAAGAACCCAAAAATCATCGAAATCACCATAACATAATGCTATAGCAAATAAACTTCTGCTCAATGAAACTAATCAAACTTTCAATTGTTAGTACATAATTACTAATAGCTATGTACGTCTTAACAGAATTGCACTGGAGCATTAATCATATTTACGTATATACACTAGCAAGAAAAATACGCCTACGGTCCTAAGATAATCTATCAGATCAACATAAATGACATCCCTCCGGGGATATTATAGGTACTTAAAGTCCGATGTTTTGGTCATATCGCAAGTCTGCCTGTATCCATAGAAAAGCTGGTTATCTTTTACCCTCTCAGACGTGTTGATGAAATACCAATAAGTTTCATGTTAAACTCAAGGAGATTCTTATCGCAAATTGACGTTTTGATTAGCTGTTTAAAGGCGGTTGGATGTCAGCCCTTGTGGCTGCTTTAAATGCACGATCTCTATTCACAGTTTTTATTGGACATTTATGTTTCCATAATTTGGTGCATATGCTATACATGAGCGTATATATATTTTGCAATTTCTCATCTATTGCTTCGTATTTCAAAAAGAAGTTGAGTTAGCTGTTGTTGCACTGCACTTTTTATTAAAGTTCGATTAAAGTTTTAATTATATTTATGGCCGGTCGATAAACTAAATATTAAGGTTTTTCTTTTATAGTCTGGTCAATTCCGCGGTAAAGGGCTACTGCCTACACTTCACATTATCTATGTTTGTGTGAATGTGCAAGTTTATAATTTTATTGTATTTATCGTCGTCATACACTATAGTAATTGCTTTTTGTTAGCGCATTTAATTAATTTTTTTTTTTTACTTAGAAGTAAATCTATTAAATTGACAAATCACAGGCAATGATCTTAATAAGCAGTGCATCACACAGCAGAAAAAGTAAAAGCACACTTCCTTATCACTCGGGTTTTCTACCGCTTTATTCATAACCGGAGCGACTTTTAATTCTCGATGCTTATCAGGAACTGACTCTTGTTTTTTCTAGTCAGCTTCAAATTAGGCTTCATTAATTGTCTAGCATCGATTTATTCTGTGCCAGGTAGCGGTCCACAAGCAAGTTGTTGCTAGACATCGGAATGCAATTTTAACAAGTAAGGAAGGCTAAGTTTGGGTGTAACCGAACATTACATACTCAGTTGAGAGCTGTGGAGACAAAGTAAGGGAAAATCACCATGTTGTAAAAAGAACCTAGGGTAACCCTGGAATGTGTTTGTATGACATGCGTATCAGATATTAAAGAGTATTAAAGAGTATTTTAAGAGGAATTTATTTTGTATGATATGGGTATTAATGAGTATTTTAAAAGGGCGTGGGCCTAAGTTCTATAGATGGACGCCTTTTCGAGATATCGCCAAAAAGATGGACGAGGGGTGACTCTAGAATTTGTTTGTACGATATGAGTATCAAATGAAAGGTGTTAACGAGTATTTTAAGAGGGCGTGGGCCTTAGTTCTATATGTGGACGCCTTTTCCAGATATCGCCATAAAGGTGGGCCAGGGGTGACTCTAGAATTTTTTTGTACGATATGGGTATCAAATGAAAGGTGTTAATGAGTATTTTAAGAGGGCGTGGGCCTTAGTTCTATATGTGGACGCCTTTTCCAGATATCGCCATAAAGGTGGGCCAGGGGTGACTCTAGAATTTTTTTGTACGATATGGGTATCAAATGAAAGGTGTTAATGAGTATTTTTAAAGGGCGTGGGCCTTAGTTCTATAGGTGGACGCCTTTTCGAGATATCGCCATAAAGGTGGACCAGGAGTGACTCTAGAATTTGTTTGTACGATATGGGTATCAAATGAAAGGTGTTAATGAGTATTTTAAAAGGGCGTGGGCCTTGGTTCTAAAGGGTGGACGCCTTTTCGGAATATCGTTATAAAAGTGGACCAGGGTTTACTCTAGAATGCATTTGCACAATATGGGTATCAAACGAAAGGTGTTAATAAGTGTTTTAAAAGGGAGTGGGCCTTAGTTCTATGGGTGCACGCCTTTTCGGGATATCGCCATAAACGTGGACCAGGGGTGACTCTAGAATGCGTTTGTACAATATGGGTATCAAATGAAAGGTGTTAATGAGTATTTTAAAAGGGCGTGGGCCTTAGTTCTATAGGTGGACGCCTTTTCGAGATATCGCCACAAAGGTGGACCAGGGGTGACTCTATGATTTTTTTTGTACGATATGGGTATCAAATGAAAGGTGTTAAAGAGTATTTTAAAAGGGAGTGGGCCTTAGTTCTATAGGTGGATGCCTTTTTGAGATATCGCCATAAAGGTGGGCCAGGGGTGACTCTAGAATTTTTTTGTACGATATGGGTATCAAATGAAAGACGTTAATGAGTATTTTTAAAGGGCGTGGGCCTTAGTTCTATAGGTGGACGCCTTTTCGAGATATCGCCATAAAGGTGGACCAGGGGTGACTCTAGAATTTGTTTGTACGATATGGGTATCAAATGAAAGGTGTTAATGAGTATTTTAAAAGGGCGTGGGCCTTGGTTCTAAAAGGTGGACGCCTTTTCGGGATATCGCCATAAAGGTGGACCAGGGGAGACTCTAGAATTTGTTTGTACGATATGGGTATCAAATGAAAGGTGTTAATGAGTATTTTATAAGGGCGTGGGCCTTAGTGCTATAGGTGGACGCCTTTTCAGGATATTGCCATAAAGGTGGACCAGGGGTGACTCTAGAATTTGTTTGTACGATATGGGTATCAAATGAAAGATGTTAATGAGTATTTTAAAAGGGAGTTGGCCTTAGTTCTATAGGTGGATGACTTTTCGAGATATCGCCATAAAGGTGGGCAGGGGTGACTCTAGAATTTTTTTGTACGATATGGGTATCAAATGAAAGGTGTTAATGAGTATTTTAAAAGGGCGTGGGCCTTAGTTCTATAGGTGGACGCCTTTTCGAGATATCGCCATAAAGATGGACCAGGGGTGACTCTAGAATTTGTTTGTATGATATGGGTATCAAATGAAAGGTGTTAATGAGTATTTTAAAAGGGAGTTGGCCTTAGTTCTATAGGTGGATGACTTTTCGAGATATCGCCATAAAGGTGGGCAGGGGTGACTCTAGAATTTTTTTTGTACGATATGGGTATCAAAGGAAAGGTGTTAATGAGTATTTTAAAAGGGCGTGGGCCTTAGTTCTATAGGTGGACGCCTTTTCGAGATATCGCCATAAAGGTGGACCAGGGGTGACTCTAGAATGTGTTTGTACGATATGGGTATCAAATTAAAGGTATTAATGAGGGTTTTAAAAGGGAGTGGCCCTTAGTTGTATATGTGAAGGCGTTTTCGAGATATCGACCAAAATGTGGACCAGGGTGATCCAGAACATCATCTGTCGGGTACCGCTAATTTATTTATATATGTAATACCACGAAGAGTGTTCCTTCCACGATTCCAATGGCTTTTGGTTTCGCCCTGCAAAACTTTTTCATTTTCTTCTACTTAATATGGTAGGTGTCACAAACATTTTAACAAGTTTTTTTCTAAAGTTATATTTTGCGTCAATAAACCAATACAATTACCATGTTTCATCCCTTTTTTCGTATTTGGTATATAATTATGAATTTTTTTTCTTTTTTCGTAATATTCGATATCGAAAAAGTGGGCATGGTCATAGTCGGATTTCGGCCATTTTTTACACCAATATAAAGTAAGTTCAGATAAGTACGTGAACTGAGTTTAGTAAAGATATATCGATTTTTGCTCAAGTTATCGTGTTAACGGCCGAGCGGAAGGACAGACGGTCGACTGTGTATAAAAACTGGGCGTGGCTTCAACCGATTTCGCCCTTTTTCACAGAAAACAGTTATTGTCCTAGAATCTAAGCCTCTACCAAATTTCACAAGGATTGGTAGATTTTTGTTCGACTTATGGCATTAAAAGCATCCTAGACAAATTAAATGAAAAAGGGCGGAGCCACGCCCTTTTTGAAATTTTCTTTTATTTTTGTATTTTATTGCACCATATCATTACTGGAGTTGAATGTTGACATAATATACTTATATACTGTAAAGATATTAACTTTTCTTTTAAAATTTGAATTAAAAAAAAAAAAAATTTAAAAGTGGGCGTGGTCGTTCTCCGATTTTGCTAATTTTTATTGAGCAGACATATAGTAATAAGAGTAACGTTACTGCCAAATTTCATCATGATATCTTCAACGACTGTCAAATTACAGCTTGCAAAACTTTCAAATTACCTTCTTTTAAAAGTGGGCGGTGCCACGCCCATTGTCCAAAATTTTACTAGTTTTCTATTCTGCGTCATAAATACAACTCAACTACCAAGTTTCATCGCTTAATCCGTAGTTGGTAATGAATTATCGCACTTTTTCGACTTTTCGAAATTTTCGATATCGAAAAAGTGGGCGTGGTTATTGTCCGATATCGTTCATTTTAAATAGGGATCTGAGATGAGTGCCCAGGAACCTACATACAAAATTTCATCAAGATATCTCAAAATTTACTCAAGTTATCGTGTTAAGGACAGACGGACGGACGGACATGGCTCCGGAAGTATATATCTATCTCGATTCCTTTATACCTGTACAACCAACCGTTATCCAATCAAAGTTAATATATTATTTAGTTCGCCGATGAACAAATAGCAGTAATGCATATTTTTTTTGGAGAGTCGTTAGAAAAGATCGGATTCTTAGCAAATTGAGTCATCTTGATTGTTTACCAGAAATCTAACTTCTTTCGATTGGATTACATTTTGGATCATAGTAATTGTTGTAATACAAGTTACCTATAATTTTTTTTTTTGGGAAGGTAAACGAAGTAGACCTTTACTCTTGGCTCATGTCGATGGCATATCCTTCGAAATCGTCCCGAAAACTGTTTTTTTTACTTGATTTTTTTTTATTTTTCGGAAGCTCTTATAGAGAAACGGCGTGAAGTGATACTTCGCCGTGATTAGAATATTTATACCAGCATTAGTTTCGGAATGTTACAACAACGTATCGTCAATCACTTAATTGTGTATTTATATAGCAAACTTCATCTTTAGCCATTGATATGCCCTACAGAATAGTCGGCCATATTAAATTAACACTTAGATTGATTAATCTTGAAATTTTTTTTGCGAAGTCTGAATTGTGTAAAGGAAGATATACCTTTGTCTACTGGTTGTGAATAACCAACCTTAGGAAATTCAAACATTTTTTTTTTTTGAAAGTTTAGACTTTCGAGAAAAGCCAAAAACACCGTTTACGTGACCCCGTGAAACACTGGAGTCATAGTTTTTTGTTATAATGCCAGTAACCCATAGCCCTGATAAAACTTCGACTGAAGTTGCAGGAGATATAATGGACAGTAATATATGTGTGATTAGCAGCGAAGTTCTGCAAGCGGACAGTGAACAAATAGAAACAAGATGTAAGCATCATTTCCATACAAGCTGCCTTCACGCGTGGTTGGACAATAACACCTCGTGTCCTGTATGCCGAACCATGTGTACTTTGGCAGATTTGAATAACGCCACTAGTAGTGCGACCACAGAAATGGCAGAAAATGTTCGTTCCACAGGTGCCATACCGCGGGAAATGCCCAACACTCGATTTTTCGCCCAAACACAACAACGGGTGATGACTGCAGCTCCTCAAAGATCTGATGGAAGCCCTAGAAATAGGCGAGCATCTAGTAATTATCAGCCACAACGCTCGAACAACATTTCTGAACAGAGAGTGCAACAGATAATAGCGGAGTCAATGAATGACTTTCGTACGCAAATCATGGCTTCTATTACGAACGACATTCAGAATTTGTTGCAAAATATGAATATGGACCGGAATTTAGGTAGAACACCACCACCTGCCCATGAACAACCAGAAGTCCCCCCAGAATGGCCACGTGATGCACCTTTCCAGGAGCAACACTCCATTCGACCTCCCAACCCTAGAAGAGCAGATACGATAGGAGGAGCGAGAATCTCCTTGGCCAATGAGAAATTGTCAAACCTTGTTAGGAACTGGCAAATTAGATTTAAAGGATCAGCCGATGCGATAACGGTGGATCAATTTATTTACCGAATAAACACACTTACGTCCCTCCACCTGAACGGAAACTTTGACCTTTTATGTCAACATGTGCATTCCTCGTTCTATGGTAAGGCCCTACAATGGTTTTGGCGGTATCGTCAAAACAGTGAAGATCTTAACTGGGTTGAGCTTTGTGAAGCAATGCGGCGTCAGCTTAAAGATTTTTCCACTGACTCTGAGATAAAAGACGACATCAGGAAAAGAAAGCAAAAACCGAATGAGCCCTTTGATGAATTTTTAGATGCCATTATGAATATGTGTGATAGATTGAGATCCCCAATGAATGACCCCGACTTAGTTGAAACGTTAATTAGAAATATTAAGCCTGACTTAAGACATGAGCTACTCCACTTGGACATTCATGACATTGCGACCTTGAGGAAAGAGGCTCGCAAGAAAATGTATCCAGAACGCCTTATAAAATTAATCGCGTAAATCGACCAGAAGATAGTGCTAACGCTGGTGCATCAAATTCGCGTAGCTTGCACAACAACGTATATCGACCGTATCATATCCGCTTAGCGGAGTATAAGCTTGCTAGGGCCCGAATCTTTTCAGAACCGACCGAAATACTCCCGACATCCCGATCAACTAGGCGCATACGCTCGTACTGGCAACGGAGGAAAAATCTGCGAAAATTTGTCATATCGTCGATAGTATGTAATGGCTCAGACATTCGACCGTACGCGAACTTAGTTGTCCTTGGGAAAAATTATTTAGCCTTGCTAGACAGCTGAGCCAACAAAAGTTGTATCGGATCGCAATTAGCCCAATCAGTCCTGGATAGCCCCAGTATAGAGTATAGGAAATTTTCAGGTATCGTTAGAACCGCTGACGGGAAGAAACAGGAGGTTGCGGGATCTATTAACATGACTCTAACCTTCAATGACCGAACCCTTGCTGTGGAATTTTTGATTGTTCCCACAGTGACTAATAACATAATTTGTGGCATGGACTTCTGGGAGACATTCGGGTTGAAAGTGAGCATGGATGCAGGGTTAAATCAACTGACTGCGGAGGAAGAAATAGAGCAGGAAACCCTACCATTTTCGTCAACACAAAGGCGGCAGTTGGAAATCGCCATAGCGGCGTTTCCATCGTTTGAAAGCGAAGGTCTTGGCCTCACGAATCTAGTCGTCCATTCTATTGACACGGGAAATTCAACACCCGTCAAACAAAGATATTACCCCATTTCGCCGGCTAGGGAAAGTATCCTTTGTAAGGAAATAGACCGTATGTTGGAATTTGGTGTGATTGAAGAAGCCGAAGGCTCTCCATGGTCGTCGCCAGGGGTTTTGATTATGAAACCGGGAAAAGCCAGGTTCTGCCTAGACTCTAGAAAATTAAATGAATTAACGACTCAAGATGCTTATCCGATACCAAATATAGACGGACTCATATCGCGATTACCACCAGTGCACATCATATCAAAAATTGACCTGAAGGACGCCTTCTGGCAAATCCCTTTGTCACCCGATTCGAAACCAAAAACTGCGTTCACTATTCCTAATCGGCCGTTGTATCAGTTTACGCGAATGCCGTTTGGGCTATGCAATGCGCCGCAGACGATGTGCCGATTAATGGATAAATTGATACCTTACCATTTAAAGTTACATGTTTTCGTATACCTGGACGACTTGCTGGTCGTGTCACAATCATTTGAAGAACATCTGACGCATCTGTTAGAAGTAGCTGCGCAAATTAGAAAAGCGAGGTTAACCATAAACGTATGTAAAAGCCATTTCGGGTTATGTAGGGTTAAGTATTTAGGATTTGTTGTGGGAAATGGGTCATTGTCCGTTGATTCAGCTAAGGTAGATGCGATTATTGACTATCCAGCTCCGAAGAATGTACGTCAGGTTCGTCAATTTTTAGGAATGACAGGATGGTATCGGCGCTTTATTCCCGAATACGCGAGTCTCACATACCCTCTCACAGAACTACTAACCAAGAAGAAAAAGTTCGTCTGGGATGTAGATGCCCAATGTGCTTTTGATGCCGTGAAAGAGAAACTTACAACAGCTCCGTTTTTGCTACACCCTAATTATGCGAAACCTTTTATAGTCCAATGCGATGCAAGCCAGTGCGGCGTCGGTGGACTTTTGGCCCAATGTGATGACAATGGAGACGAAAGACCTAAGCAATTCGATACTCGAATGTCCCAATGGGAAATTCTTAGGATAGTGCGCTACAAACCCTCCCCACCATACAGATGCTACACGACGCGAACGCGGAAGTTAGAGTCTGCAACAGGTCACCAAATATCCTTAGCATGGTACGTTCCTTTGCTTTTAGCAGTCACATCTTCCAGCAGGTAATAAGCGTTACCCACCTTCTTTATTACTCGGGCATTTATTCCCTTTGGAGCTAGTTTGGCACTGAAGTGTTTCGCCAGGTCGCTTTGCGCAAAATTTCGTCTAACTACTATCTGGCCAGGTTTGAATTCTCTCGTTCGGGTGCGGAGATTGTAGGCATAAGCATTCTTCTCGAAGGCAGTCCGAATTTTGTTGTTGATATCCTCGCGTAGTAGGGTAAATTCGTCCTGTTTTTCCAGTTTTGTCGAACTGTCGTTCAATAAATCGAGGTGTCTCAATATTTCATAATCCCTACCGTTGGTCATCATGTTTTGGCCGAAAACAATTAAGTACGGAGACTTTCCGATGGTGTGATGCAGGCTATTTCGTAGGGAGCTATTTATGCTACTAAGATAGCAGTCCCAGTCCCGCTGATCCTTTCGAAGAAATGATCGCAAGGCCTCGACAATGGTTCGATTCACTCGCTCTGATGCGTTTGCGAGTAAACTGCCGTCTTAGTATGGGAAATTCCGTGTTTGGTCAAGAATGATGAAAATTCTTTACTAACGAACTGGCTGCCGTTATCAGAAACGATAGTTTCCGGTACTCCGAAACAGTCAAATACGTCCTCTTTCAGAAACTGTATTATTAAGTTAGCCGTGAACTTTCTGAGTGGCTTCAGAAAGGTGAACTTCGAGAAATGGTCTAATGCGATAAAGATTCCGATATTTCCCTTTTTGGTAGTGGTCCGATTAGATCTACGTATAGCTTTTGGAATGGTCGTTCACTTATTGAAGGTTGTCCCATGTGAGGACGTAAGGCATGCGTGGGCGTTTTAGACGTCTTGCACAGTTCACAAGACGAGACGTAATCCCGCACATCTACTACCATTCGCGGCCAAAAAAAATATCTTCTAACGCGCTCTAGGGTCTTAGCTACTCCTCCGTGTGCTGCCAAGGGAGTATTGTGAGCACTGTACAACACTTCTTTCCTCAGACCCATCGGGACTAACAGTTTCCAAGAATCGGTTGGTTGATGTTCGTCACTATCGCAGGTAGTTCGATGATAATTATATTTATCTATAACTCTATAATCGGGTAAATCTGAACTCGCGAATTTTTCCCTCAGTTCTTTATAATCACTAGCTTCAAACATTTCGGACTCTAAATCTATTTCTGGCAACGTTTCTAATTCTACCGCCTCAACATACTCTTCTTCTTTGTGAATGCGCGATAAAGCATCTGCCACCTTATTCTCACTACCTTTTCTATGCTCAATTGTGAAGTTGAAACCCTGAAGCTTTAGAGCCCATCTTGCTAGGCATCCATTTAGGTCCTTTTGTCGCATCAGCCATTTCAGACTTGCATGGTCTGTTACTACTTTAAACTCGTGACCTTCAATATATGGTCTGAACTTTTTGATGGCCAAAACGACAGCGAGGCACTCCAGTTCTGTGACGGTGTAGTTTCTTTGGGCCTTATTCAGCTTATGAGACACGTAAGCAATAGGTCTTTCGTCTCCATTGTCATCACATTGGGCCAAAAGTCCACCGACGCCGCACTGGCTTGCATCGCATTGGACTATAAAAGGTTTCGCATAATTAGGGTGTAGCAAAAACGGAGCTGTTGTAAGTTTCTCTTTCACGGCATCAAAAGCACATTGGGCATCTACATCCCAGACGAACTTTTTCTTCTTGGTTAGTAGTTCTGTGAGAGGGTATGTGAGACTCGCGTATTCGGGAATAAAGCGCCGATACCATCCTGTCATTCCTAAAAATTGACGAACCTGACGTACATTCTTCGGAGCTGGATAGTCAATAATCGCATCTACCTTAGCTGAATCAACGGACAATGACCCATTTCCCACAACAAATCCTAAATACTTAACCCTACATAACCCGAAATGGCTTTTACATACGTTTATGGTTAACCTCGCTTTTCTAATTTGCGCAGCTACTTCTAACAGATGCGTCAGATGTTCTTCAAATGATTGTGACACGACCAGCAAGTCGTCCAGGTATACGAAAACATGTAACTTTAAATGGTAAGGTATCAATTTATCCATTAATCGGCACATCGTCTGCGGCGCATTGCATAGCCCAAACGGCATTCGCGTAAACTGATACAACGGCCGATTAGGAATAGTGAACGCAGTTTTTGGTTTCGAATCGGGTGACAAAGGGATTTGCCAGAAGGCGTCCTTCAGGTCAATTTTTGATATGATGTGCACTGGTGGTAATCGCGATATGAGTCTGTCTATATTTGGTATCGGATAAGCATCTTGAGTCGTTAATTCATTTAATTTTCTAGAGTCTAGGCAGAACCTGGCTTTTCCCGGTTTCATAATCAAAACCCCTGGCGACGACCATGGAGAGTCTTCGGCTTCTTCAATCACACCAAATTCCAACATACGGTCTATTTCCTTACATAGGATACTTTCCCTAGCCGGCGAAATGGGGTAATATCTTTGTTTGACGGGTGTTGAATTTCCCGTGTCAATAGAATGGACGACTAGATTCGTGAGGCCAAGACCTTCGCTTTCAAACGATGGAAACGCCGCTATGGCGATTTCCAACTGCCGCCTTTGTGTTGACGATAATGGTAGGGTTTCCTGCTCTATTTCTTCCTCCGCAGTCAGTTGATTTAACCCTGCATCCATGCTCACTTTCAAACCGAATGTCTCCCAGAAGTCCATGCCACAAATTATGTTATTAGTCACTGTGGGAACAATCAAAAATTCCACAGCAAGGGTTCGGTCATTGAAGGTTAGAGTCATGTTAATAGATCCCGCAACCTCCTGTTTCTTCCCGTCAGCGGTTCTAACGATACCTGAAAATTTCCTATACTCTATACTGGGGCTATCCAGGACTGATTGGGCTAATTGCGATCCGATACAACTTTTGTTGGCTCAGCTGTCTAGCAAGGCTAAATAATTTTTCCCAAGGACAACTAAGTTCGCGTACGGTCGAATGTCTGAGCCATTACATACTATCGAAGATATGACACATTTTCGCAGATTTTTCCTCCGTTGCCAGTACGAGCGTATGCGCCTAGTTGATCGGGATGTCGGGAGTATTTCGGTCGGTTCTGAAAAGATTCGGGCCCTAGCAAGCTTATACTCCGCTAAGCGGATATGATACGGTCGATATACGTTGTTGTGCAAGCTACGCGAATTTGATGCACCAGCGTTAGCACTATCTTCTGGTCGATTTACGCGATTAATTTTATAAGGCGTTCTGGATACATTTTCTTGTACATCTGGTGAAATAGGTTCATTATGACTACAGAACCTAACTTGGTTTGTTTTTATTTCCGAGGGCAATGGGTTGGGCGTCCGTCTGTCAGTTGACGAACCTCCCTCCTTGCGTTTCCCTGAGTGCACTTTGAACAAGTGGGCTTATACGTATCCACAACGCCACAACCATAACAGAATATCCGTCGTGGTTTTAAGCAGTCTTGATACCGGTGACCACCCTCCTCGCAGTTCCAACATTTTAGTTGACTTTTGTCTACCGCAGCAATCTCTCCACCAACTTCGTCATTAACATTTTCGCCGCCGTGATTTATATCTTGAGGATGGTGAGTAACTTCAAAAATCTGACGACGAATTGGAGCTTGGCGTGGTAGGGAACCAGGAAGATCCCGAAAGAACTTTTCGTGTCTGCGAGCCTCTTTCCTCAAGGTCGCAATGTCATGAATGTCCAAGTGGAGTAGCTCATGTCTTAAGTCAGGTTTAATATTTCTAATTAACGTTTCAACTAAGTCGGGGTCATTCATTGGGGATCTCAATCTATCACACATATTCATAATGGCATCTAAAATTCATCAAAGGGCTCATTCGGTTTTTGCTTTCTTTTCCTGATGTCGTCTTTTATCTCAGAGTCAGTGGAAAAATCTTTAAGCTGACGCCGCATTGCCTCACAAAGCTCAACCCAGTTAAGATCTTCACTGTTTTGACGATACCGCCAAAACCATTGTAGGGCCTTACCACAGAACAAGGAATGCACATGTTGACATAAAAGGTCAAAGTTTCCGTTCAGGTGGAGGGACGTAAGTGTGTTTATTCGGTAAATAAATTGATCCACCGTTATCGCATCGGCTGATCCTTTAAATCTAATTTGCCAGTTCCTAACAAGGTTTGACAATTTCTCATTGGCCAAGGAGATTCTCGCTCCTCCTATCGTATCTGCTCTTCTAGGGTTGGGAGGTCGAATGGAGTGTTGCTCCTGGAAAGGTGCATCACGTGGCCATTCTGGGGGGACTTCTGGTTGTTCATGGGCAGGTGGTGGTGTTCTACCTAAATTCCGGTCCATATTCATATTTTGCAACAAATTCTGAATGTCGTTCGTAATAGAAGCCATGATTTGCGTACGAAAGTCATTCATTGACTCCGCTATTATCTGTTGCACTCTCTGCTCAGAAATGTTGTTCGAGCGTTGTGGCTGATAATTACTAGATGCTCGCCTATTTCTAGGGCTTCCATCAGATCTTTGAGGAGCTGCAGTCATCACCCGTTGTTGTGTTTGGGCGAAAAATCGAGTGTTGGGCCTTTCCCGCGGTATGGCACCTGTGGAACGAACATTTTCTGCCATTTCTGTGGTCGCACTACTAGTGGCGTTATTCAAATCTGCCAAAGTACACATGGTTCGGCATACAGGACACGAGGTGTTATTGTCCAACCACGCGTGAAGGCAGCTTGTATGGAAATGATGCTTACATCTTGTTTCTATTTGTTCACTGTCCGCTTGCAGAACTTCGCTGCTAATCACACATATATTACTGTCCATTATATCTCCTGCAACTTCAGTCGAAGTTTTATCAGGGCTATGGGTTACTGGCATTATAACAAAAAACTATGACTCCAGTGTTTCACGGGGTCACGTAAACGGTGTTTTTGGCTTTTCTCGAAAGTCTAAACTTTCAAAAAAAAAATGTTTGAATTTCCTAAGGTTGGTTATTCACAACCAGTAGACAAAGGTGTTTGCGCGGCGTAGGCTGCCAACCGTCCCATCTCCCTTTTGTACATACGTATATCCATGAATTTATATCTATTCCGTATCTTGTACTGTATTTTATTATGGAATTGTATTATAGTGAATTACCCGCATAATCCATGAATTGTATTTACCCTTTAAATTCCCTATTGGGAACACTAATGGGCGTGTGGCAGACTCCACCGCGCAAAATCCACCAATCCGAATTCGCCGTAAGTACAGGATGGCGATCTGGCATGATCGCCACCTGTCAAAAAAACCACCACCGTGTTGATCATTATATTTTGCTATCGTGCGAATTACAAAAGATTGAAAAGTTTTCACCAACATTGTTTTCCCTTTTTTCCATTGTGCTACTGAAAACCACAAAGTACCTAATAAATCTATTAAATTTTCGAAGTTATACTTAAAGTGTTTTTTGATTGTGGTTCCCCACTAGTATTATCCAGCACAGCAACAGTGATAGAAAGCTTCTACCAGCAAGTTCCTGGTGCATAAATCGAATTTACACCGGCATTTAGTGTGCAGTTCTGTTAGCTGATCGCTTCAATTCAACCCACATCATCCCAGCGAGGAGCAGGAGTCGGACCGGAGTACCTGATCGAAGTGATTGCCCATAACCCACCTTCCAGGAAACGTGAGTACCTTGACGTAGAAACCCCTGTATTATCTAATGGTCCTTCGTCGCCATTGACGAAACCAGCCTCTCAACAATATAAAAAACACGTACATACATTACGTATATCCCCCGAATAAATTTTGGTGGCTCCCGCCAAATCCAAATTTCTCCCGCCAGAATTATAATTTCCCGCCAAAAATACATTTATATATATATATATATATACAGTATCACCCCCATATACACCTGTACGTAAAAGCGGTGCATTAAAAAATTTCGAGGCAAATCCCACACACACTTGCACAAAGTTAGCTCATTGCCCTTTAATACTTGAGTCCCTTGCGGTATAAATTAAATACATATCTCCACATTTACATTGTTGACGATACCCAGCAAAAAATTCGGCCACTTTCACATAGTCTGAAATACCCAGCAGCAAATTCTGCAGGTCATCCCAACTGAACTCAGACTACTCCCAATTAATCTAACTGGTCCTAACCTACCCACTCTTGACCGATAGGAAAGCTTCTGCCTTTGGTATTCCCTCATAAATAAACACCAGGCAGTCCCAAAAAATTCCCAAAATAGCTAAAGTAAAACTAAGCAAGTCCTTTTTTAGAATGGCTACCGTGGTCGAAAATAAATTTATATCCGAAACGGATCTCTTTTCGGATTACTGCGCTCGGTTCGGCACAACCGAGATCCAAGATAACACCGAAGCATCCCTAAAAATAAAAGATAAAAATATAGATGTGTTCTGGGAAAGGGTACAGAGCGCATATGACGCCGTCGTAGAGTCAGATGACAACGACCTTCCCGAAAACTTTAAGGCCTCAGCCTTCAATAAATACCGCGCCTGTCTTATAGCATATGAAGACACAAAGGCAAGAATAGGCGATCAGCTCCAGCTAAGGGTACTAAGCAATCCCGTCCCCGCTACAACGACCACTCCCCAAGAAAATTCCGGGATGCACCTCAAAGTACCCGCCTGTGACACCGAAGTCTTTTACGGGAGTTATGATCAATGGCCGTCCTTCCGTGACATGTTCACGGCGGTCTATATCAACCACCCCAAACTCTCGAGCGCCCAAAAACTGTACCACCTCAGGTACAAAACCCAAGGAAAAGCCGGCCAGATAGTAAAACAATTTCCACTGAGTGATGACAACTTTGCTCTGGCTTGGGAAGCTCTTAAATCCCGTTATGAAAATAAAAGAGTCCTGGTCGACAACCAAATCAAAGCCCTCATGACCCTCAAGCCCATTCCGACTGAAAACAGCGAAGACATTCAGCGATTGCAATCCTCCGTTAATAACTGTCTCCAGATATTAGCAACCCAACAAGTCTCGACAGACAGTTGGGACCCCATATTAATATATCTGGTAACCTCAAAACTGCCGGAAAATACAGTTGCGCTTTGGGAGCAATCTTTAAGCTCCAGAAGAGACCTACCGAACTGGTCCCAAATGGATCAGTTTTTGACTACTCGCTACGAGATAGTGGAAAGGGTGGATCAATGGCGACCAGCCAAATCCCGATATAACCCACCCTCCACTAATTTCTCAAAGCCTCCCACAAGTCAAAACAATCCCCAGTTCAGGCAGGCTCAAACCCCTAACCAAAGCCGCAACCCCCCGCAGAACAACAACTACTCTCAAACTCGCACAAATGCTCATGTGGCCGAGCATCAAAAAGTATACGCCTGCAGAAAGTGCAAGCAGAACTCCCACAAGCTACAAAGCTGCTTGCATTATAAAAAGCTGGCAATCCCCGAACGGAAAAAATTCGTGAGAGAAAGCAATCTCTGCGAAAACTGCCTGTCACAGACCCACCTCGTAAAAGATTGCACAAGCACAGGAACGTGTCTATACTGCCAATGTCGCCACAACTCCACCCTCCACGATACCGGAATATCACACCAAACCAATGGCCCTCGAAGAACGGCAGCCCAAGTAGCAACTACTCAGGACGTTACCAACCAAGATCCCAACGAGGAACTTCCCACCACCTCAAACGCTGCCCGCATTCAATCTTTGTATGCGGAAAATGATAGCAAGATCATTCTCCCAACAGCGATAGTGTCCATAGAACACCGAGGGGACTGCTTCAGGCTCAGAGCCTTAGTGGATCAAGGGTCAGAGCGTAGCTTCATCTCGTCGAAAGCTCAAATCAAGCTAGGCCTCCCATATACCCACTCCCTATTTGAAATATCGGGAATGGGAGGCGGAGTAGTACAAACCTCCAACAAGCTATGCTCACTGACCCTAGTCTCAAATGACCACAAGGTAAAAATAAAGGCCCAGGCAATCGTGCTACCTCGACTCACTAGGCAGCTCCCAACACTCACGCTAAATAACGACCAAATACGTAAATGGTCCCATCTCAAGCTAGCAGACCAGAACACTCACAACCCCTCCCAAATTGATCTGGTATTAGGCAGTGATCTTATCCCACAAATAATGCTAAATGGCATAGAAAAGATCTCGCCCACACTGCTAGCACAAAACACGATATTTGGCTGGATAATAAGTGGCCAAACCCCCGAAAAGGTCGGATCACACTCCTCTCAAGCGTGGGAAGTGACGAATGTCCAGCTGAATGAACAGCTAAGGCAATTCTGGGAAATCGAAGAAATACCCAGAGTGCGAGTGGAAACCCCAGAAGATAAAATGTGCGAAGACTTTTATCACAGCACAACCACTCGCATGGATGACGGTCGATATATGGTTCGGCTCCCCTTTAAGCCAACATTCCCGAACGATATCGACCTAGGTCAGTCCCGTACTGCAGCCCTACGACAGTTCCACGGCATGGAACGTTCCCTCTCAAAAAAGGGCGATCTCAAGCAGCAGTACGACCAGGTACTCGAAGAATATCTGTCCCTAGGCCACATGGAAGAATGCAGTCCCAACGAAATAGAATCCCTGGGTAAATACTGCTCATTCTATCTCCCTCACCATGCAGTCGTAAGGCCAGACAAAAAGACAACAAAAGTCAGAGTTGTGTTCAACGCCTCCAAAGAGTCGGGTTCCGGTCACTCCCTCAACGATGTTTTATGTACCGGACCAACCCTCCAACCCGATCTCCGACTTATGTTGCTGAAATGGCGAACATATAAATATGTGTTTAATGGCGACGTCGAGAAAATGTACCGCCAAATTCTCGTGCACCCCGATGACCGAGACTACCAACGGATAATATTCCGAACCCCCGAACACAGTCCAATAAAGGACTACAAGTTAAAAACGGTCACCTTCGGGGTTAACTGCGCGCCTTTCCTGGCTATTCGCACTCTACACGAGCTGGCGAAAGACATAGCCGATTCCCATCCACGCGCAGCCCCAATACTAAAATCCGAGACGTATGTTGACGATATTTTATCTGGCAGTCATGATCTTCAATCAGCCGAGCAATCCCTAACAGAGACTATAGACGCTCTCAATACAGCCGGCTTTCCCCTGAAAAAGATCACGGCAAACCATCCCAACATCCTCCAAAAAATATCGAAAACTGATCTGCTGGAAACAAACTTTCTCGAGTTCGAAAAGACTAGCACCGCCAAGACCCTGGGCATCCAGTGGAACGCCCTAACGGATACATTCTCGTATACCGTCGACTCAAATCCGGCATCCACTGCAGCCACGAAGCGGCAAATTCTCTCCTCTATTGCGAAACTTTTCGATCCCGCAGGGTGGCTGACGCCCATAATGATCCAAGCGAAGATGCTCATGCAAGAATTGTGGTTAGATGGGACCGAATGGGACGAGAAGGTTAAACCCATCCGTCTAGCCAAATGGGCGCAGTTCTCTCAAAACCTTCCCTCTATCTCAGCCATCCAGATACCCCGATGGATGAATTTTACGCCCGATCAATACGTTGAGCTCCACGGATTCTGCGACGCCTCAGAAAAGGCTTATTGCGCAACCCTGTACCTAAGAAGTACCGTCGGTACTCAGGTCCACTCTCACCTTATAGTGTCCAAAGGCAAAGTGGCTCCTCTCAAAACTATTAGTCTGCCACGCCTGGAGCTATGCGGAGCGCTCTTATTAGCAAAATTAGTCGCAGTAGTCCAACCCCATCTCGGCCTAAGTCAAAAAAAATTAATCATGTGGTCCGACTCGGAAATCGTGCTAGCCTGGCTGGAAAAGCCACCCCACTCGTGGAAAACTTACGTCTCGAACCGAACAGCGCAGATCATAGACCTCGTTGGAAATGTCCCTTGGCGACATGTGTGAAGCAAAGACAACCCCGCGGATCTTGGAACCAGAGGATGCAGCCCCGACGATCTCTCTAACTCCTCGCTATGGTGGAATGGCCCAGAGTGGCTTTCCCGACCCCCCGAGGACTGGCCAACACCAACGGCCAGGAATATTGTACCCCCCGAACTTCGCCGAGTCGAATCACTGCATGCAGCGGAAGAGTCAGAAGACTTCTTGGAACGGTTCTCCTCCTATCCCCGCGCCCTACGCGTAACAGCGTACATGTTGAAATTTGTAACTCGGCTTAGAAATGCTGTAGGAGGCAATCGTACCCCTAGCGAATCCGCCCTCTCTTACGCCGACGTCATGCGCGCGAAAACCCGTCTGCTGAGCTTGACTCAGTCGAGATTCTTCGCTTCCGAAAGAGCCTCCCTCGAAAATTCAAAACCAATCGGAAAGCGAAGTCCCCTACTGGCACTTGACCCCTTCCTGGATACAAACGGGATTCTCCGTGCCAACAGAAGATTAGTAAACGCCGACATGACCTACAATGAGTGTCATCCTATCATTCTCCCCGAAAAGGCTAGATTTACTACCCTTTATATAAGGTTTCTACACGAGAGCTTCCTCCATGCGGACCTCCGCCTCCTGCAACAAGCTATGAGGCAGGAATTCTATACCCCCCGACTCAAACCTCAGCTGAAAAAATGTATATTCCAATGTAAAGTCTGCACCATTCATAAGCGACAAACGCAATCCCAAATAATGGCAGCTTTACCCCCCCAACGATGCACTTTCGCGCCCCCCTTCACTACTACTGGCGTAGACTTCGCCGGCCCGTTTCAAATCAAAGCGTCGATGCTCCGATCTCCAACCCTCGTAAAAGGTTATGTGGCCGTTTTCGTTTGCTTCACTACCAAGGCGATCCACCTGGAATTGTGTTCGGATCTCACTAGTAATGCTTTTCTCGCTGCCTTCGCCCGGTTTGTAGGGCGTCGAGGGTATCCGAAGCAAATGATGAGCGACAACGGCACAACCTTCATTGGTGCTAAGCGAGCTACCGAAGTAGAGTTCGTCAACTTCCTCAACGAAGTCTCGACAGATATTGTCCAAAAGTATGCGCCACAAGGCATCGATTGGAAATTTATACCCCCCGGCGCACCCCACATGGGCGGATTATGGGAATCTGCCGTCAAAAGCTTTAAAACCCATCTTAAAAGGGTCGCCGGAACGCACAGCTTCACCTTTGAAGAATTCTCGACTCTATTAATTCGCATCGAGGCCGTTCTCAATTCTCGTCCTATCTCCCCGCTTTCTCAGGATCCAGCGGATCTCACCGCCCTCACACCCGGCCACTTTCTCCGAGGCGCACCCCTCCTCGCCATCCCCGAGCCGAACTATGAACACCTCTCTATGATCAACCGTTGGGACCGGTTGAAAGTTTTACATCACCAATTCAGCAAACGCTGGAAGAATGACTATCTCATGGAGTTACATAAGCGTTATCGATGGCAAACCGCTCAACCTCCCCCTAAAATCGGCGATCTAGTCGTCATTAAGGAAGACAACCTACCCCCTACCGAATGGCGCCTAGGACGCGTGGAAGACACCCATATAGGAAGAGACGGCCATATCCGAGTCGTCGACGTACGCACGCAAAATGGGGTGCTCACCAGGCCTATCACAAAATTGTGTTTCCTGCCACCAGCGGAATTCGACTCAGAACCCCACGGTTCCCTACCATCTCCCCAACCAACTACAGTCCACTAAGATTACCTATCGATACCATCTCAGAGCATAACTTAATCATCCCGTATCTCTCACAGGCAGTCCCTAACCTGGCGTTTCCTCTCAGACATACCACTAATACGCATTCATATTCTCTTTCACAGATGGATCGTCAGCGCCCTCCGGTTCCCGCACCACGCCGCTCGCTTGAATCGCGAGTCGTAGTGCCCACAGCCCCGCCACGTCACACCAATACCGCGATGGCCGACTACCGGAAATGCCGATTGTGTATGCGGCATCACGCCCTCTTGAGGTGCCCTGCCTTCTTGGCCATGCAACCGCAACAACGCGCACTAATCGCTAGGGCACATCAATATTGCACCAACTGCTTGGCGCTGTCCCATCGCACCGACGAGTGCACCTCCACCGAACGCTGCCGGGTCTGCGGGCATCCCCATAATACCCTATTACACCGGGAAACCGGAGGTCGCCACCCGTCATATGCCGTTCCACCACAGCAGGAGGCTCGTCCGACATCGCGCCGCCCGGAGCTGCACCGTCGCATTTCCGCAGCTCATCGTCGACATCGCCAGCCACCAGCCACCCATCGTTCTTCGAATGCATGTCAACCTCAACGGCCATCAAATGTCGAAAATCGCACTATACGATGCACCGCCACCGGATTGCGCACGTCAACTTACAAACATAAAGTTGGAAAAATATTAATTCAAGAAGCAGTTCGGGCTCTGACCGAGCTGCAGCACACGTTAGGCGCTTAGTACGCCTAGGCGGGCCAGGATGTTTGCGCGACGTAGGCTGCCAACCGTCCCATCTCCCTTTTGTACATACGTATATCCATGAATTTATATCTATTCCGTATCTTGTACTGTATTTTATTATGGAATTGTATTATAGTGAATTACCCGCATAATCCATGAATTGTATTTACCCTTTAAATTCCCTATTGGGAACACTAATGGACGTGTGGCAGCCTCCACCGCGCAAAATCCACCAATCCGAATTCGCCGTAAGTACAGGATGGCGATCTGGCATGATCGCCACCTGTCAAAAAAACCACCACCGTGTTGATCATTATATTTTGCTATCGTGCGAATTACAAAAGATTGAAAAGTTTTCACCAACATCGTTTTCCCTTTTTTCCATTGTGCTACTGAAAACCACAAAGTACCTAATAAATCTATTAAATTTTCGAAGTTATACTTAAAGTGTTTTTTGATTGTGGTTCCCCACTAGTATTATCCAGCACAGCAACAGTGATAGAAAGCTTCTACCAGCAAGTTCCTGGTGCATAAATCGAATTTACACCGGCATTTAGTGTGCAGTTCTGTTAGCTGATCGCTTCAATTCAACCCACATCATCCCAGCGAGGAGCAGGAGTCGGACCGGAGTACCTGATCGAAGTGATTGCCCATAACCCACCTTCCAGGAAACGTACCTTGACGTAGAAACCCCTGTATTATCTAAAAGGTATATCTTCCTTTACACAATTCAGACTTCGCAAAAAAAATTTCAAGATTAATCAATCTAAGTGTTAATTTAATATGGCCGACTATTCTGTAGGGCATATCAATGGCTAAAGATGAAGTTTGCTATATAAATACACAATTAAGTGATTGACGATGCGTTGTTGTAACATTCCGAAACTAATGCTGGTATAAATATTCTAATCACGGCGAAGTATCACTTCACGCCGTTTCTCTATTAGAGCTTCCGAAAAATAAAAAAACATCAAGTAAAAAAAACAGTTTTCGGGACGATTTCGAAGGATATGCCATCGAAATGAGCCAAGAGTAAAGGTCTACTTCGTTTACCTTCCCAAAAAAAAAAATTATAGGTAACTTGTATTACAACAATTACTATGATCCAAAATGTAATCCAATCGAAAGAAGTTAGATTTCTGGTAAACAATCAAGATGACTCAATTTGCTAAGAATCCGATCTTTTCTAACGACTCTCCAAAAAAAATATGCATTACTGCTATTTGTTCATCGGCGAACTAAAAGAGATGGAAAAACAAGCGGTCAGATTCCGAAGCTGTCCAGAATTCTGTAGGTCCTGCTTCCTTACCCATTCTTCGGCCGATAACATAAGAAAACGGTAAAAATATAAACAAATTTATGGGGACTTAATCCGCAATATAGACACTCTATCAACTGTCGAAATGCCTACATTCGGGCCTCACACGTTTGGCGCCATTTATTTTCTGTAGCGAACTTCTCCTCACCACATTGTTCAAATAAGGAAAATTTACAAAGGTGCGATTAGACTGAGGCGAGGTGGCATATCTAGCTATGCTTCAGCTTAGCTCAGGGAAATTGGGGGTGGGTGTGCTTCAGCCTCACGCAACGAAGTCGCACAAAAAAATATTTAAATATATGCCTACGGTAACAAAGGGGTATTCCACGCGGAATTGCGCCAGCAAATTGACAGGGCAAAACAAACAAAGAAAAAAACCAAGTGACTAGGAAAATGAACAAGGCAAGAAAGAAGAACGAGGAACGTTACACCAATCGTCGTTTATGGGGAAGAAAAGCTGGAAGAACTCCCCATGTCTCTACCCACCCGACCAGTTAACCAAAAAAAAAGTTATGTTCGTCGGTTAACCCTCTTAATACTTACTTCATCTCAGCCACCAATATCCCTACATTTCGTCAACGGCCAATAAAACCCTAGAATTCCATCTTTAGCAATTCACAATTTCTCATTTTATTCATAAGAAAATATTTAACAAAATTTCCCTGCTTCCTTATTACTAGCATTTAATAGTTATCTATCCAAACGAAATACTTTGGATTCAATCAACTTTATCATCATGTTCAAAACAGATAGCCTATTAGTCTAAATATCCCTGAAGATATACGTATTAACAAACAGAAATTCAATATAATTGTATTTGGCTTACTAGAATGTATTTAGAACGTAGGCTAAATATGAGGACGAAGTTGGTTAAGGTTACTACCGTAATTATCCTTGTAGTATTTTCGTCAATACACATTTAGCTAACTTGGGTGTGCAAATTGTTGCAACCACGCGATTTTTACATCGACCTACACATGCGATCAAATGCGCATATCAATGTAACGGTAATATCCTGGAGATCGTGGTTAAAACCCAAGGATTGAAAATTTTAGTTTAAGAGGCTATTGAAAATAATGCCCTCTTGACTTAAAAAAAAAAAGAATGACATAAAACATGTGCATACATATGTAAAATAGAATGTGAACGGATTTACTTACATGCTTACTCGGCTACACCATCGATGCGACGTTGGTACCAGCGAAGACGAGGTTGCAAACGCGATAGGTTTATGCTGTAATCAAACATGCGTGTAGTTGAAGAATCATAATCAATTAGAACCAGAGGTTCTATAGCTAAATAGGTAGACCCGAATTATGCCTGTGTACGTCACATACATACATGTGCATGCACAGCAATTGTTTTGCACACACCCTGATAACTAGAGATGTATGAGGATGCGCTTTATTGCGCCTGAAACTATATCTCGCGAATGTCCAAGAAATTGATATAATTTTTACATATGAATTTACATATAAAATTTGAACATTATGATTTTTGCACTATCGCTTAAAACAATTAATTGACCTTTTTGTATATCAATTTAGGTGCAAGAACCCAAAAATCATCGAAATCACCATAACATAATGCTATAGCAAAACAACTTCTGCTCAATGAAACTAATCAAACTTTCAATTGTTAGTACATAATTACTAATAGCTATGTACGTCTTAACAGAATTGCACTGGAGCATTAATCATATTTACGTATATACACTAGCAAGAAAAATACGCCTACGGTCCTAAGATAATCTATCAGATCAACATAAATGACATCCCTCCGGGGATATTATAGGTACTTAAAGTCCGATGTTTTGGTCATATCGCAAGTCTGCCTGTATCCATAGAAAAGCTGGTTATCTTTTACCCTCTCAGACGTGTTGATGAAATACCAATAAGTTTCATGTTAAACTCAAGGAGATTCTTATCGCAAATTGACGTTTTGATTAGCTGTTTAAAGGCGGTTGGATGTCAGCCCTTGTGGCTGCTTTAAATGCACGATCTCTATTCACAGTTTTTATTGGACATTTATGTTTCCATAATTTGGTGCATATGCTATACATGAGCGTATATATATTTTGCAATTTCTCATCTATTGCTTCGTATTTCAAAAAGAAGTTGAGTTAGCTGTTGTTGCACTGCACTTTTTATTAAAGTTCGATTAAAGTTTTAATTATATTTATGGCCGGTCGATAAACTAAATATTAAGGTTTTTCTTTTATAGTCTGGTCAATTCCGCGGTAAAGGGCTACTGCCTACACTTCACATTATCTATGTTTGTGTGAATGTGCAAGTTTATAATTTTATTGTATTTATCGTCGTCATACACTATAGTAATTGCTTTTTGTTAGCGCATTTAATTAATATTTTTTTTTTTTTACTTAGAAGTAAATCAATTAAATTGACAAATCACAGGCAATGATCTTAATAAGCAGTGCATCACACAGCAGAAAAAGCAAAAGCACACTTCCTTATCACTCGGGTTTTCTACCGCTTTATTCATAACCGGAGCGACTTTTAATTCTCGATGCTTATCAGGAACTGACTCTTGTTTTTTCTAGTCAGCTTCAAATTAGGCTTCATTAATTGTCTAGCATCGATTTATTCTGTGCCAGGTAGCGGTCCACAAGCAAGTTGTTGCTAGACATCGGAATGCAATTTTAAAAACAAATAGAGGCCATAAGCAAATGTGCAAAAAGTTCACTCTCTCCCTGGATTTAACGGTATCATTATGAACATATACGTGCCTACGTCTGTAAATGTTTATTAACATCTTGCTTTAGAGGCTAGCATCGGATTACCGTGCTCATTCGATACTCGAATGTCCCAGTGGGAAATTCTTAGGGTAGTGCGTTACAAGATCTAGCTCGAATAGACTTAAAGCTGTAAGGATTTTCAATTATCCCGAATATAAGTCCGAAACAATAAAATATACCGGAATCAATTTCGAAAATAATCTTAAAATGATCCCTTAATTTTCCTTTAACTACCTTAAACTGATTTCGAAAACACTGCTGAAATAGTCCTTGAAATCATGCCGGAATGTGCTTCAAATTATTCCAAAACATTCCCGAAATAATCCAAGAACAATTCTTAAATTATCTAATAATAGTGCCGAAACTATTTCCGAAATTTGCTATATCAGTAAACGGACGTGTTTAATTTTGCTCTTGGAGTTTGTTTTAAAACATGGTCAAAACCAATATAAAAATCGTCTAAATATCGACATAAATGTGAGAAGAGGAAGCTAACGAGGAGGTTATATTTAAAATCTTGTGATTGTAAATATCAATATACTGTGTCTACTCTAAATATTGTGAGAAAGTGACTCAAATAAACTAATAAAACACATAACTTTTCATTAAAAATTACTTATATATATATATATATACTAATTTAATCATTATTTCTTTTCAAATAAAATTACAAAAAAAATTTTTTTATAAAAAATTAAAACATAAATAAATAATATTTAAATAAGATAATTTTTAACAAAATTAATAATAATTGCTAATTCTAAGCATATATTCTTTTAACTAATTTATTTCATTTATAATAATTCATTTTAAATGTACATATGTATGTATGCATGTTCGTCTAACGAGATACATATATACAAATAATATAAAATAGTGAAAAGCGCGCGGTTTCAAAGACGAAATGTCCGAAACCACCAAATGTGATAAATGCAAAGGTGCAATACGTGGAGAGACAGGTGTCAGGTGTGTGGGGGTATGTGGAAAGGTATACCACTCTGCACCAAAATGTTCTGGGTTGGATAGCTACAAAGCCAATGTAATAGGATCGCATCCAATGGTGAAGTTTATTTGTGATGAGTGCATTACGTATATACATAATATCGACTTAGTTGTAAGAGACATGCAAGAGAGTGTTAACAAAAATAGTATATACTTAAAAGAATATAAAAATGAATTTGAACGGGCAATACAAACCAGCAAGAGAGAGTTAAAAGATCTAATGGAAGCGATGGATAAGTATAATGAAAGGTTAGCGACCCTAAAAATGCACCAAGAAATGTACTTAAAAAATGCAGCAGAAATAAAGAAAGTGCGTGAGGTAGCGGAGCAAAATGATAAAACAAGTGGAAGTAGTGGGCAATGAAAATTAAAAATTATTTAGCGAAATTAAAACAATAGTGAAAGATAAAGGCAGTGTGACGCAACAGCAAAAATCATATGCAAATGCATTGAAAATGAGTGATAATATGCATACAAACAGGGACGTGCCGGAATTTAAGAAACGCACTCCAATCATTGTGAAGCCGAAAACAAAACAAACTAGTGAAAAAACAAAAAAAGATTTAAACAATAAAATTAACCCTAAAGAGCTAAAAATCACTGATATCAAAACAGGCCAAAATGGTGTTATGGTGATTGATAGTATAAATGAAAGTGAAAGAGATAAAATCAAAGAAATTATGGACAAACAAATAAGTGATGAATATGAAATAAAAATCCCACGGGACTATAAACCAAGAATATTTATAACTGGTTTGCACTTTGAAAAAATAATAATGAATTAATAGAATGTTTAAAGAACCAAAACAAATGCCTAGAGCAGGGCGAAATAAAAATTATTAAACAATACAATGTCAAAACAAACAACAAAAACTACTATAATGCAATTGTAGAGGTGGATGAAGATATGTTTACCAACGTTATGAAGTTAGATAAAATAAACGTAGGATGGGAAAGATGCAGGTTTTACGATGGTGTAAATGTGACAACATGCTTCAAATGTAAAGGATACAACCATAAAGCGACCGATTGTAAAAGTGAAGAGGTGTGCAGCAAATGTTTGGGTAAACATAAAACCACGGAATGTAATGAAACTCCTATAAACAAGTGTATAAATTGCATAAAGGCCAATGAAAAATTTAACTTGGGGCTAGATTTAAATCACTTGTGTAATAGCCGACAATGTCCGGTTTATTTAAAGCACTTAAGTGCAAAAAAGCATAGGCTTGGCTATTAGCAACTAACGCACTACTCAGAAGTTACAGATCAACTTGAGGTTTATATTCCCGCAAAAGTTACTCGAAAAAACAAGTCTGCAAAAGCTGATAACAATATATTAAAATGTATTTACCTAAACATTAATAGTATAGTGTCGAATAAAAATGAATTGGAAGTGACGGCGGAAATTCTCAAACCGGCAATCATATTATGCTCTGAAACGTGTACAACAAAAGATATTGAAGATTATGAGGTGGGTTTTGTCTAAGGCTGGGGTAACGCTCAGTCAATCCAGAGTCGAGTAAAGGTCCCACAAACCCCTACTGAATAAATACACGATATTTATGTGTTACGAACACAGGCACACACGGCTGGAGATATTAGGCGGACAGCAGCTTTCCGTCGCACGATGGCGAGGGGGCGGAGCGTCGACTAACGGAGGTTCGGTAGGGCGGCTGAACGGTCGGGTAACGGACGGACTGGTACGGCGGTACGGAAGGAGCGGCGGGATAGAAGCAACGGCTTAACTGCGGTAGGATGGCAAGCGGCCAACGGTCGTCGTCGCAGTGGCGGGACGGATGCTTAACGGCGGTAGGATGGCGGACGGCCAACGGACGTCGTAGCAGCGGCGTGACGGATGCAGCGGCTTAACGGCGGTATGGTGGCGAACGGCCAACGGTCGTCGTAGCAGTGGCGTGACGGATGCAGCGGCTTAACGGCGGTAGGATGTCGGACGGCCAACGGACGTCGTAGCAGCGGCGCGACGGATGCAGCGGCTTAACGGCGGTAGGATAGCGAACGGCCAACGGTCGTCGTAGCAGCGGCGGCACCAGAGGGGCGACGATGCGGCGGCGGGCTATGGAGCGCCTACCAGGGCCGTGGTGAGAGGGGAGATGGGCTGGCGACGGCGTTTACCTGGACAGCGGCAGCGGGTTCCGGGCGGGATAGGATGGGCGTACCAGCGGACTTGTATTGGTCGGTCGGCTTCGGCAGGATCGGGCTGATCGAACGTCTTCGGCAGGCTCGGTAATCGGCGGGGTCAGTCACCTGCGGGAGAAACTGCGAGGACTCGGGTTAGTGCTGGTTTCACCGCTGGACACCCCCGCCTCCCTACTTGCACACTAGTAGAAGGTGCGTAAGGGGGGTGGGGTTGTACCAGCCGAGGCGCCGTGGGTCGACCCGTGGCGGAGGGGAAGTGCACCTTAACGGCACAGCGGTAGCCCCTTGTGCGCACGCATCGGCTCACGGCCGAAACCAGAGCTGCGGAGAGGGGGTCGTGCGGTCGTTCGGGCGGCGAGTCATTCCTTACCAGACCAGGACGACGGAGGGAAGGGTAGTCCGAAGACACCACTCGCGTCATCCTGGTGAAGCAGGGGGTGACTCGCGCCACGGCCGCACCCTCTTCTCCCCAGCTAACTAGAGGGAGTGGTTCCTCCGCTCCGGCCAGCCTACTAAAATCAGAGCTGAGGGGGGAGGGGGTTATTTGGTCATTAAGGCAGCGGGCCGCTCAACACAAGGGTGGGCGACGGAGGGAAGGATAGTCCGAAGACACCACTCGCGTCGTCCAGCCCAGGTGAAGGGTGACTCGCGCCATGACAGCGCCCCTTCCGCTCAGTCCGAGCCGCGGGGGAAGGGGTTATTTGGTCATTAAGGCAGCGGGCCGCTCAACACCAGGGTGGGCGACGGAGGGAAGGATAGTCCGAAGACACCACTCGCGTCGTCCAACTCTGGTGGAGGGTGACCCGCGCCATGACAGCGCCCCCTTCCACTCGGCTAGCTAGCCGGAGTGGCAATTTTGTCTTTAAAAAGACAACCACTCCCGCTGGCTCACCTGCGAGGACTGAATTGCAAAAATGCAAATTCAATGTTTATATGGGTGGTGCCGCAAACTGGTTGAGAAGTCAACGCACCATTATTGTGCTTTTTCATTGGTTTGCTATTAGTGGTTGTTGACTATGCTATACAAGCATAAGTACAAGTGGTTTATTGTAACGCTACGTTACAGTCCCCCTCCCACTTCGGTTGACGGAAAGCTGCGGTGGGGAAAGATGGATCTCCAGGCATGGCCTAGGTCTTGTGCCGGTGTGCATGTGGGCGAAGCACTTTATTTAAAAAAAAAATTTTTTTTTCAAAAATATACAGAGTCATTCCACTTATATCTAACAGAGTTAATGTTATTGTAATTGTTTTTGTTTTTTTTTTTTTTTTGTCGGGGGTGGAGTCGTACTAAACTGTGTCCGTTGTCGTACTTCTCTTATTCCCCTTTTAATGTTATGTAGATATGTATGTATTTGTATATATATATATATATTTATTTTTTTTTTTTTTTTTTTTTTTTTTTTTTGTGAAAATAATTTACAATTCATTTCTGACTTAAATCTAACAAGTTTTTGTAGAAGATATGAAAATATAAAAATATAAAAAAGAAATGCGGCGGCCTCTTCTCTTGCGGTCTCATTCGACTTGTACCATTCGGTTGATTCCCATCAGCGAGACTTTCGCCCGGTTCTCGCCCATCATCTTCACCTTGACGCGCTGGTTCTTCCAATAGAATTTCCAGCACTTTTTGCTCAGTTTTGTCGGGCGTTTTAGTTTTAGTTCCCCGAAAAATTGTTCGGGATCGGGGTGCCCCTCTTCGTATGACGTTTTCTTTGTTTCGATGTATTCGGTGCTCCGTCCCTGTGGCTCTGGTTGTGGGTCTTCTTTTATGGCCATTAGTTGCTCTATTGGTGGCCCATGAAAAATTTGGATTCTCTGAATCTTCGGTTTGTTTGCCGGCCACACTGTTGCCTCAAACGGCGGGCGCCACGGGCGTAGCGGTTTCGGTGAGTCCGGTGGTGTGGGTTGCCGCTGTTTTCGACTCATTGTTGGACGGTTTGGTTCCTGCAATGAGTAAGCAAAACGAGGGTTGTTTAGAATTCGAACGGCTTTAAATCTTGCAAGTGCGCGTGTTGTTGCTTTGTTTGCCCCGGGTGGCCTACTTTCACCGTGTTCGTGGAAACATATTCCATCACCAAGTACGGGCCGGAAAATTTTGGTGCTAACTTCTGGGCGAATTTGTCGGCCGCGGATGAGAGTGGGTGGTCCCTTTTCATCACCTGCTCGCCTATGCGTGGCTTCCATTGCCGTCTGCGTAAGTCGTAGTGTTTTTTCTGTTGCTTTGAAGCTTTGGCTAGGTGCCCTTTTATCTCGTCCCATAACTTGGTGATGGACGGTGATACGGTTGGTGGCTCTGCTGGTACTGCTCCCTCCGTGCGCACTTGCTGCGGTGCTGTAAGGTCTCTACCGAAGTTGATTTCTGCTGCTGATGCTGTTGTCGATTCGTGGCTAGCGGTGTTTATCGCGAATGCTATTTGCGGAATCTCCTGGTCCCAGGTGCGGTGGTCGTCCTTGCATCGCTGAGCTATCATGGTTTTCACGACTCGGTTGGTTCGCTCGGTGGGGTTTTCGTGCGGGGCGTAAGCTGCCGTAAACTTGTGATCGATGCGGTGGTCGTTCAAAAACGCTGCTAATGCCTTCCCGACGAATTGTTTACCATTGTCGGTGAGGAAGGTTTTAGGGCAGCCAAATCGGTATATGACTCTTTCTTGGAGTGCTTTGGTTACGCTTGACGTTGTCGCTTGGCGCACTGGGATCAACTCCACCCACTTGGAGAATTTATCCACCATGACGAGGAGACAAGTATTTCCTTGCTTGGAACGGGGCAGTGGTCCCACGAAGTCAGCGGTTACTATTTCCCACGGCCGTGATGATTGCATGGTTGCCATCAATCCTGCTGGGCGTCTTTGCTCGACTTTGTATTCTGCGCATCTGATACACTTCCGTACGTGTTTGAGAACATCGCGGAACATCCCGGGCCAGTAATAGTTCTGTTGTGCTCTCTTAAGCGTCTTCTTCACCCCGAGATGTCCGGCGGCGGCGGCGTCGTGGACTTCTTGTAGTACGTCCTTTCGTCGGTCGTCTGGGATGCACAGCTTCCATTGCGGTGACCGCGAGAGTTGATTTCTCGGGGAAATGTGGCGGAAGAGTCGGTTATCGACGATCTGGTAATCTGGATGTGCTTGAGGTTTTTCCCGCACCTGTCTTGCTTTCCTCTCGTGCCAGTCGTTTGTTCCGTTGGTTATGGTGTACAAAATGTCGTCATCGGCGTGTTGTAGCGGGCAGCGGGAGAGTGCGTCGGCTACCACGTTCTGTGCTCCTTTTCGGTATTCTATCTCGAAATTATATTGTTGCAATTCCAGTGCCCATCTTGCCAGACGTCCAGAGGGGTTTTGGAGCGAGTGCAGCCATTTTAGTGAGTGGTGGTCGGTGATGACGGTGAAGTGATACCCCTCCAGGTACGGTCTCATCTTACGGATACCCCATAGCACGGCGAGGCATTCCTGTTCGGTGGCCGAGTATCGTTTTTCCAGCTGGGTTAGGCTTCGGCTGGCGTAAGCTACTACGCTTTCGTGGTCGGAATGGCGTTGATAGAGCACGACGCCCAGGCCCTCTCCGCTCGCGTCGGTCTGGAGAAAAAACGGTCGAGAGAAGTCCGGACAACAAAGTATTGGCGCGCTGGAGAGCTTATCCTTGAGTGCTTGGAAAGCGTGATTTTGTTGCCCCTCCCATTTCCAGACTTGTCCCTTTTTCAGCAGTTGGTTAAGCGGCGCGGCGAGCGTAGAGAAGTCGGCCACGAAGCGGCGGTACCACGACGCTAGTCCAAGAAAACGGCGGAGCTCTTTGAGCGTTTTCGGTGCGGGCATCTCTTGTACAGCGGATACTTTTGCTGGATCGGTGTGAATTCCTTTCGAACTGATGACGTGTCCTAGGTAATGGAGTTGTTGCTGGACGAAGCTGCACTTTTCGAAGTTTACTTGCATCCTGTGTCTTTGTAGGCGCTCGAACACTTCCCTCAAGATCGCCAAGTGTTCTTCGAAGGTATCTCCCAATACGATGATATCGTCCAGGTAGGCGAAAACTTTTGGTTGGAGTTCGGGCCCAAGTATCGAATCCAGAGCGCGTTGAAAGGTAGCCGGAGCAGAGTGTAGGCCAAATGGCATGACTTTCCACTGGAACAACCCTCTGCCAGGAACTGTAAATGCGGTGTATGGTCGGGATGCTCTGGCGAGCGGGATTTGCCAGTAGCCGTTCTTCAAGTCAATGGTCGAGATGAATTTCGCCTCTTTCAGCTGGTCGAGAATGGCTCCAATTTGCGGCAACGGGTAAGCGTCTGGTTCGCTGGCGGCGTTGAGCTGACGGTAATCTATGCACATCCTCCACGTGCCCTGTTTTTTGCGGACTAGCACGATTGGCGAGCTGTACGCGCTTCGAGATGGTTCTATTCTTCCTCCGGCTAATAACTCGTCTACCTCTTCGTTGATTACTTGTTGCATGGCCGGGTTGCGGGGGTAATATCGTTGCTTCAGCGGTCGGTTGTGTTTGAGACGAATCGTATGCTCGGCTGCAGTGCTTGGTCCGATGATTTCGCCAAACCGCTTTTGGTGATGCGCCAGGAAGTTTCCCAGTTCCGTGTTTTGTTCGTCGCTTAGGTGTTCTCGGCTCGTCAATGTACATAGCGTATCCAGTTCGGGTGCTCTCTTGGTCACGGTGGCCTCTAGCGGCTGGCCATCCAGCATGAGGATGATTCCCCTCTTTCTTAGGAAGTCCATTCCGAGGATTACCTGTTCGGCCAAGTTTGGGATAACGGACAGCATCGCGTCTGTGGCTCGTCCTTGATACACAATCCTTGCCGGGTAGGAATTCGACATAAAGACGCACGTTTGGTCTGCCAGCTGGATACTTCGCTTGTTGGGGCGTGCCTTGATGTTGTTCTTTTCTAGGTGTTTCCGTACGGTGTCATCTACATAGGATAGGGTGGCGCCGGTGTCCACTAGTGCGCGCACGCTCATGTCCTCGATGACCACTGGTATATAGAATCGGCCATCTACCTGTGTTTTTGCGGTTGATTTGCTGGCGGGTGGTTCCCTCGGCTTCTCTGGTCGGACGTACGGTGCTTGGCGGCTTCCTTTAATAGCGTTGGACGGCGTTCGGGATGCGTTCTCGGTAATTGGGCTCGTCGGAGGGCATGGGCAGTCCCTGGAGAGGATGTTGTCTTGGCCACACCGGGAGCAGAAATTCCTCCAGGGGCCCTTACATTGGAAGCGGTGGTGTCCGCGTTCCTTGCAGCGCCAACAGCACTCTTTGCTGTCGTATTCCATGGGTAGGTGGTATAGGCTGTGTGCCACCATTTTTCCCTGTTTCGCTTCCTCGCCTCTTAACAGCTCATACTCTTCCGTTAGCTCCAGGAGCTTCTCGATCGTCCTAAACTCGCTGCGTTTGACGAAAAGGCGGTATTCCACGCGTAGACCATCATAGATCCGTTCGAGGTGATTCTCTTCGCACATCGTCGGGTGTTGGCGGATCAGCGTTTCCAGTGCGAGGATTTAGTCCTTGGCCTTCTCTCGGCCTTGCTGTTTGCGTTGTCGGATGGCCTCTTCCAAGTGTCGTATGTGTCGCTTAGGTAGAAAAAAATTTTGCACCTCCCTCCGCAGATCGCTCCAGCGGTGTATGTGTTTCTTACGGACGCGGTACCATTGCAGTGCCTTCCCACGTAGAAGCTCCGGCAGTGTTGGGAGGAGTCGGTCGACGGGGATGCGGTAGCATTCGGCAAGCTCCTCTATCCTCTCAAGAAATTCGTGCAGTGACTCCTCCCCCGAAAAGTGCAAGTCCCAGCGGCGAACGGTATTCATAAGTTCACCGTCGCTCATTTCGTCTCGTTTCGGTAATGCGTTCTCTCCCTTTCCTCCGTGCGGCTGTGGGCTGTGGATCTGGATTGAAGGGATCGGCTTTGTTGTTGGCTGGGGTAGCGTAGCGAACTTCCCCTCTTCCTCGTTCACTTCTCGTTCCAGCTCTTTCAACAGGTCTTCAGTGGAATTCCTGGCGCGTTTCGCTCGCACGTAAGTACTCAGGGCGCGCCGCAGCTCGGCTACGGTTTGGCCTTCCACGTCGATTCGGTGTTCCTTACACTCCTCGATCAGCTTCTCCTTCCTAAGTAGGTAGATCCAATTGAGCGAGTCGGTGTTCAGCAGCGTGCCTTCCGGAGCCTGTGTGTGTGTTGTTTCTAGCGATGTGTTCGCTGAACCCGCCCCGGCAGTGTTGGTGGTGGTTGCAGTTGTTTTTCCACGGTCATCTGCGGAGGAGGGTCCCTGCTCGGGCGCCATTTATGAGGTGGGTTTTGTCTAAGGCTGGGGTAACGCTCAGTCAATCCAGAGTCGAGTAAAGGTCCCACAAACCCCTACTGAATAAATACACGATATTTATGTGTTACGAACACAGGCACACACGGCTGGAGATATTAGGCGGACAGCAGCTTTCCGTCGCAAGATGGCGAGGGGGCGGAGCGTCGACTAACGGAGGTTCGGTAGGGCGGCTGAACGGTCGGGTAACGGACGGACTGGTACGGCGGTACGGAAGCAGCGGCGGGATAGAAGCAACGGCTTAACTGCGGTAGGATGGCAAGCGGCCAACGGTCGTCGTCGCAGTGGCGGGACGGATGCTTAACGGCGGTAGGATGTCGGACGGCCAACGGACGTCGTAGCAGCGGCGCGACGGATGCAGCGGCTTAACGGCGGTAGGATAGCGAACGGCCAACGGTCGTCGTAGCAGCGGCGGCACCAGAGGGGCGACGATGCGGCGGCGGGCTATGGAGCGCGTACCAGGGCCGTGGTGAGAGGGGAGATGGGCTGGCGACGGGGTTTACCTGGACAGCGGGTTCCGGGCGGGATAGGATGGGCGTACCAGCGGACTTGTATTGGTCGGTCGGCTTCGGCAGGATCGGGCTGATCGAACGTCTTCGGCAGGCTCGGTAATCGGCGGGGTCAGTCACCTGCGGGAGAAACTGCGAGGACTCGGGTTAGTGCTGGTTTCACCGCTGGACACCCCCGCCTCCCTACTTGCACACTAGTAGAAGGTGCGTAAGGGGGGTGGGGTTGTACCAGCCGAGGCGCCGTGGGTCGACCCGTGGCGGAGGGGAAGTGCACCTTAACGGCACAGCGGTAGCCCCTTGTGCGCACGCATCGGCTCACGGCCGAAACCAGAGCTGCGGAGAGGGGGTCGTGCGGTCGTTCGGGTGGCGAGTCATTCCTTACCAGACCAGGACGACGGAGGGAAGGGTAGTCCGAAGACACCACTCGCGTCATCCTGGTGCAGCAGGGGGTGACTCGCGCCACGGCCGCACCCTCTTCTCCCCAGCTAACTAGAGGGAGTGGTTCCTCCGCTCCGGCCAGCCTACTAAAATCAGAGCTGAGGGGGGAGGGGGTGATTTGGTCATTAAGGCAGCGGGCCGCTCAACACAAGGGTGGGCGACGGAGGGAAGGATAGTCCGAAGACACCACTCGCGTCGTCCAGCCCAGGTGAAGGGTGACTCGCGCCATGACAGCGCCCCTTCCGCTCAGTCCGAGCCGCGGGGGAGGGGGGTTATTTGGTCATTAAGGCAGCGGGCCGCTCAACACCAGGGTGGGCGACGGAGGGAAGGATAGTCCGAAGACACCACTCGCGTCGTCCAACTCTGGTGGAGGGTGACCCGCGCCATGACAGCGCCCCCTTCCACTCGGCTAGCTAGCCGGAGTGGCAATTTTGTCTTTAAAAAGACAACCACTCCCGCTGGCTCACCTGCGAGGACTGAATTGCAAAAATGCAAATTCAATGTTTATATGGGTGGTGCCGCAAACTGGTTGAGAAGTCAACGCACCATTATTGTGCTTTTTCATTCGTTTGCTATCAGTGGTTGTTGACTATGCTATACAAGTGGTTTTTGGCTATGCTATAGAAACTGGTTGAGAAGTCAACGCACCATTATTGTGCTTTTTCATTGGTTTGCTATTAGTGGTTGTTGACTATGCTATACAAGCATAAGTACAAGTGGTTTATTGTAACGCTACGTTACAAGATAATGAATTAGAAATAGCATCTTTTAACATGATAAGATGTGATTCTCACAGTAGGTATACTGGCGGAGTACTAATATATGTACATAGAGAAATAAATTTTAAAATAATATATAATGGTAGTGTAAAAAAACTTGGAAAAACTGGCAAATAGGGGTGCTCTACCACTCGCCCAGCACAAGTGATGCAGCCTTCATAGACTATTTAAATGAAATATTAATTGATAAATATGAAAAAAGTAACCACAATACACTAGTTGGTGATTTTAATATCAACATGAATCACATATCAACATACAGTACAAAACTGAATGAAATATTTTCCGTGATGGGTATGGTTCAAAAAGTGGATTTTAATACACGAATAACGGATACAACTGAATCTAAAATTGATCTCATATATTCAAATTCTGAAGAAATAAGGTGTAAATCTTTGCAAGCATACAGAATTTCTGATCATGAAACAATAGTGTTCAATGTTCAAATATCTAAATCATATAAGATGAGAGTGATTAAGAAAATAATTAAAAAAATAAATGTAAGGCGCGATAACCTCCGAAGAGATCTAAGGCAGAGCTTCTCTTCCAATTTGCGTCGTGCTCCTCTTGATTTTCCCTACAAATTGGCCGGAGGGGACCTACATGTTTTATGCCGACTCCGAACGGCATCTGCTTGGGATAAATATAGTAATGACAGTTTACTAAACCTACTTAGGACCTTTAATTTTACTTTCTATGCAACTTTATTAATAGATGATAAAGTTGAACTAGTGAATCACATTTTAACGCAAGCGATGGAAAATTTAACCTATGAAAAAGAAGTACATATAAAACTAATGAATAAGTGGTACGATAGAGAACTTGCACAAATAAATAAACATAAATTTTATTTGTATACATGTGCTATACAGACAGGACTGTGGGAAGAATACAAAAATACCAATAAAATGTATAAAAACCTAGTTAAAATAAAGAAAATCAAATACATGGAAAATAAAGTTATAATGAATGAAAACAACGCCAAAGATATGTGGAAGTACCTTAAATCGACGGTCTGCTTGTCGCGGGATAACGATGGTATTAACAAAGCAGTAATCGATGGTATATTGGTAGAAGATGAACTTGCCTTGGTAAATGGCCTTAACAAATTTTTTATAAATAGTGTGATAGAAATAAATAACAATATAGAATATTTCGATATAGCACTCAATGGTAGTCAAGCCAATTCTGTATTTAAGTTTCCTAAAATAACGACTGATGAAGTTATAAAAATCCTGCAAGAGTTTGAATACAAAATAGGCGGCAGGAACATTCTGTCGGATGGCGTAATGAAGGACTCTATAGTGTATACAGGGTTTTTCTATGCCCAAATAATTAATAGCAGTTTGGAAGATGGTATTGTACCAGAAAAGTGGAAAATGTCAACGGTGATTCCAGTTGAAAAAATTAAAAAGACAATACAGCCACAAGAGCTTAGACCCATAAACACCATACCAAGTGACGCTAAAATCCTTGAAGTGTATGTTAAGAATCAATTGGTAAAATATCTATACTTAAACAAAATACTTGTCAATCAACAGTCGGGTTTTAGGAAAAAACATTCGTGTGAAACAGCTCTTAACTTTGTGATATCGGAGTGGAAAGATGATCTAAATAATAAGAAGGTGGTGGTTGCTGTCTTTCTTGACCTTAAAAGAGCCTTCGAAACGGTAGATAGGGAAATCCTTATCAAGAAACTTCAACAAATTGGTATTAAAGACATAGAGCTTGCTTGGTTTCGCAGTTATTTAAAACATAGGAAACAGCGAACAGTTATAAAAACTGATGTATTGGAAGTGCCCATAGGCTTACCACAAGGCTCGGTCCTAGCACCAGTATTGTTCCTAATATATATACATGATATAGTTAATGCGATACAAGACTGTGATATCAAACTATTTGCGGATGATGCATTACTTATGATCAGTGATAATAATATTACTACTGCGGTATTAAAAATGCAAAATGATCTCAACAACTTATACACATGGCTATGTGCGAATAGGCTAAAGCTTAATATAAACAAAACGAAATATATGGTCATAACAAGGAAAAATATTAATGATGAGGACTTAAGTGGGCTAAAAATAAATAATGAAAGCATACAAAAAGTTAATAGCATAAAATATTTAAGGATTATAATAGATAACAAACTTAAATTTGAAGAACATGTAAACTACACAGTTGCGAAAGTCGCGAAAAAGATTGGTGTTGTGCAGAGATCTACCAAGTATATACAAGAAAAATATAAAATAATTATTAATAAATCTATTATTGAACCACACTTTGTGTATTGCCCATCGATATTATTCATAATAGCGGACAAAGAAATTGATAAGCTACAAAAGCTTCAAAATAGATGTATGAGGTTTATACTTAAAAAACGTAGAGATGCTAGAACGGCTGATATGTTAAAAAAGTTGAACTGGTTGAGTGTCAAACAAAGAATTTATTTTCATACCATGAAATTGATATTTAATATAAAACATGGAAATGTACCTGAATATTTAAGTAGTAAAGTAGTTCTAGTGGAGCAAACACACAATATAAATACTAGAAATAGACATAATTTTAAATTGCCATTTTTTCGAACAGAAATAGATAGGCAAAACTTTTTTTACAAAGGGCTAAAGAGTTACAACGAGCTCCCATTGGAAATTAAAAACTGCAATGAAATCTTACTTTTTAAGGCAAAATTATATGAATTTTGTAAAACTCTACCTATAAGATAGAATAGTACTATTTTGTATCTTGAATTAGGCTTTAAGCCGTAATAAATAAATAACTAACTAACTAAGTAGTCCCAAAAAGGCCCAAAAACAGTACTATAGGATCCCAAAATACTTTCGAAATTATCTCTAAAATAACTCCGAACAACTGCTGAAAGACTTTGAAATACTGTGTTGTAGTCAATTACAGGATTCAGAATACAATTTGAACTATTTATGCAATACGGATAATGACTTAAATTGATACTATTAGACGAATAGGTTGGCCTAAAGAATTTAGCGAATAATTCCACAGTATCATGATCAGAGCTGGAAGATCTACCACCATAAGAGAAGGAAGATGGAAATCCCGAGGTTTTTCTTTTCGAGTTAACAAATCCGTAAAACTGTTTGGGATTACGGAAAAAGTTATTTTTACAACGAGTTAAGTAGCACTTATAGCTTGTTGATTATGGAAGTGAAAGTTTGAACGAGCAACTATATATTTTGAATAATCTTCAGATGCCCCAGATCTCTTAAAACGCTTATAAAGTCTACATTTAATATTTTTTAGTCTCACAAGGTTTCCTGAGAACCAAGGTTCCAAGCGGAGACTCACGTAGGCCGTTGTGCTACCACGCGGGAGGGGGCCCTATTTCCTACTCCCGAAGAGTGTTTAGATCCCAGTGAGGCTAAACCAGCGCGTTTGCCTGATGAAACGCAAGATGTCGTTTATGTGTGCAGATTCAAGCTCCGCAAGACCCTCAAAGGAGTGTCTGTGAAGGCATCGGTACCTGGTTTCTGACAGTGCGGGACAGTGGCACGCTTTCTATCTCCTCCTCGTCCCTACAGCTGCGGCAGAAGTCATTTGTTTGTAGGCCCATATAGGCACCATGAGTGCCCATGAGACAGTGACCTGTGAGAAGGCCCACTAGTGGGCTTATAGAGATACGGTTTAACAGTATCACCGATTGCGATCTCTTTTCATCCCGCTTAGGCCAGATTTGCTTGGATATTCTACATGTAGGTTCCATGGCCCATCTGGCGTTTGCTAGATACGTGAATAGAGATCGCAAGCAGTGCTTGCAGGTGTTTAAAGGAGGGCTGGCCCAACCAGCGGAGGTTATTGTTTGCAGATTGGTGCCTTCCCTAGCTAGCTCGTCCGCAGCGCAGTTTCCTGAAATGTCACAGTGGCCAGGACCCCATATAATGCTCAGGTTGCATTTTTCAGCTAGCTTGTTGAGGGTTTCTCTGCACTTCAACGCCACTAGTGACGAGGTGTTTCTGCATTGCAGGGATTTTTTGGCAGCCTGACTGTCCGAGAAAATTGAAATAGAATTGGTCACCTGCAGGTTAGCTGCTTCCCAGATAGCTATAAGTTCAGCCTGAAAAACACTGCAGTGGTCGGGTAAGCGTAAGCTTTCGCTTAGATTGATGTTCTCTGAGTATATTCCGCTGCCGACTCTGTTGTTCAGTTTAGAGCCATCTGTAAAAACGGAGATTTCGTGAGATCCCGGCTCCCTGCTGTTTGCCCACTCGTTCCTCTCTGGGATTCTTGTGGAGAATTTGTTGTCCCAGCAAGCGGACGATATTTTATGGTCCAACTATAAGGTTTCTGGGACCTGCTTCAGGATCCGGGTGTGACCAAACCTGCAGTCCCTCCATGGCTCGATGGCGTTGAGCCTTGCCGCGTTGCGGGAGGCACAGTATTTTCCATACAGATCAGAAGGAATAATATGGTTTCAAGAGCTTTGGTGGGAGTGGAAGGAAAGGCACCGCTAGTAAGCATTGCCACCATCCTCTGCACTCTCGTTACTTTGCTCTTGTTAGATTCGATATCGAGTGCCGTCAACCATACGGTGACGGCGTAGAAGAGTATTGGTCTCACCACTGCCGTGTAGATCCAATGGACGATGCGGGGCTGGAGACCCCACCTTTTTCCTATTGTCCCTGAGAACCCAGGTGGCTTATTAGTTTAGTGAACAGGAACACAGTGTGTATAGAAGCTGTTGAGCGATCTGTAGAAAATAAACGTTGCAGACTCGATGTCATTACAAGCGTAAGTTTAGACCAGTCATGAGAAGTAATCAATTCATTTAGCAAAGTGAAATTGGTCTTATGAAAGTACCTTGAGCGAATACGAGTTATTCTTCTAGCTTTAGCAGGCATCTTAGGCTGAACAATGTCACATGCTATCTCAAGTGTAGGTTGATGAGGATCCTCAGGAAGAGATAATGGGGAAACCCGACTTATGGAAAACCATTAGGTTCGACAACCAGAACTAAATCCAACAACTTGTTGTTACAGTTTACCACATTGTTGATCTGTAGGAGAGCTAAAATTAATCCATTTTACTAGGGGTAAATTGAAGTCTGCAAGTTCGATATTTTATCCTAATCCGGATTATAATAATCAAAGTGCAAAACAAACTAGAAAATAATTTAACTCAATATGAAAAATAATTCCCCGATTCAAGTAAACAATAAACAAATTAACACCTGCTGGAAAGTAAACAAAAGTGGAGGAAGTAACGCAAGCAAAATAAACAAATGTATGCAAACACACGCGCTCATACATATATTGATTTTGTTTTTAACCAGCAGCAACACTACAATAATGCGGGTAACGAATAGACTAAAAAAACAAAACAAGCAAGGGTAGACATGCGAAAATAAGTAGGATAAGAGCCGTTTAAATTTAGATCTGGGGTTCTTGTTGGTCTAATTCGAATAAGATCAAGACAAACGCAAAAACAGATCAAAAAATTTAAATTAAGACAATACAGACGCCGACTAAATAACGTAATGAAATTTCAATCTCACATAAGCACACTAGAGTGTGCGTTATTTTACAAGAGGGTTTTTTTGTTCACATTTACTGCCAGCTTCATCATATTGTCCTATTTATCGATTAGCCGAGCAAAAGAACTCTTTTAAGTTATTGAAACCAAAAGATGCGAACGCTATTGTTTTATCTATATACATATATAAATGCGAATTTCTGTATGTTGTTACGTAATGGCGCCTAAACTACACAACGGATTAATGCAAAAATGCGCATGCTTATGTAGTTAGTTTCGCCTACGAAAGTCCCTAGGCATACAGAGTAAGACCTCAAAAAGCTTCTTAAAATGTATACAGATAGGCCAAATTTAGGGCAGAACAAGGTCCGGGTCTTCTAGTTGAAAACAACGAAGGTAATATTGTTTGACATTTTGTCGGCGAGAATTTCGAAACCCGACAGGGACAATTTTTCAATCTCCCATTCCTCTCAGAAAATTTGTTATCGAAGTGTTATCAGCGTCTTATCACGGATTATCGGTTTGTTATCGATGTGTGACAACGAACCTTAAGAAACCGATACTTCGTCAGTGGCAAAGCGATGTTTCGAAAAAAGCAGGCATGCTTAACGAACGAAACGATATCATTTCGTTACGATAATCAACGTTAATAAACGAAACGAAGTCACTTCGTTTCGTTTATTAACGTTAAGATCGTCAAATTAACGTTAATTTGACGTTCTTAACGTTAATAAACGAAACGAAATGACTTCGTTTCGTTTATTAGCGTTGATTATCGTAACGAAATGATATCGTTTCGTTCGTTAAGCATGCCTGGAAAAAAGTTATAACATTTCGGTAACATAATAGTCCTAAAGTTATTTAGAGGAAATGGTATCAAAGTCATTCCAAAACAATTCCACACTAAACCCAAAGCAGTACACAATTATCTCGAAAAAGTCCTGAGTCAATCCCTTAAGCGCTCCGATATCATTCTGAAAAATTTTACAATGTACTAAGCAATATTCAAAAATATGACAAGGTATTTCATCCATTAAGGTATTAGCCCGACCACCTCGGGAACGATTTGGTATGGCCACCTGAAATTTTCTAGGCCATACCGCCCTCCCATCCCCTATATACATGAGGAACTTGGTCGGTTCCCAAGGCAGTCGGTTCTATGTACCGGAGCGACTCGGGATTTTTCCCGACCAAGGACTGTCATTTCAGTGTAACCCCATTTAATTTGATGCGTCCCTCCCACCAGCTCCTTGCAGCAGGACTGCTCCATATTCTCTTGCTCCGGGAAGGTATCGAATCCAATCCAGGTCCGTCTCCTGACCCCGGTCCTGAGAAATGGTTTTTCTGCATCTGCCGGAAAAGAATCTTTTTAGGACGGTCATACTCTGTTCAGCGTGTCTCGTGTAAGGGTTGGTTGCATCGGACAGATTGTTCTGGGCTTGATCCCAAAACCCGACGTCCACGTAAGTTTTATAAATCTTTTGTGGCTACTTGCTGTTTCACGCCAAGGGCGTCCCGTAGTATACGCCTAAGTGCCCCCCCCCCCACTACCTTCCAGCAGCCCCGCTGCTCAGCAAGCCACAACAAGTACCTGCTGCTGCTCGCGCCCCACGGCGCCAACAACCCAAACAGCTGCTACCACTCATAACTACTATCTTCGTAGTAGAGTCGGTAGCAATGCTGAGCATCAGCCCGTGCCCCCGTCTTCCCCCCCCCCCCCCCCCTCTTTTCCGGCAGCAATCGTGTCCCTACCTCCGTTTGCACCGTTTGCCAGCACAGAATATATATGTTTGCGACATCCGCCCAATGCAGCTCCTGCCTTGGGTGGTGCCACTTTGCTAGATGTTCTGGTCTCCGCCACGGCAACCCCCCGACGGGTTTCACCGCGCCATGTTGCCAGGTCGCAAACCCAAATCATCCGGGTACCCCAATGCCTGCCCAAGGACGCCCAGTCCCAGGGCCACAACAGCAATTGCGTCCTGGCCTTCGACAACCCAGGCGTAGTCACCCGTCACTTACCCCCAGAGTGGCGGCGTCTCCCCTCATGCACTTCAGAATTCTGCAGTTAAACTGTAATGGAATAACTGGGAAGATTACGGAGATAGTCGATTTCATGAAGCGGCACAACATCCGCATTGCTGCGATTCAAGAGACTAAACTCACAGCAAGATCTGCATTGCAGACCTGCTCTGGGTATAATGTCCACAGGAAAGACCGCGAGAGCGGAAATGGAGGCGGTCTCGCGTTTATCATACACCACTCTGTGCAATATTATATATTTGATCCTGGCATCGACCGCAGGGACAATGTCTTAGAACGTCAAGGCCTATCTGTCCGGTCAGGCGATGCAAACCTAGAAATCATCAACATCTACATCCCTCCTGTCACCTGTTGCCCCAGTGGATACCGCCCTAATATCAGAGCCTTACTCACTGGCAACAATCGCATTATCTTAGGCGATTTCAATGCCCATCACGATCTATGGCATTCAAATGTGCGGGCGGACAGCAGGGGTGAGATGTTGGCGGATCAAATAGAAGAAACAACGTTCTGCACAATAAACGGAGACGCCCCCACACGTATGGTAGGAAGCTGTCACAGTTCGCCAGATATCTCAATCGTGAGCGCAGAACTCGTAAACTGCGTCAACTGGCAGCCGATGGCAACATTGGCATCCGACCACCTGCCTATACTTATTTCGCTCGAGCGTACCGCCGACTTCATCGTTACCGAAAAACGCACTTTCATAAAGTGGGAAGAATATAAATCATTTACAGACAACCTCTTTGCTGCCCTCCCTATCCCGACTGATGCCCGCCAAGGGGAGCGTGCCTTCCGCAAGGTCATTGAATCCGCCTCTGCACGTTTCATTCCCGCCGGGAGAATTCCCGAAATCCGGCCCACTTCCCGGCGGAGGCCGCAAACTTAGCGAGAGAACGTGACCTTATAAGACAGCTTGATCCAGGCGACCCCCAAATAAGGGATATAAACCAACGCATCAGATTGCTTGTGGATGAACATAAGCGGGCGAAATAGGAGGAGCACCTAAGAGGTTGTAACCTCTCTACCGGTGTGGGTAAACTTTGGTCCACCGTAAAGTCCCTATCGAATCCGACTAAACACAAAGACAAAGTTTCCATCGCCTTTGGCGACAAAGTGCTGTCGGATGCGAAAAAATGCGCAAGCGTTTTCTGCATTCTACGGTCGACAAAGATAGACGGAGGGCCAACAGACACGCACATAATCACAAATTCAGCGCGTCACCAATCACCATCACCGCTAAAGAGGTTGAGGACGCCATTGGTCGCGCTAAACCATTCAAAACAGTGGGCCCAGACGGTATAGCCATGCCAATGCTTAAAAGCCTAGGGAAAGAGGGTTTCAAATATTTGGCGCGTGTCTTCAACCTGTCTCTTTCCACCTTTGTCATACCCGAGAAATGGAAAATGGCCAAGGTGGTCCCGCTACTAAAGCCTGGGAAACCAGCTAACATAAGAGAGTCGTATCGTCCGATATCTCTCCTATCGCCAGTAGCAAAGACGCTTGAAGCCATTTTGCTCCCTTATTTCCAAGCAAATTTGCAGCTAGCCTCTCATCAGCATGTCTTCAGAAAACTCCATAGCACTACCACCGCGCTAAATGCCATTAGCACCCAGATAAATTGCGGTTTAAATCAATACCCCCACCATAGAACAGTACTCGTAGCGCTAGACCTATCAAAAGCTTTTGATACGGTCAACCATGGCTCGTTACTACAAGACCTGGAAGGGTCTACCCTTCCCCCATGTCTTAAAAGGTGGACCGCAAATTATCTGGGTGGTCGGCAGGCATCGGTGCAATTTAGAAACGAAACATCAAAACCAAGGAGAATTGAACAAGCGATACCACAGGGTGGTGTCCTATCCCCACTTTCGTTTAATTTCTACATATCTAAGCTACCTTCACCACCGGAAGGAGTCACACGGAAGGAGTTCCTACGCCGATGACTGCACAATAATGGCCAAAGGCCCAGGCCCAAAGATCGATGAGCTATGCAATAAAATAAACGGCTACCTCCCTGATCTCTCCAGTTTTTTCGCCTCGCGAAACCTGGCATTATCACCGACTAAATCTTCCGCGACCTTATTTACAAGATGCATGGACGTCCCAAATATCGACCATTTTGAACATCCACGTCGATGGCACTACGCTACCGACTGTCCTACACCCCAAAATCTTGGGTGTGACGTTTGATCAGGATCTACATTTTGGTGAGCACGCAGCCGCAATTGTTCCGAGAATTCAGTACCTGGGGAAAAGATAAAGAAACGCTCATGACTACATACAAAGCAATTAGCCAGCCGATTACGTGCTACGTGTCACCCATTTGGTCGCCAGGCCTAAAAATTACCCACTGGAAGAAGTTACAGGCCTGCCAAAATACTGCTCTCAGAATTGCCAAGGGCTGTCTTCTTATGTCCCCAGAACACCATCTACATAATAAGGTGAGAATAATCCCCATCAGGGAGAGAAATGAGATGCTGACCAAACAGTTCCTGTTGAATACCCAGAAACCTGAGCATCCCAACAGACATCTGATGGATGAACCAGCACTGCCTAGGGGCTTAAGGAGTCATCTCCGTGAGCATTTTGAGGAAATACGGCACCTGAGAACCCAGCCGTATGAAGCGAAAAAACACAAGCAGGAATATCCCAATTTGTGTCGAAGACTGCGTTTGGATATATGCAATCCATTTTTGTTTGGATGTCCGAATGGTTAACGTTAAACATAATACGCTCGTATCCACTGATGTGCTCATTCGAAGTTAAAATATAATTTTAATCAATATTTCGTATTACGTGCAGATATTCTGTATGGGTCAATGTAATCATAGTGTACACTGTAAGTAATCATGTAGTGTAATCATACTTGTACACTATGAATATAATCGCCCCTATCGTAAGAGGCGTCTAAAATCTCTACACCCAAAGGTTTGACGGATAAAAAAATCATTTCCGCTAGGCGTGTAGCCTACTCGCATAGCGGAATGATACAAGGTGGCAGCATGGTGACATACCTACAAACATAAATAAAAATTCCAAGTACTTTGTATTTGTAAATTCGATGGAAAAATGTCAAAATCGTACTGCACCGGAAGTTGATATATCAAATCAAGTAAAAAAAGTTTATAATCAGCTGTTCCATGCTGCCACCTTGTATCGTTGCGCCATGCCTACTCGTAAGTGTTATTACACTTTAAACAACAATAAAGACATGGTTTGTTTACTTTTTTTATCTTATTTTTGAGAAGACTTTTATACAAGGGGAGAATATTTTTCGGCTGGGGCCTTAATCTGTAACTCGATTCGAAAAAAAATGCATGTAAATTTCATTCGAATTTTCTGTAACTGTAAGGCGCCCGTTCTCACAAGAAATTATTCCGAAAAGTACTTTTACCTTATATATTATAATAGATATATACATTTTGTTTTGAAGTTCGTAAAATGTAATGCAAATATCATGAGCGTTTACGTATCGGATACCTACATACGTTGACAGCAAAAGCTGATATTTATGAGGAACGAAACACCTCGGGCATTGTACAGGTTTACAAGTATGATATGTATGACAGGGAAACAATTTCTTTCCCTTTCTAACACACGGCAGTTTGACACTTCGGTCAGTGTCAAACTAGCGTGGAACCCAGTGGAACCTGCGTGGAACATGAGTTTTGACACTAAACGAAGTGTCAAAATTACCGGGGTTGCTTCGTCGAAAGCGACACAGGGAAGCAAAAAAGGGATCGGAATATCAGATATGGGTTGCTGTGATGGTAAATTTTTTTGAACGAATTTAGTAGAAAATTTTAAGTGCACCCATATGGGTCCTTCAGAAAATTATAAAAAAGTCTTCAATTGGGGTATCTGAGGACGCGTAGTTATTTCAGTATTAAGAATACAAACACGTGAGTTAAGTTTTTCTACCCGTTCAAAAGTTCTCCGCGAAAAACAGTTTGAAACCGAGGTCGACTGCAATAACCCGTCCAAAAAAGCGGAAAGAAAAATGAATAGACGCATTTTGTCCTGTTGTCAATAGTCCGAAGAGAAAAAGTATTCGAATTATTGGAAGCGAGGCCAAAACGCGTCTATTAATACCTCCCCCGACGGTTTTGGTCGTGTTTTAGCAATCGTCCCCGGTAATAAAGTATCACAATTTGTTAATTAAAATTGTCCAAAATATATGGTTATTAAAGAGAGATGTAATTAAGAGCTCGTTTGAAAGTAAATAAGTATATTTCTTTGCAATATAAGAAAAAAAAATTTTATGCAGTTTTCGATAGCAGCTACTAAACTTTTTTTGGTCCTAAGAAGTACAACAGTGCCAAATAGCATCCACAAAAAAAACGAACAAGAACAAGCATTTTATCAGGTGAGCGTGGCTGTGTATGTGCGTGCTGCTACATATCCTACTTGTAGACCTGTACAATGACCTCGGAAACGATTTAAGGCTGTCTAACTCTGTGCGGGTCGAGATACTGAGTTGACACCGAGGGTGCCGGTACACTAGCCATCATCCCGTCGCAAAGATCCTGAGCCAGATAAATAATTTTGCATGTAAATGCAACAACAACGATTTGAGCCAGATAAATCCAGATAGAAGTGTGGTTGAATTTGTTAGCCAGATAATTTCTTAGTTTCTTATCTTTAGTTTGGCAACGCTGCTTTCCATAACTACTTTTTTCAAAAATAGATGGCGCTGCTTGGCTTTTATAACACGACCTCTGCTTCTCAAGTCTCCCAATGATCCAGAGCATTCCCGTGAGAATTGAGCGTGATACGGAGCTGAAAAACTCACTGGCTACTACTTCGTGAGACCAAACAATATTATGGCGCCAGTGACACCAGATTAGTACAAACTCTTAATGAGCTGGCAACACTTCAACTCACTTCCCCCAGCTATTGTGTTAACAGCCGTTTAATATATTCGGTTATTACTCAGAATTAACTCTAAAGAGCGTCTGGTAACAAAATACAAAAGTGCTGTGCAAACGTGTAGCGCCAATAACACCAAATTGTGTCTGAAACACAAACCGCCAACTCGCTGCTAAACAGCGTCTACAATTCGCTCGGTGTTATAGTGCTAACTCACTGAGTTGACACCGGCCTTGGGGTTGGAGTCAATAGTGACAACACGACAAAAATTGCGCCAATTACCAGGCTTAGAACGATTTAATATTACCACATTCGACTTTCTAGGCCATCCCGCCCTCCACTCACTAGTTCCAAGAGAAGCTTGTGGTCGCCATAGCCTCGCGTCAGGAATATGTATGTGTATTATACATTCCCATATATAACAGGATCCCCCTCGGGTTGGTGGGGTTACCAATGGGATTGCGGAAGCTGTGAACCTATAAACCTTTATATAAAGTTAGGGATAGTTGTAGGGCTTGAGGTACTTCGATATACTTATTATGACCACTTGCAGGACTTTTTAACTGGGTTAATTTTAAAATTTGTTAAAATGAGAAGCCCGTTCTGCAAGTGAGCTCTTGTGTTTCTACTATTTGTTTTTCTAATTATGTAAATATCCTGACAGTGATTGTAAATGGTATAAGATATGAAACACCCGAGGATATAGCTCAAGCATTGAATTCCTTCTTTGTTGATAGTATTGGTGACATAAATCGAGAAATCGAAACTTTGGATAGTGGCGACAGTGTGCAATACGCGGTTAGCACATGTCTGAAATTCCAAGAAGTTACGGTTGATGATGTCATATTGGTAGCTAAAAGGTTAAAAAATAAAATAAATTTACTATCAGAAGGAGTAATTAAGGATTCGGTGTCTTACATGGGACATTTCTATGCGGATATCATAAATAAATCATTAGTAGAGGGAATAGTGCCTGACGCATGGAAAATATCAACAATAGTGCCAATAAAGAAGGTAAAAAATTCATTAAAGGCAGAAGATCTGAGACCGATCAACACGTTGCCGAATATCGAAAAAATTCTAGAAACAGTAGTAAAAGATCAGCTCATAAGTTACTTGGAAATAAATAAAATACTAATTAAAGAACAATCCGGTTTCAGAGGCCACTCTTGTGAAACGGCTTTAAATTATGTAATATCGAGTTGGAAAGAAGAACTAAATCAAAAGAAAAGTATACTTGCGGTGATTATCGACTTGAAGAGAGCATTTGAAACTATAGACAAAAATATAATGATTAGAAAATTAGAAAAAATTGGAATTAGGGGCAACGAGCTGCAGTGGTTTCAGAGCTTTTTAGGTAACCGAAGACAAAAAACAGCCATCGAGTCGGTTGTCTCGGAAGAGGTATTGACAGGAATTGGATTGCCACAAGGATCGGTTTTGGCACCGGTCCTATTTAACATATATATAAATGATATATCTTCAGCGCTAAAACATAGTAAAATAAGGCTGTTTGTGGATGACGCACTGCTCGAAGTAAGTGAACTTGATATCATGTTAGCTAGGAGCAAAATGCAGGAAGACTTGAACACCCTATACAGGTGGCTTTGTAACAATAAGCTTAAACTTAATGTTAATAAAACCCATTTTATGGTCATATCTAGAGCGATGAATAAGGAATCTTGTAATATCGAGCTAAAAATAATGAACTCAAACATTAACGAAGTTAAAACTTTCAAGTACTTAGGGGTTCAGATTGATAATAAATTAAAATTTAATGATCATATTGATTATATAGTTGCCAAAATAGGCAAGAAAATTGGTTTTTGGAAAAGGTCATGCAAATTTATCAGTAGAAAATACAAACTGAAAGTGTATAATCGCCGCATTTCATATATTGTCCCACAATATTCTTTATGGTAGATAAGCTACAAGTTATGCAAAATAAAGCTATGAGATTTATATTAAACATGAGGTATGATACTCCCATTAATAACATGATAAAAGCACTAAACTGGTTGAGTATAAAACAGCTCATATTCTACCACAGTTTGAAATTTGTATTTAATATTAAGCACGGTAAATTACCAACATACCTCAGCGAAAAGCTTAGATATGTAAATGATGCACATTCATACGTAATCAGAGAAAACAATAATTTTAGATTACCTCTTTTCAAAACAGAAGTGGACAAGCAAAATATATTTTATAAGGGCCTGAAATATTTCAATGAACTTCCTAATCACATAAAAAGTAGTAATAACTTCAATACCTTTAAAAAAAGTTTATTGGAGCATTGTAAAACCCTTCCAATAAGATAAAGTTTTTTTTTCTTTTATTTTTTACATGACATACCGATACTGGAGCGCGAAAAGGGAATGGTAATACTGGTAGCAGCAAAATACAATGCACCCGGCCCTAAGGAAAAGAAAATCAGTCGCCACCTGTAACTCCAGACAGTTCCAACAACAAATGTCGCTGGAATTCGGTATTTTCAGCCTATATTTACTGTTGCTGATCGGGATCACTCGCATTCCGACAGCATTGATATAACAATAAAATTATATGATGTGTAACCAAAATAAGGTCAAACAAAAGTTGGAGCAGGGGGATTGGAAACACGTCCTTTTCAACCTCCCAATATATTTTGAGATGTGCTGATCGGAATCTTCATGCGTTCCGACAGCGTCTTTACTAAACAAAGTTGAGGGGTGATTGGGTACACTTCAATTTCCAACATACAAAGACATGTTTAGCTGTGTTGATCGGAGACCAATACATTCCGACAGCTTAAAATACAAATATAATTGAAAAATATAAGTTCCAAATTTTGTTGCCTTAAGCTGGGAGCCCTGGAGGATTGGAAACGCGTGTTTTCCAACCTTCCTTAAATGACTGGCTCCCAGACTCGTCCGTTTGTTACGCCAGTAAATATGCTGATCGGAATCACATGGCATTCCAACAGCATATTCAATAGAAATAAATGATATAATAATGAATTGTACTTAGTAGTTTAAGTTTTAGGCCTAAACAGCCGTAATAATAAATAAAATAAATTAAATTAAATAAAAATCAGGCACAAGTTATTAATATTGTCTTATAATTGTAAATATCGTTGATGGATTATTTGGTGAGTTTGTTTCGACGCTTGTTGTTTTTGTAGCAATGCTCGCCCCACCTAATAGCCGCGACCGATCACAAATTGTCATCAATATCCTCTAACGGGAGTCCAAGGAAACTTGCCGTTTCAACAGGGGTGGACCATAAGGAAAGGGGTGTTAGAGGCGTTGGTTCCACATTACAATTAAAGAGATGGTTGGTGTCATGTGGGGACACATTGCAAGCGGGGCATACATTTTGTATGTCGGGGTTGATTCTGGATAGGTAAGAGTTTAACCTGTTACAGTATCCAGAACGAAGTTGAGCAAGAGTGACACGCGTTTCCCTGGGGAGTATGCGTTCCTCTTCCCCGAGTTCTGGATATTTTTCTTCAAGTACTGGATTCACCGGGAAATTCCCGACATAAAGGTCCGACGCCTGTCTATGGAGTTCACCAAGGACCTGCTTGTGTTTTTTCGCTTCATACGGCTGGGTTCTCAGGTGCCGTATTTCCTCAAGATGCTTACGGAGATGACTCCTTAGGCCCCTAGGCGGTGCTGGTTCGTCAATCAGATGTCTGTTGGGATGCCCAGTTTCTGGGTATTCAACAGAAACTGTTTGGTCAGCATCTCATTTCTCTCCCTGATGGGGAGTATTCTCGCCTCATTATGCAGATGGTGTTCTGGGGACATAAGAAGACAGCCCGTGGCGATTCTGAGAGCAGTATTTTGGCAGGCCTGTAGTTTCTTCCAGTGGGTGGTTTTTAGGCTTGGCGACCATATGGGTGACGCGTAGCACGTAATCGGCTGGCTAATTGCTTTGTATGTGGTCAAGAGCGTTTCTTTATCTTTTCCCCAGGTACTGCCAGCAAGGGATTTGAGGATTTTATTACGGCTCTGAATTCTTGGAACAATTGCGGTTGCGTGCGCACCAAAATGTAGATCCTGATCAAACGTCACACCCAAGATTTTGGGGTGTAGGACAGTCGGTAGCGTAGTGCCATCGACGTGGATGTTCAATATGGTCGACATTTGGGGCGTCCATGTTGTAAATAAGGCCGCGGAAGATTTAGTCGGTGACAATGCCAGGTTTCGCGAGGCGAAAAAACTGGAGAGATCAGGGAGATAGCCGTTTATTTTATTGCATAGCTCATCGATCTCTGGGCCTGGGCCTGTGGCCATTATTGTGCAGTCATCGGCGTAGGAAACGATTGTGACTCTTTCCGGTGGTGAAGGTAGCTTAGATATGTAGAAATTAAACAAAATCGGGGATAGGACACCACCCTGTGGCACCCCTTGTTTAATTCTCCTTTGTTTTGATGTTTCGTTTCTGAATTGCACCGATGCCTGCCGACCACCCAGATAATTTGCGGTCCACCTTTTAAGACTTGGGGGAAGGGTAGACCCTTCCAGGTCTTGCAGTAACGAGCCATGGTTGACCGTATCAAAAGCTTTTGATAGGTCTAGCGCTACGAGTACTGTTCTATGGTGGGGGTATTGAAAACCGCAATTTATCTGGGTGCTAATGACATTTAGCGCGGAGGTAGTGCTATGGAGTTTTCTGAAGCCATGCTGATGAGGGGCTAGCTGCCGCTTCCCAAGGCAGTCGGTTCTATGTACCGGAGCGACTCGGGATTTTCCTCGACCAAGGACTGTCATTTCAGTGTAACCCCATTTAATTTGTTTCGTCCCTCCCACAAATTGTCATCCTCCCAGCAGCTCCTTGCAGCAGGACTGCTCCATATTCTCTTGCTCCGGGAAGGTATCGAATCCAATCCGGGTCCGTCTCCTGACCTCGGTCCTGAGAAATGGTTTTGCTGCATCTGCCGGAAAAGAATCTTTTTAGGACGGTCATACTCTGTTCAGTGTGTCTCGTGTAAGGGATGGTTGCATCGGACAGGTTGTTCTGGGCTTGATCCCAAAACCCGACGTCCACGTAACTTTTATAAATCTTTTGTGGCTCCTTGCTGTTCACGCCCAAGGGCGCCCCGTAGTCTACGTCTAAGCGCCCCCCATTACCTTCCAGCAGCCCCGCTGCTCAGCAAGCCACAACAAGTACCCGCTGCTGCTCGCGCCTTACGGCGCCAACAACTCAAACAGCTGCTACCACTCATAACTACAATCTTCGTAGTAGAGTCGGAAGCAATGCTGAGCAACAGCCCATGCCCCCGTCTTCTCCCCCCCTCTTTTCCGGCAGCAATCGTGTAGGTCAGGGAAACAGACTCTTAGTCCCTACCTCCGTTTGCACCGTTTGCCAGCACAGAATATATATGTTTGCGACATCCGCCCAATGCAGCTCCTGCCTCGGGTGGTGCCACTTTCCTAGATGTTCTGGTCTCCGCGACGGCAACCCCTCGACGGGTTTCATCGCGCCATGTTGCCAGGTCGCAAACCCAAATCATCCGGGTACCCCAATGCTTGCCCAAGGACGCCCAGTCCCAGGGCCACAACAGCAATTGCGTCCTGGCCTTCCTCAACCCAGGCGTAGTCACCCGTCACTTACCCCCAGAGTGGCGACGTCGCCCCTCATGCACTTCAGAATTCTGCAGTTAAGCTGTAATGGACTAACTGGGAAGATTACGGAGATAGTCAATTTCATGAAGCGGCACAACATCCGCATTGCTGCGATTCAAGAGACTAAACTCACAGCACGAACTGCATTGCAGACCTGCTCTGGGTATAATGTCCACAGAAAAGATCGCGAGAGCGGAAATGGAGGCGGCCTCGCGTTTATAATACACCACTCTGTGCAATATCACATATTTGATCCTGGCATCGACCGCAGGGACAACGTCTTAGAACGTCAAGGCCTATCTGTCCGGTCAGGCGATGCAAACCTAGAAATCATCAACATCTACATCCCCCCTGCCACCTGTTGCCCCGGTGGATACCGCCCTAATATTAGAGCCTTACTCACTGGAAACAATCGCATTATTTTAGGCGACTTCAATGCCCATCATGATCTATGGCATTCAAATTTGCGGGCGGACAGTAGGGGCGAGATGTTGGCGGATCAAATAGAAGAAACGACGTTCTGCACAATAAACGGAGACGCCCCCACACGTATGGTAGGAAGCTGTCACAGTTCGCCAGATATCTCAATCGTGAGCGCAGAACTCGTAAACTGCGTCAACTGGCAGCCGATGGTATCATTGGCATCCGACCACCTGCCTATACTTGTTTCGCTCGAGCGTACCGCCGACTTCATCATCACCGAAAAACGCACTTTCATAAACTTTAAAAAAGGAAAGTGGGGAGAATATAAATCCTTTACAGACAACCTCTTTGCTGCCCTCCCTATCCCGACTGATGCCCACCAAGGGGAGTGTGCCTTCCGCAAGGTCATTGAATCCGCCTCGGCACGTTTCATTCCCGCCGGGAGAATTCCCGAAATCCGGCCCCACTTCCCGGCGGAGGCCGCAAACTTAGCGAGAGAACGTGACCTTATAAGGCAGCTTGATCCAGGCGACCCTCAAATAAGGGATATAAACCAACGCATCAGATTGCTTGTGGATGAACACAAGCGGGCGAAATGGGAGGAGCACCTAAGAGGTTGTAACCTCTCTACCGGTGTGGGTAAATTTTGGTCCACCGTAAAGTCCCTATCGAATCCGACTAAGCACAAAGACAAAGTTTCCATCGCCTTTGGCGACAAAGTGCTGTCGGATGCGAAAAAATGCGCGAGCGCTTTCTGCCGACAATATATAATGCATTCTACGGTCGACAAAGTTAGACGGAGGGCCAACAGACACGCACATAAACACAAATTCAGCGCGTCACCAATCACCATCACCGCTAAAGAGGTTGAGGACGCCATTGGTCGCGCTAAACCATCCAAAGCAGTGGGCCCAGACGGCATAGCCATGCCGATGCTTAAAAGCCTAGGGGAAGAGGGTTTCAAATATTTAGCGCAGGTCTTCAACCTGTCTCTTTCCACCTTTGTCATACCCGAGAAATGGAGAATGGCCAAGGTGGTCCCGCTACTAAAGCCTGGTAAACCAGCTAACATAGGAGAGTCGTATCGTCCGATATCTCTCCTATCGCCAGTAGCAAAGACGCTCGAAGCCATTTTGCTCCCTTATTTCCAAGCAAATTTGCAACTAGCCTCCCATCAGCATGGCTTCAGAAAACTCCATAGCACTACCTCCACGCTAAATGCCATTAGCACCCAGATAAATTGCGGTTTAAATCAAAACCCCCACCATAGAACAGTACTCGTAGCGCTAGACCTATCAAAAGCTTTTGATACGGTCAACCACGGCTCGTTACTGCAAGACCTGGAAGGGTCTACCCTTCCCCCATGTCTTAAAAGGTGGACCGCAAATTATCTGGGTGGCCGGCAGGCATCGGTGCTATTTAGAAACGAAACATCAAAGCCAAGGAGAATTAAACAAGGGGTGCCACAGGGTGGTGTCCTATCCCCACTTTTGTTTAATTTCTACATATCTAAGCTACCTTCACCACCGGAAGGAGTCACAATCGTTTCCTACGCCGATGACTGCACAGTAATGGCCACAGGCCCAGGCCCACAGATCGATGAGCTATGCAATAAAATAAACGGCTACCTCCCTGATCTCTCCAGTTTTTTCGCCTCGCGAAACCTGGCATTATCACCGACTAAATCTTCCGCGACCTTATTTACAACATGGACGTCCCAAATGTCGACCATTTTGAACATCCACGTCGATGGCTCTACGCTACCGACTGTCCTACACCCCAAAATCTTGGGTGTGACGTTTGATCAGGATCTACATTTTGGTGAGCACGCAGCCGCAATTGTTCCGAGAATTCAGAGCCGTAACAAAATCCTCAAATCCCTTGCTGGCAGTACCTGGGGAAAAGATAAAGAAACGCTCATGACTACATACAAAGCAATTAGCCAGCCGATTACGTGCTACGCGTCACCCATATGGTCGCCAAGCCTAAAAATTACCCACTGGAAGAAGCTACAGGCCTGCCAAAATACTGCTCTCAGAATTGCCACGGGCTGTCTTCTTATGTCCCCAGAACACCATCTACATAATGAGGCGAGAATACTCCCCATCAGGGAAAGAAACGAGATGCTGACCAAACAGTTCCTGTTGAATACCCAGAAACCTGGGCATCCCAACAGACATCTGATTGACGAGCCAGCACCGCCTAGGGGCTTAAGGAGTCATCTCCGTAAGCATTTTGAGGAAATACGGCATCTGAGAACACAGCCGTATGAAGCGAAAAAACACAAGCAGGTCCTTGGTGAACTCCACAAACAGGCGTCGGACCTTTATGCCGGGAATTGCCCGGTGAACCCAGTACTCAAAGTAAAGTATCCAAAACTTGCGGAAGAGGAACGCATACTCCCCAGGGAAACGCGTGTCACTCTGGCTCAACTTCGTTCTGGATACTGTAACAGGTTAAACTCTTACCTATCCAGAATCAACCCCGACATACAAAATGTATGCCCCGCTTGCAATGTGTCCCCACATGACACCAACCACCTCTTTAATTGTAATGTGGAACCAACGCCTCTAACACCCCTTTCCCTATGGTCCACCCCTGTTGAAACAGCAAGTTTCCTTGGACTCCCGTTAGAGGATATTGATGACAGTTTGTGATCGGTCGCGTCTGTTAGGTGGGGCGAAGCACTGCTACAACAACAACAACAACAGGGGCTAGCTGCAAATGTGCTTGGAAATAAGGGAGCAAAATGGCTTCAAGCGTCTTTGCCACTGGCGATAGGAGAGATATCGGACGATTAGACTCACCTACGTTAGCTGGTTTCCCAGGCTTTAGTAGCGGGACCACCTTGGCCATTTTCCATTTCTCGGGTATGACAAAGGTGGAAAGAGACAGGTTGAAGACATGCGCTAAATATTTGAAACCCTCTTTCCCTAGGTTTTTAAGCATCGGCATGGCTATACCGTCTGAGCCCACTGCTTTGGATGGTTTAGCGCGACCAATGGCGTCCTCAACCTGTCTAGCGGTGATGGTAATTGGTGACGCGCTGAATTTGTGTTTATGTGCGTGTCTATTGGCTCTCCGTCTATCTTTGTCGACCTTAGGATGCATTATATATTGTCGGCAGAAAGCGCTCGCGCATTTTTTCGCATCCGACAGCACCTTATCGCCAAAGGCAATGGAAACTTTGTCTTTGTGCTTAGTCGGATTCGATAGGGACTTTACGGTGGACCAAAGTTTACCTACACCGGTAGAGAGGTTACAACCTCTTAGGTGCTCTTCCCATTTCGCCCGCTTGTGTTCGTCCACAAGCAATCTGATGCGTTGGTTTATATCCCTTATTTGGTGGTCGCCTGGATCAAGCTGTCTTATAAGGTCGCGTTCCCTCGCTAAGCTCGCGGCCTCCCCCGGGAAGTGGGGCCGGTTTTCTTGAATTCTCCCGGCGGGAATGAAATGTGCCGAGGCGGATTCAATGACCTTACGGACGCTTCATATGCAAGAGCTTTTACACATGTGCTAAAAGTGTGAAATCAGTTTTTATTTGTGCACTTACGAATATTGCAAATTGCATACGAACGATACCGTTTTTAGGAACAGCACCAAGAGTTTCAAGAAATCTATATATATATATTTTTTTTTTTTTGCCAATTAACTCCCCGGGAAAAATGTGCAATTCTGACCGTACCTAAGATCGTTATGGTTTTACTGTCTGCAAAATTTTGCATCCCTATCAGTTGAATTTAGTTTTTCTCATTCGCTGATTTGCTTTAAAAAATTGTTCAGACTATTAATTGGATATATACATAGAAATCTGTGGTTTAATTGTACAGTTGCGTTTAATTGCAATAACACTGTTTAGTGGCCGCCTTATGCAAGTGAAAAAAAGTACATATTTATCTTATCACCAGCTCGTAATATCTGCAAAAAAAAGTGCCAACAACTTTACGCCTGTTTGTTATCTCGTCGTGCTTTGTGTGAAATTATTACGTTAATAAACTGTAAACCCTATAGCAATTTCAAGCTGTTAATTATGCTAACAATTTTCAATAACAATAGTTTCTAGCGTTGCACCCACCTTAAGGCACAATGTCTGCTTGGATTGGACATCATTGTAAACTACAATATTCTCTTTCATACCAAAACTTTCACGAACACCCAGATGATATGAAAGTGAACGCTGTTGCACAAGTATACTCAAGTCAATGATTGCCACATCTGCATTGTAGAAGGTTTCCAGAGTGTTAGTTTCGCCAAAATCCAATTTGTCGAACTGTAAAATAAAAATATTTAACTAACCGAACTCTGCGGAAGGTTGGCTTATAGCCATTTCTTAATTACCTGCACACGCTGAAAGTTCGCCCCCACTCCTTGTATGGCGGTCTTCATTTCGTCAAGCGCACACTTCCGATCCTCCAGATATTCAGCGATTTGTGTATCGATCACAACAGCCACATCCATTTTGTTATATTCGATATTTTGCATTCGTCTTTTTCTGATTAGTACAACACCTACGCATAGACCTCTACTTCGCCCACCTGTAACTCACTCCCTTTGTGATTACCCACACAATATTTCTTTCTATTACACTTTAGCGCACACTTTCCCAGCCAGACTCCTCTGGATTTGTTACTCTTACACCGCATTCGAAGTTACAGTTCACTTTAACAAAACTTTACACCTACATACTAAAACACAACACACGACTTGAGTAGGTTCAACGCACAGCCTCCTCATCCGCGTTTTAACAATAGAAACAATTGCGATACACCATTGGAATTCGCGTGCTTATTCAATTGCTATTGCTATAGGTTGACAATAATTTGTACTACTCTTTTCTTTGTATGCACTTTTGTGGTATTCTTTGTAGGTTTCAAAATACAAAATCACTTCAACCAATCCTTGATGGTTCTTTTGCTCACAAACCGTCTATAATTCCGCAAATAAATAAGAAATTTTCAATTTTATAATTTTTCTTTCTTCAGCAAAACTAAGAAATGTCAACTGGCAGCGTTCACGGACCTTTGACAGCAAAATTTGGAGGAAATGTTATCGTCTGGATATCGAAAACCGATACTATCGGTCGTTTCCAGTGTGAAGTTAATACAATGCCCACACGGCATTCTCGTTATTATTCTCGCATGATTCAATCACAAGAAGTTTGCTCGACAGACAAATTTTTTGACAATTGCAGCCATTTTGCTCCCAAATCGAATTGATATCCGTTAAATGTGTTGTTTCTTTGCGATTTTTCAAAAATATTAGTAGTATAAATAGGAAGCAATCAGTTTACAAATACCCGATAAGTACTGAACTGCATAATTCCTTAGAACATTTATTTTAACTTTATGAGGAATTTATTGACTACGCCATAATCTATTAGTGTGGCTGAATATAGGTTTTATGAAAAGTACGGACACCAAGGAATCGTGCATTTTCTTAACCCTCTGAACATACGAAACCTAAACCACTTCAAAATTCATCGTTCAACGTCAAAAACTGGACTAGTAAATCGATTCACATAAAATTACATAAGTAAATAATTGCCAGACGTACTCCTTAAGCATGTTAACTCATTCATTCCGTATGTTCGGAACATTCGTCTCCATTTTAGAATTTGAGGAGTCGGTTCATATTTTGAATATTGTGTTCATTCGGACCTCGTGAGGTAGTATCAAACGAATCTGTTCCGAATATTCAAAATTAACGGTTTATCCGGAACACCCCCATGAATACTTGACGTAAAAGAGCTTTCCGAAATTTCAGAATCAAAAGGTGAATACTCCCTGAGTAGGACTACATAAAAGCTGAACTCTTCTGTCAAAGTCAACACCGGAATATAAAGTTCTAAGACAATAAGCCATTTTCTTTTATTTATTTTTTTTTTTGTCAGACCATGTCGGCTGCCTTTTCAATATCGTTCTATCTCAAAATATTTTTCAAAAACTTCCCATTTCATGATATGTCACAAAAACGCCCTATATTAGAATTAGATTGAAGAACGACTCAGAATGCTTTTCATTAATTCCCTCTTATGTCAAAATGCATTGAAATTATGCTCATATAGGGAGTTTTTGAAACAAATTTTGATATAGTGTATTTTTGAATAAAATTCTAAACCCACATAGCTCTTTATCAATTCACGTAATATTTAGTGGAAAATGAATATTTCCTCCAAAACCTGTTGGCATTTACAAATTTATTATCACTACCAATATACTACTAAAGGTATTTTTCTGCTACAAATTTCGCTAAAAGGGATTGAATTATTGCCCGTTTTCCTTACTTCGTAAAAGCAACCCGGCCAGATTTTTTAATTTGGGAGTGTCAAAGCTCTGCCGTCATTGAAGAACAAACCTCTAGTATACTAGAGAATTGAATCATGTTTTTCTCGTTTGTTTATCTTATTATTCTTAAATCGATGTCTACGCATTTACTTTTGTCCCATCCCTAGAAACTAAATTTCAAGCTGTCAAATTTGCACGTGTTTCTTCTAACTCGTGCTTTCATTTGGAGATGGCACGCGAAATATCTTCTGACCGCCATTCACCTGGGAATGGCCAAAGCGATTCTTTTGCATGCGGTTCAAGCAGCACACTACTGCTGGTCGCTTGTGGCCAAGTATCTTCTGGGTAGCCGCTAAACATACGTTTAGCGGTGAGCTAATGTGAGAAGGCGACAACCTGGCTATGCCACTCTGACATAATCGGTTTAAGGGCTAGTCGGGGAGATCTCATCGGCACCGTCTGTACACCTCTAGATGGGGCTGCAAGCGGGCGTCTCTCTTGGAGTAAGCGGCTCGCTATATAATCGTGCAAGTAATATTTTCACCCCCGCTGAGCGGGCTGTGCGCTGGGCTTGGGATCCGCCACTTAAAACCATACTCCAATGAAATATACCAACAATCCTCGGATAAATACACTCTCTATTGATGACGACCATGGCAAACGTTTGAAGGACAATGAATTGAGGGCATTCACCTGGAACGTCCGCTCCCTGAATGGGATTGGTGCAGATGACCGGCTGGTTGATGTCCTCGTCAAAGCAACATCTGACATCACCGCCATCCAAGATATGCGTTGGACAAAGAAAGGAAGAAAGAAGATCAAAAATTGTGACATCTATTGGAGTTGCCATACGAATAAGCGCAGTTTCGGCGTCGGATTCGTGGTGGGAGAGAGACTTTGTCGCCAAGTTCTGGCGTTCACGCCTGTGGACGAGCGTCTAGCCGCTATCCGAATAAAGGAAAAATTTTTTAATATATTATTCATATGCGCCTATGCGCCGACAGAGGAGAAAGACGATGAAGTGAAAGACACTTTCTATGAACAATTAAAACGCACATACGAACGATGCACCTGTCATGATATAAAAGTCGTGCTTGGCGACTTTATCGCCAGGGTGGGCAAAGAAGGTGTTTTTGGCCCTACAGGCGGAAAGTTCAGCCTACGCAATGAAATTTTTCCTAACGGACTGAGGCTGATTGACTTTGCCGGTGCTCGAAACATGATCATACCCAGCACCGGGTTCATGCATAAACAGATACACCAAGCTACATGGTTGTCTCCCGATCGAAATACTCGCAATCAGATCGATCACGCTGTGATAGACGGACGGCATGCCTCCAGTGTTTTAGATATGCGTACGATCCGAGGACCTAACATCGACTCGGACCATTATCTCGTTGCAGTCAAAATACGCACCCGCCTCAGCGCAGCTAAAACCAAGGAACAAAAAACACAAGGAAAGCTAGACGTCGAAAAGCTTCCATCACAACAGACTGCCAATAATTTCGCAACTCGACTCTCACACCTGCTCTCTGAGAGCACAACTCAGCCTAAAGGAATACAGGAGCAGTGGGAGCATATCTCCAAAGCACTTCGTACTGCCGCCGAGGAAAATATTGGTTACCGGCGGCCACGAAAAAACAACGGGTACGATGAAGAATGCCGCGTTGGAATCGAAAGAAAACATGCTGCCTACAGCGCTACGTTAAAAGCGAGCGCAACAAGAGGAGTGTGTGAACGCTATCGTGAGTTGAAAAGGGAAGCGAGACGCCTTTTCAGGAAGAAAAAAGCAGAATCAGTAAGGCGTGAGTGCGAGGAGCTTGAGCTGCTAGCCACCAGGAATAACGCCCGAAAATTTTACCAAAAAATACGGCGACAGACAGAAGGTTTTAAGACCCGGGCAAACTCCTGTAGGAACGAAAACGGTGACTTTGTAACTGATGTCCAGAGAGTGCTAAGATTATGAAGGGAATACTTCTCTGCTCTCCTGAATGGAGGCAGCGCTTCACCGCCCAGAGATGACGAACCCGATCCCGCAATCGATGATGATGGAATACATGTCCCCCCGCCCGATTATGATGAGGTTAGAATAGCAATAACCAGATTGAAAAACAACAAGGCCGTCAGCGCTGATGGCTTGCCTGCGGAGTTATTCAGGTACGGCGGCGAGGAGTTGGTAAGGCGTATGCAGCAGCTTCTCCGCAAAATATGGGCGAACGAGTGCATGTCCGAAGATTGGAATCTAAGTGTTCTTTGCCCAGTCCACAAGACGCGGAATACTGCAAAATGCACCAACTATCGTGGAATCAGCCTTCTTAATATCGCATATAAGGTCCCTTCAAGCCAAATCTTGGAAAAAACCCGTGAAAAGAGAATCGACACACATCACCTCTTCGTCGAAAAGGAGCTGCCTATATGCCGCTATGTCTGAATTTAGTTTCCCCGCAAAACTTATACGGCTGTGCAAAATGACGTTGAGCAACACCATCAGCTCAGTCAGACTTGGGAAGGACCTCTCCGAGCCGTTCGAAACTAAACGAGGTTTCAGACAGGGTGACCAACTATCGTGCGATTTCTTTAACTGGATGCTGGAGAAAATTAACCGCACTGGAACAATATTCTATAAAAGCGTGCAATTACTGGCATATGCTGATGACATTGATATCATCGGCGTAAATACCCGCGCTGTTAGTTCTGCTTACTCCAAACTGGAAAAAGAAGCGGTAAAGAGGGGTTTGATGGTGAATGAGAACAAAACGAAGTACCTGCTGTCATCGAGCAAAGAGTCAGCGCATACGCGCCTTGTCAACCACGATACTGTTGGCAGTCATAATTTCGGAATAGTAAAAGACTCCGTTTATTTGGAAACAAGCATCAACACTAGCAACAACATCAGCACTGAAATCCAGCGAAGAATCAATCCTGCCAATAAAAGCTACTTTGGACTAGGTAGGCAATTGAAAAGTAAAGTCCTCTCTCGGCGAACGAAAATTAACGGTTAAGCGCCAATTAAGTAAGTAAGTAAATATTAGGAGCTAAGTACGAAAATTAAGATAATCTCGCAACATGTAAACAATGTACATTTCTAGAAATATCCGATTTTCCAATAATAGCACTGAATTTCATCAGGATATATTTTGTCATGTGCATAAGTTTTGATGCAAAAGCGAGCATCGTCACAATCGCGCAAGATAAGGCGTTTGTAAATTTAAACAGCAGTTCAGACATTGCAGGTTATACTAATTTCGACTTGCCCATTATCATATAAAATTTGGGCTAGCACTGTTAAGCCTCGTTTTCATTATGGCATATATGTTGTCAAATGTTGCCAAAATAATGAAAACGGGCTGCCAAATAGTGTCAGTTGCGTTTGCAGTCAGGTTTGACAGCTCACTCTCAGACAAAATGGCATCCAAGTGAAAACGTCCAAATTTCAGTTTGCCAGCGCAGTTAGCAACGTTTGACACACAAAATAGATTTGCCAACGTGCTGGCAAATCTGTCATTAAACGTGTGCACAGCTGATTTCACACATCACATATAAAAGGTAAATTTTATAAAATTTGTAAAAAAGTATATTTATTAATTTGTTGCATTTAAAGTTAAAATTGACGTAATGGATTAATCAACTTCTTAAAATTTCGTTGACCCAGTCGGTAGTACCACTGAAAAAAAGAGGCGGGTGAGAAGACTGACCGAAAAATGGGCAGCCGAGCAAACGGAGAGGCTAGTACAGGAAGTAGAGGTCTGGGAAGGGACCTGGAATTTTATTTCGCCTCAATACAGGCACCGGAATTTGAAGGAGGCTCAATTGCAAGATGTGGCGGATATTTTAAAGATGTCGCGATCTGAGGTATCTGCCAAGGGGAGCAGGGATGAAACAACCTGCGCTGCTCTTTTCGCGTGAGTTCTTTTATACTCAGCGTCCTTTGCACACAGATTATATTAACTTTGATTGGATAACGGTTGGTTGTACAGGTATAAAGGAATCGAGATAGATATAAACTTCCATATATCAAAATCATTAGTATCGAAAAAAAATTTGATTGAGGCATGTCCGTCCGTCCGTCTACCTGTTCACACGATAACTTGAGTAAATTTTGAGGTATCTTTGATGAAATTTGGTACGTCGGTTTCTGGGCACTCATCTCAGATCGCTATTTAAAATGAACAATATCGGCCTATAACCACGCCCACTTTTTCGATATCGAAAATTTCGAAAAACCGAAAGTGCGATAATTCATTACCAAAGACGGCTAAAGGGATGAAACTTGCTAGGTGGGTTGACCTTATGACGCAGAATAGAATATAAGTAATATTTTTGACAATGGGCGTGGCACCGCCCACTTTTAAAAGAAGGTAATTTAAAAGTTTTGCAAGCTGTAATTTGGCAGTCTTTCAAGGCATCATGATGAAATTGGACAGGAACGTTACTCCTATTACTATATATGTGCTAAATAAAAATTAGCAAAATCGGATGAAGAACACGCCCACTTAAAAAAAAATTGTTTTTGGTCCAAAAGAATGTATCAGCGGACGGGCTGTCAAAAATATTTACTTAACGTTTGACATCAGTGGTGAAAACTGTATGTCAATCGACTGACACCACAATTTGATGACAGCCTTTGGCACACACTGCTATATCGACTTCATGCCAGTTTTTAGTATGTAATGAAAACACATTTGACGCCAAATTGCCATGGTGACAGTTAAGTCAGTATTTGATGTCAGTGATTTTGACATAGTGAAAAACAAGCATTAGAAACATTCGTATTATACACATCCACTAAGTCAGTATCCCATCCCTAGGAACTAGATTATTAGCTGCCAAATTTTCACGTTTCTCTTCCACTTAGAGATTACACCCTACAGATGGTTCCTTGTCTATGAAAAACATTTTTTTTTTTGTAATTACCGATTATCGAAGGAAACAATTTATGTGTGAAATTTAGTTCTTGAATTAACGATTAGGAGTTGAGTATGAAAATGAAGATGATCTCTTTATATGTAATCTAGGTTTTACATATTTTGTGTCTTATCCAATTATTAAAATGCAGTTTTTAATTGTGAAAAACTTTCGAAAAATACCAACGAGTGGGAATAAGATTTTCACTTGCAAAATGTCTTTTCTTTTTTTATGCTTTGCATGTAGCAAAAGTTGAAAATTTCCGAATTCCGATATGTCGTTCTCCCTAAAAACTATATATGTAATACTCCTATATTGCTAAAAGAAAATGCTCGCAATGTGTTTTGAATTCGAATTCAAAACAAGACAGCCTATAAAATTTCTGTGATTGTAGCAGCATAAGTGTGACAAGAAAAAATTTAAATTTAGGTACATTCGATTATTGAATACAAAAACAAAAACGTTTAAACAGCAATATATAGGCACTCTAATGTTTGGGCATGTACTTAGCTCTTTGTAGCAATATAGTATTACATATATGATAAAAACACATGTAATCGATTGGCAGCGCACGATGCAAAGTCGTATGTGTCGAGCCAATAAAATTCCGAATCTACTAATAAATTAAAATCTAATTTTGTTGACATATTTGAGTTTTTCCACTCTAATCTTACAGGTCTAACAGAAAAAGCTGTCACTAATGCGACTATGATTGACCTAATTGGAATTTTTCATGGAAGAGGAGCTAGCTTTTTTAGCCCCATACTTTAACTTGACTATGATTACGCCCCATAGGTTCTGAAGTCAGATGAAGCTATGCTTTATTATGTCAGAAAATTTTTACACAATCAGAAGTTTTTGCTAGATTACAACTTTTTTGCATGTGAATACTTCTTGTGACTCACACACACCTACCAATTTCAATGTTGACCTGTTAACAGTTTCAACTGTTGTTAACATTTTTTAATTATTTTCTCTTAAGATGATTTCTTTGTGGGAATGTAGGTATTTAGTATGATTATGCAACGAACTTTGAACAACAAACTCATTTTTATTAATTTTAAATTTTTACTACCGTGGCAGCTCTGCTTGGCTCCCTCACAAAAACGTACTCAAAAAACGCCATTCTGAAAAACGAGAAATGAATGAACTCTGCTGAGTGAACAACACGAAGGCAAAAACAGAATTGCACTGATGACATGATACGAAACTTTAAGCTGGAGACATTGGTGCTTTATCGGTAACCGTATCGGTAACCTTTTAACAGCTGATTCGACCAACCTTATGAGAATCAATGCAATCGATTATTGGTGCCGCTAAGGTCGTAACCGTATCGTAGCCAACCAATTGGGTTTTGGTTAACCGTCCTAACGATAATCAGCTGATTACGTTAGGGATACGACTACAGCGATACGACAAACGACACCAATGACTCCAGCTTTAATTCTCTCTCAATTCGTTTCCAGAAATGGGTCTTGAAGTTCATTCGATTGTAAACAAAAGTTCGTTCGTTTCCAAGAATGGGTCTTGCACATCAGATGGCTATAGAGTTGCCTAAACTACCCAAAAAAGAAAAACTCCAAGAAATCCGTTCGGTTTCATTATTTTCAAAAAATCAGGAAGTAAGGTGAAAAAACTTATTAAAATTTATAAAAAAGGCAAAGTTTTGTAGAAATATTTTGTGGTAGATAAGTGAAAAAATATGAAATAATATATTTCGATTGCGTTGCTTTGCTTTGTTGCGCTGGCACCGCCATAAGATAACAATGAACGGCTAGCCCCTTTTTCACTTTGATGCGACCAAAATGTTTATTTACATACATATGTATATCCACATACAATAAAAAACGCAAAAAATTTATAAGAAATTACGAAATTAGATCACATGGTGAAGTATCTGCGTTGTCGTCCGCAAAAGGCTGTTAATTATACATGTTGCGTTAACCTATACGTATACCTACAATTTATCTCAGCTGCCAAAAGTGGAATGTTGCAACGCTCCACAAAAACCTGGCCTTTATGCATCCATTTACATCAATGCGAAGACTAAGAAGCTGACTTTTTCTCCAATCGAAAGCTGCTATCAAAACCCGTTTCGTGTGCAGCCCTTCGATGAAAGGTGTTGTCACTGATAAATTTTCCACGGGTGAAAAATAGTTATTTTTTCTTCGGATTTGTAATCCTGACAAAAATTCGAGTTTTTTGATATCCCATTTGACAATCTTGAGTAAGTTTTCAGTGAAAATTATAAATTAAACCTTTACCATGTAAAATACCCCAAAGTTATTCTGAAATGCCCAAATTTGATTTTGAGCATGATGGTATCTATGGCCAATATTATAAAAAATGTACATTTTCACGCGCTCTCAGAGAGCGAGAAGTTCATATCATGTCATCTGTGCAGAATTGAATAGAAAAGCAACGCAGCACGACGTATGGAAAGCGCAGCGGCGACAGCAGGAGCAACGACAATAGCAAAGTGCTTAAAATTTTTTGAAGATTAGTGTAGTAGAAAATTACAAATAATTCTTCAAATGCTCAATTAAAAAGTGCTTAAAAATTGGAAAATAATTAAATAAGCGCAAAAAATTTATACAAAAAGATGGAAATTTCGACACGGCAAGGTGTTATGTGACATTGTTTGGAAGTGAAGTGTTTTCTCAATGTGAAAAATACATGCCTATCTACTTAAAGAAAGGCAAAAGAAAGCAATAAAAAATACATACATACCCACATAGTAAAAGCATAAAACAAAGCGCAGAAATGGGCTTAAACGGGTGTTGTTCATGTGTAAAATATTTGATGGTGCTCATAAATATCTTATTTTGGGTATGTACTTACTATATGGAGGCAATTATGTATGTTAGATGAGATTCACCTGGGTAAGTGGGTGTTTAATGTATCTATGGATTTATGTGTGTATGTTAAGGTACAAAGTTGAATGAGATGTTTTACGAATATCCTACTGTAAAGGAATGAATTTCTGTACATATATATATAGATGTAGGATGGATGTGTGTGTGTGTGTTTTTGTTGCATTCGTGCGATACTCAATGAGATTTTCATAAACATAGAACTGGAACTCCCTCGTTCGAGGCAGTGAAAATAACCTAAATGGAATAAAGTAATATACCTAAGTATAATCCTTCAGAGTCACCTACAAAATAATAAAATGCATTTATATACATACATACCTACCTACAAATTTTACTATCAATTGATTGATTGATTTCAATGTTCTTTACATATGTACTTATGTAGGTACATTTTGCATAAGCATTTCGGTTTGTTTGCCTTTAACTCTAATTTTTAATAACAACATAAGTTGACTATGTCAATAAGTCAAAAGTTCATACATACACGCATTTGTACATATATACATAATCCTCATGCATCAATTTGTGCTGAAGGTAACTATTTATGTACCTACATTTGTTCATGATTTTGTTACCTATTGCTTGACATATTTCTTACTCTGTACTTACAATTTCTGTCGCCTTTACGTGCTTGATTGTTAAGGTAGGCTTACTACTAAAAGCCAAATTAAACTTCCTTAACCCTAACGCCATAGTCGTAACCATACCCATATCCATAACAATCTCAATGTGATCGATTAATGGTGCCTTAACCTAAAAATCGTGAAAATTTCATAAAAATGATGAAAACGCAAAAAATTATAAACATATTCCACAAAAAATAAGTCTCTTGGTCATAACGTATCCAAAACAATGAAGAAAATCTAAAAAAAGTTATTAAATTCACCAACTCAAATATTTTTAGGTTATGGATATGGCGAGAAACCAAAAACCAATTGATTGGCTATGGCGTTAGCGTTATGGTATGGCACCATTAATCCATTACATTCCTTTCCATAAAGTAGGTTCGATCAGCTGATTTATCTGGTTATGGCTTTATGGTTATAAGTCACCATTAAAGCTGGAGACATTGGTGCTTTATCGGTAACCGTATCGGCAACCTTATAACAGCTGATTCGACCAGCCTCAAGCCGTGGTTACTCACGAACGTACGTAGAAAAAACGTGTCAGCTGACACGACCTATCTTATGAGTGTGCAATGTAAACGAAAACTCACCGACGTGCAACGCCCGTACGTACGTAGCCCGGAACGTAGAAATCAAAACAATTTTGATTTTTTCCGTAAGAACGTGTCAGCTGATCGCTCTCTCACTAGACAGAGTTGCCTAGTAAACTTTTGTGCGCTAATTTTTGACCGTTTGCAATTTTATGCAAAAACGCCTAATTAAAGTTTGAAAAATTGTGAAAATAATTCGAAATAATTATGTAAAAGTGCTGATTATAAATATTTAATCTATTTATACTTATTTAATAGTATTCCGGCCTTTTACAATATCAAAAATTAAATTGGAAAAAGTTGATGTTTCCATAAGCATACATGCAAAATGGTCAATGGCAACAGTGCTTATCTGTAAACAATACACACACAAATATCTTATGTACATGTACACAGACGCACACATTGATTCCTACGGGCTTGAGAGTTCGGTCAAACGTGCTTCGTACGACAAACGGCCGTACGTACGGCAAACGTCGGTGGGTAATTGCCGCATTATGAGAATCAATGCAATGGATTATTGGTGCCGCTAAAGCGCCAAATACACGACACGAACATTTCCGCCAACATTCCCGTTATGTCATGTTTCTGCGACCTTTTCTGTCGTGTATGGTGGTGTTTGCCAGTTCGCGCAAATGTTCGCCAAAAATCAAAATATTTTAATTTTTGGCGAACATTTGCGCGAACTGTTCGTGCGTGTATGGCGAAATAGCTCATAATCGTAGTAATTTCTGAACGGAACAGACGTGCGCGGAAAAGTAAAATGGACAATAAAAAATTTCTGAGTGAATTTATTGAAATTTATAAATCTTTGCCATCATTGTGGCAAGTAAAAAGCAAAGATTATTATTAAAGATTGTGATCTTCTCTCTTTTTTTTTACGCTTATTTGCCACAGCGAGCAATATTGCTGCAGCACAATTGTTGTCCGTATTCATCGCTGTCTGAAAGAGAACTAATGTTCGGCCAAAAGTTCGTATGGTGTATGGCCAAAGCTGCGAACAAGATTGCGGAATGTTCGCGGAAATGTTCGTGTCGTGTATTTGCCGCTTAAGGTCGTAACCGTATCGTAGCCAACCAATTGGGTTTTGGTTTACCGTCGTAACGCTGATTACGTTAGGGATACGGATACAGCGATACGACATACGGCACCAATACCTCCGGCTTAAAGCTGCAGACATTGGTGCTTTATCGGTAACGGTATCGGTAACCTTATAACAGCTGATTCGAACAACCTTATGGGAATCAATGCAATCGATTATTGGTGCCGCTAAGCTCGTAACCGTATCGTAGCCAACCAATTGGTTTTTGGTTTACCGTCGTAACGATAAACAGCTGATTACGTTAGGGATACGACTACAGCGATACGACATACGGCACCAATGACTCCCGCTTAGTCCTCCTGTTACCTATCAGTAAATCAGCCCTGGTTTGTGGAATCTTTGTTTTTTTTGATGTTCCAGCTAAATTTATAGGCCGATTAAATTTGCAATCCAACATATTTATGAATTCAAGTCGGATAGGTATTTATTGCTTTCAAATTCATAAAATTTTAAAATAAATTTTTAAGTTAAACGGTTTTATTGAAAACAATACTTACATGAAATAATAATAAACTAAAAGCTAGAGAATAATTAGGTAGGTCCTAGGTACTAGTCATCACAATCCTCACCAATCTAGGGCGTTGATCGGACAATTAAGCGCGTTGGGCGCGTGAATTTCTAAAAATGTGAAGCGCAGCATACCCTGATTAAGGTTCAGTTGGTCTCATATATGACTATCAATAGAAATTGTACGCGTCCAACGCTTTTGTCTGATCAAAACCCTAAATTGATGAGGAGTGTGAAGGATGACTAGCGCCTAGGACCTACCTAATTATTCTCTAGCTTTTAGTATTATTATTATTTCATGTAAGTATTGTTTGCAATAAAACCGTTTATCTTAAAATTTTTTTAAAATTATTTTATTTTCAAGTTTTTAGTCTATTTAATTGCCTATTATTTCTCATTCTATTTAGTTCATTTAGTGACTCATTATTACAAGGACTCTTTCCTGACAATTTGTTACAATCTAAGTCCTCAATACATAATCCTTCCAAAGACTTTACTCGACTCTGCGCCACGTATGCTTGTTCCTCCTCCAACTCCAAAATATTTTGATGTCACTTCCACCGGACTGTATGTAATATTTGTTCCAAATATGAGCCAAATCGGACATCATAGGTGGCTTTCTATTCATGCATGTATTATGTGATCCAAATATGAGCCAAATCGGACCACGATTTTTTTGAATATCTCGATCTTTGCGCCACCTAGAGGCGATTTTTTCATAAGTCGCTTTCTATCCTTGTATGTATTATATGTTCCAAATATGGACCAAATCGGACCACAAATACAATTTTCTTGAATATATCGATCCTTGCGCCACCTAGCGGCGATTTCTTTTCATAGGTCGGTTTCTATTCCTGTATGTATTATGTGTTCCAAATATGAGCCAAATCGGACCACAAATACGATTTTTGTGAATATCACGATCTTTGCGCCACCTAGCGGTGATTTTTTCATAGATAGTTTTCTATTCTTGTATGTATTATGTGTTCCGAATATGAGCCAAATCGGACCACAAATACGATTTTGTGAATATCTCGCCTAGCGGCGATTTTTTCATAGGTCGCCTTCTATTCTTGTATGTATTATGTGTTCCAAATATGAGCCAAATCGGATCACAAATACGATTTTTGTGAATATCTCGATCCTTGCTCCACTTAGCCGCGATTTTTTCATAGGTCGCTTTCTATTCTTGTATGTATTATCTGTTCCAAATATGAGCCAAATCGGACCACAAATACGATTTTGTGAATATCTCGCCTAGCGGCGATTTTTTCATAGGTCGCCTTCTATTCTTGTATGTATTATGTGTTCCAAATATGAGCCAAATCGAACCATAAATACGATTTTTGTGAATATCTCGATCCTTGCGCCACCTAGCGACGATTTTTTTCTTGTTATTGCATTGTCATCGAGTTTAAAGCTTGTAGCTTATCGGGAAGTTACTTAAATTTTAGTAACAAAATTCGTTCACAACGGCCGTGTAGCAGTGCAGCCTGTCAAGTCAACCTAAATAAAACCGTTTAAAAAGTGGACTCCATGGCACCCCATATCAATGTTAATACTATCACATTTTCATAATTTTAGCCTCAATGTTATTTTTGATCAAACTACCTACATATGTATAAACTAATAGCGTTTTCGTTTCTGAAATAAATTGTTGCCTAAGTAAATGGTAAAGCCTTAATAGTGTTACTCCTACCCCAGACAATTTATTTATTTATTTTTTTATTTATTATCTACCGGACATAGTCCTCACAGATATGTAACAACTTAAACAAAAATTATCGAAATAGAAAAATATATGGTAACAATTTATAAATACAATGACATTATAACAAAAATTTTTGTAAAAAATTCGCTACGGCTTAAATAAATACACATGTACAAACATTTATATATTAATAGGAATACTGGAACATATTAATTGAAAAGAAAGTAATCAATAACATCAGCTTTAAAATGTTCTTTACATGAGTTAAAATCGGCATGATTGCAAACAGAGTCTCATAAGGAGATCATTTTGTGAATAGGTTCATTATTTCCAAAATTCGTTCTACGCGTTTGAACGTAGAAAATGTATTTGTCCCTTAGACACCTTTCAGGTGCATAGAAGGGGAGAAGAAAAAGTAGTTCCGGAGAATCGATTTTGTTGTCGTAAATGTCTGATAAAGAAAATACCACAAATTTTCCTTCGAATATTAAGGCACTGCATATTTAAAATTCTACATCTTAGTTCATAAAATAGCATCGATTCAAAAGTGAACATTCGTCGAAGGGCGAATTTAGTGAATCTCCTTTGAACTCTTTCTAACCGGCTGTAATATGTGACAAAGTCTGAGTCCCAAATGATGCAGGCATATTTCAAAATGGATCTTACAAGGCTAATGTAAAGACTTCAGCGTTAGTGGATCAAAAAAATCTTTGGAATTACGTTTGAGAAACCCGAGTTTTGAATTGGTAGCACTGATTATGTACTTCCTATGTAAGTCGAATCTAAGCTTCGAGTCTAAGTATACCCATAAATCCTTAACAGTAGTTGTACGATTGAATGAGTCGCTATCGTTAAAGTAATAGATGTTCATTATGCATGCGTTTCTCCGAGTGAATGTGATAATATTACACTTGGAGAAGTTCAAGAAAAGACCGTTACTATTACACCATTTTATCAATTCCAAGATGTCTTGCTGTAGCTCTATGTAGTCGCTAATGTGTTTAACTCTGTAATAAAGTTTTAGATCATCAGCGTACATCAAGCAACTACAAAATTTAAAACATTGGCAGATGTCATTTATAAATAAAGAAAAAAGTAAAGGGCCCAGATGACTACCTTGTGGTACTCCTGATGTAACGATTATAGGCTTGGAGAGATTGCTACCAATCTTTACTATTAATTTCCTGTTTTGGAGATACGACTCAAGCCAACTTAGAGCGTTGGAGTGGATTCCGAGTTTCTCGAGTTTATTAAGTAAACGAGAGTGTCCACTTGTTCGCCCACTTGTTCGCCGTCCTCAATCGCATTAACCACAAAATTAACAAATATTGTGAGATTTGTGCTGATGGATCTCCCTGGATAAAAACCATGCTGTTGAGGGACAATATAGTTTTTAAAAACTGCAAATAGCTAGTCATTTACAATTTTGTCCAGCAGCTTTGGGATGATGGATAGCTTAGCAATGGGTCGATAGTTGTCTACCTTGTTTCGAGGGCCAGACTTATAAATTGGCGATAAGAATGCCACTTTCCATTCATCAAGGAAATTACCACATTCAAGGGACTTGTTAAAGATTTTAGTAAGAGGCAGATAGAGTGAAACCGCACAATTCTTTAAGAACAAGGGTGGCAGAAGATCGTATCCAGCTCCCTTAGATACATCAAGGTTCATAAGGGACTTCAGGACTTCTTCCTCTGTAACCGTGAACTGACCAATATTTACATACTCCACTATGGCAGATGTATCACAACACGTACTAACTGTCCGGAATCTGTTAAATACCGACCCGAAGAAGTCGGCAAAGAGCTCACATGCTTCCTGAGTTGAGGAAGCAACTTTGCCTCCAAACTCCATTGATTTCGGCATACCGTTATATTTTCGTTTTGAGTTAACCAAAACCCAAAAAGACTTCGGGTTGCCTTTTATGTTAGTCTCAAGCGAATTAATATATTTATCATGAAGGAGCTTGGATAGGCATTCAAATTTCTTCCTGCACTCAGCAAATTTTGTTTCGTCGTCAGCAGAGCCAGTTTTCTTAAATTTTTTATGCGCTTTGTTTCGTTGGTTTTTTAATCTCAAAAGTTCTTTTGTGTACCATGGGAGATTGAAAGATCTCTTTCTTCTGTGGGCTGGGACGTATAAGTTAAGGCTTTCTTCTACTACGCTCTTGAATTTCATATACATATTTGATAAGTCTAATTGCTCAAAGATTAAATTCCAATCAATGGAGTCGAAAAACGCATTCAGAGCCGTAAAAATTGAAGTAGTTCTCGGGTTCAGTGGAGTTATTATCGTATTTATAGAATGAGAACTGGATAGAGGTTGCTTTGTGATTAACCGATTCACAGGTGAGTGGCATTACACACTTATAAATATCACAGGATATATCATTGTTTATAAAAATTAGATCTAACACTCTGTTTAAATCATTTCCAATGTCGTTAATTTGAGATAGGTTAAAGGAGTACAATGTATCACAAAGTAAGTCCTCGACATCCTTTTTAGATGTAAAAGGGGTTAAAAAGCCGTCATCAGGATCTCTCACCCATTGAATAGAACCCAGATTAAAGTCACCCAAAATACAGGGCGCTTGGTGAGGTAATAGAGAATCAATAGTAAAGCTGATATTATCAATATGTGACTTGTATATTCCATAATTGTTATTTGGTGGGATGTAACTAGCAATAAAGAAAATTTCATTTATACTATCAAGCAGGGATGCACCTTAACGTTAAGCTAATCGTTTATAAAAAAAATTTCCACCGTTTCCGTTGAAACACTTCGAAATGTTATCGATAAAGAAATTATCAAGATAAATTGTATCTCGTTTTTAACCGAAACGAAAAGATTTCGTTAACCTTAAAAACGTTAACAAAAACGTGGTACTTTATGTTTGAATTGTGCTGGCAATGCTATAGCCATGGTGAAGCCGTAAGGTGCTAACAGCGAGCGAACATACACACACACAAACTCCATGTAATATGTTTGTGTAATTCGTTGGTGGTAATGTCAAAAATACTCTGAGAAATGTTCGTACTGTCAAAATTCATGAGAAAAGTTGCAATCAGCTTGGCTAATAAAAAAAAAATAAATGTAAGGCGCGATAACCTCCGAAGAGATCTAAGGCCGAGCTTCTCTTCCAATTTGCGTCGTGCTCCTCTTGATTCTTCCCTACAAATTGGCCGGACGGGACCTACATGTTTTATGCCGACTCCGAACGGCATCTGCAAGGCAGATGAGTTTTCACTGAGAGCTTTTCATGGCAGAAATACAATCGGAGCGCTTGCCAGACACTGCCGAGGGGCGACCCCGCTTAGAAAAATTTTCTTCTAATTGAAAAATCTTATTTCTAAAATTTTGATGTTGCTTTGCCCGGGAGTTGAACCCAGGGCATACGGTGTGATAGGCGGAGCACGCTACCATCACACCACGGTGGCCGCCGCTTGGCTAATGCTTTCACGTTTAATGACTCCGCCATCAATCAGCTTTGCCAGCATAGTTTGAAATTAATAATCAACATAAACGATTTGATTTCGTTTTGATATGGCAGAAAACGAAACAAAATCATTTCGCTAATTTGACGTTCTTAACGTTAATAAACGAAACGAAATGATATCGGTATCGGCCTGCTATCAAGGAACGTTTCTCCTATATTTACAGAAATACAGATTTGGTCAATGTTGGCATCATTAACGTGTAGTTGCACTTCACGACTTGCCAGAGAAGATGCTGCAGCCACCAATTGTCAACATCATAGTGTACCTATACCAAGTGTGTTCACTAAGCGATAAACGTCAAAACTACAAACAGCCTCGCTCACCTGATGGAAATCTCAGGTCTAGAGTCGCATTTTTGGTCTCAACGACAACATTTTTGACTACCAATCGTATCGACTTTTTCAATTTTTCAATCATTCGGAGCATTCGGTAATGGTATCCATTTTGAATTCGCTGTCATTCCGAATCCAGCGAGTGCCTGTCAGATCGCTTGACAGATAAGTCAACACACTTGTACTTATACACTATGGTCAACATTTATAGTGCATACAAAGAACATTTCATCTCACCATAATCACTCATATCACAAATCACACAAGAAGATTGCGCATTGCGCATGTAAACATTAGATCATCTCTTTTTCGTGGGCAATTCTTACGTCATCTTCCTTTAGCTTTTGTTTTTTCTCTCTTTCTTTCATTCGCTCAAACAGTCAATTGTGACGTAGCTGCGCAGAACGAAGGAATTTTGAACTCGTGAATGCGCAATCTACCCTACAAGAATACTGCCCTGCAAAAATTGCTGGATTACGTGTTCCATTTTCTTCATGTTGGATTACTCTAACAATTGCCGTCTTTCAGTGAGTTTTACAGCTCCGGCTCACGCTCAATTCTCACGGGAATGCTCTGGATCATTGAGAGACGTGAGAAGCACGTGAAATGTGATACGCAGATGTCGCCGCTGTTTTTCATTTAACTCATACGCGAAAGGTTGAGCAGCGACATCTATTTTTGAAAGAGTAGGTATATTAAAGGCCGCGTTGCCAACCTAAAAAGAAGTAATTAACAAATTATCTGGTTCACAAATTGAACCATACATCTATCTGGATTTATCTGGCTCAAATCGTTGTTGTTGCATTTACATGCAAAATTATTTATCTGGCTCAGGATTTTGCCACCGGATGATAGCTAATACTCCTTTGCAATGCGTTTGCGGACCACCATCAGCCGATCATTGCTCGTCTTTTAACGACCGTGATCACAACACAATGACGATCGAACAGAGTTGTCAAAAGTAAAATATTGCATACAAATAACTGATAATAAAATTTTACTTTGGCAACTCTGATAAAATGCAACAGCGCACTGGTTTTATGTATACATACTAAAGTATGTATAGAGAAATATTAGTTTCTTTATTCACGCAAATGCTAAATAACATAAGAATATTCGTAGTATAAAATATAAAACTTGTATTGCCCCTCTTCATTTACTTTCATTTTAAATTAAATTCACTCCGATAATTCTTTCCGACAACACAATTCCTCTTTAGTACTTTAGTGGGTGCTGCATGGAGTACTACAGTGAAAGTACTTTGGAATTTACTCTCACGTATGTACTCTATGGAATACTCACAAACAAAGCGAGAGTGGGATCACCTACTCCTCTCCTAGGACATCGCAATGTTAATTGGAGCACATTTTTTGTATGAATACAGATTAGATTTGGAGCAGTCCTATACTCCCAAAGGAGTATTCCGTACATTATTTATAGAGTACTCGCGTTTTTTGAAGGGTGACTATCATATGACTATCATCTGATTGTCAGCAATGTCAACCTAACGATCAGCGCCTCATACAAACTTTCTATCACAAACTTAAGGGGACTTGCGCAAATGTGATGTAAACAACTGTGTACGTGTGAGTTTTTGTCTCCTTCTTATACACCACCATTGCGTATTGATTAAGTATATAGCCGTACTGCTCACTCTCATTCCTTTTCCTGGATCAGTGCTGACACTCTAACTATCAAAAAGTGTCATAAATGCTAGTTTACTATAGATATCAGGTTTGACTGTTATACTATCATAAATGACCATTGTTATATGGGATTCAAGGGGTTGTGTAGCGCAATATATAGCTTCTCCAACCCAATTGTCAACCTCACCTTCGAGCGGCGAATCCTGTTTCACTAACAGACGAGGCTCTGGCGACGCCAAGCTCCTCATGGAACTTGGGGGTGGGGAGGGAGGGATGTCCTGCAGGTTTAATGTGGCCATATAAATCGTTCCCGAGATGGTCGGGACAGCACCTTAATGGTGCTGTGTTACCGGAGCGTATCGGATCTGTATCCGACAAAGGACCATCACATCGATAACACTCCCCAAAGCCTTCGGGGAGTAACCTAATCGCTACAACAACAACAACAACCATTGTTATATTCCGCCAAAAATGGAACACTGTTTTTTGCTTTTATTTACTTTATTTCATTACGTTTTTAATTTTGTACGTGATAAAAGCATAAGCGCTTCTTATTTGTTTAAAATAAATAGTTTTATAAGAATTCAAGTTCAGAATGTTCAATTTAAATTCAGAAAATAACAAAACTGGTTAAAATCGCTATAAACCTTTTTTTTTAACATATTTTTGTTGTGTTGTTCGGTGGTGGCTCTTCGCTAACGCTGCCCTGACGTCTTTTTCAAAATGCGAGGCACCTTTTTCGAAAACGCCTAGTAAGTAGACATAAATGTTTAAAAAGTTACTGATTATTTATAGTAAACTTACCTCTTAACACTGGATCAACCAATGTTAGGTTACCCAGTGCCCTTTTTACCCCTACCCTGCCATCCCAAATGAACTCGTCCAAAAGCAAGTCTGCGAAAATGTGTCTCAAGACACTCTCCACCTTTGTCGAGGCTCCTTTTATACTGTGGATGTATGTAGTCTGTAAAATAATAAAACACAAAATATATATAAAATTGATTTTTGAAATGTTTACTATCATTAAGTTTAAGGATTTCAGTAGGACCAGCTTTAACTTCCGCTTCTCTTAACCACTGAACTTCCAAACAGAAATCTTCCATGAAATCATTAAGACTTTCGGGTTTTTTTTAAACCAGAAAAGCACGCAATTAAAAAGGGATCAACATCGGGAAAATTAGAAAGTGCGCCAAGGATTGGCCAAAAAACTCGGTCGGAACTTTTAAAAAGGCTTAAACTATCAATACCTACATCAACTAGGACTTCATCAACATCTTCGAGATTTGTAAAAGGGTAAAAATTAAAATAACTTTAAATACCGATGTATAGATATTCACCATTAGGAATAGTTCGAACATTCTACGTTTCCCTATTGGTTTTCATAAGGTTTTTAACAGAAAATGGTAAATCTTTTACTTTCATTCTGTTGAAAGTTTTAAGCAAATCATCAACAGAATTTTGGGACTCATTATTCCTAATGGCCCATGCCCTTATTTCCTTGGCATTGTTAACTTCACTTTCAAATGTAATTGCATCATAATTTAAAGTACTTGCAATAGTAACGCCTGCCTCAATCAAGAATCCACTTTCTGTTGCAGTTGTATCACAAGCTAAAAACAGACTTTCGGATGCAATCTGATCATAATTCAGAGACCTTGCACATGGAAAGCTTAACTCAGATGAAAGCGCACTTGCAGATGGATTGCAAGAACTGGCTTCCCCGAATATGGAAGTACTTTCTGGTACAATTGCACCAATGGCGTTTGCGAGAAGGTCGCTTTCTTCATGTGTAAACACATTTAAAAATTAATCACCACTAACCACTATTATTTTTCGCGTGTCAATTTTTTTAGTGCGCCCCACACATTTTGGTATTTTTTAATATTATTTTCGAATTTTTTTCTTTTAGCATTGTGCTTTGAAATGCTCTCTTTTCATTTTTTAACCTTATTTTTTATATGGTTTTCGTCGGTTGAAAATGGCGGAATTTAAAAAATAACAAAACAACCGTGATAATCATTTGATTTTCATGTGACAGTCAGTAGTGACAACATGATTAAATCGAATAAACTGTTCTCGCATACACAAAATTCCGTTGAGAATTATGTATCTGTCTCACATGCATAATGGTATCTGCTGTATGTTCTTTTGTTCTGTACCAGGTGTCCGAAGCTTTCCCTGTTTGAGTCCTTTTTCATGATTTTAGGCTGTCGTTGGGTACATTCGGACATGCGTGTGCGAACAAAGGAACATACGTAAATTTGAGTATCAATGTTTTCGTCATCGCAGGATCAGCATTGTCAATTACAAGTGTGAGTGTATTAGTAAAACTATCAGCGTTTCTTGTAGGGGAATTGAGAGTTTCGCAGAGTTGCACTGCCACACCGCCATTTTATACAGGGTAAAAGTGTAATACTGTTTTCACACAGAAACTTAATGATCTCATTTCACCTTCTAATGAAATCGTAAATTTTTTGCTTTCACACAGAAGTATCTGCTCGATTAGTATGAAGGATGAAATGTCAAGCGAATAGAATGACAATGCTATATGACAGACAATCATGGCGGAACGATACAAGGGGGCAGCATGGTGACATACCTACATACATAAATAAGAATTCCATGTACTTTGTTTTTGTAAATTCGATGGACAAATGTCAAAATCGTACTGCGCCGGAAGTTGATGTATCAAATCAAATAAAAAAAGGTTATAATCAGCAGTTCGATGCGGCCATCTTGTATCGTTCCGTAATGCAGACAATGACATTTACTTTGACAAACGACATTTTTAAGCACTGAACACACCAAAAAATAAGAAACTGAACGCTCCCAACAGAGTTGCATTGTGCTTTTGACTTCACTAGGCATTCGATTAGCTACTAATGAAATAATTATAGATTCGAATTTTGTAGGGAAGATTGAGCTCAATAAGCGTCTTAATGTAGAAAACTGCCTTTATTATTCAATAAGCCGTCTGTGTGAAAACAGTATAACGCTTTTGCGTTGCGAGCAGGCAACAATTTTCACAAAAGAACGAAACACCCCGTAAAGGCGTTGCCTGTTTTTTAGAATAGAACAATAATCCTTGTGCGGCGTACAAAAAGCGTAACACTATAGCCAGAAAAGAAAACGCTATAAGTAATTTCACAGCGTAAAATATGTGCGTAGCGTGCTCGTCTACGTTAACCTTTGGTGTTCAAGACCCGGGAGCAGTAACATCAAAGTCTTTAGAAAACAATCTTTTTTTAATTAGAAAATTAACAAGCTAATTAATAGTTGACTATTTTACCGGATTCCTGAAAACAACTAACTCATAGTTAACAAAACGGAACGTACTAATTGGTTGAAAACGTTGCCATGGCAACCACTGCAACAGAGAAAACAAGGGGTGCCATTGGGTGGTGTCACATCCCCGCTTTTGTTTAACTTCTATAAATCGAAGCTTCCATCGCCGCCAGAAGGAGTAACCATTGTATCCTACACCGATGCTTCCTCGATAATGGCTACAGGTCCTGGTCCACCCATTGATAAGGTTTGTAATAAAATAAACGATTATTTTTTCGCCTCGCAAAAGCTGATATTGTCAGAGACAAAATCACCGGCGACCTTATTTAAAAAATACACAAAACCAATGTCGACCATATTGGGACATCTACGTTGATGGCATTACGCTACCGACAGTCTTACATTCAAAAATACTGGTTATTGCGTTCGATTAGGATCTACATTTTGGCGAGCATGCATCCGTAATTATACCTAAAATCCAGTTCCGAAATTAAATCATCAAATCTCTTGCCGACAGCATTTGGGGTAAAAATAAAGAGGTGCTTATTACCACTCACAAAGTAATTGATCGGCCGTTTTCATGCTATGCTTCCCCGATACGGTCGCCGAGCCTAAGGCTTTTAGGGAAATACGGCAGCTGAGAACAGCCGTATGAAGAAGAAAAGCACAAAGAGGTCCTCAGTGATATCCACAGAATGCGTCGGTCCTCTATGCCAGAAATTGTCCAGCGAACCCCGTTCTTAAAGTCAAATACCCTGAACACTCATACCCTGAACTAAATAGATTGGTCTCCGATTGATCTCTTTTGTCCACATTTGGGCATAATTGATCTCCTTTAGTCCCCTTCGGGTACAGTTGGGATTAGTCAGTTTGAAACTATGTAGCCCATTTTAACAAATATTAAAAAAAACTGCAACGAAGTTAGTAAAATAAAAAAAGATTACAGGCAATTGAATCGAATTATTTAAGAAAAATATGGAGCCCTATACCGAACCTAAATTGCAAGGACTTAACGACTACGCTGGAGTTAGGGTTAATTTTTCTAAGAATATTTTTTATCTCTTTTTGAACAGCGGGCGAACAACTTACATAAAATAGATTTGGTGGCTTCACAAACCCTTCGATTCTGTGTCTGCCATGAAAAATGCGACTGGACACTATTTGAGTCCTTATTGAATCGAAAAGGGACTAGTCTTCATATGTTCCCATATGGGTACAAAGGAGATTGATCCTATCGATCCCTGTCTGGTATAAATGGGTACAATTAGTTTCTTCATAGGACATGTTCAAACAAAAGGGAACAGTTCAACTCATACAAAGAGTTCAAAACTGGCATTGGTCGCATACTCCTATGCGACTAATCCCGATTCATCTTAGACTAATCACATTTTGTGCGGGGTATTTCCGCTGATGACTACATGTGTGTGGGTGTGATATCTCTTCGTTGCCTTATATGTATGACTGATGTATTTGATGTATTCATGTACACAAGTGTGGCTTGCTTTTATGTTTTTGTTGTTGTAATTATTTACTAACATAGTGCATAGCATAGTGATGTTAATATTCGCCACAATATATAACTGCATTCGTTTCCACATAGTCGTTTTTGCATAGTTGGTGAAACGAGCAGCATACTTTAGCAGGCAAGAATCTATCTATATGAAAACAGCTTCAGAGTTAAAAAAAAAACTGTTTACTAAATTTTTTATGGTGCTATGCCCGTAACCTTCGGTGTGGTAGGCGAACCTCGGTAACAAATACAAATATTTATATTTACAAAGATAACTGTAAACTTTTCCTTAATATAGGAAAGTCCGCATAAAAATGTGCTATAAATATTGCTTTTGTATTGTTTGCAACAATCGAGAACGTAAGGTAAAAAATCTTATATTAACTTATATCAATACTAAAAGACCCGGCTGACGTCGTCTTGCCCTAAATTTGGCCAATCTGCATACATTTTCATAAGCTTTTTCCGTCTGACTCTGACCTCCCCCCCCCTCTTCACTTTTCCTAATCCTTTTATTCACTCCTCCCTCCGTCTTTTTCGCTTCATCTATCTCCATCTTCGTCTCATTCTATCTCTTTCTCAATCTCCTTCTCTCTTTTCTCTTCTTTCAATTTCTTCTCATTCTTCTGCATCCCTTATTGCCTGTCCCAGAAGATGGTATGTATTTTATTTCAGTCCCAGTTCCAGTCCCAGTCCCATTCCGAGTCTCAATCCCAGTCCTAGTCCTAATCCCAGTCCCAGTCCGTCTCTGGATAATATATTACTCTGTACTAAAGCACTCATCAACAGCTTTCATTTGATATCCATATTGTATAAACACATTCTAGGGGTACCCGGGTCCACTTTTTGGCCTATAGCTCGAGACCCTAGTCACCCAGGGGTATGAAAATTACCCTCTACTAAAGCACTCATCAACAGCTTTAATTTGATATCCATATTCTATACACACATTCTAGGGGTACCCAGGTCCACGTTTTGGCCTATATCTCGAGACCCGATTTACTCAGGGGTATGAAAATTACCCTCTACTAAATCACTCATCAACAGCTTTCATTTTATATCCATATTCTATAAGCACACTCTAGGGGTACCCGGGTCCACGTTTTGGCCTATATCTCGAGACCCTAGTCACCCAGGGGTATGAAAATTACCCTCTACTAAAGCACTCATCAACAGCTTTCATTTGATATCCATATTCTATAAACACACTCTAGGGGTACCATGGTGTGATGGTAGCGGCCACCGTGGTGTGATGGTAGCGTGCTCCGCCTACCACACCGTATGCCCTGGGTTCACATCCCGGGCAAAGCAACATCAAAATTTTAGAAATAAGGTTTTTCAATTAGAAGAAAATTTTTCTAAGCGGGGTCACCCCTCGGCAGTGTTTGGCAAGCGCTCCGGGTGTATTTCTGCCATGAAAAGCTCTCAAGGAAAACTCATCTGCCTTGCAGATGCCGTTCGGAGTCGGCATAAAACATGTAGGCCCCGTCCGGCCGATTTGTAGGGAAAATCAATAGGAGCACGACGCAAATTGGAAGAGGAGCTCGGCCTTAGATCTCTTCGGAGGTTATCGCGCCTTACATTTATTTTTATTTATTGTATAAACACTGTCTAGGCATTCACTGACCCACGTTTTGGCCTATATTTCGAGACCCTAGTCACCCAGGGGTATGAAAATTACCCTCTACTAAAGCACTCATCAACAGCTTTCATTTGATATCCACATTCTATAAACACATTCTAGGGGTACCCGGGTCCACGTTTTGGCCTATATCTTGAAACCCGAGTCACCCAGGGGTATGAAAATTATCCTCTACTAAAGCACTCATCAACTGCTTTCATTTGATATTAATATTCTATAAACACATTCTAGGGGTACCCGGGTCCACTTTTTGGCCTATAGCTCGAGACACTAGTCACCCAGGGGTGTGAAAATTACCCTCTACTAAAGCACTCATCAACAGCTTTCATTTGATATCCATATTCTATACACACATTCTAGGGGTACCCAGGTCCACGTTTTGGCCTATATCTCGAGACCCGAGTCACCCAGGGGTATGAAAATTACCCTATACTAAAGCACTCATCAACTGCTTTCATTTGATATCCATATTCTATACACACATTCTAGGGGTACCCAGGTCCACGTTTTGGCCTATATCTCGAGACCCTAGTCACCCAGGGGTATGAAAATTATCCTCTACTAAAGCACTCATCAACAGCTTTCATTTGATATTCGTATTCTATAAACACATTCTAGGGGTACCCGGGTCCACGTTTTGGCCTATATCTCGAGGCCCTAGTCACCCAGTCATCTATCCTATATTTCAAGTTAGATGAAACTACACACGGGGTGCAAAACAAATTCAAAATCGGTTCAGTAGTTTAGGAGTCCATTGGCCTCAATTGTGTGACACGTGTTTTTTATATACATATGTATTAAGATATCAAAAACTATCGGGAAAAATAAAACCCACTAGTAAGTAATTGTTTATAATGGATGTAGAATTTTGTATGAAAATAAGTTTTTGTGGCTTGAAGGTTTGATACTTTGACAGGGCCTGTTTTGAACTGCATAAGCAATTGTGAAATTGGTTTCTCATCATCTTCCGATGGAAATGTTTGTCGGGAAGCACTACGTGAAAATTCTCGGGTTTCTTAATTTGTCCGTCCCTGGAATATGTATAGTCAAGGTAGGACATGCTCTACAAGTCACTTATCGTACCCGTCCCGTTATATGACGCAGAAGCACAATATCAGATGAAGCGGCTCTGGGAGTGTTCGAGAAAAAGTTCTTCGAAAGATTTATGGACCTCTACGCGTTGGTATGGACAGTACCGAAGAAGATTTAATGATGAGCTGTACGAGCTTTATGCGGACATCAACATAGTCCAGCGAATTAAAACGCAGCGGCTACGTTGCCTAGGTCATGTAATGCGAATGAAGAATGACGCTTCGGTTAATGAAGTATTTTTATCGGATGCCGCCTATGGCAGCAGACGGAGAGGGCGGCCCCACTCCGCTGGAAGGAACAGGTGGAAAGCGATTTAAACACCCTTGGTGTGACCAATTGGCGTCAGTTGGCAGAGCAAAAATCGACTGGCCAGCCTTGTTGGACGGTCATAATCGTTTAAATGGTTAAGCGCCAATTAAGTAAGTGAGTAAGGTAGAACTTGCATCAACTTCGCTCCACCATGTTGATTTCACATTTATAGATCCTAAAAAAATCCTAATAGTCGTCCCAGTTTAAATATTTATTTTCAGTGCCTTTTAACATGACTCCGTTTCTTACTCCACCATGGTGATTTCTATTTTCTCCCGAATAACCTTAGAAGGCAGCCATTAGTGTCTCTGATAAGATGTTATCGGATTCCTCGAGCTCTCTTTAGTCGTTTCGACATAATGATGTCCGAATCGTACCATCTCCTTGCCTACTTTAAACAGCTTTTGATAGCTCGAAAAAAGTTGTCTGTATTCTGCCAGATTTGAATTAAATATATCTGCAAAGTTTATCCGGCAAATGGCGTTGAGCATCACCAAAAACTCTGCTTTGATTGAGAAAGATGCCGCCGTGCCATTCGAAACTAAACGATACTTCAGACAAGGCGAACTCTTATTGTGCAAACTCTTTAATTTGTAAGTCGAAAAAATTGGGCCTTGTTGCCCAAGAAAGAAAGAATCCGAGAGTTTTGTTTGATTTTTGGCAGCTTTATTATAATATTATATTAAATATGTTATAATAAAAATTAAAAATTTTTTATATGAAAATTAGATATTTAAAAGACGGGGTTCAACCAATGATAAGATTACAACTTGAAGTTAGTTTAAGACTGAAAATTCTATTCGTGACCCTAGTAGACATTCTCAATCTAGTTTCTACATAATTTTCACACTTTGTTTGTTTACATTTGGATGTGCATTTTGTGGGCCATCAAGAGCAATTTGTAAAGGCAAATGTCGGTCATTGGTTGTAATATTTGAAGGCATAAAATCAAAAGCTCTGTGCCGTTTGTTAGTAATTATTCTCGTTTTATTTGTATGTATACGAGTAATAACTACTACATACATAGATATTTATGTATGTATGAATGTAATTTCATAAAAGCCGTACTAAGGCATAAAAAATGTTCTACATATTTTTCTGTGAAGATGTGCGACTGTAAAATAAACCCACATTTGGAACGCAATCTAAGACATTTCTTTATCCCTGGTAAAAATCAATTTTAGCTCATCGCTCCACGTCTGCATATTGAATTTATTGTTAATGTAGTATATTCAAATAGTAGCTGTCAGGATGAGGAGGAGGAGTCGATTCATCACTTTCCCTTGCAATGTCCATGACTGCAGGCACTGGGGGCACGGTTTTTCGACAGTGGGACAGAGGTTGTAAAGGTGGATATAGTTAAGTTCATCAGAGAAAGCAAGTAGTTCGTTCAGGACTGCTAGAAAGTAATCTCATTGAGCGAAAGTGCCGTCACCACAGGGCAATAAATAAGAATGCCTAGGAGTGGAAGTGAGGGAAGTCCTCTGAACCCAAGCTAATCTTTTTAGTTTTTCTATATAAATAGCTGACAGACGAGGTGCAAGTCTCATATACCCAAAATCTGGAAGCACGCTGATGGAGTTGAGTTGTAGCTTTGTGTAAAGATCATGCAAGCTAATCATTAAGTTTATTCGATGCCAGCCTTTGTCATTTTAAAATTGTGTCTCCCAAAGTAATCTCATCAAAAGTTGACAATGGTTGCCAAATAGACACAGTTCATCCAAGTTTAAATTTTGTAATTGGTACCAGACAGGTGTTTTTCTTTGCTGACTGCAAGTACTCCGTCGCTTCCTCGGTCGTAGCCCGACCCACTCGAGCCCACTGTATTGAAAGGGATATTTTCACAACGAAAGCAGTACCCTTAAACTTTTTAAAGATGTCTTTGCTGCCATAACAACAACAACACCAACAAAGTTTATACGGTTTGCTGAATCGTGTTTAGACATTTAAATTCTTATCCGTAGAAACCCAAACGTATGCACGCAGATATTGTGCTAGATCTTCACTTCCCTTCTTACATGGCATGGTAACCCGCCATTTCCCGAAACTCAAGGCTACATTGCTCCTCATGTAATAGATCGCCATTATGGTTCGCCCTGCTCCTATAACCCTCAGTCAACCGCATTCTTTCTGTTAAAACTTTAAGGTACTATTCCTAACAACCAACACGTCTTTCAGCCTCACTTATATTTTTCTATACGGTGACTCTCTACCTTCTTTGCTTCGCGAAGATTGCTCTAAAAGAGTAGGTGTGATATTCGTGCAGCCATCTTCGCGGAGGCAAACTTTTGCGTTTCCCAAGGCAGCCGGTTCTATGTACCGGAGAGACTCGAGATTTTTCCCGACCAAGGGCTGTCATTTCAGTGTAACCCCTGACTGCTACAACAACAACGACAACAGCGGCAAACTTTTCCTGCGATCCTGTAAACACATTTTTGACTACACTGATGGATGCACTTAAGTATCTTGGCTGTCGAAATAATGTAGTCGGAGTCGTCGCAGCGAAGCATCATTTTGAGGAAGATCGCTTTGCTTTCAGTAATGCGAAAAATATTAACATTCCGATTTTTTACTTAGACACTGTAGTAGACATCACTATAACACTCTCGATATTTCAGACGCATGCCCTTAAATCATAATCCAAACGGTATTTGGTAATCTACGATTAAAATAACCAGGATTAATGACTGACACAGTAAACATGTAAGTTTTTTTTGTAAGATACCATAATATATAAAGAAAAGAATACTTAAAAATCATTTTCTTACATTTTTTTGTTATATAAATAAAATTGGTTAAAAAAAAATTTGTATTTTTGAAAATTTTTTTTTAATTAAATAAAAAAAAATAAAAAAAAAAATCGGCCCACTCCGGGATTAGTGGGGATGATTGCAGTATTGATTGAAGTTTTTTATAAGAAAAAAAAATGGCGAAATTCGAAAAATCTCGTAAAACTGAAAAATTAAAAAAAGCTTTAAATTTTTTTTTGTATTTTTTCCGAAAAGTACATTTAAAAACAAATTAAAAAAAAAGATCCCAAACGGTCAATTTTTGAAAAAGTTATAGCATTTTGAAAAAAACGGTGTTTTTTTTTAAATTCATAACTTTTTTTGAGTTGGATGAAAAAATTTGAAAAAATTCTAAAAAACGTCTTTCGTAAGCTAGAAAAAGAAGAAAAACTTTCAGCCAATTCTAAAGGGGTCGGGTTCAAAATTGGTCGAAATGGGATGGAATACCCCATATGTACGTATGTGTCGCATCATGCCTCACTCAAAAGCAATTTGGCACAGTTGACAGCTAACAACCACACGAACTGCATTTTTTTGTAAAGATGGTTACAATTTTTGTTCTTTTCATGTCATGCAGGGTGGCATTGAATATTTTAAGTGGCTATAATTTCACAGGGAGAAGTGAGAATCTTAAAAATGTTTGCCGCTGAAAGTGGCGACATTTTGGTGTAGAAAAGAAATCACCATTAGTTTCGGTGAAATTTTACCTGTTTCACTGTAACCAGGAATACTGTGAACTTTTGCTTATTTTGCATTTTTCACACGCATACAAATGTTTCAAAATTAACTCCCTTGTTGACATGTACCACACAATACCAATGCACTAAATGGTTTTTGCAAAATTCACACTATTTCTCTCGTACCAACCGTGGAACGCATATACATCTGCGACAAAAAGATACCAACCAGACCTATTTGCCAATTGCATCAGTTATTTTTTTCTTTTTTCAATACCTAATTAAAAAAACTCTATTGAGTTATAAAACGAAAACTTCTAAACCAATTTCCAAAAAGTTTTCAAAAATTCGGAAAAATCGAGACATTTTTAAAAATCTCCAAAATAATTTCCAAATTTTTATTTAGAATTTCGGGAAACGTTTTGATTATGCAGTTTCGTAGTTCAATTCAGTTTAGTCTGAGAAAGTGCAAGTTTTTCAACATCTCTTAAAACTTTGATACAAATAAATGTTACAATTCGCATACAATTTTTGCTGCTACTCGAAGGTGTATATACAGGTGTATATATGTATGTAATGAAATCCCCCCACTGTAACACCATCCAGTAAAAAAGGATAGCGTGAGAAGCACTCACAGCATTAGCTTTCCAGTGGCTAGAGTGAAAAATTTACAAAAAGTTTTTTCAATTAGAAAAAAGTTTCTCTAGCAGGGCGCGTCGCCCCTCGGCAGTGGTTTGGCAAACGCTCCGTTCACATTTCTGCCATGAAGTGCTTCTCAGGGAAAATTGATCTGCTCTGCAGCTGTCGTTGGAAGTCGGCATTAATCTTGTAGGCCCCGTCCCGTCAGTTTGTAGGAAAAATTAAAAAATAGCACAACCCAAATTGAAATAGAAACTCGGCCTAAATCTCCTCGGAGGTAAATCGCGCCAGGTATTTATTTTTCTAAATTAATTCATGAAATAAGCCGAATCGCAGGGCCTCGGCATTTCGCTCTCCAGGAATAGTTTATTCGCCCGACATATACTTTTTTGCAAGACAAAAATACCAACGTTAAAGCACCGGTTTGGTGGGAGATCCCCATATTTCGTTTGCCGTTTCGAAAACGGCCTACTTCAGCATATTTTAAAAAATTGCCCTATATAAGAATTTGTAGAAAGAAGCACAGTTTCATTGAATAACGCTCAATTTCAGAATTCAGCTGAAGAGCGCCCCGTCTCAGAATTTGTTTCATACGCACTTTATCTCTGAATGTATTCAACAACTTTTTTTTTAAAAAAGGTCTGAAAGCATACTAAAAGTCTGAGGTATACTGTGCTGATCCGGAAATATACAGATCCCACGAGCTGTCAGATCATCCAAGCGGAAGTATTAGCCGTAACCAAACCAGTAGAAAGACTGGAAGAGAATAACTTAAACTACAGCCGTGTTAGCTTTTATATTGACTACTAAGCAGCAATTAAGCAATCCTTGGAAAGAATCGGGACGGGGAAAAGCATACATCTAAGTTAACGCAACAGAAATGAAATTTTAACTTCTGTACTGGGTCTCAGGGCATATAAGAATAGATGGGAATGAAAAAGCAAATGAACTAGCTAAAAAGAACGCATCCCTTGAATCTTGCTCCGTAGACGTCCCAATCAGATTGGGCGAGATTAAGAGAAGGCGAGAGGGGCACATGATCGCCCAAGCGGGAAAGGCGTCGGTCCAAGCGCGGGGCTGTAAAGTGTCGAAGATTGTGTAGCTCTTACAACCTTAGACTAACAAAATTGCTTCTATCATTAAAAAGAGAGAACTGTAAACTCATGACCGGTATTTTGACTGGGCACTGCCTTCTGGCGTCGCTTTCCTTTAAATAAGGCGTGGTCAGTGATAGAAGATGTAGGAAGTGCAGGTTGGAGGAGGAAACGATCGAGCACGTTTTCTGCTCGTGCTCTGCGCTTGCCAGGCTAAGACTCCAGCTATTAAGAGTGATATAGCTGTCAGATCTAGAAGCAGCGAGTGGCATAGGTCCAAGAAAGCTTCTAGATCCTGGTTTTTGATAGGTTTTTTCAGTTTGGTCGCGAAATTAACTTCTGGTAACACTACGGACTCATTCAATCTATGTGAGGTCCTCATGGACCTGCCAGTTCAACCTAACTTAACCCGAGTGCATAAGTCGTTATTCAATCGAATTCTGAAACATGCCAGCTGTGAAGCAAATTCTATGCTAGGTCTAATCAGATTCTGAGATGGGCGTTAAAGATAAGATCTAGAAATACCATAACATTTCATGATGATACCAAAGGGTTGCGACCTTAGCAAACAAAAAAAAAATGGAAATCGTCAGAAATGGTTCCGAAAGTATATAATCCGTACCCGAAATTCAAAGTTGTCAAAAAGAAATTAATGCTTTAGTGGGGGTCCTGAAGTAACCCCATTTGGAAGTACGACCTAACGAATTTTTTAATAAAGCCCATTCATGCTCGCCGCTTACGTTTCCTATTACTAACATGAGTTTTGTGTTTTTGTTACTATATTACAGTGTTACTAAAATTACAGTGTAAGTAATCGGTACTCGATAAAATTTTGGCGACGTGGTAAAAGTCAGAGCAGCTACGATGTCTGACGTACCCGTGCAGGCCTATGAGTAGGTAACATTAGTTCTGCATATCTTGAAATAACTTTTAATTCGTTATTCATCATTGCAAAGCTCTTTTTCGCCGACAATGACCATATTTTCCCACTTCATATAAAACACAAAACATATTCATATACACAGGAAAATGTAAAAAGAAGACATCGTGAAATTTATAAAGTGAATGAGTAAGTCTGCTTTTAAAAATCACGATTTTGCATCACACAAACATTAAAAAAAATATATACGAAAATATGATTGAATTTTCCAATTTTATATTCTTATTTCATTATGATTAGAGTCACAGAATTCCTCCCGTCTCGATCAAGTATATAATAATGTACAGTCTACCTAAACATATGTTTGTAGTATGTTTGATAATATGGCCATGCACATAAATACATATTTTTATATTTATTAGTCAAAACCTATTTTCGAATCTCATTACAGTAAAGATGCTTTGTTGTATAAATTATTAAAGCAAAAGTTTTTTCTTGTTATTGTTGTTGGTGTAGTGGGAGTGTATTCAGATCGCACTATAATTTTATACAACACTCTTAGCGCCGTTTTCCCCACTTATCTATAAGTTATCGAAATTCTCGTTTTCCCCATGCTAACTGAAGCTTCGACTGTCAGTTAAGTGCAAGGCAAAAGTTTAAACAAAAGTAAGCTGTATTGTTGGATTCCGAGTATTCTCCTTAACATTAACAATTAACGATTTAACGGGGGGTCAGTCACACTATGTTGGTGAAAACGAAATTTCCAAGATTTGGCGCATTGTGAAAATCTGGTCGATGGTAGATTTACCAGCTCTGAAGCCGCACTGATAAGGTCCAAGCAGCCGGCTCACAGTGGGCTTCAATCTTTCGCACAATACACTTGAAAGGACCTTATATGCGATATTAAGAAGGCTGATTCCACGATAGTTGGTGCATTTTGCAGTATCCCCCTTCTTGTGGACTGGGCAAAGAACACTTAGATGCCAACCGTCGGGCATGCACTCGTCTGCCCATATTTTGCTAAGAAGCTGATGCATGCGCCTTACCAACACCTCGCCGCCGTACTTGAATAGCTCCGCAGGCAATCCATCAGCGCCCACGGCCTTGTTGTTTTTCAATCTGTTTGTTGCTATTCTAACTTCGTCACAATCGGGCGGGGGCACATATTCCATCATCATCGATTGCGGGATAGGGTTCTTCATCTCTGCGCGGTGAATTGTTGCCTCCATTTAGGAGAGCAGAGAAGTGTCCCCTCCATAATCTAAGCACTCTCTGGACATCAGTTACAAAGTCGCCGTTTTAGTTCCTACAGGAGTTTGCCACGGTCTTAAAACCTTCCTTCTGTCGCCGTATTTTTTGGTAAAATTTTCGGGCGTTATTCCTGGTGGCTAGCAGCTCAAGCTCTTCGCACTCACGCCTTTCTGCTTCTGCTTTTTTCTTCCTGAAAAGGCGTCTCGCTTCCCTTTTCAACTCATGATAGCGTTCACACACTCCTCTTGTCGCGCTCGCTTTTAACGTAGCCCTGTAGGCAGCGTCTTCTCTTTCGGTGGCAACGCGGCATTCTTCATCGTACCAGTTGTTTTTTCGTGGCCGCTGGTAACCAATTTTTCCCTCGGCGGCAGTACTGCTTTGGAGACATGCTCCGACTGCTCCTGTATTCCTTCAGGATGAGTTGTGCTCTCAGAGAGCAGGTGTGAGAGTCGAGTTGCGAAATCATTGGCAGTCTGTTTTGATTGAAGCTTTTCGACGTCTAGCTTTCCTTGTGTTTTTTGTTCCATGGTTTTAGCCGCCCTGAGGCGGGTGCGTATTTTGGCTGCAACGAGATAATGGTCCGAGTCGATGTTAGGTCCTCGGATCGTGCGAACATCTAAAACACTGGAGGCATGTCGTCCGTCTATCACAACGTGATCGATCTGATTGCGAGTATTTCGATCAGGAGACAGCCATGTAGCTTGATGTATCTTTTTATGCATGAACCTCGTGCTGGATATGACCATGTTTCGAGCACCGGCAAAGTCAATCAGCCTCAGTCCGTTAGGAGAAGTTTCATTGTGTAGGCTGAACTTTCCGACTGTAGGGCCAAAAACACCTTCTTTGCCCACCCTGGCGTTAAAATCTCCAAGCACGACTTGTATATCATGACGGGGCCAGCGCTGGTATGTGCGTTCTAATTGTTCATAAAAAGTGTATTTCACCTCATCGTCTTTCTCCTCTGTCGGCGTATGGGCGCAGATGAATGATATATTAAAAAATTTTGCTTTTATTCGGATAGCGGTGAGACGCTCGTCCACAGGCGTGAACGCCAGAACTTGGCGACAAAGTCTCTCTCCCACCACGAATCTGACGCCGAAACTGCGCTTATTCGTATGGCCACTCCAATAGATGTCACAATTTTTGATCTTCTTTCTTCCTTGCTTCGTTCAACGCATTTCTTGGATGGCGTGATGTCAGATTTTGCTTTGACGAGGACATCAACTAGCCGGGCATCTGCACCAATCCCATTCAGGGAGCGGACGTTCCAGGTGCATGCCCTCAATTCATTGTCCTTCAAACGTTTGCCATGGTCGTCATCAAAAGAGAGTGTGTTTATCCGAGGCTTGTTGGTATATTTCATTGGAGTATAGTTTTACGTGGCGGGTCCCAAGCCCAGCGCACAACCCGCTCAGCGGGGGTGAAAATATTACTTGCACGTTTATATAGCGAGCCGCTTGCTCCAAGGCAGACGCCCGCTTGCAGCCGCATCTAGAGGTGTACAGACGGTGCCGATGAGATCTTCCCGACTAGCCATTAAACCGATTATGTCAGAGTGGCCTAGCCAGGTTCTCGCCTTCACACATTACCCAGAGGATACTTGGTCGCAAGCGACTGGCAGTAGAATCGCTCTGGCCATTCCCAGGTGAATGGCGGTCAGAAGCTTTTCCCACCTTCATGGACTTCTACACACGGCTCCACCCAACATCTATATTGAATAGACTAAAACTAGCCAAACAGCTGACTTCTGTTTATACTCTTTCCTTGTACTTAACTGAGACGCGAAGCTTCAGTTTGCATGAAGAAAACGAAAATTTCAATAACTTATAGATGAGTGACTAGCTGAAGATGGTGAAAACAGACCTAAGGTGTATGAGGAGGGGTTTCGGGTTTACTGTCATGAAACAACATATTAAGATGGGGAAGGAAAAGAGTGTGAGAGATGGAAGAGGGCAGGCAAGGAAATATTTTGAGTAGGACAAGGATATTGAATATTGACTAGCAAAGAATTTCGAGTGCTTAGATTAAAACCGGACATAAAATAGTCTACAGATTTACACGTCCTTTACGGATACAGGAGTGTTGTTTGATTTTTTTCATGTAGTTTTATTTATCTTTTTTGTTGTTTTGGTATTTCAGCAATCTCACTTAAGAGACGCAGACGCCAACCTTGCTTAACAAAAAATCACTTTACTAAATATAAATATTAAAAATATCAGAAGTATGCTAAAAATAAGTAAACATGCACACACTTTCCCCTGAATGGACAGCTGTTGGAAATTCAGAGATGATTAAATTATATTGTTTTCCATTTTCGTGCTTTAATTCTTTCACTATGTGATGGAATTAAAAATAAATCTGCAATGTCAACCGCATATGACTAAACAAACAAATTAAGCGACTGATTATGCAAAATACAAATAGGTTTTAGTGATGTACAGAACCGAGAAGCCAAATTTTGAAAACCGGATCTTTAGAGAACAAAAAAAACAGAATAATGCTTCTGTTCCAAACAGAGACCAAATTTAATTATTACCTCAAATTTTCAAATTGAAAACGATGCCCAAATTCAAAAATTTATCAAAAACGTTGCTTTCACCTATATTAGATTCCAAGCTACAAAAACGGACGAAACTTTATCGGAAAGTCAAATTACAAGAACAATTTCCATCAAGAGAAAGAGAGGCCAATATTGTCCACAAAATAAAATAATTTGATATATTTTTGTTTATGTTTTAAATTTAATTTTTTCATTAACATTTTTCAAAACAAACACAATGCAAATAACACGGAAAAATTATTTCCCGCACTGGTGGGTTACTTATTTCACACGAAAGTTCATTTTAGTTGTGTATTTATGCACAAAATTTTCAAACTAAAACAAAATTTTGATTTGTGACAAAAAAATTAAGAAGAAACAACCGAATGTCAAAAGAAGCTAACGAAATACCAACTGGCTCGTTTGTTTTCAACAAACTAGATTGTATTTTTCTTGCATTTTCTTTTTTTTTTGTAGCGCTGCACAGCCGAAGATCCTTGTTGGATATGACGTGAATACTAATAGTTTGTTTTAACAAAGACCTGTTTCGATTTTTTTGGGAACAAATTTAACATATATAATGAAAACATCAAAAATATGGACATATTAGTTTAGCACGGCCTTACTAATAATATGGAAGCCAACACCAAATGATGCATCTCGGTAATTAAATCCAGTAAAGGTCCATCGATATTCACCTAATAGTTTATGTGAAAAAAGTACTAAAAGTGGCATATTTTACTCCTGAAAAAAGCAACACTTTTCGGGGACAACATTGGTGAAAAATTCTCAGATAGCCGTATGACAGAACAAAGTAGAATTTAGAGCGAGACAATTGACGGCTTACTTCACCTGGTTATTCCACCATGCACCAGTACCTACCGAAGCCGTATTACGAGGGAGTGCGACAAAAAATTGAAGAAAAAATACAAGAAAAAATACACGAAAATAAAGTAGTGTCATATAAGTATGTATCTATAGGTAATCATTTTCAAACGAAAATACAAATTTTCTTTTTATTATATCAATTATATGTCAACGTTTATTTTTTCGTTGCTTGATAATTATTATGAGCGATAAATATTTTTCGTTGGCGATAGAACAAAAAATTTGAATTTTTAGTTTATTTTTAAAGTATTGTTAGATAAAAATGTTATAGTGATGTTGTCTTTTGCGAGAGCTGCGGTAATGCAAGTGGGTTATTAGTAGTAGCACCACGTTTGAAACAAACAAACTTCCAAAAAGTCCTGAGATAGGACACTTCTCAAATAAAATTTTAGGTACTTAGGGCGTTTTAGAACTGGCAGCCAAGATAGGCCGTCTCATCACCTTGATTACGATTAAGTTACCTTACAGAAACGTTACTGGTTAAAGTATACGGAGCTCGATGAAACAGAAACCGTTATTTAAGTATATATAAAGGCATATCATTACTGTAATAATTAAGCATTTGTAGTACTAAAATATATATGGGGTATTTCATCCCATTTCGACCAATTTTGAACCCGACCCCTTTAGAATGGGCTGAAAGTTTTTCTTCTTTTTCTAGCTTACCAAAGAAGTTTTTCAGATTTTTTTCAAATTTTTTCATCCAACTCAAAAAAAGTTATGAATTTAAAAAAAAAAAGTAAGAACGGGACTGTCTTCGGCTGTGCCGAAGACTTCATACCTTTCATGAATGGGGCTGAACAATAATCTTATCCCGTTCGTAATCTCCGAATAATCGGATGTATAAGATAAGAAATATATAGTGAACAGATCTGCATACCTTAACGATTTTTAAGATAAATATAAAATAAAAAACAGGTAGGTACTTTGTGTGAGGATGCAAAGTTTCTGGTTTTTTGTGGTCTGCGTGTAAAAACTATGACTACGAATCACGTATTTCAACAATATATGACGTAAACGTAACTATTTGATGAATTTTGAAGCTTCTAGCCGTAAAAAGGGGGCAAAAATTAGAGTTTATATGGGGTATATAATATATTTACCACCGATCTCTATGATTTTTTCAGACAACAATATATGCTATATACGTAAGCATATGGTGAAATTTGAAGCGTCTAGCTGTTAAAAAGGGGCAGAAATTGCGCAAAGTTTCTTAACTGAACAATCGGTTGTATGAGATATATACTATATATACCATCGATCTCAATGATTTTTTCAGACAACAATATATGCTATACACGTAAGCATTTGGTGAAATTTGAAGCTTCTAGCTGTTAAAATGGGGAAGAAATTGTGCAAATTTTCTTATCTAAACAATCGGTTGTATGGGATATATACTATATATACCACCGGTATCTATGATTTTCTCAGACAACAATATATGCTATACACGTGAGCATTTAGTGAAATTTGAACATATCTAAACGATTTTTAAGATAAATATAAAATAAAAAATAGGTAGGTAATCTGTGTGAGGATGCAAAGCTTCACGTTTTTTGTGGTCTGCATGTAAAAACTATGACTACGAATCACGTATTTCAAAAATATATGACGTAAACGTAACTATTTGATGAAATTTGATGAATTTTGAAGCTTCTAGCCGTAAAAAAGGGGCAAAAATGACAGTTTATATGAAGTATATAATATATATACCACCGATCTCTATGATTTTTTCAGACAACAATATATGCTATATATGTAAGCATATGGTGAAATTTGAAGCGTCTAGCTGTTAAAAAGGGGCAGAAATTGCGCAAAGTTTCTTAACTGAACAATCGGTTGTATGAGATATATACTATATATACCATCGATCTCAATGATTTTTTCAGACAACAATATAATCTATACACGTAAGCATTTGGTGAAAGTTGAAGCTTCTAGCTGTTTAAACGGGGAAGAAATTGCGCAAAGTTTCTTATCTGAACAATCGGTTGTATGGGATATATACTATATATACCACCGGTATCTATGATTTTCTCAGACAACAATATATGCTATATACCTAAGCATTCGTTGAAATTTGAAGCCTCTAGCTCTTAAAATGGGGCAGTAATTACGAAAAGTTCCTTATCTGAACAATCGGTTGTGGGGGATATATACTATATATACGACCGATCTCATCAATTTTTTCAGGCAACAATATGTGCAATATACGAAAGTATGTATATGGTGAAGTTTGAAGCTTCAATCTGTTAAATTGGGTAAGATATTACAAAAATCCTCTTTTTCTGAAAAATCGGTTGTATGGAGGATATATGCTATAGTGGTCCGATCCGGTCGGTTCCGACAAATGTCTAATCGGACACCCAAATACACCCGCTCACCAAATTTTATCAAGATATCTCAAAAATTGAGGGACTAGTTTGCATACAAACAGACAGACGGACAGACGGACATGGCTAAATCAACTCAGCTCTTCAACCTGATTATTTCGGTATACTTAATGGTGGGTCTATCTATTTTCCTTTAAGGACTTACAATTTTCGGTTTCGTGACGAAATTAATATACCATTTCATTTTCATGAAAGGTATAAAAACACCGTTTTTGTTTTCAAAATGCTATAACTTTTTCAAAAATTTACCGTTTGGGATCTTTTTTTTTTTTTTAAATTTGTTTTTAAATGTACTTTTCGGAAAAAATATAAACAAATTTTTAAAGTTTTTTTTTTTGTAATTTTTCAGTTTTTCGAGATTTTTCGAATTTCACCATTTTTTTTTTCTCATAGAAAACTTCAATCAATTCTGCAATCATTTCCACTAATCCCGGAGTGGGCCGATATTTTTTCGAAAAGTACATTTAAAAACAAATTTAAAAAAAAAAAGATCCCAAACGGTCAATTTTTGAAAAAGTTATAGCATTTTGAAAACAAAAACGGTGTTTTTTTTTTAAATTCATAACTTTTTTTGAGTTGGATGAAAAAATTTGAAAAAATTCTGAAAAACGTCTTTCGTAAGCTAGAAAAAGAAGAAAAACTTTCAGCCAATTCTAAAGGGGTGGTTCAAAATTGGTCGAAATGGGATGGAATACCCCATATATACATATATAGCGACGCGGCCGATGAATATAAAATAAAACCAGAGCACGTAAGCTAAAATACGAAATGGTCTTTATTAGTACAGCAAAAAAACTAAAAACCAAATTACATTTTACTAAATAGTAAACCTATTAAATAAAATAAATGTAAGGCGCGATAACCTCCGAAGAGATCTAAGGCCGAGCTTCTCTTCCAATTTGCGTCGTGCTCCTCTTGATTTTTCCCTACAAATTGGCCGGACGTAGGTCCCATGTTTTATGCCGACTCCGAACGGCATCTGCAAGGCAGATGAGTTTTCACTGAGAGCTTTTCATGGCAGAAATACAATCGGAGCGCTTGCCAGACACTGCCGAGGGGCGACCCCGCTTAGAAAAATTTTCTTCTAATTGAAAAATCTTATTTCTAAAATTTTGATGTTGCTTTGCCCGGGAGTTGAACCCAGGGCATACGGTGTGATAGGCGGAGCACGCTACCATCACACCATGGTGGCCGCCAGTAAACCTATTGCGAAACATTATTAGAGAGCCTTAGAATCGTATGATTTTTAACAACAGGTCTTAAAAATCAAACCAATCTAACTGCATTATGTCTGTCGGGAGAATTAGCTAAAGGTGATAGGTGAAAACGATAACACCTTCGATAGTACTCGATTATGTTTGATAACTACTAGTATCTGTCGCCACATACGTGCATAACTACATGATTATGCACATATGCATATAAAAACATCAGCAAATCTTGCATACGACACAAAATATTAAACGAAAAGACAACAGACGAAGTGATAAGTTTCGAAGGTTGTGAACTCTTCACAAAATACCAGGAGCTGAAACTGTTATTCCTTCTATAATATAATTCCTTGCAAAAATATTTTTGGACTTTAAATATATTTGGATCAATATAAAAATTATTTTCGGATTTCTATTTTTTGAGTCCGATAGAACTAGTTACACTCGGACTTTTAAAAATAAAAGTTCCGAAATAATAAATATTGAACCTGCAAACCGTTCTCAGGCGACTGAGTCTGGAACTAGGAAGTTGGTTATAGTCCCTCCTAAAAAATCGATATTCGTGTTAAGATTCGAGAGGGATACTACTGAGGAGGATCTGAAATCGTATATCTTCTCAAAAAGGAAAACCCATGACGTAACAATTCGGAAATTTAATTTTAGTTATGAAAGAAACGTATCTTTCTTTAGATTAGATGTACCTATTGACCATTTTGACACTATCTTGAAAACGATTTTTGGCCCTCTGGGGCACTTGTGCGGGAATTTGAATATAGGCGGAATAAGAGTGTTCCAAACTTAGCAAAGATCCCTGTTAATAACACTGAGTCAAAAAACTGAACGAAAAATCTGCTTTAGATATACTTTACCAAAATGTTAGAGGCTTAAACACCAAGTTAACAGCACTGTTTTTAAAATCATTTAACTCAAGCTACGATATAATTGCTTTAACCGAAACCTGGCTAAAACCTCATGTTTTTAACTCAGAGATCCTCTGTAATGACTACCAGATATATCGAAATGACCGCCTGCACAGGGTTGGAGGTGGAGTTCTGCTTGCTGTACACTCTTCAATACCATCTGAAGAGATTTGCGTAACCGCCACCGATACAACTGAGTTCTTGTGCATACGCACACAACTAGCAAATTTCCACATTTATTTGGCCATCTGTTATATCCCGCCATCTTCTGAACTGCCCGTTTATATGCATCACATTTCCTTGCTAAGAACTGTTAATTCGATGCTAAAGCCTTCCGATTCCATTATTGTCTTGGGTGACTTCAATATGCCACACATATCATGGTGCATCTCTGACTTTAAAATCGTACCAGTTTCGTCAAAGTCTTCCAACAATGAATTTCTAGACGGAATGTCTGAGCTGTGCCTTCAACAAATCAACATCCAATCGAATATATTCGGAAGAGTGTTAGATTTAGCCTTTGTGGATGATGAATCTAAATATTCCATTAGTCGATGCGAACCCATTATTGAACCTGAAGATGCTTACCACCCTTCCCTCAAAATAGTTTACGAAGTTGTAAATTATGCTTGTAACAGCGGAAATAAACGATACAACTCCAGTTATCGCTTCGACTTTGCGAAGGCCAATTTTAAAAAATTAAATCGTGATCTATCTCGAATAGTGTGGCCAATATTTAATGCTGATGTGGAGCAAAGCGTTTCTCACTTTTACAATACCATTTACTGTCTTTTTGAAAAATACGTACCTAAGCGGATTTGTGTACATTCCGATACAAGCCAAGTATGGTTCACTAAAGAGCTGAAAATTTTAAAGAATAAAAAGTCTCGATCTTTCAAGTTGTTCAAAAAGACGGGTTTACATAACCATTATTTACAGTACTCGATTCTACGCTGCAAGTATTTTCAATTGAACAAAAAGTGTTACAAAGCTTATCTTTGTAAAATTAAAAGAAATATAACTTGCAACCCGAAGGCATTTTACGGATTCGTAAACTCTAAACGCAGGGTGAAAGGGTTTCCATCATCCATGAAATTCCAAGATAATATTTCCAGCGATGATCAAGAGATCGCCGACTTCTTTGCGGAATTTTTCAAATCAAATTACTCTATTGAGACCAACGTTTCACCTAATGAATACCCATACCATATTGATTCATGTTATTCAATCAGAGCTCCATTTATATCTTCAGAAGATGTATTATCTTATTTAAAAACTTTAAAAGTATCATATTCATACGGCCCCGACAGGATGCCGACACACTTTCTTAAAAAATGTGCTGCAAACATCTATCAGCCGCTAACAGATTTATTTAATTTATCTTTAATTTATGGCGTTTTCCCAACAATATGGAAGGAATCTTTTCTTATTCCGCTTCATAAAAATGGAAGCAGGTCTTCAATAGAAAACTACCGGGGCATAGCAAAGTTATCCGCTATCCCAAAGTTATTTGAGGCTATTGTTACCCACCACCTAACATTCTCTATTTCCCCCATAATTGCAAGCTCGCAGCATGGGTTCTGTAAGGGCAAATCACCTATCACCAATTTACTAGAATTTACCACCCATGTTTCTAATGGATTTAGAAAAGGCCTTCACACTGATGTAATTTACACCGATTTCAGTAAAGCTTTCGACAAGGTATCACACCCATTACTTATTCATAAGCTCAGTCAACTCGGTTTTCAACCCCGTCTTATATGTTGGATTTCTTCGTATCTTGGTTATCGTACGCAAAAAGTAATCTTTAAAAATACACTTTCTGGGGATCAATGTTTCTTCTGGTGTTCCTCAGGGCAGCCATCTTGGTCCGATTCTGTTCTTGTTGTTCATAAACGATATATCTGGTACAATTAAATACTCAAAAATCTTGATGTACGCAGACGATGTAAAACTTTTCAAATCATGTGCCTCGGTTGAGGAACATTCCTTGCTTCAAATGGATTTAAATCACTGGGCTACCTGGTGCAATGTAAATTATATGCCGCTCAATCTCAAAAAATGTAAATTCATGTGTTTTTCTCGGAGAGTTTCGCCACCAGCTTCATATACAATTAACAACTATAGTCTAGAAACTGTAAATAATTTTATTGACTTGGGAGTCATGATGGATTCCAAACTTAGTTTCAATCTTCATATTAATGCTACAGTGAATAAAGGCAAAGGTGTTTTTGCATTTGTTAAACGGTGGTCAAAAGAATTTAACGACCCTTACATAACTAAAGCACTTTTTACAACATTAGTTAGGCCAATATTAGAATACGGCTCGATAATTTGGAATCCGCGTTATCAAGTCCATGCAGACAGTCTCGAATCAATACAAAAACAATTTTTACTATTTTCCTTAAGAAATTTCCAATGGGACTCTTTAACTAATCTTCCACCTTATACTAATCGATTAAAGCTTATCAATCTTCCAACTCTTGCTAGTCGAAGGGAAATGCTTGGTGTAATATTTATGACAAAACTTTTAAATGGATCAATTTCGAGCCCATTCCTTCTGAATGAAGTGAACTTTTGCGTTCCCTCTCGGACATCGAGACACTTCAAACCTCTTCTGCTGAAACAATGTAGAACGAATTTCGAACAAAATGAACCTTTTCGGCGTTTATGCCAAGATTATAACGCTCACTCAAACACATTTGATATCTCGGACTCCCTTTTTTCTATAAAAAAGATTGTTCTCACCTCTCTAAATTAATGTATAATACGTTTGCTTCTGTTCTCTTTAAGTATTACGCTTGGCTGATGAAATTTCTTCTGTAGCTGAGCAGTCTCAGATCGTGACGCTTGACAAACCGCTGCCCATCAAAGACTCGGCAAAATAAAAAAAAAAAAAAAAAAAAAGTTATTATATATATATATAAATCGATCGCGTGAACAGGATTAGCCTGGTTTCATTGGGCCACTTGAGGGCAGCGCGCTGCCATAACGTCCATTAAAAAAAAAAAAAAAAAAAAAAAAAAGAAGTTAAATCAAGACTTTTATTTTTTAAGGCCAAAATAAAAGTCTCGCTTGATAACAAAGAAATGGCTTATCCGAAATAAATTTTTTTTTTTTTAAATCGGATACGCCGTTTCTTTGTTTTCAAGTGGGACTTTTATTTCGGCCTTAAAAAATAAATGTCTTGATTTAACTTTTATTTCGGGACTTTTATTTTTAAAAGTCCGAGTGTAACTAGTTCTATCGGACTCAAAAAATAAAAATACAGATTTTACTTTTATATGTGGACTTTTATGGAAAAAGTTCAAAAAATAAAAAGGATGCATGATATTGCCATAGGGATACCTGGAAACTCAACATTTTTACCTAGGACAATTTTTTGACCAGGACTTTTTCGACTCCGAAAAAAAAAAATATTATTTTCCGTCCCTGCAAAATACCCACTTGTTATTTTTTTCTACTTTTATATTAAGACCCTTTCATGTTTGTCCCCTCATTTCAAAACGAATTTTTGACCCACGGAAAAGTCTTTTTTGGTAACTTCCCGTTGAGCTAGACACTTGATACTTAGAACATAGTTCAGATCTGGGGGACATTAAAATGCAAGTGAAAAAAAAATACGCTAGGTGGCGCACGGATCGAAATATACAGAAAATTAATTTTAAAATGGAAATTTTGCGATCGACTTTTAACTAACTTCTCGGTGATCCAGAGACTTGAAACTTACTACATAGTTTGCCAGTCGATGGCATTACAATTTGTGGAAAACAAAATGCCGCCATGTGGCAGACGAATCGAGATAAACGAAAATCCCTGAAAAAACGCAGAGAATCTTGCGACCGATTTTTAAGTAACTTCCCGGTGAGCTAGAGACTTGAAACTTGGGCCGTGAATCAGAACCCGGTGGCAATGCAATATTTTATCAAACAAATTACGCTAGGTGGCGCATGGATCGAGATATTAGGAAAATTAATTTTAAGTTGGGAATCTTTCAATCAATTTTTAACTAACTTCTCGGTTACCTAAAGACTTGTAACTTAGCACATAGTTCGAGACCCGGTGAGAATACAATTTATAGAAAAAAAAAGTTCCGCTAGGTGGCGTGCTAATTGAGATAACTACAAATCCCTGAAAAACGAGGGGAACCTTGCGATCGATTTTTGAGTACCTTGCCGGTGAGCTAGAGACTTGAAACCTTGGCTGTGGGTCAGAACCCGGTGACAATGCAACATTTGATAAAAAAAATCGCTAGGTGGCACGCGGATCGAGATAGTAAGAAAACAAATTTTAATTTGATCAAAAATTTTGACCTACGTAACGCACAAGTCGAACTATTTAGAAGATTAGGCCATTACCTTCATGGCTAGCCTCCTGAGTGTTGCAGGCGTTGTAGAATTCCACCTCGTTGAAGGCCCAACTCAATGCACGTCCTTGCATACTTTTAGGCGTACGCGACTTTCACCACGATTCCTTTAGACTTTCAGGCGTATGCGAATTTCATAACGATTTTCAGCTGTGCATATTAAGTAGCTGACAAACGAGGTGGAATTCTCTGGATATGATGCGAGGAGGAATTCTGTTGTTTTCGCCAGTGTTGTCAGCGAAAATTCGACTAATTTTCTTAAATCTTGGGAATTAAGTATGATGATTGTCTTCAAGTTAATTCCGATCAAGACAGTTATTTTCGAACTTTCGTTCGTCTATCAGCCGCTTAACCCACTATTCTTTATCATGAAGCTTCTTATACTTTGATTTTCTTTGGTGAATTTTTGGGAGCAATGAACTAACAAGTGGTGAATCACGGGTTCTGCTGAATGAACTATTAGTGGTGGTGATGCACCAAAGCCAAGAGGTAATTCTCTAAACAAATTATGTTGTCACTAGACTTTAAAATTTTCTAAAATCTGCCGGCACAAAATTGTTATGCTTATTGAGTTAAGCCAGAACTCCATGGATAGCCTCGTGGGCGTTGCAGGCGTTCTACACAGCTAAAAGTCGTGGTGAAAGTCGTATACGCCTGAAAGTTTGAAAGGACGCGCATGGAGTTGGGCATTAAAGGCCTTTAGGGCCCAAGTCCTTTCAAGCGTTCGCAACTTTCACCACACGGAGGGAAATCTATGGTTCGATCACCCACAACTATTGATACTACATTAAATAAAAATTGTTAATCCTGTCCCATCAATAAATATGGATACGCTATCACTGTACGAATGATGAATCAATGAACTGGTATCCAAATAATTAACTAAAATAAATTCGGCATTCTTAAAAAAAAAATTTAATTTGACATTTGGCTTCAGCATGATTCGAACCCTGTTCGTCTGGGCTATGAGCCCAGTGCTCTACCATTAGGCTACGGCATGTTATGAAATTTCCAGAGAAATATTCAAATATATGAAATAAAAAAAAATTTTAAATCCAAAAATTAGAATATAATTATTCATATATATTCTAAGAATAAGTCCAGCAATCTACGAATGGATTCATGCATTCTAAGAATGTGTTCAAACATTCTAAGAACAAATATTTATATTCTAAGAAATATTCTTAAAAGAAATTACTAATCAAAGTTGCAATTGCCTTTTTGTAGGCAGTACTAAAAAATTGAAAATAAAAAGATGATAAAAATGTTTTAAGGACTACCTTTATATAAATGGATCAAAAAATAGAAGACAATTTTTCCTTTAATACAGATATATGTAGTCTTGTTGAATTTTGACTAAAAAACTTTAACAATAGCTCTTGTAAAAGGATTTTGGGATTTAAAACTATAAAGGTGGAACGCAATCATTCAATTTAAGGCAAACCATATACTTGGGATTAACTAATTGATTATTTAAAATTGAAACACGCCCTCCACCTTTAAAATTTTAAATCCCAAAATTATTTTACAAGAGCTATTGTTAAAGTTTTTAGTCAAAATTCAACAAGACTATGTCTGTATTAAAGGAAAAATTGCCTTCTATTTTTTGGTACATTTATATAAAGGTGGTCTTTAAAATTATATTATCATCTTTTTTTATATTTTCATTTGATTTTACTTTATACAACACGTAGTCGTAATTCCCTGTTGATTTTTCGAGCTAATAATATTTATCTACTAATTAACTTAATCCACACATACATACCTATATCTATATTTATTTATGTATATATGTTACATATAACCGTTTCTTAAGAACCCACCACCCTCACATACATTTCCGGAGCATTTTTTATTAATTTTGTCAAGCTTCCTTTTCCTCTCCTTCGAAGCATCGCAAGATTGCACATAAATTTATATGTAGACTTTTGCGAGGGGAGGGGCATATATTTTTGCAATCTCCTTGCTAACTGGCAGTAACAATTTTAAACGTAACTAGGTCATTGCAGCCAAAAGGGCTTTGTACGCTCTCTCTCTGACTGGCATGTACTCTCGCATGAATTGTTACTCACCAGCACTTTTCACATTCAACTCTTGCATTTCTCTATACCAGCGGTCGGCAAACATTTAAATGTAAGGGTAATAGTGAGAGCTAGAGCATGAGCATCTCAACAGGAAGTTAAAGTTAAAATGGACGTGCATTTACTAAAGATGGTTTTATCAAACTTTTTGGAAAATTTGATTTTTGATTCAGAAATATATTGAAACATTTCCAAGTCCCTTATGCCGATATTTTGTCATGTAAATGCACATGAAACTTGGATTGCCAATGCGCCTTGACACGGCAAATAGTGCAAAGCTTTCATATCTCCTAAACTAATATGGGTGCTGCAATCAGAGAAGTGCAAAATGTTTAAAAAATATGTGGCTGCTTTAAATTAAAAATATAAAGATTCATTCATCTTAGTTTTTATACTCAGCTGAGCAGAGCTCACAGAGTTCATTCAGCCATGTCCGTCCGTCCGTCCGTAAACACTATAACTTGAGTAAATTTTGAGGTATCTTAATGAAATTTGGTATGTAAGTTCCTGGGCACTCATGTCAGATCGCTATTTAAATTGAACGAAATCGGACTATAACCACGCACACTTTTTCGGTATCGAAAATTTCGAAAAACCGAAAAGTGCGATAATTCATTACCAAAGATGGTTAAAGCGACGAAACTTGGTAGGTGAGTTGATCTTATCACGCAAAGTAGTGAATTAGTAAGATTTTGGACAATGGGCGTGGCATCGCCCACTTTAAAAAGAAGGTAATTTAAAAGTTTTGCAAGCTGTAATTTGGCAGTCGTTGAAGGTATTATGATGAAATTTGGCAGGAACGTTACTCCTATTGCTATATGTGTTATAAATAAAAGTTAGCAAAATCGGATGACGAACACGCCCACTTTAAAAAAACAATTTTAAAAGTAAAATTTTAGCAAAAAATTGAATATCTTTGCGGTATATAAGTAAATTATGTCAACATTCAACTCCAGTAATGATATGGTGCAACAAAATACATAAATAAAAGAAAATTTAAAAATGGTCGTGGCTCCGCCCTTTTTCACTTAATTTGTCTAAAATACTTTTAATGCCATAACTCGAACAAAACTTTACCAATCCTTCTGAAATTTGATAAGGGCATATCTTCTATGACGATAACTTTTTCTGTGAAAATGGGCGAAATCGGTTGAAGGCACGACCAGTTTTTATGCACAGTCGACCGCCTGTCATTCCGCTCGAACGTTAACACGATAACTTGAGCAAAAATCGATATATCTTTACTAAACTTAGTTCACGTACTTATCTGAACTCACTTTATCTTTGTATTAAAAATGGTCGAAATCGATATCGAAAATTTCTAAAAATGAAAAAATGCCATAATTCTATACCAAATACGAAAAAAGGGATGAAACATGGTGATTGGATTGTTTTTTTGCCGCATAACGCATATAACTTTAGAAAAAACTGTGTAAAATAGGTGTGACACCTACCATATTAAGTAGAAAAAAATGAAAAAGTTTTGCAGAGCGAAATCAAAAGCCCTTGGAATCATGGCGGGAATATTGTCCGTGGTATTATATATATAAATAAAATAGCGGTACCCGACAGATGATGTTCTGGGCCACCCTGGTCCACATTTTTGTCGATATCTCGAAAACGCCTTCACATATACAACTAAGGGCCACTCCCTTTTAAAACCCTCATTAATACCTTTCATTTGATACCCATGTCATACAAACACATTCCAAGGTTACCCTAGGTTCATTTTCCTACATGGTGATTTTCCCTTTCACATTTCACAAAATATGAAGGAAAATCGTCCCAAAAAAAGTCTCCCTTGGTCTACGATTTGGCCGATATTTCCCAAACGTATGTGATATGGAATTAAAAACCACTTATAAACCATCTACGAAACCCTACGAAACCAACGCAGCTAAGCTCTCAGCTGAGTATGTAATGTTCGGTTACTCCCGAACTAGCCTTCCTTACTTGTTTCTTTTTTTTATTATTTTGCCAAGTTACTGTTAACATTCTATTGTATTTTTGGCAGAGCAGAAGTTCAAGTTTTTTTTTGGCTCAGAAAAAAAATGGAGTTCAAATGAATCTGCTGCAACTTTTTTTAAAATAATTAAAACAGCTATTATATTGATTACCTGTAACAAATGCAAGAAGGTTAAAATCCACCCTAAACATGTTTAGACCAAGAGTTAATTACGCAAAGGCCGTCTTAACAAATGCTTTTTCCCATCATAATATTTCTCACAGGGAATCTGAACATTTGTGCGACAGCCGTTCGCAGTGTTTATTCGTTACTGTCTCGCTACCAACTGAACGATGGAGAGTAAGAATATGTGTGATGCAAGTCTGGCTGAATCGAGCTTTGGCGTGCCTACCACTGCTCTATACTATGTTGTACATATAAACTCTGTTCCCAATCCTTTTGTGAGTTTAGCACAAGAGGTAAGGGGCCAATGTCTGTAAAAGAGTAGATGGAGGTTTCTGCCCAATGTATCTAACGCCCGCTTTCGTACGAGTGAATGTGTAAGTCGTCTGCTACCGCTATGCTTGTACACCAGTAGCCAGACAATTTGGCGCATTGACACTTGTTTATTATGGCCCACACCGTGCCCTGCTTCCAGATTTGTTATTCTTCATGCAGCTTAGCTGTATGCTGCCGTTCTACTTAAATACACATACACATTTTTACTGTGGCCCTGGATTTAACTCAACTAGGTGTAAATAGCCTGAATGCCAACTAGTTATCCACGGGTATCTTCACAAAATTTTGCGCCATCTACTGTGTAAATTCTTAGATCCACGGATGAGGGTCAGCAATACATATTGAGATGCCAGCAGCAGTCCTTTGCATCCAGAAAGAGATGGGAAGGATTCTGGATCGGGAGAAAAACCTCCGTGGTGCTGCGAGTCCTACAGACTAATTTACAACACAAGTAACTATCGTCATGCGAGCTTTCAGCTGCATAAACGATTTCTGGAATCGGCTTTCGACATTATGGAAAGTCAACACATACACTGGTGTATGCTATCTTTTTTCAGCACTGAAGACCTGGCGATGGAGGGAAACGGGCGGGGAAAAGAACAGTGCCTTAGCCAGGAATTCTTCTGCATGACTCACAACAACAATTAGAGTTCGATGGCTGGTGGATCAAGAGGGCTGAAAAGCACGGTGCGCCATTGGCTTGGCCGCCAATGGGCACCACTGTGTGTGTGGAGTGGACGATATAAAGGATATAGGTGAGCTCCTCTTTTGTGATTTACTCTACAATAGTAATGTGCTTGATATCACGTTGAGTTGTGAGCATAATATTTATAATTTTGACAGGATGGTAATTGACAACGGACTGGTACAAATTCTAGAAATATTTAAAAGCAATACCTTACTCTTCAAAGAATGTTACCACCGTAGAGAAGCTGCTCGAATCCAATAACCTTCAAAGAAATACGCTGACAACTGCGTATAGCTGAGCTTGCAGTTAAAGAAGATCCACCGGAAAAATAAAGCTGCTATGGGGTAAGGAGTTGAAGGCAAAGAAAGAAAATTTTAAGCTCGCGTAAATAGCTTGATGCGAGGCGAAGATGGGGCTAGTATAGAAATCTGCAGGGGAACTTCTGTGCGGACCAAGACAGCGAAGCACGGAGGTCGGAGAAAGTCATAATTAGGGGAGATATAGACCCGGGACTGATAAAGAACTATAACGGGAAATAGTCACGTAGTAATAAAGAGTCCTTTAAGAAGCTTCTCAATACACATCTTTAAGTGTACAAAGGTTGGTAACATATATCATAAAGTGAATAAGTTATAAAGCCTTATGCCAAGTATGAATCGCCGGGTCCAATTCGGATATGCATTGCTATGTGTCAGATGGCAGGTGGAACGGCTGTAGATTGTTTGAAGGTTGCTTAAAAGTAAATAATGATCCGATTCTTGGAGAACGGCTCTAGTGGTCCTCACATTGCAAGTTCGAAGAACCAGTCTCTTGCACCCTAACGCCATCAGGCCCATTAGTCAGTGAATAACCCAACTAAGTTCAGTTTTATAATAGCTACATTCTAGCTCATCACCCATCTCGTTTTGAATCACCAAATTTATGGTCCACTCCTCACACCGACCAATCATTACGAAGAACGCGAGAATGCGACTGGCAATCGAAAAATGGATACCCTGTGACCGGTACTATTTGAATTCAGCTATGCCTTACAAGATTTTAGATAACAAAATCACGCTCGTTGAGTCTGAGGGCATGCTGATATGCCATATCCTTTTCGGTGGCACATTGCATATCAAGTTCTAAGCCTCTGATCTAATCTCTTCTAAACCATTACTAATCATGTTAGGATCGGTCGAATAACCGCCGTATAGATTCATTCTATGGCATCAGCCCCCCCCCCCCCCCCCCCCTTCCCCACTTTATCAAAGTAACAGATATCCTCTACACACCTCTTGCTTAATGTGAAACCATTAACAAGGAAATAAACGGCTCCTAATTCATGGGCGCCCATCCTTGGGACAGTTCTCTTTATATTTTCTGGAAAGTATCTTGAAGTCAACCAGCACACAAAAGTGTTCCAAAAGCCTAATAGAGAGCAGAGTGTCGGCATGATAACAAAAGCTTTATCCTGCTAAAGTGGTTCTATCGGCTAGAGCCTTTCGCACAAAGGAGTTATTTGGCTTAGTCAGATAATTGCTAAGCTTACACTGATTTACTTGGTAAGGTTAAGTTCACAAGGAGAGTTTAGTATCGCTTAAAAACAAAAAAGTACCTAGGAAGATATATGTACATGGAATCAGGGAGTCCACCTTAATGTTGAATGTAATGAATGTAAGAATTACCCTTATGGACATTGGAGGCTGAATTATCGGGAATGAGACAACCAATTATTTAGTGAAACTGTTTCTAGCTTTCCAAACTAATTGACTTTAATATTATAAACTTGTATTTCTTCAGAATTCTTCCGTGTTACACTGCCGGGTAAAAATTGGTATATGTGTGTGTATGGAGCGTTCAAACTGTACATACATACGTATTTATTGTTCGTGCACAAAATCATATACGTAAGCTCACTAGGACTATAGGTCGAATTTTTGAAACCGACTTTCATAAGTTTCAGGGCCGTTTTCGCATGTAATTTTTTAAATTTGTTTGGCTTAGAACAGATATACTTTAAAATTTACTGGACAAAACGGCTCTTAATCTCGATTTCATTTTGTTTTGTGTTTATTTTTCTAAAAGGAAAAGCTTCAACTGCATAGCTATTGGCTTCCCTTCTTTCTCGGGACAACTTGGAAGCCTTTATTTTTTCAGCAGCTGTGTGGAGTAAGCAAAAACTATACTCCCATTGTGCGATTATGTATACCGTTTGCTAGAAGATTGTTCTAACAGATCAGTTGTGCGAACGGATTGAATAATTCATCAGCTGTCTGCCGGGTGCGAATATTTCCAATGGAAAATTTACCTGCTATACCGATTGATATTGTTTCTCTGCACAAATGCATATCCGTCGATAGAAAAGGGCCGAGTCAATGCTTAGATGTATGTCTGCAGTTGATGTGGTTGTTGTAGCGACAAAGACACTCCCCGAAGGTTTTGGGGAGTGTTATCGATGTTGATGGCTCTTTGCGGATATAGATCTGGTACATTCCGGTAACAAGCACCATTAAGGTAAAAGCCCGACCATCGCCATGAGGAACTTGGGGTCGCCAAGAGTAGGTGAGGTTGACAACTGGGTTGGATAATCTATAAATTGCTCTGGTAGTCCCTTGAATCATATGGGTATTTTAGTCGCCTATTACGACAGTTATATCTGCCGCGGGTATAATATAAGACCGCTAACCCGCTGCAGTTGATCACGATGTGGGGTGGACAGATCTTTCATTTATTCAGCAAGCTGATTATTACTAACCAAATTTCCGCTTGCATCAACAACTCCTAGGCCCCCGTGCATCTCACTTTCTCTTCACATTGCCACAGGGCTTTTTACGCATTTCGCTAATGAGTTGCTCACTGTGTCTAGAGTGCACGAACCTTTACACTGGGGTTGGTAATAAGTATGTACAACATAACATTACACTCCATTTACTTACTTACTCCTTATCTTGCACTCATTTGTATACGCAAAAATCACTCCTCAACGTCATTGTAACAGTTTTCTTCCTGCAACGCATATTTTATTTTATCCCAATGTAGTACAATATGTACTAGACTGGGTCGATTTATTAATATCGCGCCATCGATTTTTCGAAAGGTTTTGGGCTCAGGGAAAAAAGTTCCACTACGCATACCCAAAAAAATAATTTTCGAGCCTGCGAAATTTCATTTTTTTTTACTTTTTTTCGACTTTGATTTTTAAGGTTTTTTCCATGACCTACTAAAAATGTTCATTTGATTGTAAAATTTTCATGTATACCCTGTCCGACCCAAAAATATTTTTGTTTTTCAAAAAACTGTTATCGCCAACGTTTTTAGCGGACATTTTTGGGTCGGACAGGGTATACATATGAAAATTTTTTTAGTAGGGCATGAAAAAAACTTAAAAATCAAAGTCGAAAAAAAGTAAAAAAAAAACTGAAATTTCGCAGGCTCAAAAATTATTTTTTTGGGTATGCGTAGTGGCACAAATCCTATCGAAAAATCGATGGCGCGATATCGGTTAACTTTCGTCCATACAAATCGACCCACCCTAATATGTACTAATTTCGCAGTAGGCCGGTTGGTATTGCCATGCCTAGTCCCAGCAGTATAACCAACTAGTTCTAAACAACTTGGCAACCATACTAGAAAAGAAACTAGTTACCAAGTATCTCTTCGTCATAAGAAACTGTTATATTTTACGTGAAGCAAATATTTGGAGTTCGATCAAAAACAACCCAGTCCCATACCGCTTCATATAAGCTAAAGAAATACTTTACATAGTAATTCCAAATTAAGTAACGTCCAAATTAACTCAGGCTGCCACCAGACCATTCATAAAGAACTACGGCTTCGGACTGCCTACCTGTTGGACTATTTCCATTTCAGCCCCAAAAGTATGTTCAATAACTGCTATTAATATTGCGTAGTTCATTGTTTCGCTGCAGCGGATTCTGATAAAAGTATTAATAGTCGATTTGTGGTTTTATTATGCTAGGCCATGCGCCAAAAATATGTCACATATTTTTTATACGCGGTTGCATGTGGAAATATCATTGTTACTTTGATTTGATTTGATTTTTGGTTTTTTTTGTGTATTTTGGTATTTATTTGTTTGCAAACATAAAATCGGATTTTCGTGTTCTATTTTCGAATTTTGCTGACAAGATGTTGGAAAAGTAGAGAAGAGTGCAATGCGGAAATTAACTTCCATAGTCGTACAAGAAACTGTTTAATGGAACATTTCTAGTTGCATTCTGTATAATTGAATTGAAAGTGTAAAATTGTATTTTCGGTAGATAAAGTTTTTTCCACAAACTAATTGAAACAGTTTGCACTGGTTTTACAATTTTGAGAAACACAAAGAATTCGCGTTTTTGGCGCAAAATTATTACAACTTAGGATGAACGTGTAGAGTCAAATAGTTTCTTACGCTAGTCATAAAATATTTCAATTTAAATTTATAATTTGTAACTTTTTGCCTAACGGTTTGCGAAAAAATGGAAGAAAAATTGAGTTCTTATCCGGTGGAAATATTATGTTATGGCACTGTGGTTATACGAACCTAATTGAAAAATGTGAATTTGGCAGCCGCCGTGGTGTGGTGGTAGCGTGCTCCGCCTACCACGCCGAAGATTCTGGGTTCAATTCCCTAGAAAAGCAACATCGAAAATTTAGAAAAACAAGTTTTTTTCAATTAGAAGCAGTGATTTGGCAAGCACTTCAAGTTTCGTATTTGTGCCATGAAAAGCTTCTCAGTGAAAACTCATCTGCCTTGCGGATGCCGTTCGGAGTCGGCGTAAAACATGTAGGCCCCATCACGCCAATTTGTAAGGAAAATTTAAAGGAGCACGACGCAAATTTGAAGAGATCTCGGCCTAAATTTTTACTTCAAAAATTAAAGGTAATAGTAATTATACCTTATGAATGGGGTCCCTTATTTTTGAGATTGCTAGAAGGTTACAATTAACTAAAAAGGTGTTTTACGAAATTTTCATTAGCGGTTAGCTTGGTTTAACTAACCTCACATGGACTGAATATGTGCATAGTGTTACCAGGAGTTTGGTTGATTAAACTGAACGCTACCGCCAAGAACCAGGACATGTATGTAAATATGCAACGATCTATACGTACGTATGAGTAAAAAAATATCTTGCATATTTCGAGGAGCAATCAGTTAAAGCCGCGCGGACGTGCCCAGGCCGCCCGACTCTAACATCTACCGCTTAATATATCGCAATTTCATTCGACTTCACGTTAAATTAAAAATTTTCGTCAAAATGTATTATCTTCAATTTCGGAAATCGACCACCACATTTGTTTTAAAAGTGGTAACACTGAACTTCGCCGATTTAGCTTCGAGGAGATTTAGGCCGAGGTTCTCTTCCAATTTGGGTGGTGCTTCTTTTTAATTTTTCCTAAAACCTACATACATCTTTTATGCAGATTCCGAATATTTTTTGATGTTGTTTTGCCCGGGGCTTGAATCCAGGACCTTCGGTGTGGTAGGCGGAGCATGTTATCACCACAACGTGGCCGCCGCCAACGGTACCAATTTATGTGAAAAACGTGGTAAACAGCCGACACCCAGGGTCGCGCATAATAGATAGAGAAATTGAGCTCAGTGGGTAACTCTGGCGTACTCTGCATAAGTGCTTGCCGAGGTTTGATTGATTATTCATCTTAAGATGTGGCTATAGGCGGGCGTCTGTCTTGGATCAAGCGTATTGTTTTTCAAATATGTTGCTATTTATCAATATCGTAGCCGTGTTACACACTGGACTTGGGACCCGCCATGTAAAAATCACTTTCAAAGAAAACAAGAGCAACTGCTGAGAGCTCTCTTTTCTGATTAAGACCATAACAAACGCTTCAAAGATCGTGATTTGATAGTATGTATGCATAACTGGTTGATGTTCTCGTGAAATGTGATGGAAAAGGCGAGGCAGGAGGAAAATCAAACCTTATGTCATTTACCAGAATGGCCAAGAGCAGGAAAGCGTAAGATGAAGCCAGAAAAGAGTTGCAGTATGATGTTATATCTGAATTTAAGTTCTCTGCATTGTCACAAAAACGTTATCAGCTTCGTAAATATTGGGTAAGACATCTACGAGTAATTTGAAACCCAACCGAGAAGGAAGTTTAGTGGTTATTAATAGGGACCTCATGCAGATTTGCAATGAATAAAGGCCAAAACTTTCGCCTACCAGGCTATGTTGCGCAATTACATTGAAAATGAATGGGTCAGAAAGTATTCCTATCGGCGGTAGAGAAAGCTCAGCTATGCGTCACCAGTCTGGTCGCCTGGTCGCCTGGTCTTAAAAATACACACTGTAAAAGGCTACGGACCTGTCAAAATGCTGCAATCAGAACTGCCATCGAATGTCTCCTTTTGACCGCCGAACACCATCTACATAGTGAGGCCAAAAAGCTCAATATTAAAGAGCACAACGAAATGCTGAACAAGTAGTTCTTGCTTAATTGTCACATACCACGACATCCTAGCAAACAACTGCTTGATTTAGCACCGCTTCCACGGGGATTAAGGGAACATCTCTTAAAGCACTATGACGAGATCCGGAACCTACCAACACAACCGTTTGATCCAGGCAAGCATAAGAAGGCCCTTAGCCAAATCCACACAGAATCGGCAAACGCCTTTGCCAGGACGCGCCCGGTGTACCCCGTTATTAATATGCAATATCCCACCAAGGGCGACATGAGCTGTGTTACCGGAGCGTACCGGATGTGTATCCGGCAAAGAACCATCACATCGATAACAGTCCCCAAAGCCTTCGGGGAGTAACCTTATCGCTAGAACTAAAACAACACGAATCACCCTGGCCAAACTTCGTGCCCATTGAATGGGACGAAGCACCGTTAATACAACAACAACAACAAACCCAGTAATTTGCGAAAAACGGCAGGAGGAAGCCAAATTTTGTTTGGTGCTCCGAATGGCCATAGTAATGACGAACGATTACTGTCGTAACGGCTAAGCGCCAATAAATGATGACAATGATATATAATTATGCAATACATGCAAGCCAGATTAGGTGATGTATACTTTTCAGATTTTTAGACTGCCAAAATCGAGCTACACCAAACCAATACTCCATAGAAGGGTATCAGCTTCACGACCAATTCAACCCATGGTGAAAGCCTTCAGAAACTTTTTAAATGACGCTTACTTTACTTTGGGTGCCACTACAATCAATTTACGAGACAGATTCCTCTACAATATTCTCAAAGAAACTTGGCCCATATTCAAAAGTGTACACTCAGAAAAAAAATCGTTCTAAAACGAACGAAACAAGTTCAAAATTAAGAACATTCGTTGACAAAAGTCTGTTAAGTACGTTTTTTCTTAACTCGTGACCGATGGGCTTGTTTTGAGAACAGTTTTTCCAAGCACACCGTTCGTATTTTATGACCAGTTTGGTATTGATGTGTGAAACTTCTGTGCTCATTTCAAGCACTACTTGGGCTTGATTTAAGGTTTTACGTTCTCACACTTCGAGAACGATTTGGGGTCCATTTAACATTTTTCGGTCTCAATTCAAGAACGGTTCGTGCTTGATCCCATTTATTTTTTATTAGTAATAATTTTTTTGTCATAAATAAAAAATATTTATAACAAAAAATTTTTTTATTAATATTCAAAAATTTAAGAAAAAATGCATATATACATTTTTTCATTCATTTCTCTTATTGAGAAGTTATTCTTATTTGAAGACGTAATCTACATATATACTTAAAACATTTCATAACAAGTTTGAGAATTACATCTGCATATGTGAATGGAACTGAAGAAAAAATAAGAGGTAAAAAGAGAGAACATAAAAAAATTGTTTTAAACCAATTCAGAGTTGGACGGTGATCGAACTCGCGCCACACGATATCAGTCACAACATCATAGCCGCTGTGCCACTACAACTGCTTGGCAGCTCGTGCCAAATGTTGTATTTAACTTTGTAGTGCATACGAATTGTACCGTTTCATTTTTCTTGTACTTAATTTAAGAACATTCGTTCTCATTAATAGACCATTTGTTCATAATTTAAGACCAGCCGTTCTCTTTTAAAGAAAATGGTGTCAGTTCAAGAACAAGGTTGTTGCTTTAAGAACAGGTCTTTCGTTTTTCAAGAACAAAAAAGTAAGAACATGAAGAGCTTGAATTGAGTCCGGTGGTGCTGGATTTCAGAACGGTGTTTTTCTCTGAGTGTAGCGTCCTCCAGAAAAGTTTCAATTGAATTAAATATATCATCGTGTCTTCGGAAATAAAGAACTTTTCCTTTGCAAAACCGAAACGTTAGTTTGAATAAATCGGTTGCATTCCTTGATTGTTAATGTATTGACTAGAAACGAATAACGTAGATAAATTTCTAAAACAGAATAGCTGAAGTGGAGTCCTCGCAGCTATTTGTTTTTTTTTTTTTTTTTGTAAAAGTTCAAAGGGTTTGTGGATTCGCCCCTAGCCAAAGTTCTGAATACGGTACTGTCATGTCGATAATCATCATAAGCAAATACATAATTAAAAAAGCAATTAAATACAAATTAATAAATACATGTCTACACTCAGAGGAAAACACCGTTCTAAAATCCAGCACCACCGGACTCAATTCAAGCTCTTCATGTTCTTACTTTTTTGTTCTTGAAAAACGAAAGACCTGTTCTTAAAGCAACAACCTTGTTCTTGAACTGACACCATTTTCTTTAAAAGAGAACGGCTGGTCTTAAATTATGAACAAATGGTCTATTAATGAGAACGAATGTTCTTAAATTAAGTACAAGAAAAATGAAACGGTACAATTCGTATGCACTACAAAGTTAAATACAACATTTGGCACGAGCTGCCAAGCAGTTGTAGTGGCACAGCGGCTATGATGTTGTGACTGATATCGTGTGGCGCGAGTTCGATCACCGTCCAACTCTGAATTGGTTTAAAACAATTTTTTTATGTTCTCTCTTTTTACCTCTTATTTTTTCTTCAGTTCCATTCACATATGCAGATGTAATTCTCAAACTTGTTATGAAATGTTTTAAGTATATATGTAGATTACGTCTTCAAATAAGAATAACTTCTCAATAAGAGAAATGAATGAAAAAATGTATATATGCATTTTTTCTTAAATTTTTGAATATTAATAAAAAATTTTTTGTTATAAATATTTTTTATTTATGACAAAAAAATTATTACTAATAAAAAATAAATGGGATCAAGCACGAACCGTTTTTGAATTGAGACCGAAAAATGTTAAATGGACCCCAAATCGTTCTCGAAGTGTGAGAACGTAAAACCTTAAATCAAGCCCAAGTAGTGCTTGAAATGAGCACAGAAGTTTCACACATCAATACCAAACTGGTCATAAAATACGAACGGTGTGCTTGGAAAAACTGTTCTCAAAACAAGCCCATCGGTCACGAGTTAAGAAAAAACGTACTTAACAGACTTTTGTCAACGAATGTTCTTAATTTTGAACTTGTTTCGTTCGTTTTAGAACGATTTTTTTTCTGAGTGTATACACTTATCAGTGAACGGTCTTTTATCTGATCAGCTCCCTAAAGTTAGATAGCTTTGGTTTAATTACAATTAATACATTTAACAAAAGTATGATTTAATTAAATATTAAGTGATAAAGTTTATCGTAAATGACGACACGGAAGGGCTTGTTGACTGATCAATAACTAGTTCGAAAAATCGAATTTTTACATTTATTGTAGTCTTTTTAAAGTTTACTCCTCTGCGCTGCTAAACGCAAGGAGCAAAAACACAAGGAAAACTAGACGTCTCCTATACAATTCCCACGGCGTCCGGTGCCATGCACCGGAGCGACTCTGGATTTTTTTCCGACCAAGCGCTATCATTCCAGTGTAACTCCATTTAATTTGTTGCGTCCCTCCCACAAACTGTCATCCTCGAAAGAGCTCCTTGCAGTTGTACTGCTCCATACTCTCCTGCTGCGGTTAGTTATTTAACCTGGCCACTGTCCCAGGCTGTGGTTCTGCTGTATATGCCGGAAAAGGATCTACACCCAGACGGTCATAGCCTTGTCAGTGTGTAACGTGTAAATGCTGGTTGCAAAGTTCGGGTTGTTCTGGGGTAGAACCCAAAGTTCGTCATCCCCCAAATTTCTAAAAAAAACTTTTGTTGCTTCCTGATATTCGAGTTCAATGACGCTCCGCGGTTCACGCTCAAGCTACCTCCACTATCTTCTAACAGCAACATTGCTTAGCAGACCACATCAACTGTCCGCTTTTGGTCGCGCCAAACGGCGCCTCCAACAAACGCGGCGGCTGCAACCCATCACTACAATCTTCGCGTAAGGGGATATTTCATCGGCAGCGTCTGTCCACCACGAGGTGCGGCTGCGAGCGGGCGTCTGTCTTGGATCAACCGTCTCGCTATATAAACGTAAAAATAATATTTTCATCCCCGCTGAGCGGGTTGTGCGCTGGGCTTGGGACCCGCCATGTCAAACCACACTCTAATGAAAAACTCAACAAAGCCTCGGAATCCAACTAACTAACCACAGATATTTGAATGACAAGAAACTAAGTGTGGCCCGGGGAACGGCAGTTTTATTAGCCGGAAACATACTACCAATGCCTTTTGTTTCAAAGATATGTCAACGCTAGTTTGGTGGTTAAGTTCAGAGTATTTCTCGATAGTTTGGGACTTTTATTTCGAGATTATTTCAAACATTTTTGAAACTATGTCGAAAACGCACAATTTCGTTAATCCCGAAACCTTTCTAGAAATAGTCCTGACCCATGAACGAAAATAATGGCAAGATAAGCCGGGCACGTCACTGCGTTAGTCATGTATGTAACATTACAACAACAGTGTCTTATAAGAGAACATACTTGCAGCCTCATATAAAATAAATAAATATAAGGCAGGAAATGCCTCCGAAGAGATTAAGGCCGAGGTACTGCAACCTCATATACTCATCTTGTAATCAAAGATGCCTTCAACGTAGCAAATGGGAAGAAATTAGTAATTTAGTTAAAATTTTAAATCAGTTTGACCAATTAACTGCTGTACTATGTAGAGATAAAAATTTGACACTGCTGATAGTCCGTCCTTTGGTTCGTCGTATTATTAAAACTCACATGGCAACATCCCCAGAAGGCTGTGCAAATCTGTTTAAATTTAAAGGATTTGCGTGTAACTCTCTCTTCGATAGATTTTATATGGATTGCGTTACATTTCGGCTCCCTTAAATACCCTCGATATAAGAATCTACTTATGAAGTCTTTCTTACACTAGAACAGGTCAGAAGGCAACTTCAACCAACCAATGTCGGCCATTATACTCATCCCTTAACATGGTTGAAAAACCAACATACGATTTTTCATGAGTCATACAGATTGATGACGGAGTATTTATGTATAACGCTACATCAGCAGAATCTGAGCATTCTTTCTCCATAGGATTATCGAGCGGCGGCAACGTCAGCCCTGCGTCTAAGAGAGCTGTCGTGTTGGAACAACAAGACCACAGGACACTCAAGTATACTAAGCAAATACAGTTTTTCCCCCCTTGCACGGATCGGTGTGCGACCACAACAGTTGCGAAAACAAACTTTAAGATAAATATCCCCAGCAGGGATGACTGGACGGAGTCGGATAGGTGCCTTGCTATTGACAGCAGGATTTCCATATACACGGACGGCTCCAAGCTAAACGGTAGAGTTGGAGGTGGAGTATACACAAGGGACCTTGACCTCCAGCTCTCCTTCAGACTATCCGACCACCGCAGTGTATTCCAGGCAGAAGTTGCAGCCATAATGGAAGCCGCAGCTAGGATAGGGACACACATCGTCGGCAAAGAAATTTTTATTTTCAGCGACAGCCAAGCTGCCATAAAATCTCTTGGCTCCTACTCGTTCAATTCTGAACTACCACTAAACTGTCGCTGATCTCTTCAAGAGATGGCTCAACAGAACCGTGCATACCTCACATGGGTCCCTGGATGAATTCGCTAGGCAGGGTATAAGCAGGCAGGTTCTTCCTGAAATAAATAATAAATACAATGTTATAATTTTTTCTATCTAACTACACTCGCTTACTATCTCGTTTATGTTGGGATTTGAAAATAAACAAAGACATTTCTTGCCAACATTTCTTTTTTGTGTCGACAAATATTTGAGAATATGTAAGTATTTTAAATATATTTTTTATTTTGCTTCTTTGTAGATTATTGGCCTAACTATAGTGACCGCCTCTGTATGGATGCTTACAGATCCCACATTTATGCTGTCGATGACCCAATCCTATAATCATTATTCCATTGCACTTTATATCTTCTTTAGCATTGGTTGGCTCATCATTTTGGGTGCTTTCTTCGGTTGTTGTGGCGTTGTGAGAGAATCACAATGTTTGCTTGTATCGGTAAGTAAAACAAGTAAGGAAGGTTAAGTTCGGGTGTAACCGAACATTACATACTCAGTTGAGAGCTATGGTGACAACATAAGGGAAAATAACCATGTAGGAAAATGAACCGGGGGAAACCCTGGAATGTGTTTGTATGACATGTGTATCAAATGAAAGGCATTAAAGAGTATTTTATGAGGGAGTGGGCCATAGTTCTATAGGTGGACGCCATTTAGGGATATAGCCATAAAGGTGGACCAGGGGTGACTCTAGAATGCGTTTGTCGATATGGGTATCAAAAGAAAGGTGTTAATGAGTATTTTAAAAGGGAGTAATCCTTAGTTCCATGGGTGGACGCCGTTTCGAGATATCGCCATAAAGGTGGACCAGGGGTGACCCTAGAATTTGTATGTACAATATGGGTATCAAAAGAAAGGTGTTAATGAGTATTTTAAAAGGGAGTAATCCTTAGTTCCATAGGTGGACGCCGTTTCGGGATATCGCCACAAAGGTGGACCAGGGGTGACCCTAGAATTTGTTTGTACAATATGGGCATCAAACGAAAGGTGTTAATGAGTATTTTAAAAGGGAGTGGGCCTTAGTTCTATAGGTGGACGCCGTTTCGAAATATCGCCATAAAGGTGGACCAGGGGTGACTCTAGAATGTGTTTGTAAGATATGGGTATCAAATTAAAGGTATTAATGACGGTTTTAAAAGGTGGTGGTGGTTGTTGAATAGGTGGTCGCATTTTCGAGATATCGCCATAAAGGTGGACCAGGGGGACCCTAGAATTTGTTTGTACAATATCGGTATCAAAAGAAAGGTGTTAATGAGTATTTTAAAAGGGAGTAATCCTTAGTTCCATAGGTGGACGCTGTTTCGAGATATCGCCATAAAGGTGGAGCGGGGGTGACTCTAGAATTCGTTTGAACAATATGGGTATCAAACGAAAGGAGTTAATGAGTATTTTAAAAGGGAATGGGCCTTAGTTCTATAGGTGGACGCCTTTTCGGGGTATCGCAATAAAGGTGGACCAGGGGTGACTCTAGACTTTTTTTGTACGATATGGGTATCAAACGAAAGGTGTTAATGAGTATTTTAAAAGGGAGTGGGCCTTAGTTCTATAGGTGGACGCCGTTTCGAAATATCGCCATAAAGGTGGACCAGGGGTGACTCTAGAATGTGTTTGTACGATATGGGTATCAAATTAAAGGTATTAATGAGGGTTTTAAAAGGGAGTGGTGGTTGTTGAATAGGTGGTCGCATTTTCGAGATATCGCCATAAAGGTGGACCAGGGGTGACCCTAGAATTTGTTTGTACAATATGGGTATCAAAAGAAAGGTGTTAATGAGTATTTTAAAAGGGAGTAATCCCTAGTTCCATAGGTGGACGCCGTTTCGAGATATCGCCATAAAGGTGGAGCAGGGGTGACTCTAGAATTCGTTGGTGCAATATGGGTATCAAACGAAAGGAGTTAATGAGTATTTTAAAAGGGAGTGGGCCTTAGTTCTATACGCGGACGCCTTTTCGAGATATCGCCATAAAGGTGGACCAGGGGTGACTCTAGAATGAGTTTGTACGATATGGGTATCAAATTAAAGGTATTAATGAGAGTTTTAAAAGGGAGTGGTGGTAGTTGTATATGTGAAGGCGTTTTCCAGATATCGACCAAAATGTGAACCAGGGTGACCCAGAACATCATCTGTTGGATACCGCTAATTTATTTATATATGTAATACCTGCCAAGATTTTAAGGGTTTTTTATTTCGCCCTGCACAACTTTTTCATTTTCTTCTACTTAATATGGTAGGTGTCACAACCATTTTATAAAGTTTTTTCTAAAGTTATATTTCGCGTCAATAAAACAATCCAATTACCTTACCATGTTTCATCCCTTTTTTCGTATTTGGTATAGAATTATGGCATTTTTTTCATTTTTCGTAATTTTCGATATCGAAAAAGTGGGCGTAGTCATAGTCGGATTTCGTTCATTTTTCATACCAAGATAAAGTGAGTTCAAGTAAGCATTTAAGTTCATTAAAGATATGTCGATTTTTGCTCAAGTTATCGTGTTAACGGCCATGCGGAAGGACAGACGGACGACTGTGTATAAAAACTGGGCGTGGCGTCAACCGATTTCGCCCATTTTCACAGAAAACATTTAACGTCATAAAAGCTATACCCCTACCAAATTTAAAAGGATTGGTTAATTTTTGTTCGACTTATGGCGTTAAAAGTATCCTAGACCAATTAAATGAAAAAGGGCGGAGCCACGCCCATTTTGAAATTTTCTTTTATTTTTGTATTTTGTTGCACCATATCATACTGGAGTTGAATGTTGACATAATTTACTTATATACTGTAAAGATATTAAATTTTTTGTTAAAATTTTACTTTAAAAAAATTTTTTTTTAAAAGTGGGCGTGGTCCTACTCCGATTTTGCTAATTTTTATTAAGCGTACATATAGTAATAGGAGTAACATTCCTGCCAAATTTCATCATGATATCTTCAACGACTGCCAAATTACAGCTTGCAAAAGTTTTAAATTACCTTCTTTTAAAAGTGGGCGGTGCCACGCCCATTGTCCAAAATTTTACTAATTTTCTATTCTGCGTCATAAGCTCAACTCATCTACCAAGTTTCGTCGCTTTATCTGTCTTTTGTATTGAATTATCGCACTTTTTCGGTTTTTCGAAATTTTCGATATCGAAAAAGTGGGCGATCTGCCTTGCAGATGCCGTTCGGAGTCGGCATAAAACATGTAGGTCCCGTCCGGCCAATTTGTAGGGAAAAATCAAGAGGAGCACGACGCAAATTGGAAGAGAAGCTCGGCCTTAGATCTCTTCGGAGGTTATCGCGCCTTACATTTTTTTTTTTTATTTATGTGACTTATGGCTTCACAACAATAATAAAGATCCAGTGTACCATTATGTATAGGAGGATAACGCACATCGTATTTATTTATTTAGCTTATAAATTATCAAAAAAAAAAAAAAAAATACCACTGTGTGTGCTCTAAACATGTTTCACTATTCCCAATACTTTTTTAAATTTCTTATGATTTATGACTTACATTAGTTTTACGCTTACTATTTGTAGTTTTTCTGCGTAATTTTGGTGGTTATGGTGGCACAAATAGCCGCCGGCGCATGGGCATTCCACAACAGAGAAAAACTCGATGACATTGTAAGGGCATCAGTGAAATATTCGGTGCAAGAGGAATATGGACAATCCAGCATGAGTGCGCGCACAGTCACATTCGATACAATACAAAAAAATGTAAGTATATTAACATACATATGTACATATATACATACATCATGTATGAAATGTAAAATATGTGCAATGATGAAATATTTATTTACATAGCCAAACCATGTTTTAGATGTTTGTATGAAAAGACATATTTTCACGCTCGTATATGTAAACATACTCAAGTTTCTCAAATTTCAAAATTTTTTTTTTGCTTTTTTGTTTTGGCTTCCTATTTATTCTTTTTTTGTTTTAGTTAAAATGTTGTGGCGCTGATGGTCCCGCCGATTGGGCAACGAGTCGCTTCAATAATGTCGATCGTACAAATATTGTCGATATTGCCATTTCATCGATGAATGTATTTTATAATATACCCGAATCGTGTTGCAAAGATGAACTCCAGGAAAATGTGTGTGAGATGTCGAGGAAATTAAAATTTGGCGGTTCATTGAATCAGGCCATACATCAACAGGTGAGTGGAAAACAAATTAAAGTATGTTATTTTATTTAAAGTAATTATACTGTGAATAACGAGAAGTTTACGGCGTTCCACAACAATTTTCAATAAAAAAGCCTTGGAAATGGTGACTAAGAAGTGTTTTTTCAATTATCGGGATAGTTTTTTATCTAAACATATAATTTTAAGCCTTTCGAATAATTTCTATAAAATATTTCAACACCACCCCCCCCCCCCCCCCCCCCCCTTTTTACCAAAACAATATAATATTATATATTCAAAAATTATAAACCAATTAAGTCGTAGGTTGAATATATCAACTATAACAAGAGTTAAATACATATTTAATAATAATATGATTATAACACATTACTAAAACTAATATCTATGTGCAAAATTTGCCCCATCGTCTATCGTAATCGAAACCAGTTTTAATTTGCAGAATGAACTTTCGAAGCTAGAAATTTATACTGAGATAGTCAAGAGTATTTGATGTGCCACTCGCAGGTTTGGAGAAACATCTTCTCCATACGAGATTATAAAAGTAAGTAGTTCTAACGGAGTTTTAGGTTCATTTTCTTTTCTACTGTGAAGTAATATTTTGCAGTCACATATTTCGATAAAAAGTTCTGTTCCATCGAAATCCGTATTATAAAATTCACCCAAGTTCTTACAATTCCTATCTAAGTCGTTATCATCATTGCTTAAGAAATTCCCAACGTCTAAGAGAAATCCAAATCTAAAATTTAGGTCGTTAAGTCGTGTAAATCTTGTACGTATTTCTTTTTGGATACGATCGAGAACACTTTTCATAACGGGAAAATTTCACATTCTGCGGAAAGGCCAATATCTCTAGCCGATTCTCCGGCATTTTGCGGCGCATTCTTACACGTTTTACTTATATCAATATCCCATTTTTTACAAAGAGACTTGGCTTTTTCTATTGCTTCTTCACAGAGAGTGTCTCGAATTTCGTATAGTTCAGTCGCTAATGATTTAAGATCATGATACACTTCTCTAAAATTTGTCCCCGAACCTTGTAGTCTGAGCTGCACACGTGCAATCCTCCTTAAGATTTCATACCAAAAATGAACTAATATTATGAAACAAAAATTTAGTATATTTGCAACAGAACTGTAGCTTCGCTTCTGGTGTCACTTGTGGTGTTAGTGTCCTCTGCTAATTTTTCTAAGTGTTCTACTACATTCTCTAGCCCATCGACGATAACGCTAACCGCTTGTATTCTGGCGCTCCATCGTGTTTCAGATTCACGTTTGACAGTTTTTGTTAAAGCATTTTTTAATAATTCCCATCGTAACATTGTGTGAGGACCCCAAAGCCGAGGATTTTGTATCCTCACAACATTTTGAAATAACTTGAAATATATAACAATATTTGAATTTATCACTTATACATTTTATATGAAGCACCAGAAATATACAGTATACCTTTATGAATTATACCCTAAATACATATATTCTGTTGTACATTGAATTGATAATTATTAAATTGAAGGACAAATTAGACTTGCGCACTTTTGCACGCAAGCAAAATATTTACATTTTCGCAAACAAATTTTAAATATAGGATCACCCTAATACGCATTGAATATTTGGAAGGGAGGTAGATACGCACAAAACATAAAAATGCAGCGGTCAATCAACCCTTTGCACACTCAAAATCCAATACACCCAGCTACAAATATAACATACATAATAACTTAAGTGAACGGAGATCAGCAGCAAGTCGTCAAAATAAGCGCCGCTACTAATTGAAATTTCGCTACACATATTTACGCACTAGCATACAACACACCAACGCACGCCATACTACAGAAGGCAGAAGCATTGGGCAAAGCAAAACACAACATTAGAATCAGGTGACCACAAACAAATGTACAAACACACAATAGTTAAAGCAAAGGCTGGAAAGCACGGCATGAGCAAGTGCAAAGGCATTGTATTCAATAAGGAGCATTATGGCGCATGGAAATTCATGGGAAGGAAATATTGACCGGAATAACAGTTGTTTAATATTGTTAATACTATTAGTTAAAAGTTGTTATTATAAAATAACCGTTTGCCTGCGTGCAAAAATTAGTATATAAGGGCGACGAATTCGCATTAAGAGACAGAGATTAGGAGACAGGCATACGAATCGGTAGGTTTTATAACTACCGAGCAAGAGTACACCTGAAGGGTTTTGACTTCATTTGTACTAAAAGTATATTCGTCTGGAGGCTTTATTACTCCATTCGACCGCAGAGGTTGGCCGAGGGCTTTATTACCTCAGTCACCTCTTACAAAGCAAGGGAATCAGCTAGGAGTAGGAATAGAATTTTTATTAAATAAATACTTTTATAACGTTTTATAAGGAATAAACAGGGTTATTCTTTTAGAAGGACCGGTAGGAATTTCTACTTCCAGGAACCCTGGACGGACTGAGGCTAACCCCGGCAAAGTCAAAGGAAAAGTCCGTCACATTTTGGCGCCCGAGCAGGTTAAACAAATCAAATTTTAAGATATACTTTCAGAGCATCAGAAACGAAGAGGGAAACAAGATTCACACACTTCTGGGTTAATACGACGAGGATATAAAGCATAACAATGGTAAAGGTATCATGGATATACTATCTCACTCGAGAGGATCTGGTAGCCTACAGCACGGAATTTGGGCTAGAGGATGGCGGAACGGTTGACGAACTAAGAAAACGATTGGCGGCATTCATCCAAGAGGAGAAGGATAACGAGAATTTACGGGATCGATTCACAGAGTTGGCGATTCGGCATGCGCGGTTAACAAATCCACAAGCATCAAAGACAAGCAGCGAACTAAATTCACCAAGAAATGGTAGGCAGGCAAATGGTGCACCCAATCAATTGGAGGTCAGACAACCACCGGTACATTTTATTCAGCAGCCTGGTACGTACGTAACGACAAATTATATTCAACAGCCTGGCACATATGCAACGATCATGGACAGAGTAAGGAAGTGGGGATTAAAGTACGACGGAGGCAAATATCTCCTAGGATTCATCGAAAGAGTGGAGGAGCTAGCAGATGGGTATGAAATCAACCGCAACACAATTCCAAAAGCGCTGTCGGAGTTATTGAAGGACAAAGCATTGGTATGGTACAGGAATAACAACCGGCATTGGTAGGAGTGGGACGCCTTCAAGAAGGACTTCCTGAAGTTCTTTCTAAACTCCCGATACTTAGAGCAATTGGAAGATGAAATTCGAATGCGCGTACAACGACAAGGTGAGCTATTTAAAGATTATGTCTTAGTATTACAAGGACTCATGCATCACGCGGGCTACACCGAGGAGCAGAAACTAACCCGCATCTACAGAAACTCGCGCAGAGAGTACCAACTATATATAAAGCGAAGCGAGGTCAGTAATCTTGAGGAGCTGGTAAGTTTAGCTCAAGACTATGAAAATATTACTCCTGACAGGGAACCAATGCGACCTACCACAAGGCCATTCATACCACGGCGTCAAGAAGGTCAGTACCAGTGTCTCCAGGCAGAACAAAGACAAGAGAAGAGAGTAGAAGTCCAACAACAGCAGAGGTCAGAGCCACAACAAGAATATGTAGATACAAGAACGGCCTGCAGACGATGCGGAAGAGGCGGTCACTTTTCATACGGGTGCCGAGGCATAAGAAGAGAATTTTGCTGGACATGTGGTAAGATAGGCGTGCTCACGCGTGGTTGTTGTAGGAAGCCACAGGGAAACGACCAGAGACCACATTGGAACCGAGGGATGGGATCTTCGGATAAATTAGACATGTTCAAATACACAAATGGCCGCATATTGGTAACAACGTATGTGAACGGAGAAGAAGCGGTAGCAGCGATTGACACGGGAGCAACGAGGAGCTTTATAAGTGATGCAATGGCGAAAAGATTAAAAACTGGCAAATTCAAGGAAGTAAAGACGAGAGTAAGAATGGGCGACGGCAGAGCAATAATAGTGAAAGAAGCGGTAGATGCAGAATTAAGAATGGGTGATAAAGTACAGAGAAACGAGATGCTAATCCTACCGGGACTGGGCGATGAGGTGGTAATTGGCACGGACTATCTGGCGAAGGTAAACTTTGAGATGAGATGTGGTGGTCAAGAAATAACGTTGAGAGTAGACGAACGGAAGCAAGAGGTAGTGACATGTACAACTATGGTCGAAACAAATAGCGAAGATTTCAAGGAACACAACCCAATGGCGGCGATAGCAACTAGCAAGACAGAAGATGCTGTGAGTAAATTTCTGAGCCAAGAATTACAGGTATTTGCAAAGATGTCAGGAGTATCCAACGTGGCCACACACAAAATAGTTATGAGGGACGACCATCCAATTAAGCAAAGGTACTATCCGAAGAATCCGAAAATGCAAGAAATTATTATTAAGGAAGTCGACGAGCTGATCGAAAAGGTTGTATCGAACCATCGAATAGCCCGCACAGCGCACCCATAGTTTTGGCAAAGAAGAAGAATGGCAAATGGAGACTCTGCGTAGACTACCGTCAACTAAACGCAAGATCAGTACCAGACGCATACCCTTTACCACGTATACAACATATCTTGGACAAATTAAGAGGCGCGAGATTTATCAGTAGCCTGGACTTGAAAAATTGATATTGGCAAATCCCTATGGAAGCAAGCAGCAAGCAATACACCGCATTCACAGTACCTGGGCGTGGACTATACCAATGGAGGGTAATGCCATTTGGCTTGCACTCAGCCCCAGCAACTTTCCAGAGAGCACTTGATCGTGTCATAGGACCAGAATTGGAACCATACGCGTTTGCTTATCGTGACGATATTATCATTACAAGTAAAATATTGGAAGAGCACATTGCACATTTAACAGAAGTATTTCGAAGGCTGCATAGAGCGAACCTGAGGATAAACCCTTAAAAATGTGAGTTTTTTAAGAAAAGGTTAAAATATCTAGGTCATGTCGTTAGCGAGGAAGGCATCCATACCGACCCAGACAAGATAGCAGCCATCAAAGAACTGGAACCACCGAAGAATATACGAGAGTTACGACGTTTTCTAGGAGTTGTGTCATGGTATAGAAGGTAGTAAGTGGAGGTGGGCTGAAGAGCAACAATCAGCATTCGAAGCACTTAAGGCAGCACTGACGCAGGCACCGGTACTCGCTTGTCCAGATTTCTCAAGGAAGTTTAGTTTACAGACGGATGCAAGTGATTTTGGTCTTGTGCAGTACTTACGCAAGGTTCAGGCGACGAAGAGCGAGTAATAGCATACGCAAGCCGCAAGTTAAACAAGGCAGAGATGAACTACTCACCGACAGTAAAGGAGTGTTTGGCAATAGTCTGGGCAATACGAAAGATGAGCCCATACGTAGAAGGAGACACGTTTACAGTAATAACAGATCACCTAGCGTTGAAATTGTTGAATGCGATAGAGTCCGACTGGTCGGATTGCGAGATGGGCGCTGGAACTACAGCAATACTCATTTGACGTACAGTACCGAAAAGGAAAGTTGAACGTTGTGGCAGATGCATTATCAAGGCAACCGATGGACGAGCAGTTGGGTACGTTGACGATGGATGACAGAAAAGCCGAGTTTAAGTGGCTTAAAGCAAAGATGGAAGATATAAGAAAGGCCCCGGAGAAATTCCCAGAGTACGTTAGCGAGGATGGAAAGTTGTACAGACGCATAGGAAGTCAGCTGGATGGCGAAGATGCAGTGCCATGGAAGCTATGTGTGCCGACTCCACAAAAATGCAGAGTGCTAGAGGAGATTCACGACACACCGAGCGCAGGGCATATGGGCATCCGAAAATCGATAGCAAGAGCAACAACACGTTATTACTGGCCAGGAATGTTCAGGGATATAAGGAAGTACGTACAGCAGTGCCACACGTGTCAAATATACAAACCGAGTCAACAGTCAGCCGCGGGTAAGATGCTAACGAAGATTTCAGAGGAGCCTTGGGCAACAGTCTGTGCAGACTTTGTTGGTCCAATGCCACGATCGAAGCATGGCAACACAATGGCACTAGTATTCTTAGACAAATTTTCAAAATGGGTAGAGGTAATACCAGTCCGAAATGCAACGACAGAATGTTTAATACGAGGATTTCGAGAGAGGATTTTGGCACGGTTCGGCGTCCCAAAAGTATTTATTACGGACAACGGAGCTCAGTTTATCAGCAGACGTTTTAAGAGATTTTTAGAGGAACTTGGCGTGAAACACCAATTAACGGCACCGTACACACCGCAGGAGAACCCGACAGAGAGGGCAAACAGGAACCTCAAGAGGATGATAGCACAATTTACGGGAAAAGAGCAAAAGACATGGGATGAGTCGTTACCAGAGATAACGCTGGCATTGAATACAAGTGTATGTGAATTGACAAGTTACAGTCCAGCATACATAGTACAAGGGAGGGAACCGAGAATCCCCAACAGCCTTTACGATGAGCAGACATTTGGTACAGGTGAGAAATTGGCGAACCCAGGAGAGAAGTCAACGAGGATGAAAGAAATATTCGATATGGTACGGCCGCAATGACGACCGGCGATAGGCGACCTAGTGCTGGTAAAGGATCATCAGCTGTCAAAAGCGGCGGATAACTTTGCAGCCAAACTAGCGCCCAGGTACTGTGGACATCACCGGGTAACGAACTTTGTGTCCCCAGTGATCGTAGAGCTAGACAAAGTCTTCAGAGGAAGGAGGAGGACAGCCCACCTAAGTGAGCTGAAATCATACCACGCAGCCGACGCCGCCGACAACAACGAATTCATGAGGCAAAGTCACAAACAGAGATACAAGAAGGACGCTAGTGAAGATCAAACCGCGTCAACATCGTCAAATCGAGCAGCAAACAACAATCCCGAGGTACAACAACAGAGAAAGAACAGCGAGGTAGCCATTTGCGGTACGCTCACACGAGTCAGCGAAGAGACCAAGAGACAACACGGAGAGAACCAAGGTACAAGTCCACAGATGATAGCATACAGAGACGGTCAAGTACAAAACATTGCGGAGAATCAGGTACGAATATTTCCAGAAAATAAATTACAGATCGCCAGAGTACCGGCTCATGGATCAAGATTACACCTGGGAAGGCAGTTCGTTATGGCAGGCTTAAACGAACACACACCCAGAGACAACTGCAGAATTACAGACTATTTTGTAAGATTCTACTTCAATCCGAATGAAATCGGCAGTAACGGACACGCCCAACCGAGACAGTGTCAAATCACACACGAAGAAGTTTCATATCAAGAAGTACCCGGAAGTCGAATCAACCACTAAAAGCTCGGTAAACTCTAACTACAATTACATAAATATCCCATAAATATACTCTTTAACTATGCGCATGGTATACCACGTTTTTTTAAAATCAACCATACATGGCGGGAACACCCTAAGGAAAATCCACCAGGTTTTCATTTATTTTATAGACTGGCATCACACATACCGCCGACGGGAAGGGCAGCGAAACGCCAACAACCAACGACGACAGCGAAATTTAAGCCGTAAGGCCAGCGGGGTCAACGGCAGCCTCAACGACAAAAACAGCGACATATTAAGCCTGATGGCCGACGACGAAGCAGCATGGGCGAACAGCACTTCCGCGTACGGATCACGCGCACCGACCTGGTGACGGTGGATCTCATTGCGGCAGGTGAGGGGGGAGTGTGAGGACCCAAAGCCGAGGACTTTGTATCCTCACAACATTTTGAAATAACTTGAAATATATAATAATATTTGAATTTATCACTTATACATTTTATATGAAGCACCAGAAATATACAGTATACCTTTATGAATTATACCCTAAATACATATATTCTGTTGTACATTGAATTGATAATTATTAAATTGAAGGACAAATTATACTTGCGCACTTTTGCACGCAAGCAAAATATTTACATTTTCGCAAACAAATTTTAAATATAGGATCACCCTAACACGCATTGAATATTTGGAAGGGAGGTAGATACGCACAAAACATAAAAATGCAGCGGTCAATCAACCCTTTGCACACTCAAAATCCAATACACCCAGCTACAAATACAACATACATAATAACTTAAGTGAACGGAGATCAGCAGCAAGTCGTCAAAATAAGCGCCGCTACTAATTGAAATTTCGCTATACATATTTACGCACTAGCATACAACACACCAACGCACGCCATACTACAGAAGGCAGAAGCATTGGGCAAAGCAAAACACAATATTAGAATCAGGTGACCACAAACAAATGTACAAACACACAATAGTTAAAGCAAAGCAAGTGCAAAGGCTTGTATTCAATAAAGAGCATTATGGTGCATGGAAATTCATGGGAAGGAAATATTCACCGGAATAACAGTTGTTTTATATTGTTAATACTATTAGTTAAAAGTTGTTATTATAAAATAACCGTTTGCCTGCGTGCAAAAATTAGTATATAAGGGCGACGAATTCGCATTAAGAGACAGAGATTAGGAGACAGGCATACGAGTCGGTAGGTTTTATCATTACCGACCAAGAGTACACCTGAAGGGTTTTGACTTCATTTGTACTAAAAGTATATTCGTCTGGAGGCTTTATTACTCCATTCGACCGCAGAGGTTGGCCGAGGGCTTTATTACCTCAGGCACCTCTTACAAAGCAAGGGAATCAGCTAGGAGTAGAAATAGAATTTTTATTAAATAAATACTTTTATAACGTTTTATAAGAAATAAACAGGGATATTCTTTTAGAAGGACCGGTAGGAATTTCTACTTCCAGGAACCCTGGACGGACTGAGGCTAACCCCAGCAAAGTCAAAGGAAAAGTCCGTCACAATTGAACGTGAGAAAACAGATATATGCTTTTAATTATTCCAAAACCTGTCGCAAGTGTTTCGGATATATGCATGCATTTTTTAGTATAGAAATTTTTTTTCAGAAATCAGTTATAATAAAAATACAAATTATCCAGGAAGTTCGCGGATCATTTGGCGCCGCCCTGTGAGTAGCGCCCGGTGCAAGATGCCCCCCCCCCCCTTCCTTCTGTACATTTTTTACAAATATGATCCCCAATAACAAATAAAATAAAACGTAGTGCTCTGGTTTTTGGTACTAAAGAGAATTTCGATATTACTTTACTTGTAATTGGTGTCGTGGGGTGCGCACGTATTTTTCTTTGCTCCGTATTAAAATTAAAAAATAAAAAAATAAAGTAAATATGAAGTGCTCGGTTTGTGTACAAAAAATCGATAGAAACAATCTTTCAAAGGTAACTTGTGCTGATTGCGCTAGCTCTTTTCATTATTCTTGTGCGAATGTTAAAAAAGACGACATTGAATATATGAATGCTGAAAACATAAAATTCAGATGCGACAAGTGCAATGCTCTTCGGCGCAAATCACTTCAAAATCAGCCTTTGTCATTTCCAACAACAAAAGATGCTCAGCAACAGCAGAATGCAGAACTTTGCTTACGGAACCAAATGCAGCAAAAACAGCATGTAACAAAATCACAACAACAACAAGAACAACAAAGCAATGAAGAGCCGAACGAAGCGACTGCAAGCAAAGCACAATTTTGCGCCAAAACAATTACACTTCAGCTCCTTTATGAAGAAATAATTGCTTTAAAAAAAATAAACACCGATTACCTGTCAACGATAAATGAAATGAAAGAAGAAAATGCAAAGCTAAAAATAAAAGTAAACAATCTGGAAAGTAGACTCAACTGGAGAGAGCAAAAGCAACTGGAGAACGACATTGAGTTAGTTGGTGTACCTAACGTGGATAATGCAAATGTAGGAGAGTGTGTGCAAAGAATATTTAGAGAAGCTCTTAATATCACTGTCTCAGCAGAAGATATTAGTAAGTGTTATGTAAAGAGCATTAAAAAATCCAGGCATGCTTAACGAACGAAACGATATCATTTCGTTACGATAATCAACGCTATGACTTCGTTTCGTTTATTAACGTTGATTATCGTAACGAAATGATATCGTTTCGTTCGTTAAGCATGCCTGAAAAAATCAAACACTGTTGACAATATTATTTGTGCCAAACTCTCTTCGTTTGATGTTAATAAGAAGATCATGCAGAGTAAAAAAACATGTAAAGGGAAGTTAAATGCGTCTGTGTTTGGTGGCGATAAAAAACAAAACATCTACATAAATGATCGCCTTACCAAATATACTAGGGAATTGTTTATGTCAGCAAAACAAGTAAAAGCAGAGAAAAGATTCAAGTACCTATGGATTCGAAATTCCACAATACTTCTAAAAAAGGTTGATAATGGTGATGTCTATGTTATAAGGTCTTTTGAGGATCTCAACAAAATAAAAAACTAAATATATTTGTTGCCTATTAGCCTTATGTTTAATAACTTAAATAATAATATTGATCTTATAGCTGAAGAGCCCCCCATAACAACCATTAGAAGTATTTCTGATTTGAATACTCATTCGAATTCTTATCAATTTAAATCTGTTTATGCCGTACATCAAAATATACGTAGTTTGCGTCGTAATTTCGATCTATTGGCAACAAATCTTGATGCTTTCCTGAACCTACCTAGCTTTATTTTTGTATCAGAAATCTGGATATATTCTTTTGAGATTGACGAATATAATTTACCTAATTATAAATTCTATGCAAGTACTAATGATTCGTATCCAGCTGGCGGTGTAGGGGTTTTTGTTCATGATTCGTTTGACTGTAGCAAAATTGAACGACTTAGTCTCACTAGTGCTGACGCTATAAAGGTTTCGTGCTGCATTTGCAAAATAAACTTTGTATTTGTCTGTATTTATAGACTTCACTCGCAACCTTCTCAATTATTTATCGATGAGTTCAATTCATTATTAAATAGTGTATCAACGACGAATCTTGTAATTTTGGGTGATTTTAATCTGGATCTATTAAGCACAAGCTCTGTACTTAATAATTATAACATGGTATTGGCAGATCATGGGTTATATTCACTTGTAAACGAAGCTACTAGACCAGTGGCAGGTACGTGTCTTGATCACGTACTGTGCCGCTTCTTTGGTTCTTCTTGGTCTGCCTGTTCCGCTATTAACTCGGACCTGGGTATCACGGATCACTGTATGAGTGGTATTCTCTTTAAAAACACAATGGTTGAGAAAGACGTTAGAAAAAGAAATAGGCATGTTGTGGAAAAAATTAATTTTGATCAACTAAATATTGAACTTCGCTTAAATATTTGGAGCAATGTATACGCCGAAGAAAATGTATCAAGGGCATACGGCTTGTTTTTAGATAATTTAATGCACTGCATTAACTCCTCAACATACTGCGTTAACAAAAAAGCATCAGAAATCAGACTCAAACCGTGGATAACTAAATGCCTTTTGAATAGAATTAGGTTCAAAAATAAATTTAAAAAAAAGTGCAACAAACATCCATGTGACACCAATTTGAATACTCGTTTTAAGCAAATATGCAAACGAATCAATGGAGAAATTCGTAAATGTCGGGACGATTATTATAATAACTTAGTCAATAAATCCAAAGGTAATCCAAAAGAAGAGTGGAAAGTAATAAATAGGATTATTGATAAAAACCCAAAAAGGCAAGATTCTCATTTTGTTTTACAAAAAGAAGGCGTTGATATTTCTGTTCCCATAGAAATAGCTAATGATTTTAATGAATACTTTACTTCAATTGTGAAGTCAAACTTTCCGCCAAATGTGACACCCCTTTGCGATTGTTGCTCTGATTTTGGAGTAGCTAAAGATTCTTTCAGAAGCAACAGCTTCTTTTTTGAGCCAATCTCAGGATCGGAAATTTTAACTGCAATCAAATCTTTGAAAAATAGTAATTCTCCCGGTCATGATGGAATCTCTAACGTTATGTTAAAGAAAATCTCATACAATATTGTTGATGTTTTAAAACATATCTTTAACTTGAGTGTTACAACTGGGATTTTCCCAGAACAATTAAAATTAGGAATTGTAATACCGATTCTCAAAAAAGGTAATAAAAAAGATATGGCTAACTATAGGCCGATTTCACTTTTGTCATCAATTACTAAAATTTTTGAAAAAATTGTAAAAGTAAGGATGTTATCCTACTTTGAAAAAATAAATTTTCTTAGTCCTTTGCAATTTGGTTTCAGGGATGGTCTTTCTACGGAAGATGCTCTTTTGGACTTCTGTTCAACTATACACAAGGGTATTGATTCAAAAAAAGATTGTGCTGGGCTTTTTGTGGACATTACAAAAGCATTCGATATGGTTGATCATGGCCGTCTTTTAAATAAGCTTTATGATTTGGGAATTCGTGGCTTGTTATACAATTGGTTTGTTTCTTATTTAGGAAATCGAACCCAAAGAGTGAAAATAGGCAACACTCTTAGTGAGACCAAAGTCATAAACTCTGGTGTACCACAAGGATCGGTTCTGGGTCCCATATTATTCCTTATCTATGTGAACTCACTATTTATTCAATCTTTTAAGGGCAAAGTCGAAGCATTTGCGGATGACCTAGGAATTGCATATAACTCAACGGATCCTTTAAATTTGATAGCGGATCTGAACCACGATATACACATACTTCGGTCATGGTTTGCGGAACATAAACTGGTTGTCAGCAATAAAACCAAATTAATGTGCTTTAGTCCAAAACTTCAAGAAGCACAAGATCTTAATATAACTTTTCACAGTGCAATATGCAAACGTAATATCCTATATAGTAACAAGTGCTCCAACCATCGTTATCAGTATTCTTTTCAAAATAATACAGCATGTGACTCTAACTGCTTTGAAATTGAAAAAGTGAATAGCTTCAAATACCTAGGAGTCACAATTGACCGTAATCTATACTGGAATGAGCAAATCGCAACTGTAAGAAAATACTTACTTTCAACCAATCGTATACTTTACCGTCTTAGAAAATACGTTCCAAACCATACACTGAAAACAGTTTATTATAGTATATTTCATTCAAAATTAGAATATGGAATAAGTTGCTGGGGTGGTGCTCACTCCAATAAAATAAATCAATTAACTGTACTGCAAAAATGTGCAGTAAGGAAAATTTTTAATTGTCCACGTCGGACTCACTCCTTTGACTTATTTAGAAGATCAAAAATATTCCCAGTTCGGCATTTGTTCTATTACAAAGTTTTAAAAATTTTTTACATGAGAGGTGGCTATTTGCAAAATCCCACACGAGGAATGTACAGCCTGCGTAGTAACCATAGCACACTTGTTTCTTTACCAGTTTTTCGAACAACATTGTTTAGAAATTCCTACACTGTCTTATCCTGCAAACTTTTTAATTCCCTTCCAGAAAACATACGAGACATTAGATCCAGATCTGTGTTTTTAAAAAAAATAAAAACTTGGCTTCTTGAGTTTGATACCAACCAGATAGAAATTTTGATGCACTACGTTGTATAATATAGTCTTTAATTTTATATATGCATTGTATAGTTTTGAATTTTCTTTTTGCTGTTTTCTTATGAGGAATTCTGTAAACTTAGCTTTTGTATTCTTTCTTCAAATTGTTTCATGACTTAATTTAGTCAATTTATTTTTGAAATATCTTATTCTCATTTTAAATAAATTTTTTTTATATATATCTTGTATTCTTTTTTTGTTCACCCCACTACTACTATTTATACAATGGAATTTGTTAAAACATGATGTGACATACAACACTATTTTTATTATATAAAATAAAGATGTCACTAACTATTCTCTAAGTAATGATATTGTAGACATGTAAAATTAAGATATCGAATATGTACATACGCTTATGAGAATAATAAAATAAATAATAATCTAATCTAATCTAAATCATCGCGATTAGTTCGATGCTTTGGGCTTTTGTAACTTGTTGAAGCTGACCTTATTTGGACTATGGTGACATGACCAAAGCTTCCAGTACCCCAAACTTTAACATCTTTGTGACTAAAGCCATATTTTTTGTTTCCCATCTGTACGGTAAGAAATCTGAGGCTAAATTTTAAACCATTCCTCGGCTTAGGCACTTTTTGAAATATTACTAAATTGGAAACCTCTCAATTTACTGTTGTGGTTTTTAATTTTACTCGATTTCAATTTAAAATATATTTGAATAGTAAGTTTAAAATATTAAAACTGTTTTGAAACAAAACCCAAAAAGTTTCAAAAAATCCAGAAATAGAAACTTGTATCGCGTCTGGTTAAAACAAACCCCAAGAGGTTAAACATGGTGCTGAAAATTTGAAAATAATTTGTGACAACTGCTGCAAGTCTTAGATTCTTTATCGAAAAATTTTGTTATTCATGTAAAGTGTTATGATTTATTTTCTTACACAGATGCTGTAGCTCAGTAGATATAGCGAGCTGCTGGAGTCCTTCGTACCCCGGTTCGAAACCAGTCTACCGCATACTATTTTTTTTTTATAACTGCAAGTTTAGATTAATCTTGTTTTAAATTGAAACCCAGATTTGTGCACTAATTTTCTGAAGACCGGTATAAGCTATACCTGGAACCAAATTCGGTTTGGTCATACATGTAGTACAGAAGTTTTAGATATAGGCTCAAATTTTTAACAGTGTGGCTATTTTTTCTAGAGCGAATAGGGCTGTCATCACCCTGCTTAGACGAACGAACGAAATCTTTTTAGGAGCCTTTACTGTTCCATGCGCAATTCGCACATAGAATGTTAGAAGGAAGTCTAAACTTACGGTTTATTAGTAAACTATTTGAGAATAAAGTTTGAAAGTTAACTTTAAGTGTATATTCTCTTTTGTAACGAGCATCAACGCTGTTTTTTCTGCTGCCAGCTGTAGTCTTCGCAAGCCTAGGCCCTATTTTGGGCGTATGGTTTTCAGGACTAAGGTTGCAATGAGCTTAGCTCCACTGGATTCGCAGCTACCTTACTGTGATACTTCTGCTGTGGCTGCTATACGTGTTTTAAGAAGCCTTTTTAACAGTTTTCTGGTTGTATCAAGCATTCCTAATGGCCGGTATGCTGATGGCGAGTTTGGGACCAATTAACAATTAAGATTATTCTAAAGCCAAGTCGAAAAGATTTCGAATTGCACTCAATAAAAATTTGGAAGTCATATCAAAACCTCCTGAAAAGAAAAGAAAATAAATAAAATGAGAAAAAAGAAACGGAAAGAATCAATAATTTATCCCGACAAATTTTTTTAAATAAGCTCTTGATTTATTTTCTTTTTTGGCCGTCAGTATAAACTGTTATTTTATATTTTTGAGCTCAAGGCCGGATTAAATAAAACACTTTTAATTGTTTAATTAATTTGTTTTATTTTAATTATTTGTCAATATTTCGACTTCACTCTTAAGTCATCATCTGGACTGACTGCAAAAAACAATACGTAATTTTAATACCAATATGTACAAATAAAAACATTCATTTATGCATCAACACCACTTACATCTTCAAAAGCGCTTTAAAGACTAACATTTATCATAAAAATTTTAAAAAGAAACAGCGATTAAAAATCTAAACAAACAGAGTAAACAAATGGAAAACCCGTAATTGTAAACAAAAAACTTTAAAACAGCAAATTATTAGACGGCGAATAGTACATCGATACATACATATATATTTGGCATTACAGTGTTGTTGTGAAACGAAGACGAAACCTTTTATGTTTATGCTGTCTGGGTCTGTAAATTGCATCACAAGCTTTTGTTGTTTTTTATAAGGTTGCGGTAGACGTGAGCATAGTACAGGTCTACAAGTAGGATATATAGCAGCACGCACATACACAGCCACGTCACCTGATAAAATGCTTGTTCTTGTTCGTATTTTTGTGGATGCTATTTGGCACTGTTGTACTTCTTAGGTCCAAGAAAAGTGTAGTAGCTGCTAACGAAAACTGCGCAAAATTTGTATTGCAAAATTACAAAGAAATATCCTTATTTACTTTCAAATGAGCACTTAATTACATCTCTCTTTAAAATCCATATGCTTTGGGCAATTTTAATTAACAAATTGTGATACTTTTTTACCGGGGACGATTGCTAAAACACGACCAAAGCCGTCGGGGGAGGTAATAATAGACGGGTTTTTGCCTCGCTTCCAATAATTCGAATACCTTTTCGCCTTTGGACTATTGATAACAGGACAAAACGCGTCTTTTCATTTCTCTTTCCACATTTTTGGACGGTTAATTGCAGTCGACCTCAGTTTCAAACTGTTTTTCGCGGAGAACTTTTGAGTGGGTAGAAAAACTTAGCACCTGTGTTTGTATTCTTAATACTGGAATAACTACGCGTCCTCAGATACCCCAATTCAAGACTTTTGTATAATTTTCTGTAGGACCCATTTAGGTGTACTACATTTTCATACTAAATTCGTTCAAAAAAATTTACCATCACAGCAACCCATTTCTGATATTCCGCTCCTTTTTTTTCCCCTGCGTCACTTTCCACGACAGCCACCCCGGTAATTTTGACACTTCGTTCAGTGTCAAACGCATGTTCCACGCAGGTTCCACTGAGTTCCACAATAGTTTGACACTGACCGAAGTGTCAAACGCCAGTGTGTTAGAAAGAGAAAGGAATTGTTTCCTTCTCATACATATCATACTTGTAAACCTGTACTATGGACGTGAGAACAATTCGCGATGTCCGTTTTGAAATTCATCCTCTTATTATTAGGGGTGTCCACTATATGAAGCATTTCTAATGTGAAGCGTTTGTTGTAATTTTTCTCTTCTACTAAAATGGTTACACTGTCAAAGTCTGGATAATGTTCTGTTTCTTGGCAGTGGGATGTTAAAGCCGTTTTGTTGTCTGAAAAATTGTTCCTTAATTTTATATTAGATCTATCTAGGATATCCTTGTCTTCAATTTTGTTTTTGTAGTCCCCGCGTATACTTTCTCGCATACAATGTAACCATTTTAGAAGAAGAGAAAAATTACAACAAACGCTTCACATTAGGAATGCTTCATATAGTGGACACCCCTAATAATAAGAGGATGAATTTCAAAACGGACATCGCGAATTGTTCTCACGTCTACCGCAACCTTATAAAAAACAACAAAAGCTTGTGATACATTTTTACAGACCCAGACAGCACAAACATAAAAGGTTTCGTCTTCGTTTCACAACAACACTGTAATGCCAAATATATATGTATGTATCGATGTACTATTCGCCGTCTAATAATTTGTTGTTTTAAAGTTTTTTGTTTACAATTACGGGTTTTCCATTTGTTTACTCTGTTTGTTTAGATTTTTAGTCGCTGTTTCTTTTTATAATTGTTATGATAAATGTTAGTCTTGAAAGCGCTTTTGAAGATGTAAGTGGTGTTGATGCATAAATGAACGTTTTTATTTGTACATATTGGTATTAAAATTACGTATTGTTTTTTGCAGTCAGTCCTGATGATGACTTCAGAGTTAAGTCGAAATATTGACAAATAATTAAAATAAAACAAATTAAATTAAAAAATTAAAAGTGTTTTATTTAATCCGGCCTTGAGCTCAAAAATATAAAATAACAAATAAGCTCCTTGTCAAGTCACAACTGTTGCCATAAAACTCCGAGTGCCATCTCGAAAACATTAACTTATACCAAAAAGATTCCGAATGCCGTTTAAAAATAGTTCCTAACTTAATAAGCCAATTAAACAGAAATGGTCTCGAAACTAGTGGGACCTTCATAGCCACGGAATAATAAGAGGTGCAAGCTGATTTGACTCTCATTTGATTCACCAGCATAACTATAGGGGTAGCGTGCTTTATTTTTAGTGCACTAAAACTAGTCCTGTCGCAGTTCGGTCGTTCGCCATTACAGAGGGCTAAGTGCTATCCGCCACTCTAGGTCCTCCAAGTCGTATATCCGTGTTCTATTTTTGTGTTTGTTTGTTTTTTTTTTTTGCGCTGATTATAGCATTTAGGCTTTGGGCTAGTCATAGCTGGTGCCACGGAACAGGGCTCAGAGAACCATACACTTTAAGAAACTAACACATACGGTGGTATGAAACTGAATATTTGATTTGAATTTGGAACGGTGTTCAATGTAAGAAGCCGCGATTCCAAAATAACCGAAAATGAGTCAAATGAAAACTCTTTTCGAAAAGTCTCAAAGAGCCATCAAGTATCGGAAACTCTATAAAAATCTATGGTTAAACGATCATGCCTTCGTTCTACAACTTTTACAGCTATTACGCTTATGTTAACTAGGTGGTTCCCCTTAAAGATTTAATTGTACTTAGCTTGAATATAAGCTTTCAAACATAGCTTGGAGACGTTTATTTATAAAATAAATGAAAACTTGGAATCGGTTTTAGGTATATAGATTAAATTAGGTAAGCACACTTCCTTTGAATCTGTGAACGTTCCCGACTGTCAAAATCGGTTAAAACCAATCTTATCTTTAATATAATTATAGAAAAATTGTACAACATTAACCGAATTTGCCTTTTCTTTCATTCCAACGCATCCTCACAACGACAAAACTATACCATTATACCACCTGAACAGGGCTGCGTTGATAAATTGATTGAACTCATCTATGAGAATTGGATTATGTTATTTGGCATTACTGCGGGTGTTATTCTCTTGGAATTATTGGCATTGACCTTCTCATTGAGCCTTTGCTGTGCGGTGCGCAATCAACATTACAAAGCCTGAGAATTACTGAATTCCCGACGGGAAATAAGTGACGATGAAAAATACTAACAAACCAAACCAAGAAAAAGACGAACAAAAGCATATTAAGTAATGCGTAATGGCAAACATTGTATTAAAACAAAAAGATTATAAGCAAATTGGAAGAAAGAAAGAAAGTAATATGCGAATAAGATAAGATGACGAAAAAAAGTGCGTAAGCGGAAATAGGAATAATACAAAATAATGAAAAGCACAAAGCAAGTGAGCGAGTAAGTAGAAGAAAAGTTGTAAAAAAACACGAAAAACAAATTGAACAGCAATTCTAGATCCAAGTAATTATCGCAAAATGTGTGAAAAATGTTTCAAGCGAATAGGTAAAAATATTTGCTAAACGAAAAACACGAGTTTGTGAAAAATTTATTAAGAAGCGTTTGAGTAAAAGTTTTCACAAAACTTTTTTAAAATATAAACAATTTATATAATATGTTAAATCTCTTTCTCATCTTTCATTATCAACCAATAATCAGAATCATATGTACCATAAGAATAAAAGAAAAAAGCAAGAAATAGTAGTCATAAAATTGTTAAAACAAATATTTGCATATAGAAGTAGCAAATTGATAGTTAAAAAAGGTCTACACCTACATTTCAGTACCTACATTTCTTCTAATTTGAAAAATCTTAATTGCTGAGCCTAAATTGAAGCGCTCAGCATTTTTTTACTTTTTGTTGTTGAACAAAATATTGAGTGTCAGTAAGCAGGAGCGCATTTTTATATTCAATTGTTAAAAAATCAAACATTTTTAAGTACATAATGATGCCAAATTTACGTTTTGCTAAGCACAAATATTTTAAGACATGCAAACTTACTTGCGTATTTTGATTAAGTAAATTAGTTTACATATGTAACGAAATATGTATAAAACTTCCTGCAATCGAATAAGAACTACATAGATATTTAAGAACTTCCGCTAAAAAAAATGTGTATTTTTTCGCCAAAAGCCAAATGTTAAATCAAATTTTTATCAATTATTTATTAGTTACATAAGTTTGTTTAAGAATCTCTGTATTTTGTTTTTTCACAAAGTCGTCCATTGTGAGATATAAAAGTGAATATTGCAATTGATATTTATGTTCTACAAATTCACCGCAGGGTAATAAAATTAGCACATTTAAATTGAAAATGCACTTAAGTTAAAAATACACTAAACAGGAGAAAAAGAACACTCGTGCTCAAATAGAATTGCAAATTCCATACAAAAACTCATAAATGTAGTCATTGTTATACCTGGTATTTAACCGACTATGTTCTTACTGGGTCGTTGCTCAAGAATGCCAGAATTGCCAGTGCTTTCCTGTGCACGTTTACTAAAAATTCTTTGGAAAATGTAGAAAATAGCGTATGAGTTTTCTTAAGATGTGGAAACGTTTTGCCAAACAAAATTTTTCTTTTGCATTGTATGGAGTTTTTTCATTTCCTGCGGCGTGGATACATAAAATAAGCACTGAAAGAAAGTTGTAGTCTTAGGCCAGTGATGCACAAAGCCAACAAAATATGGGCATAGAGTTTACGCATGAGATACTTACTGCTTAATGGGCCAATGAATAGTGACTTATAACCATAAAACCATAACCAGATAAAACAGCTGATCGAACCTACCTTATGGAAATCAATATAATGGGTTAATGGTGACATACCATAATGCTAACGCCATAACCATACCATAGCCAACCAATTGGTTTTTGGTTTCTCGCCATATCCATAACCTAAACATATTTGAGTTGGTGAATTTAATAACTTTTTGTAGATTTTATTCATTGTTTTGGATACGTTATGACTAAGAGACTTATTTTTTGCGTTTTCTCATTTTTATGAAAATTTCACGACTTTTAGGTTAAGGCACCATTAATCGATCACATTGTAGATGGTTATGGATATAAGTATGGTTACGACTATGGCGTTAGGGTTAAGGAAGTTTAATTAGCCCTTAAAGTGGAAGCGAAAACTCATGGCGGAATTATACACGATGGCAGCACGGTGACATACAAATATATATGCAAATTCCATGTACTTTGTTTTTGTAAACCGATGGAATCGTGCCAAAATTGTACTGTGCCGGAAGTTGAACTGTCAAATCATACTAAAAGATTATGAATCAGCGGATATTCGGCGGTCACCTGTTCCTGGTTCCGCCATGAGAAAGCGGATTCACTGCTTGCTCTGCTAAATCTCAAACGCTACGGTCACACGACATGTGGGTGAATGCCGAATAAATGTCCGACGCTCAACGAAGCTTTCCAATGGGATGTCTGTCAAAAACGCTGCAACTAACTTATTGCATTCATTTGCTTTTAGTTACAGCGCAAATCCAATTTTGAACAATATTAACACTGAAAGAAAATAGCTGGTAAGATCAACCGAAATTGCTGTCAATTTGCTTCCGTTGCAACTACCTGTTGAATCAACTTGCCAAAAATTGTTAATACCGTGAATTTTCAACAGTAAAAGCAACAAAAAAATCATATGTAACGCTAACTGGCACTTTATTTGACAGAAGTGGGTTCATTCTGTAGCTGCGATCCCTAACAAATTGTCATCACATTCCTCTAGCGGGAGTCCAAAGGAACTAATAGTTTCAACAGAGCTGGACCATAGGGATGTTGCTGTTAGCGGCGTTGGTTCCACATTACAATTAAAAAGAAGGTTGGTGTCATATGGGGAGACATGGTATGCAGGGCATACATAACATATGTCGAGATTGATTCTGGGCAAGTAAGAGTTTAGCCTGTTACAGTATGCAGAATGAAATGGAACCAGAGTGACTCAAGACCCAATTGGTAGTCTGCTTTCTTTTTATGCCAGAGTTGGATAGTGTATATCGATAACTGATCTCACCGGGCGCGACCCAGGGAAGGTGTTTACCAACTCAGTTTGGATTAAGTTCAGGCATCCTTATGCTTATCTGGATCAAACGACTGAGTAGATAGGTGCCTGTTCTCATCATTAGGGAGATGTTTCTTCATCCCTCTTGGAAGCCGAGCTAGATAAAGCAGTTTTTTGCTGGGATGTTCTGGTTTGTGACAATTCAACAAAAACTGTCTGCTTAGCATTTTATTATGCTCTTTTATGTAAAGCTCTTTCGTCGCACTATGAAGACGATGTTCAGGGTCATAAGAAGACATCCCGTAGCAGTTCTGAGTGCAGTATTCTGGCAGCATTTTCCAGTTTGTTTTTAAGTCATGGACCAAACTAGCGACGCATAGCACATGAGTCGGCCCATTGCTTTGAAAGTTGTTAGCACCGTTTCTTTATCTTTTCGACAAGCAACTTGAAGATTTTGTTGCGGCTTTGTACTTAAGATACAATTTCGGAGCCATGTGCTTTGAATGTAAGAGAGTTTTTGAATATTACACCTAAGATCTTTGAGTCACTCACAGTCGTTAGCGTAACGCCATCGTCGGTAACGTCCAATATTTGCCTAATCTGTTCCTTCCACGTCGTAAACAGAGTGACCGTGGACTTGGTCGGTAATAGTATCAGATCGCGCGAGGTGAAGAAACCAGAAAGACTGAAGAAATATGTATTTATTTTGGAAACTAGTTCGTCTATTGAAGGGCCTGGCCCAGATAGTACCTCCTTCAGCAAACGTGGGGATAGGACCCCATTCTGTTTCACTCTCATACGTTTTAACGTTTCGTTCCTAAATTTAACCGACGCTTGTCGACTATTCAGATAGGGCTATGACCGTTGTAGTAAAGCAACAACAATAGAACAAAAATTTCGTAAAAAATAATAACTAATTATGCAAAAAATCCACAATAATCCACAAATATTATAAACTAAAAGATAAAAAACATTTTTTGCATTATCTTTTGCTTAACATTTATTTATCACACTGTGCGTATAGTTTATCTTTTACTTTTTATGCAGTTTTTTCTGACATTGAATCATTTTAATGATTTGGGAGTATTGACATTCCATAAGCAAACAAAGTTAGAGATGGGTAACAGCAGAGAAAGGCCTTTTGCAGCGTAATCCCATTCAAGGTGTTGCCAACGCGATTTGTAGCTTTTCCAACCCAATTATCAACCTCATCTACTTGTGGCGAATCCTGTGCGTTTAGCAAGCGAGGCTCTGATGACCTGAAGTTCCTCACGGGAGGTGGCTAGAGGTGAGCGTATCGAATCGTTCTGGAGATGGTCAGGCTAGCACCTCAAAGGTATTGTCTTCCGGAAAATACCGTATCAATAACTGGAAAGGACCATCAACATCGATAAAACTTCCGAAAGCCTTCGGAAAGTGACTTTATCGCAACAAGAAGAGGAAGAAAAATCAGAGAATTTAAAATCGTTTCGAAATACCATAACGTCGAACGAGTAAAGGGCCGCTTTCAATATTACCTTATTATGGTGGGTGATTTCGAATTGTCAGGAGAGAAGACACTTTCAAATTTACCCTTACTTTCGTATTTTATTGTCATCTTGGGTCTGTGTCAGTCGTTTTGCCGCAATTAGAATAGCAATTCGGCAAGAACATGGCTTCATACATTGACGACCGTTGTGGTTTGGCGTTATCGTGCCTGTTTGCCGTACCAAAGGTCCTGGGTTCAAGCCCCTGGCAAAGCAACAGCAAAAATATAGAAGAAAGTTCAATTGGAAAAAGTTCAGACAACACTGGATTGAATGCCCAGGGTATAGGCAGCCCAACTAGGGTATCAGCCAAACTCATTAACCTAAGCAGAGAGGACCTACAAACTCTGACTGGGTACAAAACGGCACACTATAGTCTACGATATGACCTCAGTAAGTTAAATCTATCCGATATACAAATGTACAGTGGACGCCTTTCACTCAGCTAGGGGATTTAGAATATGCAGACGATGTCTGTCTGCTAAGCCACAGAAGTACTGACCTTCAACACAATTTAGAAGCTGTCAACACACATGCAAAGGAGGCCGGACTAAGCATCAATACAGCGAAAACCAAAGTCATAAGATGCGGCTATAGTATTTCATCAAGGCAATTGATTGACGAAAATGAAATCGAAAGTGTAGAGTCCGTTGTTTATCTTGGTAGTATTGTCTCAAATAAGAGCGGTGCAGATGAGGACGTTCAGTCTCGCATAAACAAAGCAAGAATGGTTTTTGGGCAACTGGCAAACGTGTGGAGGTCCAGCCAAATATCTTTAAAAACGAAGCTTCGAATGTTTAATTCGAATGTTAAATCAGTACTGTTTTATGCTTGCGAGACGTGGAAAAGCTCAACTTCAATTCAGAAACGTCTACAAGTTTTTATTAATAAATGTCTGCGCCGAATCCTGAAAATTCGATGGCCGGAAAGAATTTCAAATGACCACTTAGGGTCTAGAACAAATCAACCTAAGGCTGCCACAGAAATAACCAAGCGTAAATGGTCGTGGATTGGTCACACTCTCAGAAGACCTCCAGTAAATATAGCCAGACAAGCATTGCGATGGAATCCACAAGGAAGCCGACGACCTGGTGCACCTGCGAAAACTTGGCGCAGAACTGTGGATAAAGAACTCGAAGGCGCAGGATATACGTGGAATGACATCAAAAGAACTGCACCTAACAGAATAAGATTTAAGTCGGTGGTCGAGGCCCTATGCTCCAATAGGAGTTGAGGAGGATGATGATCATGATTATGAAAATCTGTCGCTCCTGTGAGCTGGAGCATAGAACGCCAGTTCATATTCTATAAGAATTCATCACTCTGACATGGCAGAGACTCTCCCATCTAGATGAAGTGACTCTTAATGCGTTTGCGATATGGAGTAAAAGCCTGAAGAGGTACTAAAATACATTAAGGTCAATCACAATACATAGATCTACATTAAGGTCGCAGTGCGTCTGATCCCATTAATAAGAGTAACAATGACCCCTTCTGACACGAAGATACTCGTTCGAAACCTTGAGACTGAGGAAACAACTTTGAAACCCGAAGTCTTCGGCGACAACCGGTGACAGCCCCACATGCAAGCAACTTTTTCGACCATTCGCTTCAAAGTACCTTACCTGTTATCCTAAAAATGTCTAAGTGTCGCTTAAGGTGAATAAATGTTGAAAATTTATGTGACAGGCGTCATATGAGTAGATCAGTCCTATGAATTGCGCTATCTCTGCGGCATCTTAACTTTCAAATCATTCTGCTTGGCCACCGCTTATAGTTGCCCATCTCTCACACTCAGAAGTTATATAAATCTCTGGTGATGTCAAATAGAGTATTTTCCATGTCAATAATATGTGATTCATTTAAGTAACATATACATGTGTAAATAAATGACCAGAATATCCAAAACTGTCCAGATGTAAAGAAAAATTATGAGTGGAATAGCACCCTGTCTCAGTTGCCATTTCAATGTTGTTGCTGAGATAATGCGTTTCGAAGCAGCAACCCAGATATGGTGGTATTGCACCAGCAGTCGATATGTACATACTTTCCTTACTGGTTTAGAATTTCATCTAGATTTTTTCACTATTAAGAAAACCTAATACTCGAAAATCCAGAAACACAAATAAAAATCCAAAACTGTAAACGGATATTTGAATATGCTGATTTGCATATCATAGGGAGCGTGAATAGATTTCAATAATAAATAACCGATCAGAAAAATAAACTCTTGTATTATATTAATCGTGTGATTGCGAAAACGATCAAGTGGGTATTCACATTACCTGGGATAGAGTGCATGCATGGATATCCGGATATTCGAATGTGTGGGAAGTTCAAGTTCTAGTACCTGCCACATTGTCAACAAACAATAACAAATTTCTTATTTTAATATGTATTTCAATTGTAAACTATTAAAAAATATTAGCAAAATATTACGTTCTTTTTCAAATTTTTTGTAGTAAACAAGTTTTTAAGTAATTTAAACTTATGTTTAAGCGTGTGAAAAACAATTTTTAAGTTTACTGAGTCACATAAGTGCTTAAGTTTATACGCCATATCGTTTTGTAAGCACAAATAATTTGATTTAACAAAGAATTATTCAAATTTTTTATTATTAAAACCTGAACGAACTCACAAACATTCATTTATACTTAAAAACTTAAATAAAAACGCATTTAATAAATATTTAAAGAAGCATGAATTTTATACATTTTTAGTTTAGTTTTATGTCAAATGTTATATATAAATGAAATATTTTTTGTATTGTAATTAAATTAAATTAAATTAAATTTATAATAAAAAAAGAGAGAAATAAATAATAAAATGTACACTTCATTTACATGCGCATACAAATAAAATTACCTATGATTGTTATTATTAATTGATTGAATAAAATAAATTTTAATAAAACATGCATATTGTAATTGAGGTGATGTGTGGAATAACGGTATAACTCAAGAGCCAACCTTTTGAGAAAAGTGAAAAAACTTAACAATGCAGGTAAAAATAAATTTATAATAATCCTACTTGGTAGGATTTTAGATAGTATGATTCTTTGATAAAAAAAGTAACAAATTTTATATATACATAATTTTATTAGAAAATGGATGATTTCTTTTTTTTTTTTTTTTGAGTTATACCGTTATTCCATAGATCGAATATCAAATATTTTGATTGAGATACTTTATTAAACAAAATAGTAGATACATTAATAACCATTGTTAAATCCTTATATTCTATTATTTAGATGTGCTTACAACTTTTTGTTATTTCCTTTTGTTATTTTTAGCAATCTTTTTTTTTATTACTTTTATCATTTTTAAACTTTGTCTATTTTTAACAATGGAGTTTTCTGTCTGCTTAGTCGTTTTTGAAACCACTTCAATTCTTTTATTTTTCAGTTCTTTCTGGTCTACGACATTGAATATATTTTCATACCATTTCGATGCTTCACTACTTCAAAATTTTATTAGAGAGTTATACCGTTTTTCCATAAGTGAAGCTAATATCCTTGTTAAATATCACTATTATTTTCTAAGACTAATATGGTATGTGTATGTAATCGTGCTCTTTTTATTTAGTTGATTTATGGAAAAACGGTGTAACTCGACTTATACCATTATTCCACACATGCTCTCAATTATATACATATGTACATGCAAACAGAGATATACGTTCATCTATAGTCATAATTCTCTGTTTTTCAATGGACCTATTTTTAGTTGAAAATATATACCTTTTAAATCAAATATATAAAGACCTACTGACCATGGTTCAACTATATGGTTGGCTTATCTCTACATCAACAACATACCTTCGTTCAGATTGTCAAAATCTGAGTGTTGGTGTTGGGAGAATGGAATGGAGAGAAAACGTAAAACTTTTCAAATCTTGTGTGTTATGAGAAAATAATGCGCTAAATTTGATGCATTTACTAAAAAAATAACTTAAAGTTATGTGCAACTATTTTTTTTATGGAAAGTTGACCGCCACGACAGTAAATAATTGTCAATGTGTTGGTTGCATCTTACGGTCGCCATCTCCTTTTCACAATCCCTATACCAATGAAATGAAAAAATCAAATCAGCTGATGAGATGAGCCAACCATATAATTGAGCCATGCTACTGACAAAACAAAATATAGATTTAAAAAAAATACTATAGATTTATGTAAAAACGTTCTCATAAGTCAAACGCACTAGTAGCAGGACACTTAAAGCCCCTTCACATAAGCAGTTTTCTATATAGATGCTTTTAACGCAATCTTATGCATGATGAGTAGATTGCATATATTTTAATGGAGAACTGCAGATCCGGCGACCCCTGTGTCATCTGATATGAAAAAGTAACCAACTTCCAACTTTTGTTGAAAGCGAAGCATAAGAAGAATAATTTGACATTTGCTTTGGCTAAGGGTGCTTTCACACTTTGCAGGTGTAATTATTTTCCCACTTTTTTGCGGTTATTGCTAAGATCGCGGCACAATGAAATTTTTCATATAGATGCGTTTAACACAAGCTTATGCATTTCAATAACATCACCACAATCAACCAAGATGCTGCGTTTATAAATAAGAAGGAACAATGCGCCCAACGCTTTTATTTAATTGTCTGATCAACGCCCTAGATTGATGAGGAGGGTGATGCCCTAGTACATAGGACCTGCCTAATTATTTTCTAGCTTTTAGTATTATTATTACTTCTTGTAAGTGTTGTTTTCAATAAAACCGTTTAACTTAAAAAATTTGTTCCTTAATTATTTTATTTTTGACATAAATAGAATAATCACCTATAAATAATCGCAATTATTTTATAAGAACCTTAAAATAAATTCATTCGGCAATTTTTGACAGAAACAGATATATTTAGAAGTCTAATTGTTTAAATTCAAATAATTTTTGAAGGAGTTTTACTTCTTCAGGCTTCAAAAAACCAGCAAAATTGTCCTGAATTCATATACACAATGAGGTGGAAATACCTCCCAGGAGAGGAAGGAAATACTGGACCAACAATATCTGTTAGATACTCGGAAACCTCGGGATATTAACAGACATCTGGTTGAAATGGTACGCCTACCAAGAATTTAAGGAGTCATCTCCGTATATACTATGAAGAAATCCGTCACATAAGAATGCAGTCCCTTGAACCAATAGACCAGAAAAAGGCCCTAAAAGTTATCCGCAAAGAGTCGGCAAATCATGCCGATAAATTTGCGGCGAACCCCGCCCTCAATTTCAAATACCTGAAACTATCAATTAAGGAAAGTAGACGTCCAAGTGAGACGCGCGTGACACATCTGGGTAATGTAAAATAATCAACCCAAACATACGCATTGTATAAGTGACCCGTGTGTAATCCACATGCATCCAGCCATCTCCAATTTTAATGTGCAACCAACGACTATAACACCGACATATCGTTGTTTCAACCTTGTTGTAATTGAAAGTTTCCTTAAACTCCCATTTCAGGAGTGTCAGTTTACAAACCATAATTAATCAATCAGCAATCACTAAACATTTTTAGAGACCTATGATTTAGGTGCAGGAATCGAGGAGTACAAATATCAAATAATGTTTAATTTTATAAATAAATAAAATTTATTAATTTGAACAATTCTCAGGAGTGTCGTATTTATGTAAAATTTTAAGATCTGAAAATAAACTAAATAAATAAATAAAAGTAATAATAATAAATAAATAAACGTAGAGTTAAAGGTATTGAACACTCTAATAGTGTTTTATTTTCCACACCAAATTATTTTCTAGCTTTTAGTATTATTATTACTTCATGTAAGTATTGCTTTCAATAACCGTTTAACTTAAAATTGGTTTTTTTAATTATTTTGTTTTCAAGTCATCAGTCGTTATTTAAATGCCTATTATTTCTCATTCCATTTAATTCATTAGTGACTCATTATTACAAGGACTCCTTCCTGTCAATTTGTTACAATCTAAGTCCTCACTACATAATCCTTCCATAGACTTTACTCGACTCTGCGCCACGTATGCTTGTCCCTCCTCGAACTCCAAAATATTTTGATGTCACTTCTACCGGACTGTATGTAATATCTGTTCTAAATATGAGCCAAATCGGACATCATAGGCCGCTTTATATTCATGTATGTATTATGTGTTCCAGATATCGACCAAATCCGACCAAAAATACGATTTTTTTGAATATCTCGATCCTTGCGCCACCTAGTGGCGATTTTTCTTCGCAGGTCTCTTTCTATTCTTGTGTGTATTTTGTGTTCCAAATATGAGCCAAATCGGACCACAAATACGATTTTTTAAAATATTTCGATCCATGCGCCACCTATCGGAGTTTATATTTCTTATTATTGCATTGTCGTCGGGTTCTGAACTATATTCCAAGTTTCAAACTTGTAGCTTATCGGGAAGTTACTTAAATTTCAATTACAAAATTCGTTCCGGCCAGCCAGCCAGCCAACCTGTAAAGTCAAGCTAAATAAAACCGTTTAAAAAGGGCATAGTGTCCGGCCTAGCACTCTCCGGATACTAGTGCATTTACCCTACATCACATTTAAAGCATTCGTTAGCGGTACTTATATAGGCACTCGTTTTAAATGGTTCCCATCATGGCGAACAATTTAATACTTTAAAAAAATGACGGCAATTAAATATAGATATGAAAAAATATTAGCATAAATTTTACAAAAAAAACCCATATACATAAATAGAATTATAGAAAAATACAACTAAAAAAACTAGAAGCGTAAGAAAAGAAGTGTTTAGTAGTAACAAATATACATAAGATTGTTTCAATAAAATTGCAGATTTGCATTTACTGAAAATAAAATTTACATTGTTGTAGGAAGACAAATGTTACAAGCGTTATTTTTATGAGAATGCAATAAGTTTTAAAATTAAGTTGAAATATTAAATCTTAAAAAAATGTTACGCACAAGATTTTGTAAAAATATAAACCGATAATTTCCACAAATTAGATTGGTGCAACTTGGCCTATTTATATTAATATTTGGACACAGCACAATGTTACTGAATTATTTTCGTGCGAGATATTTCAACAAAATTTTCTACATGAGCTCTTTCTCGAATAGGAGGGGTTAGCTTTTTTATATTGAATCGGATTCTTACAATTTTTTAACTATTCCTACTTCCCTCAAAATCCGATGTTAAGTGTTCCAATATACGACTCCAAATTACTTCATGTAACGAAAGATACTTTTTAGTGTTGAATTGGTCTTACGCATATTTAACATTTGTGTTAAAGTGTACCAGACAAATTATTTATTTTTGTTTAAAACAACTACTTTTTTATTTGTTAATAAAAATTGGCATTGAATTATTTTTAAAACATTGTACTGTATAAATGTTCATGTATGAATCAAAATTCAAAAATAACAGTCTCTGGGTAATTCCGAAAAATCCCGGGATTACAAAAGATCTTCGGGACTCGATGCCTTAAGTCGCATGGAACGAGCGTCCGATTTTGATTCACTAATTTCCCCGATTACCGAAGCCGATAATTTAGTAGTATTAGTAGTTAGTAGTAGTAGCCGATAATTTACTTTAAGTTAAATTATGCCTAGTTTTAAAATTCTATCCATGTCTGCTTTTTTATGTTTGAAAAAAGTGGTAGATTTGTAAATGAAGGCTAATCGCCTTCAAATGGTGAACATTTTGTTTACTTGAAAGTTGTGTTTACTTAAATTCCAACCTAAAGCCCTAAAAAATGAGCCCTTAATATTAATATTAAGACTCCTATCGCACTTTTCTCACAGGAGTTGTGTAGGGAAAGGCAACATTTTCACAATTAATATCCTTTCGATCTGATCCTGCTATTAGTCCCATATGTTAAATATAAATAGGGGTATTATCTCTGTCAAGAATATCATAGCACACGTAGAAACTTTTCCATTTTACTGCCAAAAGTTTTCTACACGCAACAACAAAATATAATTGTGAAAAACTTTCCACGATTTCTACATGTTCTATACTAAACCCCATGTATGTATATTGGAATAGCATATTCGTCGTAGCAGTGGCCAAGAAACAGGCCAATCGGGCGACCATCTGAAGATGCTAAGAAAAGTATCAGGTCACGAATAATAGTTAATTGGTAAGAAGGGTGGGAAGAATCGCGAAAAAGGCGCTGGACTTTTACATTACGTAATGTTTTATTGCTCTCTTTTTTCGATGAAAGACTCTCTGTGAGAGACGCTCAGCTGCGAGCTAAATTGCGTGCCTAGTTATGACGCATGCTGAGAGGGGGAGGGCGCAGAGAAGTGCATGCGAAGCAGTGGTGATTAAATCGCCTTTCCCCCGTGACATTATGCCTAATGACAGTTCAGGGGGTGTGGACACATGAACCGGTTTAGCCTGTTTTCATTTGGGCCAATTGAGGGCAGTGGGCTGTCGCAATGTCCAAGAAAAAAAGCGTGCATGTAGGCAAGAGTATAGGAAGCAAAGCGTAGTAATCTCAAACTTCTTCTAAGCCGAAACAACCCAGCAATTGCTTGATGCATCTTTGCCTTCAAAAAAGATAGGGGGACATCCACGTAACTACTATAAAATCCGGTTGTTTGTAACATTGCCGTATGATACCGAAGCTTAGAGTCGACGAATTCTTTGAAAGCATTTCCACAAAGTTTGGGAGAGTGATTTTAAAAGTTTTTTAATAATCAAAAAACAATTAAGGCCGCCTACTTTTAAAGGTTTTACCTTCTAATGATTTCATCATGAATGAAATTAATTAAACTTTTTGATAACAATTCATTATATGTTGTACTTTTTTGATAGAAATTAGGCTACCCTTTGGCTAATGAGTCGGTTTAGTGCAAGATAATCTTTACTATTATGACACAACGTTTCGCAAAGCTCCTTAGCTTCATCAGCGGTAAGCTAGTTTTGAACCAATGAGGTGCTTTAGCGCCAGCCTCTGATGAAATTTATAGGCTTCGCGAGCCGTTGGGTCATAATAGTGAAAACTCTCTTGCGCTAGGTAAAGCAGATCATTGGTCAAAGCTAACATAATTTGCATCAAATAAAATCAATAACTTAATCCATTGAGTAAAGTTTATTATTTTATTTTTTAAAGCTGCAAATTTTAGAGAACAAAATATTAAACACCATTTCAAATTCCTCTGTTGGATTATTCAAATGTCTACAAATAATTTCGAAACGTACCCAAAACTCCTTGGAAATATTACTTTAGGCCTTACTTATATATAAATAAAAAAATGTTATTAATAGGTAACCATTTCATTATAAAGAACCTTAAGAGGGTTATTATTTTATCTTTATTATTAAATCCAGCTTAAACTAAAATTTCTATTTTCTAGAAAACAACAATAACATTCATCTAGGAATTAAAGTAAACAAAAAAGTTATTAAATTAAACCGCTTTACTTTAAACACTTTTTTCTACAAAGTTAGTTAAACTAACTGGGGAAATAATTAAAGTTAAAAAAATTTGGAAATACTGAGTAATAAATGAAACTTGCCGATAAGGCCCACTTGCAGAAAAACAAGCTATTTTTTTAGATCAGAATTTATTTCAAAAATTTGCCAAAAAGCATGAGTTTTACCCTTTAGGTCAGGTTAACTCTGAGTTATTTTGCCGTTCTGCAAGTGGGCCTAAGTAATCAGAAATTTGTTCAATTCACACCAAATATGAGTCATGTCATAATCCCAAGTGTCTTAATCTTAATTTAAGAAATGCAAACCTACACTTTTGAAACTCATAAAAGTATGCTGTAGTGGTTAATATCAAGGGGAAAATTTGGTTTGCCAAACTTTTTAACAAATTTTAACGATGTTTCACAAAACTTGTGGGATAGAAATATGGGGGCTCAAAATTGAGGTGGCATGATTCTATGTAAGGAGTGGCATAATAAATCAAATATAAATAGTTATAGGGGACTTTGGCACTTGGTATTATGTCATGTCACCTACAAACCGTGGTTTTAAATTTTATTTAAAAACATGTGACAAAAATAAAACAAATATTCTACGTTTATGAGGTAATGAAATACTTAGTAGTTAGCTCATAAGTCATTCATAAAAAAAAAGAGAAATCCATTAAAAACCGATAGAAAACACATAAAAAGCATTGAAATCAATAATATTAAACTACTATTAAAAACTGAAAGGAATTTCGTAGTTATTGTTATTTCAACTTTGGAATGTATGTAAGTATTTTGCTTCATTACGTTGAATTATTACCTTGAATTATTCTAAAAAAAACCCTAGGTATCAAGGAACAGGAAATAATTATTTTATCTTTAAACATTTCTTTGAGAACCAACCTAATAAACTTTCATGTATCAAAGATCTTCCAACAGAAGGGCCACTCCAAAAAGCCCTCTCTAGAGATCACAGAAATGTAACTTGCACTCTGCAAAAGACAGATGGGAGCTACACTAAACAGCCGGCTGGGACATGTAAGCTCTTACTAAGAACTGGACGCAGTCTATCCTTGTTTGTTACAACAGCCTTATCCAACCTGTTTAAGGCATACCTACTGCTTGGCTATATTCGAAACCGGTGGATAGAAGTCCATGACAAGGACAGGGAAACCCGAGTAGCTGCCCTCGTCTTATCGACCAACTAGTCTCATTTCGTTTGTTATAAAAGGTATGGAGACAATTTTGAATCAGCACATAACGGAGGTCAACCAACATAAACTGCCTCTGCGTAGGAATCAATTTTCCAACCAGTCAGGAAAATCCACAGAGACGGCTATTCATAGCCTCACAGAAAAATTAAAAGGCATTGCAGTCAAAAAATATATGTAGTTTTCTGCTATTTTATTAGCATCTCTGGTGTATTTGAGAACACGACACATCAAGCTATCGGGCTATGATTGGCAAGGATAGAAGCCAAATGATCGTTCGCTGGGTGCTATCCATTTAAGAGCCGAAAAATCAAAAGATTATTGCAAAGTTATTGTGCAGTGGATTTAAAATATAACAAGAACGATCTTTATTGTATGAGATTTTATAACAGACAGACAAAATAATTTTTCTCTATTTGAAAGTTATTGAATCAAATGTGTAAGCTTCTTTTGTATATCAATAAAATACAAAGTATAAACTCAAACAAGTACATTGAAACTGATATTTCTAACACCCTTACTCAATACCCTCCGGATATGAGTACGTTATGCAAAATTTTATTCCAAACATTCGTATCCTGCTTAAGGCCGTATAGGCTTTTGTTAAGTTTGCAAACAAGTGAATCATTCCCATCCTCGAACCCTGGAGGCTGTCTCATGTAAATAATTTCGTTCAAATTACCATTTAGAGATGCATATTTTACATCAATATGGACTACCATCATTTTCTTAGATCCAGCAATGCTTAGCAAAATTCTAAAAGTTGTCTGTCGCACAACGGGTGCAAAAACTTCGTCGTAATCATCACCATATTTTTGGCTAAAACCTCTTGGTACAAGACGGGCTTTATAACGACTTATTTTCCCTTTTCATCACGCTTTTTTTTTATTTATTTTTATTTACAACTAACTATATTTGAATCTTTAGGTGGTACTACCAAATCCCAAGTCTTTGACGATACAAGTGATGAATATTCTTCCTTCATTGCAGCAATCTATTCATCACGTTGGTCAGATTTAATCGCTTCGTTATAGGTATTTGGTTCTATAATTTCATTACTAACATTGCAATTAAAACGTAGTGAAGGTCTACCTTTATTTACTCTTGAAGACCGTCGTGGAAATATAATTTAGTTTTTGTTATAGATCGTGACAAATGTTCTTATGGGAAATTAGTTAAAATAAATTTGCGAAAGCGAAAATTGTAAGAATTGTTCAAAAAGGGGTGTCTACTTATTTATGTGAGTGACTGTACATATGTACATACATATTTTGTATTTATTTGAGTATTTATCCTGGCACTACAATTTTTACAAAATTATTTTATAGTGCCATTCAGGAATGTAAAAGTGAATTACAATAATAATAATAACAATGTAAATAATTAAATTAATTATGTGAAAATTGCTTATTACAAACACTTAAAAATAAAGTATCATACAAAGTAGAAAAGACAATAGATTTGCATTAAATAAAACCTAATCCAACAAAAAGTTATAGGGTAGGTTATCTTTTATAATTATGTTATTATTCGCTATCATCACTTTCATTCGATGAGTCACTTGTGGAATAGTCATGAGCATCAGCAACACTACTGTGTAAGCTTGAAACAACTGGGGTATTTATTGACTCCTCAACATTATCGGGGGACAGTAAATTTAAGACTTCTGAATTCAGACTTTTAAATTTTTTCTTAGGTATCTCCCTAAAACTGTTAACTAAAGGATCCGATTTTATAAGCAACATATTCATAAGATCTCTATTCGTGGCTTCACGCGACTGCCTTTGTGTGTTATCATCCCTGAATCGTCTCAAATCTTTGTTACGGGCTTCCTGTGCTTCCTCAGAAAGTTGACCAATAGGTAAAATTGCTGATTTTATAATATCAGTAATATACACTAAGATTTTATGAACTGTAACAGGCATATTAAACCATGGATAGAGATCTATGTATAGTTTTTTAGTCTCGACCGCAAATTTTTCAAACCTCTGGATATTTATATTGTACCCAGATGCTAATGCGCGAAGGAGAGTGTCGAATCTTTTAATGAGCGTTACATCCAATCCCGTAATCTCAGCACTAGCATCAGAATTTTCGAAAAACCTACGAGCAGTGTTGCCGTCATTGGTATTGCCGAAACCTGGTTTTGGTTTATCTACTATTAATCCAAGTACACTTTTGAATTTATTCTGGATTTCGTTGGAAGAAGTTTCAGTCAAAGCATTGCAAACTTTTCCGTAAATCATTGTTAGAAGCATATTGTGATTTACGGAAACTTCGTATTCTTCGAGCATGTACTTTGTTGGCAACAACGCATTTATCTCCTCTAAAATTTTGCTCGTTTCAAAAACAATAAATCTTTTGTTTCTTTAGAAAAAATAATTTAATTGGACGACAATACATGGTAGAAGAAGGTCGAGGATTCTGCCATCCTGTAATTGAAGAGAAACGAAAGAAAATATAAACAAAAACTCAGCAGTGTTAGAACTGCAAGTAAACTTTTGCTTATATGTGATATGGCCAAAGCTTCCATCGCAACCCCACTTGCTGATAAAAGTATACGTCAAGTTTGTAGGTAATAAACTAACAAAAACTTCTTGATTTGCTAAAACTAAACGCTCAGCAGTTTTGGCGTAGATGCTACCAAATGGGGTTGTTTTGTGTAGCGTTCCTGTGTGGTTATACCTGCATTAGGATTGCTTTGTATGTACCTGTTTTTATGCCTTGGTGACTGGTGCGATAGGTTGTGGCAGGTTGAAGTCAGTGATCTTCGCCTTTTTGCTTTTGGTGTGCTCTTGTTGACCTTGCGCGTTTATTTTTGTGTGTTTTATGGCTACGTATTTGTTCCCTGTATCTAAGAATTGGTTTTGCCGTATATAGATCAGCTTTAAAGGTTCAAATATCTCGTCGGAGCTGGTACGTACATACATCCTATTTTATATGTAGAGATAACTAAATCTAAAAAAAAAAATTAAAAATAAATGTGCAAAGAATTCGCAATGTTTTTTTCTTTCGACTATTAGAGAATACTTGCGACTATAACATATGTAAAACTTAACCCGGATGTCCGCGGATGTATGTAACTTTTTTGTCCCTAAAGTTAAAAATATAGAGAAAAAATACATTTTCTTCTTAATAACGGAATGTTAAATATATTCAAAATACCCTAATTGCGAAAGAATTACTATTAAAAAAATGATATAAAAGTGTTCACTTAAAAGAAATATGAAGCTTAATATTCAACAAGAATTTTGCAAATTAATCAATGCTTTTTACGGCCAGTCCTGCCTTCTTACTTCAATTACTCAATATATATGAGCAAAAATAAAAAAAAAAAGCAAAAATCCCGTTATTTTGTTTGTTTTCTTTCATTTCTCGTTACACTTTTCTTGGAATAAGAACTTTGTTTTTGTCCAGCTAGCTTGTTCAACACGAAACACTGTGCGATGTATTTAATGTTATCTACTTTCTCAATCATTTGAACGTTTATTTCGATACTCTCTTCACTGCTCATATTAATTTCCATTAGTTTCGTTTTTTGCTCATTTAATTTAAGTTTATTCATTTTTAGCCATGTACTTATTTCGGTAATGTCTTGTGCTAATTTATTTTTACATTCTCTCGGAGTTTCACCTACGCTGTATATTAATGTGTCATCGGCATATAACATGACTTCGCTGCATTTTACCACATTGCCTATATCGTTTATATATATTATGAATAATAATGCACCAAGAATTGAGCCTTGCGGGACTCCTGTGTTCACATTTAGGTAGTCGGATTCATACCCTTTCACTACTGTGCGCTGCGTTCTATTTGTTAGGTAGGACCTAAACCAGTTTAGTTCACTATTTTGAACTCCGTACATATATAACTTTTGCAATAGTATATCTCTGTCTATTGTTTCAAAAGCACTCGTAAAGTCTAGAAAAAGGGCCATAATTTTTTTATTTTCATATCGTTTCCACTCACTTACTACATGGTTTACAGCTGTTTCACACGAGTATTTCTTTCTGAACCCCGATTGGTATTTCATAATCAATTTATTCGATTCAAAGTAGTTTTCTTACTGTATTTTGACAGTTTTTTCAAGAACTTTCTCTAACGTCTTTAATGAGTTTATGGGTCTGAACTCATCACAGTTTACTGCCTTATTAATTTTTTCAAGTGGACTAATCATAGTTTCTTTCCATATATCAGGAAACACTCCTTGCATGAGCGACTCATTTACTATTTTCAATAGGGAATCACCAACTTTATTCCAGTTGTCTAATATCATTTTGGATTTCACTCTTACATAATCTCTATTATTTTTTAAGGATTTGCATATATTTTTCAATTCTTCTAAACTTATTTTCCTAAATTTGAAAATGGCCGGAGCTTTTGTGGTTTTATCTACATATTGCACATGATCAATCGAATCTCTTATGTTCTGTACACTTTCAACAAAAAATTAATTGAACTCATTAGACAAGGTCGTTTCAGCACAGTATTTTTTATCGTTAAATATCACATAGTCAATTTGCTTTTTGTTCTGTTTTAATACTAATTTTTTGATCTCATTCCACATTTGTTTTTGATCTTTCGCTTCTACAATTCTTTTGTTTACGTAGTTCTTTTTTGCTTTAATAACTTCCTTATTGTAATTGTTTCTTGCACTTTTGTAATTTATCCAGCTCTGGGTTATACCTATTCTTTTAGTTTCTTGATATAGATCATATTTCATCTTCCTTAGACTCCGGAGATGGTTGTTGTACCAATCATTTATTTTTTTTCCCGCATGGAATAACTTTCTTCTTCATAAACATCTTTATTGTATTTTCGAAGTTTTCGTCGAATAATTTAGCACAACTGTGCACATCATCACTTAAAAAGGTTAGGTTTTGCCTGCCTAACTCGTGAGCAAATTTGTCTTTGTCATATTTAAAATATATTATTTCTTCAAATGTTGTACTACGCTCAGTTTTCTTAAAGTTTATATTGAACTCAATGAGCTCGTGATCTGATATTTTTAGGTAACTATTTACCCTCACGTCTATTGCTTGAATGTTACTAATTATATAGTCTATTAGAGTTTTCGAGTAACTGGTTACACGGGTATGTTCTTTCACATGTTGCTTTAGACCATTGTCATTCAAAAAACTTTCTATATTTCTTTTATACGTTCCTCGCTTATTCCAGTCAATGTTAAAATCTACTGCTATCATTATATTGCCTGACCACTCCATTATTTCTTCAATTTTTTCATGACAAATTTCACAGAATTCCTTTTCGGAGCTCCTGGGTGATCTATACACAGCCACAATAATCAAGTCAATATTTCCACGCTTGCATCTACATGCTAACAGCATTCATTATTCAATTTAGCAAAAGATCCTTTAACGAAATCCATTATGCAACGGCCGATAACCTATTGCAAAGTTATTGTGCAGGGGATTTAAAATATAACAAGAACGATCTTTATTGTATGAGATTTTATAACAGACAGACAAAAGATTTTTCTCTATTTGAAAGGTATTGAATCAAATGTATAAGCTTATTTTGTAGATCAATAAAATACAAAGTATAAACTCAAACAAGTATATGGAAATTGATATTTCTAACAAGGATAAACCTGGAGCTGACCTCTTAGTACCTCGCTATAGGTGTGCCTTGCCAATGCAGAGGCACATTCTGCCTGAACCTAACCTTTTTGGCATCTCGCACGTTCTCTTCTTGCTACAGATTGCGCTTTGTTGACTGATGTGCTTTTTGTTATTGTTTTCATGGATGTGTCGTAGGTTTATGGGCGAATGGGCTCTCGTACTCCTTGACCACCGCTTCGCCCCATACCCTGGGCATCCCGCCTTTAGACCACGTCACCCTTTTCGTTATTGGCAATCTTCTGTAGTATAGAGAAACCCTTCAGCGGGGTTCCCGATGACTTCTTGGATTTTCTGAGAGCCACTGTTGCTGGTGCACGCTGCACATTATTGTATATTGCTTGGCTACTATGGCTTCTACTCATGGCCTTCTCGAACGATGATGCTCTCCTGATTACTTCTCAGGAGATTCTCCCCCGAAAGCTTCCTCCCCATCCCTTTGTTCTTCTTTTTTTTTAACTTTTTTTGCCGTCTACGAGCAACTTTAATACGTTATAGAACATAGAGTAACTTGCCTGCTCTAAATGTGATCAAGATAGCTCAAATGTTGTTGGGTACGTTTTCATAGCGAGAATATGTAAAATCTAGTAGTTTCCGTGGACCACCTGCGGTTTAACAGTTGTACTGAAAATTGTTTTTGTCATCAAAGGATACACAACAAAGACCAATTTTATACATGCGCTAATTTACATTAAATTCACAACAGTTAATCTAGCCGTTACCCATATAAATATGTCCGATCACTAGGAACGGGATTGCTAGCTGTCAAATTTTGACGTTTCTCTTTCATTTACTGTTTTCACCCCAGCGATGATTCTTGGTTCAGGAAAAAAATTTAAAAATTCCGCACCTCTAAAATTTGTTTTTAATTACTGATTATCGAAGCGAAAATTTATATGGGAAAAATAGTTATTTAATTACCGACAGAGCTGGATAGAAATGATTACTTTAGATATTCAATTACCATCAATTCCCCATTTCATGTACTTGAAGAAAGTAATCAATTCCTTTCCTCCACAGCAAAGGAATTGATTACATTTCAATTCCTCAAAAAAGATACCAAAAGTAATTTCGTTTTTTGAGGCCGAGTACACACAATTTTTTGTTTGTAATTGAAAACAAAAACTTTGCTCAAATATAATTTCAGTACTTTCGAAAGGAATTGGAAATTCATTACAAGGAATGGTAAAAGTAGTTAAGAATTTCCCATTCCTCAAAGGAATTGCAAAAGTAATCGAAAAATTCTTAGTGTAAAAACCATTTTTGCGATTCAAGCGGTGATTTTATGAGGTCATAGTAACTCCTTGGACCATAAGAAAATTTCTGCGAAGAATCGCAGTAAACTGACGGAGCAGGAAGGTTTCCAATGGCTTTGCTATGACTCACCCTCGTTAGCTGGTATCCCAGGCTTGAAAACGTGCGGCGAGTAGGTTACTCCCTCAGCGTTAAAGTGTTTGGCATTGGCATGGCCCAGGTATAAGGACGAACTTCGAACTTTGAGGAGGTGGAAATGCAAATATCCCAACTTAAAAACAATGAGGCAGAGAAGCACATCTGACCACTAAACTGTTCAAACAAGGAGGCGAAACGATGCATCATTTTTACGCAAACTTTTAAATATAAAGAAACGTTTGGCATTGACAAATGTAGTTCACTTCAAACGCTTCTGAGGTTTTTTACCGACGACTCTGTCATTGTCTGCATGGATGCTAACAAAAGATCAAGAATACGAGAAAACAGTTTTCCAGAACGATAATGGTGTTTACGGTATGCCAGCTGAATATATCAAGGAAAATTGAAAATTATGTTGTTTTCCTATAGCCACCACCCTTTGATAGCGGAGGAAGGAAAGGATGCCCTTACTTAATTGGAAACTTTAAGAGGATAATGATTTGATATTCATTGGTGTTTCCAAATAATTTCAGTTAGCACTCACAAGAAAAATCTGATGAAATAATGAAAAGTGTGACCCAAAAAGTCACCCACATCAACCGGAGTAAGTTTTTATACACAGACTAGCTTTGAGGAATTGAATGGAAAATTCGAAACTACTTTATCCATTCTTTGTAATACCATTAAAAAAAATTTCGATTACATTTCCCATTCCCTTCGAGAGTACTGGGAAAGAGATTACAATTCCGCAACCAATTTTTTTTTAATTGAGCCTCAAAAAAACGAAATTACTTTTGCTATATTTTTGGTAATTGAAATTTAATCAATTCCTTTATGGTGCAGAACAGGAATTGATTTATTTTTCTCATTACTGAGGAATGTAATGGGTTTGGGTAAAAGAGTTAAATCAAACAAAAGTATTTGTATATTTTTTTAAATTTTATTTATCAATTCTATTGCATAAATTTGTTTTTAGTATTGTTTACATTGCTAGAACTATTACTTTTATATTTATATTTTTATGCTTAATGTAGTTAAAACTATGTTTATTATTAACTTTTTTAGATATCGTTATTTCTATAACTACCACTATAATTATTAAAATTTTTATGATATACTATAATTATTGTTATTAATACATTATTGATGCTTTCATGAAAACGTTTAATAACAATTTTAGGTAAAAAATACATTTTAATAAAAAAAGATGTTTGGAAAATATTTAATTTACAATAGAAATTATAGTATAGGCAAGGATTTTAGGGGTTTCCTATATAAGCTTTGTGTTTAGAGTTATTTAAAAGTATTTATACATAATTATATTGAAATAGTTATTTTTTGCTTACTTTTTGTTTTTCTTTTTTTGCTAATAAAAATTATTGAATACACATATTTACTTTAGTACGTGAATTTAACTTAAAAAATAGGCTTTTTTTCGTTTCTATTTTAATTAATTAATTAATGTATTTCTTTTTGTTTTGTGTTTAAACATTCCAATATCACTAACCACAATTTGTTGTTGTTAAGTTCATATAATTTTTGTTAGCTTTGTTGGGGAGTTGTATTTTCGTATTGTTTACCTGTTTTCAACATAAGCTCATAAAACGAACGGTGTATTAATTGGACAACTTATCAATGTTTGTTTTTTTTTTTTAATTTGTTATATTTGCGATTTTTTTTATCGTTTCGCAATAATAAGTACATTTGCTCTCAAAAAGTTGGTATGTATATTTTTTTTATTAATTTTTTATGAATTTTTAAACTTTTCGTTACACTTTAGCGCTTTTTAAATATTTTAATATAAATATACAATTTTAGTTTTTTATTTGTTAGTAAAAATTATTTCTGCATTCCAAAACAAAAATCGAATTACAAATTTTGGCATAAATATTTTATAGAATTAAACTATTTTACGTGCCAAATATAATATAGTTTCTCCATATTTAAGCTGGACACATATTGATGTTAATTTGTTTCTTGATTTACGAAATTTAATAGTATCTAAGTATTTAATTTAATGAATATCTAAGGTACATTTTGATTTGCAAATTATTTTCAATTAATGCTAAAAAGGAACACAAAGACATTATTCAAGATCCGAGAAATCATAAATTTCGGGTGTTACTATTTTGCTTAAACGAAATGAAACTGAAGAAACTTATTTACATTTTATTGTCGGTCAGTGAGAAGCAGTGATTATTTTGGACTTTAAACCATTGAACTAATAAATAAGGCAGTTCTTAAAATGAACCGCCAAAGACAAGCTAATATAGAAAGTATGACTGTCCAAAGAATAAATCTATGCAAAGAAGGCAATTGGGAAAAGTTGGACAACAACAAAAGCTTGGCTTTGGCTAAATATATTTGTTAACAGTTCAACTAACGCAGGAGTACGGGTTCGAATCCCACTCGTGGGGAAAATCCTTTACGGAGATTAACAAGGTAAAATCGACGCAGCTGTCGCCATGTCTGTTTTCATCCTACATTGTTTCAATACTTCTCAAGTAATAAAATAAATAAGAAGATTGTTTTATAAAAAGCCAACCAATTACACGCAAATGTATCCATACCATCTGAAAACACGGGTACCGGTGTATATATTTTTTATTTATAATTTTACCTTAAAGAGCGTAAAACAATAGGGTGATTAGCAACAAGCTCGGTTAAGGAGGCTTAAAATAAATCCGCGGTAGGAATGCCTGTCGTAAGAGGTGATTAAAATCTAAATCCCGCATCTAGATCATCGTAAAAGACTCCCCAAAGAAAAATTGCAACAAGCCTCAGATGATAATATCTTTTCTTAACGGACTGCTATACAAACGACCACAATATTAGCGCATGTAACTGGAATTTCCGGACTCTGCGCTAAGAAGGTACTGATGTCCGGGTATTTTGGCCGGTTGATTTCCTTGTCAGGGCAAATGCCGATATCAGAATGGCCGTAGGACCTTGACCATATGAAAAAAACATTATGAACCACTAGAAGCCAAATACCGTTGTTATTGTTGTAGCAATAAAGACACTGCTGGAAGGTTTTGTGGATTGTTATCGATGTTAATGGTCCTTTGCTGGATATAGTCCCGGTACGTTCCGGTAACAAGCACCATTAAGGTATAAGCCCGACCATCTCAGGAACGATTTAAAATGACCACATTGAACCTACTAGGCCGAAACGATGTAACATCGTCCTACGGATTTAGGCTGATGGACTTAGCCGCTACCCGAAACATGATCACCTGCAGTGCCAAGTTCCAGCATAAAAAGATACACAAAACTACTTGGCTGTCTCCTGTTCCAATAACACGAAACCAAATCGATCACGTTGTGATCGACGGTAGGCATAGCTGCAAAAAACGTGAGTGCCAGAAGTCGCAGATGCTGGCTGATAGGAATAACGTCCAAAAATACCGTCAAAAAGTGTTGTGAAGGTAGCGGATTGGAATCAAAGTGTGTTGCGCAAACTACCGCCGTTTCAGCCGTACTAATGTCGTGTATAGGGTTATATTTAGCATGTTACCCGAAAGCCCGAAGTTAAAGAAGTGATTTGGCCTGGTAAATCTGCTACTCGACTCGGACTCGCGGCAAGAGAATCGACATTTATCATCTTAATGTCGACTTCAAAGCGGCCTTTCGCAGAGTGAAAAAGGAGTTGCTTGTATGCTGCTATGTCTGAATTTAAGTTCTCTGTAAAGCTAATCAAATGACGTTTAGCAACACAGCCAGCTCCATAAAGATTGGAAAGGACCCCCTCGAGCCATTCGAAACGAAACGAGGCTTCATAAAAGGCGATTCCTCATTGTGCAAGCTCTCAACCTAATGTTGAAGATGATAGCTCTAGCAGCAGATCTAAACCGTCATAGCGCAATCTATTATAAAAACAAACAACTGCTGGCGTATGCTGACGATATGAATCGTATGCTTTAAGAAACGCAGAATAAGTTTTGCCTTTACTAAATGGGCAAAAAAGTGGGTATTGCTGTAAATATGGACAAGCTGCCATCCAATAAATAATCGGTCCCCTTGCGTCTTCACAGCCACATCAAAGGAGCAAATTAAAAGGAGCAGGGCGCAAATTGGAAGAGAAGCTCGGCCTAAAATCTCTTCGGAAGTTATCGCGCCTTACATTTATTTATTTATTTTACAAGGGGTTTAAAGTGCGACGACATAAATAGTTCAAACTAGCACAATAAATAAATAAATATAAGGAGCGATAACCTCCGAAGAGATTTTGGGCCGAGCTTCTCTTCAAATTTGCGTCGTACTCCTTTTAATTTTTCCTACAAATTGGCGGGACAGGACCGACTTGTTTTTATGCCGACTCCGAACGGCATCTGCAAGGCAGATGAGTTTTCACTGAGAGCTTTTCATGGCAGAAATACACTCGGAGTGCTTGCCAAACACTGCCGAGGGGCGACCCCGCTTAGAAAAATTGTCTTCTAATTGAATAAAACTTGTTTCTAAAATGTCGATGTTGCTTTTCTCGGGGTGTGAACCCAGGATCTTCGGTGTGGATGGCGGAGCACGCCACCATCACACTACTGCGGCCGCCAATTCCAAGTAGAAAAATAGACATTATGTTAGTATAAAAGACGTGAGACAATCTTAACTTTTTTCTAGGAATTTTGCCACTTGGAAACATAGGGTTGCACCTTGACAGCCTTCTCCAGTAAAATTTTATATTATTTTACTTTGTTACACTTAAGTTTCTGTAAGGGCTTGATATGTTGAAAAACTATAGATCCAAAGGCAGCCTATGGAAAAGTCTACAATTTTGAATGTATGCGTACTACCTGGTTCCTGGTTCCCGGTATCAATATTGACCTATTTGTGCAATGGATTCAATAATAGTTGCTCACTTGCTTTGATAAAAAACTAATAACTTATTTAGATAGATATTTTGTCGCATTTTTTTAACAACGCTTTCTTTTTTTATGTCAAAAGAATTTTGATCTTTTTTATAAAAAAAATATTAAGTTTTTTTTTCATGTATAACCCACATTTGAAGAAACAAATTCTGCTGTACAAATGTACATATAAATTACAAGGAAAGATTTTTTTTCCGTTATACAAATATAGGACGTTAAATTATTCAGTTTTATCGTCATAAAGTGTTAAATACTAATAGTAGTAGTTGTTGTTTTTTAGTTTTATTTTGATTAAATCAAGCAGCCATACAAATTCCATGAAGCTTTTATTGCTCTTACTTTCTTGGTTTCATCTAACAATTTAATTTTTCGCAAAACTTCATGAAAAATGCTGCAGATGAATCGCACTGTGACATGAGTTTAAAAAATAAAAAAATGTATTAAAAATAATTGAAAAAATAATCAATACCCCGGCGGCAACCTTAAGAAATGTTTCTGTCGTTTTTTTTAATTCCAACAGTAAAGCCGGATTTTTCATGCGTTCTCGGATATATTTTTTGTTCACATTTTAGTCGTTCGCAGAGATATGCTACAGACAAGAAGGCGCAAGGTTGAAACCAAAGACCACTGTTTGGATACCACGAGTGCTGAAACCGGAGAACACGCTTAACTTGATGCAGCGTCAAAACCCGAATATAACAACACGGGATTGGAACATACTTCATTTATATTGACCCACGTCTTAAAAAGAATAGTCCTAAGGACAATAACCCCAGTACGCTAAAAGCTTCATTGGAATGAAACAACTTATTTGCAAGTTATCGAAATTATCGTTTTCACCATGCTAACTGATGCAACGACTGTCAGTTAAGTGCAATGAAAAAGTTTAAACAAAAATCAGCTGTGATCCATATGGATCAAATTGTTGTTGAATTTGCATCTATCCGTATCTGGATCACGCTTCATTGGAACATGAGGTTAAAGCTGCACCGCATCCATGGTTCAATTATGTACAGGTTGGCTCATCTCATCAGCTGATTTTATTTATGACATTGCATGGTCGAAGGGATTGTCAAAAGGAGATGGCAAACTCAAAATGAAACCAACACATTGGCAACATTTTACTTACACATACAAAAACTGCTAAGTTTTATGTTTCCATTCCATACCATTCGCACCAACACCAATACACAGATTTTGACAATTTGAACAGACATATTTTGTTGCTTTACAGATGAGCCAACCTGTATATAGTTGAACCATGACCGTATCGTAGCCAACCAATTGGTTTTTGGTTTCCGTCGTAACGATAAACAGCTGATTAAGTAAGGGATACGACTACAGCGATACGACAAACGGCACCAATGACTGCAGCTTAATGCTCATCACAGGGTGGTTCATTATGCAGCATTATTCATAATTCAATACTAAACACAAATACCCCACAAAAACGAATAGAAGACATTTTATGCACATCTCGCCCAAAAAAACCAGCGACTACCTCTTAGAAAACATCGAGCAAATGGCTGCGAGTAACGAGTCACGTCTCTTATCATAATTTATTCTATTTGCCTAAAAACGTACTAGGCATATGAGTATTTGTTTAGTAGATATATTTTATATACATATGTATGTAGGTATATTAATTTTGAATAAATTACTTATACCATTTAGAACTCATACAGCTTAATAACTCAGTAAGTGACTTAGACATTCACATTTTTTGGAAGAATTTTCAATTCGATTTCTTGTAAGATATTTTTCTTTGTTTTTTAATATGTACATACATAAGTAGTAGGGTAAGAGCTAAGTTGTTCCATAATTTACATCATAAATTAAAGCAAACAATTGTTATTTATGCACAAAAAAACAATTATTTGATTTAATTTATGATGTAAATTATGGAACAACTTAGCTCTTACCCTACTACTTATGTACATATTAAAAAACAAATCAAAATATCTTACAAGAAATCGAATTGAAAATTCTTCCAAAAAATGTGAATGTCTAAGCCACGTACTGAGTTATTAAGCTGTATGAGTTCTAAATGGTATAAGTAATTTATTCAAAATAGCTTGGTAAAAAGCTATAGAAATAATTTAGCAAAACATTTAGGTACAATGAGTTTTAAAAATGTTTTTTGTTTTAATAAAACATAATTATTTGTATATTTATAAATTCACTGCATTAGCCTGGTCGTACATGATATAAAAATATGAACCCGCGTTGATTGTCCTTTTCATTTTAATACGAGTTTTTAGTAATACATACATAGTACTTAGGCCAATAAAAGGTAATTGAGGAGTTCCATACCAAAACGCAATAAATACATAAGAACAAATTCTAGAAAATTTAATGAAAAGCAATAAAAAAATTAAATGTCTCAATACGAAACCAATTTTTGAAAAGGGAACCTTAAGAATCGAGATTTATTATCCTAACTAAAATATAATATCTCTCTTGTAGATATTAAAAGGTAAAATGTGATTACATCAGAATCCGGAAAAAATCTAAGACATGTAATCAAATGTTATGGAACTCCTCAGCTATAGTCAGCAAAATAATTTTAATAAATAATTCAATACAAATTATTCCCTTGTGTAAAGAGTTTAAGTTTTGATTTAAAATTTCGTACAGCTTTATGTTCTTGAAAACTGAGTACAACAAAAAATAAGTGGCATCAAGACATCTTCCTCCATTATTCCTAATGCTAAAGCAACTGGGGACCAGATTTAAAACTTCAGAGGGTTTTTATTGTAAAGAAATGTTTTAATGTATAATATGATGAGATATAAAAATATTAAGAGTCGATGGAACCTCTGCAGCGAAAGAAATGAAGCTAGTAAAATCAGCAAACCAGGTTTGTCGTACTTGAATTAACAGTCATTTAGTAAAATTGATCGCATTATGGATAATTCATCGAGTTTTTTGTCAAGAAAACAAATTTGTTTAGCTATTTCAACAGAAAAATTTTTATTCTCAAATTAACAATATTCTGTAAAAATGTCAGCTTCTCAATCAAACCAACTGATGTTTCAGTAAAAAGAACTGATTTCATTTCAATAGCGAACACATGTCGATATTATGCAAATGCATCATCTTATTTTAACTATCGTGCCACAGAAATCTCTGTCATATCAAACAGCCACTATTATTCTAATATTGACGGAAATCGGTTATTTTAACAGTTTTCATCGGTTTTCTTAGGGTGACAATATGTAATAATTAGTTAGCAAGACTGGGCGGCCACCGTGGTGTGATCGTAGCGTGCTACGCCTACGATACCGCAAATCCTGGGTTCACGGCCTGGAAAAGCAACATCAGAATTTTTAGACAAAAATTGGTTTCGTATGAATTAAATATGATTATACCTTGTAAATATCTTCAAAGCCTTTTCTCCCGGGAGTTGGATTTGAACCCGTACTCCTACGATGGTTGAAGTGTTACCAACGCATTCAGCCACGTCATGCCTTAGTTGCTGTAAACGTATCCCAATTGCCTTCTTTGCATATTTTATTCTTTACACAGTACATACTTCGTATATTATCATGTGTTAACGATATGCTTTTTTGTGTTGCTGACAGGTTTCAAAGAAACTGTTGTTTTTGCTTTTTGTTCTATTTATAGATCTACAAAGAATTGGTGCAATTAAAAAAAAATTCTGAGCGGGGTATTATATCAATTTTATTTTTTTTTTGTTAACATAGCTGCGGCCTGGATTTGATGAACTTTTTAATGTTAATTTGAGTGTTGAAACACTCAATTCAGAGTCAATTATTTATGCGAAGTTGATTCAACAGCGATGGATAAAAATTTACAGAAATATTTGTTGATTTTACCAGCTTTTTTCTTTCAGTGTAGCTTCTAGCTTTTCGTTTACTGTTCTCATAATGTTATACTGTTTTCACACAGACGGCTTATTGAATAATAAAGGCAGTTTTCTACATTAAGACGTTTATTGAGCTCAATCTTCCCTACAAAATTCGAATCTATTATTATTTCATTAGTAGCTAATCGAATGCCTAATGAAGTCAAAAGCACAATGCAACTCTGTTGGCAGCGTTCCGCTTCCGTTTCCGCTTCTTAGTTTACAAAGCAAATGTCATTGTCTGCATGGCGGAACGATACAAGGTGGCAGCATCGAACAGCTGATTATAATCTTTTTTATTTGATTTGATACATCAACTACCGGCGCAGTACGATTTTGAAATTTGTCCATCGAATTTACAAGTACATGGAATTTTTTATGTTTGTAGGTATGTCACCATGCTCCCACCTTGTATCGTTCCGCCATGATTGTCTGTCTCATCCTTCATACTAATCGAGCAGTTACTTCTGTGTGAAAGCAAAAAATTTACGATTTCATTAGCAGGTGAAATGAGATCATTAAGTTTCTGTGTGAAAACAGTATTAAGCTACATATCATATCAGGAATGTTCCGTCCTTTAAACGATTAAATGATTTGCAGACTTGATAAATCACCGGGAGTTCAAATGACGCACAAATCTTTAAAGACTCCGAGTAGAATCCAGGCCTCATTCCAATGCATGAATGCTTGGCTCTGTACTTTTCGATTTATTATTTATATGTGTAGTTTAGTATTACGGTACGCTTATTTTATTGCTTGAAATTAAATTGCTTTAATGTGAATTAAAGTGCGCAAAGAAACTGGAAGAAACATTTCATTCTGTACTTCTTCCATGGTAAAAAATAGCAAATGAAATTCGTTTTTGGCGTATCTTAATCCCGAACCCCAAATATCATTCTAAGCACATTACCGCATGAAGTGTACGTTCGAAATGCAACCAATTTGCTACTTGGATTCGAATTGAAATATTCCCCCAAATGTTGGTGCCTTGGTACTCACTTTAGAGGATGTAATGGAACCGTTATCAACATGAAGTCATAAGTCATTCAATTTAAATAAACTTTTTGTCCTGGATTAAATCTTATCATTCACTACCTCATTACCTTCTCATCATTCCCTCAAGGCAGCAGCTTAGGTTCATTCCTTGCGTTATCTCTATTGATGATATTACCTATTGTTTTGTCTCCTCCAAGTTCCTTCTGTATTTGAAAATGTTATCAAAAGTATCCATGAGGACGTCACACAGGCTGAATGAGTCCGTAGTGTTACCAGAAGTTTGTTAGCCAACCAAACAGAAAAAGCCTATTAAACCCTAGGACCTATGTTGTAAAACAACTTCGTATTCTTGGCAAATACTAGAAGCTTTCTCTTTCTTTCATTCTCCGTTGCAGTACAGACTATACTGACCCATACATTTTAAATCTGCTTTAGTGCGTTCTAAGCTATAATACGTAGTTTTTTCCATATTAAGAGACTGGAACGGATGCAAAAGACTTTCGTAAATTCTTGCCTTCGTGGTTTAAACCTTGCGGATCCTATCCCTCCATAAAACTCAATATACCTCCTTATTAACTTAAAGAAGTTACACAATAATAGCTTTGTGCTCGACATCGTTCAAGGCTTAGTAGATGGTCTCTTTCTGATATAACGGGTAAACTTCCAGTTTCCTCACAGGAATCTTGAAAGTAATGACATTTTACGTAGTCTGTACTAACTCATTTATTTCATAGATTACTATATCTGAATAAATAAATAAATAAAAAAAATAATGATGTAAAATCTAAACCAGAGCCGGCCAAAAGTTGCACATTGTGCAATTTGAGTTCGTATTTTCACAGTCAGTATTATTAAATTCCTTTGAACATACATATTAATATTGACGATTTAAATATTAATAATTAATAATAATTAATTAATTATTAATAAATATTGACAATTTAATATAAGTAACTTTTTATACGTTCTACTTATTTTTATTAATTTTTATACATTTTTTTTATTGAATAACTTTATGTTTTGAAAATATATATTTCTATCTTTACATTTACTTTGTTTTATAGTTCTTTCTTAATGAAAAAGTGTTTTTTTAAGTAAATTTTGCATTGAAGAAACACCATACCTTCTTTTATAAAAAAGTTTTATCTGGCTAGCTCGACCTCCGCGTTCTTAGTTACATGAATATAAGTAAATATTGTTAGGATTAGCTTGAAATCAAATAACCAGAGTCCTTTTTAATTTCGAACTTCACAGTCCACATTTTCTTTTAGCACACTGTGGGGACTTGTCACTAAATTTTTACACACACTTATGCAATTGTTTTAGTATTTGTGTGGCCGGCTCTGAACTAAACCGTTGAGTTCGTATTTTCACACAGACACTATCGATGTGCGATCGCGATCATTTGCTTTCGCTGGTCACTCACTAAAATCAACAGTGAATGCAAAAGGAAAAGTCCATGCTACTTTTTGGGCACATAATAAAAACAATATGCTGCAATGTTAAAGTGACTTTTAATACGTTTTAGTAGTTATTATTAAGTTCCTTTGAACATACATATTAATATTGACAATTTAAATATTAATTATTAATAATAAATAATAATTAATTAATTATTAATAAATATTGACAATTTGATATAAATATATTTTTATACGTTCTACTTAGTTTTATGAATTTTCATAATTTTTTTTTTATTGAATAACTATGTTTTGAAAATATATATTTCTATCTTTACATTTACTTTGTTTTATAGTTCTTTCTTGATGAAAAAGTGATTTTTTAAGTAAATTTTGCATTGAAGAAACACCATACCTTCTTTTATAAAAACGTTTTATCTGGCTAGCTCGACCTCCGCGTTCTTAGTTATATGAATATAAGTAAGTATTGTTAGGATTAGCTTGAAATCAAATAACCAGAGTCCTTTTTAATTTCGAACTTCACAGTTCACATTTTCTTTTAGCACACTGTGGGGATTGTCACTCAATTTTTACAACAATTGCTCAATATGTGTTTGCTCAAAAACCCATTAGCCAACATCCAGTGAGTCTTCTAACTCTGTATCACGCTCAATTCTCAAGGGAATGCTCTGCATCATCAGGAGATTTGAAAAGCAGAGTTCGTGATATTTTGTGCACATGAGTTGTGATAAATTGTCTAATAAAATTGCCCTATCTGTGGCGGTTGTATTAAATTTTATATGAGAATAGGCTTTTCTTGACCATATTGTTGCTATTTTTAGTGCAAATAAAACTTCACTATTGCGACCCAACGTTTCGCTAAGCACCTTAGCTTCCTCAGGGGCGATACTGCATTTATTTAACATTATTTTCATCAAAAAACATTGAAGAATTGCATGAAATTATAAAAATTTTGAATTTTGTTAATATACCGAAACAATAAAATTTTTGTATAAGGTCACTTACAAATATATGTACGTAAAATATCAAAATTTGCATAACTACAACTAACACATCGATACCATATGTGCGTGGTACATTTGTCAACTAAAATTAAAAATTATATGCAAAGCAAATAAGCCGCTGCAATGCAATCAGTGTCCTCTTTTATGTTTACTGTTTTGCATTATTCTTAAGCTCTCTATGGTGAATCTGATCTTTATCCGTTTTTTCTTTATGTAATATTTTGGCATTTTGTAAATCAGTTGTGTGACCACTCGCTGTGGTGTGCTGTGAGAGAGCTGTGTTTGTTTTCTTCTTTCTAATGTCCGCTTCATGTTCATTAAGCGAACGCCAAAGCTTCGTTTGGTTGTGCCTATGTATATTTTATCACAGCTTTCGTTCTCTATCCCTTTGCATGATATTTCGTATACAATATTATTATGTTGTGAAGTTTGAAGTGGTGTTTTTGTTTTTGTAAAAATGCTTCTTAATGTTTTGTTGGATTTATATGCCAAGCGTATGTTACTTTTGTTGGATGTGATGGTTTTGTCGAAGTTCTATGTCAGTCTGGGTATATATGTAACACTATAATACTGTTTGGGCTGATCTGTTGTATCTTTTGTTGCTCTCTTATTGCGATTGTTTTCAATAATCGGGAACTTTTGTCACCATTTCATTCGGTACCGTACCTATTGATGTGATTGCCCACACTGCTCACACATATAACCATAAAACCATAACCAGATAAAACAGCTGATCGAACCTACCTTATGGAAATCAATGTAATCGATTAATGGTGCCATACCATAACGCTAACGCCATAACCATACCATAGCCAACCAATTGTTTTTGGTTTCTCGCCATATCCATAATCTAAAAATATTTCAGTTGGTGAATTTAATAACTTTTTGTAGATTTTATTCATTGTTTTGTATACGTTATGACTAAGAGACTTATTTTTTGTGGAATATGTTTGTAATTCTTTGCGTTTCTTCATTTTTATGAAATTTTCACGATTTTTAGGTTAAGGCACCATTAATCGATCACATTGGAGATGGTTATGGATATGGGTATGGTTACGACTATGTCGTTAGGGTTAAGGAAGTTTAATTGGCCCTTATAGGGCAAATGTAAACAAACCATAGAGCTGTACTGTTCATTCAACTTTTTTGAGGAATAAGGTGGGGTTTTCTGTTGTTGGCCGACACTTTCAGTCATTAGATTTTTGCCTGGCTTTTGTACCATTAAGTATTATGAACAGTATAAATGTCTTGTTTCTTTGCGCACTCTGATGTGAATAGTGTTTTTTGTTCATTAGAAAGTAATCAATGATGTCTGTGTCTGCCTTTTTCTAATTTTAGTATTTATTTCAGGTATTTTGTATGGCTTCGGTGGAATTTGACTTCATATATATGTCATAAATGGGCAGTTTTCCTTTACCGTTATAAGTGCACTGAATATTTTTACAAATTATTCCGAATAATCTTGCATTAAATATAAATACAATTGCACATATACATACATACCTATTTTGTTTTGAACTTATTTGAATGATTCAAAGTATTATTTTGTTTCAAATTAGTTTTTTTAAATATACATATGTGAAATTTTATTGAGATTTAATGGACTTCTGTAAATATTTGCATCAAAAAACGATTGCAACTTTATGCAGATTTTTTTTTTCTTAATTTGTGGATTTTTAATAATAGTGGCAACTGTACATCCATGATAAGTAAATGTGAATATTCAAATAGGAAAATAATTAACTAAAATTAAAACAGTTTCAAAAAGTTCATAATTACATCTATAAGCAGGTAATTTTTGTTATGTATTTGAAACTATTAAAATGTTTACACTGTTTCTTTATTCATTATTTTGTTTAAGCAATAAGAACACTCTAAAAGCTGCATCACCGTAAAATTCATTAAATTGTTTATGTATTTACTAAATTATTTAATCTGTTGGCGCTGGGCGATCGGTGCACATATTTCATTTTGTATTGAGTTTTTATTTATTTAATTAATTATATATTTGTTATTATTATGAGTTTGCTCCACTTTTGGTTAATTATTTGTATATGCTATTTCAAATGGGTTTTGGGTTTTTCATATTTTCAATATGTACTTAAAAAAATCTTAGTTATACTAAATTGCCTTTGGATTTACATTTACAAATTGTCAATCATATGTTTCGGTTAAGGGTTAATTGACCGGAAATACGTAATAACAACAAAAGTAAAAGCAAAAGTAGAGTTATGATTAGAAATTTCAACTTCGAGCGACACGGGCGCCATCTGGCATGAAAAAGTAACTAGCTCCCAACTTTTGTTGCAAGCAAATCATAAGAAGAAGAATTCGACAGTTTCTTAGGATAAGGGTGCTTTCACGCTTTGCAAGCGAAATTATTTTTCCCACTCGTTGATATTTTTCTAACATTTTTCACAATTAAAAACTGCAATTTAACAAATGAATCCTAACAAAATATGTTCGCAAGTATTTTCCTTGTATAGGGATAATGTTTATAACTGTGCTTCGCGAATTTTTGTATGTAAATGGGAAAGGCGAAATAAACTACAACTGCTAAGTTTGAAGTTCCATTATATTTACAAACACAACATCTTGCGTGATTATGGCGATGTTATTGGCATGCATAAGTTTGCGTTGAACGCATATATATGAAGAACTTCATTGTGGCTAGGCCATATTAGCAACGAGCCAACGAAAACATGTGAAAGTAGGAAAAGAGAGCCATACTATAACGGGAAAAGGAGAAATATTTATGCATAGATAATAATTCGTTGGATGGAAGTGAGCTTCGAATCACGAAAGAAGCAGAGCGAGTTTTAGGTACACGATACCGAATGGTAAGTCAAGTATACGTCTTAAAATATGCGGTTCCCAATAATATAGAACCAAAAAAATCCGTTACGTTAAGCATCAATACTAAAATCATTAACAATTTATTTCTAGCGCCAAAAGCTTTGTTAAGGATTTGCTAGGGTAAATTCAGCCTTTTCCAGAGACTGATTGTAAGCAAGGTCAATACGATTAAGCACTGTTGACTAGTCAGAGTCAATATACCGCATATTGGTTGGAATTACGGAACCCTAAGCAGGCCTTTCTTTTGTGCTAATACCTAGCAGTATCGGTGCTATTTAGAAACCGCTAAGTGAATAAAAGGCTTGCATCAATCGTTAGCTTAGCCTTTTTCGTAGAATGGATATTTGTGACAGATATGAGGTGAATTTAATTTCACTTTCCTTCGTTTGCTCCCGATTTTGGACCCATTCGTGTTCACGGACCGACCTGTAAAATTTAAAGGTCATGGCAAACTTGCAACTATTAAAATCAATGTAAATGTCAATGATGCCACACCAACGCCTTAGCCATAACCATACCATATATAGCCAATATGTTTTTGGTTTTTCATCATATTCATAACCTATGTATAAATATTTGAGTTGGTGAATTTATAAACTTTTTGGATATCTTTTTTTTATTTTGTATAAATTTTGACAAGGTGAATTATTACTTGCGTAATTTATTAGTAATTTTTCGCATTTTCTCTTTTATTATGAAACTATCAAATTTTTTTGGGTAAGGCACCAATAACTGATTCCAATAGATATGGTTAAGTAAAAGTATGGTTATGACTACGGCATTATGACTATGTCAACTGTGCCAGTGCCTTAACATCGGTAGTAAACTAAACCATTCTTAGAACGCACTCAAGAGTCGAAAAAATGGGTTCTTCTAACTGCTATTTAAATACCTGCGGGTGGAGAATGGCACCTGCCGATTCCATCAATTCACAATGATTCAAATATTTTAACTTGGAATGTCGATATTAATTATACGACAATTAGAATAGAGAAATTAAACGCGAGCTTTTTATAGATAGATAACTTGGTTCTTTCTTTTTTAAGCCAAGAAGGAGTCGTTTTTCCCCAATTCGTAAAGTTACCCTGAGAAGTTTGCTCGACTCAACGGCGAGTTCCGGGTTTTTTTCCTGTGTACAACTACATTACGACAACCACTTGTAAAGTTTCAATTTCATTTGCAAATATCGCATCACAAAAATAAAATTTTATTTGCCTTTTTCGGATTCGCGATCTAGGGTTCAAAACACGTCTTTTGACAACCGTCCTGATATTTTTAGACGTGTATTAAGAGTGTCATGCTTCCGTATAGAATTACCCAAATTTTATATTAATTAAAAGAATAATTTTAATTTTTATATTACAATGCCATTTTAACACTTTTCTTAATTACCCACTAAATTTAATTTAGCATCCATTTTGTTTCTAATCTTATTCTCGGAATTGTATATCACTACTATTAACCATAGTTAATATTTGCTAGATTTTGTTTATTTTATTGTATTGCATTCGTTTTAACTAATGTGGTTATTTGTGAAATTTAACACTAGATGTTTTAGTTATTTAATTTATTACTACTCAGTAAAGAGATTCTTTATCGAAATTTTTTTGTTAGACTTTTTTTCGTTAGTGAGAATGATTTCATATTATTAATGTAAACGTTATCCTGATTAACTTTAACTGCGCTAGATTTGACACTTTACATCCATCAAAATATCTTTTTTTCTTGAGTGTAAAATGTCAAATCTAGTTACATTTCGTTGGCAACTCTGAAATGGCTTACTATGTATATTAGGGTGGGTCGATTTGTATGGACGAAAGTTAACCGATATCGCGTCATCAATTTTTCGATAGGATTTGGGCTCAGGAAAAAGAAGTTTCAATACGCATACCAAAAAAAATTAATTTTCGAGCCTGCGAAATTTCATTTTGTTACTTTTTTCGACTTTGATTTTAAGGTTTTTTTCATGACCTACTAAAAAAATTTTCATATGTGTGTCCGCTAAGAACCTTGTCGATAACAGTTTTATGAAAAAAAAAAAAAAAATTTATATACATGAAAATTTTACAATCAAATGAAAATTTTTTTAGTAGGTCATGAAAAAAACCTTAAAAATCAAAGTCGAAAAAAATGAAATTTCGCTGGCTCGAAAATTATTTTTTTTGGGTATGCGTAGTGGAACTTTTTTTCCTGAGCCCAAATCCTATCGAAAAATCGATGGCGCGATATTGGTTAATAAATCGACCCAGTCTAATGTGTATACCTTTTACTGGTATAAATGTGTATGAAATATTCCATCGCCGGTATGCTCAAAAGCATATTCACTATTAAATTTCATTAATAGAAAACGTTTTCTAACATCACTCCTTCGCCTTTATCTTTCTTTCGCTCCTTGAGAGTATTCACATTTTATACACTTACACAATTTTCTCGTAATTTTACGTTTTCTTATTTATGTTCAACGGCTTGCTTGTCTGTAGATAACAACAAAATTATTTAGTAACTTTTTTCATTTACAGCATACATTGTGAACTCCTACGAGCGAAGAATTTTTCAAAAAGAGGATAAATTATAATAAGAGACGTCAATCTGCTACTCGTAGCCATTTGCTCGATGTTTTCTATGAGGTGGTCCCTGTTTTTTTTTTTTGGGCGAGATGTGCATAAAATGTCTTTTATACATTTCCGTGGGGTATTTGTGTTTATTTTTCCGACTGTATTTAATTAATTCTCTTTCCAAAAATCACAGTTGCATAAGGTGCCTACACCGCATGGATAAATGCGAGACAATTCAAAAATGTCCCTATTAGAAAACATTCGGCATCAAATTTTTGATTTCCAGCGAGTTACTCGCCACTCGTAGCAGACTGGTGGCTCTTATTATATTTAACCTCTTTGTAGTTATAACAATTATTTATAAAGATATTTGAAAAATACTATTGAGCACATATTTCAAGCAATCGAACAGCTTTATAACAGGTGATAGGGGCTGTTTACTAGTGAACGTGTTTTCAAACAGTCGCTATTTGTTTGAATTCACAATGACAGCATGTTTCCGTAGCTTACCAGTGACTTAACGCTGGCCTTTCGTGTATTTTTACCATTATTCACATTGCTTTCTCAAAGATCTATAAGCGATACAACTTCTTGATTATTCAACATACTCTCGAAGTCGCTCTCCGACCATCAGGGATCCGAGTGAAAAACATGAAATGAATTCACAATGGTTCGATTGGTTAGCAGACCCTTCATCCACATTTCAAAATTTATATAGCCTATGTTGTTGGGATCGAAAGAACGAAATGTGCGTTCCAACTGCAAGAGTAAGAGGTTATAAAACAATTAGTAAATTATATACGACATATTTTAAAATTTTTTAAATTCCCTAAATACCATCGACGCACAGTGGCGCCTTTTGAGTTTTTTCTTTGCAAAAATCATAACTTTTGAACCAATGAAGATATTTTAAAAATTTAAAACGCAAATGAAAGCCAATTATTTGTAGTTTTATTGTGTGAAAGCTCAGAATGTCACAGATACAGGGTGCATCAAAAAAATTCTTCAAAATCGAAAATTTTTAGAAAAATGCAAAAACAAAATGCTTTTAGTAAAAAATAAAAAAAATAAAATGAGATTTGTCTTATAATGACGTATTTAAGCATTAAATAAGATAAACTAATGATTTTGATAAGATAGCGTGACACTGCCCACTTATGATAAAAAGTTGTATCTAAGTAGTCACGTAATTAATAACTACCAAAATCGTTAGACGTATTGTTTCTTTTAGACGGCAATACTCTTATAAAACTCAAATGTCCGTTTTTTGGTGCCACAATAACAAGGTACTTCAAAATTCATCGTAAAATTTTACGTTTTTTTTTTTTTTTTAATTTACAACCAAATATATATTTTATTAATAGCTTAAAGTTATTGAAAGTGGTTCAATGAAATTTTATTTGAACTAAAGATTAAACAGCCAACGAATTTTGGAAAAGGGGAGTGGCACTGCCCATTTATGTTAAACAGTTTGATCTTATTAACCGCTTTACCAATTTATACCAAACCCGATAGACGTATTGATTTCTATACAAATTTAATACTCGTTTGAAGGCGAAATGCCTAAGCTTTAAAATAAATTTAATAAACTTTAGAGAAATGCAATAACGAAAAGTATATATTTATAAATTACAAAATTAATTAATTCTTTCATTTGAAATAAAAAATTAACTTGTACATAGATATCTTATTTTTCTATAAATTAACAAAATTGATTAGTAAATATCTTTTTCATTGTTGTGATAAGAAGTGAGAAACTTATTTTATCTTAACATAGTCATCGTCACTGGAACATATATCTAACAAAACAACCATTTCTGAGCTATACGCATCTGTAAGATCTTTTTGTGTTCTTATATACCTCATAGATGATATGACCGGATCAGAAGAGATAGCTAACATGTTGAAAAGGTCTTCGTTTTGTATAACTCGTGATACTCGGGTGTTCATACATATATATCTTTTGTAGTCCTTATTCTTAGATTCTTGAGCTTCTTCAGACAATTCTCCTAATGGTAAGCACTGGTACTCTATTAAATCTTTTCCATGTGCTAAAATTTTATGTACCGTTGGTGTAAGTTTCTTCTCAGGATACTTTTGCAGCAACTCTGTAGTAGTATTCTCCAAATTTGGGTCCATTAACTGGTTCATGGCAGTTTAAAATATTTAAAATTACTCCCAATCTTTTCACAATATCTCTATCAACTCCTGTTATGCGAGCAGTCACTTCATCGTTTTCAAAAAATCTTCTTGAGGAGTTACCATCATTTGTATTTCCGTATCCATACTTTGGACAGTCAACTCTAAGGCCAATCTCTTTATAGAATGCATCCTGAATTATTTTTTTCTCCTGTTTTGTTTCTCCTTACATGTTGTATTGTCGTCGAAAACTTCTCCTTGTTGTGGTAGTGTATAAGCCAGCTTCAAAACAAATTCCATACATCTTATCCTAGCATGCAAAGGAGATATTCCATACTCATAATTTAGTTCGTCAGTTATTAAATCATCAAGATTTTAAAAGTCCTTTTGGCTCTTCTTACAAATTGGATATTTCATTGTAAATGTCGTATTTGTTATTAAGTTCAAAACTTTTCCATCGACCATTGTTAGAAGAAAATCATGCTTTATTGTAATGACATTCCCCTCTTCAATTTCAATTATTGTTGGTTCTAATTTGGCAATTTTATTTTTTATATCACTCACTGTAGCTTTTATTAATTCCGAAGACTCCTTCTCGCATTTAAATAATATCGGGCGGCACAATATAGTTGATGACGGACGTGCATTTTTCCAAAATTCTGAAGCTTCATCTTTTAGTCGTAATGGAACAATAGAAGCCATAAACATATTACTATCTGTAATTGTTTCATCGCCTACATTTATTCTGTGGTGTGGGAATGCTGTTTTTGATCCTCTTCAGTCGCACTGGACTTGCTATCGCAACTGCTTCTGTTATATGAGACTTCACGTTTTCTTCGTCTTTTTTATATTTAATAGCCAGTGCTTCTGAAAGATGAGTCGTGGCAATAGCTTTTGTGGTATCAGACAGCTTCCTTTTCCTTGTGTAGGTAGAACACTCTTCTATGGGTTTTGTTGGTCTCCCTCTAGTTGGATTGGTTGACGTCTCTAGGCGTCTCTTCGTCCAAAAAAGTTTTGTCAGCTAGCCACTTTTTATGCTTACTTAGAAATTTTGAATTGTTACGATAGACGTCCTTCCATTTTCTTTCTATCATAATGTATTGTAAACCAATTTTTTCTTCCATGCCTTCCTTTTCTTTAATGCTTGTTTCACTCGCTAATTCTCTCATAATAGCCTCAACGAAGTCCCGTCTTGACTTTGTAGATTTAAACACCGCAAATAGTTTCGAGTTTTCTAAATACATATTAGAATTGGGTTCGGGTGTATCTGACTAAATATTAAACTGTGAACTATATTTAAAAATACTATTCACTTTATTTAAGTAAACAGAATACTTAGTTCCTTAATCTCCAAAAGACAAATGATAATGTGCATTGTATGATGGATAGCTTTATATACCTACTCAAATTATTAAAATGTATTTCAGGTATACAATTCGTAACTAAAAAAATGTATGTTGTTAACAAGTTCCAATAACAAAAACGACCTTACGGCCGTACTGAATTATATATACCTGCTCTTAGGCGCGTATTTATGCCCAAGGTTGTTTAAATTTATTTGATGTAAAAAGTGAAGTTGCAGCTGGACGCAGGTAGACTTTATGAATTTAGTTAACTAGATATTTCACAAATAACTGTTAATTTGACGGAGCACATATTTTGACATTTTTTTTCCATCAAAGTTTTAAAAAGGGCCTAAAAATAGGCATTTCGAAAAACAGGTATATCCGCCAACTTTTAACAAAAAAAAAACAATTTTTTTTTGTTTCAATTCTAAATTAAATTATCTTTAATTGCTATACAAGAAAACGACAACCGGCCGCCTTATTTACTCACAAAACCATTTTAAATACAACGAAAAAGAAGAAAATTTTCAAATTTTTCCCAATGTTGAAAATTGGTCAACTTTGAGCGGCTTTACCTGTGAAAAAACAGTTGTATATTCTTGATCCCTGGAAAATTCTCTATTAGAAACATGTATTAGATTTAGCGAACGCTTTCATGATTTTTTTGATTTTTGCCATGCTTTAACGGCAGAGGCGCCACTGTGCGACGTAGGTCTGGCAATTTAATCACACTTGACGATAGTAACTGTAAGAATACATTCACCAGCAGTCTCTGCGGCTATAGTATACCGTACCATACTAGCTTTGGGAGTTCTTGTGTGGAACATACACATACATATATGCCGGAAACGTTCCCTCCAGATAAGAACCTTGGCTCCTTAGTTAGAGTTATCGCGGTCGTACGACCACCTCTTATGAGGCTGCCTCAGTGTACTTACTCCAAATACAAAGAAGAAAAATTGTGCGCCATAGAAGAGCATCTTATTATGGTAAATCCATCGTTGCTTTCCAAACCGGCACTGTATCGGGAAATCTCCTATCAACTACAGACGAATATATCCCCTGACTGCAAACTGCTAGGCATAGTCCGCAAACCATTCAGGATTAGGTTGGTTGGTCACCGATATCCTGCTTTTAAAGGGAACGACGTCGGTACTTTTCCTAGTGTTCTGTAGTTCTTTAAATAAGGCTGAAACCAAAAGGTATTTTGTATAGATATATTTTTTACCTGCTCCTTCGCCTTTCGATCTTCTTCAGTTTGGTGCGGTTTTCGGCCCATTAATTCGTGTATCGAATGAAATAAATCGCTCATTTCCGCACGGGTTATTCGTCCATCTCCATTCACGTCATATAACTTAAAGGTCCATTTAACTTTATCGTACATTGTACCACGTAGCAGTGTTGAAAGCATATTAAGAAATTCCTGTTTTGTAAAAAAAATATTTACTCAACAAAAATTGATTCATATAAGTGGTGGAAAACTGGCGATACTAGTTAATAAGATTTGCTTTTTGTTTTGTTTGCATTCCCTGTCCTATTGCCACATTTATAATTTAAAAAAATGTATTGCAAATACCATCGATAACCACGGATCATAGATTGTAATGACAATTATATATCGAAAATTCGCCACCACTATTTTTTTTCTCTGTAAGTTACTTCAAGCGATTTTTTACTCACACGAAAATTCACGGACCCTGTACTATTTATATCGAAGGTTCTGAACACATGATGAGCGTATAAACTAGAATCTGCAAAAATAAAGTTCAACAATTCGTTATCATACGTTTATAGATAAAGAAAAACGGTATATAAGCTTTGGAGCATAAGTTTGCCACAAATTTAATATGTCATCTTAAAAGTTTAAAGCTGTCAATATCTGACAGTTACTATTGATTAAAAACATACATATGTATTTGTTTTATAATGATACTCACTACCATGTGGAAAGAATTTGGCGTAAATTTCTTTGAAACATTCTTCATGCACAACGCCTTCGGGACATTCCTGTAAGGATAGAGGGAACAAAACAAAATGAAAAGAGTTAGTCGCTGGACGTATACAAAGCAAATACTATTAAGTATTCCTGAAGTATAGAGGGAACAAAACAAAATGAAAATAGTTAGTCGCTGGACGTATACAAAGCAAATACTATTAAGGCATAATAAAGACTTCGTAAGTATTTTATATGTCGATTACGTAACAAAGGAAAAATAAAAACCCAGAAAACAACATAAAATCCTGTAAAATGTTCATGATTATTAAAACAAAAATTTTTGAGCGTCGGATATATATAAGACTAGCCTTTACCCGCGGCTCCGTCCGCAAGGAGAAAATAAAATATAGGTGCTATTCACGTTAGCCTGCTTGTCAAGTTATTTGTTTAAAAAATGTTGTCTGTCTACTGTATTTTATTTTTGTAATAGAGTAAAAAAAGAACTAAATGAGCTGATAACCTGATAGGGTCCCCAAATTTTCCCGAAATTATCCAGAAAAGTCACGAAATTACCCGGACGGTATCGCGGACGGATCACGAAAACCACCCAGAAATGCTCCCGGAAGGGTCTCCAAAGGTCCCGGAATAGTCACAAAAAAGTCCCGAAATGTCAACGACACGATTCTAGACACATCCAGAGAACCACACAGAAATGATCCCTGAAGGGTACCCAAGTGATCCCGAAAAAGTTCCGAAATGAACCTGACGGGCTCCCGGACGGATCCCAAACACTACCCAGAACATATCCCGGAAGGGTTCCAAAATTATCCCGAAATGGCCCTGACGGGATCCCGAACGTATCCAGAAAGGATCCCGAAACAGTCCAAAAAAATCCCGAAATGACCCCCACGGGATCTAGACGGATCCAGAAATGGTCTTGGAAGGGTCAATAAATGATTCCTGAAGTAGTCCAGAGCAATACAGACGCGGAAGCGGAAGGGAAGGAACCCGATATCAGGATCGTTACGTTGCCAGCGTACGTCACATTATTCACAACACTTGTGTGTAGTATTGATAGGATATCATTTATGGTAATGAGACACAGCATAAATATTGCCCCCCGCCCCATCCCCTCCTAGCTCAGCTGATATCTCGCGGTTGAGGGAAGCGACCCGATTTCTCATTGGTTCCTCCATCCTATCGCTTCGGGATTGTTTTTGTCATAATTTCGGAATGTGCTCTGTTCCGATTTCAAGATTATTTCGATCATTTCGGCACTATCTCCAAATCATTGCTTTAGGAATAATTTCAGGTCACCCCCGCCTAAAAAATATGCGGATTATTTTCGTATTGTTTTTGGCAGCATATCGGGGCCAGTTCTTGTCTAAAAAAAATAAATAAATACATGGCGTGGTTTATCTCCGAGGAGATTTAGGCCGAGCTTCTCTTCCAATCTGCGTCGTGCTCCTTTTTATTTTCCCTACAAATTGACGAGACGGGACCTTAATAGTCTAGGCCGACTCCGAAGAGCATCTGCAAGGCAGATGAATTTTCACTGAAAAGTTTTTCATGGCAGAAATACACGCGGAGTGTCGAGAGGCGACCCCGATTAGAAAAACTTTTTTCTAATTGAAAAAATTGTTTTCGGGAGTTGAACCCAGGACTCTCGGTGCGGTGGGCGGAGCACGCTAAAACCACACCACACGGTCGCCCCAGCTCTTGACTATTCTGGTATAATTGCCGGGATAAATTCGGGAAGGTTTAAGCCAGTTTGGGAATGTATTCGAAATAATTCCCGGACTGGTTTTTAGATAACCTTTTGGCTGTTTAGAGGTCGTTTCGGGATCTTCATGGCATTGTTTCGCATCAGTTTCTAGCTTGTTTTCGTAATAACTGCTCCCAGATCATTTCGTTACTATTTCTGCACTACCTCCGTATGGTTCCGGGATTATTTCGGGATTGTTGTTGGTACCGGTTTTCGGTCTTATTTCAAGGTCATTCTGCAAAACAATGGTTTAGGGGTGTATCGGACCTAACCTTTTTAAAAAATGCAGTATATCCTTCTTTCTGTGGATCATTGAAGACTATTTCGCATTTGTATGCGCTATAATTTCGTGACTGTTTCAAGATTATTTCCTGGGCTCTCTCGGAGCTATTTTCAGCATAATGTCGGGGCTTTACGTAATAATTTTTTGTTGTATTTTTTATCGTGCGAACTGGGTCGGGGACATAGGCTAGTAGTATATATATATTTACCCTTAATCGAAAGTTTATCAAACTCTTTCAACTTTGTCTTGGGCCGATTTTGGTATTGTTCATATTGATAGTATCAAATTAGACACATATTCAAGTTTAGTTAAATTCGATATAATCAATATTGTTTAACACTAACTAGGCAATATATTAATCTAATTAATCTTTAACAATGTCTTTCTTCGTCTTTTTCGTCCTTCACTTACCGTCTTAAAACCACGGTACATAATTCGTATTTCTTGTTTTGAAAATTTCGTTTCGCGATACAAATCTTCGATTGTAACGTTAATCGGCTTAGGCACTCGGGTGTGTTCTAATTCGAAGACAACCTCCTCCTCGATGGGGCTTTCCGGTGGCGTAGCCATATTGAATTAATGTGTGTTTGTTGTTGTCGATTTACTTATTAAATAATAGCTGCCTCTTTATTTGCGTTAGTTCAGGTAGAATGAGACTATATCCAAAGAAATGAAATGTGAAGTAAAGTGGAAAAACATACGAGACAGTCGTGCGAGCCGCATAGAGCTGAGCATTAGCAATATTTATGTTGTACTTGCGTTTTTTAGAAGCGATTGTATTTGACTGATTTTCAAAATATTTCTTTAACTTATGAATTTATATTAAAAAAAGTTGTTGACTAGCAAATAAGCTAAAAATTCCATTTATTTAAATTTAATTCCATTGTAATGCGTGTTTAATTCCATTTACATTCAATTAATGCGAGTATGTTTTTAATTACATATATTTTTTTTGCTAAAATTCTCGCATACTTTTTGTAGTTGTTGTTGTTGCCTTTATAAATTCTTTGGCTTTGTTTGATTGGTTAGTTGGTTGATTAGTCTCTTCATTTGTTGATTAGTTGGTTGGCTTGGCTGCGTGTTGGACTCACGTTTTTGTTTTTGTTGTTGCTGGTGCTGGTTTATGAGTAGCTTTTTTGGTATATTTGTGTTTTAACAAAATTTTTTGTTTGTGGTATTGATTTGGCTCTTTTTTTACTTATTCTGTTAACTTTTTGTTTCGGCGGTTTTGAGTTTATTTTGAAATCTTTTTGTTGCTGTTTTATTTCGTTCAGTTCATATATTATTACCTCATCATTTACTATTTTATTGTTGTTTTTTCTGACGCTGGGTGCATTTAATAATGACGATTAAAACAATTTGGTTTATGCTCTTTTACGATTACAATAAATATTTAAATAAATAAGTGAAATTTTAGAAGTAGTGATTAAATGTACTTGTTTATAACAACGAACATTAATTTTAATCTTTCAACCAAAAAATTTACTACAATCTATTATATCAATAGCCAAGTTGAGATTTTTGCGCCCCTTTTACGGCCAAACCATAATTCTAAGGTAAAAATTAAATGAATTAAATAAGTATCGATAGGTCTTCTCAACAAGCAGTGTAGGTCATCAGAAGAACTTCAAAAAAGTTAAATATGGCGCTCAAATATCAATTGAAAAATGACACCAACACAGATGCCAAACACGTTTTAATTTATGACACTGTTGTCGTGCACACGGTTCCCGTTTGCCTAAAATTTTGCGTAGCAAACCGAAAAAAACGTACCAAATAATTTGCTAGGCAAACTATATAACATTTATTAAAACAATTTTAAGCAGTTCATCGGCTGACATAAATTTACACGGAAACGGGTTTCATTATACATATGTGTATGTATAAACTTAAAAAAACTTAAAACATATAACATTTTTTTCTTCTAAATATACATACTGTAGTAATTGAAACCACGTATTATTTTTTAATAAAACTTTAAATTATATTTTTTTAAACACGCCTAAAAGTATGCGTCAAATTCTTTCTTTATTTTTCACAACAATGAACATTTTTGAAAATTGAAAAATCAATATTGAAACTTCAAATATTGATAATACATTTAAAAATTACAAAGTTCAAAGTAACTAAAATACAAAGTTAAATAAAAATAATAAGAACCCTACATTACTCCCCCTTCAAGAAAATTTATCATTAAACAAATTGAACGTAACTCTCTTTTTATGTAAATTCTTGGTGTTGTTTGTGTCTGTCGTTTCAATTATTGCAGGTTTTAATCTATCAATAGGAATAGTTTTAATATTATTATCTATTTCAAGTTTAAAACATTTTTGGTCTTTTTCCACAATTTTGTAAGGCCCTTCATATGGTTGTTGTAATGAATGTTTATTAATGACTCTAACAAATGCAAATTTACAATTTTGAAGATCTTTTGGAACGTAAATTCCAGTATCAGAATCTTTATGATGACTTAAATTTGATCTAACATTTCAAAAATGTTCACGTAAATTACTTAAAATTTCAGTTGATGAGAAATTTTTAGTTGATGGCACAACCAGTTCCCCTGGCAAACGTAAATTCTGACCGAAAACCATTTCCGCTGGTGTAGCCGAAATATCTTCTTTGTAAATAGATCGCAAACCAAGTAATATAACCGGTAACTCGTCATACCAATTATTTGTGACCTCTCTAGCTATTATAGTAGTCTTTAGTTGTCAATGAAACCTTTCAACCATACCATTTCCTTGAGGGTGATATGCGGATGTTGTAATTTGGTGACTACCAAGTAATTTGGTTAACTCTGAAAACAATTTCGATGTAAATTGGCTACCTTGACCATTTGTTATCTTTAACGGAACTCCAAACCGAGAAATATATTCTCTAAAAAACTTATTTGCAATTGTAGTTGCTGAAATATCTTTTAATGCATATGCCTCAGGCCAACGGGTAAATGTTTCAATAATCGTTAAAATATAACGATGTCCTTTTGAAATAGGTAATGGTCCAACTATATCTAAATGAATGTGTTCAAATCTATTCTTGGGAATTTGAATTTTGACAATAGGGAATTTTGTATGACAATAAACTTTAGACTTTTGACAATTAAGACACTCTTTTGACCAAATATTAATATCCTTATTCATATTAGGCCAATAATATTTTTTAACTATGAGCCGTCGTGTAGCTCTTGTACCCGGATGTGCTATTCCATGTAAAATATCAAATACTCTCTTTCGCAAATTACTCGGTACAAATGGTCTAGGAGTTTCTCCTGAAATTTCACACCAAATATTAAAATTTAAAATGGGAATATTAATTAACTTTAAATTTAGATATTGAGAATCAGATACAAATTGATTTAAGTCATCATCTTTTTGTTGTTCAGTTTGTAAAATTTTAAAATTCAGTTCTGTTTTATATATTGCATTAACCTCAAAAGCTCTAGATAGCGTATCTGCTACAACATTGGATTCTCCTTTAATGTATTGTATGTCATCAGTAAATTGTGCTATAAATTCCAAGTGTCTCGTTTGTCTAGGACTTCGTTCTGTTTTTGAATTTAAAGCAGTAGTCAAAGGTTTATGGTCCGTATAAACTGTAAATTGTCGTCCTTCCAAAAGATATCTAAAATGTTTTATATTTAAATAAATCGCCAATAATTCCCTATCAAAATCACTATACTTAATTTCAGTTGGAGAAAGTTTTTTAGAAAAGAATGCAATGGGCTCAATTTTATTATTGTAATTTTGTTGTATAACGCCCCCAATCGCTGTGTTAGATGCATCTACTGTTAAAGATAATTTAGCATCTTTGTTAAAATGATTTAACAATATCGTAGATGCAAATTTATCTTTAATGCATTCAAAAGCTTCATTCGAATTCTCGTCCCATACCAAAGTTTTGTCACGTTTCTTACTTACTTTGTTAATTAGATCATAAATTTTGTTTGTAAGTTCTGCTAGTTTTGGAATGTATCTATGATAATAATTTACCATACCAATAAATTTCTGTGCCTGCTTAACTGATTTTGGACGTTCGAAATTGCGGATACCTGATACCTTTTCATCGGAAGGTCGAATACCTGTTCCAGAAATGTTATGTCCTAAAAAATTTATATTTGTTACACCAAAAGTACATTTACTTGGGTTAATATTTAAACCGTACTCTGTAAGGCGTTGAAAAAGGATACGTAAATCTTTTAAATGTTGTTCTTCGTCTTTACTTGCAATAAGTAAGTCGTCAATGTAAGCATATACAAAATCTAAGTCACCTACTACCTCATTTATAAATCTTTGATAGGTTTGTGCAGAATTTCTAAGTCCGAAAGGCATTCTCATGAATTCAAACATACCGAAAGGAGTTGTAATAGCAGTTTTATAAATATCTTCTTCAGCCATAGGAATTTGGTGATATGCCCTAACTAAATATAATTTTGAAAATATATTTTTATTATGAAGGTTCATATTAAAATCTTGAATGTGAGGTAAGGGATAACGATCGGGAACAGTTACAATATTCAATCTTCTAAAATCACCACATGGACGCCAATCATTCAACTCTTTTGTAGGTACAAGGTGAAATGGTGATGCCACTGAAGAATTTGAAGGCCGACAAATGCCTGTTTTAACTAAGAAATCAAACTCCGTTTTCGCGACTTTGTATTTAACTGGATCTAAGCGCCTGGGCTTAGAAAATGGAAGACTATCTTCTGTTACAAGTCGATGTACTGTTGTATGTTTGCAGGTTTAGTATAATCTGGCTCTGAAATAAGTGACGGAAACTCTTTTAATAATTTTGTAAATTTATTGTCAACCACAAATAATTTAGGTAATGGAATATCACAAAAGTAGGATACTGTATTAACTGAGAGATTGGTTAATGGATCTACTAAACATTTATGTTTAATGTCTATAAGAAGACCATATTTACAAAGAAAATCAGCTTAAAGGGAAATTCACGTCTTAAACCTAAATTTATGTTTAAAAGCCTTTTCCCGTAAGTGGCAATTGTTGAGCCATTAGCTGCAGTGAGAATTATGTCTGAACGTTTCGTATGAGGAAATTTAGACGCGGGTAATACCGAAATTTCTGCTCCACTATCAATTAAAAAATTTTGTTTGTTTTCTCTATCAAAAATAAATAAGCGACGCGTCGAAAATTCTAAATTTCCGTTGTTCGTCGCTGCAACAACGGAAGAATTTAGTTTGTTGAATCTTTGTTTTTGTTATAAGAACAAGGTTGTTCACAACTTCCGGCATTATTTCCAAATTTGTAGTGAAATCTACACAACCAATTTGGATTATTACGCGAGTTAGAACGATGCCTAAAAGAATTTCTAAAATTATTCCTAGAATTAGAACGCGACCTAGATTTATTCCTATACACTTCTGTTTTAATTTCTGCTAACTCCAAAGAAAGTTTCTGAAAACTTTCACACATTAAAGAAGTGGTTTTAACTAGATTTTCAATAACTGAATTTTGAGCTTTTGTATCTGTTATTGTATTTACTGAGAAAACTTCTTTTTTATTCATAACTTCAAAAATGTTATCCGCTAATTTTACTAATTAATTAATATTATTAGAACTTGAGCCAGCCAAAATTGCATTTAAATTTTTGGGAAGTTTTCTCAACCAAATTCTTTTTAAAATATTTTCACTAAAATTTGAACCGGCTAACCAAATTAATGACCGATAAAATTCAGAGGGCTTGCGATCACGCATTTCAGAATCATTTAAGATTTTATCAAGCTTTGAATTTTCACTAAGAGAATATCGTTCTATTAAAACTTTTTTGAGTTCACTAAACTTGTTAGTGAAGTGAGGGTTTTGGATAAAATCTAAAATTGTTACTATTACGTCTTGTGGAAGTGCTGTTATAATATGTTCGTATTTGGTATTCTCTTGAGTTATATTTTTGGTGCTAAATTGTGTTTCAGCGTGTATAAACCACGCTTCTGGACAACTAGTCCAAAATTGTGGAAGTTTGACTGATGTTGCTGAAATTTCGTTTTGATTGTAATTATCATACTGATTTGTAATATTTTGTTGTAAAGTGTCATTTGGTGTATTTATAAATGAATCATTTAGATTATTAGAAAGTGTAGATGTTTGTGTATTATGTTGTGGTGAACGAAACATTATTGAATTAAATGAAAAGAGAGTTCACTAACAAAACAGTAAAATTAACTAGTAATTCTATGAAAAGAGAGTTTACAATAATAATAATAAAAATATATCTATATTTTAGTATACATACATAAAGGTGATATTTTTATTCAAATACTTGCCAATATTTAGTTTATTGTCGTAACTGATACTTATGCAATGGCTTTTGGTTGTCCTATACTATTGAATAATGCATTGGCATTTGATTCTTCTGTGGAGGAGCGTAAGAAGATTAAGCAGCTGATGATGATTTTTGTGCTTCAATTTGTTGCTCGTTGCTAGCGCTTATATTTAATTAGTCGTCTGGATCTTGATCAATATCGGTGTTAATATTATTGATCTTGATCGTAATGGCGTTTACGAATACTGCGTGTGGCACCTATTACGTTCGACGAAGCGACTTTTATTTGTAGCACTAGTGGAGTTTTATATTGATTTTTGATATACAATTACTGTTGCAGTTAGCTTGATTTAATGTTGTTCGCATGTGTTTCATAAATTTTAGAAGAAAGAACATATCAAACTTCAGAACTACGGTTAAAATACACCAAAAGTTAGATATTTTATGCGCTTATTATTTCTTTGCTTCCAGTCTTCAGATAGGTTCGTGAATGTTCTTTTAAATTTTCGCAACTCAATGTTGAATATTTCAATTTTACTTCACTTTTAGGTTAAAACACTAAACAAGTATAACGAGAAACTAGCTCAAATTCTGCAACTTCATTTGATGAAAAACGATTGTAAAATTTTACGCGATTACGCGCTATTAACGTTCGTGAGCTATTTAAAAGTCTGGCAGGATCGCTAATGTAGTAATTGAAACCACGTATTATTTTTAAATAAAACTTTAAATTATATTTTTTTAAACACGCTTAAAAGTATGCGTCAAATTCTTTCTTTATTTTTCACAACAATGAAAATTTTTGAAAATTGAAAAATCAATATTGAAACTTAAAATATTGATAATACATTTAAAAATTACAAAGTTCAAAGTAACTAAAATACAAAGTTAAATAAAAATAATAAGAACCCTACACATACCATATAATGAGTAAAAGTATATAAATAAATTAAAATGGTTTCACGCTGTTCGTCACAATACAATTCCGATTTAATAAATTTGTCTGCTTTTGATCCAATAAAAATATCACAAATTGGCAAGTAATTTTCAACATTTTCTAAATCAATTGGCTGTATACTTTGAGTACGTTTAATATGTTCAATAGACATGTAATTGCTCATAAGTAATTTTAAATGGATTTCTATTTGCTGATATAAGTATGGAAGTCGAACATATTCTGCTTGAAACTCTTTATTTAAATTATTAATAATTTTAAGAATATAATTTAAAAATAACATATAAGCTTTAAGCTCAGGGTTGCCTAATAAATCGGCTAATTCTCGTGATTTTACATCAATCGTTTCAAAGGAGCAAGCTAGAATATACAGATGCAACGGTTCCCACTGCTCGACAATACGAGCTATAACGCCTTCTAAAGCAAGCCACTGGTTAACGATAAGCCTAAAATTTTGTGGAGCTTAACCTGACAAAAGTCCTGAAAATCTTGAAACTCTTTGATACGCTTAGGACTATGTGAAAAAAACTTGTATACATTACGGTAAAGCTCTTCTATTTGCCCAGGAAGCCTTTTACAAGCATAGGTAGAGCAAAGATGTAACGGGTTGCAAATGCATTTTATGTAAAACAAATCAGTATCGATGATAATTTTTGCCTTCAAACCATTCAAATGACCCGCCATGGTATTGGCACCATCCGTGGCAAGGTCGATCATGTTTTTAATGGGAATGCTGTGATTTACAAAAAATGATTTGATAGTTTGTGTAAATAATTTTTGTAGGCATTCAAATGCAGATTTGATATTTTTAGCAGTCATCGGAGTTGCGTTGAAGTAAAAATGGCAAAAACGTACCAAATTTGGAAGTTGCGTACCAACGTACCAGGAAAAAAATGTTTACCAAAAATGGTACATTTCGGCCAAAACGGCAACTGTGGTCATGCATACCATCGACGCTACGTGTGTTTGATGTTGTTGTACTGAGAAAACCAGGAGGCCTCATGGAAACCAGCTCAGATTTGATCGCGAGGGCAAAGGAACGAAGAGTTGGTACATAATTATTTTGTTGGAAGAATATCGAGGGGAGCCAGCAAATATGAGTAAATGTGTAATTTTCCTTGCTGAAATTCAAAGTGTTTACAAAAACAAGTGAGAATATTCATGTTGAAGTATTTCTTCATTTTGTTGGTTGCAACAATGTAGCAGTGTACAGCTTTGTTAGTTAATATAATAAAATAGAGTAAAATACAGATAACCAAAGCAAAATAAAATAAAACAAAATAAAATACCATAAAATTAAATTAAATTAAACACAATAAAATAAATTAAAATAAAATTAAAAAAAGTAAAATACCACAAAATAATATAAATTGAAATAAGATAATATAACATAAAATAAAATAACGTAGGATAAGATAAAATAAACACAAAATATAATAAAAACAAGAAATTAAAATAAAATAAGGTATATTAAGATGGCAAAAAATTAAATAAAAAGTATAATAAAACAATGAATTTAGTAAAATAAAATAAAATAAACTCCAATAAAATAAAATAAAATCAAACAAAACAAAATATAATAAAACGAAAAAAAAATAAAAGAAAAAAATTAACTACATTAATATAAAACAAAATGAAATTAGGTGAAAAAAAATAAAATGAAATAAAATAAAACAAAACAAAATTTACTCAAACAACCAGGAAGCCCTCTCTTAAATTTTGAAATTGATTTTTGGCAAAATTTTTCAAAATCTTCTCTTCATTTGAGAAAAAAATTGTCCTTTGTACTTTTGATTCATTACACTGAAAGAAAAAGACTGGTAAAATCAACCGAAATACGGGTCAATTCAACTGTCAATTTTTTCCATCGCAAGATGTTGAATCAACTGCGCACAAATCATTGATTCGTAATTGACCATTTTAGTCAAATGAACAAAAAAAGCTGTTTCGACAGCTTTGTACGAAAGTACATATGTTGCCAAATACATACATACGTAAATATGTGAATACATAAGCATGCTTACTACATATACATACATATGTACGCACTTACTAACCGACTTCAATTGGGCGTACATCAAATATGCTGGCACATATTAAACATTGTACACTTTATTATATTGTTTTATTAAACGCACTTTCACCAAATTTTATATTTTATAATTTATTTAATTTATAGTTTTGAACTTCGCTTTGCAAATAGAAATGAAAATAGTAGTCACAAAACTGATTCTCAATTCTTTCAGTTGCAGCTCAGCTCATTCTCAATTTCTTCTCTCGCATTTAGTTGCCACACTTGATTGTTTCGAACAAAACTTGAAGATAAATGTTTGACATAACATTATAAATAGAGAATTTGTAAGTTATAGAAAAGTAAAGAATCAAATCGCAGGAAGGTAATTCACCACTGGAGTTACTTTACATGTAATTCGGCAAGTTTAATTTTCGTAACACTTTAAGTTGAAACGATTCCAAAACAACTCAAACACCTTTAGGTGCGGCTGCCAGTGGGCGTCTGTCTTGGAGCAAGCGGCTCGCTATATAAACGTGCATGTAATATTTTCACCCCCGCTGAGCGGGTTGTGCGCTGGGCTTGGGACCCGCCACGTAAAACCATACTCCAATGAAATATAACAACAAGTCTCGGCTAAATACACTCTCTATTGATGACGACCGTGGGAAACGTTTGAAGGACAATGAATTGAGGGCATGCACCTGGAATGATGGCCTGGGTGGTCTCGTCAAAGCAAAATCTGACATCACCGAAGCAAGGAAGAAAGAAGATCAAAAATTGTGACATATATTGGAGTGGCCATACGAATAACCGCAGTTTCGGCGTCGGATTCGTGGTGGGAGAGAGACTTTGTCGCAAAGTGCTGGCGTTCACGCCTGTGTACGAGCGTCTCACCGCTATCCGAATAAAAGCAAAATTTTTTAATATATCATTCATCTGCGCCCATGCGCAGACAGAGGAGAAAGACGATGAGGTGAAAGACACTTTTTATGAACAATTAGAACGCACATACGATCGCTGCCCCCGTCGTGATATAAAAGTCGTGCTTGACGACTTTAACGCCAGGGTGGGCAAAGAAGGTGATTTTGGCCCTACAGTCGGAAATTTCAGCCTACACAATGAAACTTCTCCTAACGGACTGAGGCTGATTGACTTTGCCGGTGCTCGAAACATGGTCATATCCAGCACGAGGTTTATGCATAAAAAGATACATCAAGCTACATGGATGTCTCCTGATCGAAATACTCGCAATCAGATCAATCACGTTGTGATAGACGGACGGCATGCCTCCAGTGTTTTAGATGTGCGCACGATCCGAGGACCTAACATCGACTCGGACCATTATCTCGTTGCAGCCAAAGTACACACCCGCCTCAACGCGGCTAAAACCAAGGAACAAAAAACACAAGGAAAGCTAGACGTCCAAAAGCTTCAATCACAACAGACTGCCAATGATTTCGCAACTCGACTTTCACACCTGCTCTCTGAGAGTACAACTCATCCTGAAGGAATACAGGAGCAGTGGGAGCACATCTCTAAAGCACTTCGCACTGCCGCCGAGGAAAAAATTGGATACCGGCGGCCACGAAAAAACAACTGGTACGATGAAGAATGCCGCGTTGCAACCGAAAGAAAAGACGCTGCCTACAGGGATACGTTAAAAGCTAGCCCGACAAGAGGAGTGTGTGAACGCTATCGTGAGTTGAAAAGTGAAGCGAGATGCCTTTTAAGGAAGAAAAAAGCAGAAGCAGAAAGGCGTGAGTGCGAGGAGCTTGAGCTGCTAGCCACCAGGAATAACGCCCGAACATTTTACCAAAAAATACGGCGACAGACGGAAGGTTTTAAGACCGGTGCAAACTCCTGTAGGAACGAAAACGGCGACCTTGTAACTGATGTCCAGAGAGTGCTTAGATTATGGAGGGAACATTTCTCTGCTCTCCTAAATGGAGGCAGCAATTCACCGCGCAGAGATGAAGAACCCGATTCCGCAATCGATGATGATGGAATATATGTCCCCCCGTCCGATTACGACGAAGTTAGAAAAGCAATAACCAGATTGAAAAACAGCAAGGCCGTGGGCGCTGATGGATTGCCTGCGGAGCTATTCAAGTACGGCGGCGAGGAGTTGGTAAGGCACATGCAGCAGCTTCTTAGCAAAATATGGGCGGACGAGTGCATGCCCGACGGTTGGAATCTAAGTGTTCTTTGCCCAGTCCACAAGAAGGGGATACTGCAAAATGCACCAACTATCGTGGAATCAGCCTTCTTAATATCGCACATAAGGACTAAAGTGTATTGTGCGAAAGATTGAATCCCACCGTGAACCGGCTGATTGGACATTATCAGTGCGGCTTCAGACCTGGTAAATCTACCATCGACCAGATTTTCACAATTCGCCAAATCTTGGAAAAACCCCGTGAAAAGAGAATCGACACACATCACCTCTTCGTCGACTTTAAAGCCGCCTTCGACAGCACGAAAAGGAGCTGCCTATATGCCGCTATGTCTGAATTTGTTTTCCCCGCAAAACTTATACGGCTGTGCAAAATGACGTTGAGCCACGTCATCAGCTCAGTCAGAACTGGGAAGGACCTCTCCGAGCCGTTCGAAACTAAACGAGGTTTCAGACAGGGTGACCCCCTATCTTGCGATTTCTTTAATTTGATGCTGGAGAAAATTATACTAGCTGCAGAACTTAACCGCACTGGAAAAATATTCTATAATAGCGTGCAATTACTGGAATATGCTGATGACATTGATATCATCGGCCTAAACACCCGCGCTGTTAGTTCTGCTTACTCCAAACTGGAAAAAGAAGCGGTAAAGATGGGTTTGATGGTGAATGAGGACAAAGCGAAGTACCTGCTGTCATCGAGCAAAGATTCAGCGCATACGCGCCTTGGCAACCACTCTACTGTTGGTAGCCATAATTTCGAAATAGTAAAAGACTTCGTTTATTTGGGAACCAGCATCACCACTAGCAACAACATCAGCACTGAAATCCAGCGTAGAATCAATCTTGCCAATAAATTCTACTTTGGACTAGGTAGGCAATTGAAAAGTAAAGTCCTCTCTCGGCGAACGAAAATCATACTCTACAAGTCACTTATCGTACCCGTCCTGCTATATGGGGCAGAAGCATGGACCATAACAACAGCAGATGAAGCGGCTTTTGCAGTGTTCGAGAGAAAAGTTCTTCGAAAGATTTATGGACCTCTACGCGTTGGCGATGGCGAGTACCGAAGAAGATTTAATGATTAGCTGTACGAGCTATACGCAGACATCAACATAGTGCAGCGGCTGCGCTGGCTAGGCCATGTTATGCGAATGAAAGATGATGCTCCGGCCAAGAAAGTGTTTCTATCGGAACCCGCCTATGGAAGCAGAGGAAGAGGGCGGCCCCTACTCCGTTGGAAGGACCAGGTGGAAAACGATTTAAACTCCCTTGGTGTGAGCAATTGGCACCGGTTGGTGGAGCGAAGGAGCGACTGGCGCGCCTTGTTGGACGGCTATAACCGTTTAGACTGTTAAGCGCCAATTAAGTAAGTAAGTAAGTAAGGTTTTTTTATTTTGGTGTTTTTTTTTAACAAGTGGCACCATCGTCATAAGTACAAAGTAGAGAGCGCAGTGAGAGTAAAATTCTCTTTGAAATTTGCTCATGTTGATCGCAGTTGAAATGACCAGTGAAATCAATTGTGTAAACGGAAAAGTCAGTTAGATTGATTAGGCATTTGTCAATTTTACAATAATTTGTTAACTTAAGAGGGACAATTTTTCTTCTGTTGAAATGACTAAACTAATTTGTTCGCTTGACAAAGAACTCGGTCGAATTAACCTTAATTCGATCAATTTCACCGAATCTCCGTTAAGTCAAGAACAACAGAACCGGTTTGTTGATTTTACTAGCACCATTTCTTTCAATGTATTATAAAGGTACACAGAAAAAACATTAATGTGGATTTAAAAATTTTCAAAATGTTAAGTCCAAATTTTTTCCTTTAAATTGAAAAGCGTTTTCTATGTGGAACTTTCTGCAAAAAACGATGCAAACTTTGCATAGTTTTTCATGTGAATTTAACAGTTACTTTTTTCACGCCTCAAATCCGAAATTTTGTAATACAAGCCTGATCTCAAACTGGGGAATATTATTGGTTTTACTACTTTAGAGATTTTAACCTATCCAGGTAAAGTTTTATTCTTTTCATAGGGTGGGTTGACAGTGGAGTCTTGAAAATATGGTTTCTATCAACCAGAGAAACTTCATATGCGGGATGTGCACAGTATAAAGTTGTGTAAGTGGGGTCTCCTTGGAGTTGTTGCATTCTTTTTCTGCAAAAAGTGGTAATTTAGGATTTACAACGCCTTTGTCCCATTTTTCTCCTCGCCTTGTTGTTTTCATTTATTCTTTGTTTTCATTTATTTTACTTCCCTTCCCATTTCAATCTCCACAGAGTTGGGCTGAAAGGTAACAGACTTTTTGTTGAAATCGGTTATGAAAAGCATTCCACCCACCTATTATAAACTGAAAAGCAAGGATGTTTTGAAATCCCTTGAAGTTTGCAATTGACAAAACGAAGAAGAGGCTGACGTGCTGTGGCGAATATTAGCTGTTTCGTTACGTCACTATGCCGCTGAAAGAGAAAGCAGCCACACATTCATGTACAAAGCAATAAACAACGCATATTACTCCGTCATATACACATATATGCATAGAAGGTAACAGGGAGAGCGCATAAGAGCTCACACGTTATAACAGTTGCATGTAAAAAGCACCTAAAAGCTTAGAAGTTATTACTTACACATATAGTTACACGCAGAAATAAATAAGCAGCTATTCGAGAAGGCTGTTCGCGAAAAGTTTGTACCCTGAGAGAAGTAAGCGAACGAAGCAACTGAGCGTATAAAAGCAGCGCAAGCTAAGGAATAATGAATTAGTTTGACTTTAAACGTTGTAAGTGAAGTAGGCGAGTTACAGTATTTTTAGAGAAACTGCATAGTTACCCTACTTCTATCGAGATCAAATGGCGTCGCAGATTTGCGAAATTTGTTGAAATGCAATTCGGAAGAAAAATGCTAACGTCTGTTTTTAGTCAAAACTCCAAATTGTCTTCTTGAAGCCAAAGGTTCCTGAGCTAGGTAAAGTTCTTATTGAATGCATGCTCTGTATACAGGGTACCAGATGTAGGTACCATCCAGATCTTACAATGTCTTCACATGGGAGCTGTTAGAACTGTGACCTGATGGGAGCTAAACATCCCGACTGTCAAGCGAAATACTCCTTATTGTAAACCGATAAAAGAAGTTAAGAAATGCTAAAGAAGTTAAGGAATGCATACCGTTCTGGGAAAAACAGCAATGTTCAGAAAATGTGTTTAATAATCTACTAGCATGATCTTTTGACGTTATCCTGATGGCAAATTGATATGCCTACATTTAGAAAATAGAGCATTACTCCTTACTTCTCCACTCAATCCCTTTTTCTTCCTTAGTCGTTTCCGCCTCCTTTAGCTATCTTTCATCGCCTTCACTATCTTGGTTTTATCTTTCATCATTCACTTCTTCCCTTTTTTTCTCCTCCACAATCCTCTTTTCTTTCATTTCCTTGTCCCACTTCATCTTTCCTCTTTTCTTAGCTTCGATGATGGCTGATAGTTCTGCCTGCAAGACACTTCAAAGATCAGGTAGTCCGATATATCTCGGTCTTTTGGATATAACCCTCATCCAACACTACTGTTAAACTGATAACTGCCGTGGAAGAAAACTTTAACTCGCTAGTATGCTAGCGACTGTAGAACAGTTAACCAAACGAGCTCTGCCAATTAAAATGTCGGCCATCGTGATTGAAAATGTATAACACTTCGATAAAAAATCGATAGCTCATATTAACCTCGTCGATAACACAAAAGCAGAGAACGTACAACTATAGAGAACCGCCAACAGAACGAATAGTGGGAAACAGTAAACAATCAAATCGCGGGTAGGTAATTCTCCATTGGGGAAATGTAGCACGAAAATCGTCAATTCCAACCTTTATTTAGATATAATAATCACAATTTTACTATTTTTTTTAACGTTTTCAATAACTTATTTGTGAAATTTTAACGAAAACACCGAGTTTTTTGATCTTCAAGTAGGTAATGTGTTGAATTACCTACCGCCAGTTTGGCAATTAATATTGCGGTTCGTCGTTGGTGATTCTCTATAAATTTACGTCTCTGGTCTTGACTTGCTTTGCCTTGCTTTGCCTTGTCCTGAATTACTGTCTGACTTTGCTCATATCAGCTCTATCACATACATTGTTCTCATAGTACCTTTGACGTCACATATTAAAAAGCTAATGTAAGCATTTGTCCTACTTTACAGTATATACACAAATCCAGTCATACCCCAGTAGTACACCCGCAGGATTAGAAATCTCGAGTTCGAATCTCAACCCGGGGAGAAGAGAGAGTGACAAAATCTCACGCACTTAAAACCTTTGGGCGGCTGCCGTTGTGTGGTGGTTGCGTGCTCCGCCTACCATACCCAAGGTCCTGTGCTAAAGTCCCGGGCAAAGCAACATCCAAAATTTAGAAAAAAGTTTTTAAGTGGGGTGGCAAACACTGCGACGCAAATTGAAAGATAAGCTCGGCTTTAATCTCCTCGGAGGTAAATCGCACCAAATATATTTTACTTATAATATCACAACAGCAAGGCTTTCCATTAATGGGAATACATAGCAACCAAATAAAGCGAACTACAACTGAAAGTTTAGCGTGCAAATAATAAATATTTTCCTGAGTTACTTTAATTTACCGCAATGGTCGTGTTCATGCGAAATACTTGAAGTAAATTTTTAAACGAGTAAACGAGTAAATCTTTACTTTTATAAGCTATTTGACATTCCTTTCCTTAATAAGTGCCCATTAGGGATATTAGTCCCGTGATATCGGTAAGAATAGATTTCCCCGGAAATTATGTAACGCCAGACATAGAAGCACAGAACTCACAATCTTGATTAGGATAACATCAAGCAACAGACATATTAGTAGCGATTGAACTATGAGAGCCTTCAATATAATAAATCAATCCAGAGTTCCAGAGGATAGTGGGAGACCTAACCTACCAACATAATAGCTTAACTGTTGTCGATAGGATAGCGTTCTCTCCCCATTGCTGTTCAACTTTTATAACTCGAACCTTCTCCAAACGCCAGACGGATTTGTGGTGTTCTTCTACGTTGACGATTTCTCCAGGCGTCGAGGAATTAATTACATTGGTGGCATGTATATTATTAGCTCACTGATCTTTATAAATAAAAATTAATACAAGGCGTGATATACCTCCAAAGAGATTTATGCCGAGCTTCTCTTCCAATTTGCTCCTTTTACTACTTCCTACAAATTGGCGCGGCGGGATCTACATATGCCGACTCCGAACTGCATCTGTATCTGAATTTTCACAGAGAAGCTTCTCGTGGTAGAAATATACTCGGAGTGTTTGCCAAATCACTGCCGAGCTGCGACCCCGTAGAAAAACTTGTTTCTAATTGAAAAAACTTACTTCCAAATTTTTGATGTCGATTTGACCGGGAATTGAACCCAAAATCTTCGGTATGGTAGGCGGAGCACGCTACCACCACACCACCGAAGCCAATCCGACCTTTATGTTGTTTTTGTTTTAAATAAAGAATCTGCCACCTTTCCCAGCAAAATTCTCGAACACAATCTTGGGTTAGATGGTAAGTAAGGACCAAGGTTGCTGTTTTTTTTCGCCTCCAAAGTAAAAGCCCACAGTAATAATATCAAGTGGATAACCGACAGCAATAATGGCCAAAACAAAGCGACGTTGCTGACAACTTGGAATGCAATCGCTTGAATCTTGTGATGAATGGAGTGAAGACGAGGTAAATATTTGTTGGAAGGACTGAGAGCCATCATCAACGCTGGAAACAGTGCCACGTTAACCTAGAAATCAAATAAACAATAACTGTTGACAACAACAACAACAACATGTGCCACTTTGGACTGCGTTAGCAATTGAAAATAAGGTCCCCTCTCGACGAACCAAAGTTACGCTCTACAAGTCTCTAATCGCTTCAAAAGTTTTCCAAAAAATGTATGCTCCTAGCCGTGATGCCGACAATGAATATCGAAGATATTTTGATGAGCAGTAAGAACTTTACGTAGATGAGAAGATTTTGCAACGAAAAACATCCCTAAGGCTTCGCAGTGTATGCCATGTTATAAGAATGGTGAAAGATGCTCCTGCAAGAAAGTATTTCTATAGGCACCAATTTTTTCCAGCAGAGGAAGGAGAAGATCTTCACAGTTGGGAGCGGCAGATGAACGAAGACTAGATTTCCCTTGGTGCTCCAATTGACGACAGTTATAGCGAAATAAGGATAGTTGACGTAACTCTAACGTAACGACCAAAATCGTCTAGGCATTAAGCGCCAATTTATGATAAATTATGATGATGGTTTAAACACACAACATAGTGCGATGAGTGGTGTCCACTGCGAGGGCTTAGCAACACGTCCAATGAGCAATTCATATTTCACATTTTATCACTTAATCAGACCCATCATCACCATACTCGTCTAAATTATTCAGGAAAATTCTAGTAGATCTACACTCGGGTGAAATGACCGATCTGTATGGCATTGGAATCAGCCGACCATCTGAAAATGCTAAGAAAAGCGCAAGGTCACGAACAATAGTAAGGTGGCAAGAACGGTGGGAAGAATCGAGAAAATGGCGCTGGGCCTTCATGCTAGTTCGGAATATAGCGGTATGGTACGAGCGAAAACACGGCGAACTAAATTACCACCTCACACAGATATTGAGCGGGCACGGCGGCTTCTACATAAGCGTGGGATAGAGGAGGATCCTTTCTGCCTACACTGTTCCTCCGAATTGGAAAACGCAGAACATATAATGTTTCACTGCCCTCGTTTTCACGGCGAAAGACTCTCTGTATACCGAGTTTTTGGAGAGGAGCCTTCCATTAGGAATTTAGTTCCCCGAATGTGCAGACAAATAGATTTTTGGATTGCTGTGAGCAAGATGGCCTTTATAGTTATGACGAAATTGATGCATGCTGAAAGGGAGCGCAGAGAAATACGCATACGAAGTAGTGGCGACTAAATCGCCTTTCCCCCCAGTGACGTTATGCCTAACGACGGTCCTACGGGGTGCGGACACATGAACAGTATTAGCCTGGTTTCATTGGGCTACTTGACGGTAGTGCGCTACCGCAAAGTCCAATGATGACTCAAATGCCGACGTTTCATGAAACTACAACACAACCTCTATATACTGTAATAAGCTAGACGGATTTGCAACGTGCTGAGGTATATTAGCTATTTTAAAAATGCTATAATGTTATGTATTTATCTATTGGTCCCGAGCCGTTCCTGCCAGTAGGCCCGCAGGACATTAGGGGGCATTTATTAGTAGAAGAGAAAGAAAAGATGGAAGAGCACTGGCGAAATATGCCAGGCCTGAGACAATCTAACTGTTAGACGGTTACAGCACAACTCGATATAGTGCATTGATAGGCCTCTCGAAAGATAACCTAAGAATCCTAACAGCTATTCTTCAGAACACTGTAGACTGAACAGCCACATGCAGAAGCTGGGCATACTATCGAACAACACATGCCTATTCTGTGGTCGATCAGCATAGACGGCGGGTCATATGCTCCTGCAGTGTGACGCAATGTCAAGACGCAGGGCTAAGTTATGGGGTCACGATGGCCAGAGCATTCTCACATTAAATCCCTCAAGTCAGGTGAACTGCTGGGGTTCATCAGAGAAGTCAGCTTGGATGAGGTGCTGTGAAGAAGCTGAGGACACAATAGATCAATGGTCGCAGTGCGATCCTCAATTAATTATCTATCTATCAATCTATGTCTTTATCTTGTTGTCGTTGTTGCTCTGGCTCCAGAAATCAATCCATGTCCGGAGTTTTGTGGCTTTACCACCTATTTTCTTCTTTTCTTGCATACATGTAGTTATGTCCCTCGTCGCTTCGAGCTCAATAATAATCCCGACATTTTAGCCTTAACAGAACTATTTACATCCATAGTTCGCACTCTAGAACATTCTTCGCATAGCAACATGCAATGCATTTAAGGAGTGCCGCCCCAGGATTTTAGTGCCACCGCAAAAATAACTTCACAGCCAATCACAAATGGCGAGAGTGGCAAAACAAAAAAATGGCATGGAAAATAGTGTCAAGTACAATTGTAGCACTAAATGCAAACAAATAAACAAATAAATCGCCTATCATTTAACCAGAATCACAGCCAAACCACCCACAAAATAAATAAATAACCAAGGAACACAATTAGAAGTCTGTCAATTTGAGTAATTCTAAACCAACTTAAATAAACAAAGCGCTTGAGTAACGGCTTGGCCAAGGCGTTTACAAAACGCGCTATGCCCAACTTCAAATAACTCAATTGAGCTCCCAAAACAAATTGCCTAAAATAGTTTTATTTTTTTTTTTTTTTGTTTTGTTCAAGCATGGCATGCCAAAAAAGGGTTCACATCCTTTGTCACAATGACTTCATAAGCTAGGACGCTTGTTCCAAAAGTGTTGACAATAGTTAATTCTTGTAATAGTAAAAAATATGAATCCAATGTATTTTTATCAGGGACCGTGGCTAATAATTATTTTTTTTACATTTTCAATGCACAAAATATTTAGGAATTTTGCGGAACTGGCGCCAACTACCTTATAATGCTAAATAAATTTCTTTTGAAACGATTGAGCCATAAGTAAAATTTCACCGTTAAGACGTTTTGAAGCTTATTTCAAAGAATTAAATGAAGAACTTTCTAAAGTAACTTGGCGTTAACATAAAAAAGTCGTGAAGCAAACGTTAAATGTTTTAATAGTATCTTGTATACCTTATCTAAAAAGTATGTGCCCATGGTGGCATCACCAAGTGAAGTAAATAAAAACAGATAGAAGATGTACGGTAGGGATGTAAGAAAAAGACTGGTAAAATCAACCGAAATACGGGTCAATTCAACTGTCAATTTTTTCCATCGCAAGATGTTGAATCAACTGCGCACAAATCATTGATTCGTAATTGACCATTTTAGTCAAATGAACAAAAAAAGATGTTTCGACAGCTTTGTACGAAAGTACATATGTTGCCAAATACATACATACGTAAATATGTGAATACATAAGCATGCTTACTACATATACATACATATGTACGCACTTACTAACCGACTTCAATTGGGCGTACATCAAATATGCTGGCACATATTAAACATTGTACACTTTATTATATTGTTTTATTAAACGCACTTTCACCAAATTTTATATTTTATAATTTATTTTTTGAACTTCGCTTTGCAAATAGAAATGAAAATAGTAGTCACAAAACTGATTCTCAATTCTTTCAGTTGCAGCTCAGCTCATTCTCAATTTCTTCTCTCGCATTTAGTTGCCACACTTGATTGTTTCGAACAAAACTTGAAGATAAATGTTTGACATAACATTATAAATAGAGAATTTGTAAGTTATAGAAAAGTAAAGAATCAAATCGCAGGAAGGTAGTTCACCACTGGAGTTACTTTACATGTAATTCGGCAAGTTTAATTTTCGTAACACTTTAAGTTGAAACGATTCCAAAACAACTCAAACACCTTTAGGTGCGGCTGCCAGTGGGCGTCTGTCTTGGAGCAAGCGGCTCGCTATATAAACGTGCATGTAATATTTTCACCCCCGCTGAGCGGGTTGTGCGCTGGGCTTGGGACCCGCCACGTAAAACCATACTCCAATGAAATATAACAACAAGTCTCGGCTAAATACACTCTCTATTGATGACGACCATGGGAAACGTTTGAAGGACAATGAATTGAGGGCATGCACCTGGAATGATGGCCTGGGTGGTCTCGTCAAAGCAAAATCTGACATCACCGAAGCAAGGAAGAAAGAAGATCAAAAATTGTGACATATATTGGAGTGGCCATACGAATAACCGCAGTTTCGGCGTCGGATTCGTGGTGGGAGAGAGACTTTGTCGCAAAGTGCTGGCGTTCACGCCTGTGTACGAGCGTCTCACCGCTATCCGAATAAAAGCAAAATTTTTTAATATATCATTCATCTGCGCCCATGCGCAGACAGAGGAGAAAGACGATGAGGTGAAAGACACTTTTTATGAACAATTAGAACGCACATACGATCGCTGCCCCCGTCGTGATATAAAAGTCGTGCTTGACGACTTTAACGCCAGGGTGGACAAAGAAGGTGATTTTGGCCCTACAGTCGGAAATTTCAGCCTACACAATGAAACTTCTCCTAACGGACTGAGGCTGATTGACTTTGCCGGTGCTCGAAACATGGTCATATCCAGCACGAGGTTTATGCATAAAAAGATACATCAAGCTACATGGATGTCTCCTGATCGAAATACTCGCAATCAGATCAATCACGTTGTGATAGACGGACGGCATGCCTCCAGTGTTTTAGATGTGCGCACGATCCGAGGACCTAACATCGACTCGGACCATTATCTCGTTGCAGCCAAAGTACGCACCCGCCTCAACGCGGCTAAAACCAAGGAACAAAAAACACAAGGAAAGCTAGACGTCCAAAAGCTTCAATCACAACAGACTGCCAATGATTTCGCAACTCGACTTTCACACCTGCTCTCTGAGAGCACAACTCATCCTGAAGGAATACAGGAGCAGTGGGAGCACATCTCTAAAGCACTTCGCACTGCCGCCGAGGAAAAAATTGGATACCGGCGGCCACGAAAAAACAACTGGTACGATGAAGAATGCCGCGTTGCAACCGAAAGAAAAGACGCTGCCTACAGGGATACGTTAAAAGCTAGCCCGACAAGAGGAGTGTGTGAACGCTATCGTGAGTTGAAAAGTGAAGCGAGATGCCTTTTAAGGAAGAAAAAAGCAGAAGCAGAAAGGCGTGAGTGCGAGGAGCTTGAGCTGCTAGCCACCAGGAATAACGCCCGAACATTTTACCAAAAAATACGGCGACAGACGGAAGGTTTTAAGACCGGTGCAAACTCCTGTAGGAACGAAAACGGCGACCTTGTAACTGATGTCCAGAGAGTGCTTAGATTATGGAGGGAACATTTCTCTGCTCTCCTAAATGGAGGCAGCAATTCACCGCGCAGAGATGAAGAACCCGATTCCGCAATCGATGATGATGGAATATATGTCCCCCCGTCCGATTACGACGAAGTTAGAAAAGCAATAACCAGATTGAAAAACAGCAAGGCCGTGGGCGCTGATGGATTGCCTGCGGAGCTATTCAAGTACGGCGGCGAGGAGTTGGTAAGGCACATGCAGCAGCTTCTTAGCAAAATATGGGCGGACGAGTGCATGCCCGACGGTTGGAATCTAAGTGTTCTTTGCCCAGTCCACAAGAAGGGGATACTGCAAAATGCACCAACTATCGTGGAATCAGCCTTCTTAATATCGCACATAAGGACTAAAGTGTATTGTGCGAAAGATTGAATCCCACCGTGAACCGGCTGATTGGACATTATCAGTGCGGCTTCAGACCTGGTAAATCTACCATCGACCAGATTTTCACAATTCGCCAAATCTTGGAAAAACCCCGTGAAAAGAGAATCGACACACATCACCTCTTCGTCGACTTTAAAGCCGCCTTCGACAGCACGAAAAGGAGCTGCCTATATGCCGCTATGTCTGAATTTGTTTTCCCCGCAAAACTTATACGGCTGTGCAAAATGACGTTGGGCCACGTCATCAGCTCAGTCAGAACTGGGAAGGACCTCTCCGAGCCGTTCGAAACTAAACGAGGTTTCAGACAGGGTGACCCCCTATCTTGCGATTTCTTTAATTTGATGCTGGAGAAAATTATACTAGCTGCAGAACTTAACCGCACTGGAAAAATATTCTATAATAGCGTGCAATTACTGGAATATGCTGATGACATTGATATCATCGGCCTAAACACCCGCGCTGTTAGTTCTGCTTACTCCAAACTGGAAAAAGAAGCGGTAAAGATGGGTTTGATGGTGAATGAGGACAAAACGAAGTACCTGCTGTCATCGAGCAAAGATTCAGCGCATACGCGCCTTGGCAACCACTCTACTGTTGGTAGCCATAATTTCGAAATAGTAAAAGACTTCGTTTATTTGGGAACCAGCATCACCACTAGCAACAACATCAGCACTGAAATCCAGCGTAGAATCAATCTTGCCAATAAATTCTACTTTGGACTAGGTAGGCAATTGAAAAGTAAAGTCCTCTCTCGGCGAACGAAAATCATACTCTACAAGTCACTTATCGTACCCATCCTGCTATATGGGGCAGAAGCATGGACCATAACAACAGCAGATGAAGCGGCTTTTGCAGTGTTCGAGAGAAAAGTTCTTCGAAAGATTTATGGACCTCTACGCGTTGGCGATGGCGAGTACCGAAGAAGATTTAATGATTAGCTGTACGAGCTGTACGCAGACATCAACATAGTGCAGCGGCTGCGCTGGCTAGGCCATGTTATGCGAATGAAAGATGATGCTCCGGCCAAGAAAGTGTTTCTATCGGAACCCGCCTATGGAAGCAGAGGAAGAGGGCGGCCCCTACTCCGTTGGAAGGACCAGGTGGAAAACGATTTAAACTCCCTTGGTGTGAGCAATTGGCACCGGTTGGTGGAGCGAAGGAGCGACTGGCGCGCCTTGTTGGACGGCTATAACCGTTTAGACTGTTAAGCGCCAATTAAGTAAGTAAGTAAGTAAGGTTTTTTTATTTTGGTGTTTTTTTTTTTAACAAGTGGCACCATCGTCATAAGTACAAAGTAGAGAGCGCAGTGAGAGTAAAATTCTCTTTGAAATTTGCTCATGTTGATCGCTGTTGAAATGACCAGTGAAATCAATTGTGTAAACGGAAAAGTCAGTTAGATTGATTAGGCATTTGTCAATTTTACAATAATTTGTTAACTTAAGAGGGACAATTTTTCTTCTGTTGAAATGACTAAACTAATTTGTTCGCTTGACAAAGAACTCGGTCGAATTAACCTTAATTCGATCAATTTCACCGAATCTCCGTTAAGTCAAGAACAACAGAACCGGTTTGTTGATTTTACTAGCACCATTTCTTTCAATGTATTATAAAGGTACACAGAAAAAACATTAATGTGGATTTAAAAATTTTCAAAATGTTAAGTCCAAATTTTTTCCTTTAAATTGAAAAGCGTTTTCTATGTGGAACTTTCTGCAAAAAACGATGCAAACTTTGCATAGTTTTTCATGTGAATTTAACAGTTACTTTTTTCACGCCTCAAATCCGAAATTTTGTAATACAAGCCTGATCTCAAACTGGGGAATATTATTGGTTTTACTACTTTAGAGATTTTAACCTATCCAGGTAAAGTTTTATTCTTTTCATAGGGTGGGTTGACAGTGGGGTCTTGAAAATATGGTTTCTATCAACCAGAGAAACTTCATATGCGGGATGTGCACAGTATAAAGTTGTGTAAGTGGGGTCTCCTTGGAGTTGTTGCATTCTTTTTCTGCAAAAAGTGGTAATTTAGGATTTACAACGCCTTTGTCCCATTTTTCTCCTCGCCTTGTTGTTTTCATTTATTCTTTGTTTTCATTTATTTTACTTCCCTTCCCATTTCAATCTCCACAGAGTTGGGCTGAAAGGTAACAGACTTTTTGTTGAAATCGGTTATGAAAAGCATTCCACCCACCTATTATAAACTGAAAAGCAAGGATGTTTTGAAATCCCTTGAAGTTTGCAATTGACAAAACGAAGAAGAGGCTGACGTGCTGTGGCGAATATTAGCTGTTTCGTTACGTCACTATTCCGCTGAAAGAGAAAGCAGCCACACATTCATGTACAAAGCAATAAACAACGCATATTACTCCGTCATATACACATATATGCATAGAAGGTAACAGGGAGAGCGCATAAGAGCTCACACGTTATAACAGTTGCATGTAAAAAGCACCTAAAAGCTTAGAAGTTATTACTTACACATATAGTTACACGCAGAAATAAATAAGCAGCTATTCGAGAAGGCTGTTCGCGAAAAGTTTGTACCCTGAGAGAAGTAAGCGAACGAAGCAACTGAGCGTATAAAAGCAGCGCAAGCTAAGGAATAATGAATTAGTTTGACTTTAAACGTTGTAAGTGAAGTAGGCGAGTTACAGTATTTTTAGAGAAACTGCATAGTTACCCTACTTCTATCGAGATCAAATGGCGTCGCAGATTTGCGAAATTAGTTGAAATGCAATTCGGAAGAAAAATGCTAACGTCTGTTTTTAGTCAAAACTCCAAATTGTCTTCTTGAAGCCAAAGGTTCCTGAGCTAGGTAAAGTTCTTATTGAATGCATGCTCTGTATACAGGGTACCAGATGTAGGTACCATCCAGATCTTACAATGTCTTCACATGGGAGCTGTTAGAACTGTGACCTGATGGGAGCTAAACATCCCGACTGTCAAGCGAAATACTCCTTATTGTAAACCGATAAAAGAAGTTACGAAATGCTAAAGAAGTTAAGGAATGCATACCGTTCTGGGAAAAACAGCAATGTTCAGAAAATGTGTTTAATAATCTACTAGCATGATCTTTTGACGTTATCCTGATGGCAAATTGATATGCCTACATTTAGAAAATAGAGCATTACTCCTTACTTCTCCACTCAATCCCTTTTTCTTCCTTAGTCGTTTCCGCCTCCTTTAGCTATCTTTCATCGCCTTCACTATCTTGGTTTTATCTTTCATCATTCACTTCTTCCCTTTTTTTCTCCTCCACAATCCTCTTTTCTTTCATTTCCTTGTCCCACTTCATCTTTCCTCTTTTCTTAGCTTCGATGATGGCTGATAGTTCTGCCTGCAAGACACTTCAAAGATCAGGTAGTCCGATATATCTCGGTCCTTTGGATATAACCCTCATCCAACACTACTGTTAAACTGATAACTGCCGTGGAAGAAAACTTTAACTCGCTAGTATGCTAGAGTACCCTATGACTGTAGAACAGTTAACCAAACGAGCTCTGCCAATTAAAATGTCGGCCATCGTGATTGAAAATGTATAACACTTCGATAAAAAATCGATAGCTCATATTAACCTCGTCGATAACACACCTAAAAGCAGAGAACGTACAACTATAGAGAACCGCCAACAGAACGAATAGTGGGAAACAGTAAACAATCAAATCGCGGGTAGGTAATTCTCCATTGGGGAAATGTAGCACGAAAATCGTCAATTCCAACCTTTATTTAGATATAATAATCACAATTTTACTATTTTTTTTAACGTTTTCAATAACTTATTTGTGAAATTTTAACGAAAACACCGAGTTTTTTGATCTTCAAGTAGGTAATGTGTTGAATTACCTACCGCCAGTTTGGCAATTAATATTGCGGTTCGTCGTTGGTGATTCTCTATAAATTTACGTCTCTGGTCTTGACTTGCTTTACCTTGCTTTGCCTTGTCCTGAATTACTGTCTGACTTTGCTCATATCAGCTCTATCACATACATTGTTCTCATAGTACCTTTGACGTCACATATTAAAAAGCTAATGTAAGCATTTGTCCTACTTTACAGTATATACACAAATCCAGTCATACCCCAGTAGTACACCCGCAGGATTAGAAATCTCGAGTTCGAATCTCAACCCGGGGAGAAGAGAGAGTGACAAAATCTCACGCACTTAAAACCTTTGGGCGGCTGCCGTTGTGTGGTGGTTGCGTGCTCCGCCTACCATACCCAAGGTCCTGTGCTAAAGTCCCGGGCAAAGCAACATCCAAAATTTAGAAAAAAGTTTTTAAGTGGGGTGGCAAACACTGCGACGCAAATTGAAAGATAAGCTCGGCTTTAATCTCCTCGGAGGTAAATCGCACCAAATATATTTTACTTATAATATCACAACAGCAAGGCTTTCCATTAATGGGAATACATAGCAACCAAATAAAGCGAACTACAACTGAAAGTTTAGCGTGCAAATAACAAATATTTTCCTGAGTTACTTTAATTTACCGCAATATAACTCGTAAGTGGTCGTGTTCATGCGAAATACTTGAAGTAAATTTTTAAACGAGTAAACGACGCGTTAAGTTGCAAATAGTTAAATGCACGCAAATCTTTACTTTTATAAGCTATTTGACATTCCTTTCCTTAATAAGTGCCCATTAGGGATATTAGTCCCGTGATATCGGTAAGAATAGATTTCCCCGGAAATTATGCAACGCCAGACATAGAAGCACAGAACTCACAATCTTGATTAGGATAAAATCAAGCAACAGACATATTAGTAGCGATTGAACTATGAGAGCCTTCAATATAATAAATCAATCCAGAGTTCCAGAGGATAGTGGGAGACCTAAACTACCAACATAATAGCTTAACTGTTGTCGATAGGATAGCGTTCTCTCCCCATTGCTGTTCAACTTTTATAACTCGAACCTTCTCCAAACGCCAGACGGATTTGTGGTGTTCTTCTACGTTGACGATTACTCCAGGCGTCGAGGAATTAATTACATTGGTGGCATGTATATTATTAGCTCACTGATCTTTATAAATAAAAATTAATACAAGGCGTGATATACCTCCAAAGAGATTTATGCCGAGCTTCTCTTCCAATTTGCTCCTTTTACTACTTCCTACAAATTGGCGCGGCGGGATCTACATATGCCGACTCCGAACTGCATCTGTATCTGAATTTTCACAGAGAAGCTTCTCGTGGTAGAAATATACTCGGAGTGTTTGCCAAATCACTGCCGAGCTGCGACCCCGTAGAAAAACTTGTTTCTAATTGAAAAAACTTACTTCCAAATTTTTGATGTCGATTTGACCGGGAATTGAACCCAAAATCTTCGGTATGGTAGGCGGAGCACGCTACCACCACACCACCGAAGCCAATCCGACCTTTATGTTGTTTTTGTTTTAAATAAAGAATCTGCCACCTTTCCCAGCAAAATTCTCGAACACAATCTTGGGTTAGATGGTAAGTAAGGACCAAGGTTGCTGTTTTTTTTCGCCTCCAAAGTAAAAGCCCACAGTAATAATATCAAGTGGATAACCGACAGCAATAATGGCCAAAACAAAGCGACGTTGCTGACAACTTGGAATGCAATCGCTTGAATCTTGTGATGAATGGAGTGAAGACGAGGTAAATATTTGTTGGAAGGACTGAGAGCCATCATCAACGCTGGAAACAGTGCCACGTTAACCTAGAAATCAAATAAACAATAACTGTTGACAACAACAACAACAACATGTGCCACTTTGGACTGCGTTAGCAATTGAAAATAAGGTCCCCTCTCGACGAACCAAAGTTACGCTCTACAAGTCTCTAATCGCTTCAAAAGTTTTCCAAAAAATGTATGCTCCTAGCCGTGATGCCGACAATGAATATCGAAGATATTTTGATGAGCAGTAAGAACTTTACGTAGATGAGAAGATTTTGCAACGAAAAACATCCCTAAGGCTTCGCAGTGTATGCCATGTTATAAGAATGGTGAAAGATGCTCCTGCAAGAAAGTATTTCTATAGGCACCAATTTTTTCCAGCAGAGGAAGGAGAAGATCTTCACAGTTGGGAGCGGCAGATGAACGAAGACTAGATTTCCCTTGGTGCTCCAATTGACGACAGTTATAGCGAAATAAGGATAGTTGACGTAACTCTAACGTAACGACCAAAATCGTCTAGGCGTTAAGCGCCAATTTATGATAAATTATGATGATGGTTTAAACACACAACATAGTGCGATGAGTGGTGTCCACTGCGAGGGCTTAGCAACACGTCCAATGAGCAATTCATATTTCACATTTTATCACTTAATCAGACCCATCATCACCATACTCGTCTAAATTATTCAGGAAAATTCTAGTAGATCTACACTCGGGTGAAATGACCGATCTGTATGGCATTGGAATCAGCCGACCATCTGAAAATGCTAAGAAAAGCGCAAGGTCACGAACAATAGTAAGGTGGCAAGAACGGTGGGAAGAATCGAGAAAATGGCGCTGGGCCTTCATGCTAGTTCGGAATAAGGCGGGATGGTACGAGCGAAAACACGGCGAACTAAATTACCACCTCACACAGATATTGAGCGGGCACGACGGCTTCTACATAAGCGTGGGATAGAGGAGGATCCTTTCTGCCTACACTGTTCCTCCGAATTGGAAAACGCAGAACATATAATGTTTCACTGCCCTCGTTTTCACGGCGAAAGACTCTCTGTATACCGAGTTTTTGGAGAGGAGCCTTCCATTAGGAATTTAGTTCCCCGAATGTGCAGACAAATAGATTTTTGGATTGCTGTGAGCAAGATGGCCTTTATAGTTATGACGAAATTGATGCATGCTGAAAGGGAGCGCAGAGAAATACGCATACGAAGTAGTGGCGACTAAATCGCCTTTCCCCCCAGTGACGTTATGCCTAACGGCGGTCCTACGGGGTGCGGACACATGAACAGTATTAGCCTGGTTTCATTGGGCTACTTGACGGTAGTGCGCTACCGCAAAGTCCAATGATGACTCAAATGCCGACGTTTCATGAAACTACAACACAACCTCTATATACTGTAATAAGCTAGACGGATTTGCAACGTGCTGAGGTATATTAGCTATTTTAAAAATGCTATAATGTTATGTATTTATCTATTGGTCCCGAGCCGTTCCTGCCAGTAGGCCCGCAGGACATTAGGGGGCATTTATTAGTAGAAGAGAAAGAAAAGATGGAAGAGCACTGGCGAAATATGCCAGGCCTGAGACAATCTAACTGTTAGACGGTTACAGCACAACTCGATATAGTGCATTGATATGCCTCTCGAAAGATAACCTAAGAATCCTAACAGCTATTCTTCAGAACACTGTAGACTGAACAGCCACATGCAGAAGCTGGGCATACTATCGAACAACACATGCCTATTCTGTGGTCGATCAGCATAGACGGCGGGTCATATGCTCCTGCAGTGTGACGCAATGTCAAGACGCAGGGCTAAGTTATGGGGTCACGATGGCCAGAGCATTCTCACATTAAATCCCTCAAGTCAGGTGAACTGCTGGGGTTCATCAGAGAAGTCAGCTTGGATGAGGTGCTGTGAAGAAGCTGAGGACACAATAGATCAATGGTCGCAGTGCGATCCTCAATTAATTATCTATCTATCAATCTATGTCTTTATCTTGTTGTCGTTGTTGCTCTGGCTCCAGAAATCAATCCATGTCCGGAGTTTTGTGGCTTTACCACCTATTTTCTTCTTTTCTTGCATACATGTAGTTATGTCCCTCGTCGCTTCGAGCTCAATAATAATCCCGACATTTTAGCCTTAACAGAACTATTTACATCCATAGTTCGCACTCTAGAACATTCTTCGCATAGCAACATGCAATGCATTTAAGGAGTGCCGCCCCAGGATTTTAGTGCCACCGCAAAAATAACTTCACAGCCAATCACAAATGGCGAGAGTGGCAAAACAAAAAAATGGCATGGAAAATATTGGCAAGTACAATTGTAGCACTAAATGCAAACAAATAAACAAATAAATCGCCTATCATTTAACCAGAATCACAGCCAAACCACCCACAAAATAAATAAATAACCAAGGAACACAATTAGAAGTCTGTCAATTTGAGTAATTCTAAACCAACTTAAATAAACAAAGCGCTTGAGTAACGGCTTGGCCAAGGCGTTTACAAAACGCGCTATGCCCAACTTCAAATAACGCAATTGAGCTCCCAAAACAAATTGCCTAAAATAGTTTTATTTTTTTTTTTTGTTTTGTTCAAGCATGGCATGCCAAAAAAGGGTTCACATCCTTTGTCACAATGACTTCATAAGCTAGGACGCTTGTTCCAAAAGTGTTGACAATAGTTAATTCTTGTAATAGTAAAAAATATGAATCCAATGTATTTTTATCAGGGACCGTGGCTAATAATTATTTTTTTTACATTTTCAATGCACAAAATATTTAGGAATTTTGCGGAACTGGCGCCAACTACCTTATAATGCTAAATAAATTTCTTTTGAAACGATTGAGCCATAAGTAAAATTTCACCGTTAAGACGTTTTGAAGCTTATTTCAAAGAATTAAATGAATAACTTTCTAAAGTAACTTGGCGTTAACATAAAAAAGTCGTGAAGCAAACGTTAAATGTTTTAATAGTATCTTGTATACCTTATCTAAAAAGTATGTGCCCATGGTGGCATCACCAAGTGAAGTAAATAAAAACAGATAGAAGATGTACGGTAGGGATGTATTTTCAACGGCCAGAAGAGGGTAATCTTGTTCCCCGCTTAGAAAAAATAGGAGTAAAAAAACAAATACCTTGCTACGAAAGCCATTACAGAAACTGTTTCTTTTTTCAGCATATCAGTTCCACCTAACGCTAATGCAAAAGGGGATACAAAGGAACATTGGAAGTTTACATTTAATTTAGGATCGAATAAAAATATAAAATTCAATTTGGCTACTAAAACTTTGATGAGCAGTAAAATTCAATGGATGCGGCCAAAGTAAACTGAATTCAGCTTCAACTGCAGTTGAAACTTTCATTGTAAACCCGAACATAGTACATGCACGTTAGTTATTTAGTTGAACTTGACTGCCTTTTGAGGCACTTAAATGGGTTTCGAGTTCGATGAAAAGTTTTCCATTCCTAAAAATCCATTGAAATATCCATCTGCTTTGTTGATGTATAGTTGAAAGTCGAGAGTGAAACATATGCCCTTCTAATATACTATACAAACTTGATCAGAAGATCCCCAAAAGCTCTTGACAGTGAAATTCATGATGTATTACTAATGCTAGAAAGTTATTATTTACCAAAATACGCCAGGAGATAGACAAACCCCACGGCAGTCGACCTGGAATTAGAAGATTTTGTGCAAAATTTTATGTTTTTTTTTTTTTTTTTTATTACTTTCTGAATTTCGACGTCTGAAGTTTGACTTCTGAATTTTTTTCAGCCTGGAACAAGGCAACGTCGAAAGAAGGTGTTATATCCAATCTATCACAAAATTGTGTCAAGTCCGTACAAATAATTCTATTGAAAGGTGGCACAACGTCATTCGAAGTGCGTTTGGGACATACCCTAACATATTTCATTTCATAAATAAAATAAAAAACGAAAATGCAATAACAGAACCAAAACTGCAGCAATTTTCAGCTGGAGGCGAGCCATATCGGAAACGGAAGAAACAATATAAAGACCAGCTGTTTGTTTAATATTGTAAAGATAAAACATGATTTAATTAATTACATGCTTGCCATTGCACACAATTTAAAATTTTAAATTGTACTACTTTTTCTTTATACCTAAAACCTTTAAAATAAATAAATTTTGAGAAAAATTAAATATTTTTTCTGTCGTCTGATTACTTCGGATTTTTGCCTTCTGATTTTGACGTCTGAAATACGACTTCTGAAATTTTAATTCTGAGTTTTGACCTCTGAACTTTGTCTTTCTGGAAAAAGGGTTTCGACCCATGTTTTCTAAAAAACTATGTGTTTCTACATTCTTTGTTTTCTGAATTATAATGGGGGACACTGTCGCAATGCGTTTTTATTAGGTTGGTCTCTTAGTTACTTCGTGTAATGTGAACCACATGCCACTTAATCTTCAAAAATGCTAATTTATGTGTTTAAATTTTTCAAAACTGAAACTTTCGTAATTTTCTTTAGTTAACGTATTACAAAAGAAGCTAAAGTCAATATGTAGGTTTAATCCGGAGTTTTTTTATTCTAGCGGTATAATTTTTTTCTTTACACTCTTAAATAGCAGGTGTTATTTTGATTCATATGTCAGGAATCTTAATATGTATTTTCTTAATATGTTATTCGAAGTGTATGGTATTTGATTGCATCCAATTCGCATTTCCATTCGTCTCTAATTAGAGAATAAGGTCCTGATCTTGAAAAAAACTAAAAAAGTTTCAGGGTCGAAATTATTACATGCTTAACAGCTGTTAACAGAAATACGTAGATTGGTAAGTTTTCGTTTTTTTTTTTTTTGATTTTCTTAAATTAAAAAGTCGAACCTCAAGCCGGCAAAAGAAAATCGCAATGAAAGTATTTATGCAACGAATTTTTTAGTTTAAAGCTCATTCTTCGAAAAAAATATAAGTCCTTAAAATTTGTCTGATGTTTTTGGTCTCTGATTGGTGTGTATGTATGTAAGAACGATTATTTGCATAAATCAACGTAATTAATTGCCATTTATTATTTGTCATATTAAATACTAAAGAGATACCTCAAAACTTGTGGCGATAAAGAGAAATTGGCAAATTTACAAGAAAATTTATCGGGAATCTAAACTTAATGGCAACCAAAAATGATTTAGGCAGCCAAAATCAAACTTATGTAAGTATGAACGTTTGTATGTAGTTTATTGGCATGCAACTCAATATTGTGAAATAATAGATTTTGCTATTTCCGCTGGAGTAATCTAAAACGGAAAAGGGGACAGTAATGATTCTCGCGACAAGAGATTGTGTTAAAGGAAATCATAACCTTGGAAACATACTGAAAAGGAACAGTCTCTCTATTTCGAAATTTCAATTATATTGCTTAAGTTCACAATTTTTGATATTTGAAAAATCTCGAACACCTGACCACGCCCCATAGGCACCAGTGGAATTTTTTAGTTTTCACAAAGCCTTCTCTTGGTGATTAGTGGGGGTATTATTCCATAGATTATATGTATATCGTCGGTCCCTTGGAAGACTACCACGGCACATGTTCGCGTGGAAAACAACGACCTATACAAGTATTTTATAGAAATAGTCCCTGCATGCATTGTGGATAATGACAAGTATATTGACACTCGGTAAAGTTATCATAACAGGAAAATCTGGGTTGCCATTGTTGTTTCGGTTAAAAACGGCTAATCAGGGTTCTGTGCAAGGACCTAAAGGAATGAAATATAAACACAAGTGTTGCTGTGTTGCACATCGTTTTAATTTTATGTCGTGGCGAAAACTTCAGTTCAGAACTAGCAAGCCGAATTCAGTACCAGGTGTTGTTGTCCCAACAGCTGATTGCTTCTTCTTGACTATTTTCCACCGATCGCCTTGTACTTTAATATGACAGTTAATCGAAATCAATTAAAGTTTTCTTTTAACTACTCAGCTTGCGCTGATTTTATACTGTTGCCCCTTGCTGCTTGCTGTTTTTGTTGTTGTGATTATTTACTAACAACATAGTGATGCTAATGTTTGTCATAGTATTATTGATGCGTCGCTACATCGATATGGCCAAGTTACATTGTGCGACTCTGATTAAGTGTGCGCGTGGTATGAGTACGGTTGACTGGTCTCTGTAATTTATTCCCAAGTTAATTTGATAGCACAATATGTGCACCATAGCTCTAAATCTAGAATCTAAAATACACGTGCACATAGTCTTATGAACCAACGGACATACATACATACAAATATACGACGAGCACCATCCATAATTAAAACATTTGTCGCGTGCATGCGGTCTACCGGACACAAGGCCAAGTTAAGCCTGTAACGTATTTAAAATGTTATACCATTGTTCTTTTACTATTTGTATACCATTTTTTGTTGTTTGCTTATTAAATTGTCGACATTGCGTTAACACATACTGGCACACACATTTTTTGGTTAGCGGAATGATCGTAAATATTTTTGATTGCGGAAATAAATTAAACAAAGCAATAAATTTGCATAAAAAAGCAAAAAAGAGAAACAAATCACAATAAATAGTTTATATAAAAATGTATGTATATTAGCTATGTTTTGTTTTACATATATAGACATATGCACTTAAACTTTGTATGGACTGCCAAGTGCATAATTTTTTCTACACTTATGAAATTGTTGCGCAGAAAATTAGTACTGCGAAATTTTAGCTATACTCAGTTGCAACAGAAATGTGTCTCCCCAGTTTTTCTCTTTCGATATGAGCGAAATCACACAGCAAATCAAGGCAAACATGTTACCTACATATTACAAATATTAAAGTCTTTGAGTATATGCACAATTTTTGTGCATGCATGTGCTCGAACAGATGTATACACTAATTTTTGTGCATGCATGTGCTCGAACAGATGTATACACTACTGTTTTGTTGGTAATGAAGAGCGAGTGAAAACATGTGAAAATGAATGAATTTGTTTACTGATAAAAGAAATGTTACAAAAACAAAGCACGGGGTTAAGTATTCGAGCTTAAGTTGAAATAAGTTTCTTGTTTCTTTTTAGAGCTCTGTTGGTTGTAACAGTATTGTACATTATTTGGTTAGATTTGTATGAAGTAATAAAAGTGCAAACAAAGGAAAAAAATTTAAAAATCAATTAAAGTAAAAAAATAAATTTAATAATTTGGGAAAAATTTAAACAACGTGACATCAGGACGGACAAGGCGACAGCTGTTTCGATTATACCTTGTAAATCTCTTCAAAGCCTTTTCTCCCGGGAGTGGGAGTCGAACTCGCACCCCTACGATAGTTGAAATGGTTGTAAACGCATTCAGCTACGTCATGCCTGTTGTGAAGTCTTTCCCAATTGCCTTCTTTTTTGCATATTTTAATCTTTTACACATTGCATACTTCGTATGCAATTATGTGTTAAAGCTATGCTTGGTACGGCGGTTTTCAAAGAAACTTTGGTTTTGTTGCTGCTTTCGTTCTATTTATAGAACTACAACGAATTAACCAATTTTGTCTGTTTGTATGATTTTTAATAATCGGGGATTGCCCATATTGCTTTTTTTTAAATGTATGGAAACATTTATTTGAAGCAATTTTTTAATTTTATAATTTATTTAATAATTTGGGAAAAAATTTAAACAACGTGACATCAGGACGGACAAGGCGACAGCTGTTTCGATTATACCTTGTAAATCTCTTCAAAGCCTTTTCTCCCGGGAGTGGGAGAAATAAATTATAAAATTAAAAAATTGCTTCAAATAAATGTTTCCATACATTTAAAAAAAAGCAATATGGGCAATCCCCGATTATTAAAAATCGTAAAAAAATAAAGCAATAGAAAAAACACAAGAAAAATTTAATTAAATAATAATAGAATTAATTAAAATAAAACAAAATAAAATACAATAAAATTAAATGAAATAAAATAAAACAAAAATAAAAAAATTAATTAAATTAAATGTAATTAATTTTTAATCGATGATTTGATCTGTTTGTTATCGAAAAATGTTGGTTTTATCATCGAAAAATTATCGATATGATATCTATTTGTTATCGGATTGCTATCAGTTTCTTACCGGAGTGTTATCGAAAAGCTATCGATTTTTTCCGAAAGTGATCGATATATCAAAAAAGAATATCACTTTATTTTGGGAAACTTATAGATTTGTTATCGGAGTGTTACCAGTTTTCGTCTTGTTATCGCTTTGTTACCGACGCCTTATCGAATTCAATATAAAATTGTTGACAAATATGTAACCCTTCTATGACAATAAGAAAACAGCGGGTTAGGGCGTCAGAATATACCCGCGGTAGGTATGCCTGTCGTAAGAGGCGACTAAAATACCAGATATAAGGGGCTGTGTAGCGTAACCCTTTCAGGTTGGCAGCGCAATATATAGCTTCTCCAAACCCAATTGTCAACCACACCTATTCGTGGCGAATCCTGTTTCACTAACAGACGAGGCTCTGGCGACCCCAAGCTCCCCATGGAACTTGGTGGGCGGGGAGGGAGGGATGGCCTGAAGGTTTAATGTGGCCATATATATCGTTCCCGATATGGTCGGGCTAGCACCTTAATGGTGCTATGTTACCGGAGAGTACCGGATCTGTATCCGGCAAAGGACCATCACATCGATAACACTCCCCAAAGCCTTCGGGGAGTAACGTTATCGCTACAACAACAACAACAATCCAATGAGAAACCTCGAGAAAAACAAGCCGACTACAAACCAATAAATCGTCGATAGTAATTTGTTATCGATGTTATAATAATAAAACCATATGACTTTTTACTAATAAGAAGGAGACGAAGCTTTTCTCAAAAAACCTGGAACTATTTGTTTGTGGCAAACTTCAACCCCTGGGCGAGCTCTAGTTAACCTAAAAAATTCAAACTTACACCTGTATGTGTACACATAGAATTTCTCGAGAAATTGGTACTCATGTTTTTTATACAGTAAACGGTGCATTGTGCTTTTAGAAAAAAATCCTTACGGAGCTGGTGGAGTTGCTCACCGAGCAGAGCTTTATTACTCTTTTAGTGAGTTTAAAAGCGAACATACAAGCTACTTCTTCCACGCTGCCAAATACTGCTTTGAAATCGACAAAAATATGAGATAAGTTTCGATTATCTTATCGTGAGTTTTCTCAAGAATCTGAAGCATCGTGAATATCTGGTCGGTAGTAGATTTATCATGCCTTAAGCCGCACTGAAAGTCAAATCCTTGACTTTGTTCTTCAGTCCGCCGCACAGTACCTTATATGCAATATTAAATACACTGATTATGCGGCAATTAACGCGGGTTGCGGGATTGCCTTTATTGTGGATTGGGCAGAGCATACTTAAGTTCCAATCTGGTGGTATGCGCTCATCCCACCATGTTTTTACAGGAGTTGATACATGCTCTTTACTTTCCGTGTTTCAGTAACTCGACGGGTAGTCCGTCTTTAACCAGCGCCTTGTTATTCTTTCACCGGTATATGGCCATTCTCACTTCGTCATAGTTGGGTGGCGGGACACAATTTCCATCATTGGCGATTAGGGTATCGGGTTCGTATTCTCCATCGATAGCTAGCAATGGTGGGAAGTGCTCCCTCCACAAATTAAGCACACTCTGTACGTCAGTTACCAGGTCGCCATTATCATTCCTACAGGAAACTGCCCCGTTCTTGAAACCTACCGTCATCTACTGTATTTTTTGGCATATCTTTAGGGCATTATTCCTATAAGCCAGTATCTAAAGCTCCTCACACTTACGCAGCACTGCCTCACGTTTTTTTTTCTTTCTGAATCATCGGTAGGGATATGCAAGGTTTTCGTCCGTCCTAGAGCACCATTAGTGAAAAATACTAAATATTTGGCACGGTTAATCTCCGGTGAGGTTTAGGCCGAGCTTCTCTTCCAGTTTTCATGGTGTTTTTTAATGATTCCCTAAAAACTAGATCCACAGGTTTTATACCGACTATGAACACCAGATGCAAGGCAGATAAATATTTGGATTTGCGTCGCATTTGTGAGGTTGACAATTGGGTTGCGGAAGCTATGAATTTTGAGAAGCGCAAAAAATTTTATATTTTCTTGAAATAATTATCAATCTGACAAAAGAATGCAAACGGGGTTTGAGGTTTTAATATTTGGGCTTAGGTCTCTCATCTTTATATATAAAAATCACGTGTCACATTGTTTGTGCGCGATGGACTCCTAAACTACTGAACCGATTTTGAATTTGTTTTGCACCCCGTATGTAGTTTGATCTAACTTGAAATATAGGATAGGTTATATCTCAGTTGATAGTCGCAATATTATTTTATTGGAATTTTTTTTATATCGCGGGTTCGAATCCAGCTCAAGGCCTAACAATAATTTTTAACATTATTATAGTTATGATAAATTTTTTTCTTAATTGAAAAAATTTTTAAATTAGAATAGAAGAAAGAAAAAATTTAGACAACTGCCAAAGCTCGTTGTATAGATCCATTTAGGGACCTGCTAAATTCCTTCATATTTTTAATATTATAATGAAGTGTGAAAAATAAAAATCTATATATATAAAAAGAAAAGCTAAAATGTGTGTTGGTCGCCGGTGTTTGAAGAGATGCGTCCGTTGATTTTGTTCAAACATGGACCAGGGTACCCCTAGACTGTGTTTATATAATATGGATATCGAATGAAAGCTGTTGATGAGTGCTTTAGTAAGAGTAATATATTATACCGCTTGGTGACTAGGGTCTCAAGATATAGGCCAAAACGTGGACCCGGATACCCCTAGAATGTGTGGGTAATATGGATATGAAATGAGAGCTGTTGCTGAGAGCTCTAAAGTAATTTTCATTGTGATATTCGATTTAGTCGCATCAACGCAGTTGAAAACACAAGGCAAAACTGATAAATATGCATGCGAAGCCGAAATAGAGACATGAATTGGTATATCAAATTTGGTATATCAATTTGTCTATATTAGTATTTACGATGCTTTTTTCCGGGAAGTAGACCAGAGACGGGATTTATGGGATTATGACTATTACAGGGACTGAGACTCGGAGTGTGACTGGGACTGGGACTGGAACAAAATACATACTACCCTCTGGGACAGGCAATAAGGGATTAAGACAAATTAGAAGAACGTGAGAGAAGAGAAAAGAGAGAAAGAGGCTGATAAAGAAATAGAATGAGACGAATATTGAGATAGATGAAGCGAAAAATACGGTGGGAGGAGTGAATAAAAGGATCAGGAAAAAGTGAAGAGGGGTGGGGGAGGAAAGAGTTAGACGGAAAAAGCTTATTAAAATATATGAAAATAGGCCAAATTTGGGGCAGAACAACGTCTGCCGGGTCTGCTAGTATAAAGTATAAATTATTCTGTCCCAGACAATTGCTACCCTTTTTCCAACTGAATATGAGAAAATAGCAAATGTATTTGAGAAAAAGGCAAAGATTCTGCTGATGTAGCGGGTATATACAAATATTTCGTTGTGAAACTGTATAAGAAAAACCGTACGGTGGTTTTCCCACCATGTTAAGGGATGAATATTCCCACAAGCGGCCATAAACGAATCAATTTGTGATAAACCGTCATTTGTTTGGTTTTGGAAATCTAATAATAACTCCTCCCCGGTTAATTTTGAATTGTCTGCTTCTTGTGAAATTGCATTAGTTGCTTAAAGTTGGCTTCTGCCGTAATCGTACATCTGTTGTATTGTTAGATAGTCTTCATGGGTAGGTTTTTATATCGATGCTCTAAAAGTGTTGCATTTAAAGTAGCCGAAATTTCACCTGTTAAACAAGCCATATAGAATCTAACGAAGAGAGAGTTACGCGCGCTTTCTTTAAATTGGTATTGACATCTGGGAATGTTGCCATATGAGGTTTATTAATACGATGATCCAAAGAACGGGCTAATGACAGTGTCACATTTTTATCTCCACATAGTACAGTAGTTGCTTTTTCCAACGGCTTTAAAATTTTAACTAATTTACTGACTTCTTCCCTCTTGCAGCGTTAACGGGTTCTTACACTACAAGATTTATCAGGTTGCAATTATGTTGCCTAGCAAAAAACGTTGTTGTTGTAATGCTGCACACATGACTAATGCCTTATTCTGACACTATTTTCGTTATTATTTAGTGTTAGGTTAGGACTATTTCTAGACAGATTTCAGGATTGGCGGTACTGAACTTTTTCGAAATAGTTTTAAAATGGTTAGAAACAGTAGCCGTGTTTTTTTTTACATCTATAGACGTTTACGCTTAAACTTTATATGAACTGCTAAGCGTCCAACTTTATCTACTCTTCTGAAATTGCCGCGCACAAAAGTAGTACTACTAAATTTCAATACGCATTATACTCAGATGTAACTGAAATATGTGTTTATGTTTCACCATCTACACTAATTCTATGTATTCTATGCGTGTCCACTATTCATCGCACCCGATTCAGCTATATGTTATACATTATGGCCACCCGAGGTTTGTGTCTCCGATTTTAGGTACACCCTGTTCTGTAGCTACTTATTTAACCACAGATGGGACTCCTAAGCATTATCTAAGCGAGGATAAGGGTTTTTTTACGCGCAAACATAAACGTATACACGTGTAAAAAAACACGTCTAATATCGAAATAAATATCGTAAATATGGCCGAACATGTCTGTCAAATATGTATTCGTAAAACTGTCTGCATTATTGCGATTAATTAAGTGAATTTAAATTTTATCCAATGTGGTCTGTACTATCATTGTCACTCATCACATCTCGGTCGATGGCGAGCGTACTTTTCACCGTAGAAAGATAAAAAAAAGTGAAGTGCGGACTCTTATTTCCAAAAATTAAGATATTTGCATGACACCAATTGGGCTCCCAAAAATTGTAAAAAGTTTCGACTTTTTACAATTGATTGATTGATTTAAACGGAAAGTTTTGTATGTTTACTTGTATTTTTTTTCGCCGCAATCGGAAAGTTCGAGAAATTTTACTAGGGGTCCTATTTTTTTAGGTATATCTTATTACCAAGTAATCGATCAAATAAACAAAGAAGGCATAAGTGGTACATGGCGTATACGTAATTTTTTATGGACACTTCATACAAACGAAGTTCTCTTTTGAAAATCGAATATTCGTTAACTTGCGATTAATCTAAATAAATCAACTACTCGAAAAGTAAAATAAAATTAATCGAATTAGTCAAATATTTTTAAGAGCCCTAACAATTACCTTAAAATTGTTGCACAGTGTAGCATAAAATAAATGTAAGGCGCGATAATCTCCGAAGAAATTTTGGGCCGAGCTTCTCTTCCAATTTGCGTCGTGCTCCTTTTAATTTTTCCTACAAATTGGCGGGACAGGACCTACATGTTTTATGCCGACTCCGAACGGCATTTGAAAGGCAGGCGGGTTTTCACTGAGAGCTTTTCACTTTCAACACTGCCGAGGAGCGACCCCGCTTACAAAAATATTGTTCTAATTGAAAAACCTTATTTCTAAAATTGTGATGTTGCTTTACTTTGGATGGCGGAGCACGCTACCATCACACCACGGCGGCGGTCAGAGTGTAGCATAGACGTCATAAAAAATAAACAATTTTCAATTCACGTACGCAAGCTAAATGATCAACTGTGAAGTGTCTTTTGAAAATAGTAAAAAGGTAATATATCGGAGTTGTAAAGAAAAAACCGGTGTTGCAGTTCAGCTATCTATTTTCGTCGATAAAACTGAAAACTATAGCATTATAAGTAGAGTTGTGTCCGGTTGCCAGCGCATCTACCCTAAATACTTTGCATACATTTTATTCAGAACGAATGAAGTTATACGTGCATATCCAAATAAAAAGAAAATAAATATTTTTTAAGTACTTCCTTTATATAAATGAATCAGAAGAAACGAAAAATTTCCCCCCAGCGGGTTAGGGGATCAGAATATACCCACGGTAGGTATGCCTGTCGTAAGAGGCGACTAAAATACCAGATTCAAGGGGCTGTGTAGCGCAACCCTTCAGGTTGCCAGCGGAATATATAGCTTCTCCAAACCCAATTGTCAACCTCACCTATCAGCGGCGAATCCTGTTTCACTAACAGACGAGGCTCTGGCGACCCAAACTCCTCATGGAACTTGAGGGTTGGGAGGGAGGGAATGGCCTCAAGGTTTAATGTGGCCACATAAATCGTTCCCAGGTCGGACAACACTTTAATGGTGCTGTGGTACCGGAGCGTACCGGATCTGTATCCGGCAAGGAACCATCACATCGATAACACTCCCCAAAGCCTTCGGGGAGCAACCTTATCGCTACAACAACAACAACAACATCAACAACAAGAAACGAAAAATGTTTCTTTAAGCAAAGGTGACTTTGGTATTAAAATTTTAATATAACCGCTGTAAAAAAATTATGAGAAACGGAAGAACAAAGGTGGAGTACAATAAATAGACTTTCAAAATAATGTTTACCCAAGTCCCTTAAAAGCAAATTTTCCATACTCTAAAGTTTTTTAATTTTCACGATCCTTGGATCAACTAGCGAATACTGTTTTCCCTCAAAATGCATTGTCATGGGATTCTGAAAAACGTTTTTAATTTCAAGAGGCTAGCTATACGGAAAGCTACTCAAATAACGTTCGCAAGATTCCATATGTTGTAAATGGACTTTCTTAATATCTCTGTATATTTCGATCCCTGTCCCATCTAGAAAACTTTCTTTTCCTAAATATTAAAGCCTAGTAGAACGTAAAGTTTATTAAAAATTATCAGGGTTATCGGGAAATACCCTAATACTCGAAAGCAGAATTTTCACGACCCCTGGACCACCTTGCTAAAATTGTTTAACCTCATGTTGTATTGCCATGGGGCTCTAAAGTATGTTCTTAGTTTGAAAAATCTGGCTCTTCGGGAAGTTATCCAAAAATGGATTGTAAGATTCTCCAAATTTTTTGGAAATTGGCGGAAAACGTTAAACGAAACTAATATAAAGGAAGTAAAAACTTACTTATCTTTTATAGTTTTGTCAGCGTGGAAAAATAAAAATGGGGCAACAAAACGACGTACATTTGCTTGTATTTATGAGTACATGCATGTAAAATTTCCGTTATAATTTCGTAACACACCCCCATGTAAGCAGTCATGCAACAAACATTTAATACGCGCATAAAAACATTTTATGCTAAAAATAAAAAATCACCCAAAAATTTCAACAATGTTTTCTACTCAAAAGTTGCTAGATTCGCTTATTTTTGTTCAGTCTTTTTACCAAATTTTCTAACTACACACATGAAGACATACACACGCACACACATGTAGACACACACACACATGCAATCACAACCATACTTTATGCGCGAATAGTCATATATCCTTGTAGTTTTTAGTGAGCACTTAAGCTTTTGATAGCATCATAGATGGTTTTCTATATTTTTTTTTTGGCTTTAGTATTGTTTTCAAACACGCCCGACGCTCGCGTCCTCGCCTCAACTCATACAAATAGCAACCAAACATTAACCTATAAATTACCCAGAAATTTTGGCTGAGTTTGCAAAATATTTATACAATCGAAATTTTTTACTAACCATGGACTGGATTTTACCCTTCGACGTCATCGCTGAAAATTTTCATGTACATATATGCATACATATGTATTTTAACTCATTGGTTGTATTTGATTCCATTTTGAATTAGGAATTTGGTAGTCGCTTGACTATTTAGTCGTACACACGTTTTGGTCGCACTGAACTAGACGGCGATGTGTAGATCGGGACAAATTTGTGCTGCCATGTAACATGTTTGGCTTATTCTAGTTAGTTATATATGTAGTTCGTTTTTGTAGCTTTAAGCGTTCGCTGCTTTTATACTTAAGTTGGGTTGTACTGACCGGTTAATAAAGACCTCACATAGACTGAATTTGTACAAAGTGTTGTTTGACGACCAAACGGAAAAACCACAGCTAAGCACAAGGACATAAGAATGTTATAGAATAACTCCGTCCTCTTGGCATACAATACTAGCTGTTTTCTAGGAACTAGCTTAATCGCTGCGTTGGGATCTGGCAGCTCTGCTGCCTATAATAGCTGGAGCCTTGACCTCGCGCACGACACATACACAAAATGTGCTCAAGCGTTTCTTCCTGCATTTCCTACATCTGCTGTTCCTGAGGAGGTCTATATTATAAGCATGTGACGCCAGGAGACAGTGTCCAATTAGTATGCCCATCGAGAGCCTTAACCCTTGTCTCTTTAGAGATATGAACAACTTTGTGAATCTAGCGTCATGGGACTTGTTCACAAATTTTGAAATTTCGCAGCCCCGCGCTTCATGCCTTTCCTGCACATAGAATTAAAAAAGAGCTTGAATTTCTCAATAACTTTCAATCAATTAGCTTACTCCACAGAACTAGTAACGCTTTAAATTTTTTTGGGTTCTAGGATATTGGAAAACTGTAAATCGATGGACCATACAAACACCAGCCTATAGAGCCTATTATAGAGCCAAGTTAAGTGCATTAGGAACTCCATGTAGCGAATTCAACGCCAAACGCAACAGATAGACGAGTGCTGGACACGGCGGGTAAGCTGGAACTAACTTCCATAACATCAGGCTCATCGACCACATTAGGAGATCAGGCTGCGAAAAAAAACCGATATCTTGATGGTATCTGAAAGCATTCCTGGAGCCATACCATAGTGGAAGGTGAATAAAGAATCCAAAAGAAGCACGCGCAGATGAAAAAAATCGCAGAGATACACAAGAACCAACGCTTCGAGAAGATGTTAAGGGTTAGCCTGGGCTACAAAATAGTACTAAAAAAGATTTGGGGTAGAACGTCGACACTGGAGTTATATTCCGCCGTAGTGAAAAACATAGAAAATCGTTGCAGCAGCTGGTGTTATTTGGCAAGGAAAAAGGGACCCGAATTCAGCATACCGGCGATTATGCATAATTGACACCGCCTGGAAACCTTTTTAAAAGGCTCCCAAAACTATCACCTTACTATCAAGGCCTGGAAAATACACGATATGCAATCGAAGATGTCCTTACTGGCGTAGAATCAGCACAGCAAGATAATACCAAATCCAAGCGAGTTGCCCGCCTCGCAACCATAAATGGTAGAAACGCTTTCTATAATCTGGCTGCAGTGATCGCATCCTTATAGATGAAACTTCAGTGGCAGCACTGCGATCAATTCTCTATTCGGACCAATGGTACAATTCTAAAGTACCCGACCATGTAATATTCGTTGGATACGCAAACGACATTGCCGTAGTCATTAAAGCCCAAAAAATAGAAGAAGCACACAGAAGACTCAATGTTGTTGTTGTAGTTGTAGCGATAAAGGCACTCCCCAAAAGTTGTTGGAAGTGTTATCAATATTGATGGTATTTTGCCCGATATAGATCCAGTACGTTCCAGTAACAAACACCATTAAGGCACTAGCCCGACCATCTCGGGAACGATATAATATGACCACTTTGAACCTAATGGACCATCCCGCCCCATTATCACTTAATTTCATGAGGAACTTGGGGTCGCCATAGCCTCGCCTGCTAAATATATGTATAATGCTTACGCGAGGTGGACTATTGGGTTGCGGAAGCTGTGAATTACGCTTACCAACCCCTTGAATCACAGAAGATCATCATACGTAAAAGATGTGACTGAGAAGGCATCTTGGCTTGCTAAGCAAGCTGATGGCAAATATCGGAGAGCCACCAAAAAGTAAAACGAAGCTGCTGATTGATATCCACTTTACTGAATAGCTCCAATATGTGAAAAAACACACTTCAGAAAAAGAACATTTGTAAACTTCTAGCATCGGTACATCTCGCATAGTAACCTCAGCTTCTCGCACTGCATAAAGACCAGCCATACTACAAGTGATCACCGGAACAATGCCCATCAACCTATTCGCGCTGGAAATAACAAGGTTATGGGAAGTAAAATAGTACAGATCCAGAGCGCATGAAAGTCCTTACGAAAGAAAGTGGGGAGGCAATGTTAAGACTATGGCAAGAACGATTTGAAAATGAACAACGAGACAGATGGACGGCAAAACTAATCACAGCTGTCAAAGCATGGAGCACCAGAAGGTTTGGCGAGGTATATTAATACGTTACTCAAATACTCTCCGGACATGGGTACTTCAAAAAATACCTGTACTCAATAAAAAAGGCAGAGGATCATATGTACGTTTACTGCGATGCAAATGAGAACGAAGCTGAGCATGCCTTCTTCAAATGGTTGCGACACAATTATTTTTTTCTTTTCTATGATATATTTGAATTACGAGTTGCCTTCACCGGGTTGAGATGGATGTGGAAAAACATCAAATGTCTGTTGCGTGACCAACTCGTCTTTGTACATAAGAGTGTGTATATCTTGGTCATTTTAAAGAGTAGCCAAAGCCAAGGCAGTACAGTCATAGCGATAGAAAAAGGATGATATAAAAGGCAAATGAAGTGGATACCCACAAGTTTGACCCAATACTAATTTAGACTTTTCTAATTTTACTGTTCCTTTTTATAACGTGATAGTGTTGTAAAACTCCGAATCATCCGTGTAAGCCCTGTTAACTCCTTAATTTGAACTAAATATTTATTGCAGTGACCTTAGTTGTAATTAATAAGTAATTTGGTATGCAATTGTTTCTTCAGGAAGGATTACTTTTTCGGTTTCCGTTATTTCTTCAGTACCAGTTACTTTTTGGGTACTGGTTACTTTTAGGAACCGAGTACACTTACAGATTACTTTCTGGGAACTGGTTACTTTTTCGGTATCGGTTATTGGGATCGGTTTATTTGTAAATTCCGTTACTTTTTCGATACTTGTTGCTCTTGGAAAACTTATGTAACTGGAATCGGTGGTTTTAAAAAATGGGTAAGTAAGGGCGTGCATGGGACTTTCACTCGGAGACAATTTCAACCATCGTGGTGCAGTGCGGCGGCTCTCTATATAGCATAGACCTCCCCCTTGAGGGCACTGCATGACTCAGGAAGTCGGTACGACTGATTTATCTGCAGATGCTTTGAGTAAAATCTAGCTACATACAATTCTCTTCTTCATTTTAGAGTGGTCTGCGTAGATTCTAATCCGTCTACCAATGTGTACGTCTATACGAATGGCTGTGTTGTACGTGTCATGAATGACATGCGGTTACAATCCCAAGTTCCTTTTCGATCGCAATTTTGCGGATGTTGCCTGCTACAATCACATAAATTGCAGGCTGTGTTTTTTTTTTTTTGATTTCGAAATAATTGCGAGCATGACGAATTGAATATTCAGGTGTTCTCATCCCGTTGACGTTTTCCCTTATTCTGACAAGTTCGTCATGCATATTTTAGAGAGTTGTTTATCATACATAACTGGCTTTGAATTCTACTTCGATCGGAGTATATTTTGCCATACGTTTAGAAATATAATAACTATATAAACCGCTACCAGAATTTTTTATTACTTTTGTCGTACAAGTAAATACTGACAAAATGGAGCTTGTAATTATTATTGCGAGCATATTGTACCAGCTAAGGCGAATTCAGTACCAGGTGTTTTTATCCCAACAGCTGATTGCTTCTTCTTGATTATTTTCCAGACAGCGCTTTGTACTTTAATATGTCAGTTAATCGAAAGCAATTAAAATTTTCTTTTGACTAACATTCTAGGCTAATACCAAAGCAAATCCATACCAGGTGGTGGCAAAGCGAATTCAATCAATTCACCGTGCAGAAGAATGTCAAGTCAAAAGGAAATTTGCATTGGTTTCGATTAACTGACATATTGTTGTACTAGGCGTTGGGATAACAACACCTGGTACTGAATTCGCCCTGGTACTAGCAATATTATTACATATATGACTACTTTATCGAGACAGCTTACTTTTTGAAACAGGCTACTTCTACGAAAAGGCTACTTTTTCATAATTGATTACTTTTTTTGTAAATGGTTACTTTTTCGAAACCAGATACTTTCCGAAGCAGGCTACTTTTTCGAAACCGGTAGTTTTTTTTAAACTGGGTACTTTGGCTTGATGCTACTTAAGAATGAGTGGTCCAAGGAAATACGAGCCTTGCACAAACTTCAACAGAGTCCAGCGGGTATCTAATTCAACAGCCCGGTTTCTCAGCTCTTTACATCACTAGCATGTCGTACCGATGAACCAGTTGTACTAAGTATAATACATATTTATACTTACATACATATATGTATATGTGCATATAAAATATATTCATTGAATCCTTATACTTGGCTATTTTGGCTTACTAAATTTCGTGCGACCGGAAACGAGGCCGTTAAAAAAATCAGAAATGGTAATGAAAGGAAATCAAGAGCAAGAAAACTTTCAGTTACTATTGCCCATCATAGTTCTTTTATTATTCTCGTTGTTCGTTGTTGTTTGTATTGCCTATTTCTGTGCGTTATTTGCAGTAGGTTTGCAGAAAGTTAATGAAAGCATTTTTTAAACCAAAAAAAATTTTGTAATAGCACCGGAACTTGTCTGATTGTTAGTTGGAATATGCATATTTATGCATGTATATATATATATATATGTTTGGAATGAAGATCTACTCGATAAATTTGTATCGCAACAAAGCTAACTGTTTTTGGAAATGTTTTCCTTAAACTGCCTAACAGCTTCAGCTTTTCGATAGGCGAGTGGAATATCACTCTGTCATCGCAGCGAGTTCGAAAAAGCCCCATATCAGGTTGAAGAACGCCTTATCTCAGAATTTTTTTCGTGAAGGGCCTCTCTGCCGCCAAAATGTTAGAATTTATGTTCAGATTGGGCACTTTTGAAACAAATACTGAAATAGAGCGTTCTTCTAAAGTTTTATGAGAGAGTGTTTTCGAAACGGCAGCCGAAAAAGAGTGATAGTGATTTCACTCAATACTCCTGCAAAGGAATATGCTAAACAAAGTATTGAAGCTTTGCACCAAAGTTGGAAAATTTGCAATATTGAATAAATAAATAATAAATTTTTTCCACCATCCAGCCATTCAGAGAGCATGAGTACGTTGGCCGTGAACCCCTCAATGTGAATCCATTGCATGGAGAAGATCCCTTAAACAGTCTCGAACCTGAGGGGCAACCCGCGAAGCCAATTAGGTGAACTGCAAATAATTACCCAAAGCTCTCGTTTCACATATACAACCAATGCCTTGATACACGAACTTCCCTGCCAGATAGAAGACAGCACTATTTGTTCTCATCTCGAATCAGTCAGCAACACTCTGCCACTTTTCCACCCAGGGACGCCCCAACGCTTTGCCGTTTTTCTACTCATTGCGCATTATGGAAACCGCTGAAAAAATCATGAAGATCCTTCTAAATAGCGCTTTGTTGCTGGAAGGTAAAGTGTGGCTTTAGCATGGTTTCCGAAGAGAGCACTCAATAATACCTGTTTAGGGTATTTTCGATCAATTTAAATATGTGTTTGATACATTCATATTCGTTACAAGTTTCGCCTAGTGTAAGTGAATTGGGTTAGAGAAGCATCAAAATACGCTAAAGGGGTTGCGCTACACACCTCCTTGAATCCCTTTTTATCTACTTGATTCTTGAGGTAGTCCCTTAAGATAATTGATGTGCTGAGGGACTAGCTTTCAGATCGGTATTTAACGTACGAAACGACTTCCGTTCCTTTAAGAGTGAAGCTAACAGCCGAAGCAGCCCATAGTGCGGTGCTAGACAACGCTATCTGGAATGTTGTCTCTTGGTTTTCTTGACATGCCAGGAAGCATCTTCTTCCTCCCTTTTTTGCACGATCTGGCTGCTGTCATAATAGCATGAAACTCGACCAGAAGCTATCTTTGTTGTTATGAGAACTATGACTTCTCAAGCAGAAGCGAGTAGGGGTTGTTGATATATATAATATTCGCCGAAGTACTTCAGAAAAGTTGACCAAGAAATGAATTTTCGAACTATATGTCAATGGGGGGCATCAAGTTTTTCTCCACCTGACTCTATGGAGGACCTTCATTTCCCTGCTTTCAAAGAGGGATGTATACTGAAATATTTTCTTATCCGGAGCCAGCAAAGCATTTTGAGCTTTTACCAGAACCATATGTCATTATATGAAGTTTTTGTTTTCATACGTTTTACGGAGTGCTTGTACGAGTACGGTACCAGTAAATATCTAGTATTTGCATACGCTACTTTTGTGGTGGTATCGACTATATTTCCCCAAAATTTAAATTAGTACAGAAATCGACTTTAAGGCGGTATGGAACAATACCAAACAAACCTAGTAATATTCTATCACGAATAGAATCTACATAGTTCTGCATTTGGCAAAAAACACATATTTACATATATAAATGAGCCGCTGCTACCCCCTACCTTTACAATAACTTCAAAAACAACTGGCGAAAACGTTCATGTGAGAAGTCTCCACCGTACTATTCAATATACCTAAATGAATTACATAAATAAATTGTTTAGATAACGACTGTACTTTTTAAAATAGAAAGCATTCAACACACAAGTTTTCCCTAAAAATAGCCGCACCCACCTTGTTCTAAGTCTAACTTCTATAAAAGTTCTAACAATTTTCATAGGTAGGCAAAAAGAAAAATGGAAATCAAAACTTTCTTATCGTTACAGCATTTCCGTTACACTGCAACAACTACAACGCCAATCAATGGCAACGTTTGTCGGTCAGTCACTTAGTCATTGTGGCAGCCAGTTGAGTTATCGTGTGAAATTCGCCACTACCTAATTTACTATTTCATATACTTAATACATACCCGCATTCATACCGCTGTATCACCAGTGAACGGTAAAAAAACGGAATACCCGCATTCATACCGCTGTATCACCAGTGAACGGTAAAAAAACGGAATGCCAAACAAGCTGAAATAAACGACATAAGCATTTTTATTAGGGACCGAAAATAACTCGGAACCATTGTCCATTTTAAATCCATAAGCTTGACACCGAGTCGAGTACATTCGTTCAATCCGAGATTTCCAACCTAATCCATAGTAAACTACCCCCATGAAATTCAGTAAGATTAAAAAGGAAACCGTCCCTACCCTGAAATGTAAGTCGCATGGTCTGTAGGTGTGGCCATTGGCTGAGAAAAATTATGAATCGGATTCACTGCCTCATCATTCTGAAAGTTTCTAGAGGGAATTTATTCGTATAGGCCAATGTCGAAACATTTCTTTGGTTGGAGTAGAAAGCTACTTGGGAATTCCCAATTAATCCGGTTGTTGGTGATTGTACAGAGTTGTACATGTCTTTTATGTACAATTCGAAACCTTTCCGGGCAGTCTCTTAAGCAATTTCGGTCGCTTCGGAAATTCATTGCCCAGTGACCAAATAAAACGTGATATTGATATGCCGAAACCGGAAAAGAAACCAGAACGAAGCCGGAACCACCATCTAAACTTAAATTAGACCAAATTCGGTAGCGGGATCAAAGCAAAGCCAAGACCGTAGCTGAAACGAAGCTGGAACCGAAACCGGAGCCGAAACCGTAGTAAAGACCGAAACGGAACATGGATCAAAACCTAAGCCGAAAATCGGAACCCAAGTTAGGCTTAAACCGAATAAGGAACAGATTCCACAGTTTAACCACAAACGGGACCGAAACCGAAAAAATACCGACGGGCCCTTAATTGACAACAACGAAACCTTGATCAAAACCCGATATCGAAATCTGAGTAAAATAACAACCGAAACCAGAATCGAAGGGGGAATATAAGCCATAACCGAAACCGGAAGTTAAACCAAAACCATAATTAAACCCGAATTCAATTCCAAAAACTTTGCGAGCTGTAATTTAAAAGCATTAGTTCACCCACGTGTTTACGCAAAAAATTTTAAGAATTGTTTTTATCCCTGCCCCTTTTTCTTCCTTCGTCAGTATTTCTAGGCTCACTTTAAGCCATGCAGAAGCAAACAAAATTACTTTAACTTAACCAAATTTCCCTTCTTTTGATAAAAGTACGAACCGTTACGGTCTCTGTTTTGTTTGGCATGCATGTTACCAGTGCACTCAAACTTATGTAAATTTATATGCAAATAAACAAAAATAATTTATGAACATCATCACTGGTAATAATTGTAAGAGCTTTTTGGATTTGGTTCCCCAAAACTATTTGATACACAAAGCTACGAACGTTTGTTAAAATAATTCTGGAGTAGTGCTTAATGTGTGAAGTAAGGCGACTTGAGCACATTTGATTTGAAGCATGTATAGATTTTTGGAAATTGAACTGACCTATTAACTATGCGAATTGCCCCAAATATTTATTAGGTTTTAATAAATTAGATGAACGGTATTTCGAATCCCACTAGTCAAAAGCACACTGCTCCTGAACGAACGATAGGTTGCTAAAAACGGCACCGAAAACTGAAAACGCCACTTCGTTTGAAGTCTTTTCCTGGTTATGAATCTGTTGGCATTGATGATCCATTTTTGAAGATATGTGTATTTTTCATATTTTCATGAGGACGATGCTTACTGCATAAAAAGGATCGATAGTTTACAAAAATTTAAAATGCCACTGCATTTGGGGTTTCTTATTAATGGAAATCAGCATTAGGAGGCATAATTACGTTTCCGTACACATGATATACCTACATATGTATATATATCTACTAGTGGTGGGTAATGACACTATTTTTTGAGTGTTAACACAGTAGCACAGGCACACTTTGCAGTGTTAACACATTGTGTTGACACAATTGTGTTATAACTGATTATCGAAAGTCGATATGAGTGTAGGCACAATATCAGAGCACAGTTCTGTGTTACTTACCTCTACGTTTGACGCCACTTAGAAGAGTAAATCATGGCAACATTTATCTTCTTTCATACTGCAATTTTTCAAAGTCATATCATCTGATCAAGAGGATAGTAAGTGCCCCTGTGGACACCATTTTTTCATGAAAAAATCAAAATAAAATAAAAATTATGAGAGCGCAGTGAGAATTTTAAAATCTTTTTAAATATCATTATCCTCTTTCCGGTTTTATCTTGTAATATTGGTATCATGTGTATAAATATGTTTTGAGTGAAGTGTCATTGAAAAGCAATACAATCAACACACAAGCACAATGGACTATTTATGTATGCGCACTTATGATCTGAGTGTCATTCTCTGTGCTATAGAGCGTGTTACTGTGTTATGAGCATTTACCAGTTTGAGCGGCATTGCACAGTCAGCTTTGTGCCATCGAGTGTGCCACTGTGTTATAAATTAATCGATAAGTGTGCGTATGCGTGCCGCACATTATTGAGTGTTAACACAATAACACAGCACAGTGCTGTGTTACTCAGCCTTAATATCTACTTATTCACATTATACCAATTTTTTTATATGCACAGTTACATGTATATATATCGAAATATATATAAAAACCCCGGTCGGAACGTTAAGAGTTCATTCCATAGGCGGTATAATGCTTAGCTTTTATAGTATATATTGTAACGAATTTTGGGGGATTCCTATTATTTTGTACCTTCTGCTAACGTTCGAATCGTCGAACAAATAACTCCAATATTCAGTATTGCAAAATGGTATTTTTATACTCAGCGTGCTTTGCACACAGAGTATATTAACTTTGATTGGATAACGGTTGGTTGTACAAGTATAAAGGAATCGAGATAGATATAGACTTCCATATATCAAAATCATCAGTATCGAAAAAAAATTTGATTGAGCCATGTCCGTCCATCCGTCCGTTAACACAATAACTTTGGTAAATTTGGTACACGAGCTTATCTGGACCCAGAATAGATTGGTATTGAAACAGAACGATATCGGATGATAACCACGCCCACTTTTTATATATAAAAAATTTTGGAAAACACAAAAAACCTGATAATTTAGTAAATAATACACATAGAATCTTGAAATTTGGCATGTGTACTGATATTGAGACTATTGAGAAAAATTTGGAAAATTTTTTTAAAATCAGAGTGGCACCGCCCACTTGTGATAAAATCAATTTTACAAATATTTTTAATCATAAATCAAAAATCGTTAAACCTATCGTAACAAAATTCGGCAGATAGGTTGCCTTTACTATAAGGAATGCTTTGAAGAAAAATTTACGAAATCGGTTAAGGACCACGCCCACTTTTATATAAAAGATTTTTAAAAGGGTCGTGGACGGATAAAATAAGCTATATCTTTGTAAAAAAGAGCTTTATATCAATGGTATTTCATTTCCCAAGTGGGCTTATAACAATAAATAGGAAAAACTTTAAATTTTAAAAAATGGGCGCGGCACCGCCCCTTTTGTGACTAAGAAATTTTCTATGTTTTGGGAGCCATATCTCGAAGAAAAATTAACGGATCGTAATAAAATTGGGTACACAAATTTTCCCTATATCAGGAAATATTTCTAGAAGAAATGGACGAGATCGGTTAAAGACCACGCCACTTTTATATAAAAGATTTTTAAAAGGGCCGTAGACGAAAATAATAAGTTATGTCTTAGCAAAAAAGAGCTTTGTATCAATAGAATTTTGCTTTCTTAACTGAATTATAACATTAAATTGGAAAACACTAAAATTTTTGAAAATGGGTGTGGCACCGCCCCTTTTATGACTAAGCAATTTTCCATGTTTCGGGAGCCATAACTCGAAAAAAAATTAACGGATCGTAATAAAATTGGGTACACAAATTTTCCCTATATCAGGAAATATTTCTAGAAGAAATGGACGAGATCGGTTAACGACCACGCCCACTTTTATATAAAAGATTTTTAAAAGGGTCGTAGACGAAAATAATAAGTTATATCTTAGCAAAAAAGAGCTTTGTATCAATAAAATTTTACTTTGTTTACTGAATTATAACATTAAATGGGAAAACACTAAAATGTTTGAAAATGGGTGTGGCAACGCCCCTTTTATGACTAAGCAATTTTCCATGTTTCGGGAGCCATAACTCGAAGAGAAATTAACATAACGTAGTGAAATTGTGTACACATATTTTCCTTATAGCAGAAAATATTTCTAGTAAAAGTGGACGGGATCGGTTAAAGACCACGCAACTTAGATATAAAACAAATTTAAAAGGGGCGTAGACTAGAATAATAAGCTATAGCTTAGCAAAAAATAGTTTTAAATCAATGATATTTCACTTATCAAGTTTTATTGTAAGAGGAAATGGGGAGACATTTTTTTTTTAAACGGGCGGTGCCATATGTTATGTAGAAAAGTAATTTATCTGAAATGAAATGTACAATTGAAGCTCACGCTGAGTATATAATGTTCGGTTACACCCGAACTTTGACACCTTTACTTGTAGACTGCTTTAGGAGTAGTACTTCACAATAACAATTATTCTTCACTAATAGAGTGTTTAAATCAAACTGATTACTGATTCCACAGCTTGGCCTGCTTTTATACTCTCGGTTACCTCGTTCGCCCATGTCTCCTAAGGTCTAGACGTTTCACCTTGCCTTCTAGAACAGTTCTATCATGCTTGGTTATTTAGCTATATACATGTATATCTTCTAGCTACATATGTATATGCGTGTGTATGTGTAACAGCTTCTGCTCTTATCTGCTGAATACATATGTGGTGTGATGGTAGCGTGCTCCGCCTATCACGCCGTATGCCCTGGGTTCAACTCCCGGGCAAAGCAACATCAAAATTTTAGAAATAAGATTTTTCAATTAGAAGAAAATTTTTCTAAGCGGGGTCGCCCCTCGGCAGTGTCTGGCAAGCGCTCCGATTGTATTTCTGCCATGAAAAGCTCTCAGTGAAAACTCATCTGCCTTGCAGATGCCGTTCGGAGTCGGCATAAAACATGTAGGTCCCGTCCGGCCAATTTGTAGGGAAAAATCAAGAGGAGCACGACGCAAATTGGAAGAGAAGCTCGGCCTTAGATCTCTTCGGAGGTTATCGCGCTTTACATTTATTTTTTTTTTATTTTTACATATGTTATGTGAAATAATCTCTTCGTTTCGAGCTACTGGTTATGTGTGTTGAATATACATACTTCATTGCCTTGTACATAAGTGTGGCTGCTAGCTTTTTTTGTTGTTGTGATTATTTACTAACATCATAGTGATGCTAATATATGGCACAATATCTTATTTTTTAAGTAATGAGCAAATTGTTGCGGTCCACGGACAAAATGTTGTTACCAAAGCATCCACAAAAATAAACAAATTAACTGCATATATGTCCAAGATACCATTTCGCAAATAATGATTGGGCGTAACCAAAAATAACATCTTAAAGAAGCAGATTCATTTATGGTTCAAACTATCACCGATTTATATCAGAAAAAGTATCTAGCTAAGTTATATTGAGTGAAGGCATTAATATAAGTATCGTTCTATAATTAAGTTCTACTTTTTATGAACCCTCCAGGCTAGACCCTATATCTTTTTTCAACATATGTGGCATGTACAAAGTAGCAAAGCCCTAGGTTTTATTTTGCCGTAAAGGAATTTCATCATTCATTCATTTTTATTAATACATCAGGCTTTTTTGGTATTAATTGCACAATTGAAACTTATTTAAAAAACTATAAACTTTGAAAAGCACCCAATAGATTTTTGGTTGACTTCTTTATAAGCAAAGTACCATTCAATACAAGTAAAGGTGTCTAAGTTCGGGTGTAACCGAACATTATATACTCAGCGTGAGCTTCAATTGTACATTTCATTTCAGATCAATTACTTTTCTACATAACACGTGGCACCGCCCGTTTAAAAAAAATGTCTACCCATTTCCTTTTACAATAAAATTTGATAAGTGAAATATCATTGATTCAAAACTATTTTTTGCTAAGCTATAGCTTATTATTCTAGTCTACGACCCTTTTAAATTTGTTTTATATCTAAGTTGCGTGGTCTTTAACCGTAACTTTTCTGCTATAAGGAAAATATATGTACACAATTTCATTACGATATGTTAATTTTTCTTCGAGTTATGACTCCCGAAACATAGAAAATTAAAAAAAATTGCTTAATAAAAAAAGGGGCGGTGCCACGCCCATTTTTTTAAATTTGAAGTTTTTCCTATTTCTTGTTATAAATCCACTTGGTATATGAAATACCATTGATATAAAGTTGTTTTTTGCAAAGATATAGCTTATTTTATTCGTCCACGACCCTTTTAAAAATCTTTTATATAAAAGTGGGCGTGGTCCGTAACCGATTTCGCTAAAATTCAAAGCATTCCTCTCTGCCGAATTTTGTTACGATAGGTTTAACGGTTTTTGATTTATGATTAATAATATTTGTAAAATTGATGTTATCACAAGTGGGCGGTGCCACGCCTATTTTAGAAATTTGTTTCACATTTTTATCAATAATTATCAAAAGCCTCAATATCAGTCCACATGTCAAATTTCAACATTCTAGGTGTATTATTTACTAAATAATCAGGTTTTTTGTGTTTTCCAAAATGTTATATATATAAAAAGTGGGCGTGGTTATCATCCGATTTCGCTCATTTTCAATACCAATCTATTCTGGGTCCAGATAAGCCCGTGCACCAAATTTGGTGAAGATATCTCAATATTTACTCAAGTTATCGTGTTAACGGACGGACGCACGGACATGGCTCAATCAAATTTTTTTTCGATACTGATGATTTTGATATATCGTCTATATCTATCTCGATTCCTTTATACCTGTACAACCAACCGTTATCCAATCAAAGTTAATATAATCTGTGTGCAAAGCACGCTGAGTATAACAACACTGAAGTTGATGGTCGAGGTTCAAAAACTGTTGAATTAAGTTAAATAACTTGAAGGATCTTTAATTTTTCCTACTGGGGATTTTGCGTATAGTGATTCAAATTTCTGTTTCGGAACTAGACCTAAAGTGCCAAATAAGTACTACTTTCTTAGTAACTAGATTTTCTCCAATTATAAAATCGACAGTTTGGATTTTTATATTTCATAACATATAATTGAGGAGTTGCGTGCAAAAAGGGAGCAAAGGTCGGTGATCACTTTTTGTGTAAAACGGAGTTTGTCAACAGATTCATCGGAAAGATTATATGTGAAATCTGTATTGTAACGAATTTACTTGCAAATCCTCTTATTTGCCTTTTTGCTAAGTTCGTATCACTAAACTGTTGAATAAATAACTCCAATATTGAATAATGGAAAAATGGCATTTATTAAAATACTTCACAATAACACTTATACTTTGCAATTAGCTGGCTTAATAACCAAACTGATAGCTTAAATGAAACTGTCTTTCAAAATAATACTGCTATTGCTCGCTAGATCTCGTCTTAATCGAAACTGCTTGACAACTCCAATCAAACTGAATTCCAGCGCCTCTACAATTGTCGCCTTTTATACTCTTTGATTTCAACCTTCGCATCTTCTAGGCGCTTCCAGAATCTACTAGTCCAGCAGCTCTCAAACTTCTCAGCTGTAACTACAATTGCACAATTTTATAGTTTTTCTCATTGCATACTTATAGGAGTATCTCAGATATATGCATGTGTTTGTGCATTGACTCTCCGCTGCTCGTATACGTACATGGTATATATGTGTAGACGCAATTATTGTTTCGTTTATGTAGATACATAATGATTGATCTATTGATGTGAATTCGCGTCACTGCTTAGCATCGGCTTAGAGATAGCAGTACCCCTTAGTTTTGCTAATATTCGTAACACTGCCCTCCACCTAAGTCTGATCGTAGATACATAATGATTGATCTATTGATGTGAATTCGCGTCACTGCTTAGCATCGGCTTAGAGATAGCAGCACCCCTTAGTTTTGCTAATATTCGTAACACTGCCCTCCACCTAAGTCTGATCGTCCCGATCAGAAAAATCTCTCGATCTAAACGCTGCTAGCATCGCCAAATGTACCACTCTTCTATTTCGTGATTTCCCAATTGCTTGTATGCGGTAAACGACATCACTGATCGTCTTCACAACTCTGTACGGGCCTTCCCAACTGCACCGATATTTGGATGGAGCACCTTTCCGCCGGTGAGGGTTGTATAGCAGAACCAAATCTCCCTCCCGGAAACCTTCCAAATTATTTTCCTTGTCGTACCTGTGTTTCATCTTACAATGAACTACTTCGTAGAGCTTGCGCTTGACGGATTAGCTTTGCATAGTCAGTATCGTTCCCACATTGCACAACAGTAGTGCGCTCCGGCTTAAAACTACCCTCGCATTCTTTCTCGGAAATTCGTTGCTTCATTTTCCTGCATCTTTTAGGTTTTGTCAATGCCAGTATTTCTCTCGCAGGTACTTTTGGTTTTGCTTTATTTGGCCCATTCGACCTATTAACCTTTGCCTTTGACTTCCGTGGTTTTTGTCGAGTCTTCTCCACCAGTACTCGATTACTACTGAATCCTTTCCGCAAACTGAAGTTAAGTGGTATATCCTGGTTCTCATAACGCATCACCCTTTCTGCATATCGATCTTGATGTCATGGTCAACCAAGAAGTCCACTCCCAATATTACTTCTTCAACGATTTTCGCCACAACGAATTTGTGCAGAACCGTGACCTCTCCAATCAAGACTTCACATATCACTTCTCCCTGAACTTGGTTATACTCGCCAGTGACCGTATGCAACTTTGCTCCAGGTAACGGTTTTATTCTCCTGTTGACCAAGTCAGATCGGATCAAGGAATGAGATGCGCCCGTATCTACAGTCAGTACACATTCTTTACCATCCACATTCCCTCTGACGGTAAGATTGCTTGATTTCCTTCCAATTTGCGACACGGATATCACAGGACATTCAATAGCCGGGCAAGTTTTCGTTCTTTACATCCGACACGCTCTTGCTCATTTCCGCCAACTTTGCGTTTACGGCCACCCACATTGTTGGAACTATTAGGACCAAGATCGCAATGACGTGCAATGTGACCTGGGTTGCCGCACTTGAAACATTTAATAACTCCGGCATTCTTCTCTTGAGATCCCTTCAGTGCTTCCAAAATTGTGTCTACCCACTCTCGCCTTTCTACTTCCACACGGCGTGCTTTGAAAACTGGCTTACACAGAAGCGACGCTGTTTCCTGAATCAGAGCTTGTGATACCGTTTCAGCAAATGTTAGATTTGGATTCGCAATTGTAGCCCGCTTCGTTTCCACATCTTGTATGCCATTTATGGAGCTCTGGATTTTTATCCGTTCAGTGTATTCCACGGGTGCGTCCGTATTTGCAAAATGAGGCAATCTTTCAATGTCTGAAGCAAACTCCTGCAATGTCTCATTTGCTTTTTGGTAGCGGTTTTGCAACTCAATTTGGAACATCTGTTTCCTATGCTCGCTTCCGTAACGTCTCTCTAAAGCGCTCATCAATGTTTCGTAGTTGTTCCGCTCGTACTCTGGGATGGTCTGTAAGATTTCCACAGCTGGTCCTTTTAACGCTACGAATAGAGCTGCGACTTTATCTTCAGCATTCTAGTTGTTCACTGCTGCGGTCTTCTCAAACTGTAGCTTAAAGACCTGGAAAGGAACAGAACCGTCAAAGGATGGTGTTTTTACCTTTGGATTGCTTGCTGAAACAGCTGGAAGGTTTAGTTGTAACTGCTCCATACGACCTTTTAACGCTTCTATTTCGGCATCAATTTTGTCCTCGAGTTGTAAAATTTTTGCATCCTGCTCTTCCAGCTTCACAAAGAGCTGCGATGATACCTGTTCCGAAATTTGTGCCGACATTTCAGATATACGTGCCTCTTGCGCTTCCAGTTGAGATGCCAAATATGTCTTCTGTTCTTCCAATTGTGATGTTATACGGGTTTCCTGCGATTCCAGTTGGGATACCATATACGTCTTCTGTTCTTCCAGTTGTGAAGAAATTTGTGTTTCCTGTGCTTTAATCTTCGATGTTATCTGTGTCGACATTTCTGAAATACGCGTCTCTTGTGCTTCCATTTTGGATGTTAAACGTGTCTCCTGCGATTCCAGCTGAGATGCCACTGTCGATGTTTGAGCAGTTATTGCAGCCAATATCATGTTCAAGTCTGTGCTCGTAACTGTCTGCGATGTTTCATTTTTCTCTTAAATTTTTGTTGTTGTCTCGTCCCCATCAGGATAAAAGACATACGTCCACATCAATTCCTTCTGCTTCCATTGCCTCTCGTAGCCGTGCCTGAAGTTCGAGTTTAACGCCGCTTGTATTCAATCTACGGCTCTCCAACTCCTTCTTTAGTTGCTCGATCTTCAATTCACTGAACTTTGCCGTGTCCTTGTTGTCAGCTGGAATTTATTCAACAATCCCACTTCTGACACCAATTGTAACGAATTTACTTGCAAATCCTCTTATTTGCCTTTTTGCTAAGTTCGTATCACTAAACTGTTGAATAAATAACTCCAATATTGAATAATGGAAAAATGGCCTTTATTAAAGTACTTCACAATAACACACAATTAGCTGGCTTAATAACCAAACTGATAGCTTAAATGAAGCTGTCTTTCAAAATAATACTGGTATTGCTCGCTAGATATCGTCTTAATCGAAACTGCTTGACAACTCCAATCAAACTGAATTCCAGCGCCTCTACATTTGTCGCCTTTTATATTCTTTGATTTCAACCTTCGCATCTTCTAGGCGCTTCCAGAATCTACTAGTCCAGCAGCTCTCAAACTTCTCAGCTGTAACTACAATTGCACAATTTTATAGTTTTTCTCATTGCATACTTATAGGAGTATCTCAGATATATGCATGTGTTTGTGCATTGACTCTCCGCTGCTCGTATACGTACATGGTACATATGTATATACGCAATTATTGTTTCGTTTATGTAGATACATAATGATTGATCTATTGATGTGAATTCGCGTCACTGCTTAGCATCGGCTTAGAGATAGCAGAACCCCTTAATTTTACTAATATTCGTAACAGTATCTATAAAATTATTATAAAAAATTATTTTATTTATCTATAAAATTTAAATCGGCTTAGAGATAGCAGAACCCCTTAATTTTACTAATATTCGTAACAGTATCTATAAAATTATTATAAAAAATTATTTTATTTATCTATAAAATTTAATGTCTGTTCGCTTGGGCACTTATGACTTTTGAACCGCAACATGGAATGACATGAAATTTTGTATAGTGATTCTAGGCATCCTGGAAGTAGCATGTTTTTGTGATGGAACTTGAAACAAAATTTATTTCAAATAAATTCTCCCAAAATTAGACATACGGTGATTATTATTTTTTTTTCTGATGGAACGTTTTTGGAATTTTTCCCGTTCGCAGCATAAGATTAATTTTCGTGATCTTCTCTTATTCCTTCGAAGACTGACATGCCACTATAATCAAATGACACGCGTGGTTTAGTCTATTAGTAGTATATAGTATTAAGAAGATGTTACAAAAACTACAATAACAAAAATACAATATCACCTCGAAGGCTTAAAACACGAGAATCTCAAAACGTAATATTAAAAAGAGATCCCTTTTTGCACGCAACTCCTCAATTGAGACATAGACCACCAAAAAAAAAATTGCTACCAGCTTTAATGAGCTTCGAAGATGACCATGCATTTTTTTCACACTTTATCGCCGGTTCGGAACTATAGCAAAAGGTGATAATATCGCACTAGAAGCAACATGTAGAATTTCGGTTGGGTTTGGAGCCAACGAAATGTTACCAAGAAATCTTAACTGACACTAGTTTGAAACTATACATTTCCATCTAGTTCGGAACTAGAGAAAAGCTAATGCAACGATTAACAGGTCTGCAGCTGTACTGACAAAATCCAATCACTTCGTTGACTTTCGCCGTCACTCTTTCTCGTAAAAAATGCTACTTAAAAAATGATGTATTTTGAGAATATTGAGTTCCGCTAATAAACTTACTGGCACAAAAATTCGAAGTCCATTTTAATTAATTATACCGGCACACAATAATAAAAGTGGCCTGTACATTAACAAATGTAATGTAATTTTGCAGTTCATGGGGCTTTCTAAAATTTGGCCTACATTTTTTGGAAGGTATTCAAAGACGCGTATTCAAGATTAATAGTCCGGAGCCTAACATACATTATACTTACCGTTCAGCATTATCCAATGTTTTTATAAAAGGAAAACCCGCGAATGCTCGGAAATCCCTCACAAAGCTTGTCAGCCGTATAAATCTTGGAAACTTTTATGAAAAATAGCTTCATATCTTCCAAAGTAAGTTGGATAATACGAATCAAAAATTGACCTATGACAAACAAAATTGGCTTAAATGCTTTTCTGGGCTTCTCATATGTAGTTATTTTAAATATAGATATTTCCAAAATTTTTCACCGCGATTTACTGCCAAAAACATTACTATGGCAATTCTCCCAAACTATGTACTAAAGTTCTATATGAAAAATGGGTCTGACCATCGAAATGTGTTTCGAACAAACTTAATACAATTTTTACTGAATAAAAAATATATATATATATATATAATAACTATAATAATAATAACTGTCAACACTTTTATAAAAAGTATTTACCAAACTAGCAGAAAAGTTTGATTCAAATGGAATAGAGTGGCAACTGTGGTGAAGGCCCACAATGAACTTTTGTTTATATGTACATTGAATTGAATCACACATTAATGTTCGCGTTTTTAATGTGTGTTATGAGAATTTCTAGCAAACTAAATTATATACAGTACTATGTATAGATGTATGTACATTTTTAAGCAATTATGCACCGTCATTTGAGTATGACATTGAAAAGCTTGTTTAGCAAAACTAAGTGGCGGCAATAATGGCGGAAAGTAATTCTGTAAAATATCTTTTGTTATAATTAAAAGTAAAATTTCATATCAAGGTCATTAAGTAAAATAACAAGGGAATTCTCAACACAATAAAAAATATGTTTTAAAACAAGTGGGAGAAACAAAAATAAAGAAAGAAAATAAATGTAAACATTAAGCAACAAAAATTAACAGTTATGAAACTAAACTAACCTATTTTGTTTTGTTGATTTTACTAACTAACTAAAAAATAAATCATGTAATATTTGGTAACGAATGACAAATAAAAATAAATAAGTTTCATGTCAAAGGCAGGGGACCTGAATATTATTTATGTATATATGTAAGTACTTACTTAATTTTGGGGTTTTAATAATGTTGTGTAATATTTTTGAGATTCAGCTTCGCACGAAATAAGAAGGGCTCTAAAGTTTCTTAATATGTCTAATATATTGTGGCAAATATTAAAATTTAATGCACAACAACAATAAAGCACGCAGCCACACTTATGTACATGTACACATCAAAGCAAGCAGCCACACATACATGTAAATAGCGAAGTTAACAGCGAAGAGATTATTTCATATACACACATGGAGTTATCAGCTAAGAGCAGAAGTTGTTATTCGCACATACACACTAGTGTTGGCAAAACATCGATAGTTTAGTTCTATCGATTAAATCGATTTTTGGTGAGAAAACAATCGATAGTTTCGACAGTATCGATAGTTATTGGTAGAAATAAAACCTTCAGAAAACTTGATAATGAAATATAGAAGAATTATTATTGAACGAAAGATTATTTAAGTCGATTCCCTTTGAATGTAACAAACAAGTTAATGAGAAAAACTGTATTAACTATATACAGATGAAAAGTTATGTTTCACAGTAAAATGATCTAATCTGCCTACTGCCAAAGTATTTCAGAGATAATCACATATTCTAGAGTAGTCTTGCATTATTGATTGTGAATATGGCGGATATGGTTTCAAACGTATTTGATATTTTGCTTTAAAAATAAAATTTTATTCAAATTGGTATCTTTCAATCTGTTTCTTTTTTCACTACGTATGCGGCCGGCTTTCGAAAATATGCGCTCAGATGGCACTGATGAATGTATAAATGCTTGTCAGCAAGTTTCTTCAAGCCATTAGAAGAATACGACCAATATAAGAGAGGACATTGTCTTTATCAGTAACTGGTTTCTCTATATATTGCCTTATGTCTATTATTGCATCACTCAGAGGAGGAGATACCACGGGTGTGTCTGCTGATGGCAAAAAAAGTAACGATTCAACTGTCCAACTTTTAGAACATACGGCTGTTATATTTTTACTGGTATATTGCAATGTTTTTTATTACGTAATTCGCTTGCCGTCATGGAACTATATTCTCTTTGTAATATATTTACAGCTTTGTCTGCGTCATTTTGCGTTTTTAATCCCCTTTTCTTAAACCTTGCATCGAGAATCGTTCCTAGTATCAGTTCTCGAATAATAAGGGTGGATACGTTTTTGAACAGATTCCATGATAAGCTCCAATACGTCTTTTGCACAGTCAGTATTAATTTCTTTTTCCAATTCTTTGAACTGCAGCATGATTCAACGAACAACGGGTATTACCAACGATGAAGTTGGGTAGCTTTCTCCTGATATCTTTTCTGTTACTACTTCAAAAGGTGCGAGCATTTTTAAAATTATCGATTTCACCATACTCTTCGGGTGAGAGCAGGTGGGGCTTTTTCACAAACCGCAAAAGCTGCTGATAGTTCCGTTTTTACTTAAGAAATGCGTTCCATCATATAATATGAATTGTTCCATCTAGTACACACATATTGAATTAGTTTCAGCTATTCTTTATGGTTGAGTCTCTGTAATAACAGAGCGCAATTGACAACTTACCGTAGCAATAGCATTTGCGCTGTGGCTTCCCTCAAGTTTTATAACTTTTAATAGCGGTGATAAAATATTTTCATTTTTGATGACATGGTATGTGACAGCCAATATACCCTATTTGATGTCGAAGTCCACATATCAGTTGTTATAGCTGCATATTCACAAACATTCAAAAGCTCGCTCAGTTTTTGTTTAATCTCTTCATAATGACTGGGAATCAAACATCCGTTTACCATGCTCCTACTAGGCATTTGATACTGATTATTTAAAACACTTACAAACTCTCTCAGTCCGTCATGTTCACACAATCCAAATGGCTGCATATCGACTGCAATCATCTTTATGAATGCTTTATCTATTAGTTTTTTTGTGTGGTGTGATGGTAGCGTGCTCCGCCTATCACACCGTATGCCCTGGGTTCAACTCCCGGGCAAAGCAACATCAAAATTTTAGAAATAATGTTTTTCAATTATAAGAAAATTTTTCTAAGCGGGGTCGCCCCTCGGCAGTGTTTGGCAAGCGCTCCGGGTGTATTTCTGCCATGAAAAGCTCTCAGTGAAAACTCATCTGCCTTGCAGATGCCGTTCGGAGTCGGCATAAAACATATAGGTCCCGTCCGGCCAATTTGTAGGGAAAATCAAGAGGAGCACGACGCAAATTGGAAGAGAAGCTCGGCCTTAGATCTCTTCGGAGGTTATTGCGCCTTACATTTATTTTTTTTTATTTTTTTATATATACCGATTTAAGAAATCTTTGATTGCACTCTTCTTTTTTGGTACATCTGGTTCAGAATCAGACAGGATATCCAGAGAATTGTTTTCTTCAGTTGATGGCTCATGAAGTAAACGCTGTAGTTTGTGGTTATGCTTTCTTTTAATATGGTCAAACATGTTTGTGGTATTTCCACAATATTTATATTTACTGCAACAAAGCTCGCATTGTACAAACTTAAAGTTTTCAACTTTTTTAAAAAATTGCCACTATTCATTTTTCACATTTATAATTTTTTGAGCTGAAAAGCGTTGACGTTAATTCAAATAACATAGAAAATTATAAGGTTCTATTCACATAAAGTGCGACATAATCGATAGTTTTAACGATTGTTTTAACGAACTATCGATGGAGAAAGTTTAGAAACCATCGATACTATCGATAGACTATCGATGTTTTGCCAACACTAATACACACGCATATAATTAGAAGAGAAACGTAAATATCAGATACATAAAAGGGACATAAATAAGCAGCTGTTCATGAAAAGTCTAGACCTTAAGAGAAACGGGTGAACGAGGTATCCGAAAGTATTAAAGCATCGCACGGTGAGGAATAATGAATCAGTTTGATTTAAACACGCTATTATTAAAGTGTTATTGTGAAGCACTACTCTCAAAGTAGTATAAATAAAGACCATTTTGCAATACTGAATATTTGAGTTACACTGAAAGAAAAAGACTGGTAAAATGAACCGAAATACGGGTCAATTCAACCGAAATTTCTGTTAATTTTTATCCATCGCAACAAGATGTTGAATCAACTGCGCACAAATCGTTGATTCGTAATTGACCGCTTTAGTAGTCAAATGAACAAAAACGATGAAAATGAAAAAACGAAAGATGACGAAATGAAAATAGCGATAACCTCCGAAGAGATCTAAGGACGAGTTTCTCTTCCAATTTGCGTCGTGCTCCTCTTGATTTTCCCTACAAATTGGCCGGACGGGACCTACGTGTTTTATGCCGACTCCGAACGGCATCTGCAAGGCACATTAGTTTTCACTGAGAGCTTTTCATGGCAGAAATACACTCGGAGCGCTTGCCAAACATTGCCGAGAGGCGACTCCGCTTAGAAAAATTTTCTTCAAACTGAAAAACATTAATTCTTAAATTTTGATGTTGCTTTGCCCGGTGTGCGAACCCAGGGCATACGGTGTGGCAGGCGGAGCACGCTACCATCACACCACGGTGGCACTTACTAACCGAACGTCAATTGGGCTTACATCAAATATGCTGGCAAACATTAAACATTATACACTTTATTATTTTGTTTTATTAAACGCACTTTCACCAAATTTTATATTTTATAATTTATTTAATTTTTAGTTCTGAACTTCGCTTCGCAAATAGAAATGAAAATAGTAGTCACAAAACTGATTCTCAATTCTTTCAGTTGCAGCTCAGCTCATTCTCAATTTCTTCTCTCGCATGTAGTTGCCACACTTGATTGTTTCGAACAAAACTGGAATAAATGTTTGACATAACATTTTAAATAGAGAACTTGTAAGTTATAGAAAAACAGTGGCGGATCTAGGGGGGGGGGGGGGGGCTATGAGGGCTAAAGCCGCCCCTCCGTTCGAACTAAGTCATTACGTGCAAAGTTCAGGTATCATACGTGTGAGTTACGTGCTTTTTACACCTAACGGCATACTGAGGACACACGGTATGGTTTTAAATTTTTTATGCCAAAAATTGTCTACTGTGAATATTTTTACCGAATGCATCTCGAATTTTTTACAGAAATTGAATTCAACTCACTTTCTTATGGTTAGGAAGCTCTGAAAGTTGAAATAAATGGCATAGAGGGCTCTACTCGTTAAAAACTTTACAGCATACTGTCAGCCCCGTCCTTACTTGTTATAATTATATTTATATTTTTTAATAATAAAAATACGTTAAGTAAGCAGTAATTATTGCTAATAAATAATTACTTTGTTCCGCCAAATATAAGAAAAAACTTAACGCCGGCACATATGGCTCGTCTTGTCATCGAAACGACTTTCATAACTTTCATCGCTTTCTTCATTTTCGAAGTTTTCTGCTGTTGCTGGCACTTGCTTTTTATTAAATATCTGATAAAAAAATTCTTTAGTGGCGTTTTATGAAAAATATTTCCGTACCTTTTCATTTCTACGTTGCGTAAATGATGACACTTGATAATCGATTAATGTTTTATTATCAACTGATTATCAACTGCCACATCATCATAACGAAAAAAATAAAATAAAATTTCGATGTCATTTGATACACACATTACAAATTTCACAATCCGAGTTGTCCAAATAGATTTGGAGCCAAAAAAGGGCAAACATTTTAAAGAGAGCCAAAAAAGGGCTAGGGGCTAAACCCGAATTACAGAGCTACAATTTACTACCCTTTCCTGGACTACATGATTTCTTCATTGACGTCAAGGTTCAAAGATGAATTTTTTTAAATACTGCTCTGGAGGGACTGATTCCAGCATACTCTGCAGGAGTAACGATTGAAGAAATTGTACTTGCTGCTAAAGTTTATAAAGAAGATCTCACCAGTCACAATGAGACAGTGCTGAAAAATGAGGTTTTATTGTGGCATAACCATTGCAAAAGTGATCCATTCAAGAGTGCTCAAACAGCTACTGATGCCCTGAAAATCATTAAATCAGCACACTTTTCTTCATTTTTTCCAAACGTGACGACACTGTTGCAAATATTTGCGACTATCCCCATGACATTAGCGACCGCAGAGCGTTCTTTTTCTGTTCTAAAGCGCTTAAAGACTTATTTGAGAGTCAACATGTCTGAAAATCGACTGACTGGTCTGACACTAGGGAACGTCCACAAAGAAATAGAAACGGACATTGAAGAAATAATCGATCTTTTCTGTAAATCGAAGCCCCGACGACTCGAATCTTTGGATTGGTCGATAGAAGATTGAACCAGCAATAAGTGGGTTTGAAAGAAAGGTTTTTATGACTATTTTTATATGGTTGTTTTATCATTATCTCGAGTGTGCTGAATAAAAGAAGAACTTCATTTCAGAAAATATTGCTTGTACTCTATTAGTAAGTTATTAAATTTTTTTAATTTTGAAAATCCTCGTTTTGTCATGTCATTTTATATTCTGTATACATTTATTTAACACATCATGGAAAACAAAATTTGAAAATGAAAAAATGTCAAGCCCCCCCCGCAGTACCAAATCCTAGATCGCAGAAAGGAGTAACTTTACATGTAACTCGGAAAGTTTAATTTTTGTAATACTTTAAGTTGAAATGATTTCGAAAATTCGTAAAAATTTGAACAAAATGTTATTAACTTTGGAAAAATCTTGTTCGTTCAAACAAAACTTTTTTGTTGTTTTCCCATTCTGTGTGTTTTTTCGATTTGGTGGTTTTCCTATTTTGGTATTTTTTTTAAACAAGTGGCACCATCGTCATAAGTACAAAGTAGAGTGCGCACTGAGCGTAAAATTCTCTTTGAAATTTGCTCAATATATTGAATGTTGATCGCTGTTGAAATGACCAGTGAGATCATTTGTGTTAACAGAAAAATCAGTTAGATTGACCAGGAATCTGTCAATTTTACAGAATTTTGTTAACTTAAGAGCGGCAGTTTCTCTTCTGTTGAAATGACTAAACTAATTTGTTCGTTTAACAAAGAACTCGGTCGAATTAACCGTAATTCGATCAATTTCACTGAACCTTCGTTTAAGTCAAGAACAACAGAACCGATTTGTTGATTTTACTAGCACCATTTCTTTCAGTGTATTTATTCGACAGTACAGCGATTCAAACGTTAGCAGAAAGTGTGTAATTTACAGGAATTTCCCAGAATTCGTTACAATATGTATAGGATGGCTCCAAATACTTAAAATTTTTTTTCTTGAAGCACAGAAAAACTTGTTGCCAATTAAGCCTAGAATAAGGTAATCAAACATAGGCTCTTGGTATTAATGGGAAGTATATGCTCATCACAGTTTTACGCTTTCTAGAATATTACCATATTTATTCAATAAGACTGCTCGGCCTATTCAGTCTCCAATATTTGATGGAAATTCAATGCAATTAAAACCTTCTGGAAAACAATAAAAAACAACGAAAGATAATATACAATCATTGGCAAGAATGTAAAGATCGATGCTAGGAGCTTTGAATATGAAAGTGGGGCAGCACACTGAATGTTTTTTTTTTCTAAAGCTTCAAAATTCTTCAATTGGAAAACAAAAGCAAATTCAACAATTGTATTATTTTTTTTGCTTTTCAATTAATTTTTTTTTTATTGGAAACCAAAACAAATTATACAAGTTGCCTAATTTGTTTTTGCTTTTCAATTCAAATTTTTTTCTAAGCGAACAGAAAAAATTTTGAAGCTTTAGAAAAAAATGCTTACTATATTCCATTCACCGATGCTTACATAACTTATCATTATTCTCGAGTCCAATGACCTGATTACATGGCTTATGAAGCAGATAAAATAAGGAATAAGTATGCTATATTTACACCTAATTATGGGTCTTATTGCACATATAAAATCAGCCTTACATAGGACTTATAATAAGACACCATCTGACTTTAACTTCCTTGATTAATCTTTATAATCACCTGATTTAAAATATTATTTATGTATTGATTAGTAATCTCTCATCGAAAATTAATTTTTCGTTCGTACCTTCAAGTTACGAGACAAATAATATTAAAATTCTTTTTCAGGTTTTTTAAACCGGGTCTTTTCTCGGAAGAGGTTCGGCTAGCTTAGAAATTCATTTACCAGAAGCCATTTCCAGATGTCGTTTGGAATCGGCACTAAACACGGAGCGCACGCCATTGTGTAGGAAAGATAAAAACAGCGGGAAATATAAAATATACGTTTTTAATTGATTTTTTGAAACGATAAAAAGTAGACTTACTTATTGAAACTAGTTTTATCGGCGATCTAATTTTTCAAATAAATAAAAATATAGTTTCCTTAAAAATATTACAAAAATTTATGGACTTACAGTCAGGGGGGCAATTCTTGTTCTGTGAAACGGTGAAAAAAATTCAAACAAAAACTCATTCAAATGTATGGAAATTTTCTTTCACTTCATCGTTTTACAGAACCAGAACTCCCGCCCACGTTTTATTTATCATGTAATCCGTTTATTTATATTTTTTGTTTAGCTTAGGGGCAAGGCTTATTTATCGCGTAAATAAGCCTAATATAAGGCGTCGTTAAAAAGCGTATGATGTGTTTTCTTTAAATTATTTAAAAGATCATCCTTTAAAACCTGTATTCTTTGTTGCTTAAAACTAGGGCTGGGAATATCCGGATATCCATACGGATATCTGTTGATACGGATAAAATCCGGACGGCATGTATATCCGGTTAATATTCGTTTGTGAAACTATCCGGATATCCGGATTTATGAAGATCTTGTTAATAACCGTATTTTTGGATATCCAATGCAAGCAACAAATTGATGTACCATATATGTTTATTTAGCATGAATAACAATAAATTCGTGGGGCATTTAAATCAATTAACATCATTTTTTCACAATATAAACAAATGGCACTTTTCTTATTTTCACTTCTTTGTAGAATTGTAACTTTTTAATTTTGACGTTAATTTAATAATCTACAAACATATTTTGTGAATAAGTTTTCGATGTTTGCTCCGTTCAATTCTGATATGCAGATATTCAACTTATATATTCCAGTATCCGGACATACGGATATCCGGATTTTACGTTTACGTATCCGGATAGCCGAACAGCGGATATTCTGATTTGCCATTTATGAATCCGGATAGCCGGATTTTTTGCTCAGCTATCCGGTTATTCGAATATTGAATATAGTTGAAAAATCCGGATGCAGTTCACAGCCCTACTTACAACCGCTTATGTCAGTTTTTGCTGGGCTTCTACAGATTACTCATACGACAAGGTGGTCATGGTGGTTTCTGATAGTGAAGGCTAGAGATGGGAAAGGGGTAAATACAGAAATGGTAAACACTCGGTAAAATGGTTAAATATGTATGGTAAAAATGGGTAAATACCCAAATATTTACCCAAAAGAAGGGTAAAAATATACTTTTGGAAAATATGGGAAATAAACACACAAATTCAATCCAAAATGTACCCAATTTGTCCTATATTGGTGGGTAGTTATCCATTACGCTATCAGTTGAATTAGTTTTTTTCTCGGACGTTGTGGCAGCGCACTGCCCTCAAGTGGCCCGATGAAACCAGGCTAACCCTGTTTTTGTTTTTTTTTTTTAATTCATACATACTTTTTTTTTTTTGTTTTGTTTTGTTTTTTTTTTTTTGTTTTTTTTATCCTAATTCTTATTTATGTGTTATTTATAATTTTTTTGTTACCGAGTCTTTGAGAGGCAGTGGCTTATTAAGCGCCGAGATCTAAAACCGCTCAGCTACATAGAAACTCATCAGCTGAGAAATATAGATTCACAAAATACAATAGACTAAAAGTATAAATATAATTTTTTAATTGTTAAGAGAAGATAGAACCGTCTTTTTTATGGCAAAGAGCGAGTCCGAAACATCAATTATTCTCGAGTGAGAGTTATAATCTTCACACAAACATAGAAAGGTTCGCGTAGTTGGAAATTGCTTTTGCATTGTTTAAGAATTATAGGTTTATAATGCCCTAAAACTGGGCATGGAACATTCAAGTTTACTTGGTTCAAAAGAAATGGGCTTGAAATCGATCCATTTAAAAGTCTAGCCATAAATAGTACACCTAGCATTTCTCTACGACTTGCAGGGGTAGGAAGATTTATTAGTTTTAATCGATTAGTGTAAGGAGGAAGATTATACGGAGAGTCCCATTGAAGATTTCTAAAGGCGAAAAGTAAAAACTGTTTTTGAATTGATTCTATTCTATCCACATGAACTTGATAACGCGGATTCAAAATTATCGATCCATATTCTAATATCGGCCTCACCAATGATGTAAAAAGGGTTTTTGTAACGAAAGGATCACTAAACTCCTTTGCCCATCTTTTCACAAATGCTAAAACTTCTCTCGCTTTATTGACTGTGGCATTAATATGAGGGTTGAAACTAAGTTTGCAATTCATTGTAACTCCCAAGTCGACAAAAACATCAACGCTTTCCAGAGTTTGGCCATTAATTGTGTAGGAAGCTGGCTGTATGTTCCCACGTGAAAAACACATGGATTTACATTTTTCTATGTTGAGAGGCATAAAATTCTTATTACACCAAGTAACTAAACGATTTAAATCCGCCTGGAGTACAGAACGTTCTTCAACCGACGCGTATGACTTAAAAAGTTTTACGTCGTCGGCATACATTAAAATTTTAGAATATTTTATATTTGTGGAAACATCGTTCATAAAGATCTAAAACAGAATAGGACCGAGATGGCTGCCCTGAGCACACCGGAGGGAACATCGATGACATTCGAACAAATGTTTTTAAAAATGACTCTTTGAGTTCTACCGCAAAGATAGGAGGAGATCCAGCGAGTTAGGCCAGGTTGAAAACCAAGCAATTCGAGTTTATAAACAAGTAATGAGTGGTGTACTTTGTTGAATGCTTTGCTGAAATCAGTGTATATAACGTCGGTATGATGATTGTTTCAAAACCCATTAAAGACGTGAGTTGCAAATTCAAGCAAATTGGTTGTGGTTGATTTGGCTCTACAAAAGCCATGCTGAGAACTATCTATCAATGTAGAAATCGAAAAAGTAAGGTGATTTGTAACGATTGCTTCGAAAAGCTTAGGGATAGCAGAGAGCTTTGCTATTCCACGATAGTTTTCAAAAGACGACTTGCTTCCTTTTTTATGGAGTGGGATAAGAAAAGATGCCTTCGAAGCCGTCGGGAAAACGCCATTTTTTAAAGAGAGGTTAAACAGATCAGTAAGGGGCTGGTAAATGTATTCCTCACATTTTTTAAGAAAACATGTTGGGATCAAATCGGGACCGTATTTGAAGAATTCCTTTAGGGTCTTTAGATGTAGTAGAACATCTTCAGGCAGCAAATGTGGGGCATATATTGAGTTACTAGAATGCTGCTCATACGGATAATTTGTAGGTGATGAATCAACCACAGCAGAGTAATTAGAGTGAAACAATTGAGCGAAGAAGTTTGCAATCTCTTGATCGTCGCTGGAAATGCTATTTCTAAACTTGATGGCAGAAGGAAACCCGTTAGTTCTGCGTTTAGAATTTACGAAATCATAAAAGACTTCGGGTGGCAAATGATGTTTCTTTTAATTTTACATATGTAAGCTTTATAACACTTTTTATTAAGTTCAAAATACTTATGACGGAAAATAGCATACTGTGCATAATGAGAATGTAAACCGGTTCTCTTATATAATTTGAATAAACGTGATTTCTTATTTTTTAAAGCTTTTAAGTCTTTAGTAAACCAGGCTTGCACTGGTTCAATGTACGAGCATATGCGTTTGGGCACATGTTTTTCAAATAAAGTATAAATGGTTTTATTAAAATGTAAAACGTTTTCCTCTACATCCTCTTTATATCGAGGCCACGTTATCTCAGAAAGCTCTTTATTTAAACTGTTGAAATTAGTTTTGGAAAAATCAAAGCATCTGGTAGAGACACGTGTTTTGTTAGTGCAGCCGACTTTGTTGCTTATGATTTCGTAAGTTATCTCAAGAGAAGGGTGGTAAACGTCTTTTGGCAAAACAAGAGGTTCACACCGATTTATAGAGAATTTAGATATGTCGTCAACAAATGCTAAGTCTAAGAATTTTCCATACTTATTCGGAAAGAAGTTGATCTGATTAAGGCAAAATCAGTAATTCCATCCAAAAAGTCATTGTTATGCATCTTGGATGATACGGGGACAATATTGTGATCAACGGTATTCCAGATATATGTGGCAGGTTAAAGTCGCCTAAAATAATCATTGAGTCTGTGGGCTTTATCATCTATTTGACTGATTGTAACAGTGAAATATGGTGCATATACACTGATAGATCAGAAGACGGTGGACGCTTCCCAAGGCAGTCGGTTCTATGTACCGGAGCGACTCGGGATTTTTCCCGACCAAGGACTGTCATTTCAGTGTGACCCCATTTAATTTGTTTCGTCCCTCCCACAAATTGCCATCCTCCCAGCAGCTCCTTGCAGCAGGACTGCTACATATTCTCTTACTCCGGGAAGGTATCGAACCCAATCCGGGTCCGTCTCCTGACCCCGGCCCTGAGAAATGGTTTTGCTGCATTTGCCAGAAAAGAATCTTTTTAGGACGGTCATACTCTGTTCAGTGTGTCTCGTGCAAGGGATGGTTGCATCGGACAGGTTGTTCTGGGCTTGATCCCAAAACCCGACGTCCACGTAACTTTTATAAATCTTTTGTGGCTCCTTGCTGCTCACCCCCAAGGGCGTCCCGTAGTCTACGCCTAAGCGTATCCCCACTACCTTCCAGCAGCTTCGCTGCTCGGCAAGCCACAACAAGTACCCGCTGCTGCTCGCGCCCCACGGCGCCAACAACTCAAACAGCTGATACCACTCATAACTACTACCTTCGTAGTAGAGCTGGTAGCCATGCTGAGCATCAGCCCCTGCCCCCGTCTTCTTCTCCCCCCCTCTTTTCTGGCAGCAATCGTGCAGGTCAGGGAAACAGACTCTTAGTCCCTGCATCCGTTTGCACCGTCTGCCAGCACAGAATATATAGGTTTGCGACATCCGCTCAATGCAGCTCCTGCCTTGGGTGGTGCCACTTTCCTAGATGTTCTGGTCTCCGCGACGGCAACCCCTCGACGGGTTTCATCGCGCCATGTTGCCAGGTCGCAAACCAAAATCATCCGGGTACCCCAATGCTTGCCCAAGGGCGCCCAGTCCCAAGGCCACAACAGCAATTGCGTCCTGGCCTTCCACAACCTAGGCGTAGTCACCCCTCACTTACCCCTAGAGTGGCGGCGTCACCCCTCATGCACTTCAGAATTCTGCAGTTCAACTGTAATGGACTAACTGGGAAGATTACGGAGATAGTCGATTTCATGAAGCGGCACAACATCCGCATTGCTGCGATTCAAGAGACTAAACTCACAGCTAGATCTGCATTGCAGACCTGCTCTGGTTATAATGTCCACAGGAAAGACCGCGAGAGCGGAAATGGAGGCGGCCTCGCGTTTATTATACGCCACTCTGTGCAATATCATATATTTGATCCTGGCATCGACCGCAGTGACAATGTCTTAGAACGTCAAGGCCTATCTGTCCGGTCAGGCGATGCAAATCTAGAAATCATCAACATCTACATCCCTCCTGTCACCTGTTGCCCCAGTGGATACCGCCCTAATATCGAGGCCTTACTCACTGGCAACAATCGCATTATCTTAGGCGATTTCAATGCCCATCACGACCTATGGCATTCAAACTTGCGGGCGGACAGTAGGGGTGAGATGTTGGCGGATCAAATAGACGAAACGACGTTCTGCACAATAAACGGAGACGCCCCCACACGTATGGTAGGAAGCTGTCATAGCTCGCCAGATATCTCAATCGTGAGCGCAGAACTCGTAAACTGCGTCAACTGGCAGCCGATGGTAACATTGGCATCCGACCACCTGCCCATACTTATTTCGTTCGAGCGTACCGCCGACTTCATCGTCACCGAAAAACGCACTTTCATAAACTTCAAAAAAGGAAAGTGGGAAGAATATAAATCTGCAACAGACAGCAGCTTTGCTGCACTCCCTATCCCGACTGATGCCCGCCAAGGGGAGCGTGCCTTCCGTAAGGTCATTGAATCCGCCTCGGCACATTTCATTCCCGCCGGGAGAATTCCCGAAATCCGGCCCCACTTCCCGGCGGAGGCCGCGAGCTTAGCGAGGGAACGCGACCTTATAAGACAGCTTGATCCAGGCGACCCCCAAATAAGGGATATAAACCAACGCATCAGATTGCTTGTGGACGAACACAAGCGGGCGAAATGGGAAGAGCACCTAAGAGGTTGTAACCTCTCTACCGGTGTAGGTAAACTTTGGTCCACCGTAAAGTCCCTACCGAATCCGACTAAGCACAAAGACAAAGTTTCCATCTCCTTTGGCGATAAGGTGCTGTCGGATGCGAAAAAATGCGCGAGCGCTTTCTGCCGACAATATATAATGCATCCTACGGTCGACAAAGATAGACGGAGAGCCAATAGACACGCACATAAACACAAACTCAGCGCGTCACCAATTACCATCACCGCTAGAGAGGTTGAGGACGCCATTGGTCGCGCTAAACCATCCAAAGCAGTGGGCCCAGACGGCATAGCCATGCCGATGCTTAAAAACCTAGGGAAAGAGGGTTTCAAATATTTAGCGCATGTCTTCAACCTGTCTCTTTCCACCTTTGTCATACCCGAGAAATGGAAAATGGCCAAGGTGGTCCCGCTACTGAAGCCTGGGAAACCAGCTAACGTAGGTGAGTCATATCGTCCGATATCTCTCCTATCGCCAGTGGCAAAGACGCTTGAAGCCATTTTGCTCCCTTATTTCCAAGCACATTTGCAGCTAGCCCCTCATCAGCATGGCTTCAGAAAACTCCATAGCACTACCTCCGCGCTAAATGTCATTAGCACCCAGATAAATTGCGGTTTGAATCAATATCCCCACCATAGAACAGTACTCGTAGCTTTAGACCTATCAAAAGCTTTTGATACGGTCAACCATGGCTCGTTACTGCAAGACCTGGAAGGGTCTACCCTTCCCCCATGTCTTAAAAGGTGGACCGCAAATTATCTGGGTGGTTGGCAGGCATCGGTGCAATTCAGAAACGAAACATCAAAACAAAGGAGAATTAAACAAGGGGTGCCACAGGGTGGTGTCCTATCCCCGCTTTTGTTTAATTTCTACATATCTAAGCTACCTTCACCACCGGAAGGAGTCACAATCGTTTCCTACGCCGATGACTGCACAATAATGGCCACAGGCCCAGGCCCAAAGATCGATGAGCTATGCAATAAAATAAACGGCTATCTCCCTGATCTCTCCAGTTTTTTCGACTCGCGAAACCTGGCATTGTCACCGACTAAATCTTCCGCGACCTTATTTACAACATGGACGCCCCAAATGTCGACCATATTGAACATCCACGTCGATGGCACTACGTTACCGACTGTCCTACACCCCAAAATCTTGGGTGTGACCTTTGATCAGGATCTACATTTTGGTGCGCACGCAACCGCAATTGTTCCAAGAATTCAGAGCCGTAATAAAATCCTCAAATCCCTTGCTGGCAGTACCTGGGGAAAAGATAAAGAAACGCTCTTGACCACATACAAAGCAATTAGCCAGCCGATTACGTGCTACGCGTCACCCATATGGTCGCCAAGCCTAAAAACCACCCACTGGAAGAAACTACAGGCCTGCCAAAATACTGCTCTCAGAATCGCCACGGGCTGTCTTCTTATGTCCTCAGAACACCATCTGCATAATGAGGCGAGAATACTCCCCATCAGGGAGAGAAATGAGATGCTGACCAAACAGTTTCTGTTGAATACCCAGAAACCTGGGCATCCCAACAGACATCTGATTGACGAACCAGCACCGCCTAGGGGCCTAAGGAGTCATCTCCGTAAGCATTTTGAGGAAATACGGCACCTGAGAACCCAGCCGTATGAAGCGGAAAAACACAAGCAGGTCCTTGGTGAACTCCATAGACAGGCGTCGGACCTTTATGTCGGGAATTGCCCGGTGAATCCAGTACTTGAAGAAAAATATCCAGAACTCGCAGAAGAGGAACGCATACTCCCCAGGGAAACGCGTGTCACTCTTGCTCAACTTCGTTCTGGATACTGTAACAGGTTAAACTCTTACCTATCCAGAATCAACCCCGACATACAAAATGTATGCCCTGCTTGCAATGTGTCCCCACATGACACCAACCATCTCTTTAATTGTAATGTGGAACCAACGCCTCTAACACCCCTTTCCTTATGGTCCACCCCTGTTGAAACGGCAAGTTTCCTTGGACTCCCGTTAGAGGATATTGATGACAATTTGTGATCGGTCGCGGCTATTAGGTGGGGCGAGCATTGCTACAACAACAACAACAAGACGGTGGAATATAGCAAACGGCTAAGTAAATATCACCCCGGCCTAGTAAGATTCGAATGCATTTAAACTCGATGGAATCAACTTCGGCTAAATTAACATCTTCAGATGGAACTGAAGAATGTACAGCTAGCAAGGCACCACGTCTGGTCCTATTTAAGCGATCATTTCTATAGGTCTAATACTCACCGCAAAAAATTTCGGAATTTAAAACATTGGGTTTCAGCCATGTTTCAGTAAAAGCAATAATATTATAGTTACAGTGAATGGTTTTCAAATATAAGTCAGTTAATTTAGTATTTAAGCCTCTAACGTTTTGATAGTAAATGCTTAAGCAAGATGTTAAATTAAGTTTTTTGGATAGGAACTTTGCCCCTGGCGGCCAAAATGCGCTGTCCAAAAGTTTATCAAAATCTTTTGAGTAGACATCATTCATTTCTAAATGAAGAAATGTTTCTTTCGTAACTAAATTTAAATTTTCTTAAAGTCATGCCGTCAGCCTTAACTCTCGAAGTGACATAAGACTTGATATCCTCAACGGAAGTGTCTTTGTCAAAGCGAGATACAAAAATCGATTTTTTGAGCGGGACTACAATCAGCTTCTTAGCCGGTGCTCCTGAATAAGAAGTCACAGACTGAGAAGTTACAGTTTCAGAAGTTACAGGTTCAGAAGTTACAGTTTGAGACTCTAAGGTTTTTTTTCCGCGGCCTTAGAAGTGGATGGAACCACAGCTTGCGGATTAGGGGAAGCCAAGTCTATGAGCTCCACTTGCGGAAGATTAATGTTCTGAGCAGGATTAAGATTCAAAGCGTTAGATGAGTCCTCAGAGTGTTTTTTGTTTATTATCGCGGTTGTCTTTATTTCTATTTAAACAATGCGGTAACTCATCCAACACTTTAAAGTTTTGAACAAGCTATCGTATTGATTGAACTTTTCCGTGATTATGGAAAACTCTTTAGCAATTTCAGAAAACGCATTTCGTGTTTGTCTAAACAGTTTAAATAGGTCAACCTCAGTTGATCTGCATTTAATGCATGACCAACGTACTCCCTTCTCCCCATCATTGACAGTGTCAACAACTGTAGCCGTCAGTCCCGCGCAATTTCCATGGACGAGCCCATCGCAAAGCCAGAAAGAGACAAAACGTTCGGATTCGCTTTTTACCTGACAGTTTTTGAAAATGCAAATCATTTTTTATAGAAAGGTGAAAATAGACTAGTATAAGAATATAGAAATGGTAAAGATATGTTTGTAAATTACAAAGAAAAAATAGTTGAAATAGCACTGAGAATGAGAAAGGTTATATATAAAGCAACTCTGAAAGTTTGGGAGCTTAGCGGTAGCTAGCAGTTTTAGAGTCACTGTCACTTGACACTTCATCTGTAATCCAGCGTTTTTTAAAAATATTTAGCCAATAATGCATGCCCTTGCAAAAACTTAAGTTTACCTAGTAAACATTTTAAGTAAAAAAAAAAAATAGTCGGAAAAAATATCTAAATTTGAGCGTTTACCGTCGGTATGAGCTCCTTTGGGAACCGAAACCAATGTATTTCCCTTCTTGCAATGGTCGTCCTATATGAGCCTCTTAAAGTATATCATTTGAGCCTAAATAAGAGTCCGACATGTGCCCTAAAAGGCTTTTAAACAGCTCATATTGAACTCTCCGGCGTCATTTTTAACTCTAATAAACTCTGATTATCTGACACCTATATGGCCTATTTATTAGGCATCGTCAGCGCTTATTGGGGGCATATATAGTTCGAAACACCAGGACAGAGCGTGGCAGCTTTGCGGTCACATTAAAAATGTCGAGAAGCGTCCATGAGGAAAAACGTCGATGCTTATACAAAAAAAGAATAGCAAGGGTAACAATAATGTACAAATGCAATTCATTTTGTATTAAAACTAAAAATTGTAACAAAGTATCAATATTTGGTCCAAACTCGCTTTGAGGAACATAAATATTTGATAAATGATAATTTTTGCATGCTAGGTTAAAAGCTTGTATGCCGTTAAATAAAAGTCAAAAATTAAACTTTCTTTACCCTCCCACGCTTTTCGGCGCTTTTCTGATTCCTACATTGCCCACTTATTTTGGACTCGTTTCGGATTCTTAAATTATGAGCGTCGTTAGCATTTTTGAAAGGTAGCTTTGTTTGTGTAAATATGTGTACCCTAAAAAACATTCACGAAGCGCTTACAGTTCTGGAGTTCAAAATGGGTCCGAAATACGTGAAAAGTATCAATTTGATCAAATTATGAACAAACGAAAAATACAAAAAAAAAATAGGCAGCTCCGGAATAAAAACTCAGAAATTTTTCTGCGACAATTTATTCTAAATAAATAATTTATTCAACTAATACTTATTTCATTTCTATCTTATCCTCATGGGAGTTTTATCACAATTTTCTCCCCTATGTTTTTTGCTTCGGATATGTGTCAAAAATTCTTCCTAAAAGCCCTGAAGTAGAGTCATTAGAACTCAAAATTAGTAGTATTTGAGGCCAATAAAGCTCATATATGATATCGGAAGGAGGCCTGTATAAGACTTATGTTAGAGGCAAAATATGAGCGTGCTAGAAGTCATATAGCATTCCCTTCAGGCTCCTAAAAGAGTTTATAACGAGTGCAAACGACCCAAAGTTTGGACTCCTTTCAGACTAATTGTTGACTCCGAGTGTTTGCGGGGTTGTTTCTTTAAAATCAAAACGAAAATTTTTTAATTTCAAATGACGTATAAATTTAATTGTTGAATTCCAAGCAGCCTCGATTCAAATGATTTTTAAATACCCAAAAAAAGATACAAAAAAGGAATATTCCGGGTATTTTCTGGCATTTACCCATAAAAATGGTAAATACCCGGTACAATTCCAACTCTAGTGATGGCCGATACAGCGATTTTGAAGAGTCAGTGAAAATAGTGATGGATATTTTTGAATCGCGGCTATTTTTTATAGCTTTAGCTATTTTTTATTTAATAATCGAATGTGCAATTTGTATACTTGGATATAAAAAAGGAATGTTTAAGTTTGTTTGCCGGAGTAGATTGAATGTTATACATTGATATAGTTTAGTATACAGAATATATGAACCAAAATTGGAATAAAAATAAAAAAATATATACCTTTTATTGTAAGCTGATGTAATGTGAAATTCTAATTTTCCTAGGTATAATGATACAATATTATTAACTGGCTGACGACATTATGTTCAGTCTCGTATTACACTCAATGAGATGAAACTAGCGGAAATAGATGTCTATGCATCTTTGTTTTTTAAATTTTGCTAATTGAAAATGCTTTGATTTTTAAATGTAAGATGAATCAACCCGAGATAAATCTGTATATGTAACACCAAAAAAATATGATTTGTTACTATTATTTTTATACTACACCGATGTATTCAGAAATACTCCGTATGAATTTATTCTGCAATTTGTATTTGGCTGCATAATGTTTTTATAGTAAAGTGAATTAATTTTTAATGAAAAACGCAGAGGAACAATATAACAAATTCTTTAAACTATTAAAAAATATAAAATTTATATTTTTGACAGGAAATTAGCCACCCACTTCAGTGCCCCAGAAATTAACCGGATAATTCAACAATATAATATGACAAAATTTGAATTGAATTCTCCCCCAAAACCTAAATTTTGAGTTAATCTGTTTTTTACAAAGATCAAGTGATATATATTTCTATAATTCTTTTATTTTTTCGTCAAAAACACAAATTATATAAAACTGCTAACGGCTACTGGCTAGAAGCATTAACTTAGGAATTACACAGGCAACCAATCTTAGACCAAGTCTCAAGACCCAGATCTATTTGGCGTCACATAGTGTAATTAAAAAAACAAAATTTGTCATTTAACCTTTTTTATACACTTCATGAAATATTTATATGAACAGGGACCACCGGATCACCGGGCTTTGCATGCGTTTCATTTATGGGCTCATAAAATTTTCGCATTTCACTGCTTTCTACTATAATTTGCTCTCATCTTTCACTCGGTATTAAAACGGGTTTTTAATAAATTAATACAACCAAATTTTCGCAGCCAACCAGATCGTTTATAAAAATACCATTTCAAAATAACGTCGTCTGAAAAAGCAAACTAGCTAAAAGTAAACACAACCGAGTGAAGAAATATCGCTTCATTAAGAAATATCGCTATTGGCGAAATGCTGCCAAAATGCTGATATATTTGAATAGCAATAGCTATCACTTTAGATATTTTTCATTCGCGGCGATGCAACCACCGATAGTGGAATATCGTTCCATCACTAGTTTCTATTGTCTTGAATGGCAAGAATAGGTACATAATGATTTTCCTGTATAGTATTCTGCTCACTAGTCTTGAAGTCCAATGAGTTGAAATTGTTCAAAAGAAATGTTTTTAGTTTTAACAAGCTTCCAAATTTACTAACGAATTTGTGAGGTTTGCAGGGAAAAATTGACTCCCCTCCCAATTATACCCTATTGTAGTTCTATGTATTTTTAATGCCCGAAATACAAATATGAAAAACCTATAAAAAAACCCCAATCTGTCGAGGTATTACAGATGCCTGGTTACAACGATTGCTCGTAATAAGAAATTTCACTGAATGTAGCTACATAAATACGTATGCTTGAACAAGAGGGTATAGTATTAAAATGTATACAAAAGATCGAAGTAAAATGTCGAAGTTTTTATTTCATAGCACAGTCATTACCGTATCTTAACATCACAGTCAACGGCTTTAAGATACAAACGTACATATGTATATATGTACACTTACCCTACAACAATGTAGTTGTTTACGTAGGTTAGTAACATTGAAAACTTCAAGAGCAAAAAATTTCAACATACATAAGTAATACGTATATATGTATGTAAGTATGTATACACGTACGAAAAGAAACTGAAGTAAATGGAGCGAAGAAGAAACAAAACTCATATCTATAAGGACAGTTTGGATAGATTTTTATATCATTTTCCTAATATAATTTGTTTGTACAGACGAAGGACAACCCTCCGCCCTCCCTCCCCCTACATCTCTTTTTCGAGGACTGGAAAAAGTAATAAATTCTTTGAATTTAAAAAATCAAAGTCAACTTCTTGCAACACTTTTCATCGAACTGATATCATCATCATCATCATCATCCTTACCAAGTCAAGCCGGCCATCCCTGCTTCGCAATGACAAACCCCAAACAGGAGTACCAATTCTTCCTCCACCCATGTTGTTGTTGTTGTAGCAAAGGCTTTGGTTGCACATTACAATTAAAAAGATGTTTGGTGTCATGTTGGGACATATTGCAAGCGGGGCATACATTTTGTATGTCGGGGTTGATTCTGGATAGGTAAGAGTTTAGCCTGTTACAGTATCCAAATCGAAGTTGAGCTAGAGAGACTCGTGTTTCCCTGGGATGTGTGCGTTCCTCTTCCGCAAGTTTTGTGTACTGTTCTTTGAGTACTATATTCACCGGGCAATTCCCGGGATAAAGGTTCGACGCCTGTTTGTGGAGTTCACTGAGGAACTGCTTGTATTTTTTGGCTTCATACGGCTGAGTTCTCAGCTGCCATATTTCCTCATAATGCTTACGGATATGACTCGTTAAGCCCCTAGGCGGTGTTGGCTCATCAATCAGATACCTGTTGGGATGCCCAGGTTTCTGGATATTCAACAGGAACTGTTTGGTTAGCATCTCATTTCTCTCCCTGATGGGGAGTATTCGCGCCTCATTATGTAGATGGTGCTCTGGGGACATAAGAAGCGATTCTGAGAGCAGTATTTTGGCAGGCCTGTAGCTTCTTCCAGTGAGTAGTTTTAAGGCTTGGCGACCATATAGGGGACGCGTAGCATGCAATCGGCTGGCCAATTGCTTTGTAAGTAGTAATGAGCGTTTCTTTATCTTTTCCCCAAGTACCGGCAGCAAGAGATTTGAGGATTTTATTACGGCTTTGGATTTTCGGTACAATTGCGGCTGCATGCTCACCAAAATGTATATCCTGATCAAACGCCACACCCAAGATTTTTGGGTGTAGGACAGTCGGTAGCGTAGTGCCATCGACGTGGATGTTCAAAATGGTCGACATTTGGGACGTCCAAGTTGTAAATAAGGTCGCGGATGATTTAGTCGGTGATAATGCCAGGTTTCGCGAGGCGAAAAATCTGGAGAGATCAGGGAAGTAGCCGTTTATTCTGTTGCAAAGCTCATCGATCTGTGGGCGCGGGCCTGTGGCCATTATTGTGCAGCCATCGGCGTAAGAAACGATAGTAACTCCACCCTGTGGCACCCCTTGTTTAATCCTTCTTGGCTTTGATGTTTCGTTTCTGATTTGCACCGATGCCTGCCGACCACCCAGATAATTTGCGGTCCACCTTTTAAGACATGGGGGAAGGGTAGACCCTTCCAGGTCTTGCAGTAACATGCCATGATTGACCGTATCAAAAGCTTTTGATAGGTCAAGCGCAACGAGTACTGTTCTATGGTGGGGATTCTGATTTAAACCACAATTTATCTGGGTGCTAATGGCATTTAGCGCGGTGGTGGTGCTATGGAGTTTTCTAAAGCCATGCTGATGACAGACTAGCTGCAAATTTGCTTTGAAGTAGGGGAGCAAAATGGCTTCAAGCGTTTTTGCTACTGGCGATAGGAGAGATATCGGGCGATATGACTCTCCTATGTTCCCCCAGCGGGTTAGGGGATCAGAATATACCCGCGGTAGGTATGCCTGTCGTAAGAGGTGACTAAAGTACCATATTCAAGGGGCTGTGTAGCGCAACCCTTCAGGTTGCCAGCGCAATATACTGCTTCTCCAAACCCAATTGTCAACCTCACCTATCCGCGGCGAATCCTGTTTCACTAACAGACGAGGCTCTGGCGAACCCAAGCTCCTCATGGAATTTGGGGGCAGGGAGAGAGGAAATGTCCTGAAGGTTTAATGTGGCCACATAAATCGTTCCGTAGATGGTCGGGCTAGCACTTTAATGGTGCTATGGTACCGGAGCGTGCCGGATTTGTATCCGGCAAAGGACCATCACATCGATGACACTCCCCAAAGCCTTCGGGGAGCAACCTTATCGCTACAGCTACAACAACAACAACTCTCCTATGTTAGCTGGTTTCCCAGGCTTTAGTAGCGTGACCACCTTGGCCATTTTCCATTTTTCGGGAATGACAAAGGTGGAAAGAGAGAGGTTGAAGACATGCGCTAAATATTTGAAACCCTCTTTCCCTAGGTTTTTAAGCATCGGCATGGCTATGCCGTCTGGGCCCACTGCTTTGGATGGTTTAGCATAACCGATGGCATCCTCAACCTCTTTGGCGGTGATGGTAATCGGAGATGCGCTGAATTTATGCTTATGTGCGTATCTGTTGGCCCTCCGTCTATCTTTGTCGACAGTAGAATGCATTATATATTGTCGGCAGAAAGCGCTCGCGCATATTTTCGTATCCGACAGCACTTTAGTGGCAAAGGCGATGGAAATTGTGTCATTGTGCTTAGACGGATTCGATAGGGACTTTACGGTGGACCAAAGCTTACCCACACCGGCAGAGAGGTTACAACCACTTAAATGCTCCTCCCACTTCGCCCGCTTGGGTTCATCCACAAGCAATCTGATGCGTTGGTTTATATCCCTTATTTGGGGGTCGCTGGGATCGAGCTGTCTTATAAGGTCACGTTCTCTCGCTAAATTTGCGGCCTCCGCGGGAAAGTGGGGCCGAATTTGGGAATTCTACAGGCGGGAATGAAGTGAGCCGAGGCGGATTCAATGACCTTGCGGAAAGCACGCTCCCCTTGGTGAGCATCAGTCGGGATTGGGAGGCAACAAAGCGGTTGTCTGTAAAGGATTTGTATTCGTCCCACTTTCCTTTTTTAAACTTTATGAAAGTGCGTTTTTCTGTGACTATGAAGTCGGCGGTACGCCCGAGCGAAATAAGTATAGGCAGGTGGTCGAATACCAATGTTACCATCGGCTGCCAGTTGACGCAGTTTACGAGTCCTGCGATCACGATAGATATATCCGGCGAACTGTGACAGCTTCCTATCATACGTGTGGGCATCTCCGTTTATTGTGCAGAACGTCGTTTCTTCTATTTGATCCGCCAACATCTCACCCCTACTGTCTGACTGCAAGTTTGAATGCCATAGATCGTGATGGGCATTGAAGTCGCCTAAAATAATGCGATTATTACCAGTGAGTAAGGCGCTGATGTTAGGGCGGTATCCACTGTGGCAACAGGTGGCAGGAGGGATGTAGATGTTGATGATTTCTAGGTTTGCATCGCCTGGCCGGACAGATAAGCCTTGACGTTCTAAGACACTGTCCCTGCGGCCGATGTCGGGATCAAATAAATGATATTGCACTGAGTGGTGTAAGAAAACGCGAGGCCGGCTCCATTTCCGCTCTCACGATCTTTTCTGTGGACATTATACCCAGAACAGGTCTGCAGAGCAGATCTTGCTGAGAGTTTAGTCTGTTGAATCGCGGCGATGCGGATGTTGTGCCGCTTCATGAAATCGACTATCCCCGTGATATTCTCAGTTAATCCATTACAGTTTAACTGCAGAATTCTGAAGTGCAACGGGGGAGACGTCGTCACTCTAGGAGTAAGAGATGGGTGACTACGCCTGGGTTGTGAAAGACTAGGACGCAACTGCTGTTGTGGCCCTGGGACTGTACGTTTTGGGTAAGCATTGGGGTACCCGGTGTAATTGGGTTAGCGACCTGGTAACATGGCGCAATGAAACCCGTCGGGGGTTGCCGTCGCGGAGACCAGAACATCTAGGAAAGTGACACCGCCCAAGGCAGAAGCTGCATCCATTCCCCTACCATGATCAAGCCAGCGAAACCTATATTCTTATCCACGTAAAGCTCATGCAGCTTACAATTAGACGTCCTCCGGTACACACCGTTGGAATCCCGGAAAGATCCATAAACCTGCTTGCTCTATCTTCACGTCGTTCATGAACTGCTGTAGGAGCAAAAATCAAACTTCAGACTTCGGTTTAAAAGTTCTTTGTTATAGCATTGGAATTAACGACAAAAGACATTAAAAAACTAACGTAAAAACAATAAAAAAAGCATCTACCAGCAAATCTAGTAGTAGTCAACAAAAATTAAGGCATGCGTGTAGCCTTAGTGGATCCCAGTAACAACTGGCCTGAGCTTAATGAGTTCTTGATAAGCTAAACATTTTCACATGGCGTTACTTATAAGTTGTAGCTTTTTTGATAAATACAAAATTATTAGGGCAACTCATTGAAGCTCGCAAACCCCTCGAAAGCTCCTAAGCCGTATAAACCTCGCAAAGTTATATGAACAATTACTTCATTTGCGAGGCTTTCATGGTTACGTGGCAATTGCAAGTTTGAGTGAGTTGCCTAAGTGATGTCGCATGTTATCCATTGGTAGTAAAGCAGCTTTTGCTTGATTGTCTTTGTTTTGTGGAGTTTTCGCCAGGAATGAATGTAGATTTATACTGGAACAAAATTAGCACTGCCAATGGCACAGAGACGGAACTTTTGCTTCGCTAATGAATTGCAATTATAGTTCCAATTCTAAAGTTACGTAGTATGATTCCGGTGTCGATTGTGAGCCTTGCTTCAAATTCAATCTCCACTTGCTTTGCATGGTTTCTCCAGTCTGTGTTGTCCAACATAAATTTTGCCGGAGCCTTGATAGGGATATGAATGAAATTCTGATCTATCGGATGATCACTTTGGCATTAAGAGATGTCAATTTGATGTAAAGAGGAGTGTGGGATACAGCATTTTTGCTAGTTAGGCCCCCGTAATGTACGAAAAGCTTACAAACTGTATCTGTTTAGCGTATTTTGTTTTTATAATATTTTATAATAGGCTTCATCGTCATCCTTCCAGCTTGTTCAGAAGGAGCTTTTTGGTATGCCCCACCGTCGAAGTATTTGTAAAACAGCGCAATGATCTGCGATGTCATCCGCAAGTACTCTCATCGCAGATATGTTTAGCTTGGGAAGAAATGTAGTTCTTTTCCTATGAAATATGGCTACAAGGACGCTGGGCCTCACAATCATCCCCGTTGATTCACAACAATTCTCATAATCCCCAATTCGCCTCAGGAGATAACCCAGCGGCGGTCGTAGAGAGCTGTCCGCCCCGCTTATGTCCATTTCGGAACATTCCTGTTCAACTCATCAGCAAAGGCATATACCTCCGCTTGGACTACTCTGCATGAGCCAGGTAGTCGTTACGACTAATTTACCTGCAGATGCTTTGAGTACAAGCCAGCCCCAGTCCTCCTTTTCATTTTTTAAGCCCTTTCTAGGCCTTCCTCCCTCGGAGGATGTGTTACGTCCTGAACTTGAAGTCAACAACCGCCGCCATATTGACGTTAGATCAGTTATGACCCCGTTTAGTCGTCCTCGTACCATCGTCAAATTTATTCATTTTTAACGAATGGAATGTCATAGAACTGTGAGATGTAATTTCTGGAAACAGAGGCAGAATTATACCGATTGGAGCATTGAGTCTAGATGCGGCTGATAAAGTGCTGGCAACATAGTATACAAAACTTGAGATTTGTATTTGGTTTAAGGCAAGTATTTTTAACTGCAGGGTTGCATTATAATATGCGAATATTTGTTTATTCAGTTCTAGTAAACTTAGCAAATATTACAATCGTTATGAGCATAAATGAGGCGACTGAAATGAACAGTAGAAATTGTTTTATTTTATTTATTTATATGCGAATATGTACAACACGACTAACTGTGAATACTTCCTTCACTACATATGTGCGCGAGTATGTGTGTGCTACGGATTATATTTAATATTTGTGTATTTGCACGCTTTTGAGTTGGTTAAAGAACGCATGAAACTTTGATGGTTAGCTCAGGGCTGGACGACGTTAGTTTGTGTGTCGCGATTTGCTGATTTGATTTGCTGATTCAACGATAGAGTTGGTCTTTGCTTTGGTTTGAATATTATTATTTTTATATATTTGCGTGTTTCATACGCAAAGTAGGACGAGATGGGGACATTAACACATTTTCTAATTAGATGTTCTTTTGAAACTTTTTAGCAACACTGCAAATGATGTTCAGTCTAAATTCTAAACTTTGAATAAATAAATACTAAGTAAGGAGGTCTAAGTTCGCGCGAACCTACATTATATACACAATATAGGGTCTCATATACATATATATATATATATATTGTGGCGAATGTTAGCATCATTATGCTGTTAGTAAATAATCACAACAACAAAAACAGGAAGCAGCCATACTTATGTACATATACACATTAAAGCAAGCACCCACCCTTAGGTACAAGGCGACGAAGAATATTCCATTCACCTAACCAGCAGCTTGAAGCAGAGAGATTATTACAATACATAAATGTAGCCGGCAGCTAAGAGCAAATGTTGTTACTCACACATATACACGCATATAGCCAGAAGAAAAGGATAAACTACATATATACATGTATATAGCTAAATAACCAAGTATGAGATACAACTGTTCTAGAAGGCATTGTCGTGAAACGTCTAGACTTTAGAAGAAATATGAAGGAGGTAACAGAGTGAAGTATAATTGTAATACTCCCAAAGTAGTCTATGAATATTGGAGTTACTTATTCGACAGTTCAGCGATACGAACGTTATCAGAAGGTGCATAATTATCAGGAACACCCCAAAATGCTTTACAATATAAATTGTGGCGAATTTTAGCAGCTTCAACACGTCACTATGCCGCTAGTAAATAAGTGCTGCACAACCACAACAGCTATGTGCTTGATCCATCAGAGAGCTAGGTCCGTATTATGTGTTACGAGCCGTGATCGAAACTCATTTTTTAAATCACAATAGCTCTGAAATGGTGGATCGGATTAATGCCATATGCGAACCACCGACAATTAGTACTCGTTAGATCTAAAAATCATTATAATCTTTAGAAATAGTTTGACAGTTGCTTAGTTATCGCTTGATTGAAAATAGTTTTCAGTCACTGATCGTAACACGTAATATGGGACCAGATTGTTGTTAGGCATCTGCCGCTTATGATGACTGAAACGTCATCTGCATATGCCGTAAGTTTGACTGGTCCTCCGTCAAACAGCTTAAGCAATTGGTTGATAACCAGCGTCCACAGCATTGGTGATAAAACCCCACCCTGTGGCGCTCCTCTGTTTACAGATTTTTTTGCCTCGCATTGGCCCTATTACGACGTGATCATTCTTCAGCTTAACATGGACCTGATCCAATTTTTTAACGCTGGATGAACTTCAATTGAGTTGCGACTGTCCACAATTGCTCTTTTCGAGACATTGCTGAAAGCTCCGACAATGCCGATAAAAACAGCTAGAATATATTCCTTGTGTTCCAGAGCTTTCTCCATACTGCAATTCAGTATCGACTGTCTTGTCTTTGATGTAAGCTTGGCGGCCGCTGTTGTGTGATGGTAACGTGCTCCGCCTACCACGCCGATGAGTCTGGGTTCACGCCCCGGGAAAAGCAACAGCAAAATTTTAGAAACAAGTTTTTCAATTAGAAGAAATTCTTTCTAAGCGGGGTCGCCCCTCGGCGGAGTTTGGCAAGCACTCCGAGTATATTTCTGCCATGAAAAGCTCTCAGTGAAAACTCATCTGCCTTGCAGATGCCGCTCGGAGTCGGCATAAAAAAAGTAGGTCCCGTCCCGCCAATTTGTAGGATAAATTAAAAAGGAACACGACGCAGATTGGAAGAGAAGCTCGGCGGTAAAGATGTCAAACTAAATAGGCTTGTAGTCTTTCGGGTGCAAATTACTGTTTTTTTCGCTATCGGTATGAAGACTACTCCAGGCGTTCTTCAAGATTGTTATGGAACCCTTAAAGATTATTTTTAGCCATTCTATAATCGTTCCGTTCCTCAACAGATCTCTATATTCGTCCCAACACCCCTCACTTTCCTCAACTTTTGTAAGCTATAAAAATCTCTTTTACCTGCTCTCTAAGAAGACTCAACTTCTTAATCTACCATGGTTGCTTTGCTTTTTCCTCGAATCTTCTCAGAGGTTTGAAGTAGTTATTGCACTACTCCAAGTCTTCTACGGTGGCAACCTCCGTAGGTTGCCCCAGTCTTCCTGCTACTAACTTCTGGAATTTATACCAGTCCGTCGTCCTATGGTTTCTAAAGGTTTTTCTCTCCTTTAACCCCTATAGGGGGATGCTGAATCTGATATATACATGATTTTAAAATATGGCCTGTCAAGGACCCTCCATTCATATCCTGATATATTATGCTCAGAGTTCAATGTGATACCAAGCACATTATTTGACGTTGGCACAACATATGTAGGAACGCTAACCTTTTGGCCACCTGTAGACTACTCTTTAGTATATAACAAAGAACAGGTTCACCTTTATTGTTAACATCGTCCTCTCCGCAAATGCTGTGATGCTCATTTGCATTTGCGCCTTTGCCAAGCCATCCTCTGCACCCTTCCTTATCCACCAGCCTTTTGTACTCTTCTGGTGGGAATTCCACGTTATGAGCCATATAGCCGGATGCTGGGATAAGAACGGTTCTTTTTTCCCCTCTATTGTGACCACCGCTAGGTCTTCGATGCTTCTGAACCCCGTTGGAGAACTTATTTCCATGCCTGTTATCTTTTTACTCTTTGACTTATTCAGAAGCTAAAATATGTCCGTTTCTGGTACTACTCACAGCTAGGCATATATGTGCTTAATATTTGTTTTCAACCAATTATAGCTTTTCTTACTTGTTCGTGTTATAAACATAAATAGTTCTAAACAAGCTAAGCGTTCTTATTTCATTCCCGTTTCCCTTGCTCTAATTAACCATTAATTTTCAAAACTCAAACCAATTTCTAGGTTATACTGCTAAGTGCATTCCTGAATTCAATTAAAATGCAATTGGGAATTTTGTTGTACATATGAAAAACTTAAAATTCTGTTTAATACAGCTACACGAACGTAAGTGTTTACCGTTAACTAAGATTACCAAATTTCCTTAACATTCATTTTAAACCAAACGCATTGTGTGACAGTGAAAGCATACCTTAGCGACTAAGGCTTAGTCTATATAAGAGGTTGCATGAAGCCGCTAATTCTAAATCTTGTCAAGCATACAAAATCTACATATTGAAAATTTCGAATATATCCTAAAAATTCGAACTTGCGAGGAAAAGCGTTTTTTTATAGCTGAAAGTAAGTATCTTGGTCCTAGGTTAGGTTGAACTGGTCGGTCCGTGACGATCTCACATAGACTGAATGAATACATAGTGCTAGCAGAAATTAGTTTAACGGCCATACTCATATAAAAACCAGCACCTATGTTATCAGATAACTCCGTCCTCTTGCTGCTCCTAGATCTGATAGCTGTGTCACTCCTAAATGAGTCCCCTCTTTTTAGTGGTAACGGCAGCTTTGTTAGTCTATGGTTTTTGATATTCAACACTATGTAGCCTTGTGCTTGGTTCCATGCCTCTGCTGCTTCATCGATCAGGTGCAACTCTCGCCGTCTTTTAAACTTGCCCAATCCGATTTCGCCATCTACGGTATAAGCTTAGAAGGATCCGGATTTTTTCTAGGGATTGCTTACACTCTAACACATTTTAGATGTTGTGGTATGCGAGATTATTGTCTTAATCTGCTTCTTTGATCACGGCTACTACTTTCGTCTGAAAAACACTACAGCGATCTATCAGCTTGTTTAATCTATTTATTTTTCTATCAGCAGTATATACTGCAGACCCAACCCCTTTCCATTACTTTAGTCCGCCATTTGAGCGCCCATGCGCCAACTTTCCACGTCTATTGTAGCTCAAGAACCCCATTAAAGCGCAGCTTCAAGAGCAGGTAGTCGTTTCGCCCAATATTTGACCACGCTTTACAATATGGCCGTATGGTCTGCGCTCACGCTGCCCGAGGCGTTGAGTCTCGTTGCAGTTGATAACGCTATGTCCTTCGACACCAGGTCTACAAGTGGGATGTGCAGGAGGGCATACAACGCAGCCGTTTGGGCTGTTTTCAGGGCTGCTGTGGTGCTAAGCATTGATAGCTTGCATCCCCCTCTAATTTTTTGAGGTTGTTCTTTTCGCTTTGGCTGTCCACCAAACAAGAACTCCATAGTACAGGATAGGCGTAATAATCGCTTTAAGTATAACATTTATATTTTCTCAGACAGTAAAGCAGCACTGAAAGCCCTTGACTCTGTCACAACTAATTCTGAAACTGCAGTAGGCTGTCGCAGATCACTTAACGTGACGGCTGTACAGTTTACTCTGCATCTGGTATGGGTTCCGGGCCTTAAGGCATACCAGGTGATGAGATGGCGGATGAACTTGCAAAAAAGGGTACCTCCCTTCCACTTTCGCCATCCTTGAAGAGGTTGGGCATACCGCTCTCCACCTGTAAGCTCAAGATAAAGTAGACTCTACTGATGGAAGCGGGAGCCAGGTGGAAGCATCATGATAGATGCCACACGGCAAAACTCACATGGCCGGTAAGGAATGAGAAGAGATCGCGAGAGCTTCTCACCCTCCGTAAGAAGGATTTTTCCTTAGTTGTAGGTCTTTTCACTGGTCTTGTTTGTATTGGACCTCATGCGGAAATAATTGGCGCTTCATTTAATGATTATTGTAGAAGCTGCGGCAACGAAGGGGAGCTTGAAACTGTTAGGTATATACTCTGTGAATGTCCTGCGCTCGGTAGAAGAAGGCAACGTTTTATGGGCAAAATGTTTCTCGTAGATATGACTGATATAGCTGAGGTCAATACACGACGCTTAGTTAGCTTCACAAACTAACGAAGTGGTTTGATTAGGAGAGTAGGAACACATCCATGTGGTTTCACAATGGGCCTATAAAGGCCTAAGTGTGCCGCTCCGATGTGGACGGCAGCCACTTGAACCTAACCTAACCTATTGCTGAAAGTACCCACATCCTATCATTCTTTTGCATGCAAGAAGTGCGTTCGAGGCTTTATTCACTCTCTCCTCTACGTGTAGCCTCCATGACAGCTTACCATCTAGAATAACTTCTACATATATTGTACAAGGTTTCCACAGCAGCGCCACTCCTCTATCTTTGGCCTAGTCAAATTCGGAACCTTATACCTCTTAGTAAACCGGAACATGTTAGTCTTCTCCGCGTTGGCGTTCAACATTAGATGATCGAGACTTTCGCGCTGTGACCCAGGAATGGTTAATCCCAGGCAAGAATACTTCAGGCTTCAGTTATGGGGAATTTCACAATGTTCAACTTCGTGCAGGGTGCAAAACCTCTGTAAGCCAAAGGAAGCGAGATATTGTGACCATTAACTAATACCACCTTAACATTGTCAAAAAAAGCGTGTGCAATGGTTTAGCTTTATATTTCAAATTCCGCGATTCGTTCTTTTTCGTAAAATTACTGGACTTTTAAAGGACTTTAAAGAGAGCAAGAATATGTGAATCCAGCAATGAGTATGTTGATTTTTTGTATAACAGTGTAATCAGCTGATATGTCAATCAATTACAATTTTTTGAAATGAACATGTTTGTACTCTGTAAGCAAGTTGTGAAGCTTTAAAAATGAATTAAGCTTTAAGGCATACGAGTGTTTTCCGATAAGAAGTAGCCCATACTACAGAGTAAGTTTACAGCCCCGTCACATAAGATTATAGATTCATCATCGTCATTCACAGATGAGTACATTATATGTATCTGCATAGAGCACGGCACATCGCGCGACACTAACGCCATCTGGCATATTCAACTTTTGCTGGGTGTAAAGCAGAAGAAGAAGAATTTGACATTTGTTTTGGATATGAGTGCTTTCAGACTTTGCAAGTGTAAGTATTTTTCAAAGCCGTTTAAACTTTTCCAACCAAGAACTGCATTTAAACTAATGAATATTAGACAAAATATGTTAGCATATATTTTTCTTGTATAGTTTGGTGCCGTCCCTAGATGGGTCTAACATGTACAGTTTGCTAACCCATTGGTAACACATCATCTTTCCACATACGCTTTGTTGCATGCAATCGGATATTGTTTTTTCACCTATCCATATCCCACTCATATCCTTGCCAATCTAACCTTCTATAATATGTGTCGCGTGACCGAATGCCTCAGAGAGGTCAATAAAGACACGGACGGCTATATTTTTAGACTTCGGGACCTCTCGATTTTTTACAACCATTTTATAAGTTTCGTTTCATGCTTTTCTGCAAATTTCAGTACAAAATTGGAGAATCTTGCAATAGATTTTTGAGTAGCTTCACGTGGAGCTAAAGCCTTGAGACTTTGAGCATACTTCAGAACCCGATCGCAGTTAAGCATAGGGGTGGGGATCCAAGGATCGTGTTATTAAAAAAATAGCACGAGTTTCGAAATTTGGTGAAATCTTTTGATCGATTTTTAACTTCCCATTGAGATAGAAACTTGAAAACTTGCACATAATGTTGAGGAGGGTTGTGGGATAAAGGGCTTAAAACCTCTTGCAGTATGATTTCAAATTACCTAATTATAAAACATAATCTGAACAGAATAGTCTTTTTTACAAAGGGTTAAAATGCTTCAATGAACTACCTGAATACATAAAAAATAGTGATAATAACTTGTTTAAAAAAAGGTTATACACTTACGTCAAATTTATGAGGATAAAATAAATACTAAGATCTGAGCTGGTTTGTGATACGTATTCCTATTTTGTATATCTAATTCTAAAATTACAAATTTCCTCGTTTATATATATATATATACATATATCTATTTAAACTGATGTACCTATTGTTAAACTACTGTACCTATTGTTAATTAATGCAATAATTTTTTTTTTTCAATTGTATAAGCTAGGGTCTTCAAATCGTAATAAATAAATGAAATGAAATGAAAAATTAAAAGTATCATAAAAGCGACTCAAATCATTAGATCCAAAGTTTCGCAGGGTCAAAAATCGTTCTCGCTGTGAAATCACAGAACCTTTAACCTGTAATAAATACAAGTTTGTATGTATGTGTATCCGTCGTGTCCCACTAAATACTTAATTATTCCTATATGTTTATTTAGTATGATTTTCAATTGTATTTGTATTTACTTTTATTCCTTGTTATCGATGCCTGCCACGCAAATATTCGCACATAATTCTTACAATTTTCTTATTTCTTATTTTGTTTGTTCATCGATTGGCATAACTTAACAGTAAAAGTGCTTAGTACATCTGACGGGTTGTTTAGTGGCTGGCATATTTCGAGTAGTTTTAGCCACACGAAAGAAACTACCGAAAAGGAATTTTTGCATGCACGTTTCCATATCAATACATTTCAAGAGTTGTCTTCAATTTTAATTGATGCATTTTCTTTTCACCTTTATTTTAATTATTGTTACTTATTCTACTTATTTTATTTTATTTTGTTTTATTTTATTTTATTTTTTCTTGTTTTATTTAATTTAATTTAATTTTATTTTATTTTGATTGATTTTATTTTATTTTATTTTATTTTTTCTTGTTTTATTTAATTTTATTTTATTTTGCATTCTTTTATTTTATTTTATTTTACTTTGATTTATTTTATTTTATTTTATTTGATTTTTTCCTGTTTTATTTTATTTTATTTTGTTTTATTTCTTTTTCGTACTCGGCATAAAACAAGTAGGTCCCATCCCGCCAATTTATAGGAAAAATTTAAAAAGGAGCACAACGCAAAAACCACCTAAAATCTCTTCGGAAGTTATCGCGCCTTGCATTTATTTATTTTTTTATAATTGCAAGTCAATTTAGTTTAATTTTATTTTCTTTTATTTTATTTTATTTTAATTAATTTATTTATTTAATTTGTTTTTTATTTTACTTTATATTATGTTATTTTTTTCTTATTTTTCTTTTATTTTATTATATTTTCTTTTATTTTATTTTATTTTATTATTTTATCAATTTCTTGTCTTCAAGGCCAAGTTTGTTATTTTTTTTTTTTTTGTAAAATGTTTATTTTATTAAAGTTATTTTATATTAAATTATTATACATAGAAAACGAGTAAATTAGAAAAAAAAAAACAATATTCATTGACCGTATAGCGAACTATTTCAAAACCCATGACGGTTTATCATCAGCGATCCACACATTGAAGGCTTGACGTTTAGCGCATCAAGCCGTCAATGCACTTTGATTTTTTCTAATTTACTCGTTTTCTATGTAATTAAAAAAAAAGATTTAATGTAAAATAACTTGTAAAAAAAAACATTTTACAAAAAATATCAAATTTGGACTTGACGGCAACAAATTAATAGAATAGCTAATTATTTACAGACCAGAAAAACGAAACATAATATTTTATTTTTATTTTATTTTTATTATGTTTTTTTTATTTTATTTTTTTACTTAATTTTTTTTTTTTTGTTTTTTTATATAATTTTTTTTTATTTTGTTTTATTATTTTATTTTATTTTTTATGATTATTTTATTTTTATTTTTTTTTTTTTTTTGTTGAATTTGTTTTGCAATAAAATAGGTATATACAAACCTTTTACCTTATTATGAGGTGGTTTATAACTGTGTATCTCACATCTATTGCTAAAATACGTATATTTCCAAAATTTTTTTTTATATCGTTCGGTTTGATAAGCTGCTTTGGGTATTGGTTACTGTTGCGTTTTATTTTTTATATAATTATCATATTTAAAAAGTTTTTGCGTTTTGCTGTTTTGAGCTTAGAGTTGAACAATTTCAGGAGACCCACTGGCTATTGTTGATGGTCACCATTTTTTCACTTTATCTCTTTTTTATTTCGCCTTGCTTTCATTTGATTGGCGTGGTTAGGTATACAAAAAAAATATAAAGAAAACGCTGCTGGCGTTACTAAAACTTTTTTCAACTGCAACAAAAGCACACTTTTTTAATTTTCTTGTTTAAAATTTTAAATTGCACATTCGCACACACATTTTTTGATTTAATTTTTGTTTAAATTAAATTAATTAAATTTTTTTCACTTGTGTATCTGCAACAGCAGCAGTGATATGTACTCAACTCAATGTCTTCACCATTGTACACCAGGTACACACACACACACGAACACAGTCCAACCACAGACAAGCACCCACATATTGGTTGGTTGTCGTTTGCAAAACTTTCCCGTTTTCACAATATTCTCTCTATCACAAATTTCTCGCTCTCTATGTACCTCCCAATCCCTCTAATACTTTATACCCTTTTTAGATCTGACAACTTACATATATTATATTACACACAATTCGTTAACACGCACTCAATTGCAGACATAATTTCAGATTTTCCTTTAGTTTCATTTTGCTCTTATCTTTTCTTTAAGCTCATTTTTATTTTGCAATCGCTTCGTTTTTCCGCCACTTTAATTCCTAGTCACTACCTCATCTTCATTCACCTTCTCATTAAAGTAAGTAATCGCTGGAAATCTACTAGCACCAGTTCTCCTTCCATTGTGAAGCAGCTGATAAGGAGTAAAACAGGACCACATACATACCCACACATGCATATGCATGTAGTATGTACGTGTGCAGTAGTAAACTAAATTAGCAGAAATTGCAGCAGCATTTTAGGCGTTTCGCGTATGTTTTCGCAATGTGAAATTATTACAGTCAAAGCACCTGCCGCCGCAATTTAATTCACAACCATCAACATTTATGGACACATTTTTCGAAGCAGCGGCAGAGCAATGCAGTTAAAAAGATTTATAAGCTCAACAAATTGTTGTCATATTTTTTTATTAATTTTGCTGAAATAAATATACATTTGTTTTATTTAACTTTAAAAGATTACACACACATATGTATGTACGCAGGTAATATTTTTTTCTTCCCCACCACACATTTGTGTAATTGCTTAAATGCGCACACGCTTTCTACAATTAAATATAAAATAAATTAATTTGAATCTCAAAGAGACAAACCTGCGTTAACGCGAGCAATCCTAGCAGACAACTAATTTTAAACAGCATTTCACTTTTACCATGTGGCTCCTTTTCTGTTACTGCTGCTGCTGCTGCTGCTCTTATGTTACTGTTTAGTACTGTACTACTATAAAGAGAATTAGTATTGCCAACTTAATCAAAGAAATTGCAACAACGCGAATCAGCGTAGATTAATGAGATAACTATTTGGAACAACACCATGTCATTAGACACACTACCGCCGAGAAGTGGCTGTTGTTTTTCTTTTAGCCGCTTTGGGACATTAAGGGAAGCCGAAGGTCGTCGATAGGAACACTTTTCGCAACAGAGGATCTTTACTTGGTGGCATAACATGCCAGGGGTAGAATGGATGAAAAGAGGAAGGAGGACATAACTACTGAGTTGGAAGAAATAAATAGACGAATACTCATCTCCCTTGGTGATGCCGATAAATAACAATAATAACTTGACGCAATATACCTCCGACGAGGTTAAGGCGAAGCTTCCCTTCCACTTCTCGTAGCGCTCCTTTTGGTTTTTTCCTAGAAATGGGCGGGGCAGGACCTACGTATTTTTTCCGACTCCGATGCCAATCTGAATGAATTTTCGCTGAGACTTTCCATGGCAGAAACGTACTCGCAATAGTTGGGAAACCACTGTCGAGGGTCGCGCCGTTTAGAAAAAATTGTCTAAAGTAGTTTTATGCTGCTTTTCCCGGAACTTTAAACCAGACCATCGGTATGGTTGGGTAAGAGGCATTACCTCCATACAACATCGATAGATCCAAACGCAACTCTCAGTCAATATATATTTAGCTCTCGCTCGTCTTTAGTTTGTATACATATAGAAGCCACTTCTCTTTTAAACTCAGTGCAAGCATAATTACTTTAAACAAGCCAAATGTCTTTTGGTAAGGTGTCCCAAATGCCGTTTGCCTTTCCTATGATACAGAATATACAAACACAATTTAACCCTCTTCCGTGGCAGGCATCAGATGTGATGATAATTGGGGCAGATGCAGGCATATTTATGACAAGGAAAGTGTTTGGTGTCAGCTGGGCCAATACACGCCAATAAATAGAGGACGGTTCGCTACTCTCGATCTGTCATTTTAAAGATTTTTCGAAGGCAAACATACTCAAAACAAGAGTGATATTGAGTTCCAGAAGCGGTTGGACCTACGGTATTTGGCACAGAAAGGTAAAGGTTCTTTTAAATTCAGTGCATGCGTGATTGAAATATCTTCCACATTCGAACAATAACTTACACCGTGGATTGGTAAAATGTCCTTTTATTATACGCTGAAGTGATAAGGAAACCGAAAAGAGAAACAGTTTGTGCTCTGCCAAAAAACAGCGGCTCATTGCGTTCTTCTTATCTAGAACAAGTCCCAAATACGTCACTTTGTCACCAATCTTTAGGTATGTGTTCTTAACTTAGGATGGAATAGATTCAACGTTTTGTTTAGATTTCCCTGAATTAACATTCGATACCCGAATGTCTAGCCCCACGCTATTGTTTATAATCTTATATATATTATATTATATATCAATTAGGTTACATATAGTTTGAAGAAATCTTACCCGCATAGTAGCTTTAGTATAGCCCACAATTTTGCATATGACCCTCATCATAAGCCGTAAATGCTGGCTGACCTCACTTCCCAAAGTAGCAGAGAGAACGCTTCCTTGGGGGATGCCTATATTCTTCAATGAACCGTATTCCTACAAAAGGTTATTTATGCCATTGAAACTACTTTGAACGATATAAAAGAAATGAAAAGATTTGACGTATTCAGAAAATCAGGTCGGAAGCGCATTGACAAGCTTCCATTAGTTCATTGACGGATGGCTTCAGCCTTTTACGTATTGTTAAGATAAAGTAACCCGATAGCAAAGTTTATAGGATTGTCGTTTTATATGTTGGTGCAATATAAAGCCATTACCTGCGATTGGAATATCTGACTTATCGTTTTCTCGTTAAATTGGTAATCATAACAAGTAAGGCAGGCTAAGTCCGGGTGTAGCCGAACATTACATACTCAGCTGAGAGCTTTGGAGACAAAATAAGGGAAAATCACTATGTAGGAAAATGAACCTAGGGTAACTCTGGAATGTGTGTGTATGACTTCGGTATCAAGTGTAAGGTATTAAAGAGTATTTTAAAAGGGAGTGGGCCTTAGTTCTATAGGTGGACGCCTTTTCGAGATATCGCCATAAAGGTGGACCAGGGGTGACTCTATAATGTGTTTGTACGATATGGGTATCAAATTAAAGGTATTAATGAGGGTTTTAAAAGGGAGTGGCCCTTAGTTGTATATGTGAAGGCGTTTTCGAGATATCGACCAAAATGTGGACCAGGATGACCGACAAATCATATGTCTGGTACCGCTAACTTATTTATATATGTAATACCATGAACAGTATTCCTGCCACGATTCCAAGGACTTTTGAATGAAATTCTTTTTTCACCCAGATCATTTTGATATATAGAAGTTTATATCTATCTCGATTAGTTTATGCCGTTACGGGGAACCGTTATGCGAACAAAATTAATATACTCTCTTAGCTCTGCTCAGCTGAGTATAAAAATATTATTCCTCCATAAGTTAAGTACGAGGCGATGGTTAGACCTTCAGTCTTTCATTCAAGCTGTAGCTCGCACTCTATACCCGGAAAGCTAGCTGATGAAGAAGTGAAATTCAAAAACATGTACTAGTAACTATCGTCGTGTGAAATTGTTCTGTTATATCAAAACCAACCACCACCACGAAGGCTCCGGGTTCAAGGCCCAACAATATTTTTCAATTAGGAAAAATTTTTCGGAACGGGTCATCCTTCGGCTGTAGTTTGGCAAACATTCTATGTGTAATTCGGCCATCAAAAGCTGGTCAGCAAAAATAGGAAAATTAAAAAGTAGTACGACGCAAATTGGCAAAAAGCTTGGGCTAAGTCGAAATTTACTTTCATTTGTTAGTACAATTCCTGTTTTTTGCATGTGTTAGTAGGTATTACCGACAAAAGTCATCCTTTCAAAGACGGTGATTTTCGCTATTAAGAGTTCGAGCATTCCAAGTTCATGTTCCTAAAACCTTAGTTGTTTATTAAATTTATTTTTTGGTCTAATTCGATGCTTTTTTTCGTTTTCATAAGAAATGGCGTTTTTTCAGATTTCCGATTTTGAAAATATTTCCACTTTCCAAATTTGGGCATTTCTTCTCAACTCTGTTGTCAATTTTGAAGCTTAATTAACACTTAAGTTGAAGCTGGCATCACTGGTGCTGCTTAACTTATGCTCAAATATTGCTGGTTTTTGAGAGCAGTCTTTCCTGCTCCTAATCGGAGCTCAACTTAGCTTAAGGAACATAAACGAAACATTTGAGACTATTTTTTCTTCTCTCATTTCTCGTAATAGTAAATATCAATCAATTGTTCTTACATACATAGGTTACAATTGTAAATTTTGCTTCAGCTCCGGACCAACGTATCGCCTACATAGATGATACATAAAATATTTTTGAAGTTGTCGGTTCCCATCTTTTCTTATGGTCAAAATTTACATCGTCAGCTGACATTCCTTATCAGCTATAATCAGGTATTTCTTTTATGCGGACTAGCCAAATATTCGCATTCCATTATGTGTCTTGCATAAGCACGAAATGTTTTTTATTAAATCATTTACTATCCCAGCACTGTTACTTGATGTCTTCTTAAATGAAACTCAAAAGTTTTCTAACGTCACTTATGTTGTTGGCCTAAAGCAATTTTATCGTTCGTCTAATCAAGAGTAAGCTAAATGTTCACTTCAACGTTAACAGCACCATTCATTAAATCAAAGCCTGCTAGCGAAACTGTTATCATTTTGTGTTGAATGGCTTTGCTTATCAGCGCTCTCTCATGCGCATGCTTTTTTGGTGCCCATTTATTTCTTGGCTTCACTTTTACCTACATAGATATATATAATGAGACATTAAATACAGCTAATAATTGTTATGAGATTTGTAGATCTAAGTTAGCCGCGAGCTTAGAGCTTCTTGGTATAGAACGTTTCTATCTGTCGCTCTGCGTCAGACCTTGCTTTGACAGATAATCTCAATTCGATGTATGCTTAAGGTAGGGTCTAGCCAAAGTCAAGAGATAAAGCGAGAAAAAATGCTATGTAAATCAACCTTTAGTTCTCTAACTTTGTTGACAAAATTTAGGCTTGTTTTCGGTAAGGGAGCCGCTTAACAATATAACATCGATAAAGCTCGCCAATCATCCTTAATCATCGATAAGTGACCTAAGAGAGAGCGCACTTTTCCCCATTTTATCTTTCCTCAAATAAGTCTTCCCCAATCCTTAGGGAGCATATGGTGATGCTCGACTTAAGTTGGCAAAGCCGTATAATCTTTTTTGGAAACTAAAAATCAGCTCTAACGCATATAACTCCTTTTTGAAACCCGCTTTGAAATTGACAGGGAGATAATGCCTGTCGGTTCCATTGTCATGAATTGTACTCACATAACGCTAGATTAGACCTTATATACGATATTTATCAGATTGTTCCAGCGGTAAATAGCGTTTTTTTTTAGGACCGCCTTTCTTGTTGAATGGGATGTACACGCCTTTATTTTAATCTAGAGACGCTTGTCCGACCATTTTTTCATTAGAGTTTTCTTCTTCCTCTCTAAATAAACTGTTCACTACCTCGTTCCTCTCCCTTAAGTTTTGCTTTTCCCTTTTTTCTTTTATTCCATTCCCTATATTTCTTCCTTTCCCTACCTCTTCAACTATTTCCTTAATTTTCCACTCTTCTTCCGCTCTTTCTCCCTTTTACTTATCGTTCCTCTTTCCTGTCCCCTTTCTTTACGTCTTGCTTTAGACCTTTCCCCCTTACTCCCTCGATTCTGGAGTTAGTACCCCCGCTCTCTCCCCTCGACCCCTTTTTCTGCCTTTTCCACTCCCTTAACTTAACATCACTCTCTTCGCTTTCCATTCCTCTTCTGCTACTTCATCATTTTTTGTTTCAATGAAATTGAAATTGAGTGTACAATCGCGACTTATACATATGCATATGTATTAGAACTTATATGAAGGTATGCACGTATGCACGTATGCTTAAGGCGGTGACACAATGACATTTTTCATATAGATGCGTTTAACACAAGCTTATGCATTCCAATAACATCGCCACAATCAACCAAGATGTTGCGTTTGTAAATATGAAGGAACTTCAGACTTGGCAATTGAAGTTTATTACGTCTTGCCCATTCACATAAAAAATTTCGCGAAGCACTGTTGTAAACATTCTCCCTATACAACAAAAATATTTGCTAACATAGTTTGTGTCGTATTCGATTGTTATATTGCAGTTTTTAATTGCGAAAAATTTTAGAAAATTTACCAAGAAGTGGGAAAAATAATTTCACTTGCAAAGTGTGCAAACACCCTTAGCCAAAGAAAATGTCAAATTCTTCTTCTTATAATTTGCTTAGAACAAAATTGGGGAGTTGGCTACTTTTCAATATCATATGGCGCCATTGTCGCTCATTCTACCATTCTCCATAAAAATACGTGCAATCTACTCATAATGCATAAGCATGTGTTAAACTCATCTATATGAAAAACTGCTTATGTGTCGGAGCTATTATTCGAAAGTAGCTATGTAGGTACGTACGTACATTAGGGTGGTTCCTTTAAATCAAAGTTTAATTTTCCTTTCCCTCTTACGCGTTTCGACGCTTTACGTCTTCTTCAGGGAGTCTGATAATCATTGCCTTTACAACTTATTTCGTAGATTACAGGAGAAAAATTAATTACGTAATCTACGAAATTAGATGCATTAAATATGTGAGCAGCGCTACATTGGTACAACCAGCGGGCTTTGGGAGTGCAGTTGAACGAGCATATGACCGGTGTAAACAATATAAAGGCAACAACAGTACTGGCACATCACTTGGCTAACAAAAACCACGTAGCAGGTTCCCGAATACAAAAATATTGGATACAAAGAATAAAGAAAATATGAGACTGATTTTAGAAAGCCACCGTATACAACAACAACTAAACACTATATTTCAAGGATGATACAGTATTAAGATAAATGCAGAGCCAACAAGTGCAAACACAGGTATATAGGCACGGTGAGTTAAGTGCAAATAAAATGTACTCAAAAAAAAATTATTTGTATATAATAATGTAAGTGTCCAAATTTTGTTATTTGGTTGTATTCAGGGCCGGCGGCAACCTATAGTAGTATGGGTAGTACTACCCACTCGGAAATTCACTGAAAATCACGTATTTTGTGGAAGTTGTTCTCACGGTTAAAGCTTCTTCATAGCTTCTTCTTCATATAAGCAGGTTAGGAACATCATTAGCTTGAAAGTAAATAAATACTCCAAAAAAGCCACACACACACATGTGACAAGAAATGAAACAATCGCTGCTACATAAGAGAGAGAGCGCAGCCGACAGCGGGAATGCAAAGCAACTACACACACACGTAGTTATATACACAAAAAGACAATATGAGACACGGCAAGTAAATAAACCGCAGAAGTTTCTTGAACTAACTACGTACGATGTCAAAAGGATTGCATCCTTTTATAGGAGGGACTTCAAAGACCCTGAACTTATAAATGATAGAGATAGAGGGGGCGGAGTCATATTTTTTCACTACCCACTCGGGCTGAGCGCGTACCGCCGGCCCTGGTTGTATTATGCCCCTATTACAGTATACAACTCAACTTAGTTGGGTTGTAATTAAAACAACTCAACCTTCAGACAACTCAACTCCTGTTTGGTATTACGGATTACAACTTATTTCAGTTGAAATTGAATTGAGTTGCCAACTTCAGAAAGTGATGATTTGACAGATAAATAAACAGCTGATCAATTTGTGGCAGAAATTTAAGCATTTTCAAATGTGATTTTTTTATTAATATTATATGAAATCTATTTTATAATGACAAAAATGTTGGTGATTGACATTTCGCGAATACGGAAAACATTCGCGGTATCATTCCAATCCCTTGGAACTACCAAGCACCAAGTAAGAAAATGTTTAGTGATAAGTATCAATGGGACTCGCATAATTATTTCACCTATTTTGGCTGCATCCGAACTGCGGCCAGCCTCGTCCAACTAAAGTCAAAAAGTTATTCAATGTAATTCGTTTAAACGTTGTTTTTTCTAGAAATGTGTACACAATTGTTGATTATTGTTTGATTAAAAAAGGTTTAACTACCGGCTTTAAATGTTTTGCTTTTTTTTTGGTAACGTTTTATAAGCCCGTGCACCATCTAACTCTTATCAAAGGTGGTATCAAAAGACGGGCTTCCATCTCCGTTTTTAGGATTCGAGAGCGGAAATTAAAAATTTTATTTCTTTTGAAAGATATTTACAAAGACCCACAAAATGGCCCGAGAGGGTACGAAATATGAGGCCCGTTCCACAGTTTTTTTTGCACAGAACATCTTTCTGCGTTGGCGGCACGATTCGTAAAAATAACTCCGGTTGGGTCCAACACCTTTCTGCATAGCTGTGTACAAAAAATTTGGCAAAATACAACAACCACATGAAATTCGATTTTATTAGAAATACAATTTTTAATTTCTGTGGTAATTCTTTACGACAGCATGACACTGCTAATACGTGTCCAAAAATATCGAGAGAGGTATTAAACGATGCGTCTTGGCATCAGTATTAATAATCCGAAGGCGGGAAATAAAAATTTTAACTCCTTCAAAAGATATTAAACAAAAACCGAAAAAAGACAACAACATTACAACAACCACATGAAAATCGCCAACTTCAACTACAAATATCTCCGGACAAGAGATAAAATGTTTCTTTTCCGCCTTCGGATTATTGTTCTCGAGATTAATACGCATCTCGATATTTTTGGACGCGTATTAGCAGTACCATGCTGTCGCAAAGAATTACAATTTTTGTTTTCGGATTCTTAAATCGGAGGTCGAAACGTGTCTTTTGATATCAACTTTGAAAATCTTTGTTAAAAATTAGGTGGTGAACCGTCTTCTAAAACGTAAAATTTTTTCAAAACAACTGCAAAATTGCATGAGACAACTGCTAGTAAGCAGTTGTAAGATTTTGACGTCTTTGACGACTACACCAACACAAGGTTGTAAACGGCAATGCCACAAAAAGTTGTAAGACTAGACAACTCAACCGAAATTTTTTTTGACAGGTTGAGTTGTAATCTGTAATATCAAATTGCGAAATTTCAACTCAACCAGAGTTGAGTTGTAAACGGTAATAGGGGCATTAATGTTTTTTGTTCATTATTGTGATTTTTAAGAAATTATCTGACTCTCTGAAGAAAACGTGAAAGTGTCGAGATGCATAGGAGGGAAAAGGAAATTTTAACTTTGCCTTCTCAATTCTCGGCCCAAAAGCTCTTTCAAAGCAAAATGTTGTAAAGAGTTTTTTTTTATTTGTATTAGTCCCACTTGCAGAACGACAAGTTATCGTTCTAATACAGAATTAATTTTAAAATTTGTGAAAATTTTATGAGTTTTGATCTCTTATTTGAAGCTAAATCTGAATTAAAAAATAAAAGAAATTAAAAAAACTCTTAACAATTTAGCAAATTAACAAAGAACTTCCTAAAATAATGTATCCTTAATATAGGAGGATGTGGAGCTAAACGTTTTACATTTTAATAAGAACATTTCTACTTTATTTGATTCGTAAATTCTAAACGAACAATTAAAGGGTTTCCATCTGCTATGGAATATAGAGAAACAATTGCTAGTGACAATCATGAGATTTGTCAACTCTTTACCAAATTCTTTCATTCTAATAAGTCCGCTGCGATTGATTCATCATTTACAGATTAACCATATCAACTGCATTGGAATAACTCAATCTATTTCCTGAAGATATTTTATTACACCTTAAGACCCTAAAAGATTCCTCCAAATATGGTCCTAATATAATTCCAACATGTTTTCTTAAAAAATGTGCAGAATACATTTACCATCTCCTTACTGACCTGTTTAACCTCTCTTTAAAGTATGACATTTTTCCGATGGCTTGAAAGGAATCTTTTCTTATGCCAGTCCATAAAAAAGGAACCAAGTTGTGGTTGCTCCCTGCCATTCCTATGTTATTCAAAGCAATCCTTACTATAGTGTTAACTACTTTGTACTCTTTACTTAAATTTTTAAAATAATTTTTAATTGAGTTTTCGTGTTAACTTAAAAATTTTTGAAAAACTTCAAAAAAGAAAATTCTTATTATTATACAAATATTTAAACTCAAAAATAATTTTTTAAAAATAAAATAAATATTTGGTTTATTACCAAATATATTGGCGATCCCACCAACGAACTTTATATGTTTATGTGATGTGCAAAAACAATACCAAAAAATTTAAAGAATCGATGTATTGCAAAAATCTTAAACGTAAATGAACAAAAAGGATTTAAACACACTACAGCAGAGAAATATAAAAAGCCTGTAGAATTTTTTTCAACACATTTTCATTACAAAAAAAAAAAAAAACAGTGGAATTTGCAGTGTTTTCTGTTCCAACGGCAGTGACAATACATGCTTGCCACTAACTGAATACGGAATAAATTTTAAAATCACTAATGTACTACGAAAAACTGAACATGATTTAAGACATTTACAAGAAAAACAAAAGCCAAGCACTGCGCTCTCCCAACACATAATAAGCAGTGGCCATACAGCTGATTTTAACAACACCAAAATTATTGATAAGGAAAAAAGAGAATTGACCAGATACAGATTGGAAAGCTTGCACATATTGAGAAATAGAGAAAAGACGATCAACAAAAAAGAAGACTACGACTGCATAGGCGCTGCATACATGTTATGTTTAAGTAATAATTTTAGTAATGACAAAACTACCACGCAAGGTGGTACGGATGATTAATCTTTAAGTGTTCATACTGTTTATTGTTATTGTAAGTCAAATTGGTTGTTCTACATGTTAAATGTCATGAATGTTTATACATATACAATAATGTTTGTTATCTTTTATGAAAAATAAATAGTGCAGCCCCTGATGATGCTGGAATATTCAGCAAAACGTTGGGCAAGAAGGTGAAATAAATCGTTTATTTGCACCAAACATAATTAGGTCTAACTAGCCTACGATCCTTACTAATATAAGATATTTTAAGTTATTATTAAACATATTTTTTTTATTAAACATAATTGACAACAACTTCATAAAAGAAATAAATACAAATATTAAATCTAAATACAGATTACGACAAATTAATTAATAATAATCCGAAAATGGAACCCTAATTTTACCAGATTTGATGAACAAAAATTTAAAATAAGCAAAAGCAATTATCCTTTCTACATTCACTTATTCGTATGTGTGTGTATACACATTTATTTATTTATGTAATATTCTGTGCGTACGACATTTATTCCACGCACATATCATCGAAACGAAAATTTATAAAAGTTGACCACGTATTTTCTCTTATAACAAAGAGATTTTTGTGTGAACTTTGTGTATAATAAATTATTTAATTGAGTATACACTACATCAACTTTTCAACGAACAAATCATAGTGTATGCCATTTTTTGGAATCATTCGTAACCTTTAACGTCCTCTTCACAAATTACAAAGCCATTGCATAACAAAATCATTGCATAAACATCAACAACGATGTATTTAATGATTATAACGTCAAAAACGCAATTGATTCGCTTAAAGTCTTTAAATCATCAATCAACTATTTATTAATTTCTTTATTAATTTTTTTATTAAATTTAATTTTATATAAGTACAATTTTTATTTTAATATTAAATTTAAAATTTTGCAACTATAATATAAATTAAAATTTTATAATTTTAAACCTTTTAAATTTTCAAATTTATTTTAAGATTATTTTTATATTTTAACAATTTTATATAAATTATTTAAATTTACTTATTTTTTTTGATATAAAAATAAATATTTTATTTAAATTGTTAACTCCCTTTCCAAAAAAATTTTCTAATTTTCAAATTATTCATTTAATTTTTTTTATACGTTCACCAATACGAACCAGTAATTTTACAAATTTGGAAAATCAAAATAACAACTATACAAATAACACAATGACTCACAATACAACTCAAAATTCTAACATTAATACAACACAAAACAACATCTCTAACATAACACAAGATAACTTTACAAATATTTCTTCTACTAAATCTATTCAATTACCACAATTTTGGCAAGAATCTCCCGATGCCTGGTTTTTACTTGTTGAAGGACAATTTCAAATTAACAATATCAACGATGATAATTTAAAATTTCAAAATGTTTTAGTTTCTCTTCAACAAAATACCATATCTAAAATTTTAGACGTTATTAACGTTCATCCTCTTTTCAATAAATATGATACAATCAAAAAAATTGTATGTGAAAAATTTTCTCTTAGTGAAGAGAAACGATTAGAACAATTGTTTTCAAAAACTGAACTTGGTGATCATTCACCATCTGAATTATTCAGATTTATGAAATCACTTACTCCATTATAAGTCAAGAATTACTTTTCAAATTATGGATTCGTAAATTGGCACAAGAAATACAAATCCATTTAAATTCTAGTAACAATCAATATAAAGATGGAGTAATTATTTTAGCTGACAAACTTTCAAATTTAATCAACAAACCTCATTCCTCCAAATCTCCTTTAGTTTCGAGTATAAATAATAATATTTTAGAACAAATCGTTAAAGATTTAACTGAATTATCTACGGCTACTTATCAAAATTTAAATAAAATGTCTAATGATATTAATCAATTACAAATACATTCAAGATCTAAAGATAGAAATAGATCTAAATCTCGAAATTTTTCAAGATCCAGAAATTTTTCAAACAATCGTAATTTTCATTCACAAACAAATATTTGTTGGTATCACAAAAAATTTAAGAATAACGCTCTTAAATGTATACTCCCATGCAATTTTAATCAAAATCATAATTCAAATTCCGAACAAAATCTAAACTGAAACAATCCATTATGACGGTGACGGATAATGGAACTATTATTAAATCTACTCGTCGCCTATTCATATTTGATAAATTCAATAAACTTAATTTTCTTATCGATACCGGCGCAGTCGTATCAGTTATTCCTTTTTCTAAATTTAAAATTTATAAAAGAAATTCTGATCTTTCTTTGACTGCAGCAAACGGTTTTTCAATTGAAACTTTCGGTACAAACCCACTTAAAATTGATTTAGGTTTAAGAGGAGATTTTGAAATTCCATTCATTATTGCGAAGATTGATACGCCCATTTTAGGAGAAAACTTTTTAGAAAAATTCGGAATTACTGTCAATATTAAAAATAAAGAAATAATGGATTCTACTACAAAAATTAAAGCTGCTGGATCTTCTGGATTTTCTGATATTTTCCCACTCAAAATTCCTATTGTCGAAAATAAGTTTTCAAAATTACTTAATGAATTTCCATCTATTACCTGCGAACCAGATTATACTAAAAAAGTTAAAAACCATACGGTTCACAGGATAGAAACAAAAGGTATTTTACCATTTTCGAAACACAGACGTCTTGATCCAATCAAACTTAGAATTGCTAAAGTTTAATTTGAATTTTTAGTTAAAACGGGTATATGCAGACCTTCAAATTCTCCTATTGCATCTCCACTTCATCTCGTTCCTAAAAAAGAACCAAATGATTGGAGACCTTGCGGAGACTATCGAAGACTTAATTTTATTACTACACCAGATTGGTATCCTTACCACATATCCACGATTTAACAATTGATTTAAAAAACAAACAATTTTTTTCCAAAATTGATCTTGTGCGTGCTTACCACCAAATTCCAATGGCAGAAGAGACATTCATAAAACTGCAATAACTACTACCCCTTTTGGAATGTTTGAATTCGTAAGAATGCCTTTCGGTTTACGAAACAGTGCTCAAAATTTCCACAGCTTTATTAATGAAGTATTTTCTGATTTCGATTTTGTATTTACATACATTGATGACATTCTTATTGCCAGTGATAATGAAGATCAACATATAAATCATTTAAAATCAGTTTTCAAAAGACTTGAAGGATATAATTTAAATATCAAACCTTCAAAATGTACTCTCGGTGTAATTAAATTAAATTTCTTAAGTTACGAAATTTCAGGCGAAGGTATTAAACCAACTTTAGATCGAATCGAAATTATAACAAATTTTGAAAAACCGTTTTCTGTAAATAAGTTACAAAAATTTTTAGGTATGGTAAATTACTATTACAGATATATTAAAATGTAAGCAACAGAACTTAGTCCTCTGCACGAAATGTTAACATATGTAATAAAAACAAACTCAAACAATTAAATTGGACAAATTAAACGACAGCAGCTTTCGAAAATGTTAAAAAACTTTTTGCTAAAAATACTTTACTTACACATTTCGACAAAAATGGTACTTTATAATGAGCAGTAGATGCATCAAATGTTGCTATTGAAGCAGTTCTTCAACAAACTAGCAATAATATACTAGAACCCTTAGCTTATTTTTGAAGAAAATTAACTACAACAGAAACTAAATATTCAACATTTGATCGTGAACTTTTAGCAATTTATAATTCAATTAAACATTTTCTTGAACACCTTTCTGCGTTGGCAGCCTTCTGCCGCGCTTATAAAGAAGTACCCTGGGTGGGTCCAACACCGGTTTGGAGACCAAAACTATATCCACACAAAACACTTATGTTCACAGTTTTTTTTTTTTTGTTTGGTACTCAACATAACAACAATCACATGAATATCACTAAGTTCAACGGCAAATATCTCCGGATAGAGATACAATTTTTATTTTTCGCCTTCGGAGAATTATTCTCGAGATTAACACGCGTCCTGTGAAACCTCTCTCGACATTTTTGTGGGTAGCAAGCAGTCGATCCCTCAACTAGACTTTATCATAATAAAATTTATAGAAGTTTACCAAAAATGTAAACACGAGAAACGTCAAATTAAAATGTCCCAAAAACACCATTGTGAACTCACGTAAATTCACAATGACGAAAAAAGCTTTATTTGGAAGATTGCCAGATGGGCATGCATGATATGGTGAGAATAAGGACAGGGATAGATATAGGGTGGTCATGATTGCGATAGACAAAAGAAATACCGTGGGAAACGGCAAATGGAAACGGTTCTTTTCAGCGGTTTGGATAGTATAAAAGGGGTAGCTGGAGGAGAACAAAAGTAAAGTAAAATATAGCAGCATATCGGGCTAAAGTGCGCGCTCCGCTTTATAAAAGGAAAATACATTTTGATTTTTGTGTGTAATACATCTTGAATATATTGCTCAATTTACAAATGATATTCAATATATACGTGGAAAAGACAACATAGTTGCCGACACACTTTCCCGTATTCCAGAAGTAAATGCAATTTCAACTCAAGATATAAATTTAGAAACTTTATATAAAGAACAACAAACTGATACATTTTTACAAAAAACCATTTCTGAACAAAATTCTAAAAATAATTTAAAAGAAATTCATATTCCAGTTATTAATTTAAATATATGGTGTGATGTTTCCCTACAACCTTTTAGACCTTATGTTCCACATTCTATGAGAAGAATTATATTTGACAAAATTCACTCATTATCTCATCCAAGTATAAGAACAACTAGAAAATTAATTCAAAATAAATATTATTGGCTTAACATGCGTAAAGAAATTAACGATTGGACTTCATCTTGCATCAATTGTCAAAAATCCAAAATTTCAAGACATACTAAATCTCCTATTCAAGAAATGCAAATACCATCAGGTCGTTTTGAACATATTCATATGGATATTGTTGGACCTCTTCCAGTTTCAAATGAAAATTGTTATATTTTAACAATTATTGACAGATTTTCACGTTGGCCTGAAGCTTATCTACTTAAAGATATTTCAACAAATACTATAGTAAAAACTTTTATTCAAAATTATATACCACGATTTGGTATACCATTGAATATTACAGTAGATCAAGGTTCACAATTCACCTCAAAATTTTTTACAGAATTAACTAAACCTTTAGGTTCTCATAAAATTCATACATCTCCTTACCATCCCCAAGCAAATGGCATGATAGAGAGATTTCATCGAACTTTAAAAGCAGCAATTATAGCATCAAACGACTCGGTTCATTGGTCTGACATTTTACCATTCATTCTACTTGGTTTACGAACTTCTATTAAAGAAGATTTAAAATGTTCATCTGCTGAACTTGAAAACCTGGTGAACTAATTGTTTCAAATAGTAATAAAGACCATGATTTTTCTAATGACGCTCTTCAAAAAATAAGAGAATATTTTTCGCTTGTTCGTTCTAAAGTTTTTCATCATAACAAAGAAAACTTTTTCGTTCCTAAAAAATTAGAAAATTGAATTGTGGGTATGTTTTTGTTAAAGTTCTTCGTAAATCTAATTTAGAATCACCTTATGAAGGACCTTTTAAAGTTATTTCTAAGAAACATAAAACATTTACAATTCAGTACAAAAATACTATTAAAAATGTTTCGATTGATTTACTTAAACCAGCAAATATACTTATTAACACTAATTTAAATACAAACATAAATACATTAAACAAAAAAAAAAAGCAAAAAAATGTTACATTTAATATTAATTAATTATTTATTGGTTTTAAATTTTTTTGGAGGGGAGTAAATATAATGTTAACTACTTTGTACTCTGTATTAACTTACTAATTTTTGAATAACTTCAAAAAAGAAAATTCTTATTAGAATAAAAATATTTAAACTAAAAAATAAACAAAAATAAATTTTTAAAAATAAAATAAATATTTGGTTTATTATCAAATATACTTACTAATCACCTGACATTTTCGATTTCCATGATCGATAGTTCTCAGCATAGGTTTTTTAGGGCCAAATCTACCACAAGTAATTTTCTTGAATTTATAACTCTCATCTATCTCTCATTTGAAGGGTTGAGACCGAAAAAATCGTCCTATTTGACTTAAATGGACCACCCTAATGCACATAAGTATGTGTAATACTTATATATACTGTCACGGATATTAGCATCACTAAGCTATACCATCACTAAGGCGGTGCTAAGGCCATGCTAAGCGATATTTACGTCAATAATCAAATCATGTATACACATATATAAGGCAGCCGAGAAATATCACACACAGATGCATTTACTTATACGCCTATGTGTGCGCGAGAAACTGTAAACTACAAACATTCACATCAATAATTCAATCATTATGTATCTACATAAACGAATAAATAATTGCGTCTACACATATGTACCATGTACGAATACGAGCAGCGGAGAGTCAATGCGCAAACACATGCATATATCTGAGATACTCCTATAAGTATGCAATGAGAAAAACTATAAAATTGTGCAATTGTAGTTACAGCTGAGAAGTTTGAGAGCTACTGGACTAGTAGATTCTGGAAGCGACTAGAAGATGCGAATGTTAAAATCAAAGAGTATAAAAGGCGACAGATGTAGAGGCGCTGTAATTCAGTTTGATTTGAGTTGTTAAGCAGTTACGACTAAGACGATATCTAGCGAGCAACAGCAGTATTATTTTGAAAGTCAGTTTCATTTAAGCTATCAGTTTGGTTATTAAGCTATTCGTTGCACAGTTTGAGTGTTATTGTGAAGTATTTTAATAAAGGCCATTTTTCCATTATTCAATATTGGAGTTATTTATTCAACAGTTTAGCGATACGAACCTAGCAAAAGGGAAAATAAGAGGATTTGCATCAAATTCGTTACAATTGGTGTCAGAAGAGGAATTGTTAAATAAATTCCAGAGGACAACAAGGACATGGCAAAGTTCAGTGAATTGAAGATCCAGCAACTAAAGAAGGAGTTGGAGAGCCGTGGATTGAATACAAGCGGCGTTAAACTTGAACTTCAGGCACGGCTGCGAGAGGCAATGGAAGCAGAAGGAATTGATGTGGAAGAGTATGTCTTTCATCTTGATGGCGAGGAGACAACAAAAATTGAAGAGAAAAACGAAACATCGCAGACGGTTACCAGCACAGACTTGAACATTATTTTAGCTGCAATATCTGCTCAAACATCGACAGTGTCATCTCAACTGGAAGAGCAGAAGACATATATGGCATCACAACTAGAATCGCAGGAGACACGCATAACATCGAAGATTGAAGCACAAGAAACGCGAATGTCAGAAATGTCGACACAGATTACATCGAAGATTGAATCCCAAGAGACACGTATAACATCAAAGATTGAAGCAAAAGAAACGCGTATTTCAGAAATGTCGGCACAAATTTCAGCACAGATATCATCTCAGATCTTCACACAACTAGAAGAGCAGGAAGTCCGTATATCATCTAAACTGGAAGCGCATATGGAAGAAAAACTAACACAGTTTCATGAAGGCTTCAGTGGTCGACAGGATAAAATCGAGGCCGAGGTGGATGCTTTGAGAGGACGTATCGAGCAGTTACAACTAAATCTTCCAGCAGTTTCAGCGAGTAATTCAAAGGTAAAAACACCATCCTTTGACGGTTCTGTTCCTTTCCAGGTCTTTAAGCTACAGTTTGAGAAGACCGCAGCAGTGAACAACTGGAATGCGGAAGATAAAGTTGCTGCACTGTTCGTGGCATTGAAGGGGCCAGCAGCGGAACGTCACGGTAGTACACAATTTTATAGTGGCAGAAATTGTTGATGAAATCATAATTGGAGTGGACTTCTTAATCGACCAGGGCATCAAGATCGACATGCAAAGCAAGACGATGCGATATAAAAACATGGATGTACCACTTAATTTCGGCTACGAGAGAGGCTACAGCAGTAAACGAGTGCTGGTGGAAGAGAGTCAGCAAATACCACCAAAATCCGAAGCAGTCATCTGGGCAAAGGTTGATGGAGATTGTGGGACAAACAAATTGTGGGTTGTCGAAGCAGCAAACAAATCAGCACTAAACATACTTGTAGGAAAAACCCTGGCTATGACAAAACAAGATGGACGTATTCCGGTAAGAGTACTCAATGAGTTCAATTCACCACTCAAACTAACTAAAGGAGCTATTTTGGGAAGATGCCAAGAGGCTGAAGTAGTTATTAACTGTGAACATCACGGCATGGACGCAGGGGCTAGAGGAAGCATATCAGAGTAAGGCAAAACAACTGCTCCTAAAGTACGCGAACATATTTGACCAGGATGATTCTAAACCAGGCCGCACCAACGTCGTGAAACATCAAATTGACACTGGAGATGCGAGGCCGATCCGTCAAGCTCCACGTAGTGTTCCACTGGCGAAGCGGGAAGTTGTGAGTCAAATCATTCAAGAAATGAGCGACAGCGGCGTCATCGAACCATCAGCTAGTCCATGGAGCTCACCGGTAGTACTTGTAAGAAATAAGAATGGAAAAATGAGGTTTTGCGTGGACTACCGGAAGTTGAATGACATAACGAAAAAGGATAGCTACCCATTGCCAAGAATTGACGACACTCTGGACTCGCTATCTGGTACGAAATGGTTTTCCACGCTGGACTTGAAAAGCGGCTACTGGCGAGTGGAGGTGAAGGAGGAAGATAAAGAAAAAACAGCCTTCAGTGTCGGTGATGGTCTTTGGCAATTTACAGTGATGCCTTTTGGACTTTGTAATGCACCAGCTACTTTTGAGAGACTCATGGACCAGGTACTGAAAGGACTACATTGGAAAACATGCTTGGTGTACCTGGACGACATCATCGTATTGGGCAAGAATTTTGATGAACATCTTAGGAACTTGGAGGAAGTTTTCCAAAGAATAGCTGGCGCTGGTCTGAAGTTAAGTCCCAAAAAGTGTGCGCTGTTTAAAAAGGAAGTAAATTATTTGGGTCACAAGGTAACGACAGAGGGCATCTGCACTGCGAACGAAAAGATAGAGGCTGTAAAGGATTTGCCAAGACCACAGAACCTACATGAATTAAGAAGTTTCCTTGGGCTGTGCACATATTACCGCCGATTTGTACCAAATTTTTCCAGCGTAGCCCATAGCCTCCATGAGCTTACAAGAAAAAATAAAGCTTTTGAATGGAAGAAGGAGCAAGAAGTGGCTTTCCAAACATTGAAGGAGCGTTTGTGCACTGCCCCAATGTTAGCATATCCGATTTCAGGAGCAACATTTATTCTAGATACATATGCGAGTGGATATGCTATAGGAGGCGTTTTATCACAACTGGTCGATGGACAGGAGAAGGTAGTTGCATATTACAGCCGTTTGATTGGAAAACCAGAGAGGAACTACTGAGTTACGCGTAGAGAGCTGTTGGCATTGGTAGAGTGCATTAAACATTTTCACAAATACCTCTACGGCCACCGATTCCGTGTCAGGACAGATCACGCAGCGTTGAAATGGCTTCTGCAGTTCCGTAATCCGGAAGGACAATTGGCACGGTGGATCGAGCGACTACAAAGCTATGACTTTTCCATTGAGCATCGAAAAGGTAGTACCCATGGAAATGCCGATGCAATGTCACGAAGGCCATGTAGTTTGGAATGCAAGCACTGTTCAAAGGCCGAGGCTAAAGAAGACATTATAGATGTCCGGCTAATGACTATAACGTGTACGGATGAATGGGACAAGGAACAACTAAGAAAGTGTCAGCTAGAAGATACAGATCTGTCACATGTTATGCAAGGGCTCGAACGAAACGAAAGACCAAGCAGAGAGGAGATGTCAGCAGAGAGTTCCATTGCGAAGTCATATTGGGCACAGTGGAACAGTTTAGAATTGATATCCGGTTGCTTGCATCGAGTATGGGAGAGTGAGGATGGTCAATGCAAGAAGAAACTGATAGTTGTTCCCAGAAAGAGGATTCCCGACGTGCTCAGCGAGCTGCAAAATGGTCCAAGTGGAGGTCATCTTGGAATCACGAAGACACTCGAGAAAATTAAGCAGAGATTTTATTGGGTTGGTTGCCGTCAGTCGGTCACCGAGTAGATTGCCAATTGCGAGGTATGCAACAGAGCGAAAGGGCCCAAAACTCGAAGCCATGGCCAGATGAAGCAGTATATTTCAGGTGCACCATTTGAAAAGATCGCCATGGATGTCGCAGGTCCATTTCCTACTAGCAACCGCGGAAACAAATACGTACTGGTGGTTATGGATTATTTCAGTAAATGGCCAGAGGTATACCCAATCCCAAACCAAGAAGCAGAAACAGTAGCAGAAGTGGTTAAAAACGAATGGGTTGCAAGGTATGGTGTACCAATGGAGTTACATTCTGACCAAGGCAGGAATTTTGAATCAGCTGTGTTCCAAGAAATGTGCAAGAAGTTGGGCATTCGAAAAACACGGACAACTGCATTGCATCCTCAGTCCGATGGTATGGTGGAACGTTTCAATAGAACATTGGAGGAGCATTTAAGGAAAGTAGTAGACAAGCACCATAATGGATACGCACATATCATTATTCTTGATGGCCTACCGATCGGCAGTACATGACACAACGGGCCAAACTCCCGCAAAGGTAATTTTTGGCAATGACCTTCGACTGCCAGCTGATTTGAAGTATGGGATAGATGCCGATGCGGAAAGGAATGTCAAGAAATCCACTGGTGTCTTGGAAGAAGAGCTGAGAGAGATACACGATCTGGTAAGGCAACGAGCAACGATTATGAGTGACAAGATGAAAGCGAGGTGCGATAAAGCAATTAATTCGGAAGGGTTTCAGGAAGGAGATTTGGTGCTGCTATACAACCCACAACGAAAAAAAGGTTTGTCCCCGAAATTGCAGTGTAACTGGGAAGGCCCATACAAAGTTGTAAAACGGATCAACGATGTAGTATACCGCATACAAACCACTACCAAACCAAGAACCAAAATGAAAGTGGTTCATTTGGAGAGATTAGCAGCGTTTAGATCGAGAGATTTATCTGATCGGGACGATCAGACTTAGGTGGAGGGCAGTGTCACGGATATTAGCATCACTAAGCTATACCATCACTAAGGCGATGCTAAGGCCATGCTAAGCGATATTTACGTCAATAATCAAATCATGTATACACATATATAAGGCAGCCGAGAGATGTCACACACAGATGCATTTACTTATACGCCTATGTGTGCGCGAGAGACTGTAAACTACAAACATTCACATCAATAATTCAATCATTATGTATTTACATAAACGAATAAATAATTGCGTCTACACATATGTACCATGTACGAATACGAGCAGCGGAGAGTCAATGCGCAAACACATGCATATATCTGAGATACTCCTATAAGTATGCAATGAGAAAAACTATAAAATTGTGCAATTGTAGTTACAGCTGAGAAGTTTGAGAGCTACTGGACTAGTAGATTCTGGAGGCGACTAGAAGATGCGAATGTTAAAATCAAAGAGTATAAAAGGCGACAGATGTAGAGGCGCTGTAATTCAGTTTGATTTGAGTTGTTAAGCAGTTACGAGTAAGACGATATCTAGCGAGCAATAGCAGTATTATTTTGAAAGTCAGTTTCATTTAAGCTATCAGTTTGGTTATTAAGCTATTCGTTGCACAGTTTGAGTGTTATTGTGAAGTATTTTAATAAAGGCCGTTTTTCCAATATTCAATATTGGAGTTATTTATTCAACAGTTTAGCGATACGAACCTAGCAAAAGGGAAAATAAGAGGATTTGCAGCAAATTCGTTACAATACTTATACTAATACACATTGTGTATGTTTAGTCGTATTGAGTGGAAAACTAAATGGAAAATTTTAACAAAACCGCTACAACAACAGCAAAAATGTCTACAATGTCTACCTTTCGAACCACTCGCTTATTCTTTTAGTTCTCACATAAATGTCTTTATATGTATGTATGTGTGTATGTGTGTACGTATAAATACTTACATTTGTACGTACAAGTCGCACACTTGGCAAATATGAAATGAGCTTTTGAAAAGCCGTTAAGTTGACGTTGTTTGTAATCAATGTATTCTAGTACATATGTATGTATGTATGTGTGTTTGAGCAAGTAGGCTAACAATATAAACGTAGTGGTGTACTTAAGTAAGTGTAAACTAATAAAATTTAAGCAGCAACAATTAAGTATACTCATATTACAATTACGAAAGCCCCATAAAACTATAAAAAGAGTTCATGTATTAAGAGCGTTTGATAGTTTGAGGATCTCTGGTATGTTTGTATGTGCTACATTAGAGCGTGTTACAAATAAATGTTTAAAAAGTTCCCCCTTCGGCTCGAGTATTTAAACTTATTATTATTATTATCATTACCATTATTATCATTGTCATTATCATTATTATATATTATTATTTTTTTTTTTTACGTAGGAGTAAATGCTTTATGCACTAACCGGGTTGTTAAGCCTCGGTGCTACTCTCTGTAGCAGCGAGCCTCTCCGTGTAGGACTCCCTGTTTTTCTTCATGGGCTATCCACTAGAACCTAACCTCCCACGGCCTGCGGAGTTTCCGTACCTGGAACCGAGTTTAGCATAACTTGGGGTACGGAAGCGGAAGCACGCTACGTGAGCTCTTTGGCTACCTTCACGTTATTGTGCTAAGCAACCATCTTGCCGTTTAGCGAGGAGAATATTCCTTCCATATCTGCTGACCATGTCCCATCTGTCACTTCCGCAGGTCATTTCATGGATAATACTGCCCGGGGATAGGTCGCCTAATGTTACTTCCACTCTTCTTCGTTGCTGTGCGAAGTGACCGCATTCGAAAAAGGTGTGGCGTACGTCGTCTATGAGCCCACAATATAAGCAATTCGGATTTTCAACCTTGCCCATCCTGTGGAGGTATTCCCGGAAGTAGCCGTGGCCACTTAAAAACTGTTCTAACCATGGCTCCAGCTCGGGAATTAGTTCCCTAGTCCACTTGCCTGCAGTACTGCAGCTCCATTGCTATTGCCAGCGTCGGATACAATCTTTTCGAGCCTGCGCGGCAGCAACATCTCTGCGTACTTCTCCTCGGAGGTGGTAAATGGATTTCCTCTCCTCAGCGAGAAGATGTATCGGTATGGTTCCCGCAATAACAAGAACTGCGTCTGCGGATACCGTGCGGTAAGCTGAAGCAATTCGTAGCGCCCCTCTGCGTTGGACAGAAGTAATAGCTGCTCGGTACTTTGGGAATTTCATTGCATCCGCCCAAATTTCTGCACCATACAAGAGTATAGAATCCGAAGCGGAAGCAATCAGCATTCTTATACATTGCCATGTTTGCCATTAATCGACTTAAGTATCCTATTATCTGTGCAGTTTTCTCGCAGGCTCCTTGAAAGTGTTCCGAGATGGTTAGCTTGCTATCTAGCATTACCCCAATGTATCTTCGTGTTTGTACTTCTTGTTCCCCAACCATCATATTGATTATGGTGGGTCGTCTCTTCGTGAGGATCACGATCTCAGTTTTCGCTGTCGCAGTCCATCTATTTACACTGCACATTACTTGGTTTAATTTAAACTGCGCCAGCTCGCAGTTCCATGCTGTAATTACGGCAGTAACGTCGTCTGCGGAAGCGACAAGAAAAGCACTTTCTGGCATGTGCAATATAAGGAGGCTGTCATACGAAGCATTCCAGAGGTCGGGACCTAACACAGATCCCTCGGCTGCTCCGCCTGTTATCCTCACCTTTCTCTGACCTTGATTTGTTTCGTACGTGAGCCAGCGATCTTTTGGGTAGTCCCTTAATATGGCTAGCAGATAAGGAGGTACCTTGAAAGTGTTTTAGCGCATCGAGCATGTAGTCCCACTTGACGGAATTGAAGGGGTTTTTCACGTCCAGCGTGACCAGTAAGACAACCGACCTAGCTTGGTGGCACGTGGTTTCGGCTTTCCTTACCGCATTTGTAACCTCGGCTATGGCATCTACTGTGGAGTGACCTTTCAGGAACCCATGCTGCCGATGGGACAGAGCTCCTCCATCTTCAACGGCTGCTATCAGCCGTTGTTTAAGGGGGCTTTCCATAATTTTCCCGGCCGTGTCGAGCATACATAATGGTCGAAAAGACGACTGGGAGTTCGGGTCTCCCTTGCCTTTCGGGATTAGCACGAGGTGCGCTGTCTTCCACCTTGTTGGAAAGATCCTGGCTTCCAGGCATTTGTAATACATATGCAGCAGCAACTCAAGACTGCTCTTAGCAGCCAGTATTATTGCTTCAGCTAGTATCCCATCCGGTCCTGGCGCTTTACCGGGCTTCATTCTGTGTAGTTAGAGATATACGCCGCCGATAAACGCTGCCGCCGCCGCCGATTATCGTCGTTTTTTGCACGCTGCCGCCGAATGTCGGCGGGGCGGCGGCGGCGCGTTACTATATTTTCTAATGTTTTAATAATATCTAGGCCATTTATTGTTCATATCGAAAATTGGTCCGATATGGTCGAAAGGGGTATCAAGGGATACGCGTCACTGCCAGTTATAAATATCCAATAGCGAAATTTAACACTTTCTAACCGTTCAAGAGTTATTTTAGAAAACGGGCGCTTTCAATGCCAGCTTAACACGGATTTTTCATCACCGAATTCACCTAGTTTTAAAACAAAACACTAAAAGAAAAGTTATATATTAAATTTAAATGCTCACTTTCCACAGTTTTTTCAAAAAATTAAAAAAGAAAAATGAATTTAAATAAAATGACCCTAGTCGAACATGTTTCCAAATTATCCTCAAGTTGGTAAGAAAGAAAGTTACCCGAAAAAGGTGCCGATTTTTGAAAGAATAAGTGAAATCAATAAATAAATAAATGTAAGGAACGATAATCTCCCAAGAGATTTTAGGCGGAGCTTCTCTTCAAATTTGCATCGTGTTCCTTTTAATTTTCCCTAAAAATTGGCGGGACATGTAGGTCCCATGTTTTATGCCGACTCCGAACGGCATCTGCAAGGCAGATGACTTTTCACTGGGAAGCTTTTCATGGCAGAAATACACTCGGAGCGCTTGCCAAACATTGCCGAGGGTCGGCTCCGCTTAGAAAAAATTCTTCTAATTGGAAAAACTTGTTTCTAAAATTTTGATGTTGCTTTGCACGGGGCATGAACCCAGGATCTTCGGTGTGGTAGGCGGAGCACGCTACCATCTCCTTAGTAGGCTTCAGGGGCTTAAATACTCCTTTGAAATGATTCTCAGCTCATACTTAAGTTGAAGATATAGGCACATATGAGAATGGTTTGAAAAATCACTTTATTTGCTTAACTATAATATAGCGTCTGAAATGTTAATTTTGATTTCCCTAAGTTGGCGGCTCTATTCCATACTAGTCCCTTGGAGTGAATCATATTGTATATAGTTTATCAACCGTGTTTCAATATCACCTGCACGATAAGGCTCCTTTTACAAATGTGAATACGTAGGCACATATTTTAACTAGGTTAGGCTTTGTCCATCGCAAGAACACTTAAAATGGTGAAGCAAAAGCTTTCACAAGACAGTCGAACAAATGACCGGGTGTTCTACAACCCTAAGGTAGGGGATAGTCGAACTAGTCTGAAAACTTAGGGCGGTCATCCTTAATGAGCTCTTATATTATAAGGCCGAAAACAAAGACTATTGAAAACAATGTTTCGAACATAAGCGTCTGCAAATTTTGGTCCACATTTTAAAAATTGTATCCACGGTGCTTGTAAAGCTTAAATTATGTAGATGCGCAAAGGATTATACGCGTTTCACCCATGAGTTACGCAATGATATCCACTTAGACTGCTTTTGATTTCGAGGTTGGCATCTTTGGCCGATTAGTTACTCCCTAACGTGTGAAGGTGTTTTTTTGGTGTATCTCGGCAGTATAGCGCCAAAAAGTTTTCGGAGCTATATTTAGACCTTCTTGGAAAGTGACGTCGACGAAAGTATGAGTTCGAAGTCGCAGTCCTATAGTTTCTGCGCTGGCATATGGTATGAGGGCCGGGAGGCGTGGTAGCGACTGGTGGTCGGGATTGCTACTGTTCGCACATTGGGAATTGTACCTCATGGAAATAGCCGAAAAAACTGAAGGCGTCCTTTGGCGCGATCAACAATAGCAAGCATTAATGATAATCGTTAAAACTGTGCCACGAGAGTCATGACTATTAGATAATTGATAGCAGCCGTAAATCACCTTTCTGCGTGATCAGCATGGAGCCACAAATTATTTAAATATGGGGAGTGTTATCGATGTGATGGTTCTTTGCCGGATACAGATCCGGTACACTCCGGTAACTCAGCACCATTAAGGTGCTGGCCAGACCATCTCGGGAACGATTTATGTGGCCACATTAAACCTTCAGGACATCCCTCCCTCCCCACCCCAAATTCCATGAGGAGCTTGGGGTCGCCAGAGCCTCGTCTATTAGTGAAACAGGATTCGCCGCGGATAGGTGAGGTTGACAATTGGGTTTGGAGAAGCTGTATATTGCGCTGGCAACCTGAAGGGTTGCGCTATACAGCCCCTTGAATCTGGTAGTTTAGTCGCCTCTTACGACAGGCATACCTACCGCGGGTATATTCTGACCCCCTAACCCGCTGGGGGTATGTTTCCATATTCATTAGTTGTGGACAATGTGATACTCTGAAGTCCAGCCATTCAGCATAAAGGTTACGCCGATCTATTTCTCGGCGCGCCGATCCCGCCGCCGCCGCCGGTATATAATAGATCCTACGCCGCCGCCACCGATAAAGTTATCGGCGTAAACCTCTACTGTGTAGGGCCGCTTTTAGCTCACCTTCATTGAACGGCTGCACGTTGCACAGTGTAACTTTTTTCAATTTTAGGATGCCAAAAGTCCAAAAAACAATGTTCTCCAATCTCAAAAATGTCTTGACATGCAACAGATTAATAACCAACTGTTAAGAAAATATATACACAGCAAAGTAAAAAACCCACAATCACCATGATAAGCATTATGAAACTTGGATAATTGAAACATGTGTAAAAATCATTTCACAGTCCAAAATTTTTGACCAATTTTGTGGCCATGTGGTGGATTTTTCGATGACTGTTTTGACTTCAAACTATTTTATTTAACATACTTGGGTAGTTAATAACAACATAAGTAAGTTTCAGCCACGTAGGCATTTTTCTTAAATTTTTTTTTTGTTTTAGACAGCCACTAAAAGTTTGGTAAGCTTAAAAAGTTTTTCGTTTTCAATAGAATAAAACTTGCCTGATTCCGCCCAATTTCATTGAACGAATACATACACATTAAAGGGAGTTTCATATAGTTTCAGATAAAAAGAAAAACCATTGCGAAATTTTGCGTTTTTCTTTGTAATCGCAAACTTAAGGTCTCTATGACCGCGTATGAACCGCAGTGACCTAACAATGGAATGTCCTCAATTCAAGTCTACAATACTAGATCCCAAAAAAAGACAGTTATACCTGAAATGGTAAAAACCCAGAAAAAGGAAACTTGTGCACTGAATAGAGAACAAAGCTAAAAATGAATCATACCAAAGACGGACTGCATTGAAGTAAAACCAACTGCACTGTACTAAATTTTCATATATAATCAACTAGTTATGACTCTTTCACGAAAAGCACTCTTTGAAGTTTGGCTAAAAAGCAAAGATGGATAAACGTTAGCTGTTACAAACAACAATTTTCGGAAGAAAACAAATCGGTCACTAGTATGTTTTTCATTTCACTAGTACTCCTTCAAATGTATACAATGGCTGACAAACGAAAGGTTATAGTTTGGAGTAATCCTGCTCCATCTTCCACGAGATACTGCCGGCTGATAAAATTTTCGGTTCAGGTTGCCTTGAATGAAACTGGTCACTTGCGCGCCTGTTTGGCCTTTACGGCAGCGAGTGCCTCCCTGAAGGTGATGCATGCTCCAGATCCGGGAAGGTGGTCGACCTTCTCTGACTGGCATAAAAAGCACTTTGGAGTTTCCGTGCAGGCCGAGGCCTGATGGCCACTCCGGCCGCACTTCCAGCAAGCACTGCTTCTATCAGAGCATTTGCAGCCTGCTTTTCGGTGTCCGTAGCCTAGACACCTGAAGCATCGCTGCACGTCTACCCTCTGTCTAAGTCTGTATTGCAGCCAGCCGATACAGATATTGCCCTTGGCGAGTAAAAGGACGCCAACAGCATCGTCCACTTCAATGGCTGCCATCTTCTGCTCGCGCTGGTTTGCCGAGAAAATAAACACACCCCTCGAGCAGCTTTCCTAACAGTCTCGGCAACTTATTCAGCGGTTGCCAGGTAGTCCACGCCGAGCACCTCTATCCGCATTTGTCGTGTAAGCTGCTTGGTTTCGCCCGCTTCTCAAACAGCGCTTCCTATCGCTTGGATGAAAGCTGATTTATCGCCGCAACGTGCAGTTTCGATAAGTACACTCCCGAATTTTGTTTTTCGGACGTAGAGTTTGACGGTCCTCGTATCTTCAGGCCGAAGCTCTCCCGGATGGCTCCTCCGAGGTCCCGGTTGTGAGCCAGACTTCGTTCGTGCTCTTTTGTTCCCACGAGCCGCTTTCAGTTCGGTGCACTCGCGTTTTTACCCTCTATCAAAGAACGCATGCGACTCAGTGTCTCCGAGTTGTGCCATGCCGTTCTTTATGTCCATCGACACATTTTTCTGTTTGGCCGCAGCAGCCTGCTTGCTGCGCAGCACCATTCTTGCATACTCGAGGAGGTCAACTTGACTTGTGTTGCACCGCATACGGAGGTTTCCCGCCCGTCATTGCCATTACCTTGCTGTCCAGGGGTAGATGGGAGGCATCTACTTTCCTGTTGTTTGCTCTAGCTTTTGTCCCCCCTTGCGTTCGCCGTGGGGTGTCCCTGGCCGTTGCCGACCCGCCACCTTGTTTCTCTGCTGGTGCTATTGTCGCATTGGCAGGGGCTTTTAACACCGGCGATCAGAGCACCTTGCTGCTCCTTTGAAAAACGGTTAGGCCGCTATCACTACCATCGTTTTTTTTTCATACATTTCAATTATTTGGCTAATTTCTTTTCAGTTGGGTCCCCGCTCCAAGCCGCTATCTCCGCCCAATGTGCAGCCGCCGTTTTAGATTCCCGTGGTTATCTTTGCATGTGCATGGCGGCCACGCGAGGGTTGACACAGGTCCTTATGAGAGTCTGTGTTCAGAGCCAGAGTCCGGCGTAAGTCACGAGCCATATCAACTGAGCCTGCACCGCCAACTTAATGGTGATGTGACTTCGAACGTTCGTGGAGACCTATCAAAGCTTTAACGAGACGGTCCACTTTATCTTGCACTTACTTTACTTACTTACTTAAGATTATGTCCGTCCAACAAGGCGCGCCAGTCGCTTCTTCGTTGAACTAAATGGCGAAGTTGGGTCGCCCTCTACTTCTGCTTCCATAGTTCCGATAAGAATTCTTTTCTGGCAGGAGAATCCCCTTTCATTTGGATGGCTTAGCCAAAGTATCCGCTGTGTTTGACTTCGCTGAACTATGTTGCCGCCTGCATAAAGCTCGTACAGCGCGAGGCCAATAAATGCTTCGAAGAACTTTTCTCTCGAACATGCTCCTGCACCATATAGCAGGATGGGTACGAAAAGTAACTTGTAGAGCATGATCTTCGTTTGCCGAGAGAGGACTTCACTTTTCAATTGCCTACTCAGTCCAAAGTATCATTTATTGTCAAGACTGGTTCTTCGCTGGGTTTATCTTCGCTTTATTGGAATTAAAAAATTATCCAGCAAAAAAAAATTACGACAATTAACTATAACTTGGATTCGTAAAAAGATAACTACTTTTGTATGGCCCTTCCAAAAAAAATTATTAATTGAAAAAAAAAAGCTAATTAAAATTTTATTATTTTACGGGATTCCGGAAAATTCAGATATTAACTGGTTGGAAAGAAAAATATTTAAATTAAAGAATTTGTTTTGCCTTAATGCATTTAATTTGTTTCTGTTTTTTTAATTTTTTTACTTTAGAGTTGTGAAAAAACTTTTGAAATAATTGATTTCTCCCGCCCATACTATATAGTTGAGCCATGCTCTCGTCCTACCAGATCTGATTTCATGCATCCCGCATAAAAGCCATCTGTGGTTTTTGGCTTTTGGTTGCAAGAGCGGACATGTTTAATAGTATAATAGTGCTGGCACAAGCGCAGATGGCACGGGAAAACTTATTTGATCACATTTAAAAGGACAAGTTTTAAAATAAATGATAAAATACATTTTTATTTAACCGTATATAATTTAGAAATATGATAGTGATTTTATGATATGGTCTAAGAAAGTTTGAAGTGAGCTGGAGCAAGAATATAAATAAAAATATGTAGTCGAATCACACCACGACACATATGTACATATGACCACGGTAGCCACTTTGGTCCATAAATGGTCCCTTCCGACCCCATTTGGTCCGCTGGTCCCTTTCCTTCAATTTTGGTCCTTTTTAGGCAGTACCCTGGTACTTTTCCTTCTTTTTCAGTCAGGTAAAAATTCACAATATTGCCCAAAAAATGTGTCACACATTCGCTAACCCATATAAAATTTTAAATTTACTTCAATGGAATTCTTACCACAAAAAATTGCTCAATGGGTTTATCAAAAAAAAAGTCTTGTTTTATAATAATAATTGTTGCGTTCATATAATCATTTTCTAAACTTCTTATTTTAATTTTGTATAAGGGTTAATGCAGGCGATCAACAAAAAGGTTAAATATTTTTGTCGTCTCTTTTTCTGTTATGCTATGCACTTTTTAGTGCATTGGACTAGATCGTTATTAAACATTGCAGTTATTTTTTAGTCTACATAATCGCTCGCTTCTAACCGCATCGCTACCGCCGATACCCCGCCCGCTCCGCGTTAACATTTATCATTATTACATTAGTCATACATTGCTACCTACATGTACATATATGCTATTTGAAGTGAACATTAAAGTTTGTGAATTAAGTATATGAATTGTGGACTTTTATTTTCAATTGGACAACGAAATATATTTCTGACGGTAAATATTGGCAACATTTTCTGGTCCTTCGTACCGGATTCGGTTCCCGCATATTGAGAAAAAATTAATAATATAATTTTGTTCGTATACAGTACAAGTACATATATACGTACATACACCGTAGTTAAGAGAAGTCAGAGCTCCAAAATAACTATAAACTAGTTGAAAAAAGTTACCTTTGTGCAAATTTTAGAAGTTCGGCGCGTTTTATAACTATCTGGGAGTTTGAAATACAATCTTTTAATTTTCGAAACACACGCGAAAACTATAATGTCGAACTCGGTTAAAACACGAGATTCTGCTCTGAATGCGATAAAACGATATATGACAAAAAGTGTCGATGATGCATTGACAATGGAAAATGAGGAGATTACGAGCTACCTGCAGTTATTGACTGAACAGTGGTCTCGCTTTAATGTTGCTCAAGATGCAGTAGAAAATTCGTGTGGTGTTGATAATGTTGAAATTGAAGAGAATGTGCGTATTCAAGCCGAAGCATGGTATACTACAGCGTTATCCAACTTTAACCGCGAACAAAAAAGTCGTAACGAACCTGTAAATAACACCACAAAAACAATGGTATCCGCGCCTATACGTCTACCGAAAATGGAGCTACCGAGCTTCTCCGGGGATTCGACGGAATGGATCGGATTTTACGACGCGTTTAGCTCTCTTGTTGCAGACAATTCTGCATTATCAGATGTACAAAAGCTCCATTACCTTCGGAGCTGCTTGAAGGGCGATGCGCTAAAAATTATAAGTGGCTTCAAAATATGTGACGCGAACTATATGGAAGCTTGGGAACAATTAAAATAGCGGTATAAAGTTATGCGTGTAATTGTTGAAGCTCATCTTCGCGCATTGGCTGGTGTCAAAAAGGCTACGAGTGACAGTGCTGACGCAATTAAAGCTGTCATCGATGAGTTTCAACAACACATTCGCGAACTTAAAGCGTTAGGTCGTCCAGTGCAGTTTTGGGACGACTGGTTGGTACATCAGGTAGTTGGCAGATTGTCATTCGAGACACGTAAGCAGTGGGAGCTTTCTCTCGTTAGTGACGAGCCCCCGACATTTGATCAGTTGACGGAATTTTTGGAGATACGGTGTCGCTCGTTATCCATGCTTTCGTCGTCGACAACATTGGTCCCAATAAAAGGCAAACCCGTACCAACAAACAAGTCGACAAATGTGTTTCATGCAGTACCAGAACTGAATGTTACGTGTGCTTATTGCAATGGTTCTCACAAGATTTACAGCTGCGACAAGTTTCGTGACTTGGACGTTACGGGAAAATCGAAATTCGTTATGCTAGCGCGTATCTGCCTAAATTGCTTAAGTTCAGGACACTTCAGAGATCGGTGCAACAGTTCTTCTACCTGCCGCGTTTGTAAACAACGTCATCATACGCTTCTACATGGCGCCGTATCCACCAATAGCACTACCGCGGTCAGTCACTATTCCAACAACTCGTCCAATCCGTTCTCGGCTCCTGCCGCCGCTCCGCGATCAAACGATGACACTTCCTCTGTAAGTGACCCCTCATCAAGCGCCGAAGCTTCACGCGTGTCGGCATGTCTTAATTCAAGCGCTAATCTACACATTCCAGTAGAAAGGGTGGTTCTGTTATCCACTGCTTCGGTAAAAGTATGTGATCGTTCCGGCCGATGGCAACCCGCTCGTTTGCTTTTCGATTCTGGCTCCCATGCCTCTTTTGTAACCGAGGCGTGTGTGCAACGCTTGGGTCTACCGCGAACACCCTCCGAAGTGTATATCACTGGCATTGGATCAGCGCAAGGAGGTCAAGCTAGAGGTGAGGTATCACTTTCTCTTTCTTCTTATTTCACCGATCAGCGATTTGTCATCAATGCTCTTATCTTGCCAAAAATCACAAGTGAATTGCCAACGCAGTCTGTAGCTGTCTCTCCGTGGCCGCATATTCAAGGCTTGCTTCTAGCCGATCCACAATTTATGCACCCTGGGCCTATCGATATACTGGTTGGCATGGACGTCATGGATCAGCTTGTCTGTCCGGAATTTGTAAAGGGACCACCCGGAACCCCTATGACTCAACGGACGGTGTTTGGATGGACGCTATTCGGAAGACTAAGTGGGACAGGGTCTGCTGTACAACACTTACAATCACTATGCTGTGATGTTCAGTTAGATCGCGCCTTGACTAGGTTGTGGGAGTTAGAAGAGGCGCCTCAAAGGACATACCTTACGCCCGAAGAACGCTATTGCCAAGATCATTTTGAGGCAACGCATCAACGAGCTCCTGACGGACGGTTCATCGTGGAGTTGCCGTTGAAATCCGATGTACCATTGGGAGATTCGCGGAACCTTGCCATTCAGTGCCTGCTGCGTCTCGAAAGAAGGTTTGCTCGTGACAGTGAACTTCGTTTGCGCTACAACGATTTTATGAAGGAGCTAATCGAAATGAACCATATGCTGCCCGCTTCAGACACGTTAAACCAAACTTACTACATGCCCCATCATCCCGTTGTAAAGGATACTAGTATCACGACCAAACTTAGGGTAGTATTCAATGCGTCCGCCAAATCGTCGTCCGGAAACTCGCTGAATGACGCGTTGTTTGTCGGACCTCAACTGCAGCAAGATTTGTACAATATCTTAATTCGTTTTAGAACCCACCGCTATGCTGTAACAGCTGATATCGCAAAAATGTATCGTCAGGTTTGCGTGTCTCCTAAACATTCCGATTTGCAACGCATAGTGTGGCGTAGCCATCCATCGCAGCCTATCCAGGATTTTCGTATGGTTCGTGTAACATACGGAGTAGCAGCTGCATCTCATCTAGCTGTTCGGTCGCTTCAACAAACGGCACGGGACTCATTGAATGGGTGTGCTAAATTCGTTAATGTTATTTTCAAGGACTTTTATATGGATGATCTGCTTACCGGCGCGTCTAGTAAAGAAGAGCTTCGGTCACTGCAGCAAGGAGTATCCGCAATATTAAACGAAGGTGGATTTGAGCTCCGAAAGTGGGCGTCAAACTGTGCGGAGCTAAGAGCAAGCATTTGCGATACACCTGAAAACATATCGCATTATGTCATCGATGATACGAATGTTTACGCCTTAGGGCTCATTTGGAACACAGAGGGAGACTATTTTACATTTGCCGTTAACTTGAAGGAACCTCCCGCTGTTTTGACGAAAAGAGCTTTTTTATCGGACGCTAGCACGCTCTTCGATCCGCTAGGGCTTCTTGCACCAACAACTATAAAATCAAAGATATGGTTTCAGGACGTTTGGCGCACAAAGGCAGATTGGGATGACCGCATTCCTGAGTCGATCGCTGGTAAGTGGCTGGAACACCGCACAGAACTGCAAAGGCTTGCATACTTAAAGGTGAATCGCTGGATTGGCACGGAAGCAGCTAGGTCATTTACGCAACTTCACGTCTTCGCGGATGCCTCTGAGGTCGCTTATGCTGCCGCTATGTACGCGCGCACAACACTCAGCGATGGCAGCATTACTGTTGCGTTAATTTCATCAAAGACCAAGGTGGCGCCGCTTAAATCAACAACGTTACCACGGCTCGAGCTGTGCGCTGCGCATCTCGCCTGCAAACTTACGCGTAATGTCCTACAAAGTTTGCCAGATCTCCGCTATCCATTGTTCGCCTGGACATACTCCACCATCACATTGGCATGGCTGCAAGCTCATCCCAGCAGATGGACGACCTTCATCGCCAATCGCGTCGCCGACATTCATGAGGTCTTACCTCCGGAGTGTTGGAACCACGTTCGTTCCGAACTAAATCCTGCAGATTGCGCATCAAGAGGGATATCCCCCGCCGAGTTATTGCATCAGCAGCTGTGGTGGAGTGGTCCTGACTTTCTAAGAAAAGCTGAACAATATTGGACGCACAGTTCACCGACACAGCATACGACAGACTTAGGCATCCGAAACAACGTTCGAGTCCATGTAACTGATGCCAGTGGCCACTGGTCTGTGATGACGAAGTACTCATCGTACTCCAAACTTCGCCGTATTATGGCATACGTCCTACGCTTCATTTTCAACGTTCGAGCCAATAAAAATCCCAATGCTAGAAGGTGTTATGGCCCTCCAAATTGCTACGAGCTGGCGGAAGCTGAACTTCGTCTTATCAGGTATACGCAACAGTTTTATTTTTCTAATGAAATTTCTCATTGCAGCGCTAAAAGACCAATTCCGCTTCGCAGTAGTCTTTTGCGTTTGCAGCCGTTTCTAGATGAAAACAATGTTCTGCGTGTTGGCGGTAGGTTGAAAAATGCTCAAGTGACACCGGATGTACGACATCCTATAATCATACCAAAGAAATGCGCACTTGCAACGCTAATAATCTGCGAGATACATAAGTTCACTTTGCATGCTGGGCCCCGCATAATGCAGACAATATTGCAACGTCGATACTGCGTTGTTGGCGCTCGTAACCTGATTCGCAACGTATATCGTAAGTGCGTGAAATGTACCTGTTTAAATCGAAATCTTGCTACACAGGCAATGGGTGATCTGCCAGCGGTTCGCACAACATACGTCCGTTGTTTCACCCACACTGCGATTGACTGTGCTGGACCTTTTTTGTATAAATTTACCCACGGAAGAGGAGCTAAATCTACCAAGGGCTACATCTGCTCGTTTGTTTGTATGTGCACTGGCGCTATGCATCTCGAATTTGTGTGTGACTTATCAACGACAGCGTTTCTTGATGCTTTTAGAAGGTTCACGAATCGTAGAGGCTTTTGTAAGATCCTAATGTCAGACAATGGTACTAACTTCGTCGGTGCCGAGAGGGAGCTCCGTACTGCATTTGAACGGTGCATGAGTGACGATAAACTTCGGTCTTTCTTTGCGGACTCGAATATCGAATGGCGTTTCAATCCACCCGCTGCACCTCATATGGGCGGTTACTGGGAAACCGGCATCAAACGCATAAAGTATCACCTGAAACGCTCATTAAGTGACACCTTGTTGTCATATGAAGAGTTTAGCACACTGCTAACAGAAATCGAAGCCTGTGTGAACTCCCGCCCGCTATGTGATAACTCTACCGATGCGGGAGACCTAGAGGTCCTAACACCTGGACACTTTATTGTGGGGGAACCATTGAAGTCAATCCCAGAACCTGAGGGTCAAGGGTTCTGTGGAAATCTTCGTCAGCGATGGCAAGTGATTTCCGCCATGAGGCAACATTTCTGGCGCCGTTGGCGAGATGAATATTTAGTAAGCCTACAACGTCGCACCAAATGGTTTCGTCCTTCACGCAACATTGAAGAAGGCGACGTGGTCGCAGTCTTCAGCGATCCTAATCCTCCGACGAAATGGCTGCTTGCGCGTGTTTTAAAGTGCCACCCTGGAGCTGATGGGCGCGTACGTGTAGTAACGTTGAAAACTTCGCATGGAGAGTTGGTCCGGCCAATAGTTAAGATTTGCCTTCTTCCAACAAAGGAAGACTTGTTTTGCAAGGAGAACTGAAATAACAATTTGTAAAAAAAAAAAATGTTTGCTTACGTCAACTTAGTTTTCTCGAGTTTTTGTATTGAACATACCAAGGTAGTTCAAGGGCGGCGGTATGTTGCGTTCATATAATCATTTTCTAAACTTCTTATTTTAATTTTGTATAAGGGTTAATGCAGGCGATCAACAAAAAGGTTAAATATTTTTGTCGTCTCTTTTTCTGTTATGCTATGCACTTTTTAGTGCATTGGACTAGATCGTTATTAAACATTGCAGTTATTTTTTAGTCTACATAATCGCTCGCTTTTAACCATTGTTTACTATATAGTTTGGCAACTTAAACAGAGGTTATGTTGCGAATAGAGTGGAAGGCAGTGGACTAGGCAGTCGAATGTCATAAAATGAAGGAATGGTGTTCGGAGTTTTTTCGAAATTAAAAAAAAAATTGATAAAAGCTTTAATAAAAATAAAACTACTGTTTTAATAACAACAAAAACGCCTTATATATTCTATGTACATAAATTCGTAAAGATTATCTCACTTTAAAATTTGAGTTAAATAATCTAAAGTTTTGTTTTGAAACTGAGTCGAGAACTGTTCGTGTGAATGTGCGAATTTTCACCGATCAGCTGTTAGTTGCGCTACTTGGTAAAATTTACAATGCTTTTAACCGCATCGCTACCGCCGATACCCCGCCCGCTCCGCGTTAACATTTATCATTATTACATTAGTCATACATTGCTACCTACATGCATAGTGTACCTATACAAGTGTGTTCACTAAGCGATAAACGTCAAAACTACAAACAGCCTCGCTCACCTGATGGAAATCTCAGGTCTAGAGTCGCATTTTTGGTCTCAACGACAACATTTTTGACTACCAATCGTCTCGACTTTTTCAATTTTTCAATCATTCGGCGCATTCGGTAATGGTATCCATTTTGAATTCGCTGTCATTCCGAATCCAGCGAGTGCCTGTCAGAATGCTTGACAGATAAGTCAACACACTTGTACTTGTACACTATGCCTACATGTACATATATGCTATTTGAAGTGAACATTAAAGTTTGTGAATTAAGTATATGAATTGTGGACTTTTATTTTCAATTGGACAACGAAATATATTTCTGACGGTAAATATTGGCAACAATAATAATAATAATGGCTAGATTTTTCGATCGGTTATCAAACACCTAGTTGAAGATTTTCGTCACTAGTAGAGCTAAAAGTATGTATTATGCAAGTGTGCCTCTAAGAAATTTTACAGGGTTTGCCACTGAAGAAGCCATTACGATGCCCGTGAAGTTAAATGAATTGAAAACTAAGTAAAAGAATGGAACTGATTTGTTTTAAATTAAGTGTACTTGCGACACACTTATTTCAAACTACCGAGCTATATTGAGTTTGTGAAGGAATAACTATATCAACGTGGCAAACAAAACGTAAGGCTGCCGACAGAGTGGAAGCGAGAAGCGTTGCTATAATATAAAGATAGAAAGCTATGAAATTTAATTCTTATGGAAAATTGTAAAAGTTGTCACTTTGTTCATTTTATTACTATGACTGTCTTTATAGTTTAGGAGGAAACGGCTACCATCCACTTCCATGTTTTTTTGTAAAATCGTCATATTTTTTGGGACTGCTGGCAGATATTTACTTAGTGAAGCAAATGGCCCTGTGTGAAACGAAAAACTTAATTATTTCATTGAATAAAATTGTGATTCATTAAGTTTCTGTGTGAAATTGGTATTACATAAATAATATTTTTTGATCAACTTAAATTTTAAAAAGTTATAAATAAAAGAAATAACATTACACAAAACTTTTAATACAATAGGCCTGTCTAGACATTCAGTATGCGCAGTACAACTTTTATTTCTAAACTTTCAATTTATGGACATGTTCAAGTGAAATGAAAGATAGACATTCCTTTTTCATTGTACTGCATTTCCGAGTAAGCCGCATAAAAGCAATTCCACGCTATAAAAATAAGTCCCAGTTTGGCCTAATGAAATAGCAGCGGGGAGTGCGTTTATGTATGTATATGTTTGGTAACGGTGAATGTTTACGTGTATTTATTGATTTTATAAATATACTTCAAACCACAAGTCGCATAAATATCGTTATGTAAATGTTTAATTGCAGATGTATCTAAGGGTTTTCTTAAATACTATTAATGTATGTCCCAAACGCCGCAATCAATTTTTTAAGTTTTTTTTTTTTTTTGCATGCTATAGTATCAAAAGTTGAATGGTTTTGCAATTCAAATATTTAAACTGGCACTGGTGCATCATGTAACTGTTGCTGCTGTGATTCAGTTGGTGTTACGCCGTCATCGACATCATTAGTCAATTCAGCTACTTTTGTGACAGCAACTTCGGTTACATTAGCATCTGTTAATTCAGCAGCTTTTGCTGCCATTTCTACGGATATTAGGCTTTCGTCTGTTTTCTCGACTACTTCATCAACGTTTGCATTGCATTGTTTTAACGGTGCGTTTATGTGCGATTTTTCATTTGCATCTGTTGTCGTTTCTTCGTTCGACTGGCCATTTCCCACTGCTGTTTCTGCAGCCGAGGGAGTAATTAATTCAGATTTTACTTCTGGACTTTGTGCCTGTCCTATAATAGTCTTTTTATCAACTGTTTGATCAGCAATTGTGCTGTCAGTTAGCATCTCTGTCCCGCCAAGTGCTGATGTTGTGGATTCTTTATCATTTTTATTGCTTTTGGATTTTTGTTTCTTACGTTGGCGTTTCTTACTTGCATCTTCTGTCTGTTGGATCTTGGCTAACGTTTGCCCACCTTTAGTACTTGCCTCTCCATTTATGCCTGTTGCACTATTCAAATACTTCATTTGACTTTGTAAATTAGCAAGTGTTTGTTTTAGTTCAGCGCAATTTCGCGACATAATTTCCATTTTATCTTTATCACCACTATTGGAAGTCGGTGGTGCTGTTTGTATGGGCTCGGGTTCTGGTGGCAGTGCTGGCATAGCGGGGCATTCGACATTATTATCGCGTAACACCTTGTAGAGGTGTGAACGTTCGTTCTGTAGAGCGCGCAATAACTTTTGTAGCTGTTCAACTTGCTTGCTGCATCGTGCAGCATGTTCATCACGCTCCTTTTTCTCTGTTGCCAATTCAATAAGTATAGCATTACTTTTTTCCCATTTAGTTTTCCATTCGAGTGTTTCTTTCTCTAACTTACGCGTATTTTTAGCCATCTATGTAGTAATAGAGAGAACGAAAAATATAAATAACAATATAAGGAGACATTTTTTTCTTACCCTTTCTAATTCTACTTTATATGTAACAAATATATCATTGGACTTTTGTAATGAACTCTGAAAATCGTCATATTTTACCGTATACAACGTCAGCTGCTCTTTAAGCGTAATCTCACGTTCGCTCAGTTCTCTTAGCAATTTTTGTGAATGCATAAATTTTTCCAAAGCAATTTGCTTCTCCCTAGAGACAGATTATTCTTTAAAGCACAGAACTATTGATATACAAACAGGTGTAACATGGTCTTTACTTTTTTTGTCAGCACCTTGTATACCACTTTCTAAATCTATTAAAAGCATACTCACTTGAGTAAAATTTCTTTTTCCATAGCAGCTTCCACTTGCACCTTGTTCAATTTAGCTTGATGTAGTTGTGACTCCAACTGCACCTGCTCGTTCAACTTCTCCAATTGTTGTTCGCGCATATGATATTGTTCTGCTAGCATTTTTAACCTGTATAAAGCAAACAATTCAAAAGCTAGCGGAAAATTTATTGTGTTCACAAATTACTTTTTAGTCATATCCAAATTGTGATCCCGCAACTTCAAGTTCTCTTCATTATTTTTGGTCAACGATTGCGTTATTTCATTCAAAGAGGATTGGAACTTTGATTGGCTTTCCTTGCGTCGTTCTTCTTCCTCTCGTATTTTTTGTATACTCTCATTTTTTACTGACTTAATAAGTTTCTGCTGTTCACGGCAGACTTCTTGTAATTTATCACTAAATATAAATAAAAGTTGCAAACGTACAGCCATTTGATTAGTCATTGGTGTTACTTACCGCATTAATACACTTTTGTTATACTCCCGTTGTAAATTTTCCTTCTCCCGCAGCACTGTTTCTAACTGCTTCTCCTGTACTTTCATATCCTGACGTAATCGTCTAACACCACGTTCACTTTCTACATGTTTACGCAGGAGTAAAGCAAATTTTTCTTCAGGTGTTGCTCCAGCTGCCTCCTCCTCCAATGCTTTCATTATCTGCACAAGAAAATTGAAAATTTAGAATAGATATCACTTTGGCCCCGTTAGCCGGTAACATGAATGTATAAATTTATATAGTGCAATTTTCTTTAATTTTGTGTATTCCCACCTGCTCCTCAGTTTTTTGATCCTTTTGTTTTTCATCTTTAGCTTCTTTTCGACTTTTCGCTGCCGTCTTTTCCATTATGAAAATGAGTAAATTTTATTAATTTTCACACAGGGCAAGTTTTGTTTAGTCGAATAAATCCAATTGTTTTGGTAATATCCTTATTTGGTTGAAAATATTCTGTCAATTATTTGTCAAAGGATGCCCGCAATTTTGATTAGGGAAAGCAAGTGCCGCCAAGTTCGTGCATAAGTAATGTAAAGGCATATATACATAGAACGCTTTGGCATGAGCAACCTGGGATCTTTTGCTTCAGAAACAGTAATGGCGGAGACACAATAAACTTTTTCATATAGAAGCGTACAACGCAATCTTATGCATGTCAGTAACAACGCATCTGCCTTACAGATGCCGTTCGGAGTCGGCATAAAACCAGTAGGTACCGTCCCGCCAATTTGTAGGAAAAATTAAAAGGAGCACGACAAATTGGGGTGAAAGTCTAGTTGAGGGGTCGACTTCTAATAAAAAAATAAATGTAAGGAGCGATAACCTCCGAAGGGATCTAAGGGCGAGCTTCTCTTCCAATTTGCGTCGTGCTCCTCTTGATTTTCCCTACAAATTGGCCGGACGGGATCTACATGTTTTATGCCGACTCCGAACGGTATCTGCAAGGCAGATAAGTTTTCACTGAGAGCTTTTCATGGCAGAAATACACTCGGAGCGCTTGCCAAACACTACCGAGGGGCGACCCCGCTTAGAAAAATGTTCTTCTAATTTTAAAACCTTATTTCTAAAATTTTGATGTTGCTTTGCTCTGGGTGCGAACCCAGGCCATACGGTGTGGTAGGCGGAGCACGCTACCATCACACCACGGTGGCCGCCGACTGCTAATACGCTACTAAAAATATCGAGAGGGGTGTCAAACGACGCATCTTGACATCAGTCTTAATAATCCAAAGGCGGAAGATACAAATTTCAACTCATTCAAAAGATATTAACGAAAGAGTATTTTTGCGCAGAACACATTTCTGCATTGGCGGCCTTCGGCCGCGCTTATAAAAAATTACCCTGGGTAGGTCCAACTTCGGTTTGGGAACCATAACTATATCCCCGCAAAACACTTATGTTCACAATTTTTTTTGTGAGTTCAACAACATTACAACAACCACATGAAAATCGCCAAATTCAACTGCAAATATCTCCTCTCTTTTCTTTTCCGCCTTCGGATTATTGTTGTCGAGGTCAGTACGCGTCTTTTGACACCACTCTAGATATTTTTGGTAGCGTATTAGCAGTCGACCCCTTAACTACACTTTTACCCAAATTTGAAGGGAAGCTCGACCTAAAATAAAAAGCTTAACCCTTTTGTGTTTTTGGCTTGAATATAAATTTAGTCGTCACTTCACAACGAAATTTCCTAGCGTTTTCCTATTTTTATTTCGTTGGTAAAACTGGAAAACCTAAAAACCTCACGGAAATATGGCGAGATTATCCTCCAAATTGCGTCGAGCTCCCTTTTAACTTTTCTTAAAATTTACGGGACGGGACCTACATAATTTATACTGACTCCGAACGAGAGCTTCAAGACAGTTGTATTTCACTGAGAAGCTTTTCATGGCAGAAATACACTCGGAGAATTTCCTCAACCACTTCCGAGGGGCGATCCCACTTTTAAGAAATTGTTCTAATAGATAACACTTTTTTCTAAATTTTTGATGTGGCTGTGGTTATTACTGTAGTCAAATCTGTTTAATTTTAATAAAACTTTAATTAACGCAACTTTTATGTTACACAGAAAAACTATGGAACTTATATATATTAAATATTACAAAGGAAAATGTATTAAGGTAGAATGATATTTCACGTCTTCACCGGTATGTTGATCGTTTCGCTCTTCGAGTATATCTAACTTTTTAGTAAGCCGTTAAGTGCACTTGCATTTCCATTATTGGTGATTGCTTTTAGTTTGTTCTTTCGTATGTGGGGTTGCCACCCCAGTTATGTCTGAGCCGGTTGCCACAGTGGCTTTACCCGGGGCTTGAGCTCAGGACCTTTGATGTGGTAGGCGGAGAACGCTACAACCATACCGCCGCGGCAACTTTATATAAATGGTATTCAGAAAGCGTACGCTACCTTAAGTTGACTCGAGTTTAGCTATGACCGCTTAAACTAAGATGAGCCGCAAAACTGTATGTTATTGGCAAAGGGGCAAGATAAAATCGAGTTAGCTTCAACTGAGGTTTAATATAGGCTTCCGATAATGACTTGCATTGTAGCCGCAATTAGCTCAGAGCCATAACAATATCCTCAACTCCCTCGCTGAGGTCACTTAGCAATGAGACAAAAAAATATCTCGTAGCTACTCATAAAGCATGAAAAGATGTGGCACACATGACTTCAGCCAAAACCAAAATAGTATAAATTGACCTTCAAAATTGTATGCCGATAAATGCCCGACAAACCCCGTTCTCAATGCAAAATACACGGACCTCCCTATTGGGGAAAGTAGAATTTCCAAGGCGACGTCCGCGACTCTTGGAAAACTTCGATCTGGATAAGCCTTTAGCACTTTGACTTCCGTTAGAGGACAGCGATGACAATTTGTAAGTAATGGCACCTATTTGATTGGGCGAAGCTCTGCTACAACAAAAAGAAGGAGCAGGTTGAGCCCTCGAATCACGACGAAGTGCCTGTCACTGCGGGAGCAATAGCCAACAATACCTATAATCGGGTGAGCTTTCTAGATCCGTATCATGCTCAATTATTACGGGAGCGCTTTGGATCACTGAGAGACATAAGAACAAGCAGGAATATCTAAATTTTATGGTGCTTTTTAAAAGGCCAATTAATGGTGACTTATAACCATAAAACCATAACCAGATAAAAGAGCTGATCGAACCAACCTTATGGAAATCAATGTAATCAATTAATGGTGCCATACCATAACGCTAACGCCATAACCATACCATACCCAACCAATTGGTTTTTGGTTTCTCGCGATATCCATAGCCTAAAAATTTTTGAGTTTGTGAATTTATTAACTTTTTGTATATTTTATTTATTGTTTTGGATACGTTTTGATTAAGAGACTTATTTTTGGTGGAATATGTTTGCGTTTTCTTTCATTTTCACGATTTTTAGGTTAGATAGATAGATAGATAGATGTTGTGAGGTTAAGCACTGCGACCTATTGGTCTATTGTGCCCTCATTCTCTTTACAACACTTCATCCAAGCCGAGTTCTCTGATAAAATCCAGAATGGTTCTTGGCTTCAGAGAATGTATGTGACTATTTTCTAATTTGGATGATCCTAGGATCCTAAGCCTTCGTCTCGCGACTGCATCACATTCCTTCAGGATGTGCTCTGCAGACTCATCTTCGGCATCACAGAATCGACAGAGGCTACTAGCCGATATACCCAATTTATGCATATGGCTCTTTAGCCTACAGTGACCTGTGAGTATACCTGTTAAAATCCTAAGGCTAATTTTTGGGAGATTAATCATAGCCTTATATCGCTTTGAATTGTACCCTCCTATTAGTGCCTTTGCCTGCCGAAGTCCTGGACTTTCACGCCAGTGTTGTTCTCTGAGGCACGCCTCCTTTTGTCTAAATTCCTCCCTTATTGTATGTGACCCTATTGGGACCATAGGCTCGGGACCTATTGGCTTTCCGGCCGCTGCCAACCTGGCAAGCTCGTCCGCTCGCTCGTTACCATCCACTCCCCTGTGTCCAGGTACCCATGCTAGACGGATGGTGTTATTAACTCCTAGACTGTTTAACCTCTCTACGCACTCAAGGACTGTTGATGATTTAATCTCAACTGATGATAATGCCTTGAGTGCAGCTTGACTGTCGCTGAGTATAGCGATTTTCTCGTTGGTATATCCCCGCTGTATCTCTGCACACCGGCTTATGGCAACAACTTCGGCTTGGAAGATGCTCGGATATTTTCCGAGTGGTAGGGATATTTTGGTTCGGGGGCCGACGATCCCCGCTCCTATGCCCTCCGGTGTCTTCGAGCCATCGGTGTACCATATTATGGTGTGTTCCTGGTGAAGCGCTTCAATCCTGGAAGTGTCCCACGTACATTTGTTCCCCAGCTCTATTTTGAAGCGCTTCTCAAACTTAATTATCTTCCTCGTATCATCTCTGGGAAGTTGGATAAGTGGAATCTGCTCCTGCAGCTTCGCCATGCTCCGTGACTGTATCACTTTACCTCTTCCATATCCCTCTTTAGCTATGTTTACTAAAGTTCTCCTGGCTGCCTGCTCAATTATTATATGTAGAGGCGTTAACTCAATCAGCACCTCTATTGCTGCCGTCGGGCATGTTCGCATAGCTCCCGTAATGCAGACACACGCTAAGCGTTGAAGCTTCGTGAGTGATTTTTGTACGGTCACCATGGTTGTCCTTGATGCCCACGCAACTGCTCCGTACACTATGATAGGTCTCACTATCATAGTGTACATCCATCTTAGGATCTTTGGGCTGCATCCCCAGGATCTTCCTCCAATACGTCTGCACACCATTATTGCTCTTGTAGCCTTTAATATGGTATTGTCGACGTGTTTCCTCCATAAGAGCTTAGAGTCAAACGTGACTCCCAAGTATTTCACCTCAGTCGTGTACTCCATCTGTACTCCATCCATTGTGATTTGCCTAATCCCTTCCAGTTTTCTTTTCCTGGTAAAGGGGATTTTTAGGTTAAGGCACCATTAATCGATCACATTGGAGATGGATATGGATATGGGTATGGTTAAGACTATGGCGTTAGGGTTATAGGGCCAGTTAAACTTACTTAACCCTAACGCCATAGTCGTAGCTATATTTTTACTTATCCATATCAAATTGGCATCATCTATGGATGCCCTAACCTAAAATTCGTGAAAATTTCATAAAAAACGCAAAAAATTACAAATATGTACTACAAATAATAAGTCTCTTAGTTAAAACGTATCCAAAACAATAAATAAAATCTACAAAAATTAATAAATTCTCCAACTCAAATATTTTTAGGTTATGGATATGACGAAAAACCAAAAACCAATTGGTTGGCTATGGTATGGTAATGGCGTTAGCGTTATGGTATGGCACAATTAATCGATTACATTGATTTCCATAAGGTTGGTTCGATAAGCTGTTTTATCTGATTATGGATAAGTCATCGTTAATTGGCCCTTAAAGAAGTTTAATTTGGCCTTAAATCCCGCCAACATTGCCAAGTGAAGCAGCGCAACAAGACGTTCGCCTTTTGGTGGTGAAGCACAAATCACCTTCCCAGATTGCGCATTCACAAGTTCAAAATTGCTTCGTTCTGCTCATTTACGCCACAGTTGACTCCTTGAGCGAATGAAAGGAGAGAAAAAACAAGAACTAAAGGAAAATGACGTAAGAATTGCCCATAAAAAAGAGCTGATCTAATGTTTACATGATAAATGCGCAATCTTCTGGTGTGATTTGTGGTGGTCATGGCGGAACGATACAAGGTGGCAGCATGGTGACATACCTACATACATAAATAAGAATTCCATGTACTTTGTTTTTGTAAATTCGATGGACAAATGTCAAAATCTTACTGCGCCGGAACTTGATGTATCAAATCAAATAAAATAAGTTAATAATCAGCTGTCCCATGCTGCCACCTTGTATCGTTCCGCCATGGGGGTGGTGAAGTCTGTGGAGAATCCATGAAACGAGTCTCGTTAACTTAAATTCCACATAATCGATAGGTTGTTTTTCATGTGACTGCGCTTGTCACATATCGAACGTCACTTGGATTTTTCTCCTTGTCTTGTGTGGAACGAAGTACAAAACTAACATTTTCAGTGTAGTTAAAATAAAGTTGCTTTAAAAACCTAAAATTAAAATGACTAGCCAAACGCAAGGTATACAACAGCTATTAGCCGCTGAAAAGAAAGCTGCCGAGAAAGTGGCAGAAGCAAGGAAACGTAAGTTATTGGATTTATTAAAGTGAATTCACATAACCCCATTGTAACTAGTCAAGGGGTCATGTGATAGGGTGAAAAATATCGTAGTATGGTTATATATATATACGTGTACTTACGATTATGAATATTTTAATAATTCTGGATGCATATTTCTAATGTTTTTAGGCAAGGCAAGAAGATTGAAGCAAGCCAAGGATGAGGCTACAGAGGAAATTGAGAAATATCGCCAAGAACGCGAACGTCTGTTCAAAGAGTTTGAAGCCAAGGTAAGAGAATCAAATGGTTTTAATTTTTTATTTAATTGAATAAAAGGTCATAGAGCGTATACAGGTTTTGGCTACCCATTTTAAAATTGGGAAATAACTTTCATAACAAGTACCTATCTAATAAAATGCCCTTTTTCGAGGAAGCTGTTTGCACATGACCTAAATGGGTTTGTTGTTATTTTAATAGTGCAACATGTACCTATACGGTCAAATCTATTAAAAAAAAAAAAAAGACAGCGGGCCAACTGAATTGCCCTGTCCTACAACACTAATTGACAGATCCAAATTGTTTCCGTGCAGAGTACTTTTCTACTTGAGCGGACTTGTTGTTGTTGTTGTATTAACGATCAAGACACTCGGCGAAGGTTTTGGGGAGTGATCGATTTTGATGGTCCTTTACCGGATGTAGATCCGGTACGTTCCGGTAACAATCATCCTTCAGGTACTAGCCCGACCATCTCGGGAACGATTGATATTACTACATTAGGGGTCGTGTTGTTGTTGTTGTTGTTGTTGTTGTTGTTGTTGGTGTTGTTGTTGTTGTTGTTGTTGTTGTTGTTGTAACGACAAGGACACTCCCCGAAGGCCTTTGGCGGATGCAGATCCGGTACGTTCTGGTACCAAGCCCGACTATCTCGGGAACGATGTGTTATGACCACATGCGACCTTCTTGGCCTTCAAGGAGTTGTGTAGCGCAACCCTTTCAGCTTGCCAACGCAATATATAGCTTCTCCAAACACAATGGTCAACCTCACCTATCCGTGGCGAATCCTGTTTCATTAACAGCCGAGGCTCTGGCGACCACAAGCGCCTCATGGAACTTGAGGTGGGCAGGGAGGGATAGCCTGATGGTTTAATGTGGCCATTTAAATCGTTCCCGAGATGGTCGGGCTAGTACCTTAATGGTGTTGTTACCGGAGCGTACGGGATCTGTATCCGGCAAAGGACCATCACATCGATAACACTCCCCAAAGCCTTCGGGGAGTAACCTTATCGCTACAACAACAAAAACAACATTTTTCGCCATACCGCCCTCCGACCCCTAGATCCTTGAGGAGTTCGGGTCGCCAGAGCCTCGGCTGTTAATGAAACTGGATTCGCCACGGATAGGTGAGGTTGACAATTGGGTTTGGAGAAGCTATATATTGCGATGGCACCCTGAAAATGTTGTGCTGCACAACCCCTTGAATACGGTATTTTAGTCGCCTCTTAAGACAGACATACATACCGCGGGTATATTCTGACCCCCTAATCCGCTGAGGTACTTCGGGGAGTGTCTTTATCGTTAATACAACAACAAGCCTTTATTGAGTGCTTAAAAAACATCCCGACTGATGCCTATCAAAGGGATCGTGGTTTCCGCAAGGTCATTGAATCGCGTCGGCTCGTTTCATTCCCGCTGGAAAATCCCGGATATCCGGAAACTTTCCAGCGGAGGCCCCAACTTTAGCGAGAGAAAGTGACCTTATAAGATAGCACGACCCTGACTATGCTCCCCCAGCGGGTTAGGGGGTCAGAATATACCTGCGGTAGGTATGCCTGTCGGAAGAGGCGACTAAAATACCAGATTCAAGGGGCTGTGTAGCGCAACCCTGCAGGTTGCCAGCGCAATATATAGCTTCTCCAAACCCAATTGTCAACCTCACCTATCCGCGGCGAATCCTGTTTCACTAACAGACGAGGCTCTGGCGACCCTAAGCTCCTTATGGAACTTGGGGTTGGGGAGGGAGGGGATGGCCTAAAGGTTTAATGTGGCCACATAAATCGTTCCCGAGATGGTCGGGCCAGCACCTTAATGGTGCTGTGGTACCGGAGCGTACCGGATCTGTATCCGGCAAAGGACCATCACATCGATAACACTTCCCAAAGCCTTCGGGGAGCAACCATATCGCTACAACAACAACAACAACAACCCCGACTGTGCCAGAAATTGCCCGGCGAACCCCGTTCTTAACTCGCAGAAAAGGAAAGCATTATCCCTAGGGAGACGCACTTCACTCTATCTCAACTGTGATCTGGATGCTGTAATAGGCTAAACTCTTACCAATCCAGAATCAACCCCAACATAAATAATGTATGTCCTGCTTACAGTGTGTGCCTACATGACACCAAACATCTCTTTAATTGCAATGTGGACAAAAGCCTCGTAACAGCCCTCTCACTCTGGTCCACCCCTGTTCAAACTGCAAGTTTCTTGTACCCTCGTTAGAGGATATTGATGACAATTTGTGAGTGGTGGCACATATTGGATGGGGCGAAGCACTGCTACAACACCAACAACAAGTAATTGAAAACAAAGTTCTCTAAAGAACTTACCGACTAACGATTGGCCTATTTTGGTATCACAGTGCTAAATTATCTACTAGACTTAATTTGTAAGCAGTATCAGCAATCTATTTGAAATGATTTATGGAAATAATATGAAAGCATATAAAGTTTTCTAAAGGTCTCACGAACTTTCGATTAGCTTATTTTGGTATCACAGTGAATAGTTCAGGAAGAACTGATTATAAACATTTAGTAAAATAGTAATCCCTTCGGATCGGTTTTGTGACTAAATCAACAACAGTATACAAATTATTACATGCCTTTCGTTTTTCTTGTCAAATTTACCCAACAGCATATGGGCTCACGTGAAGGTGTGGCTGCCAAAATCGATGCTGATACCCGTAATAAGATAGCCGAAATGGAGCGTGCAATTGCTTCACGCAAGGAACCAGTTATCTCGGAAGTTCTACAGTTCGTCTACAATATCTCACCTGAATTGCACAAAAACTATGTTCTGCAATAAACGACTGGCTTGCTGAAAAGGTGATGGGAAAAAATGCCAGCTCGCATGCATTTCTTTATGAATGCGTCGTATACTTCTAATGAAGAACAATAAACTAGCAATTTAAGCTGCATATGTAATTCCAAATTTCTTCTACGTTCCATTTAATTGCATATATTTTCAATGCAATTTCGCGTTTACTTAAAAAATATAAAGAATTCCAAACATTCAGAGCCAGCCAAAGCACTGAATTGTCGTTACTTAATATACATACATACATACATATAAATATACAAATATGGGCGCAAATGCACTTAAATAATTTTAAGTTTAAAACAATTCTAAAGTATTATTATTGCCGAAAAGTATAAATATATAAAAAAAATGTATGCTATTATTGTTGTAATAAATTGTAACTAATTATGTGTAGGATATTGTGTTCTTGTTGTTATGCAATAGTTTATGAGAAAAATGTGAATATTTAAGTAATAAAAGTTCATGTTTTTTTTTCGTTTTAAATGGCCTCAAACTACAAAAAGCTAATTTTAATTTTGCAACGAAACCTCGTTCACAACAAATAGGTGTGTTTAGCAGCAAAATGTTTGTACAAACTTGTATGATTGTCAACGAAAGAACCATTGTTGCCTACCAAGGTTTACAATGTTTTATTTAATTACTTAAATCAACTCAGTTCCAATTCGTCCACAAGTATAACAAAACAACTCAAGGAAACGTCAGGAAAACGACACTGCAATCTAGTCCAGAATACACCCATGACCTTGACCGAGTGTGATCGTCCTAAATAAATTCTGATCCGGCAAATGCAACAAAACCACTTCTGTGGATGGGGTTAGGCACAACGCTTTCCCGCAGCAAAAGAGTATGGCAATCTGCTTCGCAAGCCAGCCGGTTCTATGTACCGGAGCGACTCTGGATTTTTCCCCACCAAGGGCTGTCATTTCAGTGCAATCCCATTTAATTTGTTGCTTCCCTCCCATAAATTGCCATCATCCCAGCAGCTCCTTGCAGCGGGACTGCGCCATACTCTCCTGTTCCGGGAAAGTATCGAACCCAATCCGGGTGCTTTCCTGACGCCGGTCCTTAGAAATGGTCTTGCTGCGTTTGCCGGAAAAGACTCTTTTTAGGACGGTCATACTCTTGTCAGTGTGTCACGTGCAAGGGATGGTTGCATCCGACAGGTTGCTCTGGGCTAGATTCCAAAACCGGACGTCCTCGTAACTTTTATAAACCTTTTGTGGCTCCTTGCTGTTCACGTCCAAGGGCGTCCCGTAGTCTACGCCTCAGCGCCCCCACAACCTTCCAGCAGCTTAACAAGCCACAACCCTAGGCGCCACCAGCTAATACGACCGCTCCCACTCATAACTACAATCTCCGTAGTAGAGTCGGTAGCAATGCCGAGCATCTGCCCCCGCCTCTTTAATTGTAATGTGGAACCAACGCCTCTAACACCCCTCTCATTATGGTCCACCCCTGTTGAAACAACAAATTTCCTTGGACTCCCGTTAGAGGATATTGATGACATTTGTGATCGGTCGCACCTATTAGGTGGGGCCAAGCACTGCTACAACAACAACAACATCAGCCCCCGCACCGCCTTCTTCCCTCTTCCAGCAGCAATCGTGTAGGTCAGGGACACATACTCTTAGTCCCTACCACCTTTCGCGCCGTTTGCAAGCACAGAATATATATGTATGTTTACGTCATCCGCCCAATGCAGCTCCTGTCGTGGACGGTGCCACCTTCCTAGGAGTTCTGGTCTCCGCGACTGCAACCCACCGACGGGCTTCATTGCGCCATGTTGCCAGGCCGCTAACCTAACTACACCGGGTACCCCAATGCTTACACAGGGACGTCCAGTCCCAGGGCCACAACAGCAATTGCGCCCTGGCCTCCCACAACTCAGGCGTAGTCAGCCGTCACCCCTAGAGTGGCGACGTCTCCCCCACTGCACTTCAGAATTCTGCAGTTAAACTGTAATGGATTAACTGGGAAGATCACGGAGATAGTCGATTTCATGAAGCGGCGTAACATCCGCATCGCTGCGATTCAAGAGACTAACTCACAGGAAGATCTGCTCTGCAGACCTGTTCTGGGTATAAGGTCCACAGAAAAGATCGAGAGAGCGGAAATGGAGGCGGTCTCGCGTTTATCATACACCACTCAATGCAATATAATATTGTAACGAATTTACTTGCAAATCCTCTTATTTGCCCTTTTGCTAGGTTCGTATCGCTAAACTGTTGAATAAATAACTCCAATATTAAATACTGGAAAAATGGCCTTTATTAAAATTTTTCACAATAACACTCAAACTGTGCAACGAATAGCTTAATAACCAAACTGATAGCTTAAATGAAACTGACTTTCAAAATAATACTGCTATTGCTCGCTAGATATCGTCTTAGTCGTAACTGCTTGAAAACACAAATCAAACTGAATTACAGCGCCTCTACATCTGTCGCCTTTTATACTCTTTGGTTTCCTCGTTCGCATTTTTCTAGAATCTACTAGCATTGTCCATGAGCTCTCAAACTTCTCAGCTATAACTAAAATTGCACAATTTTATACATCTTTTAGGCGCTTCTAGAATTTACTAGTCCAGTAGCTCTCAAATTTCTCAGATATATGCATGTGTTAGTGCATTGACTCTCCGCTGCTCGTATACGTACATGGTACATATATGTAGACGAAGTTATTGTTTCGTTAGATACATAATGATTGAATTATTGATGTGAATGTTTGTAGTTTACAGTCTCTCGCGCACACATAGGCGTATAAGTAAATGCATCTGTGTGTGACATCTCTCGGCTGCGGTGTATACATGATTTGATTATTGACGTAAATATCGCTTAGCATGGCCTTAGTGATGGTATAGCTTAGTGATGCTAATATCCGTGACACTGCCCTCCACCTAAGTCTGATCGTCCCGATCAGACAAATCTCTCGATCTAAACGCTGATAATCTCTCCAAATGAACCACTTTCGTTTTGGTTCGTGGTTTGGTAGTTGTTTGTATACGGTACACTACATCGTTGATCCGTTTTACAACTTTGTGTGGACATTCCCAGTTACACTGCAATTTCGGGACAAACCTTTTTTTCGTTGTGGGTTGTATAGCAGCACCAAATCTCCTTCCTGAAACCCTTCCGAATTAATTGCTTTATCGTACCTCGCTTTCATCTTGTCACTCATAATCTTTGCTCGTTGCCTTACCAGATTGTGTATCTCTCTCAGCTCTTCTTCCAAGACATCAGTGGATTTCTTGACATTCCTCTCCGCATCGGCATCTATCCCATACTTCAAATCAGCTGGCAGTCGAAGGTCATTGCCAAAAATTACCTTTGCGGGAGTTTGGCCCGTTGTGTCATGTACTGCCGATCGGTAGGCCATCAAGAATAATGATATGTGTGTATCCCAGTCCTTATGGTACCTGTCTACTACTTTCCTTAAATGCTCCTCCAATGTTCTATTGAAGCGTTCCACCATACCATCGGACTGAGGATGCAATGCAGTTGTCCGTGTTTTTCGAATGCCCAACTTCTTGCACATTTCTTGGAACACAGCTGATTCAAAATTCCTGCCTTGGTCAGAATGTAACTCTATTGGTACACCATACCTTGCAACCCATTCGTTTTTAACCACTTCTGCTACTGTTTCTGCTTCTTGGTTTGGGATTGGGTGTACCTCTGGCCATTTACTGAAATAATCCATAACCACCAGTACGTATTTGTTTCCGCGGTTGCTAGTAGGAAATGGACCTGCGACATCCATGGCGCGCCTTTCAAATGGTGCACCTGAAATATACTGCTTCATCTGGCCATGACTTCGGGTTTTGGGCCCTTTCGCTCTGTTGCATACCTCGCAGTTGGCAATCCACTCGGTGACTGACGGCAACCAACCCAATAGAATCTCTGCTTAATTTTCTCGAGTGTCTTCGTGATTCCAAGATGACCTCCACTTGGACCATTGTGCAGCTCGCTGAGCACGTCAGGAATCCTCTTCCTGGGAACAACTATCAGTTTCTTCTTGCGTTGACCATCCTCACTCTCCCATACTCGATGCAAACCACCGGATATCAATTCTAAACTGTTCCACTGTGCCCAATATGACTTCGCAATGGGACTCTCTGCTGAAATCTCCTCTCTGCTTGGTCTTTCGTTTCGTTCGAGCCCTTGTATAACATGTGACAGATCTGTATCTTCTAGCTGACACTTTCTTAGTTGTTCCTTGTCCCATTCATCCGTACACGTTATAGTCATTAGCCGGACGTCTATAATGTCTTCTTTAGCCTCGGCCTTTGAGCAGTGCTTGCATTCCAGACTACATGGTCTTCGTGACATTGCATCAGTATTTCCATGGGTACTACCTTTTTGATGCTCAATGTAAAAGTCATAGCTTTGTAGTCGCTCGATCCACCGTGCCAATTGTCCTTCCGGATTACGGAACTGCAGAAGCCATTTCAACGCTGCGTGATCTGTCCTGACACGGAATCGCTGGCCGTAGAGGTATTTGTGAAAATGTTTAATGCACTCTACCAATGCCAACAGCTCTCTCCGTGTAACGCAATAGTTCCTCTCTGGTTTTCCAATTGAACGGCTGTAATATGCAACTACCTTCTCTTGTCCATCGAGCAGTTGTGATAAAACGCCTCCTATAGCATATCCGCTAGCATATGTATCTAGAATAAACGTTGCTCCTGGAATCGGGTATGCCAACATTGGGGCAGTGCACAACCGCTCTTTCAATGTTTGGAAAGCTACTTCTTGCTCCTTCTTCCATTCAAAAGCTTTATTTTTTCTTGTTAGTTCGTGGAGACTATGGGCTACGCTGGCAAAATTTGGTACAAATCGGCGGTAATATGTGCACAGCCCAAGGAAACTTCTCAATTCATGCAGATTCTGTGGTCTTGGCCAGTCCTTTACTGCCTCTATCTTTTCATTCGCTGTACAGACACCTTCTGTCGTTACCTTGTGGCCCAAATAATTTACTTCCTTTTTAAACAGCGTACACTTTTTGGGACTTAACTTCAGACCAGCGCCAGCTATTCTCTGGAAAACTTCCTCCAAGTTCTTAAGATGTTCATCAAAGTTCTTGCCCAATACGATGATGTCGTCCAGGTACACCAAGCATGTTTTCCAATGTAGTCCTTTCAGTACCTGGTCCATGAGTCTCTCAAAAGTAGCTGGTGCATTACAAAGTCCAAAAGGCATCACTGTAAATTGCCAAAGACCATCACCGACACTGAAGGCTGTTTTCTCTTTATCTTCCTCCTTCACCTCAACTTGCCAGTAGCCGCTTTTCAAGTCCAGTGTGGAAAACCATTTCGTACCAGATAGCGAGTCCAGAGTGTCGTCAATTCTTGGCAACGGGTAGCTATCCTTTTTCGTAACGTCATTCAACTTCCGGTAGTCCACGCAAAACCTCATTTTTCCATCCTTCTTCTTTACAAGTACTACCGGTGAGCTCCATGGACTAGCTGATGGTTCGATGACGCCGCTGTCACTCATTTCTTGTATGATTTGACTCACAACTTCCCGCTTCGCCAGTGGAACACTACGTGGAGCTTGACGGATCGGCCTCGCATCTCCAGTGTCAATTTGATGTTTCACAACATTGGTGCGGCCTGCTTTGGAACCATCCTGATCAAATGTGTTCGCGTATTTTATAAGCAGTTGTTTTGCCTTACTCTGATAGGCTTCCTCTACCCCATGCGTCCATGCCGTGATATCATTTGAAAGATCAGTATTACTAGATGAAACGTGTTCCTGGAGCTGTTCACAGTTAATAACTACTTCGGCCTCTTGGCATCTTCCCAAAATAGCTCCTTTGGTCAAATTGAATGGTGACTTGAACTCATTGAGTACTCTTACCGGAATACGTCCATCTTGTTTTGACATAGCCAGGGTTTTTCCTACAAGTATGTTCAGTGCTGATTTATTTGCTGCTTCGACAACCCACAATTTGTTTGTCCCACAATCTCCATCAACCTTTGCCCAGATGACTGCTTCTGATTTTGGTGGTATTTGCTGACTCTCTTCCACCAGCACTCGTTTACTGCTGTAGCCTTTCTCGTAGCCGAAATTAAGTGGCACATCCATGTTCTTATATCGCATCGTCTTGCTTTGCATATCGATTTTGATGCCTTGGTTGATTAAGAAGTCCACTCCAATTATGATTTCATCAACAATACCTGCCACTATAAAATTGTGTAGTACCGTGACGTTCCCAATTGCTACTTCACATTCTACTTCTCCAATTACCTGGGTGTCTTCTCCAGTGGCTGTACGCAATATTGCTCCATGCAATGGTCTTATCTTCTTGTTGACTAAATCCGCTCGAATGATGGAATGAGATGCACCCGTATCTACAGTCAGTAAACGTTCCTTTCCATCCACATGTCCTCCGACAGTAAGATTGCTCGGCCTTCTTCCAATTTGTGAGATAGAGATTATGGGGCATTCAATTGAGGGAGTCAGCTGTCGCCCCTTGCTGCTGACTCGCTTTAGTTTAACGATTGATTTGTCTTGGAGATTTGCTCATCTCCTTCTTCTCTGCGTTTACGACCACCCACATTGTTGGAACTGTTAGGGTTGGTGTTGCAATAACGCGCAATATGCCCTGGCTTTCCACACTTAAAGCATTTGACTGCATCATTATTCTTCTGCTGCGTACCCTTCAATGCTTCCAAAATTGCGTCTACCCAGTCTGGCTTTTCCACTTCCACGCGATGAGCTTTGTACGCTGGCTTACTCAAAAGTGAGGCTGTTTCCTGAGTCAGTGCATGCGATACCGTTTCAGCAAACGTTAGCTTTGGATTCGCATATGTAGCCCGCTTCGTTTCCACATCTCGTATGCCATTTATGAAGCTCTGGATTTTTACCCTTTCAGTGTATTCCACGGGTGCGTCCGCATTTGCAAGATGAACCAATCATTCAATATCTGAAGCAAACTCCTGCAATGTCTCATTTGCTTTTTGGTAGCGGTTTTGCAACTCAATTTGGAATATCTGTTTCCTATGCTCGCTTCCGTAACGTCTCTCTAAAGCGCTCATCAATGTTTCGTAGTGGTTCCGCTCGTACTCTGGGATGGTCTGTAAGATTTCCGCGGCAGGCCCTTTCAGTGCCACGAACAGAGCTGCAACTTTTATCTTCAGCATTCCATTGGTTCACTGCTGCGGTCTTCTCAAACTGTAGCTTAAAGACCTGGAAAGGAACAGAACCGTCAAAGGATGGTGTTTTTACCTTTGGATTACTAGTTGAAACTGCTGGGCGATTTAGTTGCAACTGCTCGATACGTCCGCTCAAAGCATCCAGCTCGGCCTCGATTTTTTTCTTCAAACTGTAACATTTTTGTATCTTGCGCCTCCAACTTCGAGGAAATACGTCCTTCTTGCTCTTCCAGTTGAGCAGAGATCTGCGATGATATCTGCTGAAATTTGAGCCGACATTTCGGATATCCGTGCCTCTTGTGCTTCCATCTTCGATGTAATCTGTGTCGACATTTCTGACATACGCGTCTCTTGTGCATATGATGACATATACGTTTTCTGTTCTTCTAGTTGTGATGACATGTTGGTGGATATTTGTGATGACATTTCTGTTATACGTGCCTCTTGCGCTTCCAGTTGGGATGCCAATTGCGACGACATTGATGCTACTGTCGATGTTTGTGCAGATATTGCAGCCAATATCATGTTCAAGTGTGTGCTCGTAACTGTCTGCGATGTTTCGTTTTTCTCTTCAATTTTTGTTGTCTCGTCGACATCAAGATGAAAGACATACTCTTCCACGTTAATTCCTTCTGCTTCCATTGGGCCTGAAGTTCGAGTTTAATGCCGGTGGTATTCAAACCACGGCTCTCCAACTCCTTCTTCAGTTGCTGGATCTTCAATTCACTGAACTTTGCCATGTCCTTGTTGTCCTCTGGAATTTATTCAACAATCCCACTTCTGACACCAATTGTAACAACTTTACTTGCAAATCCTCTTATTTGCCCTTTTGCTAGGTTCGTATCGCTAAACTCTTGAATAAATAACTCCAATATTGAATACTGGAAAAATGGCCTTTATTAAAATACTTCACAATAACACTCAAACTGTGCAACGAATAGCTTAATAACCGAACTGATAGCTTAAATGAAACTGACTTTCAAAATAATACTGCTATTGCTCGCTAGATATCGTCTTAGTCGTAACTGCTTGAAAACTCAAATCAAACTGAATTACAGCGCCTCTACATCTGTCGCCTTTTATACTCTTTGGTTTCCTCGTTCGCATTTTTCTAGAATCTACTAGCATTGTCCATGAGCTCTCAAACTTCTCAGCTATAACTAAAATTGCACAATTTTATACATATTTTAGGCGCTTCCAGAATTTACTAGTCCAGTAGCTCTCGAACTTCTCAGATATATGCATGTGTTAGTGCATTGACTCTCCGCTGCTCGTATACGTACATGGTACATATATGTAGACGCAGTTATTGTTTCGTTTATGTAGATACATAATGATTGAATTATTGATGTGAATGTTTGTAGTTTACAGTCTCTCGCGCACACATAGGCGTATAAGTAAATGCATCTGTGTGTGACATCTCTCGGCTGCCTTATATATGTGTATACATGATTTGATTATTGACGTAAATATCGCTTAGCATGGCCTTAGTGATGGTATAGCTTAGTGATGCTAATATCCGTGACAATATATTTCATACCGACATCGGCCGCAGGGACAGAGTCTTAGAACGTCACGGCTTATATGTAAACCTAGAAATCACCAACATCTAAATCCCTCCTTCCACCTGTTGCGCCAGTGGATACCACCCTAATACCAGAGCACTACTCACTGGCGATAATCGCATTATCTTAGGCGATTTCATTGGCCATCACGATCTTTGGCATTTGAAACCTGCAGGCGGACAGCAGGGGTGAGATTTTGGCGGATCAAATAGAAGAAACGACGTTCTGCACAATAAACGGAGACGCCCCCACTCGTATGGTAGGAAGCTGGCACTGTTCGCCAGATATATCAATAGTGAGCGCAAGACTCGTAAACTACGTCAACTTGCAGCCGATGGTAACATTGGCATCTGACCACCTGTCTATACCGGAAAACGCACTTTCATAAACTTTAAAAAAGGAAAGTGGGATGAGTACAAATCCTTTACAGACAGTCGCTTTGCTGCCCTCCCTATACCGACTGATGCTCGCCAAGGGGAACGTGCTTTCCGCAAGGTAATTGAATCCGCCTCGGCTCGTTTTATTCCCGCCGGAAGAATCCCGGAAATCCGGCGGAGGTCGCAAATTTAGCGAGAGAACGTGACCTTATAAGACAGCTCGATCCCGGCGACCCCAAATAAGGGATATAAACCAACGCATCACATTGCTTGTGAATGAACACACGCGGGCGAAATGGGAGGAGCATTTAAGTGGTTGTATCCTCTGCCGGTGTGGGTAAGCTTTGGTCCACCATAAAGTCCCTATCGAATCCGTCTAAGCACAATGACAAAATTTCCATCGCCTTTGGCAATAAAGTGCTGTCGGATGCGAAAAAATGCCCGAGCGCTTTTTGCGGACAATATATAATGCATTCTACGGTTGACAAAGTCAGACGGCGGGCCAACAGACGCCCACAGACATAAACATAAATTCAGCGCGTCCCCAATTACCATCACCACCAAAGAGGTCGATGATGCCGTTGGTCATGCTAAACCATCTAAAGCAGTGTGCTCAGACGGCATATCCATGCCGATGCTTAAAAGCTTAAGTAAAGAGGGTTTCAAATATTTAGCACATGTCTTTAACCTACCCTTTCCACCTTTTTCATCCTGGAAAAATGGAAAATGGCCAAGGTGGTCCCGCTACTAAAGCCTGGGAAACCAGCTAACAGGAGATTTTTATCGCCCGATATCTCTCCTATTACCAGTAGCCAAGACACTTGAAGGCATTCAGCTCCCCTACTTTAAAGCAAATTTGCAACTAGCCTATCATCAGCATGGCGTTAGAAAACTAAATAGCACAACCACCGCGCTAAATGCCATTAGCACCCAGATAAATTGCCGTTTAAATCAAAAGCCCCACCATAGAACAGTACTCGTTGTGTTAGACATATCAAAAGCTTTTGATACGGTCAACAATGGCACGTTACTGCAAGACCTGGAAGGGTCTACCCTTCCCCCAAGTCTTAAAAGGTGGACCGCAAATTGTCGGGGTGCTAATGGCATTTAGCGGTGCAATTTAGAAACGAAACATCAAAACCAACAATAATTAAACAAGGGTGCCACATGGTGGTGTCCTATCCCCACTTTTGTTTAACTTCCAAATATCAAAGCTACCTTCGACACCAGAAGGAGTCACTATCGTTTCCTACGCTGATGACTGCACAATAATGGTCACAGGCCCATGCCCACAGATCCATGAGCTTTGTAACAAAATAAACGCTGATCTCTCCAGTTTTTTCGCCTCGCGAAACCTGACATTATCACCGACTAAATCATCGGTGACCTTATTTGCAACATGGACGTCCCAAATTTCGACCATTTTGAACATCCACGTCAATGGCACTACGCTACCGACTGTCTTACACCCCAAAATCTTGGGTGTGACGTTTATCAGGATCTACATTTTGGTGAGCATGCAGCCGCAATTGTACCGAAAATCCAGAGTCGCAATAAAATTCTCAAATATCTTGCTGGCAGTACTTGGGGTAAATATAAAGAGACGCTCATTACCACTTACAAAGCAATTGGCCAGCCGATTGCATGCTACGCGTCCCTGATATGGCACCAGATGGCGCAACACTGAATAAATATAGTTGGTAAAAAGGAATAGAAGTAGCAAATTTGTCAGTCAAACAAACCACCGCTGTATAGCTAAATAGTTAGCGCAGCATGCCTAAAGCGTACTGATGATGAAGGCTTAGCACCCTTCGAAATGGATCTATCTGCGCAGCTATGGCAGGTTGTCTGAAAAATTTTCTACTTACTATTCCAAAAACAAAATACAATTTTTCAAATTTAGAAAAATTAAAAATAACAATAATTATCATTAGAAAAAAATTATTGTTCTGGCCTTGAGCTCTAATCGAACCTTGAATCATTTATCAATAGGCCGATAAAAACAAAAACAATTGAAAACATTATACTATAAAACAAAATTTAAAAATTGCTTAGATAGTAAGGCGAGATGGAGTGAAATACGTAATGTTGGAATTATTGGAAAAGCAGTAAAAAGTTCAGATGATTTAGATGTTAATAATTTGAACAGGAAATTTACGAATTTACCAACGTCTACGGCTGATATTGCTTATTACAAGAACCATGTCAGTATAATTGATCAAAATTCATTTTGTTTTAGATTTTTTACTGAAACTGAAATATTTCAAAGTTTTCTAAACATCAAGTCCAATGCTATTGGCTGTGATGGAGTCCATCCAAAATTTATAAAAATTTTATTTCCTCTTATTTTACCATATATCACCCACCTGTTTAATTCTATAATAACAAAATCAATATATCCCACTCAATGGAAGCATGCTAAAATCGAACCTATACCAAAAACAGAAAATGAGTTTCGGCCTATTGCTATACTTCCCTTTCTGTCTAAGATACTTGAACTGGTCGCACCTATTTGATGGGGCGAAGCACTGCTACAACAACAACAACATGGCAATCCGGATGCTAACAGCTAGTATGATTATGATGATTTGTGGGAGGGGCGCAACAAATGATATGTGATTACACAGAAATTACTACCCATCAGAAATATCGTGAGTGGCTCCGGTACCTAGAATCGGCTGCCTTGGAAAGCGTCTTTTGTTACTTAATTACCATGGTATCGGCACACCAGCCAATTGCAAATATCTTGATTAAATATCCTGCTGCCCTTGCAATTATGGAGACGTATTTCAAAAGATTCCAATATTTGAATCAAATTTATTAACTAACAAATATACATAGAAAGACACATTTATCAACTACAGTGATATTTCGCTATCAATTTTGGACATGATATTTGTGCACAGCGCAATAACGGTAGTGTCTATTTTTGTGGGTAAACATCGACCTAAAAATTGCATCAATAATGGTTGTTTAGTAACCACGGTCTTATAGTCCTCAAATGAAATCAGTTCATCTCTGTCAACATCAAATTTTTTCAATAACAAATCGGCCATGTCCTGCAAGAGTAGAAAATTGTATATATATATATATATAGAGTACATACAGATATCTGTTATATATTGTGACGAATATTAGCATCACTAAGCTGTTAGTAAATAATCACGCAACAACAAAAACATGAAGCAGTCACTCTTATGTACGTGTACACATTAAAGCGAGCCACACTGGTATACATGAACACATAAATCATCATTTATACACATACATAGAAGGCGACGAAGAGATATCCCACACACACACACATGTAGTCACCAGCCGAAGTAGTTACTGGTAACCAAGCAGGAGATTCTAGAAGTTGAAACGTCTAGACCTTTGGAGAAATATGTTGACGAGGCAACAGAGAGTATAAAAGCAGCGTAAGCTGAGGAATGACTAATCAGATTGATTTAAACACGCTATCAATTGCGAAGTTAAGCATAATTGTGAAGTATAATTGTACTACTCCCAAAGTAGTTTAATAAAGACCATTTTGCAATACAGAATATTGAAGTGATTTATTCAACAGTTTAGCGATTCGAACGTTAGCAGAAGATTTCAAATAAGCGGAATTGCCCTAAATTCGTTACAATATAGTACGTAGCTATGTAAAACCGTAAATAAACTCACTGTTCGCATTTCAACTAGCTCATCTTCATCTAAGTCGTCAAAAAATTTGGATACCGCCATTGCAATATTATCGCGATTTATATAGCCATCATTTGAGGTATTGTAGATCTATTAATAAAATTTTCAAGATTTTTAGTAAGATTTTAATGTTTATCCTTGTGTTCAAAATTAATTGTTTGCTTTTATTAGTAGAGGAATGAAACATAGACCCCGAGAGCTTATATGACGACCTAACCTCCATTTTGTGCTTGGCACTATATCAGTTATTATGGGGTGTCATTATTCCAATAGGTCCTCTGTAATATTTTGCCATACGCGGTTGAAAGTTTGAGCCATACCATTTTTTTTTGTTTTGTTTAATTTCGATTATTCTAGTTTTTGTGAAAAGGAGTGCGCTTAATTTAGTTTCAATTCTAAACTAGATAAGTCTATATGTATTAAAAAAATAAAAATTGTGCGGTCCGCCAGCACCCTGCAAAAATCGCGAGTACTCCATGCATGCATGTATGGAGTACTTGCTATGGACCAACCGAGTACTCCAAAATTAGCCACAATTCATACAAAAATATGGTCCAATTAAAATTACGATGTCCTAGGACTGGACCATATACTCCAGCTTCGCATTACATGAGAGTAATCCATGGAGTACCAACAGTCCAATAAACATCGTGTAGTGATTACAATCGTTAAAAGCGAGCAATGATCGGCTTACAATGTGTTCGTGTAGAAACATGAGTTGGTCCATTGCTGCATTACAGTGGAGTATATTGGTAAGTACTCCAGTGGACCACATGATCCAACGATTTTTGCAGGGCAGATTTCGAGTCGAAGTGTTTTGGATCAGAATCGTGCGCTGATCTATCATATTTGTATAAAAGGACATATCGTAACACTTCTTATTTATAACAAAACGTTTTCTATACTTAAATTTTTAGCAGTAAGCTGAAACTTATTGGTTTTTTTATACTCAGCTCAGCAGAGCTCACAGAGTATATTAATTTTGTTCGCATAACGGTACCCCGTAACGGCATAAACTAATCGGGATAGATAAAAACTTCTATATATCAAAAAATGATCTGGGCGAAAAAAGAAATTCATTTAGCCATGTCCGCCCGTCCGTCTGTCCGTTAACACGATAACTTGAGTAAATTATGAGGTATCTTAATGAAATTTGGTATGTAAATTCCTGGGCACTCATCTCAGATCGTTATTCAAAATGAACGAAATCAAGTTATAACCACGCCGACTTTTTCGATATCGAAAATTTCGAAAAACCGAATAAGTGCGATAATTTATTACCAAACACGACTAAAGTGATGAAACTTGGTAGGTGGGTTGACCTTATGACGCAGAATAGAAAATTAGTAAAATTTTGGACAATGGGCGTAGCACCGCCCACTTTTAAAAGAAGGTAATTTAAAAGTTTTGCAAGCTGTTATTTGGTAGTCGTTGAAGATATCATGATAAAATTCGGCAATAACGTTACTCCTATTATTATATGTGTGCTAAATAATAATAATTTTTTTTTACGATATGAGTATCAAATGAAAGGTGTTAATGAGTATTTTAAAAGGGAGGGGGCCTTAGTTCAATAGGTGGACGCTTTTCCATATATCGCCATAAAGGTGGGCCAGGGGTGGCTCTAGAATGTGTTTGTACGATATGGGTATCAAATTAAAGGAATAAAGGGTTTTAAAAGGGAGTGAAGGTAGTTCTATATGTGAAGGCGTTTTCGAGATATCGACTAAAATGTGGACCAGGGTGACCCAGGACATCATCTGTCGGGTACCGCTAATTTATTTATATATGTAATACCACGAATAGTATTCTTGCCAAGATTCCAAGGGCTTTTGATTTCGCCCTGCAGAAATTTTTCATTTTCTTCTACTTAATATGGTAGGTGTCACACCCATTTTACAAAGTTTTTTTCTAAAGTTATATTTTACGTCAATAAACCAATCCAATTACCATGTTTCATTTGGTATAGAATTATGGCATTTTTTCATTTTTCGTAATTTTCGATATCGAAAAAGTTGGCGTGGTCATAGTCGGATTTCCGCCATTTTTTATACCAATACAAAGTGAGTTCAGATAAGTACGTGAACTGAGTTTAGTAAAGATATATAGATTTTTGCTCAAGTTATCGTGTTAACGGCCGAGCGGAAGGACAGACGGTCGACTGTGTATAAAAACTGGGCGTGGCTTCAACCCATTTCGCCTTTTTTCACAGAAAACAGTTATCATCCTAGAATCTAAGCCCCTGCCAAATTTCACATGGATTGGTAAATTTTTGTTCTACTTATGGCATTAAAAGTATCCTAGACAAATGAAATGAAAAAGGGCGGAGCCACGCCCATTTTGAAATTTTCTTTTATTTTTGTATTTTGTTGCACCATATCATTACTGGAGTTGAATGTTGACATAATTTACTTATATACTGTAAAGATATTATATTGTAACGAATTTACTTGCAAATCCTCTTATTTGCCCTTCTACTAAGTTCGAACCACTAAACTGTTGAATAAATAACTCCAATATGTAATAATGCAAAATGGCCTTTATTCAAGTATTTCACAATAACACTCAAACTGTGCAACGAATAGCTTGCTCAATAACCAAACTGATTGACTTTCAAAATAATACTTCTATTGCTCGCTAGATATCGTCTTAATCAAAACTGCTTGACAGCTCAAATCAAACTGAATTACTTCTTACTCGCCTGCCCCGCTTTTATAGTTTACGCTGCATACTTCTAGGCTCTTCGATTTCCAGAACTTACTAGTTATTTTTGCTACAAAATCGCCAGCCACAACTACGTGCACAAATTATTGCTCTCTCTTGTGACAACTCAGATAAGATATATGCATGTGTCTGTGCATTGCCGCTCCGCTGCTCGTATACGTACAGATGTGTAGACGCAATTATTTATTAGTTTATGTAGATTCATAATGATTGAATTATTGATGTGAATGTTTGTACGCATACATAGGCGCATAAGTCAATGCATCTGTGTGTGACATCTCTTTCGGCTGCCTTATATATGTGTATACATGATTTGATTATTGACGTAAATACTGCTTGGCATGGCCTTAGCATCGCCTTAGTGATGGTATAGGTTAGTGATGCTAATATCCGTGACACTGCCCTCCACCTAAGTCTGATCGTCCCGATCAGACAAATCTCTCGATCTAAACGCTGCTAATCTCTCCAAATGAACCACTTTCATTTTGGTTCGTGGTTTGTATGCGGTACACTACATCGTTGATCCGTTTTACAACTTTGTATGGGCCTTCCCAGTTACACTGCAATTTCGGGGACAAACCTTTTTTTCGTTGTGGGTTGTATAGCAGCACCAAATCTCCTTCCTGAAACCCTTCCGAATTAATTGCTTTATCGTACCTCGCTTTCATCTTATCACTCATAATCTTTGCTCGTTGCCTTACCAGATCGTGTATCTCTCTCAGCTCTTCTTCTAAGACATCAGTGGATTTCTTGACATTCCTCTCCGCATCGGCATCTATCCCATACTTCAAATCAGCTGGCAGTCGAAGGTCATTGCCAAAAATTACCTTTGCGGGAGTTTGGCCCGTTGTGTCATGTACTGCCGATCGGTAGGCCATCAAGAATAATGATATGTGTGTATCCCAGTCCTTATGGTACTTGTCGACTACTTTCCTTAAATGCTCCTCCAATGTTCTATTGAAACGTTCCACCATACCATCGGACTGAGGATGCAATGCAGTTTTCCGTGTTTTTCGAATGCCCAACTTCTTGCACAGTTCTTGGAACACAGCTGATTCAAAATTCCTGCCTTGGTCAGAATGTAACTCCATTGGTACACCATACCTTGCAACCCATTCGTTTTTAACCACTTCTGCTACTGTTTCTGCTTCTTGGTTTGGGATTGGGTATACCTCTGGCCATTTACTGAAATAATCCATAACCACCAGTACGTATTTGTTTCCGCGGTTGCTAGTAGGAAATGGACCTGCGACATCCATGGCGATCCTTTCAAATGGTGCACCTGAAATATACTGCTTCATCTGGCCACGACTTCGGGTTTTGGGCCCTTTCGCTCTGTTGCATACCTCGCAATTGGCAATCCACTCGGTGACCGACTGACGGCAACCAACCCAATAGAATCTCTGCTTAATTTTCTCGAGTGTCTTCGTGATTCCAAGATGGCCTCCACTTGGACCATTGTGCAACTCGCTGAGCACGTCAGGAATCCTCTTTCTGGGAACAACTATAAGTTTCTTCTTGCATTGACCATCCTCACTCTCCCATACTCGATGCAAGCAACCGGATATCAATTCCAAACTGTTCCACTGTGCCCAATATGATTTCGCAATGGGACTCTCTGCTGACATATCCTCTCTGCTTGGTCTTTCGTTTCGTTCGAGCCCTTGCATAACATGTGACAGATCTGTATCTTCTAGCTGACACTTTCTTAGTTGTTCCTTGTCCCATTCATCCGTACACGTTATAGTCATTAGCCGGACATCTATAAAGTCTTCTTTAGCCTCGGCCTTCGAACAGTGCTTGCATTCCAAACTACATGGCCTTCGTGACATTGCATCGGCATTTCCATGGGTACTACCTTTTCGATGCTCAATGGAAAAGTCATAGCTTTGAAGTCGCTCGATCCACCGTGCCAATTGTCCTTCCGGATTACGGAACTGCAGAAGCCATTTCAATGCTGCGTGATCTGTCCTGACATGGAATCGCTGGCCGTAGAGGTATTTGTGAAAATGTTTAATGCACTCTACCAATGCCAACAGCTCTCTCCGCGTAACACAGTAGTTCCTCTCTGGTTTTCCAATCGAACGGCTGTAATATGCAACTACCTTCTCCTGTCCATCGACCAGTTGTGATAAAAGCCTCCTATAGCATATCCAATTTCATCTGTATCTAGAATAAATGTTGCTCCTGGAATCGGATATGCTAACATTGGGGCAGTGCACAAACGCTCCTTCAATGTTTGAAAAGCCACTGCTTGCTCCTTCTTCCATTCAAAAGCTTTATTTTTTCTTGTAAGCTCATGGAGGCTATGGGCTACGTTGGAAAAATTTGGTACAAATCGGCGGTAATATGTGCACAGCCCAAGAAAACTTCTCAATTCATGTAGGTTCTGTGGTCTTGGCCAATCCTGTACAGCCTCTATTTTTTCGTTCGCAGTGCAGATGCCCTCTGTCGTTACCTAGTGACCAAATAATTGACTTCCTTTTTAAACAGCGCACACTTTTTGGGACTTAACTTCAGACCAGCGCCAGCTATTCTCTGGAAAACTTCCTCCAAGTTCTTAAGATGTTCATCAAAGTTCTTGCCCAATACGATGATGTCGTCCAGGTACACCAAAAATCTTTTCCAATGTAGTCCTTTCAGTACCTGGTCCATGAGTCTCTCAAAAGTAGCTGGTGCATTACAAAGTCCAAAAGGCATCACTGTAAATTGCCAAAGACCATCACCGACACTGAAGGCTGTTTTCTCTTTATCTTCCTCCTTCACCTCCACTTGCCAGTAGCCGCTTTTCAAGTCCAGCGTGGAAAACCATTTCGTACCAGATAGCGAGTCCAGAGTGTCGTCAATTCTTGGCAATGGGTAGCTATCCTTTTTCGTTACGTCATTCAACTTCCGGTAGTCCACGCAAAACCTCATTTTTCCATCCTTCTTTTTTATAAAGTACTGCCGGTGAGCTCCATGGACTAGCTGATGGTTCGATGACGCCGCTGTCGTTCATTTCTTGAATGATTTGACTCACAACTTCCCGCTTCGCCAGTGGAACACTACGTGGAGCTTGACGGATCGGCCTCGCATCTCCAGTGTTAATTTGATGTTTCACAACGTTGGTGCGGCCTGGTTTAGAATCATCCTGGTCAAATATGTTCGCGTACTTTAGGAGCAGTTGTTTTGCCTTACTCTGATATGCTTCCTCTAGCCCCTGCATCCATGCCGTGATGTCATTTGAAAGATCAGTATTACTAGCTGAAACGTGTTCCTGGAGCTGTTCACAGTTAATAACCACTTCAGCCTCTTGGCATCTTCCCAAAATAGCTCCTTTAGTCAGTTTGAGTGGTGACTTGAACTCATTGAGTACTCTTACCGGAATACGTCCATCTTGTTTTGTCATAGCCAGGGTTTTTCCTACAAGTATGTTTAGTGCTGATTTGTTTGCTGCTTCGACAACCCACAATTTGTTTGTCCCACAATCTCCATCAACCTTTGCCCAGATGACTGCTTCGGATTTTGGTGGTATTTGCTGACTCTCTTCCACCAGCACTCGTTTACTGCTGTAGCCTCTCTCGTAGCCGAAATTAAGTGGTACATCCATGTTTTTATATCGCATCGTCTTGCTTTGCATGTCGATCTTGATGCCCTGGTCGATTAAGAAGTCCACTCCAATTATGATTTCATCAACAATTTCTGCCACTATAAAATTTTGTACTACCATGACGTTCCCAATTGCGACTTCACATTCTACTTCTCCAATTACCTGGGTGTCCTCTCCCGTGGCTGTACGTAATCTTGCTCCAAGCAATGGTCTTATCTTTTTGTTGACTAAATCCGCTCGAATGATGGAATGAGATGCACCCGTATCTACAGTCAATAACCGTTCCTTTCCGTCCACATGTCCTCCAACAGTAAGGTTGCTCGATCTTCTTCCAATCTGCGAGATAGAGATTATGGGGCATTCAATTGCAGGAGCCAGCTGTCGCCCCTTGCGGCTGACTCGATTTAGTTTAACGATTGAGTGGTCTTGGATATTTGCTCATCACCTTCTGCTCTGCGTTTACGACCACCCACATTGTTGGAGCTATTGGGACCGCTGCTGCAATGTCGTGCAATATGACCTGGGTTGCCGCACTTGAAACATTTAATAACTCCGGCATTTTTCTGTTGTGATCCCTTCAGTGCTTCCAAAATAGTGTCTACCCAATCTGGTATTTCCACTTCTACACGATGAGCTTTGTATGCTGGTTTACTCAATAGTGAGGCCGTTTCCTGAGTCAATGCATGTGATACCGTTTCAGAAAATGTCAGCTTTGGGTTTGCGTATGTAGCTCGCTTCGTTTCCACGTCCCGTATGCCATTTATGAAACTCTGGATTTTTACCCTTTCAGTGTATTCCACGGGTGCGTCCGCATTTGCAAGATGAGCCAATCTTTCAATATCTGAAGCAAACTCCTGCAATGTCTCATTTGCTTTTTGGTAGCAGTTTTGCAACTCAATTTGGAATATCTGTTTCCTATGCTCTCTTCCATAACGTCGTTCTACAGCAGCCATCAATGCTTCATAATTGTTCCGCTCTCCTTCGGGAATCGTCTGTAGAATTTCCGCTGCTGGCCCCTTCAATGCCACGAATAGTGCAGCAACTTTATCTTCCGCATTCCAGTTGTTCACTGCTGCGGTCTTCTCAAACTGTAGCTTAAAGACCTGGAAAGGAACAGAACCGTCAAAGGATGGTGTTTTTACCTTTGTATTGCTTGCTGAAACAGCTGGGCGGTTTAATTGCAACTCTTGTATACGACCTCTCAAAGCATCCACCTCGGCTTCGATTTTTTCCTCAAACTGCGTTATTTTCTCGTCCATACGTGCTTTGAGTTTTGATGATATACGCGCCTCTTGTGCTTCGAGTTGTACTGTTATGCGTGCCTCTTGTGCTTTCAGTTGTGTCTCCATCTTTGATGTAATCTGTGTCGACATTTCTGCCATACGCGTTTCTTGTGCTTCAATCTTCGATGTAATCTGTGTCGACATTTCTGACATACGCGTTTCTTGTGCTTCAATCTTCGATGTAATCTGTGTCGACATTTCTGCCATACGCGTTTCTTGTGCTTCAATCTTCGATGTAATCTGTGTCGACATTTCTGACATACGCGTTTCTTGTGCTTCAATCTTCGATGTAATCTGTGTCGACATTTCTGACATACGCGTTTCTTGTGCTACAATCTTGGATGTTATGCGTGTCTCCTGCGATTCCAGCTGAGATGACATGTTGGTGGATATTTGTGATGACATTTCTGTTATACGTGCCTCTTGCGCTTCCATCTTGAATGTTACTGTCGATGTTTGAGCAGTTATTGCAGCCAATATCATGTTCAAGTCTGTGCTGGTAACCGTCTGCGATGTTTCGTTTTTCTCTTCAATTTTTGTTGTTGTTTCGTCCCCATCAGGATAAAAGACAAACTCGTCCACATCAATTCCTTGCGACTCCATTACCTCTCGTAGCCGTGCTTGAAGTTCGATCTTATTGCCGGTTGTATTTAATCCACGGTTCTCCAACTCCTTTTTCAGTTGCTGGATCTTCAATTCACTGAACTTTGCCATGCCCAAGTTGTATTCCCAATCTTCGGAATTTATTCAACAATTCCTCTTCTGACACCAATTGTAACGAATTTACTTGCAAATCCTCTTATTTGCCCTTCTACTAAGTTCGAACCACTAAACTGTTGAATAAATAACTCCAATATGTAATAATGCAAAATGGCCTTTATTCAAGTATTTCACAATAACACTCAAACTGTGCAACGAATAGCTTGCTCAATAACCAAACTGATTGACTTTCAAAATAATACTTCTATTGCTCGCTAGATATCGTCTTAATCAAAACTGCTTGACAGCTCAAATCAAACTGAATTACTTCTTACTCGCCTGCCCCGCTTTTATAGTTTACGCTGCATACTTCTAGGCTCTTCGATTTCCAGAACTTACTAGTTATTTTCGCTACAAAATCGCCAGCCACAACTACGTGCACAAATTATTGCTCTCTCTTGTGACAACTCAGATAAGATATATGCATGTGTCTGTGCATTGCCGCTCCGCTGCTCGTATACGTACAGATGTGTAGACGCAATTATTTATTCGTTTATGTAGATTCATAATGATTGAATTATTGATGTGAATGTTTGTACGCATACATAGGCGCATAAGTAAATGCATCTGTGTGTGACATCTCTTTCGGCTGCCTTATATATGTGTATACATGATTTGATTATTGACGTAAATACTGCTTGGCATGGCCTTAGCATCGCCTTAGTGATGGTATAGGTTAGTGATGCTAATATCCGTGACAATATTTTTTGTAAAAATTTTACTTAAAAATTTTTTTTTTCAAAAGTGGGCGTGGTCGTTCTCCAATTTTGCTAATTTTTATTAAGCATACATATAGTAATAGTAGTAACGTTCCTGCCAAATTTCATTACGATATCTTCAACGACTGCCAAATTACAGCTTGCAAAACTTTTAAATTACCTTCTTTTAAAAGTGGGCGGTGCCACGCCCATTGTCCAAAATTTTAATAATTTTCTATTCTGCATCATAAGTTCAAACCACCTTCCAAGTTTCATCGCTTTATCTGTATTTGATAATGAATTATCGCACTTTTTCGGTTTTTCGAAATTTTCGATATCGAAAAAGTGGGCGTGGTTATAGTCAGATATTGTTCATTTTAAATAGCGATCTGAGATGAGTGCCCTGGAATCTACATACAAAATTTCATCAAGATACTTCAAAATTTACTCAAGTTATCGCGTTAACGGTTGGACGGACGGACGGAGGGGCGGACATGGCTCAATCAAATTTTTTTTCGATACTGGTGATTTTGATATATGGAAGTCTATATCTATCTCGATTCCTTTATACCTGTACAACCAACCGTTATCCAATCAAAGTTAATATACTCTGTGAGCTCTGCTCAACTGAGTATAAAAATGGTTTAAAATTTAGGCTAAATTTTTTACATCGTAATACGTACGCATTTGAAGTGAAAATCATCTTACTGTGTGTGTATTTGTGAGCCAACGCCAATGGAATGCCGTTTACACTAGCACATCGCTTTTAGTTTTTTAACGACAATGTTTGAAAAAACATGCTGATTTTAGAACATTGCGTTCTTATCCTCACTCCAGATCACTAAGTTACAGCGGAAAATGTTAGAAACTATGAGAAACTTCGTGTTATGGAACTTGCATCGTCTTTTCATTATGATACAAGCGTCTTTATATGAAAAGCAGGATTATTTTTTAAATACTTGAGCGATGGGCATGGGGCCCGCACATGATAAATCTACTTCCAATGAAAAGTTAAACAAATCACAATTGAGACCACGACTACGGGAAACGTACCTAGATTGAAGATTAAAACCTGCACCTCAAACTACCAAGGGAGACACGAGACACCCTGGCCCAACTTCGTTCTGGATACTGTAACAGGTTAAACTCTTACTTGTCCAAGCATCTTTTCAATTGTAATGTGGAACCTACGTCTCTAACACCAATCTCCCTATGGTTCGCCCCTTTTGAATGAGCCAGTTTCCTTGGACTCCCATTAGAGGAATTTGATGACAATTTGTGAGTGGTCGTGTCCATTCAATGGGGCGAAGCACTGTTAAAACAACAACAACAACCTCAAACGTCCGGATCACTCCCTCTCTAACCGGTGCCAGTCTTTATGGGACGAGGCAATAATCTATAGATCGTGTATAGGAGAGATATCTACAGCAATCAAATAAAGGTTATCAGACGTAGCGAAACTAATGTTATGAATAAGCGTAGCCCTAGTTTTGACATCAAAGTTTTCCAACAACAAGGAGCATTTATCAATGGGAATGGAGTGATCGAGGTATTCACTACAAGCTCCCACACGTTTAAAAATTTGAAACAGTAAACCATTCATGGGCTTAGGCAACTTTTAAAACATTTGTGTACTAAATTGTAAACCTCTCAATTTACTACTTCGGTTTTTAATATGGTTCGGTTTACATTTTGAAAGTAACTGACCAATAAGCCCAAATTATCAAAATTGTTTTAAAAGAAAACCAAAAGTTAAGTAAATCCAAAAATAAGAACTTGCAGACGCTTCTGATATTATAACAAAATCAAAACGGTTAAAAAACCTAGAAATTTGCTGTTGCGGTTGTTGGTGTTGTCGAGTGTTTTCGATGTTGATGGTCCTTTGCGGGATATAGATTCAGGACGTTCCGGTAACAAAGCACCATTAATGTACTAGCCCGACAATCTCGGGAACGATTAATATGACCACATTAAACCTTCTAGGCACCCCAGCGGGTTGGGGGTTGTGTAGCGCAAACCTTTCAGGTTGCCAGCGCAATATATAGCTTCTCCAAACCCAATTTTCAATGTTTCATTAACAGCCGAGGCCCTGGCGACCCCGAACTCCTCATGAATCTAGGGGGTGGGAGGGCGGTATGATATAGAAGGTCGCATGTGGTCATAACAAATCTTTCCCGATATGGTCGGGCTTGGTACCGGAAAGTACCAAATCTGCATCCGGCAAAGGACCATCAACATCGATAACACTCCCCTCTTAATAAACAAGAACATATCAGTCTTCTCTGCATTGGCTGTCAACCTGACATTAGATGCCCAGGTATGCATATCCGTATTCCTGCAATGTAAAACACAGCCGATCCATCTGGTTATGGCTGGATGTAATTCAATGTAGTTAAGACATTGTTGAAAGCTCCGCCAATGTCTAAGAAGACTCATAAGGCATACTCCTTATGTTCCTGTACGTTTATTACCACCTTAGCAGTACAGTGTGTACCGACTTGTCTTTGGTGTACGCATTTTGTGTTGTGGAGAGTGAAGAGTAGTTTTTTATCCACGTTGGATTTTATGTACACATTTATCAGCCAATACACATCTATCATCCTGTGCCTGGACTATGTTTCCCCTTACTAAGAATTTCCTATATATCCGCACAGAAGCTTTTCCGTGAGACTCTCTTCGCCCTGGAAATTTTAAGCTTGTAGATCCTCAAAAGATCCCTATAATCGTCCCGGCACGCTTCGTTTTCCTTTGTCAGTTTGAACCTTTCTTTTACCTGTCTCCTAAGAACACTCAGCTCATTACTCCACCTGGTGGATTTGCTTTTCCTCTGAATCTTCTTAGAGGGCAAGCTCTGTTATAAGCAGCCATAAATGTCTTTGTTGGGAAATCGTCGGACTGCTCCAGTTCCTCCACATTGGCATCCTCTTTGGGTTGTCCCAGTTTTGTTTATAAATGATTCTGGACTTTTGTCCAGTTCGTTGACCTAGGGTTTCATAAGGTTCCCCTTCTCTTCCCTCTTAAGGGGGATGCTGAAGCTGATATACGCATGGTCGGAGAAAGATTGTTTAGCAAGAACCATCCAACCATACCTTGATATATCACGTTCAGGGCTCAATGTAATACCAAGCACATTGCTGGATGTTGGACCAACATATGTAGGGACACTTTCCCTGTTGACTTTCTGCAAATTGGTAAATAAAATAGAGATCCGCCCCTCTCTTTGGTATCTCCTTCTCCCCACGCATTGTGGTGCACATTTGCATCCGCGCCTATGACCAACCGCCCTTTGCGCTCTTCCTCCTGTACTAGCTTCTTGCACTCCATCGGTGGTCCCTCCGCAGTATGGGCCATAAAGCAGGATGCCAGGATAAATGCCTGCTTATTCTTCTGCTCGACGGTCACCACTGCGAGGTCCTCGGTAGTCTAATTAGGTAGCATATTTGAATGCAGCAGTTTCCTTACCATGACTACAGCTCCCAGTTTTCCTTCCGTTGGCGCGCATAAACGCCAAATCCGGGCGAGCTGAGCCTAGAAACCTTTCCTTCCGATAAGAGCCATATATCCTCGATCAGCTCCACGTTAAACGAACCCTAATTAAAATTAGAAAATTTCATTCAAGCAAAGTGCAATGGCCTAAACAGATACAATATGTCACTTACTTGGCGGACAAGGAAGAAACTGACAAGAGAGCTGGCTGGTTTTACTAAAATGGTTAACTCCAGATAGGCAACGTATCAGTCGTTGCATCAGTCATACCTTGCCAATTTTTAATGACATACGTCGTGACAGATCGTATCTACTGAGCTCATAAATCATGGACCCTTTTTCAGAAACATTTTAATATATATGAAGTAATATAATTTCGTTCTACAAATGTGATAGCTCAATAGGTAGAGCGCTCGTGTCTGATCCAGATTTGAAGATTTAGGCCCAAACTGTTAACTGTGTAGCATAGAAAAATCCACTTACCATTTTTTTTACGATTTTAAAGCTGAAACATCAGCTGCAGGAATGAAATGAATAGGGAAGATGGCTTGATAAATTTACCGAAATTCAAAGTATACCTAAGTTATGTTGGAATCACTTCTCCTGCATCTGCGTCACTCTACATTTTTAAAACTGTTAATGACTGTATCCACTTAGGAAGCAGCCACTTCGTGTCAGTTATAGTAATTTTTTGGCTGAATTGCAGGATAATATCACAGATATAAGTTTCGCTTAGGTCAAAATTTTCCTCCACGCCGCCGACGCAAGGTTATAACTTACCTGAAATACAAAAGCCATTTTCTTTTGTAGATCATTAGTCATTATCACAGAGAATAATTTAATCCAAGCCACTGGATCTACATGAACTTTACTATCATGCGTTATGAATTGGACAATGCGTTCGACAATGGAAATATCCTTGATTTTGAAAAACACCATAAATAAATGAAACATCTGACCTGTACATAGTTTTCGGGCTTTAGGACCATTCGACAATACGAGCTTGTGATAGACCATCAAAATAGTGCTTATTTCCGTTTCGGTGAATTGTGTCTTCATACTCATTTTCTTTATAAGATTATGATATTGGTTGTAGAAGCGTGTACTAAGAACATCATCGAGCGTAGCGTCCAAATTATTTCCAGTCATTTGTTTGGTAATGGGTGCTCAGCGAAGAATTTAAATGTTTAAATATTAAGCAGCGGTCCTTTTCCTTTATCCTTTTTTAATATAAAATATTTATTTGATTCAATTAGAAAAGATATCCTGTGCGAGGAGAAAATTTGCGGATATCTTTTAATCAAATGTATGACTAAGTTTAATGGATCTTCTTCTTCTTGTAACAGCGCTTTGCCCCATCCAAAAGGTGCGAGCATTCACAAATTGTCACCAGGAGTATGGGTAGATAGTAGAATGCCAATGTTAACATCGGCTACCAGTTGACAAGTCCTACGCTAGCTATGGAGATATCTGGCGAGCTATAACAATTTCCTCCCATACGTGTGGGGCATCCACGTTTATCGTGCAGAAGGCCGTGTCACCTATTTTATTCGCCAACCTCTCAATCCTACTATCAGCTTGCAGGTCAGAGTTAAACAGATCATGGTGGGCATTAAAATCACCTAGCATGCGGTATTTTTCACCAGTGAGAAGAGCACTGATATCAAGGCGATATCCATTAGGACAGAAAGTAACAGGGTAAATGTAGATGTTGATGATTTCTAAGTTCGCATCGCCTGACAGGACAGTAAGCCCTGATGCTACAGGGCATTGTCCCTACGCCCAATGTCATGGGTTATAAATGTGAGTCCACCTCCATTTCCTGTCGCGCAATATTCTCTATGGCCGTTGTAGCGGGAACAAGTCTTCAATGCAGGGTTGGCGGTAAACTTATTCTCTTGGATCGCAGCCAATCGGATGTTTTGTCGCTTCTTGAAATCGACTATCTCATCAGGCTCAAGCGGCTGAGTTCTTATGCGTTGTTGTTGTTGTTGTTGTAGCAGTGCTTCGCCCCATCCAATAGTTGTGACCGATCACAAATTGTCATCAATATCCTCTAATGGGAGTCCAAGGAAACTTGTTGTTTCAACAGGGGTGGACCATAATGAGAGGGGTGTTAGAGGCGTTGGCTCGCAGCCAATCGGTCGTTTGTCGCTTCTTGAAGTCGACTATCTCATCAGGCTCAAGCGGGTGAGTTCTTATGCGTTGTTGTTGTTGTTGTAGCAGTGCTTCGCCCCATCCAATAGGTGTGACCGATCACAAATTGTCATCAATATCCTCTAACGGGAGTCCAAGGAAACTTGCTGTTTCAACAGGGGAGGACCATAATGAGAGGGGTGTTAGAGGCGTTGGTTCCACATTACAATGGAAGAGATGGTTGGTGTCATGCATCGTATTTCTTCGTAGCGCTTGCGGAGATGAGACCTTAAGCCCCTGGGAAGCGGGGCCTCTGTGTATTTAACAGAACTTTCCTTCTCTCCTTTATGGGAAATATTCCCGCATCACTGTGCAGATGATGTTCCGGCGACATAAAAAGAAATACCTTGGCAGTTCTGAGTGCGGTGTTTTCCAATGCCTGCAGTTATCTCCAGTGTGTTTAAGCTTTGCATGGTGCAAGGAGAGGCGTAGCCAATTGATTGATAGTGTATTTGTCTTTGCCCCGAATGCTACCAGCGTGTGACTTGAGGATTCGGGTACGGTTCTGAAATTTAGGTACAATTGCGACTGGTAATAGTAATTCACTTAACTAGTATTAACTTCACTTTATTAAACAATTAAATATTAACTTTTACAAAGGTTATATGCGGGTTGAAAATTGTATTAATATTCCGAATAGCTTTAGCGAAAATTTACTGCGCGGCGGTGTACAACTGTACTAGTCGAGATCAAAAATCTAATACAATAGGCAAAGCATTTCTTGTTAGTCACGGACATGTCAAGGTTACGGACATATCATAAATGGAAATGGCAATTACAGTGTTGTAGACTTGTGCGTTAACCCTTTATGTTGCGATACTTACATTAACTTTAAAATGTTGTAACGAATTTAGGGAATATTCCGCTTATTTGAACCTTTCTGCTAACGTTCGAATCGCTGAGCTGGCGAATGAATAACTCAAATATTCTGTGTTGCAAAATGGTGTTTATTAGACTACTTTGGGAGTAGTACAATTATACTGGACTTCGCAACTAATGCGTGTTTAAATCAAACTGATTAGTCATCCCTCAGCGTGCGCAGCTTTTATACTCTCTGTTGCCTCATCCGCATATTTCTCCGAAGGTCTAGACGTTTCACCTTCTAGAATTGTTGTATCTTCTGCTTGGTAATTTTAGTTGTATGCATGTGTATGTGTGAGTAAGAACTTCGGCTGATGACTACATGTGTGTGTGCATGAGTTATCTCTTCATTTCGAGCTGCTGGTTATGTGTGTGCATGTACTTCTCCTCGCCTGCCATGTATGTGTGTAAATGATTAAATTGATGTGTTCATGTGGCAGCTCGCTTAATGTTTTTGTTGTTATGCTAAAATTCGCCACACTGCCCTCTACCTAAGTCGGATCGTCCCTATCATTTTCAGATCTAAACGCTGCCAGCCTTTCCAAATGAACCACTTTCATTTTGTTTCGTGGTTTGCCAATGGTTTGTATGCGGTAAACTACATCGTTGATCCGTTTTCCAACTTTCTCTGGGCCTTCCCAATTACACATCAATTTCGGGGACAAACCTTTTCTGGTTGTGGGTTGTATAGCAGCACCAAATCTCCTTACCGAAAACCTTCCGAATTAAGTGCTTTATCGTATCTGGCTTTCATCTTGTCACTCATAATCTTGGTTCGTTGTCTTACAAGATCGTGTATTTCCCTCATCTCTTCCTCCAAGACCCCAGTGGATTTCTTGGCATTTCCTTCCGCATCGGCATTTCTTCCAAACTTCAAATCAGCTGGCAGTCGAAGGTCATTGCCAAAAATTACCTTTGCGGGGGGTTTGCCCGTTGTTTCATGCACTGCCTATCGGTAAGCCATCAAGAATAATGATATGTGTGTATCCCACTCTTTATGGAACTTGTGCACTACTTTCCATAAGTGCTCCTCCAAGGTTCTATTGAAACGTTCCTCCATACCATCGGACTGAGGATGCAATGCAGTTGTCCAACTTTTTCGAATGCCCAATTTCTTACACATTTCTTGGAACACAGCTGATTCAAAATTTCTCCCTTGGTCAGAATGTAACTCCATTGGTACACCATACCTTGCAACCCAATTGTTTATAAACACTTCTGCTACTATTTCCGCTTCTTGATCTCGGATTGGGTATACCTCTGGCCATTTGCTGAAATAATCCATAACCACCAGTACATATTTGTTTCCGCGGTTGCTAGCAGGAAATGGACCTGCGACATCCATAGCGATCCTTTGAAATGGTGCACCTGTGTTATATTGTTTCATCTGACCATGACTCAGTGACCGACTGACGGCAACCGACCCAATAGAATCTCTGCTTAATTTTCTCGAGCGTCTTCGTGATTTCCAGATGACCTCCACTTGGACCATTATGTATCACGTTGAGAATGTCAGGAATAATTTTGCTGGGAACAACTATCAGTTTCCTCTTACATTGACTATCTTCACTCTCCCATACTCGATACAAGCAACTGGATATCAACTCTAAACTGTTACACTGTGCCCAATATGACTTCGTAATAGCACTCTCTGCTGACATCTCCTCTCTATTTGGTCTTTCGTTTCGTTCGAACCCTTGTGACAGATATGTATCTTCTAGCTGACACTTCCTTAGCTGGTGCTTGTCCCATTCATCCGTATACGTTATAGTCATTAGCCGGACATCTATAATGTCTGCTTTAGCCCCAGCCTTTGAACAGTGTTTGCATTCCAAACTACATGGTCTTCGTGACATTGCATCAGCATTTCCATGGGTACTACCTTTTCGATGCTCAATGGAAAAGTCATAGCTTTGTAGTCACTCGATCCACGGTGCCAATTGACCTTCTGGATTACGGAGCTACAGGAGCCATTTCAAAGCTGCGTGATCTGTCACGACGCGGAATCATTGCCCGTAGAGGTACTTGTGAAAATGTTTAATGCACTCTACCAATGCCAACAGCTCCCTCCGTGTAACGCAATAGTTCTTCTCTGGTTTTCCAATTGATCGGCTGTAATACGCAACTACCTTCTCCTGTTCAACGACCGTTTGTAATAAAACATAGCATATCCGCTTGCATCTGTATCTAGAATAAACGTTGCTCCTGGAATCGGATATGCTAACATTGGTGCAGTGCACAAACGCTCTTTCGATGTTTGGAAAGCCTTCTTGCTCCTTCCATTCAAAAGCTTTATTTTTTCTTGTAAGCTCGTGGAGGCTATGGGCTACGCTGGCAAAGTTTGGTACAAACCGGCGGTAATATGTACACAGACCAAGGAAACTTTTTAATTCATGCAAGTTCTGTGGCCTTGGCCAATCCTTTACAGCTTCTATCTTTTCATTCGTAGTGCAGATGCCCTCTGTCGTTACCTTGTGACCCAAATAATTTACTTCCTTTTTAAACAGCGAATACTTTTTGGGACTTAGTCTCAGACTAGCGCCAGCTATTCTCTGGAAAACTTGCTCTGAGTTCTTAAGATGATCATCAAAGTTCTTGCCCAATACGATGATGTCGTCCAGGTACATCAAGCATGTTTTCCAATGTACTCCTTTCAATACCTGATCCATGAGTCTCTCAAAAGTAGTTTGTGCATTACAAAGTCCAAAAGGCATCACTGTAAATTGCCAAAGACCATCACCGACACTGAAGGCTGTTTTCTCTTTGGTTCCTCCTTCATCTCCACTTGCCAGTAGCCGCTTTTCAAGTCCAGTGTGGAAAACCATTTCGTACCAGATATCGAGTCCAGAGTATCGTCAATTCTTGGCAATGGGTAGCTATCCTTTTTCGTAACGTCGTTCAACTTGCGGTAGTCCACGCAAAACCTCATTTTTCCATCCTGGTTCAATGACGCCACTGTCGCTCATTTCTTGTACGATTTGACTCACAACTTCCCGCTTCGCCAGTGGAACACTACGAGGAGCTTGACGGATCGGCCTCGCATCTCCAGTGTCAATTTGATGTTTCACAACGTTGGTGCGGCCTGGTTTGGAACCTTCTTGGTCAAATATGTTTGCGTATTTTAGGAGCAATTGTTTTGCTTTCTTTTGATAGTCTCCCTCCGTCCATGCCGTGATGTAATTTGAAAGATTAATCTTGCTAGTTGAAACGTGTTCCTGGAGCTGTTCACAGTTAATTACTACTTCAGCGTCTTGGCATCTTCCCAATATAGCTCCTTTCGTTAGTTTGAGTGGTGACTTGAACTCATTGAGTTTTTTTGTTTTTTTTTTTTTTGTTTTTTTAGAACTCCCACTTCCATGAAGGCCTACCCACTAAAACCTAACCTCCCACGGCCCGCGCAAATCCCCGTACCTGGGACCGCGTTTAGCATTACTTCCGGTACGGGTGCGCGCTACGTGAGCTCTATGGCTACTCTCACGCTAATGGGCTAGGCATCCGTCTTCTCGTTTACTGATAAGTATATGCCTCACATATGTGCTGACCGTATCACATCTGTCTCTTCCACAGGTCATGTTATTGATGACACTGCCCGGGGATAGGTCGCCAAGTACCTTTTCTACCCTCCTTCGCTGATCGGAGAAGTGCCTGCATTCGAAGAAGGTGTGGCGTACATCGTCTATTTTCCCACAGTACAGGCAGCTCGGGTTATCAACCTTACCCATTATGTGTAGGTATTTGCGGAAGTAGCCGTGTCCCGTTAGAAACTGGGTCAGGTAAAAGTCTACCTCTCCGTATGGTCGCTTCAACCATGGATTCAGTTCAGGGATTAGTTCCCTAGTCCACTTTCCTACGATGCTGTTGCTCCACTGATCTTGCCAGCGTCGGATCGATTCTTCTCGCTCCTGCATGGCAACAGCAGCTCTACGTGCTTGCGATCCGTAGTCGTATACTGCTTTTCTTTCCTCAACGAGAAAATATTTATTTATTTCTTTATTTATTTATTTATTTGAGTCTTTAAATTTACAAATTTTTACAGACTAGCATAATATTAAGAGTAGAAAGATCTTAAATTACTAATTAGGGTTACATACGAAGAAGTGCAGTCAACACCTGAAGAACTGAAAAACAAATTGAGATCCCCACAAGCCCTCGCAAAAGGCGCGTTTACCGCATAGTTGGTCCTTGCAAAACTAATTTTAAAGGTCTCAAAGTGCCGCAAGTTTCTGCAGCGAACATTGAACTGAATTTTATCCAGGAGCGATGGACAATCAACAGCTCCAGAAATTAAGCCAATGATAAACGAGCACGATAAGATGGTTCGTCTATTTACAAGCGTACTCAGTTCAATTAAAAGACATCTCGATTCATATGACGGCAAAGGATCAGAAAAATTCAAAGAACGGAGAGCAAAACGTAAAAAAACTTTTTGAACTCTCTCGATACGATTAGAGGGACTAGTATGGTATGGTCTCCAAATTATAGCAGCATACTCCAGTCTCGATCTGACAAAAGAGCAATAAAGAGACTTGAGGGTGTGAGGGTTAGTGAAAGCTGAACAATTTCTACGAATGAACGCTAGCATGGCATAAGACCGAGTAATAACGTAGTTAACTTTGGTTAGCGAAACCAAATTTCGCGTCAAAAAATACACCCAAGTCTTTAATTTCCTCAACGGATTCCAGGGCACAGCTCGCAATACTATATGAAGTCCGTAGAACATTAGCCGATTTAGAAAAAGTCACGGGAAAACACTTTTTGATGTTAAGAGTAAGACGATTTAAACAACACCAGTTTTCAACATTGAGGAGGTCCGATTGCAGCCTTTCAGAGTCACAAGAACTCTTTATGGTGGCGAAAATTTTCAAATCGTCTGCACACAACAAGTATTCCGGTGGGACGTGGCGTTGTCTATTTCAACAACGCATTGTCTATGTGAAAGATACGACGCAATCCACTTCAAAAATGTGGAATGAAAACCCAAAGCCATAAGCTTAGCCAAGAGTATCTGGTGCGAAACCTTGTCGAAAGCCTTTGAAAAGTCAGTGTATATTGTATCAACTTGCAATCTATTATGAAAAGCGGACAAGCAGTATTCAGAAAAAATAGATAAGTTAGTAACAGTGGACCGTTTTGAAACAAATCCGTGCTGATTATTCGAAATTAGGCCCTTTACTGCAAAGTATATTTTATCATTTACTATAATCTCAAAAAGTTTGGAAACACATGAGAGCTTCGAAATAGGTCTGTAATTACGAACATCATTTTTGTTACCACTCTTGAATATCGGAGAAATTGAAGTTAGCTTCCAGTCATCCACAAATGTCCCAGTGGCCAGAGAGTTGTTGAAGATAATTGAAAGAGGATCAGCCAAACACAAGCAGTTTTTCAACAATATGACAGAAAGACCATCTGAGTCCGTCTTAGTAGACAGCTTAAGCTTCCCAATACCATTAACCACATCCGTAACGGAAACACGCAAAGATCCAAAATTGAGCGCAACTCCGCATGGAAGGCAAACTCGAGTGGACGCGAGTGTCTGGTTCAAAATTAGAACAAAAAAAATTGGCAAATAGATTCGCAGCATCAACTGCATTGATTGCAGATTTGTCGTTGAAAAACACATTACTAGGGACAGATGAGCAGGCCTTTTTTGACTTTATGAAACGCCAAAACGACTTTGAGTTCGACATTATATTACTCTCAAAGCTCAGAACATAATTTCTGTACAAAAACCTATTCAAGCACTTGAATGCCTTTAAATCGTTTTGAAATTTTGAGTAGTGCGCCGAATCTCCAGTTCTTTTATACTGTTTTAAAGATTTGCACTTAACATTCCTCAGATGTTTTAGCCTCTTAGTATGCCAGGGCGTCTTATATGTTTTTTTCCTATATATTGGGATATGCTTCAAGCACAACTCATGAACCTTATTTTTGAAAATATGACAGCTTCAGATGATACCGTGCGGTAAGCCGAAGATATTCGCAGCGCCCCTCTGCGTTGGACCGAGGTGAGGGCGACTCGGTTCTTCCGGTATTTTATTGCGTTCGCCTAGATGTCTGCACCATATAAGAGTATAGAATCCGAGGCTAATGCAGGCAACTTCTTGTGCATGGCTTTGGGCCACCTGTGTTTGCCATTAACCTACTCAACTGCGCTATTGTGCGCGCAGCTCTTTCGCAGGCCCCTCTTCTGTGATCCGAGAAGTTGAGTTTGCTGTCTAACATCACTCCCAGATATTTCCTTGAAGCGAGTGTTTCTATTGGCTGGTCCCCAACCATCATGTTCCTGGTAGTGGGAATACGTCTCTTTGTGCAGATGACGATCTCCGTTTTTGCTGTTGCTAACTGGAGACCGTGCTCAGCCATCCACCTATTTACATTACGGATGACCTGGTTTAATTTTAGCTGTGCCAGCTCGTATCTTCGTGCTGTTATCACAGCTGCCACGTCGTCTGCAAAGGCAACGAGGAAGGTGCTTTCTGACATGTCTAATCGAAGAAGATTGTCGTAAGTTATATTCCAGAGATCGGGACCTAGTACCGAACCCTGGGCTGCTCCACCTGTTATTTTTACCTTTTTTTGACCGTGAGTGGTTTCATATATTAAATACCTCTCTCTTAAGTAGTCCCTTAAAATTTCTAACAAATATTGCGGTACTTTGAAAGTGCTTTCTAGTGCCTCAAGCATGTCCTCCCACCTAGCTGAGTTAAAAGCGTTTTTGACATCCAGCGTGACCAGCAACACTATAGGTTTTGCTCTGGCTTTCTTGACTGGCTTTCTTGACTGCGTCTATAACTTCTGCTATGGCATCGATTGTGGAGTGCCCCCACCGAAAACCATGCTGTCTGGGAGACAGTCCTCAGCCGTCCTGTAACGCTCTGGTGAGGCGCTGCTTCAGGAGACTATCCATCAATTTCCCTGCTGTGTCCAACATGCATAGGGGATGGTAGTATGATGGAGAGTTGGGATCTCCTTTCCCTTTTGGAATGAGAACCAGCCGTGATGTCTTCCATATGGTGGGGAACGTTCTTTCTTAGAGACATTTGTTGTACATGTGCAACATAAGTTCTGGGCAGTTATTTGCAGCTAATTGCCTCCGCGGGTATTCCGTCGGGCCCAGGTGCTTTCCTAGGTTTCATATTTCGCACGGCAGTTTTAAGCTCTTCTTCTTGGAATGGTTCCACGTTGCGGTCTTCATGGGTAACGTACCCGTTCTCCCTAGGCAGTTGGGTGGGAAACAGGCCGTCCACAATGTTCCTTATTTGGTTCTCGTCCATCAGCTGGTTTGGCGAACGGAACTTCTTCAATACTATCTTATATCCCTGCCCCAGGGGTCTCGATCCACTTCCTCGCAAAGCGCTTTCCAGCACGTAAGCTTGCTTTGCTTAATGGCAGCACTAAGAGCTTTCTTCCCTCCTTTGTACGCTTCCGACTTTTCTAGATCCTCAGGCCTGCCGCGCGCGCGAGTTGCTAGCCTTCGCATCCTGTAGCATATTTTCCGCAGCTCCGCGACTTCGCTGTTCCACCAGTATACCTGCTTTTTACCCCTCCACACTCCCCTCCGTGGCATAGAGAGATTGCAAGCGTGGCGAAGACAGCTCATTGTCTTTTCAGCCGTATCTTCCGTCGCACTGGAGTTGTTGATTATCCGTCGGTCATCCCCCAGTACTGATGCGGAGAACGTGGCAGAGTCGACTTTGGATGTGTCCCATGCTATTGTTCTACGTGGCCCCCACTCCGTTGGAAGGACCAGGTGGAAAACGATTTGAACTCCCTTAGTGTGACCAATTGGCGCCGGTTGGCGGAGCGAAGCAGCGACTGGCGCGCCTTGTTGGACGGCCATAACCGTTTAGACGGTTAAGCGCCAATTAAGTAAGTAAGTAAGCAGGTGTTGACTGACTGGGATTGTCGCGCAGCTGTGTTTTCGCCGCCTGTGTCCTTTCCGCCGATTCGATGCTTTGTGTTGGCATTACCGACAAGGTCGCTTTAGCGGGGGTTGTTAAAACCGGCGATCCCAGCACTTTAGTGCTCTTCTTGAACACCGCTTCATCGCCCCTTTCTTTCTAGCTTTCTCTACTTTTACCTGCGTTTGTTGTTTTTATTTTGTTGTTCATTTGCTTTATTGGGTCTCCGTTTCAAGCCGCTATCTCCGCACGATGTGCAGTCGCCGTCTTCAATTCCCGTGGTTATCTTTGCAAAAGCAGGGAGGCCACGCGTGGGTTGACACAGGTCCTTATGGGAGTCTGTGTACAGAGCCAGAATACAGCGTTAGTCAGGAGTCGTCTCAACTGAGCCTGCACCACCAACTTAATGACGACGTGCTTCGAACGTACTTGAAGACCTGCGAAGGTTTTAACGAGAGGGAGACGGTGCCGATATTAACCTACCAGCCGTTTCGGCAAGGTGTCACCCTTGCTTATTAAGGTAGTAGCCTATCGTCATTGCCAGCCCGTAGCAATCATTTCATAATCATATTTCCAGTTCTGGTCAACAGGATCTTACTGGTCTCGATCCTGTGGATGCTTGATGGGGTATTTTAGGGCGGCATCCTATCGCCCTTCCACCGGAACTTTGGGATGTGTTGCCCTTAGAGCAACACAATCCCATTTTTCCACTGGATCGCTCGTTTTGGTTCGCCCTGAGTACTTAATTCACTCAGTACCTCCCGTCTTGTGGGAAGCGTTCCTCTATCCACCACCTGAGGAGGCGCCCGGTAGGGGACCGATGCCCCCCGCGGGACATTCGGTGTTGATTTGTTTGCTGCTTCGACAACCCACAATCTCCATCAACCTTTGCCCAGACGGCTGCTTCTGATTTTGGTGGTATTTGCTGACTCTCTTCCCCCAGCACTCGTTTACTGCTGAAGCCTCTCGTAGCCGAAATTTAGTGGCACATCCATGTTCTTATATCGCATCGTCTTGCTTTGCATATCGATCATGATGCCTTGGTCGATTAAGAAGTCCACTCCAATTATGATTTCATCAACAATCTCTGCCACTATAAAATTGTGTAGTACCGTGACGTTCCCAATTGCTACTTCACATGCTACTTCTCCAATTACCTGGGTGTCCTCTCCCGTGGCTGTACGTAATCTTGCTCCAAGCAATGGTCTTATCTTCTTGTTGACTATGTCTGATCGAATGAGATGCACCCGTATCTACAGTCAGTAAACGTTCCTTTCCATCCACATGTCCTCCGACAGTAATATTGCTTGATCTTCTTCCAATTTGTGAGATAGAGATAATGGGGCATTCAATTTCGGGAGGCAGCTGTCGCCTCTTGCGGCTGACTCGCTTTAGTTTAACGATTGAGTAGATTTGGAGATTTGCTCATCTCCTTCAGCTCTGCGTTTACGGCCACCCACATTGTTGGAACTATTAGGGTTGGTACTGCAATAACATGCAATGTGCCCTGGCTTTCCACACTTAAAGCATTTGACGGCACCATGGTTTTTCTGCTGCGTTCCTTTTAATGCTTCCAAAATTGTGTCTACCCAGTCTGGCCTTTCCACTGCCACGCGATGAGCTTTGCATGCGTGCTTACTCAAAAGTGACGCTGTTTCCTGAGTCAGTGCATGGGATACCATTTCAGCAAATGTTAGCTTTGGGTTGCGTATGTAGCTCGCTGCGTTTCCACGTCCCCTATGCCATTTATAAAACTCTGGATTTTTACCCTTCCGGTGTATTCCACGGGGCGTCCGCACTTGCCAAATGAAAAAATTCCCAAAGTTCGTTAAAATATGCATAAGTGAACTCAACACAGGTCATTGTCGAACGTCATTCAGAGTATTTTTGGTGTACTACAGTCGGTAACGTAACGCTATCCACGTGGATGCCGACATTTGCTTAGCCAACGTTCTAAGTAAGGTCGCTCACGACTTGGTTGCTGAGGACTTGAAATCCCGAAGTCTTGACTTATTCCAATGAGGTTGGATCGTGATCCAGATCTGGGTGGCTTATCACAAGTAGAGGTTTACGCCGATCACTTTATCGGCGGCCGCGGCGTAGGCTCTTATATATACCGGCGGTGGCGGCGAGCCGGCGTACGCCGTCGTTTTTTCTTTAAAGAACTTGATTTTTCTATTTAAAATAATAACATTTAGGAAAGGTCTTTTTTATATGTATTTAATAAAATCGGCGTTTTGCCTATTTCGGAGAGATCCAGGGTTTTTGCCTCAAAATTTCGCGGATCCCTCAAATAATTTCAGTAGCTCCCTGTGGAGGGATTGTCCTTCGGTCACTTACTCCAGGGAGGATTCAAACCTTATCCCGGTCTTAGGGACTGGTACTGCTGCGTCTGCCGAATAAATACTTAAATTGGTCATACTTTTGTCTGTATGTCTCGAGCAAAGCGTAGTTTCACCCAAGGGGATGTTCTGGGCTAACTCCTAATACTCGTCGACACGATTACTTTAAATCATTTGCGGCTCCTTGCTGGACACGCACAAAGGGGACTTACGGTTGCTTTTAATGGTCTATTAATAGTCAAGACTCTCGTGGCACAGTTTTAACGATTAGCATCAATGCTGGCCTATTGCTGATCGCGCCAAAGGTCATCTCCAGTTTTTTCGGCTAGTTTTAAGACCACCAGTCCCTACCATGCCTCCTGGCCCTCAACTCAAAGTGTCGCTCAGAAGACTCATATTTTTGTCGCGCTATGCGACCAAGCTACACCGGAAAATCACCTTGAAACGTTAGGGAGTAACTATTCGGTCAAGGACACCGTCCTCGAAATCATAATCATGTTTAAGATGACATCATTGCGTAACTCATGGGTGAAAACCGTATAATTCTCGGCGCATCTACATCACTTAAACTGAATAAAATGTTTAAAATGTATTCCAAAATTTGCAGACGTTTGTGTTCGAAACATTAATTAAATAGTCTTCGTTACGATCCAAGTAAAACACATTTTCGCGTAGGCACCTTCGGCCACGCTTATAAAAAAACCCCTTAGCCGATCCAACACCGGCTTCGCGAACCACGGTATTTCTGAGTAGAACAATTTTCGCGTAAGCAGCCTTTTGTCGCGCTTGTAAAAAACAAGCCTTAGCCGATCCAACACCCGCTTCTCGAACCACAGTATTTCTTAGTAGAACACCTTTCGTCTAAAGCGTCTAAAATCAGACGAATTTTCGCAGTGAAGACGAACTAAGTGCACCATAAAATAATAATAGGTGCAGGACCCCTAAAACCTTATTATTGCTGCTGTTAATTTGTGAAAATGTGGCAGCACAGGTTTGCAATATCATAAATAAAATATATAAATTTGCATGTTAGTGCAAAAGCGCGATTTATTTAATAATACTTATATTAAAAAACAATGGAAAAATTAAATGTTAAATATACAAAAATGCAGTTTAAGCAAAGAGGATAAATATTGTAACGAATTTGCTGCAAATCCTCTTATTTGCCCTTTTGCTAGGTTCAGATCGCTAAACTGTTGAATAAATAACTCCAATATTGAATAATGGAAAAATGGCCTTTATTAAAGTACTTCACAATAACACTCAAACTGTGCAACGAATAGCTTGCTTAATAACCAAACTGATTGATAGCTCAAATGAAACTCTACATTCAAAATAATACTGCTCTTGCTCGCTAGATAGCGTCTTAGTCGAAACTGTTTGACAACTCAAATCAAACTGAATTCCAGCGCCTCTACATCTGCGGCCTTTTATACTCTCTGGTTTCCTCGTTCGCATCTTCTAGAATCTACTAGCATTGTCCATGAGCTCTCAAACTTCTCAGCTATAACTAAAATTGCACGATTTTATAGCTTCTCTCATAACCCATGCTTGTATGTGTGAGCGACACTTCCACAATTATAATTGCCTACATTTAGGAGCATCTCACATAAGATGTCTGCATATGGTTGTGCCTTGCTTCTCAGCTGCGTGTACCTACATATGTGTAGACATAATGATTGATTCGTTTATGTAGATACAAGTGACTGTCTGCTTTATTGTTGTTGTGACTTTATTTACTTAGTATCAGACTAGGGATGTGAGTATCACTTAGTGTCACTCATAGTCGTCACACTGCCCTCCACCTAAGTCTGATCGGCCCGATCAGACAAATCTCCCGATCTAAACGCTGCCAGCATCTCCAATTGAACCAGTCTTCTACATCGAGGTTTCCCAATGGTGTGTATGCGGTAGATGGTGTCACTGATCTTCTTCACAACTTTGTACGGGCCTTCCCAACTGCACCGAAATTTGGATGGAACACCTTTCTGTCGGTGGTGGTTGTATAGCAGTACCAAATCTCCCCCTCGGAAACCTTCTGAATTATTTTCCTTGTCGTACCTGTGTTTTATCTTACTACTCATTATCCCGGATCGTTCCCTCGCACTCTGCTGCTGAGCCAATGAACTACTTCGTAGAGCTTGCGCTTGACGGATTGGTTTCGCATACTCAGCATCGTTCCCACGTTTCACAACAGTAGTGCGCTCCGGCTTGAAACTACCCTCGCATTCTTTCTCGGAAATTCTTTGCTTCGTTTTCCTGCGTCTTTTAGGTTTTGTCAATGCCGGTCTTTTTCTCGCAGGTACTATTAATTTGGCTTTATTTGGCCCATTCGATCCACCAACCTTTTCTTTTGACTTTCGTGGCCTTTGTCGAGTCTTCTCCACCATTACTCGATTACTACTGAACCCTTTCTCCAACTTGAAGTTAAGTGGTATATCCTGGTTCTCGTAACGCATCATCCTTCTCTGCATACATGTTACCTTCGCTTAACTCAGTAGGTATCCCATATATTCATACAGATGAGGTACTAAGGCATCTGGAAAGTCTGAAAATTTCCTACTCCAGTGGACCTGATGAAATACCAACTGTTGTGCTCAGAATTTGCGCTCAATTTCTTTGTCAACCCCTTACCTGCTTATTTAATGCCTCTTTGAGGCAAGGGATATTCCCTAAGAAGTGGAAGGAGTCGTTTATAATACCACTTTATAAAAGTGGGAGTAGATCTTGTGTCACAAACTATAGAGGAATAGCCAAACTTTGTGCTATTCCAAAACTATTTGAATCAGTTGTCACAAATCAACTGGCTTTTGCAGTATCTTCGGCAGTGGACCTGTCTCAACATGGCTTTTGCAGGGGTAAGTCCACTGTGTCTAACTTGCTGGAGTTCACAACCCTCGTATCCAATAACTTAAGGACGAACTGCGAAGTTGATGTCATTTACACTGATTTCAGTAAGGCGTTTGACAAAGTTTCCCATTCCTTACTCCTACTAAAACTCGATCGATTGGGTTTTCCATCACGGCTTCTCTCTTGGGTCTCTTCGTACTTGGTAGGTAGAAAGCAAACCGTTGTGTTTAACAATTGTTTGTCTGAATTCATCAATGTATCTTCTGGAGTTCCACAGGGCAGTCACCTTGGTCCAGTGTTGTTTCTGCTCTTCATTAATGACCTCCCAAATGTTTTGAAGCGCTGCATACCGCTGATGTACGCTGACGACGTCAAACTGGTTATGCCCATTCGCTCACCTGAAGATAGGGCACTTCTTCAATTGGATCTGAATAATCTGGTTGAGTGGTGTGACGTGAACGTCATGTCACTAAATTTACCGAAGTGCAAGTTTATGTGTTTTACGAGGAAATCTTTTAAAACCTATCAGTACATGATAGGCGATTATATCATTAAGCAAGTCACAAACTTTACTGATCTTGGCGTTATAATGGACCCTAAACTGGACTTCAAATTACATATCGAATCGTGTGTGAATAGGGCTAGAGGCACTTTGGCTTTCGTAAAAAGGTGGTCAAAGGAATTCAATGACCCCTATGTCACTAAAACTCTTTTTTATCGTTAGTAAGACCTATATTGGAATATGCTTCCATTATCTGGAACCCGCGTTATCAGGTTCATAGCGACAAATTGGAATCGGTCCAGAAGCAGTTTTTGCTCTTTGCTTTAAATCATTTGCCCTGGGATCCATCAAGGAACATACCGCCCTATTGCAGCCGGTTAAAACTTTTACAGCTGCCTTCACTACAGAGCCGTAGGGAGATGCTTGGCGTTTTATTTATGGTAAAACTATTAAGGGGGATGATAAACAGTCCATTTTAGGCCCTCTCGGTATTTCCAACCGCTATATTTAAATACATGTAGATCGAATTTTCAAATGCATGAACCTCTTCGTTGTCTGTGTCAAGATTTCAATAATCACTGCAATAGTATTGATACTTGCGACACACTTTACAGTATAAAAAAATATATACTCACTGCCTTGAACTCATAACTGTTTCAAAATCACATGTTAAACTAAATCGGTTACCTGCTCCAGTTACTTTGGGCGGGTGGCTTGGAATCACGTCCTTTCCAACTTCCCACACATCGCAGCCCTACTCATTGTGTGTTAAATATACATCAGCTGCTCGAAATCACGTCCATTCCGACAGCACTAATAATCAATAGTTACTTTGGGCGGGTGGCTTGGAATCACGTCTTTTCCAACCTCCCACACATCACTGCCCTACTCATTGTGTGTTAATATACATCAGCTGCTGGAAATCACGTCCATTCCGACAGCACTAATAATCAATAGTTACTTTGGGCGGGTGGCTTGGAATCACGTCCTTTCCAACCTCCCACACATCGCAGCCCTTCTATTGTGTGTTAAACATACATCAGCTGCTCGAAATCACGTCCATTCCGACAGCACTGATAATCAATTCCGTTGCTCGGCATCACAGTCCATCCCGACAACTGATTCAATAATATATGTATATACATATTTTATAATATAATTTTGCTCACTATGTATACTTGTTAATTTTACACTGTAATCCGCATTTATGTTCATTCATTAATTCATATTTAGTCTGATTGATTGTAAAATTTGTAGACTAACAAATAAATAAATAAATAAATAAATAAATAAATAAATAAATATCGATCTTGATGTCATGGTCAACCAAGAAGTCCACTCCCAATATGACTTCTTCAACGATCTTCGCCACAACGAATTTGTGTAGAACCGTGACCTTTCCAATCAAGACTTCACATATCATTTCTCCCTGAACTTGGTTATACTCGCCAGTGTCCGTACGCAACCTTGCTCCAGGTAACGGTTTTACTCTCCTTTTGACCAAGTCAGATCGGATCAAGGAATGAGATGCGTCCGTATCTACAGTCAATACACGTTCTTTGCCATCCACATTCCCTCTGACGGTAAGACTGCTCGATTTTCTACCAATTTGCGACACAGATATCACAGGGCATTCAATAGCCGGGGCAAGTTTTCGTTCTTTACATTCGACACGCTCTTGCTCATTTCCGCCAGCTTTGCGTTTACGGCCACCCACATTGTTGGAACTATTAGGACCAAGATCGTAATGGCGTGCAATGTGACCTGGGTTGCCGCACTTTAAACATTTAATAACTCCGGCATTCTTCTGTTGAGGTCCCTTCAGTGCTTCCAAAATTGTGTCTACCCACTCTGGCCTTTCTACTTCCACACGGCGTGCTTTGAAAACTGGCTTACACAGAAGCGACGCTGTTTCTTGAGTCAGTGCATAGGATACCGTTTCAGCAAATGTTAGTTTTGGATTTGCATATGTAGCCCGCTTCGTTTCCACATCCCGTATGCCATTTATAAAGCTCTGAATCTTTACCCTTTCAGTGTACTCCACGGGTGCGTCCGCATTCGCTAAATGTGCTAGCCTTTCAATATCCGACGCAAACTCTTGCAATGTTTCACCAGGCCTCTGGAAGCGGTTCAGCAACTCCATTTGGTTTATCTGTTTTCTATGCTCGCTTCCATAACGTCTCTCGACAGCGGCCATCAGTGCTTCATAGCTGTTCTGTTCGTACTCTGGATTAGTCTGTAAGATTTCGGCAGCTGGTCCTTTCAATGCTACGAAGGGTGCAGCAACTTTATCTTCCGCATTCCAGTTGTTCACTGCCGCGGTCTTCTCAAACTGTAGCTTAAAGACCTGGAAAGGAACAGAACTGTCAAAGGATTTTGTTTTTACCTTTGGATTGCTTGCTGAAACAGTTGGGCGATTTAGTTGTAATTGCTCCATACGACCTTTTAAATCATCTACTTCTGCATGAAATTGGGCCATTTTTGCATCCTGCGCTTCCAGTTTTGATGATACCTGTTCCAAAATTTCTGCCGACATTTCAGATATACGTGCCTCTTGTGCTTCCAATTGAGATGCCATATATGTCTTTGGGTCTTCCAGTTGAGATGACACTTGCGACGTCATTTCTGAAATACGTGCCTCCTGTGATTCCAGTTGGGATGCCATATATGTCTTCTGCTCTTCCAGTTGGGAAGCCATATGTCTTCTGTTCTTCCAGCTGTGATGAAATTTGTGTTTCCTGTGCTTCAATCTTCGATGTTATTTCTGACGACATTTCTTTTACTGTCGATGTTTGTGCAGATATTGCAGCCAAAATCATGTTCGAGTCTGTGCTCGTAACTGTCTGCGATGTTTCTTCTTCATCAAGGGCATCAGTAGGTGTATTGTTTTAACCAAGTGGTTTGAGTAAAACAATACGTAGGGGACATCAGCCAAAATATAATTGATTCCAGGAGAAAGTACATAAAAATGGCGCCTATAGCGCTACTTGGGCCCGGCTCCATAGCCGGGCAGCACAGCAACCAACCCCACGAAAAGGTATAAAGACATTTATGCACATCTCACCCAAACAAAAAAAAAACTGCGATTACCCTAACCAAAAACATTATGCAAAGTAACGAGTGACGTCTATTATTATACCCTGCAAAAATCGTTGGATCATGTGGTCCACTGGAGTACTTACCATTGTACTCCACTGTAATGCAGCAATGGACCAACTCATATTTCTACACGAACATATTGTAAGCCGATCATTGTTCGTTTTTAACGATTGTAATCACTACACGATGTTTATTGGACTGTGGGTACTCCATGGATTACTCTGATGTAATGCGGAGCTGGAGTATATGGTCCCGTCCAAGGACATCGCAATGTTAATTGGACCATATTTTTTGTATGAATTGTGGTTAATTTTGGAGTACTCGGTTGGTCCATAGCGACTACTCCATACATGCATGTATGGAGTACTCGCGATTTTTGCAGGGTATTTATCCTCTTTGGTTTAAGTGGATCGTTGGCAAATTATATGGACATGTAAAGTGAAGTGGTGTAGAAAGTGAAAGTGGTATAGAAGTTTTGCAAAATTTGCAAGTTTTAACAACAAATAAGTTTGAGCACTTTAAAGTATATATATTTGTGATCGGAAGAGCTCCCTCTTTCTCTTGATATCAATTTCCACCCCGTACTCGGGGGTGTTAAATTTATCAATTTTAACTAGAGTTTAAACTCGCACTGAAAAAGAAGGTATAATGCGGCAGTTACTCACGAACGTACGTACCAAAAACGTGTCAGCTGACACGACCTATCTTATGAGTGTGCAATGTAAACGAAAACTCACCGACGTGCAACGCCCGTACGTACGTAGCCCGGATCGTAGAAATCAAAACAATTTTAATTTTTTCCGTAAGAACGTGTCAGCTGATCGCTCTCTCACTAGACAGAGTTGCCTAGTAAACTTTTGTGCGCTAATTTTTGACCGTTTGTAGTTTTATGCAAAAACACCTAATTAAAGTTTGAAAAATTGTGAAAATAATTCGAAATAATTATGTAAAAGTGCATATTATAAATATGTACTCTATTTATATTTATTTAATATTAATTCCAGCCTTTTACAACATCAAAAATTAAATTGGAAAAAGTCGATATTTCCATAGGCATGCATGCTAATTGGTCAATGGCAACAGTGCTTATCTGTAACAATGCACACACAAATATGTTATGTACATGTACACAGACGCACACATGAATTCCTACGGGCTTGAGGGTTCGGTCAAACGTGTTTCGTACGACAAACGTCCGTACGTACGGAACACGTCGGTGGGTAATTGCCGCTTAAGTGTTCGATGGAAGCGTTTATTTTCCATTGTATTTATAAAATATATTATATTTTAATTGCAAGACCAGCTCAACTCATTGCAGCACTGCACAATATTCATTTTTCAACTAGCGCAACAAATGAAACATGCGTTCTAATTGTATAAAAAAATTATTATTTATTATTGAATTTGTGTGAATTCCTGTTACAAGCTAGAGATGGTCCTTGCGCCTTCGATATTAACATTTTTAAGCAATAATTACTGATGCTATATTATCAGGAACCCCAGGTAAACTGTGTAAGATTTACCACACACGAAGAAAAAAGCATGTGCAATATTTGCAGACATGCGTAAATATCAAAATCCTTTTGATTTTAGCGCAGTTCTTTGCGCAAATAGCGCAACCAGTGCACACACCGGGCAAATCCTTGTGCAAATTGGTAATTGGCACAAGGATACTTGAGCCGTGTAATTGGCGTATAAGCTAAATTATCGGGAGTGTTCGCGTAGGGTATATAATTTTGGCATCATTTGAACAGCTGATAAATATTTGACGCACCAAAACAATTCCGCTGTCATTTACATTCGTTAATTTTTTGTTTCTGGTTGAAAATTATTTTTCCTAAACAAAGTCACCAGAAAACTGCAACGACAAAGAATTTACAAAACAGAAGCTTACGAATATCAACAAAAAAATCCACGATATGAAGACGGGTACGTTCCGTAATACCCAATGGGATCCCCTGTTACTCATCACACAAATAATCTCTATGCAATCATGCCTATACTTCACACTTGGTCTGCTAGTCTTCTTTGCTAACATATTAGCTGGCGACAACTATACATTGGATAATGTTTTTGAATATCATGTGAGTATAGCAAATATTTAACGGTATTTTATGTTGCCAATATGAATAAATTGCTTGCGTCAAAAGGAAATACACATTTCAAATGCAGGTGGTCGGCTTATAATTCTAGCATTTGTGCTAAACTCGTTCGTTGCTTCCTTGGCCCTTTGGTGTATTGTACGGCGTGCCAAATTGTGCTTAGATTTTAGGTGAGTGCAGTGAATTATGAATATTTTTGCACATTGAATATGAATTATAAATAAATATGTATACCCATACTTACCAGCTGCACATACCACATCCTACATTTGCTAATTTGTTGGTGGTATAATTCAAAGTTTCCCTCGAATATTAGTTGGTGGTTATTAAATGCAATAACAACGACTATAATGTGCATTGGAGGGGAGTTTTTATGTCTCAAATCGGAACTAAAAGAGATTCCAGTTGGATATGCGGCACTAAATCAAAAATCAAATGTTTAATGTACGATTCGTGCCGATTTGGATATTGTATATAACTATAACAATAGATAATATATTATCATTAAGTGCTGTATGTATATATAGGTTTTATAAGCCATTATTCTCGTAGATACAAATGAAAAACCAACTATCAATTTGAAAATCAGTCCTTTGACGGACACTAAGATGTTACCGAACGGGTTAAACTTATTTTAACCTGATTTCTATGTTCTACGATTGGTCCGATGGGTGATTTTGCAAAAATATCGGCGAAGTGCAGTGATCGTTTACGATTTACAAGCACGCAATATACCTATGCATGTGTGAAATAATCTTATATATTTATTTTAGACTAATAAAATCAAATGTTGACTTTATTTTATTCTTATCTTAATTCACCAACTACTACAACAGGACTATCTAAGCATTGTCATTCAACCGGGTCTAGGTTGTTTGTGTTGTGGTTGTTATTGTAGCTATTAGGACACTAGACGGTTTTGGGGAATTTTTATTATTTATTTAAAGTAGACACAAAACGGTGTAGTTGTTGTTTTAGCAATGTTTCGCCCCACCTAATAGCTGCGACTGATCACAAATTGTCATCAATATCCTCTAACGGGAGGCCAAGGACACTTGCTGTTTCGACAGGGGTGGACCATAATGAAAGGGGTGTTAGAGGCGTTGGTTCCACATTACAATTAAAGATATGGTTGGTGTAATGTGGGAACGCGTTGCAAGCGGGGCATACATTTTGTATGTCGGGGTTGATTCTGGATATGTAAGAGTTTAACCTGTTACAGTATCCAGAACGAAGTTAAGCCAGAGTGACTCGCGTTTCCCTGGGGAGTATGCGTTCCTCTTCCGCAAGTTTTGGGTACTGTTCCCTGAGTACTGGATTCACCGGGCAATTCCCGGCATAAAGGTCTGACGCCTGTTTGTGGAGTTCACCAAGGACCCGCTTGTGTTTTTTTTTGCTTCATACGGCTGAGTTCTCAGGTGCCGTATTTCCTCAAAATGCTTACGGAGATAACTCCTTAAGTCCCTAGGCGGTGCGGGCTCATCAATCAGATGTCTGTTGGGATGCCCAGGTTTCATTTCTCTCCCTGATGGGGAGTATTCTCGCCTCATTATGTAGATGGTGTATTGGGGACTTAAGAAGACGGCCCGTGGCGGTTCTGAGAGCAGTATTTTGGCAGGCCTGTAGCTTCTTCCAGTGGGTAGTTTTTAGGCTTGGCGACCATTTAGGGGACGCGTAGCACGCAAACGGCTGGCCAATTGCTTTGTATGTGGTAATGAGCGTTTCTTTGTCTTTTCCCCAAGTACTGCCAGCAAGGGATTTGAGGATTTTATTACGGCTCTGGATTTTCGGAACAATTGCGGCTGCGTGCTCACCAAAATGTAGATCCTGATGAAACGTCACACCCAAGATTTTGGGGTGTAAGACAGTCGGTAGCGTAGTGCCATCGACGTGGATGTTCAAAATGATCGACATTTGGGCGCTTCCCAAGGCCGTCGGTTCTATGTACGAGCGACTCGGGATTTTTCCCGACCAAGACCTGCCATTTCAGTGTAACCCCATTTAATTTGAACAGACACAAAACGGTCGACTGGTAAAGTATAAAATTTGTACAAAAAGTATTATAACTTATAAATTATAAGATTAACATTAAACAAAAGTAAACTTATGCATTTAACAATTCAAGATGATTCAGAGATAATATCAAACTATAAAATATCAGGTCAAATTAGAAAGTATTAGGCTATTTAACGCAGGAAGCGAACATTCGATACTTATACATTTATACAGGTCATTGTAGTGCGCACACCAAATCCGCAGAGGGTCACTTTTTGCGAAATTTAGGCAACATAGCGGTAACAGAAAGGGCACGTATCGTCTCGACGTCCTAGCGGGAACAGCGAAATTAAGCAGAGCTAGCAATTCAGCAATTTTGGGTGCCTTTCATGGGTGTGTTGCGCCTTGCACTCAACGGCGTCACCCCAAACCGTCGACTCGTAGGTGTTTTTTACACCCTCCCTCCCTCATGTAGGGGCGGAACCTCCTGGTGGTGGCACCTGGTAACGCTTCGGCGGCTAATTCGAGCGGCGACCTTTCTTCACACCCCCTCAACCCTATCTTGTTTTGTTCTCTCTTCCTTTTTCTCTCCCCTTCTCCTTAATGGGCTGGATCAAGGTGTTATACGACCCGTGCCGAGGATCAGCCTGGCTGGGGGCCCATTCAGCCCTATTCTTGAAACCATCGTATACTCGATTTTCGTAAATTCTACGAAAGTACGTTTACTGAATCCATCGTAAGTTCGAAATTCGTAGAAAGCCTTCACTGAACACACTCGAACTGTGAAATCGTAGAGTTTCGTACAAATTTTCTACGACGCGTATCAGTTTGCGGGAAAAAGTAAAATCATTAAAAATTCAGAATAAAAAGGGATATTAAACAAATAAAATATAAGTATATTGTTAAAAGTGATATGTATACTAATTTAATTACAATCTATTGTTATAATAGGTCAAAAATTGTCACAACTCGCCAACAATGTTCTTGCTTGCTTGACCTATTGCAGCAGCACCCTGAAATGGCGCTAGTCTTTACAAATTGCCCAACGGAGGAGGTTAACAAATTTTGGGAAAACATTGCAAATAGTATTGCGCCACTAACAAAAGATGCAACTATCTGGAAAAAAGTAATGATTTCGTAATACGTATGCATATCAGCAACTTAGCTTCACAGATTTGGAAGAAGGCTTAAAAGAATTAAATTAAAATTAAATTACTAAAATATTTATTTTAATTTTTAAGGGTCTTATAATAATGACAATTATTGCAAAAACTATAAAACATGATTACAGCCTGAAACCTTTTTCCGCTACGTTTCTCTTCGTTGGTCATATCTAAGTATATCAATTGTGGACATTGCTGTTTGGAAAATTAGTAAGGCATCTTTAAAAACTTTGGAAAATGTGGTCTGACACATCGGAAAGTCACAATCTTTTCCAACTCCGTGCTGATAGCTACCTTCGCAAAAAAAAAAAAAAGTTTTACCGATGCTAAGCGAATTATAGGACTCATTGAACATGACCCACCGAACGGTGTACTTCCTTCATTTATAACACCGAGCACGTAGGTAAACGCAGCCTTGTTTAGGCGAAAAGTTTTTATAAAACACAATTTTTTAAAACCTTTATAAGTTCATTAAAACATGTATCCTTTCACATACATAGCCTCTTCTAATTTCAAGACTCCTCGCAATTTTTAAATCACGCCTTTCTTGCTCATTTTCTCTTAACAAAGCTGCAAATGATATGGAATCCATTTTAAGCACTAAACTTTTTTTTAAATGATATAATGCAATTTTAAACTAAAATTTAAATTGAAATTTTTTATTTACAATCGCTCAGCTGACTTCGAATATCCAAAATTTGACATTATATGTTGGCAGCTTTTTTTTCGGTTTCACATGAGTTCAGTGATAGCAAATTCTTCGTATTCGTAGCGAAGGGTTGTATTCATAGATTTTCTACGATGGATTCAAGAATAGGGCTGATTGCTGCAAAAGAAAGCATACGCAAAAGTACCATTTCGCGAATAATAAAAAAGGTTTGTTACAAGAAAAGAGTGTGCTGTTATTCACCGAGGAGGGCGCATACGCAAAACCAGCCAAAGGACAGACAACTTGATAGTACAACGGGCAAAAAAGAATCTTGGAATTGTCCCAAGACAAATAATAAAAGACTTTTGCAAATATCCACGAGAAGTGTGCCTTTTGAAAGCTTCACTGCGAGGCTGCCGTCCTCCACACAAACCTATGGTTTCAATGAAGAGCAAGGCGAAGCGTTTGAAATTTTCCATGGAGCGTCTAAATTGGCCGATCAGCAAATGGAAAACAGTCCTTTTCAGCGATGAGTTAAAATTTAACTTAATAGACAGCGATGGAATGCCTTATGTGAGAAGGCCAGTGAATAAACGGTATGATCCTCGTTATTATATTGATGTGGGACTGCTTTTCTGCAAACGGAGTTGGACCATTACATAAAATTAATGGATTTATGGACCACTACGGCTCCAAAAATATTTTAGAAGAAGTAATGCTGCCATATGCTGAGTGGGAAATGCCGGTGCCTAAGACCCAACTTCCAACAGGATAATGATCCGAAGGCAAAATATGTTAAGTCTTGGTTTACAGCAATTAAAGTTAATGCTATGGAATGGCCACCACACTCCCCAGATCTCAAACCGATTATGAACTTGTGGGAACTGGTTAACAGGCGGATAGATAGAACTAGCATTAGAAATGATGATGGACTTTTTTATAAACTCCAAGAAGCCTGGAAATCGATCCCGATGGGAACCATTGATAACACAGGCCGACAAGAAATTTGACCATAAACCAGACCATACTTTCCTAAAGGTTTTCGATGCGCTGAATACAAATCTGGACATTTTGAGATATCCTAACCTAAATGTGCAAAAAACACCGTTTTTGCCTATTATTGAGGTTATATATAAACGACAGATTTTTCTTTTTTTTTTTCTAAAAAGCACATATAGCATCTTAAAGAAGAAGTCTTTCTCATACGAATAGCGTTGAGTTTGCTCAAATATCTTTTTTTTTTCGCTAAGATAGAGCAATTTAAAGTTTATAAATTTGCTAATTTTCCTATAGCTGAAAAACCACTGAATTAACGTAGGTATGATGCAGTAGAACACATACCTCTTACGATAAGTCTTACGATAGTTGCTCTATTTTAGCGAAAAAAAAAGATATTTGAGCAAACTCAACGCCATTCGTACGAGAAAGACTTCTTCTTTAAGATGCTGTGTTCTTTAAAAAAAAAAAAATATGTCGTTTATATATAACCTCAAAAATAGGCAAAAACGGTGTTTTTTGCACATTTAGGTTAGGATATCTCAAAATCCTGACGTGATAGAGCAATTCTGCGTCCAGATTTGAATTCAGCGCATCGAAAACCTTTAGGGAAATATGGTCCGGTTTATGGTCAAAAAAATCGGTCTCATTTTGTCGGCCTGTGTAATTTATTGCGTCAATGCCGAAACGATGCGCCAAGTCATAAAATGCAATGGGTTTGCAACAAAATACTAGTTTTACTATTGTTCACAATAACTTTCAAAAAGTTGCATTTGTTTTGTCCACGTACTTTTTAAGTTGTTATAAAGGTAAAATTTTTCTCTTATATCAGAACTGATTTTGTTTAATTTAAAAATATAAATTAAAAGTATACATACCAAGCTAAAATAAATTAACTTTCAATCAACATTCTGTAAAGTGTGATGATAAAGTATATGGAATTTTTCGTAAATACCTTGTTTGTTACATATGATATGGCCACCACTGTAAGTAGTATTACTCATACGAATTATTTGACTGACTGTATGTTTTGTCCTAAAACAATACGCACTCGGCCGCAAGGTATTCGTCGGACACATTTATAGACACGATAATTTGTGGATGGGTATGTATATACCTATATGCCTAGATAAGCGCTCACGATATACCGGTACATCTACCAATGTAGTTGTATGTGCATAGCCATAACGTAATTCAAATTAGTGGATATATTACTTTTGGATATAACGAAATTGGTTAGACTTAAGGATGAAACCAGGGTTGGGCCTGTAAACTGTTTACATTATTTACAGCAATGATTTACGTAAACAATTCATTTTTGTAAACAATTGTAAACAATTAATTTTTTTGCTTTTTTTTACGAGTCTGAAACAATCTACTACTAATTAAGCATTTTCACTTTTTTTTAAACAGCTTTCCAAGCTTGTAAAAAATAATAAAAAATATGCTTTAATATTTTGTATTTTAATATTTTTTATTCATTTTCACTGTCCGATTCTTCATTGTTTTGGTCAATTTTCATTTTATAATAAATAAAAAAGTAAGGTTTTGGACCTTTCAAATCGTTCTGTTTGACTTGATAGTTTACAATATAAGTTGAAATGACATATGCTGGTAAATGTTTACAATTGTTTACATTATTTACAATTGTTTACAATGAAAGTGTAAACAATCCAAAAAATGTTGTAAACGCGCAACCCTGGATGAAACCATAGAGGATCTTTGCTAAATTAAAGCTTTTGAACGCCAACCTATGAATCGAACAATTTTTACATATTGTCTGGGCAATTAGACAACTCGCCGTTTTCGATCCCACATTATTTTATATAATGAGTGCAGTAAAATATGCACATGTGTGTATACTTACCTGAGAATATGTTTAAATCAACGCTCATAAACCATTCGCCCTATATGTTGCATGTATCTATACGCCTCGATAAGCGCTTGCGATTTACTATTGCATCCTAAAATGTAAGTGGCTGTAGAAATCATACCGTGCATGCCAAAACGAGAATTTTTCTTTCAACAATTTGAAAAAATCACGATTTTTTTCTACTGGCCAATTAGTAATTGCTTCTTTCGGAAAACAATTGAAATAATCATTGGCCATTAAAATAGGCATCTGATGAATTGATTACTAATGCTAATTCAAATTTAACAGGTCTGGTATAAACAACACAATTTTCAACTCAAAAAATGTAAATATTTTATGAAATATTGCGTTTTGCTATTTGAAATGTTTCAGAATGGCTAAATTTGGTGCTCTTTAGTTCTCATAAAGATTATTAGAAAGTAAAGACCCATCCATAACTCAAAAAAACTGAAGGGTGCACTTATTGCGTTTTGGTTTCGAACTCCTCAAATATATTAAATCCGAACATCAATTCGAGAGAGATATTACATTACATTGCAAATGCAAAATTAGGACCAGCAAATTTATTTTCAATTCAATTTGGTCAACACCACAGAAGTTAACAATTTTAGCATGGGTTATATCACTTTTTCACTAACAAATAAAATACGGGGTTTCATCATTTGCTAAAAGTACATTTATTTAGCAAACATGTTTAGCATATACTTTGTTTTTTTAGATTTTCCAGTGGTAATTTACTATTTTTTTTTTATTTCCGTTGCTGATAATCTAAGTTAGATTTTTCCCTTATAACCGCTGTATACTCATTAATTGTTATTACATTTATATTTTATTTATTGCAAGCACATCTATTTTCAAGTGTTTTCAGATTACTTTTTAAAATATTCTATGAATTTGTTTGCTTTTTATTGATTTTAATTTCGTAATTTTGTCAGCTGTATTATAAATGTAATTAAATTACATTACACGCATTAATAATAAAAAGAGAAATAATAAAATTTTAAACTGCGTTCTTTTTTTTTTGCTAAAACGAATGCATTATTTTTATTAATTATATGAAAATCGAGTGAGTGCTTTCGAACGTGTTCTATCACGTATCACGTTACCGATACGACATAAAGTATGGATCTGGTTTTACCTTTAGCACGCCTTGTTCCATACAATTTTGAAACTTTTTTCAATAAAAACTGCTGCTCACTGACAGCCCATTTCAGCTTAGGACATCAATCCATTTTGTTTCATTTTTGATATTAGTTCTTCGGAGAGTAAAATGTTTAAGAATGCGCATTTGAATGCCTATGCCCCCTTTTTTATAAAATGTATTTGTATAATTAAAAATATGTTCATATATTTTTACCATTGTTGATTGTTTGCTATATTTTTTAATTGCGACATTTATGTAATTTCCCATAGTTAAAAGCTTGGTTTTTATTATCAATGTATTTTTTCTCTTTTTTAGGGAAATTATTTAGGAGCGAAATTGAAAAATTCATTTGCATAATAGTATGAAGGTGTGTTTATGTATGTGTGTATGCGCGAGTGATCTCCTTTTGAACGTATGTGTACTTTTGGTGTGGGGAAGGATGTAATTTTCTTAAACGTATGTTAATATGTATTTATATATTTGTGTTTGCTGTATGACCGCCTTTTAGAAAATTTATAATTAATACATAAACAATAGTATTTTTTATATTCCTATTAGGTATATATATATATATAGTTATATATTTAGAATTTTCATTTACTCTGCAGTTTTGCTTTTCCTTGATTCATTCTTGTAATGTCTTCAAAGTGTTTATGTATATTGTTTTTTGCACTCTCTCAGTCCTCGTATTTTGTTGTTGCTAATTTCATGTTGATTTACATTTTCCATTTATTCTTAAGATTCATTCGATTTGTCGCTTTCAGCGGTTATTCGTAATCCATTCACATTCACTTTATTTAACTTCCCCACCAATCGGGACCAGAGTTGGAGTTAGCATGGGATGATGAGTAGCTACCTCCATAGGAGCCACCACCTCCACCGCCAAAGTAGCCGCCACCGCCCGAGCTGCCCCCTGAAAACACAACAGAAAAGCAATTATTTTCAGCTTAGATTAAACTTAATTTTTTTCACAAGCATATTGGAGCAAGTCAACTATAATACAATAAACAGTCTGACATATGAACGTTTCCTGCGTCACTAACATATCTCCAGAGGATTTTTTATCAAAAATCTACAGTAGTCTTCGAATAAATATCGTTTGGTTATTATAAGCCTAAATAAAGCAACCTGTTATGAAAAGCCAACGAAAGATTTCTATTAAAATATTTACTGGTTTAGAAATAGGCGCCTAAAGTGCTTTTTTGAATGTTCTTGTAATCAGTCATATTTGAGCTGAATCGAAATTTATTCCACATTCTGCACATCTGAAAAAGCTAGTAATTTCCCTACTATCAATTGCATTTTCCTAACTTTGTGCTGCAAGAAAGGATATGTTTATACGGGCGTTACGATATTTCCATTAGGACGTTTTCACGAAATGAAAAAAAAAAACGAATAAACAGCCCAATTCTAAACGAAAATTCTTTGCGAGTTTTTCCCTTCTCCCATTCCTCGTATTCTAAATAAAAACTACTTGTGGGTTTTTTCACCTCTCCCTTTCCTCTTATTCTGAACAATTTTCGAAAAAGGGAAAACCAGTTAATGAAAAAAGTGGGTATTATGAATGTGATTGAAAGGGAGACTTCTCTGTCACTTTTTAGGAGTTTTTTCACTTGTTAAATTAAAGAGAATGCATCAAAATATTTTAAGTAAATTGTTTCTTTTACAAATACAAATTTGTACATATTTGTGCTAAAATACATTATTTTAAGACGAAAAGTATATAAATAAGTAACAGATGAGCTCTAGTAAATTTAATGCAGCCATCCAGAAATCGTGTAAGGATTTTTTAAGAAGGCCTAAATAGATTTTGGCATATGACGAAAGACGAATTCAACTGGACTTGGCTGCCAGAAAATTGCTTGATGAATGGAAGCAGGCAACTCCGGCGGATTTGTGTTATCCCGCCGTCTTCTTCTTCTTATGCTTCTCTGTTGATGTTGTTGTAGCACCAATTCATTACTCATTTAAGTCAATGCCATATAAAATTCAATACTACATTGTTTATATTTTATTTCTCAATTTTTAACACATTTGCAAAAATAATTGAACTTTACAATTTCTTATTCAACAATAGAAACGCGCAACAAAATTTCAATTGGCAAAACAGCTGACACAAGTGCTTCTAAATAATTCTGATTACAGCTTAGAACGCTGGTAAGTATATTGTGGGAAATCCCAAAAAAGACGGTTTAAAAAATGGATCCCAAAGGTCCTAATTGTGTTTCGATGACGTCGAAAATTCGAAATTCCTATTCCCCAATTATTGTTCTACATAGTAGAAAAGAATTGGAAGAATTGTTTTTTTTTTAATATATTCTTCTATATTGTATATAAAAAGAAGTGTACATTTTGATTAGTCACTCATAACTCGAGAACGGATAGAAAGATTGCCATGAAATTTTTAGGATAACTTAATAGGAACCCGGAGTGTTTGTGAAAAGTTTTTTTTTTGGGAAGTGGACCAGGGACCGATTTATTCTAAACTGTCGTATATATGGCTCGATTTGCCTGAAATTTGGTATGTAGGTAGCGTTATATCTAGAATAAAATGTCGGATAATTTTTCTTCCGGGAAGTGGACCAGGACACATATTGGTGACTAGGGTCTCGAGAAATAGGACAAAAGTGGACCCGGGCGCCCCTAGAATGTGTTTATACAATATGGATATCAAATGAAAGCTGCTGATGAGTGCTTTAGTACAGGGTAGTTTTCATACCTATCGGTGACTAGGGTCTCGAGATATAGGCCAGAACGTGGACCCGGGCACCCCTAGAATGTGTTTATACAATATGTATATCAAATGAAAGCTGTTGATGAGTGCTTTAGTACAGGGTAGTTTTCATACCTATTGGTGACTAGGGTCTCGAGATATAGGCCAAAACGTGGACCCGGGCACCCCTAGAATGTGTGTGTATTTTGGATATCAAATGAAAGCTGTTGCTGAGAGCTTTTAAGTAATTTTCATTGTGATATTCGATTTAGTCGCATCAACCTGGCAAAACTGATAAATATGCATGCGAAGCCGCAATAAAGACATGAATTAATAATACCTACATACCTATTTACATACGTCCTATTCGATTTGCCTGAATTTGGTATATAAATTTGACTATATTAGTATTTCCGATGCTTTTTTCCGGGAAGTAGACCAGAGAGGGACTGGGATTAGGACTGGGACTGACACTGAGACTCGGATTGGGACTGGAACAAAATACATACCACCCTGTGGGACTGGCAATAAGATATGAAGAAGAATGAGAAAAACTTGAGAGAAGAGAAAAGAGAGGAGGAGACTGAGAAAGAGATAGAATGAGACGAAGATGGAGATAGATGAAGCGAAAAATACGGAGGGAGGAGTGAATACAAAGATTAGGAAAAAGTGTAGAGGGGCGAGGGAGAGTTAGACGGAAAAAGCTTATTAAAATGTATGCAGATATACAAACTTAGGGCAGAACAACGTCTGCCTGGTCTGCTAGTATGTATATAAAAATCAAATTCTGTGTGTGTGTGTGTTAGCTATGGAAACGTATTTCCCACTCTTCAATCATCACCAAATTTTGGGTATAGGTTCCTTCTATCAACGCGAAGGTTTTGGGCTAAATATAATTTCGATATATAAAAGGGGCGTGGAATCTTTGGTACTGCAGAACTCTGAAGGTATATATGCCAGAACATTGAAATTCAGTAAGGAGTTATATGAAGTCAATCCCTAACACCGCCAAGAAAATGTGGAATTATGAAAAAGGGAGCGTGGCACCTCCGATACAAATGGAATATATCATACTGCATATCTCTGGATGTAGTAATGGTAGGATAATGAAAATTGGTAAGGTGCTAATATGACGTTAAGTCCTAACACCTCCAGTAAAATGTGGAATCGGGAAAAAGGGACGTGGCACCTTCCCTACAAATGGGATTTTTCAGAACTATGGCTGTCGTACAAACATAGGTTATTTTAACACCTAAAGTCTGACTGCATTGTTGAGTTTGGCTGTTATTCCCTTTGGACGTTTAGTAATCTGCAGCCTTTAAAAAGATTGTTCGCTTCAGTCTATCTATGTACATCTTCTATAAAAATCGGTAAGTCTAGTTGAGGGGTCGACTGCTAAGTCGCGGCAAAAAATATCGAAAGAGCTGTCAAAACACGATTATTGACCTCGACAACAATAATCCGAAGCGGAAAAGAAAAATTGTATCTCTGTCTGGAGATATTTGCAGTTGAAGTTGGCGATTTTCATGTGGTTGTTGTAATGTTGGAGTACCCACAAAAAAATATGTGAACATAAGTGTTGTGTGTGGATATAGTTTTGGTCTCCAAGCCGGTGTTGGACCCACCCAGGCAAATTTTTTATAAACGCGGTCGAAGGCCGCCAACGCAGAAAGGTGTTCTGCACAAAAATACTATGGATACCATCCCCGGTTTCGGAAGGGCCCGCGGGTCATTTTTCGGTTTTTCGTAAATATCTTTTGAACGACTTTAAATTTTTCTTTCTGGCTTCGGATTATTAATGCTGATGTCAAGACGCGTCGTTTGATACCTCTCTTGATATTTTTGGTAGCGTATTAGCAGTCCACCCCTCAACTAGACTATTACCTAAAAATCAAATTCTGTGTGTATGTTCCCTATGGAAACGTATTTCCCACACGTTAATCATCACCAAATTTTGGCTATAGGTTCCTTCGATCAAGACGAAGGTTTTTCATATTTCAGAATTAAGAATTTGAAAAAAAATTTTTTGGCTATACGAACGAGCATCTTAGCTCCTAAAAATTATCATGTTAACGAAATAAATGATCCAAACCAAATTCCTGGTAAAGTGACGAAATATAAATCGAGCGACACTTTTACATACGAAGATCAAATTTTGAATTATCCAATTGAATTTCTAAACTCTTGAGAGCTACCTGGAATGCCTGCGCATATATTAACTTTGAAAATTGGCTTCGGAATTTAGACCCACCAAAATTGTGCAATGGAACCAGAATTTGCGTTAAGAAATTAATGCCGAATGTAATCAAAGCAACGAAAGACAATCGTTTACTATTGCAGGTTAAATTTAGAGAGTCTGTGCTTTTCCCATGGCCAACTATATGTTGCTTGCTCTAGAGTTGGAACGCCAAAAAAATTTTTTTCTTTGCACCGAACGAAATAACCAAAAATATTGTGTACCCGCTTGTATTACAATAAGATACAATAATAAAATGTTTTAAACGAAAATTTCACCAAATATGGGTACATAATTCAATTCAATTTACAGAACAATAAACTAAATTATCAACAAACAAAACAGAAAAAATTACGCAATCATTCGATCTCGAGCGTTACAACGTACGATGGGTAAATCTAGTACATACATATATGTCGAAATCACTTGAGGCTCAAATCTCGAGGTAGTACATACATATATGTCGAAATCACTTTGAGGTTCAAATCTCGAGCGTTACAACGTACGCCGGGTAAAGCTAGTACAAACATATATGTCGAAATCACTTTGAGGCTCAAAGCACTAGGTTTTATACCATTTTTTCCCATCACAAATGGTAGAATGCATAAAGTGAACATGTAGATTCTCTGTTTTCTATTGATACATAGTAAATTAAGATTTGTTGAAGGATCCTTAATAGCTATAAGCATTAACCATCTTTTCAATTGTAACGTTGAAACTATGCCTCTAACAGCAGCATCCCTATGGTTTAACCCTGCTGCTTGTTTGCTTGGAGCTCCGTTAGAGGACTTTGATGAAAATTTGTGAGTGGTCGCACATTGAATAGGCCAAAGCGATGTTAACACAATCAATGGGTGTGAACCAATTAGGTTAATATCTTGGACAAGTGCCTAATATAAATAAACCAAACTTAAATCTTTTGGTCTTATTTGACATCTTCTCGGAAACGTCCCTATGTATATAATTCATACATACTTCATAATATTACTTACCATTACTGCGATAAGAACCACCCCCGCCACCACTGCCGCCGCCGCTACTGCCACCGCCACCACTGCTGCCTCCACCACTTCGCGTAATGCCACCGCCGCTACCACCAACGCTGCCACCACTACGTGGACCACCGCCACCACCGCCTGAAGATTGACGATAATCGCGGGAACCGAATCCGCCACCATATCGTCCACCACCACCGCCCCCTCCACCGCCTCCACGTCTGCGTTGTCCACCATGCGAACGATCAGATGAGCCCATATCTTCCAGGAAGCTTGGAACTTCTTGTTTTGTCTCCACGAGCAACTCTAGCAAATCGCTACATATATTGCGATTTTTCTCATTGAAAAATGATGTGGCTACACCGAGATTACCCATACGCCCGGTACGACCAATACGGTGTACATACTCCTCAACATCTGAGGGCAGATCAAAGTTGATAACGTGCTTCACATGCGGTATATCCAAACCACGTGCTGCCACCGCGGTGGCAACCAAAATGGGGCAATCACCGGAACGGAAGCAACGTAATGCTTCTTCACGTTCCTTTTGTGTGCGGTCCCCATGTATACTTGTTACCGGATGATTACATTGATAAAGGAACTCCTCTAGTGCGTCGGCACCCTTTTTTGTTTCCACAAAGATCAGTGTGAGGCTATCCTTCGAGTATTCAACCCCATCACGTATTGATGATAGTAAATCAAGCAAGTACGAGCGTTTATCTTGTTCGTATACCCATAATATGGTTTGGGTAATATTTTCCGACGTGGAACCAACACGTCCAACAGCTAAAAATATATAATTGCTGAGGAAATCTGACGCCAGCTCTTGTATTTGTTTGGGGAAAGTAGCAGAGAACATCAAAGTTTGCCTCTGGCCGGTTGGTGGCATATTCGATTGCTCAACAATACGGCGAATTTGAGGTTCAAAACCCATATCCAACATTCGATCAGCTTCGTCTAATACCAAAAATCTTATGTTATCCAAACCCACCTTGCCTCGTGTAATCATATCTTCCAGACGGCCAGGCGTAGCCACTATCAGATGGCAGCCACGATCTAATTCGCGCATTTGCTCACTTGTATTATTACCACCGTAGAGTACAGCGGGACGCATTCGTGAACGATATGCGAATTTTTTGGCCTCTTCAAAAATCTGTGTGGCCAGCTCGCGCGTCGGTGCCAATACTAAACCGAGCGGATATTGCTTACGGCGACTGTATTGGCGGTTATTTTGAGGTGCAGGCGTCATGCCATGCTCGTACATCTGATTGAGAATGGGCAGCAGAAAAGCTGCTGTCTTGCCCGATCCAGTTTGTGCACATGCCATCAAATCACGCCCATTTATTATAATAGGGATGGCATATTTTTGTACCGGTGTCGGTTTATCATATCTAGCCAATGTCACATTATTTTTAATGATTTCAGTCAGCTGCACGTCATCAAAAGATGTGATATTGACTGGCACATTCTGACCCGTCGCCTCCACGGGTATATCCTCGTATTTGTCAAAGTTAATACCAGTATTACCAATACCGAATAGTTCTTGCTCAACGCGTTCGTCACGCGGTCCCAATTTTGTATAGTCGACGTCACCACGGCGATCTTCTTTCCAGCGTCCGCCATAGTTTCTTTCACCACCGTTGGCGCCGCCCCCTCCGCTACGTTCATTGCGTGGTGGTGCTGCATCCTCTGGGTGACGCTCTGGTTCCTGCCAGCGATCGTTACGTGGTTGTTGTGGTTGAGACTGATCGTCAAATACTTCACTGTTGCGATTACTACCGCTACCGCCGCCGCGTCCACCACGATAGTTGCCGTTCTCGCGTCGATCAAATGTTCGCGTATTTTGTTGTCCACGCCCACCTCGATTCCAATCGTCACGACGTGATTCTCCTCCTTCACCTGTATATGAATATTATTAGTAATTACTACAAATATATTAACTGTTTGCTAAATTACCGTCGTCTTCGTATCTGCCACCACCACGACGTCCACCGCCACTGTAGCTGCCACCAGAGTTGTTATAGCCACGACCACCGCCGCCGCCGCCTCTACGATACTCTCCACCACCGCCTCGTTGATCTCTACCTTCGTACTTAGCTGGAGCTCTCTCCTCCCGATTATCACTATCAGCTTTAGGTGCGCTGTTTCCTCCTCCGCGAAGATGAGGAGGAATATAAACACCGGAATTGGATGAACTCTTCGTTGTTATGGGGCCGCTATTATCAGCTGTGCCGCCATTCAAGTCCAGACCAGCAACCTTTAAAATAAAAACATTTTTTTTTATTTACATAAATATTGAGTATTGAAGAAAAAGTGAAATGTTTTACGCAACCCATAGAAAAAAGGATATTTAAAACCATATTTCAGGCGATAACAATCGCGTTTAGAAGTTTTATATTTTCATCCTTGGTAGGAAGACAAATATATTTCGTGCCCACGCCCACGTTGAAACGGACAGGCAATGGGTTAATTGGGAAGATCACGGAGAAAGCCGGTTTTAAGAAGGGGCACAACATACGCATTGCTGCGACTCAAGAGAATAAACTCACGGTACAATGCCCATAGAAAATATCACTAGATCGGAAATGGAGGCGGACTCGCATGACCCACCACTTAGTGCAATCTAATCTCCATTGTGAGCGCAGGACTTGTTAACTGGCAGCCGACCACCTACACCTACTCCTATCGCTCGAGTGATCAGTCGAATTTATCACCTCTGAAAAACGCACTTTAATAAACATCAAAAAAGGAAAGAGTGAAGATTACAAAACATATACATACAATCGCTTTGCTGCCCTCCCAATCTCGACAGATGCCCGTCAAGGGCATTCAAAAATTATTATAAAGCAACACTTATACAATAAAACTTATAACTATATTATGCCCCTGATCAATTCACAAAAGTGTCGTATTCATATAAAATTTTAAGATTTGAGATGTTTCCAAGATTTCAAATTTAAAATTTGATTCATTCATAGCACATACGGAGAATAAGAGACCTTGTGAATTGCCTTAATATTGCGGAGGTGATGTCATATAATAATTTAAATATGACCATATTAACTTTTCAAATATGTTTACACATTCTTCTCATTGCGATATAACTTTAATTGAAACTGTAATGCGTTTCTGTAACTTTTTTCGATCAAACCTGCCCATTGAAATAGTCCGATTTGACGTCATAATGATGTTGAAAACCAACCAAATAAAAATTTACTAAATTTGACCTGACACACTTGCAGAACGGCAAATTATCTCTTTAACGCTGAGTAAGTTTAAAAAATCCATCATCTACACTAACTGCCTCAGGCCTAACTATATCCCGAAGTCTTGGCACACGGTTAGGGTTATCTTCATTCCGAAGGCCGGCAGAAGCTCTCATGTATCACCCAAGGATTTCAGGCCAATCAGTTTCTCGTCTTTTCTTCTTAAGACGTTTGAGCGGTTCATTGACCTGTACCTACGGGAAAGGATACTCGGGGGTTACTGTCGGCTCCACAGCATGCGTACTGCAAGGGCCCTTCGACGGAAACGGCTCTCCATTCGATTGTAAAGCAAATAGAGGGGTCCCTATAACACAATGAGTATGCTCTGGGTGCCTTTCTAGACATCGAGGGGAATTTTAACAATGCCTTACCGGGGGCAATCGAAAGAGCACTGGTGGGTTTAGGAGTCGAGGCGGCTCTGTTTGAATTTATTAGCAAACTTCTATGTAGCAGAATTGTCGTAGCGGAGTGGGGAGGGGCATAATTAAGAGGAAGGTGTGCAGGGGCACGCCACAGCGGGGTGTCCTATCTCCTCTGCTCTGGGTTGTGGTAGTCAACGAGCTTCTTGTGGAGCTGGAAGCCAATGGTTGTCGGGTGGTTGCCTATGCAGATGACCTCGCTATCCTAGTCAGAGGCAAATTTCTGGGCACCCTGCGCGATGTTCTGCAGGGCTACCTGGATACTGTGACTAGGTGGGTTGAATCATGTGGATTGGCGGTCAACCCGGGAAAAACGGAATTGGTTCTTTTTACAAGGAGATATAAGATGCCCGATTTCAGAACTGCCTAGATTGGAGGGGTACCGGTGGTACTTTCTGATAGGGTGATATATTTGGGGATTGTTTTGGACAAGAAACTGTCCTGGAGACCCAATGTAGATGATCGGGCCAGGAAGGCCGCCGTTGCCTTGTACTGCTGTAGAGGGGCTATCGGAAAGAGATGAGGACTTTCGCCAGGAGTACACTGGCTTTATGAGATGGTGGTCAAACCGATTCTGCTATATGGGGTGCTGGTCTGGTGGAAAGCACTGGACACGGCGAGCACCCCCAAACTGTTGATGTCAGTGCAACGGACGGCGCTGATCGGTATCAGTGGCGCTCTCAGAACCACACCTACCTTGCACTGAACGTCATGCTGAACATACTGATATCCAGTAGATATTGCGGGAAAGGCGGCCGCGGCAAGGTCGTTGGTCAGGCTTCGTGATATGAGCTATGGGCTTTCTGACTTCGGACACTCTAGCCTTCTTACCAGTTTCGACTTTATCCCGGACAGAACGGACTATTGTATGCCGATAACTGCTCCCTATACAACCTTCACCCCAGTCATTCCACCGAGAGAGGACTGGTGAAGGGGAATTATCTGGGGCATGGGACCGGTCTTTTGTCAAGTGGTAAATGTAAGCCGCAAGTTTAAGTTGGCTGAACACTGCAGTGTATTCCAAGCGGAAGTTGCTACTACGGTTAGGGAATTTAACATCTACTCTGATAGCCAAGCGGCTATCAAGGCCTTGAGCTCAACTACAGTGCGATCGAGGGTGGTCTGGGAGTGCCTGACCTCGCTTGCGATTGCATCGAATTATTTTACTATTAAGATTATCTGGGTCTCGGGCCATAGTGATATCCCGGGTAACTGTCAAGCGAATCTCTTAGCCCGCATCGGTGCAACTGAACCGGATGAAGATGGCTGTAGGGATTTCGGGATTCCGCTGGCCACCTGTGGATTGCTCCTCCATAGCTGGGCCTCGAGTCAGCTCAGCAAACGTTGGGCGGACACCACGTCTTGCAGGGTAGCAAGATCTTTCTGGTCGAAAGTGGATGGCAGGAGGTCGGCTGAATAATTGGGTTCACTAAGGCTCACCTATCAATGGTCATTGGGGTTTTGACAGGGAACTGTCCCATGGGTATCCATGCGGTACGTCTCAATTTAAAAATTAAAAACGGCGGACGGACGTGTATTTTTAGTGTCATTAAAGAAAGCGAAAATTCTTAAGTTCTGTGCGTTAATAAGCACACAAATGCGGTGTAAACAATAAAGTTACAGCAGGTGATGTACCAACATTCAAAAAATAAAGTGTTTTTGTATACAAATAAAAATTAAAGTGAAATTTTCAATTGGTATTGTGCTAAAATATATTTTGCTTGTTAGTTCGACATATATATATATATATATATATATATATATATATATATGTATGTAACAGTGAAAACAGAAAAATAAAAGAGAATGGAGGTGTGCGATAAATGCCACAAAAAAATAAAGGGAGAGACAGGTGTACAATGTGAGGGTGTGTGTGGTAAAGTGTATCACAAAACAATTGCATGTGCATCTATGGACGAATATAGCATGAACTGCTTGCAAGGCTGCCAATTTTTAAGATTTATGTGCGATGGTCGTATGACATATATCTCCAATGTAGATGATGCCCTCAGAGAAATACTTTCTATTTCAGAAATTAACAAAGTAAATTTAAGGGAGCAAAAGGGTGAACTTGAAAAAATGTTGAATGAACACAAAAGGGAGATAAGCGCATCCATAACGCACAGCGAAAGAGAGATGAAAAGAATTGTGGATAATATAAACAGGGTGAACACGAAAAAATTAGAGTTGATTAAACATGTAGAGAGTCTTTGCAAAGCAAACAAAGAAATGCTTAATAAGATCAATACCCTAAATGAAGCGTTTAATAAGCAAAAGGAGGAAATTATAAGAGAGGTTAAGAAGGTTGCAAACCAAAATAAAGCTGTTACTGCTAAGGAAGTCAATTCATATGCCAATATTACTAAGGGAATTCCTCCAATAGTAATTAAACCCAAGGTTAAACAAGCATTAGAGAAAACAAAAACGGACTTGAATAAAATAGATCCATCCAATTTGAATATAGGTACTAGAAACAATGGTACAATAATTATTAGTGCGAAGTCAGCTAGTGATAAGGATAAAATTAAGGACACTCTAACAGAAAGGCTAGATAAAAGTAAATACAACATAGCTGAACCGAAAATATATTTTCCTAAAATCATGGTGACTAACATTAGTACTGAGCATCCTGAAGAGGAAATAGTTGGTAAGATCACCAATCAAAATGAGTTTTTGCGAGATGCTAAAATGAAATGTGTAAGAGTTATTAAATCAAGGAAGGAAAACAGAGCCTCATATATCAATGCAGTCATTGAGATTGACCACAAATACTATGAAGACGTGTTGAAATGCAAGAAAATCAATATTGGTTGGGACCGCTGTCCAGTTTACGATGCTCAAACGGTAAACAGATGTTATAAATGCTTAGGGTTTAACCATATAGCGGCTACTTGTACACTTAAACAGAGGTGTAGTAAATGCAGCGGGGAACATAAAGTCGAAGACTGTACAGAGAGTGCACCCCTAACTAAATGTGGTAATTGCATAGGTAGTAATAATCGGTTAGGTTTAAATATTAACACAGAACACAACATCATGAGTCATGAATGCCCAAGTTTATTTAAGGAAACTTAAGCTGGAAAGACAACGCGCGGGCTTTTAGCCACCAAAACTAGCTGATCGGGGGATAAAAGCTTTTAACTTACAGTGCATTTACCTAAATATTTGTAGTTTTCTAGCCAACAAAGCTGAACTCGAAAGAATTATAGAAGAGTTAGATCCGAACATCGTTCTATGTTCAGAAGCATGTATAACACCGGATGTTAGTGATGCGGAAATAAACATTCCTTATTATACAATGGTTCGTTGCGATTCTCATAGTAGACACACAGGAGGTGTAGTCTTGCTATTAAAAAAAGGTACCGAGTACAAAGTCAGGTATAAGAGATCTATTGATTTAAATGTTTGGTGTGCTATAATTAAATTAAAAAAGTTCGACATTAAATGGCAAATAGGTGTGTTGTACCATTCTCCAAGCTCTAGTGATATCGAATTTTTCGAATCACTTGGAAGCTATACTTTCTGAGGAACTGGAGAGTGGTACAAACTCCTTGTTAATTGGGGATTTTAACATTAACATGAATGTTAATACCGCAACGAGTTCTAAGCTCAATGAGATATTTTCACGTAGCGCGATGAGGCAGATGGTGAATTTCAATACAAAGATTGCTAAGAGGTCCCAAACGAGAATAGATCTATTATATGCAAATAATGATGTACTGTCCTGTACTAATCTTGAAAATCACAGAATTTCTGATCACGAAACCATTTCATTTGCTTTCAAAGTGTGTAATTCAAATCCTCTGCGGAGAATGATAATACCCACAATGTGTTGGAAGAATTATTCTGCTGATAACCTCATTTACTTATTAAGAAACTATGATTTCAGCGTATTAAAAAATATGCATCTCAATGACTCGGTTGAATATATAAATACCTGCTTATCACACTGCATAGGTTTATTAACATCAGACCAAGAAAGGATAGTGAGGTTGAGAAATAAGTGGTACGATCATGAACTGACCGAAATTAACAAATTAAAAATCCAATTGCACTCACAAGCCAGAAGATCTGGTGAATTTTCGGAATATAATACGGTTGCGAAGTATTATAAGAAACTAATCAAAATTAAAAAGATTAAGTATATGGAGAAAAATATCGCCTTAAATTCTTCTGATAGGAAATTAATGTGGAAACACCTCAAGCAAGCAGTAAACTTAACTGAGGTGCGTGACAATATCCTGACAGTGATTGTCAATGGTATAAGATATGAAACACCCGAGGATATAGCTCAAGCATTGAATTCCTTCTTTGTTGATAGTATTGGTGACATAAATCGAGACGAAACGTTTGATAGTGGCGACAGTGTGCAATACACGGTTAGCCAAGGTCTGAATTCCAAGAAGTCCAGAAAATTCCAAGAAGTTACGGTTGATGATGTCATATTGGTAGCTAAAAGGTTAAAAAATAAAATCGGAGGAACAAATTTACTATCAGAAGGAGTAATTAAGGATTCGGTGTCATACATGGGACATTTCTATACGGATATCATAAATAAATCATTAGTAGAGGGAAGAGTGTCCGACGCATGGAAAATATCAACAATAGTGCCAAAAAGAAGGTAAAAAATTCATTAAAGGCAGAAGATCTGAGACCGATCAACAGGTTGCCGAATATCGAAAAAATTTTAGAAACAGTAGTAAAAGATCAGCTCATAAGTTACTTGGAAATAAATAAAATACTAATTAAAGAACAATCCGGTTTCAGAGAAGGCCACTCTTGTGAAACGGCTTTAAATTATGTAATATCGAGTTGGAAAGAAGAACTAAATCAAAAGAAAAGTATACTTGCTGTTTTTATCGACTTAAAGAGAGCATTTGAAACTATAGACAGAAATATAATGATTAAAAAATTAGAAAAAATTGGAATTAGGGGCAACGAGCTGCAGTGGTATCAGAGCTTTTTAGGTAACCGAAGACAAAAAACAGCCATTGAGTCGGTTGTCTCGGATGAGGTATTGACAGGAACTGCATTGCCACAAGGATCGGTTTTGGCACCGGTCCTATTTAACATATATATAAATGATATATCTTCGGCGCTAAAACATAGTAAAATAAGGCTGCTTGCGGATGACGCATTGCTCGAAGTAAGTGAAATTGATATCATGTTAGCTAGGAGCAAAATGCAGGAAGACTTGAACACCCTATACAGGTGGCTTTGTAACAATAAGCTTAAACTTAATGTTAATAAAACCCATTTTATGGTCATATCTAGAGCGATGAATAAGGAATCTTGTAATATCGAGCTAAAAATAATGAACTCACACGTTAACGAAGTTAAAACTTTCAAGTACTTAGGGGTTCAGATTGATAATAAATTAAAATTTAATGATCATATTGATTATATAGTTGCCAAAATAGGCAAGAAAATTGGTTTTTGGAAGAGGTCATGCAAATTTATCAGTAGAAAATACAAACTGAAAGTGTATAAATCCATCATAGAGCCGCATTTCATATATTGTCCCACAATATTCTTTATGGCCAATGTAACTCAGGTAGATAAGCTACAAGTTATGCAAAATAAAGCTATGAGATTTATATTAAACATGAGGTATGATACTCCCATTAATAACATGATAGAAGCACTAAACTGGTTGAATATAAAACAGCTCATATTCTACCACAGTATGAAATTTGTATTTAATATTAAGCACGGTAAATTACCAACATACCTCAGCGAAAAGCTTAGATATGTAAATGATGCACATTCATACGTAATCAGAGAAAACAATAATTTTAGATTACCTCTTTCCAAAACAGAAGTGGACAAGCAAAATATATTTTATAAGGGCCTGAAATATTTCAATGAACTTCCTAATCACATAAAAAGTAGTAATAACTTCAATACTTTTAAAAAAAGTTTATTGGAGCATTGTAAACCCCTTCCAATAAGATAAAGTTTTTTTCTTTTATTTTTTACATGATATACCGATACTGGAGCGCGAAAAGGGAGTGGTAATATTGGTAGCAGCAAAATACAATGCACCCGGCCCTAAGGAAAAGAAAATCAGTCGCCACCTGTAACTCCAGACAGTTCCAACAACAAGTTTCGCTGGAATTCGGTATTTTCAGCCTATATTTACTGTTGCTGATCGGAATCACTCGCATTCCGACAGCATTAATATAACAATAAAATTATATGATGTGTAACCAAAATAAGGTCAAACAAAAGTTGGAGCAGGGGGGATTGGAAACACGTCCTTTTCAACCTCCCATTATATATTTAGCTGTGCTGATCGGAATCTTCATGCATTCCGACAGCGTATTTAATAAACAAAGTTGAGGGGTGATTGGGTACACTTTATTTTCAATTTCTAACATCCAAAGACATGTTTAGCTGTGTTGATCGGAGACCAATACATTCCGACTAGAGGTTTACGCCGATCACTTAATCGGTGGCGGCGGCGTGTGCGGCGCGCCGGCGTACGCCGGTGTTCTTACTTTAAAAAGCTTGATTTTTCGGTTTAAAAAAAATAGTATTTATGAAAGGGTTTGCTTGTATGTATTTAAGGAAATCCACGTGTTGGCCATTTCGGAAAGATCCGAGGTTTTTGCCTCAAGATCTCGCAGACTGTGCAAACATTTTCAGGAGTAGCTCCTTTCGGAGGGATTGTTCCTCGTTCACTTGCTCCAGAGTCTTCGAACCTAGCCCCGGTCTTTGGAATTGGTACTGCTGCGTCTGCTGAAAAGAAATAGAGATACATAAAATAGCCACACTTTTGTCTGCATATCCCTTGCAAAGCGTAGTTTCACCTAGGGTTAACTCCTAATAATCGTCGTGAACACAAATTCTTTAAATCATTTGTGGCTCCTTGGCGGCCACGCACAAAGTTGACTTACGGTTGCTATTAATGGTCTAATAATACTCATGACTCTCGTGGCACAGGGCGCCTCCAGCTTTTTCGGCTATTTTAAAGAGCTACAATTCCCGATTTGCGAACAGTAGCAATCCCAACCACCAGTCGCTACCAGGCCTTCTGACCCTCACACCATATGCCAGCACAGAAGCTATAGGACTGCGGCTTCGAACTCATACCTTCGTCGACGTCATTTTCCTAGAAGCTCTAGGTGTAGCTCCGAAGACTTTCTAACGGATGCTTTTGCCGAGCTACACCAGAGAAACAAATTGAAACGTTAGGGAGTTCAGCCAAGGATTCCGTCATTGCGTAATGGGTGAAAATCGTATAATCCTCGGCGCATCTACATAATTAAAATTTTACAAGGACCCTGGATCAAATTTTTAAAATGTAGACCAGAGTTTGTAGACGTTTGTGTTCACATCATTGATTTCAATAGTCTTCGTTAAATCAAAACGATATTTTAGAAAGTGGACCGATTTTAAGTTGAAAGATGTTTACTGGTGTTTTCCGGCCTAATGATATAAGAGCTCATTATGGATGACCGCGTAGCTTCAGTTTTCAGACTAGTTCGACTGTCCACTTCGTTAGAGTAGTAGCACACACGGTCATTTTTTCCACTGTCTTGGAAAGCTTTTGCCTCACCACTTTGAGTGTTCTTGCGAAGGACAAAGCCTCACCTGGTAAATACATATATGTGCCTACGTGTTCACATTTGTAAAAGGAGCCGTAACGTGTAGGTGATATTTAAACTTGGTTGATAGGCTATAATCAATGTAATTAACCCCAAGGGAATAGTTTTGAATAGGGCCGCCAACTTTATGTCAAACCGGGAGACTTGGGGTTGAAGGATGAAGTGTTAAAATAAAAATTAACCTTTCAGACGCTATTGTATAGTTTCGCAAATAAGCAACAGATGTTTGAATGTAATCCCAAGTGATTTTTCAAACCCTTCTCATACGTACATACTATATTCCAAACTTAAGTATTAGGTAAAAAACATTTCAAAGGAGTGTTTATGCCTCTAGAACCTACTAAAGGATTTTGCATCACTGATTTCGCTTATTCTTTCAGCCAATCGCTATATAAAACTTAAAAAAAAAATCGGCACTTTTTTTGCTTTTCTCAACAACTTGAAAACAATGTGAAACGCCTTGGGTAATTTTATTTGAATTCATTGTTCATATTTTTTGGAAAAAATATGCAAAGTGATTATATAAATTTATTATATAACGTTTCTTTTAGTGTTTTGTTTTAATATCTTGGTGAATTGGGTGATGCAAAGTCCGTGTTATGCTGACATCGAAAACGCCTGTTTTTTAAAATAACTTTTGAACAGTTAGAAAGAGTTAAATATCCCAATTAGTTTCTTATAACTGACAGTGATGCGCATCCGTTGATACCACTTTCGACCATATCCGACCAATTTTCGACTTGAACAATAAATGGCCTAAACAGTCTTAAACGAGTAGAAAATATAGTACCGCGTCGGACGCCGCCACCGCGCCGGTATTTTTGGCATTCGGCGGCGGCGTGCGAAAAAACGACCCTAATCGGCGGCGGCGGCGGCGTTTATCGGCGGCGTATATCTCTAATTCCGACAGCTTAAAATACAAATATAATTGAAAAATATAAGTTCCAAATTTTGTTGCCTTAAGCTGGGAGCCCTGGAGGAATGGAAACGCGTCCTTTCCAACCTTCCTTAAATGACTGGCTCCCAGACTCGTCCGTTTGTCACGCCAGTAAATATGCTGATCGGAATCACATGGCATTCCAACAGCATATTCAATAGAAATAAATGATATAATAATGAATTGTACTTATAGTTTAAGTTTTAGGCCTAAACAGCCGTAATAATAAATAAATTAAATTAAATATACTGGAAACTCCATCCTGCTGCAGCTGTATGGAGGATGATGAGGTGGAATCGCCAAATCACTTTATGCTTGACTGCCCAGCTTTTGCCAGAACATGGCGAAAGTACTTCGGTCGCGACTCACTTGGATCTCCCGAGGATTTATCCAAAGTTGAGATCAGTATCATTCGGAGCTTTATCGTTGCTACCCAAAGATTCTCTAAGTAGCTTCTTTACAGCACTTCCTATGTTTTTTAAAAGCTTTATTTTTTCTATTTTTACTATTATTTAGTTTTAGATTAAACCAAGGTGGCCTATTCAATAAGACCTTACTTTTTAGAGGTACAAAACTCGAAAGGGCTAGTAAAAGTCTCCTCGTAAAAATTTCATAGGCCTCCGGGTTTCCGGAGAAGTTAGGAAAGGTCCAATCAGTAGCTACGAAGAACTCGTTTATCGCCACACGATCGGCCTTGAAATAATTATATTCCAATGTAGATTCGGCAGGTTTTTTATAAAAATCATAAAAATCAAAATTTATAGCCAAAGCACTATGGTGAAAACTATTTTCCAAAATTGGAAATGGACACTCAAGGCATGATATTTTTAGATCAGCAGATCCAAAAACTAGATCTAAGAACCTACCATTCTTATTTGGTTGAGAGCTATATTGTTTCAGACCGTATGAAAATAAGGTGCTAACAACTAGCATATCGATGTCGGATTTAATATTTGAAGGTAAAGTATTACAATCATTAGACCAAGATATATTACTTAAATTGAAATCGCCTAAATATATAATTTCATCAGACGGATTAGCATTATTGACAACTCGACTTAAATTATCCATATGCTTCTGATACATAGCAGTGTCACTACTTGGTGGAATATAGGACAATAGAAATATTATTTTTTTATACTCAGTTGAGCAGAGCTCACAGAGTATATTAAGTTTGATTGGATAACGGTTGGTTGTACATATATAAAGGAATCGAGATAGATATAGATATAAATATATATATATTTGATTGAGCCATGTCCGTCCGTCCGTCCGTCCGTCAACACGATAACTTGAGTAAATTTTGAGGTATCTTGATGAAATTTGGTATGTAGGTTCCTGAGCACCCATCTCAGATCGCTATTTAAAATGAACGATATCGGACTATAACCACGCCCACTTTTTCGATATCGAAAATTTCGAAAAACCGAAAAATTGCGATAATTCATTACAAAAGAGAGATAAAGCAATGAAACTTGGTAGATGAGTTGAACTTATGAAGCAGAAAAGAAAATTAGTAAAATTTTGGACAATGGGCGTGGCACCTCCCACTTTTAAAAGAAGGTAATTTAAAACTTTTGCAAGCTGTAATTTGGCAGTTGTTGAAGATATCATGATGAAATTTGGCAGGAACGTTACTCCTATTACTATATGTACGCTTAATAAAAATTAGCATAATCGGAGAAGGACCACACCCACTTTTAAAAAAAAATTTTTTTTAAAGTAAAATTTTAACAAAAAATTTAATATCTTTACAGTATATAAGTAAATTATGTCAACATTCAACTCCAGTAATGATATAGTGCAACAAAATACAAAAATAAAAAAAAATTTCAAAATGGGCGTGGCTCCGCCCTTTTTCATTTAATTTGTCTAGGATACTTTTAACGCCATAAGTCGAATAAAAATTAACCAAACCTTTTGAAATTTGGTAGGGGCATAGATTTTATGACGTTAACTCTTTTCTGTGAAAATGGGCGAAATCGGTTGATGCCACGCCCAGTTTTTATACACAGTCGTCCGTCTGTCCTTCCGCATGGCCGTTAACACGATAACTTGAGCAAAAATCGACATATCTTTAATGAACTTAGTTCACGTGCTTACTTGAACTCACTTTATATTGGTATGAAAAATGAAAGAAATCCGATTATGACCACGCCCACTTTTTCGATATCGAAAATTACGAAAAATGAAAAAAAATGCCATAATTCTATACCAAATACGAAAAAAGGGATGAAACATGGTAAGGTAATTGGATTGTTTTAATGAAGCGAAATATAACTTTAGAAAAACTTTATAAAATGGTTGTGACACCTACCATATTAAGTAGAAGAAAATGAAAAAGTTCTGCAGGGCGAAATAAAAAACCCTTAAAATCTTGGCAGGTATTACATATATAAATAAATTAGCGGTATCCAACAGATGATGTTCTGGGTCACCCTGGTCCACATTTTGGTCGATATCTGGAAAACGCCTTCACATATACAACTACCACCACTCCCTTTTAAAACTCTCATTAATACCTTTAATTTGATACCCATATCGTAAAAACACATTCTAGAGTCACCCCTGGTCCACCTTTATGGCGATATTTCGAAAATGCGACCACCTATACAACAACCACCACTCCCTTTTAAAACCCTCATTAATACCTTTAATTTGATACCCATATCGTAAAAACACATTCTAGAGTCACCCCTGCTCCACCTTTATGGCGATATTTCGAAACGGCGTCCACCTATAGAACTAAGGCCCACTCCCTTTTAAAATACTCATTAACACCTTTCGTTTGATGCCCATATTGTACAAACAAATTCTAGGGTCACCCCTGGTCCACCTTTATGGCGATATCTCGAAACGGCGTCCACCTATGGGACTAAGGATTACTCCCTTTTAAAATACTTATTAACACCTTTCTTTTGATACCCATATTGAACAAACAAATTCTAGGGTCACCCCTGGTCCACCTTTATGGCGATATCTCGAAACGGCGTCCACCTATGGAACTAAGGATTACTCCCTTTTAAAATACTCATTAACACTTTTCATTTGATACCCATATCGTACAAACGCATTCTAGAGTCACCCCTGGTCCACCTTTATGGCGATATCTCGAAAAGGCGACCAACTATACAACAACCACCACTCCCGTTTAAAACCCTCATTAATACCTTTAATTTGATACCCCTATCGTACAACACACATTCTAGAGTCAACCCTGGTCCACCTTTATGGCGATATTTCGAAACGGCATCCACCTATAGAACTAAGGCCCACTCCCTTTTAAAATACTCCTTAACACCATTCGTTTGATGCCCATATTGTACAAACAAATTCTAGGGTCACCCCTGTTCCACCTTTGTGGCGATATCTCGAAACGGCGTCCACCTATGGAACTAAGGATTACTCCCTTTTAAAATTCTCATTAACACCTTTAATTTGATACCCATATCGTACAAACGCATTCTAGAGTCAACCCTGATCCACCTTTATGGCTATATCCCTAAATGGCGTCCACCTATAGAACTATGGCCCACTCCCTCATAAAATACTCTTTAATGCCGTTCGTTTGATACACATGTCATACAAACACATTCCAGGGTTTCCCTCGGTTCATTTTCCTACATGGTTATTTTCCCTTATGTTGTCACCATAGCTCTCCACTGAGTATGTAATGTTCGGTTACACCCGAACTTAACCTTCCTTACTTGTTATTACTAGTAAACGTAACGCATATATAAATTTCCACGTCACCGTTATAATAATCAATATTAATTTGTCTACTTTATTATTATTATTATTTTTATTTTTTTGTCTACTACATAGATCAGATCTAACCGCAATTAGGACACCACCACCCCTTTCAAGCCCGGTGGCGTTAGAGTAACGATCATTACGATATACATAATAGCCGTGTTTTTTTATACACGCGTATACGTTTACGTTTGCGCGTGAAAAAAAAACGTCTATGCTCGCTTAGATAATGTTTAGGAGACCCATCTAGCGGCAGTGGTTAAATAACTAGCTTCAGCCACAAGGTGTACCGAAAAGTGGAGACACAACCCTCTGATGGCCATAGGGTATAACATATAGCTAAATCAGTTGCGATGAATTGTGGACACACAGAATACATAGAATTAGTGTAGAGGATGAAACAAAAACACATATTTCAGTTACATCTGAGTATAAAGCGTATAGAAATTTATTAGTAAACATTTTATGCGCAGCAATTTCAGAGGTGTATTTAAAGTTTGACGCTTAGCAGTCCATATAAAGTTTAAGCGTATAGACGTTTACGTGTAAAAAAAAAACACGGCTAATAATAATTATCGAAAAACTCATTAGATGAAAAATTTTCAGTCACCCACGTCTCCGTCAAAGCTATTATATCATATTCATGTGAAATGACATTACTATATAATTGCGATGATTTCGTACGCATTCCACTTACATTTTGATAATAAAGCGTATAATTAGATTTTAACTCAATAGGTCTAAGAATACCCACGTTCGATTCAATGGTTACGATTTCTGAAGAACCGGTTTTTGGCGGAACCGAAAAGGGCAAACAGCCACACCAGCAGGCCAAAGCTCAGGTTTGAGCATACTGTTGAACCAGGATTCGGGAACACCTAGTTTAAAGGTGATTCGTTTCAGTGATTCCACGGCAGTACAATTGTTAATAAGACTGTGGCATGAAAGCAACACTTTCTGTATCCCAGAATGTTTGGAAACATATTCAATCCGTGACTGATGGCGAAAAAGAAAGCATTTTCATTGTACAATAGATATTTGCAATCTTCTACTAACGTTCGTATCGTTAAACTGTTGAATAAATAACTCCAATATTCAATAATGCAAAATGGTCTTTATTAGACTACTTTGAAAATACTTCACAATCACACTTATACTTCGCAATTGATAGCGTGCTTAAATCAAACTGATTGCTCATGGTGCTGCTTTTATACTCTTCGGTTTCCTCGTTCGCATATTTCTAGGCGTTTCTCCTTCTAGAATTTACTAGTTCGCTGAAGATTACATACTTTTCTGAGTATCTCAGAAATATGCATGTGTATGTGTGAGAATTACTTTGCTGATGATTGCATACTTTTGTGAGTATCTCTCCGCTGCTGTATGTACATATGTGTAGACATAATGATTGATTTGTTTATATAGATACAAGTGACTGCTTAGTATCGGCTTAGAGATGATGGTATCCCTTAGTGTTGCTAATATTCGTCACAATATTTTGTGTCCTATTCATATGTCATATTGCAGTTTTTAACTGTGAAAAATTTTAGAAATGTTACCAGCGAATGGGAAAAATAATTTCAATTGCAAAGTGAAGTAATGCTGATGATGATGATGATTCTGATACTGTTAATGATCCTCCTTGTTAATACTGCTGATATTCCCAATACAACTGTTAACCCCAGTGCGCTGCTAATATTGCAATGTCTAGTAAGAACAAGACTCAAGCTTCGAAAAACAAAGCGAATGCTGTTGGGAACAGCACTAATTCTGTTAATGCTGATGATTCTGATGCTGTTAATGTTCCTGCTATTCAACTCAATTCTGGTAAAGATTCGACTGCTGTAAAAACAACCGCGCTCGCAGCCCTTATCACAACCCCTGTTTCTGAATCGATTGCTTTAGAACCTGGTGCTCCTAGGGAGGTAACTGCTGTTCCCCCACGTAGGTCCATTTTTGTATCACGGCTCCACGCATCGCTGACGGAAGCTGATATATCTAACTACGTATGCTCCAAGCTTGGTGTTGAACTTAACAGCAATATTAATGTTTATAAGTTTAATTTTAAGTCTGGGAGAGAGATCTCTTCTTTCAGAATCTTATTTCCTGACAAATTTTTTGATAGGGTACTCGATTCTACTTTCTGGCCGAAACACTCTGTGGTGCATTTGTTTACTAGAAAGTCGAACCGTGACCGCGCTACTTTAAATACCTCAAAAAACTTGCCAGGCAACACTCCAGAAGTGGTACAAACTTAAATTATGTCTTATCAAACGTAAATAATATCTCACTTAGTATATTTTATCAGAACGTTAAGGGGATGAATACCATACTAACGGAAATTTTTCTACTGAGTCATGATGTCCCTTAAGCTAGCCCACCTTACCAGCCCAATCAAAAAACGCGACCGTACTAAATTGCACAATATTTAATGCTAATTTAATACGGGTTAACTAAATGTATTACACTTGTTTTTTTTTAAATATCGGGTTTGGGCGAGCTTAAGTTTAAGCTAGCCCAACCCATATGTCCAATCAAAAACTGAAAACGTATTTAATTACAGCATATTTAATCTAATTTAATACGGGTTAATTAAATTTATTACACTTGTTTTTTAAAAAAGATCCAATAATAATAATAAGCTTTAGTTTAAGCTAGCCCAAGCCATATGCCCAATCAAAAACCGAAAACGTATTTAATTACAGCATATTTAATGCTAATTTAATACGGGTTAATTAAATTTATTACACTTGTTTTTTTTTAAATATCGCATATTTAATCTAATTTAATACGGGTTAATTAAATTTATTACACTTGTTTTTTAAAAAAGATCCAATAATAATAATAAGCTTTAGTTTAAGCTAGCCCAACCCATATGCCCAATCAAAAACCGAAAACGTATTTAATTACAGCATATTTAATGCTAATTTAATACGGGTTAATTAAATTTATTACACTTGTTTTTTTTTTAAATATCGAGGGTTGGGCGAGCTTAAGTTTAAGCTATCCCAACGCATATGCCCAATCAAAAACTGAAAACGTATTTAATTACAGCATATTTAATGCTAATTTAATACGGGTTAATTAAATTTATTACACTTGTCTTTTAAAAAATATCCAGGGTTGGGCTAGCTTAAGTTTAAGTTTAAGCTAGCCCAACACATATGCCCAATCAAAAACCGAAAACGTTTTAATTACAGAATATTTAATGCTAATTTAATACGGGTTAATTCAATTTATTACACTTGTTTTTTTTTTTTAAATATCGAGGGTTGGGTTAGCTTAAGTTTAAGCTAGCCCAACCCATATGCCCAATCAAAAACTAAAAACGTATTTAATTACAGCATATTTAATGCTAATTTAATACAGGTTAATTAAATTTATTACACTTGTTTTTTTTTTTTTTTAAATATCGAGGGTTGGGGATCACGCTTAATGCTAATTAAATACCGACCGGAAAATCATAAAGTTATAAGCAGTACTTACCCTGCAAAAATCGTTGAATCATGTGGTCCACTGGAGTACTTACCATTATCCTCCACTGTAATGCAGCAATGGACCAACTCATGTTTCTATACGAACATATTGTAAGCCGATCATTGCTCGTTTTTAACGGTTGTAATCACTACACGATGTTTATTGGACTGTGGGTACTCCATGGATTACTCTGATGTAATGCGGAGCTGGAGTATATGGCCAGTCCTAGGACAACGCAATGTTAATTGGACCATATTTTTTTGTATGAATTGTGCTTAATTTTGGAGCAGTCGGTTGGTCCATAGCGAATACTCCATACATGCATGCATGGAGTACTCGGGATTTTTGCAGGGTATGTATATGATTCGATCTAAGAAAAAGAGGTTTTAGCCCCTTACTCCAAATTTTGGTGGTTTTTTTGGAAATTATGAGTATGAACTTTTTTTATACTCGAGCAGACCTACAACTTGATGTATAGACCGCAAGAAGCATACTCAAACTTTTTTTTATTTTGTCACACAGTTTTATTTATAAGTTCCTTTATATCAGTAAAAAAATTATACTATGCATTGTTTTCGAAGTTTTATATCGAATATTGTATATGTACATCCAATTTTTCTATAAAATGAAATTTATAGCCTTTGTTTTAATGGGATATACATATATGTGACCCGGTCTATGAAAAGGTATTTGTATTTGTATTTGTATTTATTTGAAAATTTGTTCCTAGCACAACAATTTTGACAAATTATTTAACAGTGCTAGTCATGAATAGCATGAGCTATAAAAATTGAACATTTATAATAATAAATTAGATTAATCAAATTAAATTAAATATAGCGGACAATAGTGAAATATTTATGTATGTAAATGTAAATCTTAAAACTAAAGAAAAGTAGTTAATAAATATTAAAAGACAGCAGTAGTGATGATAACCTTTGGCTGGTTATAGATTGAATAGTATTTAACAAACAAAGAAAGAAGACACAGAGAAAGGAAAAGGACTTAGAAATGAACATTTTAACAACAACAATTTGAGATCCAGTTTAAGAGTCGTTAAAAAATGATGTTAGCTCTTTTCTGAAGTGCAGAGCATTACTTAAGAGTCGAAGACTAGTAGGTAGCGAGTTCCAAAGACGTATTGCAGTAACAAAGAATTGACGCTCAGAGGTTAGCGAGCGGTATCTGATGTGCTTAAGAAGAAGCACCGATCTTGATGATTGCAGAAAAATAAGCTTACGATATAGATAGTCAGGTTCCTTCGTGTGTATCAATTTATGGAGGAAGGACAGTGTTTTGACTTTTAAAAGATTTTCGAAAGAAATGTTTAGCAACCTTTCAGCATGTTGAGATACGTGGTCAAATCTTTTCAACCCATAAACATATCTAGCAATGTTGTTGTAAACAACATTTAGTTTGTTCTTGCACAGATAGTCACACAACCATGGAGTAGCGTAGGTATTAAGTACGCTTTAGCCAGAAGTAGTCGTATGTGCAAAGGCGTGAAATACTGTGTTAACCATAGTGTACGAAGCATTCCATACACTTTCCCAACCGTTATAAAAATATGGTCTTTCCATGTCAATGTTTTGTTAAAAATTACACCTAAGTTTTTCGCCGTATCTACGTATTCTATAACGGAATTGTCGAACACTACATTCTCTAAATCATTAGTGGGAAAAGACCTTCTATGAATAACAATACATTTTGACTTATTCGGGTTTATACATAAGCCATTCATAGCAGCCCATGAAAATATTTGATTCAAATCGTGGTTTAAGTTACTTATGCACAAGCTAGTTTGATCACGAGGACAACACGTAAATAACTGCACATCATCAGCGTAGATATGAACATTACAATACTTAAGGACATCGGGTAAGTCATTGATGTACAGAACAAATAACAGAGGACCCAGGATAGAGCCTTGAGGGACGCCTCTTAAGACATGAAGGAAGTCAGACTTTTCACCATCTATACATACTGCTTGAGTCCTATCGCCAAGATATGATCTTATAAGGGCAACTGCATGACCAGAGAAGTTAAATAGGTGTTCCAGCTTCCTACAGAGCAGAGTGTGGTCTACAGAATCGAAAGCTTTGGAGTGGTCAAGAAGTGTTAAGAAGGCAATGTAACTTTCATCCACTCGCTCACGAATTTCTTCTGTCACAGATAATAGTGCCGTTGTACAGCTCCGCTTTGACCTGAAACCGGACTGACTATCTGACAGGAGCTTGTATTCATGTACATATGATACGATTTGCCCATGTAGAATACGTTCAACGACCTTAGAGAGGAAAGGGAGTATGGCTATTGGTCGATACTCATTATTTTGTTTACGGATTGGAATAACTTTTGCAGCTTTCCAATATATTGGGAAGACACCGGTCGTCAAAATTGAGTTGACCAAGTAAGTAATGTGGGGAAGGATTTTGGGAAGAATGACTTTTAAAAACTTTGAACATATACCATCAAGCCCCATTGCGTTAGACTTCACAGAAAGTATGGCTTGGATAACATTACAATTATCGACACAAACAAACTCGAAAGGGCTAGTGTCAACATTAACACGCACGGAGTAGTTATCAATACACACATTGTCGGCTGAGTTTGGTAGTCTTACAAAAGTATTATTTATTTCGTTGATGTCGACATCAGGGGGATGAGACAGGTCACTTTTGGGCTTACCAATTCCTATTTGTTTGATTTTGTTCCACTTTTCCTTTGTATTCAAAGCAGAACTAAACTTATACTTAAAATAATTTGCCTTGGCCAGCCTTATGGCTTTGTTTGCAATAAGCCGAGCTGTTTTAAAGCAGCTATGCGCTTCGACTGTTTTGTACCTTTTCCACTTGGTTACGAAGGTGGATAAGGTGTTTTAATGTAGCATTGAACCAAGGGCTATTCTTGTATTTCAGTGTTTTTATTTTTAGTGGAACGTGATCATCGAATAACTTATTTATATTATCCTGCAGAAACTTTGTCTGGTCATCAACCGATGTTAACGTACGAATCAAGCTCCATTCAACCGACTCAACGGACTCAGCAAGGGAATAATAATCTATACTTCTGTAATCGCGATACGCGAACGAACTTGGCCTACATGATGTTTGGAAGTTGTAGTTTAGGAATATCAGGTCGTGTTTTGAGAAGCAGGAGGCGGATAGTTGCGTGTAGTGAATCATTTTATGAAGATCATTGACAAAAAATAAATCTAATAGAGAAGAGTTAGTATTTGTGAAATGCGTTGGTATAGCACAGTTTGTGGGAAAAAGTCCCAGAGATTCCATGTTTTGTTTTAAAGTGGCATCCACCAGTAGGTTACTATTAAAATCTCCAGCGATGATAATATTGTCATAGTCTAATAGTAACGATTGAAGAAATTCAATAAACGCGGAAAAATCTATTAGTCGATTCGGTCTATATGCACAGCCGATAAGAAGCCTACTATTATTATCAGAAAACATATGAACAAACACATATTCCACAGGATCACCTGGACTAGAACAACAACACAATTTACAGGACACACTACTTTTTACATATATCGCAACACCACCACCATGACCACTTCTATCAACTCTGAAAAGTTGGTAGCCATTTATCTTCACCATATCATTTCTATGAAACGAAGAAAACCATGTTTCTGAAACACATATGACATCAATATCGGAGCCTTCTGACAGAAACCTCAACTCGTCAAGCTTTTTATAAAGGCTTTGCGCATTGATATGAATAACTTTCAGCCCGTTGGCTTTTTTGCTGACTATGCGCAACAAAGTAGATAGACAGTCTTTGGAACTCGGGGACTCATTATCGGAGACCAACATTATAAAATAATTAAGTGAATGATTTACACTGAATTTGGCTAACAACATAATTAATGATTTTGTGATGTTGTAGGTGGAGAAAAAGACAGAGAAGGAATAGATTAGAAGAGAAGTGGCTTATGACTCAAAAAAGAAATTGTGAGAAACAGCTGTTAAAGATAAACAATGAATTTCTTCAGTTTCTTAGTAATAGTAATTTTTTTGAGTTATAAGCCACATTTTCATAGACCGGGTCACATATAACATTCGTAAAAGCTAAAAAAAAAACTCAAATAAAATTAGTTGAGTAGGTACGTTGTTCGTAATAAATTGAAATGGTGAAATTTGCGGGGCAGATAATTTCTTTAGGTTCCAATTTTTTATTTGGATACACAGCTAAGTTCTAATTTTTAGTTCCGACACGCCTTCATTGAGCCAGATAATTTGTGCGAAATAATTTGAGCTTAGTTTGGACACTACCAATGATGAAGACTTTTTCAAAGATAGATGGCGCTGCTTGACCATGTAGCTATTTAGTGCCAAAGTATGTAAAACGCGGGGAAAGGACTAAATTTGTCTCTTCTAAATCAAAGTTCGCATTTTATCATAGCGTTCAAACCCCCAGTAAATCAGAGTACCGACTAAATTCTGTCAGAAAAAATCGTCCCTGTCAAATATATGAAACAGGCCCTTTGGCCACCGCCCACCATTTTTTTTTTTTTTTGTGATAGCTGCATGTGTTCGCACGCTTTTTCACGAAGTCTTGTACAGTCTAAATTTTGAACAAAAATTTATTTAGTCATATATGCAGTACAAAAAAGTTATATTTTTAGGCTTGAACCTATTCACAAATATTAAATAATTGATCTAATATTATCTTATTTTCTGCGCGAAAAAGTGAATGAGTCAATAGCTGTGTTTTTTGAACATCTATAGACGTTTACGCTTAAACTTTATATGGACTGGTAAGCGTCAAACTTTAAATACCTCTGAAATTGCTGCACATAAAATTAGTACTCCTAAATTCCAATACGCATTATAATCAGATGTAACTGAAATATGTGTCTATGTTTCACCTCTACACTAATTCTATGTATCACCTCTTCATCGCAACTGATTCAGCTATATGTTATACACTATCGACATCAAAGGGTTGTGTCTCACCTTTTCGGTACACCAGCGACATACATACGAACAACCAAAACATCATTTCATCACCACTGAAAATTTAATGATTTGATTAAATTTACCAAAAAATAAAGCGGAGCTTTTAGGATCTTCTTTGAACAACGTTATCAAGGCCAATATAATGAAAACATGATGGGAGAATATATTTGGGGTTTATTGAGGGATAGTACCTATGAACATAAAAGAAAAGCATTTAATCATTTTCCACTTTTTTGTAAGTTATTTCGGTTATAAAACTTGAATAGAAATATTTATTTGAATTGTTTCATTTTCAAGTAAACCACAGATTTTGAAAAATTTCGTTCAAGCGGTTTCCTTAATAGGAGAGCAAACCTTTTCATGCCATATATTTTTTTGCGTCAAATTACGACCTAACGAATTGCAATTTAATGCTTTGAAGTCAAAGTCAAATTTTGTGTTCACTCGTGTAATAATTATTTTGAAAAGATATACAGAATCCTACTTAACAGTAAACTTGGGTGCCTCCGGTTTACCATACATATTACATGACGGAAGGTTTCAAGACTGGGGCAGATTCCTACAGGAACGATAATGGCGACCTGATAACTGACGTACATGGTGTGGGAGAAGACGAACCCGATCGCCGAACTATGACGAAGTGAGAATGGCAATATCCCGACTAAAAAAACACAAGGCGCCAGGTAATGACGGAATACCCGTCGGGCTCTCCAAACAAGAAGGCGAAGAGTTGGTAAAGAAGAAAAAAGTGGGTGTTGCGGTAAATGAGGACAAGACGAAGTACTTGCTGTCATCGTGGCCTTTGCAGCCATGTCACTGTTGACGGATATACATTTGAGCCTGTTAAGAGATTTCGTCTATTTGGGAACCAGTATTAACAGCAAAAACAATGTCCGTTTAGAAATCGAACAAGTGGTTCTTTGGGCAATTGAAAAGTAAAGTCCTCTCTCAACGAACAAAAATCTCGCTCTACAAGTCGCTCATGGTCTTTGTCCTGATGTGTGGCTCGGAATAATTGACGATGTCGAGAGAAGATGAGATGGCTCTTGGAGTGTTCGAGAGAAAGGTTCTCTGGAAGATTTTTAGTCTTGTCCGTAATGTCGACGGCGAGTATTGAAGGAGGTATAATTATGAGCTGTATGAGCTTCAGGCAGATATGACGATACTGCAGCGAATAAAAGCAGAAAGCTTGGCTAGCCTGAGTTATATTATGCGAATGGACGAATACGCTCCGAACAAGAAAGAAAGTAACCGCAGTTATAGCCTAGAAGGTTTACTTACTTACTTACTTAATTGGCGATTAACCGTCTAAACGGTTATGGCCGTCCAACAAGGCGCGCCAGTCGCTCCTTCGCTCCGCCAACCGGCGCCAATTGGTCACACCAAGGGAGTTTAAATCGTTTTCCACTTGGTCCTTCCAACGGAGTGGGGGCCGCCCTCTACCTCTGCTTCCATAGGCGGGTTCCGATAGAAACATTTTCTTGGCCGGAGCATCATCTTTCATTCGCATAGCATGGCCTAGCCAGCGCAGCCGCTGCGTTTTAATTCGCTGGACTATGTTGATGTCTGCGTATAGCTCGTACAGCTCATCATTAAATCTTCTTCGGTACTCGCCATCGCCAACGCGCAGAGGTCTATAAATCTTTCGAAGAACTTTTCTCTCGAACACTCCCAAAGCCGCTTCATCTGCTGTTGTCATGGTCCATGCTTCTGCCCATATAGCAGGACGGGTACGATAAGTGACTTGTAGAGTATGATTTTCGTTCGCCGAGAGAGGACTTTACTTTTCAATTGCCTACCTAGTCCAAAGTAGCATTTATTGGCAAGATTGATTCTTCGCTGGATTTCAGTGCTGATGTTGTTGCTAGTGTTGATGCTGGTTCCCAAATAAACGAAGTATTTTACTATTTCGAAAGAAGGTTTAATATGGTGATATTAATCGTTCCCGAGATCGTTGGGCTCGTACCTTAATGGTGTTTCGTTACCGGAACGTACCGGTCCTATATCCGGCAAAGGACCATCAACATTGATAACACTCCCAAAAACTTTCGGGGCGTGTCTTTATCGTTAATACAACAAGAACAACAACAATTGGACATTCAGGTTAATGGCATAACGTTACCAACTGTCGAACACTCAATAGTTTCGGGTGTGGCGTTTGATTATAGACATTCAAAATAATGAGTCGCAACAAAACCCTCAAGTCGCTTGCTTGCAGCACTTGAGGATAAGATTAACAAATGCTGCTGACGACGTATAAAGCCGACCGAGCATTTTCAGTCACCGCAGAAGAATAACACACACTTCCCAGTGAGATAAGAGTGTGTCACCTCTTATTTTATTTGATCTGGATATTGCAAACTCTTATTCAGAAACACCCTCGTCATTGGTGATGTGTATTCTCCTTTCGGTGCCTCTACATGTCACCAGAACTTTTTCAGAAAAAAGGCTAGATGGACAAAAAACAAAAGCCAAATAAAAACATTTAAGGCTAAAATAAGCTATAAGTTTAAGGCAACTTTTCAAACGTTTCATTCTTTTTTTTTTTTTAAAAAAAACCTAACAGGATATACATTTCATACATATGTATATGTAGTAAAAAAATAAAAGTAATGTTTACTTCAATTTGAAAAAATTTACAGATGCAGTCTATGTTTAATAAAAGCTATTTAAAGTCAGGAGTTTGACGACTTTTCCACTACGTGCAACAGTTTATCTACATACATTAAAGTTAGTATGTGTGAGATAATACATCGTTAGCTTAATTCACAAAGGCCCTAACCAACAGACTTTTCGAACCTGCATTCTTCGCAGATTTTGGTATTATATATAACTAGCGGGACCCCGGTGTGCTTCGCTACACCAATAGAAATATTAGAAAAATAATAAAATATTATAGAACTTTTTTAATCTTTTATTTCAATTCTTAATCCAAAACATTTGGATACACTACATTTTTCGTTTTTCCATCTGGGCTATGAATAAACAGGCAACGTATAGCTGTCCGTGCGAAAAGCACAGCTCCTCCAAATTCAATCCGCATACTCGAAGCGTTTGTCCTTGCGCCTTGTTGACTGACATAGCAAATGACAGGCATACTGGAAATTGCAAACGCTTGAATTCAAATGGCATGTCTGTTGGTATCAGTGGAATTCGCGGTATAAGCACAATTTCACCTTTCGCTTTGCGGGTCAGTATTGTTGCTTCAATTAAGTTCGTCATCAACTTTTTTACAATCAGTCTTGTTCCATTACACAATTTTGGTGCATTTAAATTCCGTAATAAATTAACTGATGAGCCGACCTTCAAATTTAAACACTGCGGTGGCATACCAGACGGTTCCAATGAATTCAAAAATTCAACTGGATAATTCACTGCGTCATCTTGATACATTGCGCTATCCACTGACTGGTATGTTGTCACCACACCTGGCAATTTTTTCAGAACGTGATGATTGATTTCATTGCCATGTACATTTTTTGGTGCCAGTATTGCGTGTTCTCTCAACCAATCGTGATTCATGTAATTTTGAACAATTTTTGGAAACACTCGTTCAATTAATTCTTCTTTTGATTGGATAATTGTACAAAAATTGTTTGGCAATGTAATGAAACCATTTGTTTTGTCGATTGGAATTTTGCCATTTCCGATCTCTAACAATTGCTTCGAGAACTGCTCTGCAGACTGATCATTGTGCAACTGAACACACATGTTTATGTGTAATGTTAATTTTTTCACGTATCGCCACAAAAGGGAAGACTTCAAACATGCATTGATCTCATCTGCCGGTGTTGATCGTGGAATAACTGGCAATGTTTGTCGAAAGTCACCTGACAATAAAATTAAAGCACCACCAAAAAGCCTTCGGTTTCCACGTAAGTCTTGCATCGTTCGATTTAATGCTTCCAATGATTTTTGTTTGCCATTGTACAGTCATTCCATAGAATGACTGCTGCTTGTTGCAAAACTTTTGCCATCGCTGATTTTTTGGATATGTTACAGGTTGGAGTTTCAATCACCTGTATATTCAATGGCAATTTTAAAGCTGAATGAGCTGTTCGTCCTCCATCCAATAAAGTTGCAGAAATTCCAGAAGAAGCGAGTGCCGAAGCAATTTTCCGTTGCAATCGAATAGATGCTAAAATCAATGAAATCACAAATGTTTTTCCGGTGCCGCCAGGTGCATCCAAAAAATATAATCTGCCAGTGTTATCAGAAACAGCTTGCATGATTTTGTCATATATATCCTTTTGTTGATTGTTCAATTTTGTGATGTTGGATATTATAATCGAAAATAGCATTAGTATTTGCTGTGGATGAGATGAAATCGATGCATCATGAAGGGTTGCGTCCCAATGAGTGTCATCTTCTAACAAATGCAAGAGCTGACATGATTCGCGATATGTCTGACAAAAATGACCGTGAACTGTTCTTAAATGCTGAAATGATTTTGGTCCTCGAACGTTTACCAACAACATTCGCAAATAGAAACATTCAGCATTGTTGGGATGTTTGGAAAATACCTGGATGACCATCAACTGGTGTTCCTTGTTTACGCCGTTGAAATTTTTTCGATGATGCATTCCAGGTGTAATATTGCGGTATATCAACATATATCAAATTTCTGGCAAATGTGTCGATTTCACACAATTAAAAAAAAAACAGTTAAAGTAGTTGCTGGTGGTTGTCTGCTCTCTGCTGTACATTCTCAGTAGTGAAATGAACGCGTTGACCGTTCTCCAAATGAACTGCCAAATGGACAACAACAGGATGTCTTTCGTGCAGGGGAAACGAAAAGATACGCCAAACTGCTTCATTACTGCGTATGTATCGCCCCGTTTGATATTGAGTGATTTCATCATTTCTATTTTCACCATCTACTCTAAAAACAGCCATATCACTTCCTTTATTCTGCCCAAAATTTGGTCTATCTGCATACATTTTAATAAGCTTTTTCCGTCTAACTCTGCCCTCGCCCCTCTAAACTTTTTCCTAATCTTTGTATTCACTCCACCCTCCGTATTTTTCGCTTCATCTATCTCCATCTTTGTCTCATTCTACCTCTTTCTCAGTCTCCGTCTCCTTCTCTCTTTTCTCTTCTCTCAAGTTTTTCTCATTCTTCTTCATATCTTATTGCCAGTCGCAGAGGGTGGTATGCATTTTGTTCCAGTCCAATTCCGAGTCTCAATCCCAGTCCCACTCCGAGTCTCAGTCCTAACCCTAATCCCAGCCCCAGTCCGTCTCTGGTCTACTTCCCGGAAAAAAGCATCGTAAATACTAATATAGGCAAATTTATATACCAAATTTCAAGCAAATCGAATAGGACGTACGTAAATAGGTATGTGGGTATTATTAATTCATGTCATTATTTCGGCTTCGCATGCATGTTTATCAGTTTTGCCAGGTTGATGCGACTCAGCAACAGCTTTCATTTGATATCCATATTCTATAAACACATTCTAGGGGTATCCAGGTACATGGTTTGGCCTATATCTCGAGACCCTAGTCACCCAGCGGTGTAAAACTTACTCTGTACTAAAGCACACATCAAGAGCTTCAATTTGATATTCATAATATAAAAACACATCCTAGTGTTACCCTGATCCACGTTTTGGCCTATATCTCGAGACCCTAATCACCAATAGGTATTAAAACTTCCCAGTACTAAAGCACTCATCAACAACTCCAATTTCATACCCATAATGTAACGCCACTATCTAGGCGTTCACGGTCCCACGTTTTGACCTATACCTAGACCCAAGTCACCCGGGGGTATGAAAATTACCCTCTACTAAAGCACCCATCAACAGCTTTCATTTGTTATCCATATTCTATAAACACATTCCAGGGGTACCCGGGTCCACGTTTTGGCCTATATCTCATGAACCGCTCGACCAAATTCAATGAAACTTTACAGAAACCATCTACATGATAGCCCAAATGTACCGTAGAAATTTGGTAATTTGGTGGAGCCGGTCTCAAGTTATAAAGTAACACCAAAAATGTGCACATATGTATCTATATATATAAAAATGAATGTCCGTTTGTGTGAGGCTTATAGAAAGAATCAAAGACGCGCCGGTCGATTTTGTTCAAACTTTCACATAAGTTGCGTATACCTCACGCAGTGGTTTGCACATAGGTTTGGTTGCGATCGACGCACAGGGTCTCGAGATATAGGCCAAAACGTGGACCCGGTACCCCTAGAATGTGTTTATAGAATATGGATATCAAATGAAAGCTGTTGATGTGTGCTTTAGTACAGAGTAAGTTTTATGCTGCTGGGTGACTAGGGTCTCGAGATATAGGCCAAAACGTGGACCCGGATACCCCTATAATGTGTGTGTAATATGGATATCAAATGAAAGCTGTTGCTGAGAGCTTTAAAGTAATTTTCATTGTGATATTCAATTTAGCCGCATCAACCTAGCAAAACTGATAAATATGCATGCGAAGCCGAAATTAAGACATGAATTAATAATACCCACTAGAGGTTTACGCCGATCACTTTATCGGCGGCGCCGGCGTACCCCGGTATTCTTACTTTAAAAGCTTGATTTTTCTATTTAAAGAAATAATATTTAGGAAAGGTTTTGTTTATATGTATTTAAGGTAATCAACGTGTTGGCCATTTCGGAAAGATCCGGGGTTTTTGCATCAAAATCTCGCAGACCGTTCAAAAATTTTCAGGAGTAGCTCCTTGCGTCTGCTGAAAAGAAATAGAGATACATAAAATAGTCACACTTTTGCCTGTATATCTCGTGCAAACCGTAGTTTCACCTAGGGTTAACTCCTAATAATCGTCGCGAACACAATTTCTTTAAATCATTTGTCGCTCCTTGGCGGTCACGCATAAAGGCGACTTAGGTTTGCTATGAATGGTCTATTAATACTCATGACTATCGTGGCACAGGGCGCCTCCAGTTTTTTTGGCTGTTTTTAAGAGCTAAAATTTCCGATGTGCGAACAGTTTGAATCCCTACCACCAGTCGCTACCACGCCTCCTGAGCCTCACACCATATGCCAGTACAGAAGCTATAGGACTGCGACTTCGAACTCATACCTTCGTGGACGTCACTTTCCTAGAAGCTCTAGGTGTAGCTCCGAAGACTTTACAACGGATGCTTTTGTCGCGCTATGCTGCCGAGCTACACTTTGAAACGTTAGGGAGTGACTATTCGGCCAAAGATGCCGCCCTCGAAATCATAAGCAGTCTAAGTGGATGTCATTGCGTCATGGGTGAAAATCCGTATAATCCTCGGCGCATCTACATAATTAAAATTTTACAACGACCCTGGATAATATTTTTAAAATGTAGACCAAAGATTGCAGACGTTTGTGTTCACAACATTGATTTCAATAGTCTTCGTTAAATAAAATTTAGACTGAAAGTCGACGGATTTTAAGTTGAAAGTTGTTAACTACTGTTTTCCGGCCGTACGATATAGGAGCTCATTATGGATGACCGCGAAGCTTCAATTTTCAGACAAGTTCGACTGTCCACTACGTTAGGGTAGTATCACACACGGTCATTAGTTCCGCTGTCTTGGGAAAGCTTTTGCTTCACCACTTTGAATGTTCTTGCGAAGGACAAAGCCTCACCTGGTAGATATATGTGCCTACGTATTCACAATTGTAAAAGGAGCCGTAACGTGTAGGTGATATTTAAACTTGGTTGATAGGCTATAATCAATGTGATTCACTCCAAGGGACTAGTTTTGGATACGGCCGCCAACTTTAGGAAATGTCCAACCGGGAGACTTGGGTGTTGAAGGATGAAGTGTGAAAATCAAAATTAACATTTCAGACGCTATTGTATAGTTTCGCAAATAAACAACAGATGTTTGAATGCAAGACTTATAGCGTTTTCTTTTCTGAAATAAATTGTTGCCTAAGTAAATGGTAAAGCCTTAATAGTGTTACTCCTACCCCAGAAAATTGTCAACATTTATAGTGCATACAGAGAACATTTCATCTCACCATATTCACTCATATCACAAATCACACAAGAAGATTGCGCATTGCGCATGTAAACATTAGATCATCTCTTTTTTATGGGCAATTCTTACGTCATTTTCCTTTAGCTCTTGTTTTTTTCATTCTTTCTTTCATTCGCTCAAACAGTCAACTGTGACGTAGATGCGCAGAATGAAGCAATTTTGAACTCGTGTATGCGCAATATGCACTCATATTAACAGAGTATATGTGGAACTCAAGAGCGAATTGAGTTTTACATAGTTGCACTGCCACACCGCCATTTTATACAGGATAAAAGTGTAACGCTTTTGCGTTGCGAGCAGGCAACAATTTTCACAAAAGAACGAAATACCCCGTAAAGGCGTTGCCTGTTTTTTAGAATAGAACAACCCTTGCGCGGCGTACAAAAAGCGTAACACTATGGCCAGAAAAGAAAACGCTATTAGTGATTTTTCAAACCCTTCTCATAAGTACATATATCCGCAACTTAAGTATGAGGTAAGAATAAATTCAAAGGAGTGTTTAAGCCCCTAGAACCTACTAAAGGATTTTCCATCACTGATTTCGCTTATTCTTGAGGACAATTTAAAAACATGTTCGCCTTGGGTCATTTTATTTGAATTATGCAAAGTGAGCATATAAATTTATTAGATAACTTTTCTTTTAGTATTTTGTTTTAATAACTTGCTGAATTGGGTGATGGAAAGTCCGTGTTAAGCTAACATTGAAAGCGCCTGTTATTTTAAATAACTTTTGAATAGTTATAAAGAGTTAAATTTCGCAATTAGTTTCTTATAACTGGCAGTGATGCGCATCCGTTGATACCACTTTCGACCATATCCAACCAATTTTCGACATGAACAATAAATGGACTAAACAGTCTTAAACGAGTAGAAAATATAGTAATGCGCCGGACGCCGCGCCGCCACGCTGATATTTTTGACATTCGGCGGCGGCGTGCGAAAAACGACCAAAATCGGAGGCGGCGGCGGCGTTTATCGGCGGTGTATATCTCTAATACGCACATACTTATTTACATACGTCCTGTTCGATTTACCTGAAATTTGGTATATAAATTTGCCTATATTAGTATTTAGAATCATTTTTTTCCAGGAAGTAGACCAGAGACGGACTGGGACTGGGACTGAGTCGCAGTGGGACTGGGACTGGAACAAAATACATAACACCCTCTGGGACTGGCAATAAGCGATGAAGAAGAATGAGAAGAACTGGAAAGAAGAGAAAAGAGAGGAGACTGAGAAAGAGATAGAATGAGACGAAGATAGAGATAGAATGAGACGAAGATAGAGATAGATGAAGCGAAAAAGACGGAGGGTGGAGTGAATAAAAGGATTAGGATAAAGTGAAGAGGGGGGAGGGCAGAGTTAGACGGAAAAGTTATTAAAATGTATGCAGATAGACCAAATTTAGGGCAGAACAACGTCTGCCGGGTCTGCTAGTTTATATATATATAGATTAAAAAAAGGTATAAACTGGTGATTAACTTTTGGAAATTTTAGAGAAGTCTTACTAAATATATAAAAAAAATTTAAATCGTTGCATCACTTTGTATAACGAATGAGGAAAATATTAAACCAGTTCTGATTCCAACAAGATACGAATGAGGAAAATATTAAATCAATTCTGATTCCAACAAGATACGATTTTCAACTAAATACGAGTTTCAACTATTTAATAAATAATAGACATAAACGAATGAATTTTATCTGCTTTTGAATTGGTTCGTTGCAACAAATATTTGTCGATTAGTGACAAGCAAAATAGCAAAGAAAACAGTTACTCAAAATGTAAAAATTCAAAAGTGTGGTTTATTTTTTACTGTTTCTCAAATATTTCTGTCAATAAACTTAGATTTCAACATCGTTGGAAGCAACCCACTTCAATGACATAAAAAATGCATCGAAGAATAAACAGATGGAAAGTTATATGCCAGTAGATGTCTCCGCTTATAAAAAGGGTTTTTGGCTTTTGAGGACGTATTCGAAATTCCAAGTATGCAGATTTTGTATACTCGAATAGACCTAAAACTTGAGGTATGTGAAGCAAAGAATATACATATATTTAATGTCATATAGTGCTGAGCCTGAGTCTTATAACGATACATATTTCAGATTTCGTAAATCTACAAGCATAGGTTCTTCTTTCACCTTCAGCGTTTAATTTAAGGAATGTGAAATTTCCCCCAAGCTTCGCTAACCTTTGCATACTCTCACAAGTATTCAAAAATAAACTAAAACTGGTGTATAAGTACTTAAACGTTCATAGTCCTCCTTCTATCAGTGCTATCGAAACATTATAATATCAATTCAGTACATTGTTAATGCTCCTTTTTATGCAGGTTTAAATGCATGAGAGTGTCGCGTCGTTGTTGTTGGTGTTGTAGCGATAAGGACACTCCCCGAAGGTATTGGGGAATGTTATCGATGTTGATGGTCCTTTTCCGGATATATATCCGGTACGTTCCGGTATCAAGCAAGACCATCGCGGGAACGATTTGTTATGACCACATGCGACTTCCTAGGCCATACCGCCCTCCCACCCCCTAGATCCATGAGGAGCTCGGGGTCGCCAGAGCCTCGGCTGTTAATGAAACAGGATTAGCCATGGATAGCTGAGGTTGACAATTAGGTTGGAGAAGCTACATATATGTATATTGCGTTGAAAGGGTTGCGCCACACAACGCCTTGAATCAAAAAACAAGCCTGAAATTACAGAAGGGTTGAAGAAAAATTGCTTCTCGCCTAGCATAGCTTATAGCGAGCACTCAGCCTAAGACCTAGTTTACATACATATAACGAGATTACCTTCATTATCGGTAGTTTTCTTCTAATCGATAATTAAATAACTAGATTTGCCATATACATACATAAATTTTTCCCGTCGATAATCGGTAATTATGACCAAATTTTAGAGAGGTCAATGTTTTCCCTAGACTTAGAACTATCTTTAGGGTGTCTTCTGGAAATGAAAGCACTAAATAAAAGAGAAACGTGAAAATTTGACAGACTATAATCTAGTTTTTCTGAGCCTTATATGTTTTTTCTTCAGCAAAAAGCTTGTGTGATTTTATTTTGAATTATTCTGCAAGCTCTAGAGAAAAATTTCGAATACACAAGAATTTCATGAGAAAAAGCCAGCTAAAAAGTCAGATGCCGACGCCGAGGGCGATACCAATTTTTAGAGCCGAGGTTTGACGTGGTTATATCCACTCGTTTCTGAGATAATCAGGATAATACTTTAATGGTGCTAGTTTCCGGAACGTGGCGGGTCGATATTCGGCAATCCAAAACCTTCGGGTGTGTCTTTATCGCTACAAGAAGATGGATGTCGGTACATTTGGATGTAAAAATAGTTCATGGAAAACCACCCAATTGATACACTTTCAATAAAGCATCTGCTTTGTGGTAGATACAACATGCATGCAAAAGAGGGTATACGACAGCGAATTTAATCAACTTTTGAACAATTAAAATACAATTACTTGTAGCAATTTGTAGTATACAGTCAAAATAGCGATTTCCTAATACAGCGTCTGTCGTCAAGGCGACGATATGTAGTCACTTGTTGCGTCTGTTAATTCTTATCAAGAGGCAAAGAAATTAAAAAGCATTTAAAAAAAAAAGTGAACCATGTTGTGATTCATCGCGTCAAAAACTGGAGCTAATGTATTAGTCCAATACGATAACATATATATGTACAGAAATAGCACATACAGCTACTCGACACTAGGGGTGCAGCAACATCGGTTATAAAAGCATCGATTGTTTTCAATAGTAAAATATCGATGTCAAAACATCAACATTTTGTAAACTATACATCGATGTATTTATATTTGTATTTATATTTTATTATTAAAATTTTCCTAGCACGACAATTTGGCAAAATTATTTTACAGTGATAGTCAGAATAGTAACAGAGAACAAAAGCGAAAAAACAATAATATTTCAATAACAGATAAACAAGAGATAATTTGTAAACTAAGACATAATGGTTACATCATAAATTTATAGAGCTTAGCCTAGGGACGCAGAACAGAAATAAGAATAAAGGAGACTTTGCAATGGTAGTACAGTAATAATTATTAGGTTCTGCCCTTAGAGAAAATAGGTGGCAAGAAAGACGGATAGAAGATCAGTAAAGAGAGTCAGTTGAAGGAGAGGTGAGTCAGTTATAAAACTAGATTCTTTTTTGAAATGCAGGGTCCTATTAAGGTGGCAGACACACTATAGCAAACAACAATATTATATATTAAATAATTTATACCTCATTTATTGGCAATTTATTACCGCAAAAAAATTTAAAGCTGCGTCCGGTTCCGAGAAACGGGAGTGTCTGCTAGCTTAAGACTCAAGCTAGCACACTTCGTGAAAACACAACATACAGCTTCCGAACGACTTGAATAATTGATATTACATTTATTGGCAATTTATTACCACAAAAAAAATGTAAAGCTGCGCCCGGTTCCGAGAAACGGTAGTGTCTGCTAGCTTAAGACTCAAGCCAGCAGACACTTCGTGAAAACACGACCTACAGCATCCGAACGACTTGAATAAATCATATTACATTTATTGGCAATTTATTACCGCAAAAAAAAGTAAAGCTGCGTCCCGTTCCGAGAAACGGGAGTGTCTTAAGACTCAAGCTAGCAGACACTTCGTGAAAACACGACCTACAGCTTCCGAACGACTTGAATAATTGATATTATATTTATTGGCAATTTATTACCACAAAAAAAATTTAAAGCTGCGTCCGGTTCCGAAAAATGGTAGTGTCTGCTAGCTTAAGACTCAAGCCAGCAGACACTTCGTCATTTTCAGGATTTCAAGCTCATTGCGCCACCTCTAACCGTTTTTCGATTGACCTAAAACTTTGTATATTCTAGTTTTTAGGCTAATCGCATATTTCTAGGGGGTGAGATCGATAATCGGAACACGGAAAATCGGAAAAAAGGGCCATTCCAGGGTACAGCTGCAAAAGTATCGATATTCGGCTTACTCGATATTTAAGAGGGAGGGTATCTATATATCGCGATATATAGCGAATTTTTTTTATAGTGAAAAGCGCTTACTCAATTTAAAAGCAATATCAGGTATATATCAAACATTTATGTAAATACAATATGTACATGTATATATATATATATGTAATATTGTCTTCATAACTTCGAAACTATCATAAAACACATTTTGCAAAGTTACAACACCCTTTCGCATCCACTAAGGGAAAGGGTCGAACGTCTGCGGTGACTAAACCCTAGTAGAGTGCTGTTAAAAGCCTTTTTACGTGATGATGGATCTTCATATGTTTTTTTCATATAAAAATCAATCTTATTTGGCGAGCTATGTTAATCTAAATTTGCAGTTGTGTGCGATCGTTCTAGAAGGTGAAACAACGGACGTATTACCACTAGTTTTATAACATTTTTTGCAATAGTGGCATATTGCAAAAGTATTACTGATTTTGTCAAAATGGATACATATACGAATACATGTATATATGTGTATATAATATGAAAAAAACGTACTTTTCACATTGAACTTTTGTAGGAATTTTTCAATATTCAGAGCCACCAACTTGTTAGGTATTCATCTTAAATAAACACAAATCTGACATAATGTATGCAATTTTATTTATTCATGTTTTATTTGTCTTACCAAAGTTTTAGAGGCTGGTAATTCTGCCGCTAGAAAAAGGAATAAGTAATGGGAATACAGTACTCGATATTTAGAAAAAAATATCGATAATCGCACCATGAACCTAGTACTCGATATATCGATATTTATATCGATACTTTTGCTACTCTACCCTAGGGTACATATGTATGTACGTATGTCTCTAGGGTGTGCCGAGAAAAACAAGTTTCCAATTTCTATCCTCTCAAATGTTTCTATTTTATTAAAAAAAAACCTCACCAAAGATGGGTCATATAACTCCACTCTACGGAGTACGATGTTTTTATTTTATTTTCCCATTTCGTTATCATGGGAAACATTATTTTTTGTCCTAACTTGAATTTACTCAACTTTTTACGAAAATTTTAATGTGGCGTTTTGACTAGTTTTTTGTAGAGGTTACAAACAGTTTTTATGATTTTGGAGGGCGGGAAATCCGTTTTTCGGGTTCCCCTTAGGGTGGAATAATAGGACCAAACTTTGGTGAGGGTTTTATTTTTACATCAAATAGAAACATTTGAGGGGATAGAATTTGGACAAAATTTTTTTCGTACCACCCTAATATGCACTTATAAATATGTACCCGTTAGCGCAGAAATCCTGCGGGCATGCCATTTGAGACATATCGAAATACAAACTTATCTCTGATTTTCGAAAAATAGTATAGCGATATGTATTTTAGAAGCCTAGTAGCAAACGTATCAGTTTGTGCTAACACATACACAATCAAGGCGGTGACACAATGCCATTTTTCATATAGATGCGTTTAACACAAGCTTATGCATTCCAATAACATTGCCACAATCAACCAAGATGTTGCGTTTGTAAATATGAAGGAACTTCAAACGTGGCAATTGAAGTTTATTACCGCCTTGTCCATTCACATACAAAATTTCGCGAAGCACTGTTATAAACATTCTCCCTATACAACAAAAATACTTGCTAACATGGGTTGTGTCGTATTCGATTGTTATATTGCAGTTTTTAATTGCGAAAAATTTTAGAAAATTTACCAAGCAGTGGGAAAAATTATTTCACTTGCAAAGTGTGCCAACACCCTTAGCCAAAGCAAATGTCAAATTCTTCTTCTTATGATTTGCTTGGAACAAAATTGGGGAGTTGGCTACTTCTCAATATCATATGGCGCCAGTGTCGCTCGTTCTACCGTTCTCCATAAAAATACCAGCAATCCACTCATAATGCATAAGATTGTGTTAAACTCATCTACCTATATGAAAAACTGCTTATGTGTCGGAGCTATTACTACAAATGATTTAAGTACTGAGTAAATTTAGTTGCATGAATATGTTGATAGCTCCGACACATAAGCTGTTTTTCATATAGATAAGTTTAACACAAGCTTATGCATTGAGTGGATTGCATGTATTTTTATGGAGAACGGTAGAATGAGCGACACTGGCGCCATATGATATTAAGAAGTAGCCAACTCCCCAATTTTGTTCCAAGCAAATCATAAGAAGAAGAATTTGACGTTTGCTTTGGCTAGGGGTGGTGACACACTTTGCAAGTGAAATTATTTTTCCCACTGGTTGGTAAATTTTCTAACATTTTTGACAATTAAAAACTGCAATATAGCAATCGAATACGACACAAAATATGTTAACAAGTATTTTTGTTGTATAGGGAGAATATTTACAACAGTGCTTCGCGAAATTTTGTATGTGAATGCGCAAGGCGTAATAAACTTCAATTGCCAAGTCTGAAGTTCCTTCATATTTACAAACCCAACAACTTGGTTGATTGTGGCGATGTTATTGGAATGCATAAGCTTGTGTTAAACGCATCTATATGAAAAATGTCATTGTGTTACCGCCTTAAGTATGCTCGCTAGCATGAATGTATGTTCCAGCGTTGCCATTTGCGCAATTTTTTTTGTTCCAAAAGTGTATCATTCCTGAAAAAAATGTATGAATTCGTTTCAATAGATTAATACATAGTTTTTGAGTCATTGAGTCTGAATTTTATACAATGTGTGAGACAAAATTCTGAAATTAATAATATTTAAAACAAAACATCGCCGCACAATTTTGGCTAAACGGATCGCACAACTGAATTTTATAAAATTTTACCAACGCTCAGTTTTAAATAAAGCTGTAGTTACCCACCGACGCGTGTAACGTAAGTATACGTACATATGCCGTACGTACACATATTTGAGCGAAATTTATGCCCGTAGTGGCAACGAAAAAAATGTTGCCATTGACCTGTTTGAATGCATGCTTATGGAAACATCAACTTTTTATATTTTAATTTTTGATGTTGTAAAAGGCTGGAGTTAATATTAAATATGTATAAATAGATTACATATTTATAATCTGAACTTTTACATAATTATTTCGAATTATTTCCACAATATTTAAAACTTTATTTAGGAGTTTTTGCATAAAAACTGCAAACGGTCCAAAATTAGGGCGCAAAAGTTTTCTAGGCAACTCTGTCTAGTGAGAGTGATCAGCTGATACGTTCTAACGGAAAAAATCAAAATTGTTTTGATTTCTACGCTCCGAGCTACGGACGTACGTGCGTTGAACGTCGGTGAGTTTTCGTTTACATTGCACATTCATAAGATAGGTCGTGTCAGCTGACACGTTTTTTGTACGTACGTTCGTGGGTAACTGCAGCTTAGATGTCGCTGTTATAAAGGTTTTTCTATTTAACATATCGAATCGCGTTTATTTAAACATTTTTATTATTTATACTTTTTGTAACAAACAATACTTATTTTAAACAAAACCAGCAAAATAATTATGTAGAATAAATACGGTTTATCTATATACGTATTTAATACTAGCAGACCCGGCAGACATTGTTCTGCCCTAAATTTGGTCTATCTGCATACATTTTAATAAGCTTTTTTCGTCAAACTCTGCCCCCCCCCCCCCCCCTCTTTACTTTTCCTTCATCCTTTTATTCACTCCTCCCTCCGTCTTTTTCGCTTCGTCTATCTCTATCTTCGTCTCACTCTATCTCTTTCTCAGTCTCCTTCTCCTTCCCTCTATTCTCTTCTATCAAGTTCTTCTCATTCTTCTTCCCTAATTGCCAGTCCCAGAGGGTTGTATCTATTTTGTTTCAGTCCTATTCCGAGTCCCATTCCCACTTCTAGTCTCAGTCCCAATCGTAAATACTGATATAGGCAAATTTATATACCAAACTCAAGGCAAATCGAATAGGAAGTATGTAAATAGGTATGTGGGTATTATTAATTCATGTGTTTATTTCGGCTTCGCATGCATATTTATCAGTTTTGCCGGGTTGCTGCGACTAAATCGAATATCACAATGACAATTACTTTAAAGCTCTGGGAAACAGCTTTGACTTGATATCCATATTACACACACATTCTAGGGGTATGCGGGTCCACGTTTTGGCCTATATCTCGAGACCATAGTCACCCAGCGGTAAAAAAATACTCTGTACTAAAGCACATATCAACATCTCCAATTTGATACCCATAATGTAAAAACACATCCTAGTGTTACACTAATCCACGTTTTGGCCTATATCTCGAGACCCTAGTCACAAGGGGTATGAAAAATACCCCGTATCAAAGTACTCATAAACAGCTTCGATTTGATACCCAAATCGGTTCATCCGTTATATATAAATAGTGTAACAAAGTTATAAACAGTGTAAGTAACATCACTTTCTTTTATATATACATAATCTTTGATACACATAATATATGTATATTAGGCCGGGTCGATTTGTGGGGAGGCAAAAAAATCGTCCATTGCTCTGTGAAAATCATATTCTAGGGATCAAAATAAGAAACTTTGCCGAAGGAACCATACCTCTAAAACGAATTTTGGTGTCCCCCAATTTGGGTCGAACTTTTGGGTAGGGGCAAATTTTGAAAAATCCAACTTTGACCACCCACTAACTTTGGAGGCCCGACCCACCCCCTGGGGGTTCACCATACAAACATTTCAAAAAATCGCCGGTTTTGCACTTTACATGAAAAAATCAGCGAAATGCCTATGTTTCTTCTCTTTGGAGTTTATTTTTCTCTTTAGAAATTTATATAGTCAGAACATATGTAAATGAAAATATGATTTTAACTTAGTAATAGAAAAGAAATTTAAAAAAATTATTAGAAATTAGCGTTTTTACAACCCTTTTAAAACCAAGGCATCACTGTGATGCATTTGCATGTCGTAAACATAGTTGTGTGGGTTTTTTATTCAACCGTTTTAAAAAATGAAGGTATCACTGTGACACAATTGCAGATCGTAAAATTGCTTGTGTTGTTTTTTTTAAGCCACCACAAGACACAGCAGGTAGAATTGAAATTACCATTTCATTCTTATTACCTCGTCTCGTAGACCATATATAACGCAACAGTTTTTGTGAATGCATTAAGTCGTTGTGAAGAACTCAAAGTGTGAAGTGCTAATTTCAGATAAAAAAATATTTCAAAAAAAATAATAAGTGAAGTGATCATTCCAAATCAAAAAGTTTACAATGAATCCACCATCCTCTACACCGCAAGATGAAGCAACTACATCAACAACTATCGAAAACCCAATGAGTCATATACCCAAGCATGATGTTACTGTTTTGGTGTGTCTACTGATTTAACTGATCTCAATTAACCAACCCATCTGGATATCTTGAGATATTATTTTTACTTAAGCGAAAGTGCTAAAACAGAACAAAAAAAGTTTTCACATAAATCATTCAGTATTCAAGTACAAGATAAGTTGATTGGAATTTAGGAAAAACTTGGTATGGAAATAATGGTGAAAAAAAGTGTATTTAATAAATTGAATAAATTGCTTGACAAGTAGCAAGAGCAAATCAAAAGAAGAAACAACACCCAACAATTTACAGAGTATGTAAAATATCTAGAAACAATTTTTTACATTGGAACATGTAAATGCGATTTGAAGGCAGCTCCATGTGCATGCGGCTGGGTTCCCGAACTCCTCTACACTTCAACGAACTTCCGTTTCGGCATTTGTTTGAAGCTTTGGATAAATCAACCAGCACTGGACCAAGATCGGCAACCGGAAAACTGAGCCGTCAAATCGAAACTTGTGAAACTCTTCCGGTAATTTTTTTCTATCACTCATTTATTATAATCGTCAACCATTTTTAATTATTTTAGTATTATATATTTTCAGGTGGTGGACGGCTTCCAGAAAATTGAGTTGCAAAATATGCCCCCTGCTCCAGAAAAAAATGAATTTTCCACCGATTCGAAGTACTTATACGACATGGCCCATGTAATTTCTAGCGGCGTGGTTCCGGTGGATCTGGCTAATATCAAACTAGGGAAAATTGTACATTCTCGGTGGCTCACCAAGGCCGCTAGATTATTGCTATTGTAACGAATTTGCTGCAAATTCCTTATTTGCCCTTTTGCTAGGTTCGTATCGCTAAACTGTTGAATAAATAACTCCAATATTGAATAATGGAAAAATGGCCTTTATTAAAATACTTCACAATAACACTCAAACTGTGTAACGAATAGCTTAATAACCAAACTGATAGCTCAAATGAAACTCCACTATTCAAAATAATACTGCTATTGCTCGCTATATATCGTCTTAGTCGTAACTGCTTGACAACTCAAATCAAACTCAAACTCCTCACCTTTACTGTCGCGCCTTTTATACTTTTTGATTTCTAATTGCATACTTCTAGGCTTTTCCATTCCAGAACTTACTAGTTAGTTTCGGCTACAAAATCGCCAGCCACAACTACGTGCACAAATTATTGCCCTCTCTTGTGACAACTCAGATAAGATACATGCATGTGTTTGTGCATTGCCGCTCCACTGCTCGTATACGTACATATGTGTAGACGCAATTATTTATTCGTTTATGTAGATACATAATGATTGAATTATTGATGTGAATGTTTGTAGTTTACAGTCTCTCGAGTACACATAGGCGTATAAGTAAATGCATCTGTGTGTGACATCTCTCTGGGCTGCCTTATATATGTGTATACTTGATTTGATTATTGACGTAAATACTGCTTAGCATGGCCTTAGTGATGGTATAGCTTAGTGATGCTAATATCCGTGACACTATTATATGTGACAACGGAAAATCCAGATGCAAATTTAAGAATTCTGGTTGAATTTATAATTAAATGTTATGTGCCAATGTACTTCAATATTAAGTATTACAGCTCTGTCGTGTACGGCAGTGCATTATTTTTCAAGTTCATTGGTTGGTCACGATTTCCAGAACCTCGTTTACGCAAAATTGTCAATCAAGTAATTAAAAATAATTCATATTATGCGCATTCGGAAAACATCTTGTTATCAATGTTGTTTGATGATAGCAAAGAAAAGCGCGACTGTGCCATCAAGAAAATTCTACGCTATCGAACCGATGTTGACGAATGGAACTTAGAGTTTATAAAAAACCAGATATAAACTTTAATTGCACAAGTTATACGGAAATGATCAATTTGAATGATATAAATATCGTATTTGAACCACCATTCACGCGAAGCATTCCGTACGATACATTGAAAGAATATTTAAATCAAGATGATCCACCGTTTAATGATCCAAAAACTCCATCACACGTACAAGGACATGTTCAATTGCTAGCTAGCGTTTCCAAACGGGTTATACCGGAAAATGTAGAGGCTGTTACGGCGACGACATTAGAGAGCCGTGCGAAATTGCCCAGACTTGAAAGTAAAAAAGACTTCAAACAATAATTTTTTTAGTTTCTTTTCTATAACTCACTTAAATAAATTTTTTCATTTACATATGTTCTGACTAAATAAATTTCTTAAGAGATATTATTATAAATAAATAATAAATATTATTATAAATAAATAAATAAAAATAAAGAAAAAACATAGCCATTTAGCTGATTTTTTCATGTAAAGTGCAAAACCGGCGATTTTTTGAAATGATTGTATGGTGAACCCCCAGGGGGTTCCAGGGGGTGTGCCACTGGCATCGGTGGGTCGGGCCTCCAAAGTTAGTGGGGGTCGGTCATACATTTGGACTCGATTGGAGCACTCTAAATGGGTCAAAGTGGGATTTTTCAAAATTTGCCCCTACCCAAAAGTTCGACCCAAATTGGGGGACACCAGAATTCGTTTTAGAGGTATGGTTCCTTCGGCAAAGTTTCTTATTTTGATCCCTAGAATACGATTTTCACAGAGCAATGAGCGATTTTTAAATCGACCCGCCCTAATGTATATAAACCTTCTGAGGTTACCCTTGTCCACATTTTCGATATCTCCCAAACCAACTAAGGTAACAAAATTAAAACTACCTTGCATTAATATCCTCGTCAATGCCTATCATTTGATATCCATATCGTATGAATATATTATAGAGTTATCCTGGTCCACATTTTGGTCGCAAACTAAGTTGGATATTGAAAAAAAATCAACTCTACATTAAAACCCTCATCGATACCTATCGTTTGATACCCATATCGCATGAACACATTTTAGGGTTACCCTGGTCCACATTTTGGTCGATATCTCAAAAACCTTTCTAAATCTTTGCAGTTTTTTTTAGCCTATAACGATGTCGAGCCACCACCAAAAATATGTGCAAAATTTCATCTCAATCGGTTCAGCCGCTCTCGTGCTTTGCGGTCCAGAAAAAAACGGCTTTCAAAATATATATTAGTATAATAATAATTTTTTAGGAATCTTACTGAAAATTTATAGTTTCCATGACAGGGACGGAGCTTGAATCTTCCAAAGTAAAAATGTATCCATTTTAGATTTTTTGTATCTACTCATTAAAGATGTATCCAAATGTATACAATTGTATCCAAACGGCAACCCTGGCATGAAAATTGTCTGGGGTAGGAGTAACTCTTCTGAGGCTTTACCATTTACTTAGGCAACAATTTATTTTAAAAAAGAAAACTCTATTATTCTCCTGGACTATATAGCAAAAGTGCGTAAGTTACGGCCCTATTCTGTGCACTTGACAAATTGTCAATAAGTTGACAAGTAACTTTTTGTAACCTGTACAAGACCTCAAAACTAGTCAAAACGCCACATACAAATTTTCGTAAAAAGTTGAGTAAACATTATTTGACCGAAACTAACCTGCTCATAAAAATAGGTACAATTTTGATGAAATAGTAAGTGTGAAAAATTATATGAAACAAAACTTTTCTTTTGCATATTTACCATTCCTTTGTTAATAACCAGTTTATCCACCTCCATTCTAAACTACCTTACCCATTCTTTTGGGCATGATATTGATTGAAGCCTATCAGGTTTCTACGGTTATCTCAAACCAAGTTTTTTGAGCACATTCCCATAATTGGTCTTTGTTGGAGAAAGTTTGACCTGCCAATTTCTTTTATAAATCTCCCCACAGTTTTTTCATCGGGTTTAAGTCCGGAGATTGACTAGGCCACTTCAAAACATTAACATCATGGTCCTCAAAGAATTTCTTGACCCGCTTAGATGTAAGTTTTGGGTCGTTGTCTTGCTGATACACCCAACGTAATGGCAAGTTTTCCTCAGCATAAGTAACACGATATTTCCAAGTCTTTCCTTCATATTAATAAACGCAACATCTTGCTTGATTGTCGCGATGTTGCTGGAATGCATAAGCTTGTGTAAAACGCGTCTATATGAAAAATTTCATTGTGCCGCGGACGCAGCTATTTTCCAAAAAAATTATATTTTGTCCTAACTTGAATTTCACGCAACTTTTTACGAAAATCTTTTATTTCCGCAAAGTTGAGTTTTTGAAATTTACGAAATTCTGAGGAAATGTATAACACAGGTCAACATAGTTTTGTAACAACGAATTTATATATCATTCCGAAGTAAATTGCTGTGAAATCCTGCGCGCACGGTATTCAAAACTTCTCGAACTCACTGATTTTCGAAAGTTATAATTTATGATTATTAGGGTCGGCAAAGTATAAAAAGTTTAATATTTCCTTTTGGTATAGTGAAAATATTTTTCAGGACAACGAAACATTTAGGCAATCAACAAGGTATAAATTATTGTAGTCGTTAGGGAGCTGTACGTCGTGTTGTCAAGAAGTATCTGCTGGCTTGAGTCTTAGGCTAGCAGACACTCTGGTTTCTCGGAACCGGAAGCAGCTTTCAATTTTTTTTGCGCTAATAAATTGCCAATAAATGTAATATCAATTATTCAAGTCGTTCGGAAGCTGTAGGTCGTGTTTTCGTGAAGTGTCTGCTGGCTTGAGTCTTAGGCTAGCAGACACTCCCGTTTCTCGGAACCGGACGCAGCTTTAAATTTTTTTTTGTGGTATTAAATTGCCAATAAATGTAATATCAATTATTCAAGTCGTTCGGATGCTGTAGGTTGTGTTTTCACGAAGTGTCTGCTGGCTTGAGTCTTAAGCTAGCAGACACTCCCGTTTGTCGGAACCGGACGCAGCTTTAAATATTATTGCGATAATAAATTGCCAATAAATGTAATATCAATTATTCAAGTCGTTCAGATGCTGTAGGTCGTGTTTTTACGAAGTGTCTGCTGGCTTGAGTCTTAAGCTAGCAGACACTACCGTTTCTCGGAACCGGACGCAGCTTTAAATTTTTTTTTTGTGTTAATAAATTGCCAATAAATGAGGTATAAATTATTTAATATATAATATTGTTGTGTGCTATAGTGTGTCTGCAACCTTAATAGGACCGAAATGCAGTGCATTATTTATTTGTCTTATTCTAGCTGAAAGGGAGTTCCAAAGACGGATCCAAGTAACGAAGAATTTTCGTTCAGAAATTAGCATACGCTGTTTAACATGTGCAAGAACCATTGTCCTCGTAGAAGGAAGAAATTGAAGCCACCGATATAGGTAGTAAGGCTCCTTCGTGTAGATTATCTTATGTAAGGTAATAAGTGTTCTAACCTTTAAAAGTTGTCAAAAGAAATGTCTAGCAACTTTTGAGAAAATAGGAAACGTGATCAAGTCTATTCAGCCCGTAAACGTATCTAGCAATGTTATTGTAGGCAACATTAAGCTTCTTTTTACACAGTGTTACAGTTAGAAAAAATCTCACAGCCGTAGAGGAGCGTAGGTATTAAGTACGCGTTGGATAAAAGTAGTCGAATATGTAGCCGAGTGAAATACTGTGTCAACCACAGTGTACGGAGCATACCGTACATTTTTCCTACGGTACTAAAGATATGGTCTTTCCAGGTCAATGTTTTGTTAAAAACTATGCCAAGATTTCTTGCCGTGTCAACATATTCTATAACAGAATTTGCAAACATAATATTGTCTAAGCCAATTGAAGCTAGCGGCTTTCTGTGGATGACAATATACTTCGACTTTCGAGGATTTAGACATAAACCGTTAATAGAAGCCCATACACCTATTTGACTAAGGTCTTGATTTAAATTACTTATACATGAACTCATAAAATCGACAGGATAGTACGTATACCATTGAACATCGTCAGCATTAATGTGGACGTCACAATATTTAAGGACACGAGGCAGGTCATTAATGTACAATATAAATAATAAAGGACCAAGGATTGACCCTTGGGGTACAGCACGCGAAACATTTAACAAGTTTGACTTTCTACTGTCTACACATACTGCCTGCGTTCTGCCGTCTAGATAAGATCTGATTAGGTTGGTTGAATGACTGGAAAAATTAAACATGTTTTCCAGCTTTTTACATAGTAGGGTATGGTCAACAGAGTCAAAGACTTTGGCGTGATCAAAAAGGGTTAGGAAAGCCGTAAAGTTATCATCTATGCGCTCCCGTATATCTTCTACCACAGAAATAAGTGCAGTAGTACAGCTTCTTTTTGGTCTGACACCAGACTGATGGTCCGTTAAAAATGTATTTACGTGCACATAAGTATGTGGCGATCTGCCCATGTAGGATGCGCTCAACGACCTTCGAAAGAAAAGGCAGTATGGCTATCGGCCTGTACTCTTTGCTTTGTTTGGGAATAGGGATAACCTTAACAGCTTTCCAACATTTTGGAAAGACACAGGTGGTTAGGATAGTTTATTAAATAGGTTATGTGGGGCAGGATTACGGGTAGAATAATTTTCACAAATTTTGCACAAATTCCGTCTAAACATATGTCGTTCGACTTCACAGATAGTATGGCTTTGACAACATCACAGTCATAGACACGAACAAACTCGAGAGGACTTGCATCAACATTAACACGATCACAGTAGTTGTCAATACACACATGAGCAGCCGAAGGAGGTAACTTTAAAAAACTATCATTGATATCGTTAACATCTACATCGGGGAGGATGGAGAGATCGGCTTTAGTTGTCGTTTCGAAGTTTTCTTTTTTTTTTGTAAAATTATTGACTAGATTTAACATGATCAAAAATAACAAATAATTTTATTTTCTTATTACTTATATGACGCTACTTTATTTCTGGTTGGATTTCATGCATGAAATACTGACGAAACTTTATGGGAAAGTCAAATTACCAAAACAATTTTCAACAGGTGCAAGAGACACAAATTTTGCCAACAAAATAAATGAGTTTGACATGTTTTTGTTTACTTTTTGTATTTCTATTCTATACATGTCTAAATAAAACAGACAGCTAGACAGTAGTACAATAACAAATATTTTACGACCTTCATAACCCGGTCATGAATTGTAAAGTAGTAGGGAGGGAAACTGTTAGGTACTATTTTGCTACTTTTTTACCACCTTAGTAAGGCGGCCGCCGTGGTGTGATGGTAGCGTGCTCCGCCATCCACACCGAAGCTCCTGGGTTCACGCCCCGGATAAAAGCAACATCAAAATTTTAGAATCAAGTTTTTTCAATTAGAAGAAAATGTGTCTAAGCGGGATCGTCCCTCGGCAGTGTTTGGCAAGCACTACGAGCGTGAAAAGCTCTCAGGGAAAACTCATCTGCCTTGCAGATGCCGTTCGGAGCCGGCATAAAACAAGTAGGTCCCGTCCCGCCAATTTGGAAAAGAAGCTCGGCCTAAAATCTCTCTCTTTTTAGTAATGTAGTATGCGGAAAAAGCCAAACTCGATATATCTCCACATTTAAAACGGGACAAGACAAAAAAGAAAAGAGAAAACCAAGGCAATGGGAAAGAAAAATAAAGGAAGTTGGAGGATGTAAAGCGAAAAAGAGGAAGAGAAAGTGAGAGTAACATAAGTATAAGATAAAGAGTAAAAGCGAGAGTTTGACTTGGACAAGAGCAAGAGTGGGAAGAGTATGAGGAAAAGCGGGATGATTTACGGAAGAATGACAACGATAGGGAAATTGAAAGTTCTGATTAATTCAGGTAAGATAGAAAATGCAAAGGGGAGATGGAATATTAGAGGAAAGATGGTTAGACAGAGGATGGGCAGGTAGTGGATAGAAAAAGTCAGAACAATGTCAGGTTCTTTCTGTCGGCCTAATAATGAAACAGGACTCGCAACGGTAGGTGAGGTTGACAATTGGGTTGGAGAAGCTGTATATTGCGCTGGCAACCCCTTGAATCAATTTGGTATTTTAGTCGCCTCTTACGACAGGTATATCTACCGCGGGTATATTCTAAGCCCCCTAACCCGATGGGGTGGTGAGGTATTTTTGTTTGTTTTAAGGGACTGTATTAATTAAACAATTCTTCCTCTTTCCAACAATCACAGTATTTGTTAATGTAAACTTCTTAACAAATGTAATGTAACAAAAGTTAATGTAAACTAACTTAGGAGGCCACCGTGGTGTGATGTTAGCGTGCTCCGCCTACCACACCGTATGCCCTGGGTTCACAACTCGGGCAAAGCAAACATCAAAATTTTAGGAATAAGGTTTTTCAACTAGAAGAAAAATTTTCTAAGCGAGGTCGCACCTCGGCAGTGTTTGGCAAGCGCTCCGGGTGTATTTATGGCATGAAAAGCTATCAGTGAAAACTCATCTGCCTTGCAGATGCCATTCGGAGTCGGCATAAAACATGTAAGTCTCGTCCGGCCAATTTGTAGCGAAAATCAAGAGATTTTTCAAATATAATTGTATTTTAAGCTGTCGGAATGTATTGGTCTCCGATCAACACAGCTAAACATGTCATTGGATGTTGGAAATTGAAGTGTACCCAATCACCCCTCAACTTTGTTTAGTAAAGACGCTGTCGGAACGCATGAAGATTCCGATCAGCACATCTCAAAATATATTGGGAGGTTGAAAAGGACGTGTTTCCAATCCCCCTGCTCCAACTTTTGTTTGACCTTATTTTGGTTACACATCATATAATTTTATTGTTATATTAATGCTGTCGGAATGCGAGTGATCCCGATCAGCAACAGTAAATATAGGCTGAAAATACCGAATTCCAGCGACATTTGTTGTTGGAACTGTCTGGAGTTACAGGTGGCGACTGATTTTCTTTTCCTTAGGGCCGGGTGCATTGTATTTTGCTGCTACCAGTATTACCATTCCCCTTTCGCGCTCCAGTATCGGTATGTCATGTAAAAAATAAAAGAAAAAAAAACTTTATCTTATTCGAAGGGTTTTACAATGCTCCAATAAACTTTTTTTAAAGGTATTGAAGTTATTACTACTTTTTATGTGATTAGGAAGTTCATTGAAATATTTCAGGCCCTTATAAAATATATTTTGCCTGTCCACTTCTGTTTTGAAAAGAGGTAATCTAAAATTATTGATTTCTCTGATTACGTTTGAATGTGCATCATTTACATATCTAAGCTTTTCGCTGAGGTATGTTGGTAATTTACCGTGCTTAATATTAAATACAAATTTCATACTGTGGTAGAATATGAGCTGTTTTATACTCAACCAGTTCAGTGATTCTATCATGTTATTAATGGGAGTATCATACCTCATGTTTAATATAAATCTCATAGCTTTATTTTGCATAACTTGTAGCTTATCTACCTGAGTTACATTGGCCATAAAGAATATTGTGGGACAATATATGAAATGCGGCTCTATGATGGATTTATACACTTTCAGTTTGTATTTTCTACTGATAAATTTGCATGACCTTTTCCAAAAACCAATTTTCTTATCAATCTGAACCCCTAAGTACTTGAAAGTTTTAACTTCGTTAATGTTTGAGTTAATTATTTTTAGCTCGATATTACAAGATTCCTTATTCATCGCTCTAGATATGACCATAAAATGGGTTTTATTAACATTAAGTTTAGGCTTATTGTTACAAAGCCACCTGTATAGGGTGTTCAAGTCTTCCTGCATTTTGCTCCTAGCTAACATGATATATCAAGTTCCAAAGTTTCGATTTCTCGATTTATGTCACCAATACTATCAACAAAGAAGGAATTCAATGCTTGAGCTATATCCTCGGGTGTTTCATATCTTATACCATTTACAATCACTGTCAGGATATACGGCCAAGGACTTCGATATCGACATGTTGTTTTTGACCTGGAAACATATAAAAAGCAATCATCATAAAGCCTTCTACGTTTCTTAACAAGTTTTACTTACATTTTTTTAAAATTCTGTTATAAATTAATAAAAAAATAAAAAGAAAATATTTTTCCGCCAACTAATTTGCAACTTAGAAAAACGGAACTACGATCGAAATGCAGAATACGCAAAATCGAACGATTCGAAGTTGGATCGAAAGAGATTGGAACACAGAATACCAAAATTGCCAAATCGAAAAAATTCCAATCCAAGTCGAAATGCAGAATTGGGCTGAATATCCTGACAATGATTGTAAATGGTATAACATATGAAACACCCGAAGATATAGCTCAAGCATTGAATTCCTTATTTGTTGATAGTATTGTTGACATAAATCGAGAAGTCGAAACTTTACATAGTGGCGACAGTGTGCAATACACGCTTAGCACATGTCTGAAATTCCAAGAAGTTACGGTTGATGATGTCATATTGGTAGCTAAAAGGTTAAAAAAAAAATCGGAGGAACAATAATATAATATCAGAAGGAGTAATTAAGGATTCGGTGACATACATGGGGCATTTCTATGCGGATATCATAAATAAATCATTAGTAGAGGGAATAGTGCCCGACGCATGGAAAATATCAACAGTAGTGCCAATAAAGAAGGTAAAGAATTCATTAAAGGCAGAAGATCTTAGACCGATCAACACGTTGCCGAATATCGAAAAAATTCTAGAAATAGTAGTAAAAAATCAGCTCATAAGTTACTTGGATATAAATAAAATACTAATTAAAGAACAATCCGGTTTCAGAGAAGGCCACTCTTGTGAAACGGCTTTAAATTATGTAATATCGAGTTGGAAAGAAGAACTAAATCAAAAGAAAAGTATACTTGCGGTTTTTATAGACTTAAAGAGAGCATTTGAAATTATAGACAGTAATATAATGATTTAAAAAAATTTGAATTAGGGGCAACGAGCTGCAGTGGTTTCAGAGCTTTTTAGGTAACCGAAGACAAAAAACAGCCATTGAGATTTATATTAAACATGAGGTATGATACTCCCATTAACAACATGATAGAAGCACTAAACTGGTTGAGTATAAATATTCTACCACAGTATGGAATTTGTATTTATTATTAAGCACGGTAAATTACCAACATACCCCAGCGAAGAGCTTATATATGTAAATAATGCGCATTCATACGTAATCAGACAAAACAATAATTTTAGATAACCTCTTTTCAGAACAGAAGTGGACAAGCAAAATATATTTTATAAGGGCCTGAAATATTTCAATGAACTTCCTAATCACATAAAAAGTAGTAATAACTTCAATACTTTTAAAAAAAGTTTATTGGAGCATTGTAAAACCCTTTCAATAAGATACATTTTTTTTCTTTTATTTTTTTTTTACATGATATATCCGATACTGGAACGCGAAAAGGGAATGGTAATATCGGTAGCAGCAAAATACAATACACCCGGCCCTAAGGAAAGATAATCAGTCTCCACCTATAACTCCAGACAGTTCCAACAACTAATTTCGTTGGAATTCGGTATTTTCAGCCTATATTTACTGTTGCTGATCGGAGTCACTCGCATTCCGACAGTATTAATATAACAATATTATATGATGTGTAACGAAAATAAGGTCAAACAAAGGTTGGAGTAGGGGGGATTGGAAACATGTCCTTTTCAACCTCCCATTATACTTTGAGCTGTGCTGATCGGAATCTTCATGCGCGTCCTTGCCCGATGGCATCCTCAACCTCTCTGGCGGTGATGGTAATTGGTGACGCGCTGAATTTATGTTAATGTGCGTGTGTGTTGGCCCTCCGTCTATTCTTTGTCGACCGTAGAATGCATTATATATTATCGGCAGAAAGCGCTCACGCATTTCTTCGCATCCGACAGCACTGCATCGCCAAAGGCGATGGAAACTTTGTCATTGTGCCTAGACGGATTCGATAGGGACTTTACGGTGGACCAAAGCTTATCTACACCGGCAGAGAGGTTACAACCGCTTAGGTGCTCCTCCCATTTCACCCGCTTATCCACAAGCAATCTGATGCGTTGGTTTATATCCCTTATTTGGGGGTCGCCGGAATCGAGCTGTCTTATAAGGTCACGTTCTCTCGCTACATTTGCGGCCTCCGCCGGAGTGGGGCCGAATTTCGGGAATTCTGTTGGCATGAATGAAACGAGCCGAGGCGGATTCAATGACCTTGCGGAAAACACGCTCCTGTTGACGGGCATCAGTCTGGATAGGGAGGGCAGCAAAGCGGTTGTCTGTAAAGGATTTGTATTCGTCCCACTTCCCTTTTTTAAGGTTTATGAAAGTGCGTTTTTCTGTGACGATGAAGTCGGCAGTACGCTCGAGCGAGTGAAATAAGTATAGGCAGGTGGTCGGATGCCAATGTTACCATCGGCTGCAAGTTGACGCAGTTTACGAGTTCTGCGCTCACGATTGAAATATCCGGCGAACTGTGACAGCTTCCTACCATATGTGGGGGGCGTCTCCGTTTATTGTGCAGAACGATATTAGGGCGGTATCCACTGGGGCAACAGGTGGCAGGAGGGATGTAGATGATAACTTCTAGCTTTGCATCGCCTGACCGGACAGATAAGCCTTGACGTTCTAAGACACTGTCCCTGCGGCCGATGTCAGGATCAAATGTATTGTAACGAATTTACTGCAAATCATCTTATTTGCAACCTTCTGCTAAGTTCGAATCACTAAACTGTTGAATAAATAACTCCAATATTTAATAATGCAAAATGGCCTTTATTAAAGTACTTCACAATAACACTGATACTTCACAACCAATAGTTTGCTTAAATGAAACTGAATTGTGATGCCTCAGCCTGTGCCGCTTTTATACTCTTTGGTTTCCTCGTTCACCTATTTATCCTAAAGTCTAGTAATTTCGTGAACCTGATGCTTGTTTACTAGCTATATACACGTATTTTTGCAATTTGTATCCATATGCGTGTGTATGTGTGAGCGGCTGACGATGTTGTTGTTGTTGTTGTAGCAATGCTCGCCCCACCTAATAGCCGCGACCGATCACAAATTGTCATCAATATCTTCTAACGGGAGTCCAAGGAAACTTGCCGTTTCAACAGGGGTGGACCATAAGGAAAGGGGTGTTAGAGGCGTTGGTTCCACATTACAATTGAAGAAATGGTTGGTGTCATGTGGGGACACATTGCAAGCGGGGCATACATTTTGTATGTCAGGGTTGATTCTGGATAGGTAAGAGTTTAACCTGTTACAGTATCCAGAACGAAGTTGAGCAAGAGTGACACGCGTTTCCCTGGGGAGTATGCGTTCCTCTTCCGCAAGTTTTGGATAATTTTCGTTAAGTACTGGATTCACCGGGCAATTCCCGGCATAAAGGTCCGACGCCTGTTTATGGAGTTCACCAAGGACCTGCTTGTGTTTTTTCACTTCATACGGCTGGGTTCTCAGGTGCCGTATTTCCTCAAAATGCTTACGGAGATGACTCCTTAAGCCCCTAGGCGGTGCTGGTTCATCAATCAGATGTCTGTTGGGATGCCCAGGTTTCTGGGTATTCAACAGGAACTGTTTGGTCAGCATCTCATTTCTCTCCCTGATGGGAAGTATTCTCGCCTCATTATGCAGATGGTGTCCTGGCGACATAAGAAGACAGCCCGTGGCGATTCTGAGAGCAGTATTTTGGCAGGCCTGTAGTTTCTTCCAGTGGGTGATTTTTAGGCTTGGCGACCATAAGGGTGACGCGTAGCACGTAATCGGCTGGCTAATTGCTTTGTATGTAGTCATGAGCGTTTCTTTATCTTTTCCCCAAGTACAGCCAGCGAGGGATTTGAGGATTTTGTTACGGCTCTGAATTCTCGGAACAATTGCGGCTGCGTGCTCACCAAAATGTAGATCCTGATCAAACGTCACACCCAAGATTTTGGGGTGTCGGACAGTCGGTAGCGTAGTGCCATCGACGTGGATGTTCAAAATGGTCGACATTTGGGGCGTCCATGTTGTAAATAAGGTCGCGGAAGATTTAGTCGGTGATAATGCCAGGTTTCGCGAGGCGAAAAAACTGGAGAGATCAGGGAGGTAGCCGTTAATTTTATTGCATAGCGCATCGATCTTTGGGCCTGGGCCTGTGGCCATTATTGTGCAGTCATCGGCGTAGGAAACGATTGTGACTCCTTCCGGTGGTGAAGGTAGCTTAGATATGTAGAAATTAAACAAAAGTGGGGATAGGACACCACCCTGTGGCACCCCCTGTTTAATTCTCCTTGGTTTTGATTTTTCGTTTCTAAATTGCACCGATGCCTGCCGACCACCCAGATAATTTGCTGTCCACCTTTTAAGACATGGGGGAAGGGTAGACCCTTCCAGGTCCTGCAGTAACGAGCCATGGTTGACCGTATCAAAAGCTTTTGATAGGTCTAGCGCTACGAGTACTGTTCTATGGTGGGGGTATTGATTTAAACCGCAATTTATCTGGGTGCTAATGGCATTCAGCGCGGTGGTAGTGCTATGGAGTTTTCTGAAGCCATGCTGATGAGGGGCTAGCTGCAAATTTGCTTGGAAATAAGGGAGCAGAACGGCTTCAAGCGTCTTTGCCACTGGGGATAGGAGAGATATCGGACGATACGACTCACCTATGTTAGCTGGTTTCCCAGGCTTTAGTAGCGGGACCACCTTGGCCATTTTCCATTTCTCAGGTATGACAAAGGTGGAAAGAGACAGATTGAAGACATGTGCTAAATATTTGAACCCCTCTTTCCCTAGGTTTTTAAGCATCGGCATGGCTATGCCGTCTGGGCCCACTGCTTTGGATGGTTTAGCACGACCAATGGCGTCCTCAACCTCTTTAGCGGTGATGGTGATTGGTGATGCGCGGAATTTGTGTTTATGTGCGCGTCTATTGGCTCTCCGTCTATCTTTGTCGACCGTAGGATGCATTATATATTGTCGGCAGAAAGCGCTCGCGGATTTTTTCGCGTCCGACAGCACTTTGTCGCCAAAGGCGATGGAAACTTTGTCTTTGTGCTTAGTCGGATTCGATAGGGACTTTACGGTGGACCAAAGTTTACCTACACCGGTAGAGAGGTTACAACCTCTTAGGTGCTCCTCCCATTTCGCCCGCTTGTGTTCATCTACAAGCAATCTGATGCGTTGGTTTATATCCCTTATTTGGGGGTCGCCTGGGTCAAGCTGTCTTATAAGGTCACGTTCTCTCGCTAAGTTTGCGGCCTCCGCCGGGAAGTGGGGCCGGATTTCGGGAATTCTCCCGGCGGGAATGAAATGTGCCGAGGCGGATTTAATGACCTTACGGAAGGCACGCTCCCCTTGGCGGGCATCAGTCGGGATAGGGAGGGCAGCTAGGCGGCTGTCTGTAAAGGATTTATATTCTTCCCACTTTCCTTTTTTGAAGTTTATGAAAGTGCGTGTTTCAGTGACGATGAAGTCGGCGTTACGCTCAAGCGAAATAAGTATGGGCAGGTGGTCGGATGCCAATGTTACCATCGGCTGCCAGTTGACGCAGTTTACGAGTTCTGCGCTCACGATTGAGATATCTGGCGAGCTGTGACAGCTTCCTACCATACGTGTGGGGGCGTCTCCGTTTATTGTGCAGAACGTCGTTTCTTCTATTTGATCCGCCAACATCTCACCCCTACAGTCCGCCCGCAAGTTTGAATGCCATAGATCATGATGGGCATTGAAATCGCCTAAGATAATGCGATTGTTGCCAGTGAGTAAGGCCCTGATATTAGGGCGGTATCCACTGGGGCAACAGGTGGCAGGAGGGATGTAGATGTTGATGATTTCTAGGTTTGCATCGCCTGACAGGACAGATAGGCCTTGACGTTCTAAGACATTGTCCCTGCGGTTGATGCCAGGATCAAATATACAATATTGCACATAGTGGTGTATGATAAACGCGAGACCGCCTCCATTTCCGCTTTCGCGGTCTTTCCTGTGGACGTTATACCCAGAGCAGGTCTGCAATGCAGATCTTGCTGTGAGTTTAGTCTCTTGAATCGCAGCAATGCGGATGTTGTGCCGCTTCATGAAATCGACTATCTCCGTAATCTTCCCAGTTAGTCCATTACAGTTTAACTGCAGAATTCTGAAGTGCATAAGGGGAGACGTCGCCACTCTGGGGGTGACGGGTGACTACGCCTGGGTTGGGGAAGGCCAGGACGCAATTGCTGTTGTGGCCCTAGGACTGGGCGTCCTTGGGCAAGCATTGGGGTACCCGGATGATTTGGGTTTGCGGCCTGGCAACATGGCGCGATGAAACCCGTCGGGGGGTTGCCGTCGCGGAGACCAGAACATCTAGGGAAGTGGCACCACCCAAGGCAGGAGCTGCATTGGGCGGATGTCGCAAACATATATATTCTGTGCTGGCAAACGGTGCAAACGGAGGTAGGGACTAAGAGTCTGTTTCCCTGACCTACACGGCCGACGATGACATGCGCTTGTGAGTATGCAGACAATGATTAATTTGTTTACGTACATACAAGTGTAGCAGCTTGCTTTAATTACTTAGTATGAGATTAGTTATGGGAGTATCACTTAGTGTCACTAATATTCGTCACAGTATGATATTGCACAGAGTAATGTATGATAAACGCGAGGTCGCCTCCATTTCCGCTCTCGCGATCTTTTCGGTGGATATTATACCCAGAACAGGTCTGCAGAGCAGATCTTGCTGTGAGTTTAGTCTCTTGAATCGCAGCAATGCAAATGTTGTGCCGCTTCATGAAATCGACTATCTCCGTGATCTTCCCAGTTAATCCATTACAGTTTAACTGCAGAATTCTGAAGTGCATGGGGGAGACGTCGTCACTTTGGGAGTAAGTGACGGGTGACTACGCCTGGGTTGTGGAAGGCTAGGACGCAACTGCTGTTGTGGCCCTGGGACTGGATGTCCTTGGGTAAGCATTGGGGTACCCGGTGTATTTGGGTATGCCGCCTGGCATCATGGCGCAATGAAACCCATCGGCGGGTTGCCGTCGTGGACGACAGAACATCTAGGAAAGAGGACCGTCCCTGGCAGGAGCTGCATTGGGCGGATGTCGCAAACATATATATTCTGTGCTGGCAAACGGTGCAAATGGAGGTAGGGACTTAAAATGATCACACATTTGTCTGTATGTCTCGTGCAAAGCGTAGTTCCACCGAAGGATATGTACTGGGCTAATACAAGTTGCCGACACGATTTCTTTAAATTATTTGTGCCTCCTTGCTGGTTACGCACAAAGGCCTCTTACGGTTGTTATGAGTGTTCTTTTAATACTCATGACTATAGTGGCACAGTTTTTACGGATTAGCATCAACGCTGGCCTAGTGTTGATCGCGCCAAAAGGCGCCTTTAGTTTTTTCGGCTGTTTTTAAGATATGTGAACAGTAGCAATCCCGACCATCAGTCACTCCCCCCAGCGGGTTAGGGGGTCAGAATATACCCGCGGTAGGTATGCCTGTCGTAAGAGGCGACTAAAATACCAGATTCAAGGGGCTGTGTAGAGCAACCCTTCAGGTTGCCAGCGCAATATATAGCTTCTCCAAACCCAATTGTCAACCTCACCTATCCGCGGCGAATCCTGTCTCACTAGCAGACGAGGCTCTGGCGACCCCAAGCTCCTCAAGGAACTTGGGGATGGGGAGGGAGGGATGGCCTGAAGGTTTAACGTGGCCACATAAATCGTTCCCAAGATGGTCGGGCTAGCACTTTAATGATGCTGTGTTACCGGAGCGTACCGGATATGTATCCGGCAAAGGACCATCACATCGATAACACTCCCCAAAGCCTTCGGGGAGCAACCTTATCGCTACAACAACAACAACAACCATCAGTCACTACTACGCGTCCTGGCCCTCACACCATATGCCAGCACAGAAGCTATAGGGCTGCGACTTTGAAATCATACCTTCGTCGATGTCACTTTCCTAGATGCTCTAGATGTAGCCCCAAAGAATTTCTAACAGATGTTTTTTGTGTCGCTTTGCTGCCGAGGCACTACCAAAGAAACACATTGAAACGTGACGGATATTTTCAAAATCGTTAAACCGATTTTAAGTTGAAAGATGTAAAGGTTATATGTTCAGTCGAAATTGTTGTTCCCAGGTCATTTGATTTAAGAGTTCATTATTAATATCCGTGTAGCTTCAGTTTTCAAACTAGTACGACTGTCTTTGGAAAGCTCTTGCTTTTGCCGTCTAGGTCATACCGCCCCGCCCCCTCCCTCTAGTTTGTGGAGGTACTGGGGGTCGCTGGAGCCGGCTAAATATGTGTATGATGCATTAATATTTGTAACAGGATTCCCCTCGCGTAGGTGAGGCTAAAATTTAGGTTGCAATTCTGAAGCTATAAAGCTTTGAGCTTATCAACCCTTCAATCCCTTTGAATCGTACACCTTATCATTGTTGGATTCGGTCTTGTACCTTACAGAAAGTACTGGATATACATATATCCGGCAAAGGGCATTCGACATCGATAACACCAACAAAAACATCAACAACAGAGAATGTAGCTCAAACCCTAGGGTACGGTGTCATCCTGTCACAGGAATAGGCCCTTTTTCATAGCGGCATTATCCACCAGCCAGCGAAGCATGCCAGCTCTATTGAAACTGCTAGTTTCCTTACACTTCCGTTAGAGTATATTGATGACAATTTGTGTGTTCTCACTATTGGTTGTGGAGAGGCACTATTACAAGAAGATGTTATTCGCTGCAATACGCGCAGGTTGGCGAAAAGCTGTTACCTGTATCATTTAATTGCCATCACATCACTAAATCCCGCTGTTATCACGAGAGCCTGAAATATTTCTGAGCGGGTTTGCCATTTCATATGTTGTTGCGATAAGGACACTCCCCCCAAGGCCTTGGGGAGTGTTATCGATGTTGATGGTCCTCTGAAGGTTGCAGACCCGATACGGCAACAAGCACCATTCAGGCACCAGCCCGACCATCTTGGGAACGAATTAGTATGGCCACATGAAACCTTCAAGGCCATACCGCCCTTCCATCCCCTAGATCCATGAGGAACTTGGGGTCGGCAAACTCGGCTGTTAAAGTAACAGGATTCGCCACGGGTAGGTGAAGCTGACAATTTGGTTGGAAAAGCCATATTTTGCCCTGGTAACATCTTGAAAGGATTGCGCTACACAACCCCATGAAGCAATTTAGTATTTTCGGTAAAAGTCTAGTAGAGGGGTCGACTGCTAATACGCGTCAAAAAATATCGAGTGAGATGTCAAAAGACGAGTATTAATCTCGAGAACAATAATCCGAAGGCGGAAAGGAAACTTTTTTCTCCGTCCGGAGATATTTGCAATTGAAGTTGGAGATTTTCATGTGGTTGTTGATGTGTTGGCTACCCACTAAAAAAAATTGTGAACATAAGTGTTTTGTGCGGATATAGTTTTGGTCTCCAAACCGGTGTTGGACCCACCCAGGGTAATTTTTTATAGGCGCGGCCGAAGGCCGCCAACGCAGAAAGGTGTTCTGCACAAAAAACCTATGGATCCCACGCCCGGTTTCGGAGGTACCCGCGGGCCTTTTTTCGGTTTTCCGTTAATATCTTTTAAACAAGTTAAAATTTTTATTTTTCGGATTATTAATACTGATGTCAAGGAGTGTCGTTTGACACCTCTCTCGATATTTTTGGACGCGTATTAACAGTCGACCCCTCAACTACTCTATTACCGTATTTTCTTAGACAGGCACACCTGCCGCAGGTATATTCTAAGCCGCGGGTCCCTCCGAAACCGGGGGTGAAATCCATAGTATTTTTGCGCAGAACACCTTTCCGCGTTGGCGGCCTTCGGCCTCGCTTATAAAAAATAACGCTTGGCTACGCCATGCTAAGTCCGGGTGTGTGCTATAACCGTGACTACCGTCACAGTGATGTCCTTCTGCGTTCACAATTTTGTTTGTGAGTACAAATTTCAACAACCACATGAAAATCGCCAACTTCAATTGCATAAATCTCCAGACATATATACAATTTTTATTTTCCGCTTTCAGATTATTGTTGTCGAGATTAATACGCCTTTTGACACCTCTTTCGATATTTTTGGACGCGTATTAGCAGTGTCATGCTGTCGTATAGAATTACCCCGAAACGAAATAAAATTTTGAATTTCCGCTTTCGGATTCGGATCCTGGGTGCAAAGCGCGTCTGTTGACACCTCTCCTGTTATTTTTGGACGAGTTTTAGCAGTTGTGAGCTAAAGTAAACATTAACAAAAATATATTAAAAATAAACTTGTGTGTATTTTTAACGGTGTAAAAGTCTAGTTGAGGGGTCGACTGCTAATACGCGTCAAAAAATATCGAGAGAGGTGTCAAAAGACGCGTATTAATCTCGAGAACAATAATCCGAAGGCGCAAAAGAAAAATTTTATCTCTGTCCGGAGATATTTGCAGTTGAAGTTGGCGATATTCATGTGGTTGTTGTTGTTTTACCCACAAAAAAAAATTGTGCATCACCGTGGCGGTAGCCACGGTTATACCACACTCCCGGACTTGGAATGACCTGAACGAATCAGCGGAACTTACAGCTCCGAAACAAACGCAGTTTTTCATATAGATGGGTTTAACACAAGCTTATGCATTATGAGTAAATTGCATGTATTTTTATGGAGAACGGTAGAATGAGCGACACTGGCGCCATCTGATATTGAAAGAAGCCATCTCACCATCTTGTTCCAAGCAAATCATAAGAAGAATTTGACATTTGCTTTGGCTAAGGGTGTTGGCACACTTTGCAAGTGAAATTATTTTTCCCACTGGTTGGTAAATTTTCTAACATTTTTCGCAATTAAAAAATAAAATATAGCGATCGATTACGACACAAAATATGTTAGCAAGTATTTTTGTGGTATAGGGAGAATGTTTACAACAGTGCTTCGCGAAATTTTGTATGTGAGTGGGCAAGGCGTAATAACCTTCAATTTTAAAACGCAACATCTTGGTTGATTGTGGCGATGTTATTGGAATGGGGGAATATTTTGAATAAGGTGCCACGATTTTCAAACTTTTGTTGATTTTTAGGGGTAGAGGGGGTCCTAAAGATCACAAAATTATCATCCGCAACTCTAGGAAACTCTTAGTTTATGAAATATAAGCTTTTTAATTTCCAAGTTTAGTAAAATTTCAACTTAAGTCCTGCACTTAAAATTCGGGTTGTTGTTGTTGTTGTTGTAGCAGTGCTTCGCCCCACCTAACAGACGCGACCGATCACAAACTGTCATCAATATCCTCTAACGGGAGTCCAAGGAAACTTGCTGTTTCAACAGGGGTGGACCATAGGGAAAGGGGTGTTAGAGGCGTTGGTTCCACATTACAATTAAAGAGATGGTTGGTGTCATGTGGGGACACATTGCAAGCGGGGCATACATTTTGTATGTCGGGGTTGATTCTGGATAGGTAAGAGTTTAACCTGTTACAGTATCCAGAACGAAGTTGAGCCAGAGTGACACGCGTTTCCCTGGGGAGTATGCGTTCCTCTTCCGCAAGTTTTGGATACTTTACTTTGAGTACTGGGTTCACCGGGCAATTCCCGGCATAAAGGTCCGACGCCTGTTTGTGGAGTTCACCAAGGACCTGCTTATGTTTTTTCGCTTCATACGGCTGTGTTCTCAGATGCCGTATTTCCTCAAAGTGCTTACGGAGATGACTCCTTAAGCCCCTAGGCGGTGCTGGCTCGTCAATCAGATGTCTGTTGGGATGCCCAGGTTTCTGGGTATTCAACAGGAACTGTTTGGTCAGCATCTCGTTTCTTTCCCTGATGGGGAGTATTCTCGCCTCATTATGTAGATGGTGTTCTGGGGACATAAGAAGACAGCCCGTGGCAATTCTGAGAGCAGTATTTTGGCAGGCCTGTAGCTTCTTCCAGTGGGTAATTTTTAGGCTTGGCGACCATATGGGTGACGCGTAGCACGTAATCGGCTGGCTAATTGCTTTGTATGTAGTCATGAGCGTTTCTTTATCTTTTCCCCAGGTACTGCCAGCAAGGGATTTGAGGATTTTGTTACGGCTCTGAATTCTCGGAACAATTGCGGCTGCGTGCTCACCAAAATGTAGATCCTGATCAAACGTCACACCCAAGATTTTGGGGTGTAGGACAGTCGGTAGCGTAGAGCCATCGACGTGGATGTTCAAAATGGTCGACATTTGGGACGTCCATGTTGTAAATAAGGTCGCGGAAGATTTAGTCGGTGATAATGCCAGGTTTCGCGAGGCGAAAAAACTGGAGAGATCAGGGAGGTAGCCGTTTATTTTATTGCATAGCTCATCGATCTGTGGGCCTGGGCCTGTGGCCATTACTGTGCAGTCATCGGCGTAGGAAACGATTGTGACTCCTTCCGGTGGTGAAGGTAGCTTAGATATGTAGAAATTAAACAAAAGTGGGGATAGGACACCACCCTGTGGCACCCCTTGTTTAATTCTCCTTGGCTTTGATGTTTCGTTTCTAAATAGCACCGATGCCTGCCGGGTCGCACATGGGGGAATATTTAGAATAAGGTGCCACGATTTTCCAACTTTTCTTTTTTTCGAGGGGTGGCGGGGGTACTAAAAATCACAAAATTATCATCCGCAACTCTAGGAAACTCTTATTTTATGAAATATAAGCCTTTTAATATCCAAATTTAGTAAAATTTCAACTTAAGTCTTTGCACTTAAAATTCGGGTCGCACATGTCGATAGCGATATCAAAAGACGCGTATTTGCGTCGAGATTCAGAATCCGAAAGCAGAAACTACATTTTTTATCTCGTTTAAAAGTTATTCGCGGAAAACCCGTCGGTACTATTGTCGCTTTTTTCGTTGTTGCAATTATTTTTTTTTTTTTGGGGCTTTGAATACTCGTTTTGTGAGTATTGATGATGGCACGGATATTTATGTGTCCGCTATAGCGCCAGGATGTACTTGGGTAGTGATGTATTTCCTTGGTTTGTTGCAATTAAACAAACGAAAACAAATGAAGGTGGTGAATAGTGTTGCCAGCTCCGCAACAATATCTGTTTAACTTGGTAGAAGATTATAAGGTGGTGACACGTCGACATAAATGCAACATACACTATCAATGTATTTTGTTTTGTAATTCTCTGAATAATTTGAAATTAATGTATTTAATTGGAACAAGTGCAGAATATATACATTTGTCAAAAAAAAAATAAAAAATTGGACTTTATAGAGATTTTTATGATGATTCCAACGGTAATTCTGCGTAGAACACATTTCTGCATAGGCGGCCTTCGGCCGCGCTTATAAAAAATAACCCTGGGCTACGTCATGCCAAGTCCGGGTGTGTGGTATAACCGTGGCTACCGCCACAGTGATGTCCTTCTGCGTAGTACACCTTTCTGCGCAGCACCCCAAATAATATTAGACTACAATTAATAAAAGTGTTTTACAAAAACAAAATACATTACCCTACAAAAAATTTGGTCACAAAACCTAATCACGCCCATGCAAATGTGACTATGAATATAACCTATGACCGTAAAATGACTAGTCAAATGACGTGGAATGGCGAGAGCGGTTTTGCAGGGTAATGGTGTATGTTTGTTTGCATTTATGTCGACGTGCCACCACCTTATAATGTTCTACCATGATAAAAAGATATTGTTGCGGAGCTGGCAACACTATTCACCATCGTCATTTGTTCAATTGCAACAACGAAAAAAGCGACAATAGTACCGACGGGTTTTCCGCGAATAACTTTTAAACGAGATAAAAATGTAATTTCTGCTTTCGGATTCTGAATTTTGATGCAAATACGCGTCTTTTGATACCGCTATCGACATGTGCGACCCGAATTTTAAGTGCAGGACTTAAGTTGAAATTTTACTAAATTGGGAAATTAAAAAGCTTATATTTCATAAACTAAGTTTCCTAGAGTTGCGGATGATAATTTTGTGATTTTTAGGACCCCCTCTACCCCTACAAATCAGCAAAAGTTTGAAAATCGTGGCACCTTATATAAAATCCTCTTCCCCTACAAATCAACAAAAGTTTGAAAATCGTGGCACCTTATATAAAAGCCAACCCTTGGAATGTATAAGCTTGTGTTAAATCTATATGAAAAATGTCATTGTGTCACGGCCTTTAACTCGGCTCAAATAAACGAATCGAATGCATAACACAAGCGAAACAGAATGACCGAACAAAAGGGATCGCGCAACACATAGCAGAAAATGGAGATAAAAGAGAGAACAAATAATTGTCATATAGAAAAAGGAAATCGTCATAAAGAAAAGCCAAAAGCAAAAAATTTGAGAAGGAAAAAAAGCAAAAAAGAATGAAATTCTACGAACGCTTCACGAAGAGGTCCAACCGACGGGGGCGACCGTGGCAGAAGGCAAGGCAAGAGCATTAGTGCGTGTACAATGTTATGAAATCAATCATTTTATTATTTTACAGATAGCTTATTGGAATAAACTTTTTCACAAATATACCTCCCGCACTATTGTACGTTGTTAAAATCCCAAAATTTTTAGTTTACAAAACTTACCTGCTGCTCTAGACCTGTGCCATTTTGGTTAATAGCATTACTCATATTACCCTCCAATCAGTTGCTAGTTTTTTCTTTCCTTCCGTTTAGGAAAATCTAGAATATGGTCTCACTTGCTTACACTGCTTCTATTGTATATAGAAATTGAGAAGAAATAAAATAAAAATGTATTTTTTTCTCTATCTCTTAGAGTCTCAGACGAACTTAAGGTTCTTTTTGTGGCAGTATACGTATATATATATATATATTTTTTACTATCTCATTAGTTTTTATTTACAAAGTCTAATGAAAATTTAAATAGTTAATGCTTTTATATGTATTAAACACTTTTATTGTGTAAAGTCTTGTTTTTAGTTCAATATCACCAATTTCTAATTAAGAAAAATTCGCACTCGCTTTCTGTAATTTTCAGCGCACGAACGAAAAACGCGTCGAACGTTTACTTCACTCGTTTCGTAAAAGAAAAAGAAAAATGGCCGAAACGAGCCGATTACCGAAACACGAAGGAAAATACAAATGCAGGGATGCTTTTGTGGAACATAATTTTAGTGGAACGTAATAAGACATTAATCTACTACATTTTTTTTTTGATGACTGATCCAAGCTTTTCTTAAATTTTATTAAAGACGAAACAAATTAGTAAAAATGATTTTCATTTAGTACTATCACTGCCATATATGTAAATTATCAATAGAAAAAATTAGAATGGGACTCACATATCTGTTTCGTGCAACGATTTAAACAAGAATTCAGCTTGGACGAGTCGTGGTCTCTCAGTTGTATGTGCTGGAATCTTGTTAAAAAACTGCAACTTTATTTTTTATATTATTTAGAAAGACAAGCCAAAAATGTGCTGAAGAAGAATTTTGATGAAGAAATGAAAATGAGAAAAGTCAAAATTTAACGTAACGTTTTTTCGTTTTGATTCAAATTTCATAGTGTTAAAAATATTTTGAGTGAAAATTACAAAAAAAAGCTTTCCCGTCAGGATGCAAAAACTGAACAGTTGAAGTCAGTCGTGGGGGAAATTTTTTGGTACTGAATGCTAATGTTTTACTATAGTAATATAATGTGTGGAAAAAATACCAGCTAGATATTTCTCTACATTGGAATCAAAGACAGGTAATTTTAAATGACAGCATGACACTCTTAATACTCGTCCAAAAATATAAAGAGCGGTATCGAAAAAACGCGTTTTAAATCCAGAAGAGATATTTTTCATGCGGTTGTTGTAATTTTGATGATTTTGTGGTGTTGGACCCACCCGGTTCAGAGCACTCCGAGGTCTTTTTTGATGTTTAGTTAATATCTTTTGAACGACTCAAAATTTTTTCGGATTCACGATCGTGGACCCAAAACGCGTCTTTTGTTACCCCTCTCGATTATTTTGGACATTTATTAAGAGTGTCATGCTTTCGTATAGAATTATCCAAGGACATGAAAGAAAAGAAAAGATGAAACAGAGGAAATGGAAAGAAAAACTAGTGGAAGTTGGAAGGGAAGTCGGAAAAATAAAGAGAACAGGAGGAAAATGGAGTGTGAGAGTAAAAGTAAGAATAAGGGTAATGGTTGGGACAAAGAAGTAAAAGAGGTTATCAGGAAGATTAAGTTAAGGATAAGATTAAGAGCATAGTGAGAAAGAGACTTGGATAACAGCAAGAGCGGAAGAGTGAGATATAAGACGGGGAGACTTACGGAAAATTTAAAGGTATAGGGAAATCGAACGGGGCCATTTAGGATGACTAGAAAAAGCAGAGAGAAAGGATATTAAAGATGAGGAGGGTTAGACAGAAAAAAGGCAGGTGCATAGATAAGCTGTGGGAAATTTGTGAAAACTTCCGCATTCTGTATGGTATTGGGTATTTTTTACTCTTACTTTTGTTTCTTATACTTGAAAAATATATTCATTCTATTTCGTAAATTTTGAGGTATCTTGATGAAATTTGGTATGTAGGTTCCTGGACACTCGTACCAGATCGCTAGTTTAAAATGAACGAAATCGGACTAAAACTACGCCCACTTTTTCGATATCGAAAATTTCGAAAAAACCGAAAAAGTGTGAATTCATTACCAAAGACAAAGCGATGCAACTTGCTAGGTGGGTTGAACTTATGATGCAGAATAGAAAATTAGTAAAGGTTTGGGAAATGGGCGTGGCACAGCCCACTTTTAAAAGAAGGTAATTTAAAAGTTTTGCAAGCTGTATTTGGCAGTCGTTGAAGATATCATGATGAAATTGGCAGGAACGTTACACCTATTACTATATGTGTGCTAAATAAAAATGAGCAAAATCAGATAAAGAACACGCGCACTTAAAAAAATTTGTTAAGTCAAATTTTAACATAAAATTGAATATCTTTCTGCCATGAAAAGCTCTCAGTGAAAATTCATCTGCCTTGCAGATGCCGTTCGGAGTCGGCATAAAACATGTATGTAGGTCCCGTCCGGCCAATTTGTAGGGAAAATCAAGAGGAGCACGACGCAAATTGGAAGAGAGCTCGGCCTTATATCTCTTCGGAGGTTATCGCGCCTTACATTTATTTTTTTTTATTTAATGACTGACACAGTGAACATGTAAGTTTTCTAAAAATAATACCATAATATATTGTAACGAATGTTAGCAGCACTGAGCGATGCTATCGTCTCTAAGCCGATGCTAACCAGTGACGTGAATGCACATCAATAATTCATCATTATGTATCTACATAAACGAATAAATAATTGCGTCTACACATATGTACGTATACGAACATCTGAGCGGCAATGCACAAATACATGCATATATCTTATCTGAGTTGTCACAAGAGAGAGCAATAATTTGTGCACGTAGTTGTGGCTGGCGATTTTGTAGCCGAAACAACTAGTAACTTCTGGAAATCGAAGAGCCTAGAAGTATGCAGCGTAAACTATAAAAGCAGTGCAGGCGAGTAAGAAGTAATTCAGTTTGATTTGAATTGTCAAGCAGTTACGAGTAAGACGATATCTAGCGAGCAATAGCACTATTATTTTGAAAGTCAGTTTCCTTTAAGCTATCAGTTTGGTTATTAAGCTATTCGTTGTACAGTTGGAGTGTTATTGTGAAGTACTTTAATAAAGGCCATTTTGCATTACTACAAATTGGAGTTATTTATTCAACAGTTTAGTGATTCGAACTTAGCAGAGAAAAAGCAAATAAGAGGATTTGCAAGTAAATTCGTTACAATTGGTGTCAGAAGAGGAATTGTTGAATAAATTCCAGAAGACAACAAGGATATGGCAAAGCTCAGTGAATTAAAGATCCAGCAACTGAAGAAGGAGTTGGAGAGCCGTGGATTGAATACAAGCGGCGTTAAACTCGAACTTCAGGCACGGCTACGAGAGGCAATGGAAGCAGAAGGAATTAATGTGGAAGAGTATGCCTTTCACCTTGATGGCGAGGAGACAACAAAAATTGAAGAGAAAAACGAAACATCGCAGACGGTTACCAGCACAGACTTGAACATGATTTTGGCTGCAATATCTGCTCAAACATCGACAGTAGCATCAATGTCGTCACAAATGTCATCACAACTGGAAGAGCAGAAGACATATATGGCATCACAATTGGAAGAACAGAAAACGTATATGTCATCTCAACTGGAATCGCAGGAGAACCGTATAACATCGAAGATTGAAGCACAAGAAACACGTATTTCAGAAATGTCGACACAAATTTCTTCACAACTGGAATCGCAGGAAACCCGTATAACATCAAAGATTGAAGAACAAGAGGAGCGCTTATCATTGCAGGTGGCACAAATGTCTTCACAGTTAGAAGCACAGGAAGCAAGGGTAACATCAAAGCTGGAAGCGCAGGATGCAAAAATCGCTCAATTTCAGGCAGAAGTAGATGATTTAAAAGGTCGTATGGAGCAGTTACAACTAAATCGCCCAGCTGTTTCAGCGAGTAATCCAAAGGTAAAGACACCATCCTTTGACGGTTCTGTTCCTTTTCAGGTCTTTAAGCTACAGTTTGAGAAGACCGCAGCAGTGTACCAATGGAATGCTGAAGATAAAGTTGCAGCTCTGTTCGTGGCACTGAAAGGGCCTGCCGCGGAAATCTTACAGACCATCCCAGAGTACGAGCGGAACCATTACGAAACATTGATGAGCGCTTTAGAGAGACGTTACGGAAGCGAGCATAGGAAACAGATATTCCAAATTGAGTTGCAAAACCGCTACCAAAAAGCAAATGAGACATTGCAGGAGTTTGCTTCAGATATTGAAAGATTGGCTCATCTTGCAAATGCGGACGCACCCGTGGAATACACTGAAAGGGTAAAAATCCAGAGTTTCATAAATGGCATACGGGACGTGGAAACGAAGCGAGCTACATACGCAAACCCAAAGCCAACATTCGCAGAAACGGTGTCACAAGCTCTGATTCAGGAAACAACGTCGCTTCTGTGTAAGCCAGTTTTCAAAGCACGCCGTGTGGAAGTAGAACGGCCAGAGTGGGTAGACCCAATTTTGGAAGCACTGAAGGGATCTCAACAGAAGAATGCCGGAGTTATTAAATGTTTCAAGTGCGGCAACCCAGGTCACATTGCACGTCATTGCGATCTTGGTGCTAATAGTTCCAACAATGTGGGTGGCCGTAAACGCAAAGCTGGCGGAAATGAACAAGAGCGTGTCGAATGTAAAGAACGAAAACTTGCCCCGGCTATTGAATGTCCTGTGATATCTGTGTCGCAAATTGGAAGGAAATCAAGCAGTCTTACCGTCAGAGGGAATGTGGATGGTAAAGAGCGTGTACTGACTGTAGATACGGGGGCATCTCATTCCTTGATTCGATCTGAATTAGTCAACAGGAGAGTTAAACCGTTACCTGGAGCAAGGTTGCGTACGGTCACAGGCGAGTATAACCAAGTCCAGGGAGAAGTGATATGTGAAGTACTGATTGGGAAGGTCATGGTTTTACACAAATTCGTTGTGGCGAAGATCGTTGATGAAGTCATATTGGGAGTGGACTTCTTGGTTGACCATGGCATCAAGATCGATATGCAGAAAAGGGTGATGCTTTATAAGAACCAGGATGTGCCAATTAACTTCAGTTTGGAAAAAGGTTTCAGCAGTAATCGAGTACTGGTGGAGAAAAGTCGACAAAGGCCACGAAAGTCAAAGGTAAAGGTTGATGAAACGAATGGGCCAAACAAAGCGAAATCAAAAGTACCTGCGACAAAAACACCGGCATTGACAAACCCTAATGGACGCACTAAAACGACTGCAAGAATTTTGCAGGAAGCATGCAAGGGTGGTTTCAAGCCATTGCGCACTTCTGTTGGGAAACGGCGGAACGATACTGTCAAGCCAATCCGTCAAGCGCAAGCTCTGCGAAGTAGTTCATTGGTCAAACAACAGAGTGTGAGGAAACGACTAAGGATAATGAGTAGTAAGATCAAACGCAGGTACAATGAGAACAATAATTCGGAAGGGTTCTTGGTGGGAGATTTGGTACTGTTAAACAACCCTCTCCGGCGGAAAGGTGTTCCAGCCAAAATTCGGTGCATTTGGGAAGGCCCGTACAAGGTTGTGAAGAAGATCAGTAATTCCATCTACCGCATACAAACCATTGGGAAACCACGAAATAGAAAGGTGGTTCATTTGGAGATGCTAGCGGCGTTTAGATCGAGAGATTTGTCTGATCGGGACGATCAGACTTAGGTGGAGGGCAGTGTAACGAATGTTAGCAGCACTGAGCGATGCTATCGTCTCTAAGCCGATGCTAACCAGTGACGTGAATGCACATCAATAATTCATCATTATGTATCTACATAAACGAATAAATAATTGCGTCTACACATATGTACGTATACGAACATCTGAGCGGCAATGCACAAATACATGCATATATCTTATCTGAGTTGTCACAAGAGAGAGCAATAATTTGTGCACGTAGTTGTGGCTGGCGATTTTGTAGCCGAAACAACTAGTAACTTCTGGAAATCGAAGAGCCTAGAAGTATGCAGCGTAAACTATAAAAGCAGTGCAGGCGAGTAAGAAGTAATTCAGTTTGATTTGAATTGTCAAGCAGTTACGAGTAAGACGATATCTAGCGAGCAATAGCACTATTATTTTGAAAGTCAGTTTCCTTTAAGCTATCAGTTTGGTTATTAAGCTATTCGTTGTACAGTTGGAGTGTTATTGTGAAGTACTTTAATAAAGGCCATTTTGCATTACTACAAATTGGAGTTATTTATTCAACAGTTTAGTGATTCGAACTTAGCAGAGAAAAAGCAAATAAGAGGATTTGCAAGTAAATTCGTTACAATATAAAGAAGAGAATACTTAAAAATCATTTTCTTACATTTTTTTGTTATATAAATAAAATTGATAAAAAAAAAATTTATTTTTGAAAATTTTTTTTTCAATTAAATAAAAAAAATATAAAAAAATCGACCCACTCCGGGATTAGTCGAGATGATTGCAGAATTGATTGAAGTTTTTTATGAGAAAAAAATGGCGAAATTCGAAAAATCTCGAAAAACTGAAAAATAAAAAAAATAAGATTCGAGTTCAACGCTCAGCTCCTGAAAAGCTAGCTGATGAAGAAGTGAAATTCAGAAACATGTCCTAGTAACCATCTCCGTTTGTAAACTTACAATTTTTCTGTAATATCAATTACAAAAACCATTGTATAAAGCAATATGAGCAAAGCTCGCTAATTAAATACATATGATAATATCGATATAATAGTAACAGCGGAAGTATTAAAAATAAATACTGTAAAAATCCGAACAAATGTTACTAAGCTTTCAAAAGCGCGCCTAAAAATCATATCCACACCATTAGGAATAAACTACATACAGAGTGTATGTGACTACATGGTGATCAAAAGGAATATAAACAAAAAGGCAACTCTTAGAGACCAATTGTACAGCGAACAACGGGACATTCATATGGCTTAGCAGCTAAAGGCTTGCACTGATATAAAATGTTGGAGATTCGAGTTCAACGCTCAGCTCCCGAAAAGCTAGCCGATGAAGAAGTGAAATTCAGAAACATATCCTAGTAACCATCGCCGTTTGTAAACTTACAATTTTTCTCTAATATCAATTACAAAAACCATTGTATAAAGCAATATGAGCAAAGCTCGCCAATTAAAAACTTTAAAAATATGTTTGTATTTTTTCCGAAAAGTGAATTTAAAAACAAATTAAAAAAAAAAGATCCCAAACGGTCAATTTTTGAAAAAGTTATAGCATTTTGAAAACAAAAACTTTGTTTTTTTAAAAATTCATACTTTTTTTGAGTTGGATGAAAAAATTTGAAAAAATTCTTAAAAACGTCTTTCGTAAGCTAGAAAAAGAAGAAAAACTTTCAGCCAATTCTAAAGGGGTCGGGTTCAAAATTGGTCGAAATGGGATGGAATACCCCATATATAAATAAATTAGCCGCACCCGACTGATCGTGTTCTGGGTCACCCTGGTCCACATTTTGGTGGATATCTTGAAAACGCCTTCACATATACAACTAAGGGCCACTCCCTTTCAAAACCCTCATTAATACCTTAAATTTTATACCCATATCGCACAAACACATTCTAGAGTCACCCCTGGTCCACCTTTATGGCAATATTTGGAAAAGGCGTCCACCCATAGAACTAAGGTTCAACCCTTTTAAAATACTCATTAACACCTATCATTTGATTCCCATATCACACAAACACATTCTAGATAATTGCATTAAATTCATTAATTAATTCTCTTTCCAAAAATCGCAATTATGCAAAGGATGCAGCTAAAGAAAACTAAAACTGATGTGGCAACAACATTCTTCACCACGGTAACGAAATCATGTGGCAACTTTTACACCCTTTTGGTATTCTACCCGCGAAAGTAGCCGTATAATTTTTTACCCACAAAAGTAGGTGGTTACATCGAAATAACCACGCAACAGCTGTTGCATTGTTTACTATATAGTTTGGCAACTTAAACAGAGGTTATGTTGCGAATAGAGTGGAAGGCAGTCGAATGTCATAAAATGAAGGAATGGTGTTCGGAGTTTTTTCAAAATTAAAAAAAAAATTGATAAGCGCTTTAATAAAAATAAAACTACTGTTTTAATAACAACAAAAATGCCTTATATATTCTATGTACATAAATTCGTAAAGATTATCTCACTTTAAAATTTGAGTTAAATAATCTAAAGTTTTGTTTTGAAACTGAGTCGAGAACTGTTCGTGTGAATGTGCGAATTTTCACCGATCAGCTGTTAGTTGCGCTACTTGGTAAAATTTACAATGAGCTGTTGTTTAGAAAGAGGCAAAACTGGAAAATAAATAATTGTAAGCGCAAATAAGTAAAGATAATAGTAAAAAAGTGTTTCCTCTTGCTATTCATGTTTGTTTACATTATGTACTTTCACAGAATAAATTACAATATATCTATGTAGAAACTTATCATGCATAATATCCATTGTAAATTTTACCAAGTAGCGCAACTAACAGCTGATCGGTGAAAATTCGCACATTCACACGCACAGTTCTCGACTCACTTTCAAAAAAAACTTTAGTTTATTTAATTCAAATTTTAAAGTGAGATAATCCATATAAATTTATGTATCCAGAATATATATGGCGCTTTTGTTGTTATTAAAACAAGAGTTTTATTTATATTAAAGCTTTTATCATTTTTTTTTTTAACTTTGAAAAAACTCCGAACACCATTCCTTCATTATATGACATTCGACTGCCTAGTCCACTGCCTTCCACTCTATTCGCAACATAACCTCTACTTAAGCTGCCAAACTATATAGTAAACAATGATAATATCCATATACACGTCGTCCCGTTTATTCGTTATGCGGCAGTTATTCACCAACGTACGTACCAAAAACGTGTCAGCTGACACGACCTATCTTATGAGTGTGCAATGTAAACGAAAACTCACCGACGTGCAACGCCCGTACGTACGTAGCCCGGAACATAGAAATCAAAACAATTTTGATTTTTTCCGTAAGAACGTGTCAGCTGATCGCTCTCTCACTAGACAGAGTTGCCTAGTAAACTTTTGTGCGCTAATTTTTGACCCGTTGCAGTTTTATGCAAAAACACCTAATTAAAGTTTGAAAAATTGTGAAAATAATTCGAAATAATTATGTAAAAGTGCTGATTATAAATATTTAATCTATTTGTACTTATTTAATATGTATTCCGGCCTTTTACAATATCAAAAATTAAATTGGAAAAAGTTGATGTTTCCATAAGCATACATACAAAATGGTCAATGGCAACAGTGCTTATATGTAAACAATACACACACAAATATGTTATGTACATGTACACAGACGCACACATTGATTCCTACGGGCTTGAGAGTTCGGTCAAACGTGCTTCGTACGACAACCGTCCTTACGTACGGTACACGTCGGTGGGTAACTGCCGCATTAACCTCTTATCTACAAGTGAGACATTTTCGGTATAGCGAACACGGTTGCTACACCATTTTTTCATTTGGGACCAAAATTCATCGAAAAAAGGACCAATTTTTTGTTTTGTTTTATTAGTATAAAATACAAAATTTTACGATAAAAATAAATAAATGTAAGGCGCGATAACCTCCGAAGAGATCTAAGGTCGAGCTTCTCTTCCAATTTGCGTCGTGTTCTTCTTGATTTTCCCTACAAATTGGCCGGACGGGACCTACATGATTTTATGCCGACTCCGAACGGCATCTGCAAGGCAGATGAGTTTTCACTGAGAGCTTTTCATGGCAGAAATACACCCGGAGCGCTTGCCAAACACTGCCGAGGGGCGACCCCGCTTAGAAAAATTTTCTTCTAATTGAAAAACATTATTTCTAAAATTGTTGATGTTGTTTTGCCCCGGATTTGAACCCAGGGCATCCGGTGTGGTAGGCGGAGCACGCTACCATCACACCACGGTGGCCGCAGGATGTTTCCATATAAAATTTTACTAAACATAGTAAGCTGGACATTTTGACATAGGGTAAGTCTATGTCTTCCACCAACCAAACGTTGTGAACATAGTTTTGGTCACAAAGCTCTTGGTTCTAGCATTATGTTGTTGATTGCAATGAAGTAAAATGTATAGTGCAGTTAGGTTTTAGTAAGAAATGCGTTCTGGTGTTGCCAAACTATGTATGTGGAATACTCAGTAAATCATAAATGAAACTAGGCAATTTTGTTAGTGCTATTTTTATAGATGCTTAGTTTTTCCCTTAACGTTTAAACTTCATATCAGGCCAAGATTCAGTAGGTGTGATCTTAAATCCCAGGCCTCAGGGGTTCTGCTAGCACCTACGGGCATAATTTTATACACAACATTTCTTCCGAAATCAAATCTCTTTTGCATTTGCTTCCTTCTGTCTTCGAGTTAAAATATTTTTTGTGCCAAGATGCTTAGTTTTCAATTACATTGCGTGGCTTAACACCACAATAGTCCTGGAATTCCTTGAACTCATTGAGCTGGGTGAGAAAGATTTAAATATCAAAGTGCCAAACGAGAAGTAATGCATGGATTTTTTTTGTTTATACATATATGACACTACTTTATTTTTGCTTGGATTCCAAGCTAAAAAAACTGACGAAACTTTATCGGAACTTCAAAACACAAAAACAATTTCTATCATGAAAAAGCGAGACCGCTATTCCCCAAAAATTAGTGAGTTTGGCATGTTTTTGTTTATGTTTTACATTTTATTTTTACATTAACACTTTTAACAATAAAAACAATGCAAATAACACGCGAAAATTATTTCGGTCTCTAATGGTTCACTTTATAACGTGCACGTACCAGTGCATCCACCCTTTTGTCGCCGTCAACACGGAATGCCCCAGCTAGCTCCGGACATAAGGCGTGGTTCTCAACCCTAATCCACGTTGACAGGGGCCGGATGTTACAATCGTCCTCGTTCATCTACCTACATCCACCGGAAGCCCGCCCATCCTTGGACCGCTCGATTTCTTTGCTACTTCAGCGAGTCCCCTTGGTTCCCACTAACAGGAAAAACGTGTAATTTAATGAGAGGTTATTATGGTACCTCCACACTGATTTGGTGTTCACGCACCTCGCACTGTACCTATAGGCACCCAAGCACCATGAAGGCTCTTAAGACAAATGGATTGTTCAGCAGATTAATATCACCGGCGTGATGTTTAAATGACAAAAAAAAATCGAATCATGAGATAATTAAAAGAAATTTGATTGTGGACAGCCACTGGAGGAAATCTGTACCCCCATACGCATTATGCTGGGCCAGATTTCTCCTTGGAGTTTGTGACCGAAGTCGAAAGGCGAGGTTGCGTGAACCTCAAAAAGGAGCAGAAAAACTAACACTTTATATATAAAAAAAACTACATGGTATACGGAAAACTCACCGAACAAAATCTTCTGCATATACGGGGTTGAGTTATCCGTGGTATCATGGATGTCACGTGTATCGTCCTCCTCCCTCCGAACTGCGTCGTGGCCCTTAACCAGGGTGCTGAGCACGGCGATCAGCCACAATATCAATTTAGGGGCCTTCAGCACCCAGCATCCGCAAATAATTTTTAAGTTTAGGTACACTATTTTAAGTTTTTCTTTTAGCGTACTGTCCTTTGTGGACTTTGCGCACAGGGAACTTCACTTTAGAAAAAAAAACACAACGTTAGGCGCACATTGAAATGTACTGCTTCAACTCTAATACAGTTTTACCTCATTGCCTGCCAGTACCTCCTATATATAGACAAAATCCGTCACCGATACCGTTTATTTTGCTGTTTGCCTATTTCCATCATGGCCGACCATTTATTGGTATGTCTAACCTATATCTGTCCCCTTTTTTCTACAGACCATTTCAACCCACCGTACTTTTATTCAACGTCTGGCAACCCGTCCATCTGAAAGCTCTTGAAATATCCCAATACTGGGAAATGTTAATCGCATCATTTTGACGTTTCTCCTGTTTATTTCAAATATTCCGTCGTGGCCGCGATGGATAATAAAAAAATAAATTTTCGTGCATATTTTTCAGGAGTTTTTGTTCTGACCGACCATCTATTGCAGTTCTTCCCAAAACCAATTTCCCTGGATGGTTTGGCGATCCCCCCGCAACACTAATTCGGCGCCAAACCCCACTGATGACCTGGTATGTTTGTAATAAAGCTGTCATTGATTGGAGGACCAGCCCTGCCGAGAAGTTATTCATGCTTGGTTTGCTGCATAAAAAAAGGTAATTCTTTACGATTTCGTATTTTCTATCGAATCGTGTAATGAGCGGCACAACTATTGCATGTATTTTTCTTCGCTATCTTTTCAGGCTTATACCTGTGCGACCCGATTTGTTCACCCCTGATGTAAAAAGGACGTTGACTGGCGACATGGCCAATTCGTCTACAGTTCTGGCCTTGAAGCGCAATGGGCGATGTGTCGAGGAGAGTCGAGTTTACGGGAAGTAGCTTAGAAACTTGAATCTAAGAATTTTTTACTTTATGGTACTTTTGTTTTATCTTTTGCAGGTCACTTCGGCAACATATAGGGAATTTGGCGCATCCTTCGAGCGGGGCAAGGTATGCCCAACGCGGGGAACACCCACCCCTGACAACTTTTTTCACAAGACAGTTGATTTTAATTGTGTTTTTATGCACCAAATTTTCAAACTAAAAGCAAAATTTGCATGTGTCAGAAAAAAATAAAAAAAAAGGCCGAATATCAAATAAACCTATCGAAATAAAACTGGCTCGTTTGTTTTTAATGAACTAGGTTGTATTTTCCTTGCATTTCGTTTTTAACACGCTTTTATTAGATTGGCCTGTATCTATGTGACAGAATCTTTGAGCTTAATTTTCACCGGTTTCTAGAAGTCTAATTAATTTGAAACTTTGCATACGTATCAAGGACCGATGACAATGCATTAATGTGATGGTGAGGTGACATAAGGTCAACGGCCATAGGGTCAATTGGCCTTATTACCACTTTGAATGGCCATAAGTTTGATTGAAACTTTGCACACGTATCAAGGCTGGATGACAATGCATTAATGTGATGGTGTGGTGACATAAGGTCAACGGCCATAAGGTCAATTGGCTTTATTACCACTTTGAATGGCCATACGTTTGATTGAAACGTTACACACGCATCAAGGCTCGATGATAATGCATTAAAGTGATGGTGTGGTGACATAAGGTCAACGGCCATAAGGTCAATAGGCCTTTTTACCACTTTGAATGGCCGTAAGTTTGATTGAAACTTTGCACACGTATCAAGGCTCGATGAAAATGCATTAATGTGATGGTGTGGTGACATAAGGTCAACGGCCAAAGGGCAATTGGCCTTATTACCACTTTGAATGGCCATAAGTTTGGTTGAAACTTTGCACACGTATCAAGACTCGATGACAATGCATTAATGTGATGGTGTGGTGACATAAGGTCAACGGCCATAAGGTCAATTGGCTTTATTACCACTTTGAATGGCCATAAGTTTGATTGAAACTATGCACACGTATCAAGGCTCGATGACAATGCGACAATCTGATGGTGGATTGACATAAGGTTAACGATAGTTAATTAAGTTATTAATAAAATTTAATATAATTTTTCGGGATTCTGCCATCTTCGCTGCTCTCGTCTATAATACCAATGATCTGCTGACCCTTGGCAATTTCGGCGAAGGACCGCGTACAGCCTCCCTGCGTGTTGGCCCTTTTCGGTGCCGTGGGGTTGGATTCATCCATGGACCGCTGGCGTTTCGAGGTTTCATCACTCTCGACTAAAACTTTTATACTTACTTGAACTAAAAAATTAAAAATAAATAGTAGTTAAAAAAAACTAAAAAAACAAAAAGAGTTTATATAACAGTAGTAGAAGGTCAAACAATCATTTATAGTTAATCACCTCAAAATAAAATTATAATAAAATTTAAGTTATTAACAGAATAATTTAATTCACAGTGAAAAACGTGCGGTGCTTGATATTGAATGTTACTATCATTCTATTGGCAACTATCTGAGAGGAAAGATATGAAATGTAGTCAAATGCACCCCACGCTTTTTAATCTGAATTAAATTATTCTGTTAATAACTTAAATTTTATTATAATTTTATTTTGAGGTGATTAACTATAAATGATTGTTTGACCTTCTACTACTGTTTTATAAACTCTTTTTAATTGAAAATTATTTTCTATTTTTTAGTTCGGTTAGCTATAAAAGCGTGTTTCTTTAGTTTTTTTAAACTACTATTTATTTGAAATATAAGTATAAGTTTTGAGAATGTTAGGCTCACGGCAGAGTGCTCGCTATAAGCTATGTGAGAAGCAATTTTTATTTTCATATATTTTACATAGTGCGAAATATCTAGCCGTTATTAATATTATTATAAAACAAGAGTTTTTTTGATTAGTCGGTTATTTCATCAACAATTAACGACAATGTGTTTTCCAACACTTTTCTTTTTAATGCCTGGTATAAATTATATCCTACGTGAAATGTTATTGTTCTGGTACATTTTACTGACTGAGCAATTTTCTATGGTGAGAGTTCCATTGAACTAAATTCAAAATTATATGGGGGCTAACGAAAGTGTGGCGAATTTTTGGCCAATATTGTGAATTTTTACCAGTGAAAAAGAAAGAAAAGTATCAATCGTAGCTACTGCCTAAAAAGGACCAAAATTGAAGAAAAGGGACCAGCGGACCAAATGGGGTTGGAAGGGACCATTTTTGGTCCAAATGGACCAAAGTGGCAACCGTGAAAGCGAAGAAAACTACCTTTCAAATTTCTCCACAGACACTGGTGAGTTTCTCGGTGATGACAGCGTTACCACTTGGGCCAGAATCGCGAATAAAGGTTGTTTGACAAACGGTGATTAACATTGTTGTTGGATGGCATCATAGTGTACCTATACCAAGTGTGTCAACTAAGCGATAAACGTCAAAACTACAAACAGCTTCGCTCACCTGATGCAAATCTCAGGTCTAGAGTTGCATTTTTGGTACGTAAGAGTACTTCAAGCTGAGTTGCATTTATGAAGAAATAATCACCTAAGATTATATATGCAGAATATGGCTGGTGTTAGAACAAAATCCCAGCTGGTGCGGCTATTTAGCTCCCATGAAGAATATGATGTTTTTGTCTTCATTGAGACGTGGCTAAATGAAAACTTTTTCAGCGAGGAAAATTTTGATCCTATGTTATACAATGTTTTTCGCAAAGACAGAAATTCAAACCTTACTGGTTGTGCACGAGGTGGTGGAGTTCTCATTGCGGTACATTCCAAACATCATGCTTCTGAAATCATACTGGAAAATAATAGTGCGCTACTTGACCAGCTATGTGTATGCATTCGAGGCTCATCAGACACCATTGTACAGGTTTACAAGTATGATATGTATGAGAGGGAAACAATTTCTTTCCCTTTCTAACACACGGCAGTTTGACACTTCGGTCAGTGTCAAACTAGCGTGGAACCCAGTGGAACCTGCGTGGAACATGAGTTTTGACACTGAACGAAGTGTCAAAATTACCGGGGTTGCTTCGTCGAAAGCGACACAGGGAAGCAAAAAAGGGATCGGAATATCAGATATGGGTTGCTGTGATGGTAAATTTCTTTTAACGAATTTAGTAGGAAATTTTAAGTGCACCCATGTGGGTCCTTCAGAAAATTATAAAAAAGTCTTCAATTGGGGTATCTGAGGACGCGTAGTTATTTCAGTATTAAGAATACAAACACGGGAGTTAAGTTTTTCTACCCGTTCAAAAGTTCTCCGCGAAAAACAGTTTGAAACCGAGGTCGACTGCAATAACCCGTCCAAAAAAGCGGAAAGAAAAATGAATAGACGCGTTTTGTCCTGTTGTCAATAGTCCGAAGAGAAAAATTATTCGAATTATTGGAAGCGAGGCAAAAACGCGTCTATTAATACCTCCCCCGACGGTTTTGGTCGTGTTTTAGCAATCGTCCCCGTAAAAAAGTATCACAATTTGTTAATTAAAATTGTCCAAAATATATGGTTATTAAAGAGAGATGTAATTAAGTGCTCGTTTGAAAGTAAATAAGTATATTTCTTTGTAATATAAGAAAAAAAAATTTTAAGCAGTTTTCGATAGCAGCTACTAAACTTTGTTTGGTCCTAAGAAGTACAACAGTGCCAAATAGCATCCACAAAAAAAAACGAACAAGAACAAGCATTTTATCAGGTGAGCGTGGCTGTGTATGTGCGTGCTACTACATATCCTACTTGTAGACCTGTACAATGATCAGACACTGTTTTTGTTTGTGCTTCATATATTCCGCCCAATAGTAGCTACGACTTATACACTGCACATGTCGATAATATTACGTCACTGGCATTGAACAAAGTTGGTGGTGATCATCTCTGCGTGCTGGGTGATTTAATTCTGGGTAATGTTAAATGGTCACAGACTCTATCAAACTCGGCTTTAATAGCATGTGAGGTCATTGGCTCCAGTGAAATATATTTAATAGATAGTTTTTTAAGTATTGATATTAAACAAATTAATCGCTTTTCAAACAGACTAGGTCGTACTTTGGATTTGATATTTTTATCTAATAATCTAAATTTTTCACTTTTTGAATGTATTTCTCCTATTAAAAAATCCGATTTGCATCATGTTCCATTAGTTCTTGATCTTGAGTTTTATAAATTTGCCGAAGCGAGTACTACCAGCTCTAATTTTTCTTTTAATTTTAAGAGATTTGATTTTTCGAACTTGAACAATCTTTTGCTGGAAATAAATTGGGATAATTTGTTTTGCAGTCTTGATACCACTAAAAGGTTTGAGATATTTAAGTCTACTGTTCTGCAAATTTGTAGAAATGTCATTCCCTTGGCTTCCAAAAAGAAGTACAAGGTGCCCTGGCATAATAGAGCCTTGATGAAACTCCGGAATTTGAAAAATAAATTTTTCCGTAAATTTAAAAGAACTCAAAATCCAACGTTTTTCAACTTGTATAAAGAGTATGATAAGAAATTCGAGTGTCTGGATAAATTCTTACACAGAAATTATATTTTAAATTTTGAGGAAAATCTTAAGTCTAACCCAAAATCATTTTGGAACTTTGTCAACTCGAAGAAATCAGTTTCGAATATTCCGTCCTCTCTTTTTCTTGCTGAAGAAGCTGTCGATACTCCGGAGGATGCTGCAAATCTTTTTGCTGAATACTTTATGAACAATTTCACTTCTGACTCTGTCAATAATGATAACATTACTTTTAATATTCAGGCTTCGATTGACTTCGGTAATGTAGTATTGTCTAAAGAAGATGTTCTTAATGGGCTTATTCGGCTTAAGACGTCGACGATTACTGATATCGATGGGTTCTCTGCAATTCTGTTTAAACAATGTGATTCCCTAGTCTATCCACTGTTGTTAATTTTTAATAATTCGTTATCTACAGGTACTTTTATTGATGCGTGGAAAGTAGCATTCATTACACCTATTTTCAAGAGCGGCAATAAAAATGATATTACTAATTATAGGCCTATTTCAAAACTGTTCACCATTGCGAAGCTCTTTGAATGTATCATCCAAGATAAATTACGTTTCTGTGTAAAGAATTTTGTGTGTCCTGAGCAGCATGGATTTTTTCCAGGACGTTCAACTGTGTCTAATCTGACTATTTTCTCGGATGACTGCCTTGCAGCTTTTCAGGCAGGATATCAGGTTGACGCTGTGTATACTGACTTTTCCAAGGCATTCGATCGGGTTTCCCATGTTATTTTGATAAAAAAGTTAGCCTGTTTGGGCTTTCACTCAGTATTTTTGAGTTGGATTGAATCCTACTTATTTAAGCGTCGTTGCATGGTTGTAGTTGATGGTGTTAGGTCTCGTCCATTCGTTGCTTCCTCCGGTGTTCCACAAGGTAGTATCCTGGGTCCACTGTTTTTTGTCATGTTTATTAATGATATTCGCTCTTGCTTCTCTAAAGTAAGATTCTTGCTGTATGCAGATGACCTGAAGATATACCTGCCTATTCATAGCCTTCATGATGCGGTATTGTTGCAAGAAGCTTTGGATAAACTTAGTAACTGGTGTAATAATAATCGGTTATCACTTAACCTAAAAAAGTGCTTTCAAATAACTTTCTCGAAGCGTGTCAACTTGATTGATACCGTGTATCAAATATCAAACTCGCCCCTGTTGCGGGTTAGTGAAATTAAGGACTTGGGTGTAATATTTGACACGAAGTTTTCGTTTTCAAGTCATATTAATGTGTGCATTGCTAAGTCGTATGCCATGCTAGCTTTTGTTCGGCGTCATAGCTTGGATTTCAGTGACCCGTATACGCTAAAGCTTTTATATTCTGCGTTTGTGCGATCCAAACTTGAATACGCTTGTTTCATCTGGTCTCCGTATTATTCCTGCCATGTTGCAAGATTGAACGAATCCAAAAAGTATTCGTACGCTTTGCATTACGCAGTCTGCGCTTCTCGGATCCTATCCCGACTTATAAAGCTCGTTGCTTATTGATCAACTTAAAATCATTGCAGGACAGGAGGACAATTTTATCGTTGTCGTTCGTTTTCAATTTGTTACGTGGGGTTGTTGATTGCCCTGTGCTCTTGGAGAGGATTTTCATTAATATACCGGCTAGAGCTCTTCGTGCTTCTGAGTTTTTTCATATTGGTGTTCTCAGGGCTCTTTATGCGCGCAATGCTCCAATTACTAGAGCCTTAATTGAGTTCAATAGAATTTCTAAATTTTGTGAGATAGATTTTTCTTGTTCGAAAGATGGCTTTCTGAGTATTTTAAATACTTTTTATAAGTAAGGTAATTTATATTATTATACATTATTAACTACTTTACACTTTTATAATTAGCCTATAAGATTCTTTTTTAATTGGCTTAAATAAATAAATAAATAAATAAAACTTCGTAGTATTTACAGATGTAATAGTTGCATATATTTCCGCGGAAATAAGAATACTAGATTTGTAGCCTGCAACAATGCGGAAACATACGGAAAGCAAAATTTATTTAAATTAGAGTCAAAATATAAAGCGCCACACGTGTAAGATGGAAAATTTTCACTTCTAAGGCTGTTTACACAAATGCATAAGGGCAAAATTATATAAAACGCTTTGGTCACTTCAAAAGCATATATGACACTACTTTATTTTTGCTTGGATTTCAAGCTAAAAAAACTAACGAAACTTTATCGGAACTTCAAAACACAAAAAAAATGTCTATCATGAAAAAGCGAGGCCACTATTCCCCCATAATTAGCGAGTTTGTCATGTTTTTGTTTATGTTTTACATTTTATTTTTACATTAACATTTTCAACAATAAAACAATGCAAATAACACGCGCAAATTATTTCTTTCTCTAATGCTTAACTTTTTTCACAAGAAACTTGATTCTAATTGTGTTTTTATGCACCAAATTTTCAAACTAAAAAAACTTTCATTTGTCTGAAAAAAATAAAGAAAAAACGGCCGAATGTCAAAAAAACCTATCGAAAAACAAACTGGCTCATTTGTTTTTAATGGAAGGTTGTATTTTTCTTGTATTTCGCTAGTTTTTTGAAATATAGTATAGCGTAGGCACGCAACCAAAGCATTTATGTAAATTTTTCGATACTTCGCCCGACAGATGAATTAATGAATGCAACACAACCAAAGCGTCTGTTTAAATCCGCCTTAATTTTTGTAGCTGTGAAAGCCTTCTGCAAATATAATGGTGCTGTAATTGCAAACAAATCAAACTCCTATATGACGGTACTTTATTTTCTATGTATTTTTCTTTTTTTTCTCTTATATTTTTTGTCAAGGGAGCCAATAAGGTTTCAATACTGGTGAAAGTATGTGAACTATATTTGAAAAAAACTAACGAAATACAAGAAAAATTCAACTTAGCTCATTAAAAACAAACAAGCCAGTTTGTATTTCGATAGGGTTTTTGACATTAGGTAGTTTTTTCTTTATTTTTTCTGACAAATGAAAATTTTGTTTTTAGTTTCAAAATTGTGTGCATAAAAACACAATTAAATTCAAAGTGTAAATTGTGTGTGCAAATGAGTTTTCAATAAGTGTACATTTTTCAGTTTTCATAGTGAACTTGGGTACAGAAATTCAAATTAAAAAGTTTTTTACAATAATTTGAAAAACTCTACGTTTTCTCTGCTTTTTACAATTAAAGGAGTAACCCTCCGTAATAAATTAAACTTTTAATGAAAATCAATAACTCTGAACCTAACACTTTTCGCCATGATATAAAATTAAAATGCTGTGGAACAGGAGCAACACTTTTGTGACTACATAAACCCTGTTTCAATCTTTTACGTCTCTGCACAGAACCCTAATTGACCTTTTTCAACCGAAACAACAATGGCAACCCAGATTTTCCCGTTATGCCCACTTAAGCGAGTGCCCGTCAGAAATAAGTCAACACACTTGTACTTGTACACTATGGATGGCATAGGAATAGGAAAATGCGCTGTTCCTGGCACTCGCAAAATAATAGGAATCAGAAGTGTCAACTTCGTTATTGGGTGACTGCAAAGAGGCCATTATTTGTTTTTTTTAGATCGTCGAACTGTTTCGACAGATTATTGTTAGTATTTAGAAACCTTGCTTTTGGGCCACAAGAATCGCGTCTAAAATAAAGTAAATTACGATTGTTTTTAATTAGTCTGATGTCATAATCAAAGATGCGTTTACTAAAGGCTCTATAGAATGTTTTTTACAGAATCCATTGCACGGTATTATATCACCGTCGAGAGTTCTCGAAACCCGTCTGTTACACCTTTCACAAAAGTCGTCCATTGTGGCATTTAACTTCCTACAAGCATTAAGACCAAAAGTACAGGAGCGATTAAAAAACACGTCCGCGCCCAACTAACTGAACTAACCATTTTTTTTACATTACACTAACAAAATACAGGGCTATGCATATGCTACGTGATTGCGAAATGCAACATCAAAAACTGTAATTTAATTTTCAATATTGAATAGCCAGTCATCAATTGTCAAAAGAAATCAAAAAGTGCAAAAAAAAAAATTTAAAACGAAAAATGTTGCTCATGATCTGTAGCTCATATTTGCTATAGCAATGTTTCCAACGTCAAGTACACAAAATTCTGAACTCCTTTGGTACTTTTTATTTTTGCAAGATCTAATTTTAAATCAAAGGAAATCATCTTTTTCGTACAGGCTTCTTTAGACGTTACTGTTATAAATACGTGTTGTCTTCAACCTCGTGCTTTATTTAATGATTAGTCATTGTACATAGAGATGTGTTTTCTAATGCATAATAGTGATGGCTCGATATTTCGCTATTGGTGATTGCATCGCCGCTATTGACAAATCGCTAATAGCTATAGCTATTGCAATCCAAATATATCAGTGATTGGCTATTTTCCTTCATTCGATTCTTTTGAATGACAATCACCTCTGGCAGAATATCGCCAATAGCGATTATAGCGATTGGCGATTTTCCTTCAGCATGGAATTCTAATACTAATAGCAGCGATGCAATCATCGATAGGGAGATATCGTTCATCATTGCTCATCTGTGTGCTTTACTTTCCGAAACAGCGAACGGAACAAAGCAAACTTGTGCAACAACTAGAACGACGACATTGTGAAGTCGGCTAGAAAAGCAGCCACGTGGTTTGGGTAATTTTTACAGACAAGCGAAAGATCGAACTCAAAAATAATCAACGCAAAGATCAAAGAGACCGCAAGGCACAACTCATTCAAAAGCAATTATCGAAGTGCAGAGGTATATAGAAGAAACTGTAATTGCACGAAAAGTTGATCCTTTTTTATGGTGGAAGAAAAACAATTACAAGTATCCCAATCTATCTGCTATAGCTCGCGAAAAGTTGGGGTGTTTAGGAACATCGGTTCCCTGTGAAAGACTTTTTTGTCAAGCCGGCCTTATTTTAAGCGAGAGAAGAATGCGCTTAGATGATGAAAAGGCTAAAATCCTTATCTTTTTAAACGCCAATCATAAAATATAAAATTCGTTATATTTTGATTTTATATTTAAGTATTTATAATAAAATAATTAATATTTGTCAAAATATTAAACAAGCAATATAAGTTTAAACTTTAATTTCATGAAATGTATAAAAGAAATGGAATGACTGAATTTTTTTGTTTTTAATTACACTATGTGACGCCAAATAGACATGGGTCTTTAGACTTGGCCTAAGATTGATTGCCTGTGTTATTCATAAGTTCATACTTCTAGGCAGTAGCCGTTAACAGTTTTATAAAATTTGTGTTTTTGATGGTAAAATAAAAGAATTATAGAAACATATATCACTCGTCTTATTGTAAACAGATTAACTCAAAATTTAAGGTTTTTGGCAGAATGCAATTCAAGATTTGTCATATGGTTTGTATATGGTTGAATTCTCTGGCTAATTTCTAGGGCACTGCAGTGGGTGGCTAATTTTCTGCTAAAGAATATTTTTATAATAGTTTGAAGAATTTGCTATATTTTTCCTCTGTATTTTTAATTAAAAATTGATTCACTTTACTGTACAAATTTATGCAGCCAAATACAACTTTCAGAATAAATTCATACGGAGTATTTCTGAATACATCGGTGTAGTATAATATAGTAAATAAATCATGTTTTTATGGTGTTACATATACAGATTTATTTCGGGTTGATTCATCTTACATTTAAAAATCAAAGCATTTTCAATTAACAAAATTATAAAACAAAGATGCATATACATTTATTTCAGCTAGTTTCATCTCATTGAGTGTAATACGAGTCTGAACATATTGTCGTCAGCCAGTTAATAATATATATCATAACATCTCAGAAAATTAGAATTTCACATTACATTAGTTTACAATTAAAGGTACATACTTTTTTCTTTTTATTCCAATTTTGGTTCATATATTCCAATAAAATTTAATTTAGTATAAATTAATGTATAACATTCAATCTACTCTGGTAAAAAGAGTTAAACATTCATTTTTTATATACAAGTATACAAATAATTGCAGATTCGCTTATTAAAGATAAATTAAAGCGATCGCCATAGCTGTAAAAAATAGCCATAGCTGTAAAAAATAGCCATACCTATATTCACTGATAGCTCAAAATCGCTCTTCTGTATGGAATCGCTTGTTGAAATAAATCGATCGCTATAGCTATAAAAAATAGCCGATATTCAAAAATAGCCATATCTATTTTCGCTGATAGCTCAAAATCGCCATATCGTCCATCACTAATGCATAAGTGAACTAGGCAACCCTAGTTGTGTTGTTATAAATAGTATGGGTATACATAAACATCTTCCCTTTATAAAATATGTATCAATACAATTTGAAATATTATGCTTTACAAGTTCAGTTTAAAAATATGTATCAATACAATTTGAAATATTATGTGTTTGAAATATTATGCTTTACAAGTTCAGTTTGTCTGGTGGTTTAACTTTTCTGCCTCTTTGAGTTGTATACATTTCATTTGGTTTATCAGTTTGGTTAGCTATACTAGTATTTTAAAAATTCATATTTTTATTTTCTACAGTCTTGTTTTCTTGGATTTTAGTTTGGTTAGCTATACTAGTATTTTCAAAAGTCATATTTTTATTTTCTACAGTCTTGTTTTCTTGGATTCTTGTCTTTTCATTTACATGTGTATGGTAATCTATTACATTCCGGTCTTTTGCCATATCATCACTTATTGCGCCATTTTCATTTATATTTTCTTCATTTAAAGGTTTTTTGAGAATATGTTCTCGGCTTCTTCTATATAACCCGTCTTCAGTATCTTGAACTAAATAGGACCTCGGCTCTGGACATTTCTTAATTATTACACCGGGATACCAAACAAAAGTGGGAGATTTCTTATACATAATTTTCTCTTTTTCATTAAGTGGTTTAAGAGGTCTGGTTTTCTTATTGAAATTTTTAGCTGATTTTTGACTTTGTTTTTCGATTTCCATTCTATACGCCGATTAATCAACAAGCCTTGCTTAAAAATTGTGTGTCATTGATAGTATTTTAGTTCTCAGTCTTCGAGACAAGAGCAGCTCGCTTGGGCTTGGCATGCTATTTTTCGGAGTTGTTCTGTAATGTAAAAGTGCTGTGTATGGATCAGTTTTTTCATCTAGACATTTATGTAACATTTTGTTAATGGTTTGAATTGACCTCTCGGCCAGGCCATTCGACCTAGGTAGATATGGGCTGGAAGTTGTATGTTGAATATTCCATTCGACACAAAATTGTTTAAAATCAATAGAATTAAATGGCGGACCGTTATCCGAAACAAGGATTCCCGGTACCCCATGTCGGGCAAAAATAGATTTCAATTTAGTTACTACTGCCAAGCTTGAGAAACCCGAGTTAAGAAGTTCAATTTCAATATACTTTGAATAGTAGTCTACGACCAGTACATACGTTCTTTTGTTGAACTCAAATAAATCACAGCCTAATTTGTACCATGGTATATCTGGTACCTCATGGTTCATCAATTCTTGTTTTCGATTTGCTACTCTGTATTTCATGCAAAGCTCGCACCTAGATACTACGTTTAAGATGTCATTATTTATGTTAGGCCAAAACACTGATTCTTTAGCTAGACTTTGACAGCGCTGCATGCCCATATGGCCTTCATGTATGTTAAATAAGACCTTTTTACGAAGTAGCTTGGGGATAACAATGCGGTTATTTTTTAAAAGTAAATTATCTACAATTGAAAGGTAATTTTTGTAACTAAAGTAAGGCATGGCTGCCTGGTCAACTATTTTTTTATTTGATGGCAATCCGTCTTTAACATATTTTTTCACTTTTTGCAAGACTTCATCCACTTGCGTGGTATTCTTTATTTCTTTTATGGACTCTTCTGAAAGTCCTATGTGAGACATTGACAAATTGCACTGTAAATCGAATTCTTTATCCACATCAAGGTTAGTTTTTTCCCTCAATGGCGCTCTAGAGAGTGTTTCGGCTACAAATAAATATTTGCCAGGCTTATACACAGCTTGTAAGTTGTAACGTTGTAAACGCATCATAAGGTTTATTAAACAGCGATACTAATACGGCCCATACACGACACAAAAGCCATGCGCAAATATAAAACGACGAAATTTGTGCAAAGGAGAATTTTGACATACACGGCTCAAAAACACTGCGCAATATTCATTTTTAAACTAGCGCAACAAACGAATCATGTGTTCTAATTGCATAAAGAAGGCAAGTGCGGCTTTACTTCTTTCGATTGCATTAAAAAGAAAGAAAAGAAAGCAAAAGGGTAAACGGATTTGGTCACAACTGTGGTATAAAAAACGAAATGTATTGGGACAGAAAAAATTACTTCGGGAACTTGAGTTTACGTCTCAACGTGACTTTAAAAATTATGTAAGAATGGATAAAGAAACATTTGAAGTACTTTTGTCTAAAGTAGCGCATCGAATTAATAAACGAGACACTGTGATGAGGAAAGCTATTCCTGCGCGTCATCGTTTAACTTTAACATTGCGTTTTTTGGCAAGCGGCAATAGTTTTGAGGACCTAAAATTCCTTACAGCAATTTCTCCACAAGCTATCGGCAAGATTGTAAGCGAGACTTGTGATGCTATAATAGAAGAGCTAGAAGACTACATAAAGGTATTTGTTACATATTTTAAACAATTAGTACATTTCAATCATCTTACAGTTGCCAACAAATGAAAACGAGTGGAAGATGGAAGCAAACGCCTTTAACCAGCGATGGAATTTTCCCCACTGCATCGGTGCGATTGACGGCAAGCACGTTAACATAAAAAAACCACCTGGGTCGGGGTCGTTTTACTTTAATTATAAAAAGCATTTCTCTATTATTATGATGGCTGTAGTAAACGCAAATTATGAATTTTTGATGGTCGATGTTGGTGCAAATGGAAGAGCTTCAGATGCTGGTTTATTTAGTCAAACCAAGTTTTTCAAGCAGCTTAAAGAAAATAAATTACGACTACCAAAACCTGAATTGCTTCCAGGATATAATGAAAAAATGCCATTTGTGTTTGTTGCTGACGACGCATTTCCACTAATGGAAAATATAATGAAACCTTTCAGCCACAACTCCCTCGAAAAGAGTGATATAATATTTAATTATAGGCTATCGCGCGCACGTGGATTGGTCGAAAATGTTTTCGGAATATTGGTTTCGCGTTTTAGAATCCTTTTGAATACTTTAAATTTCTCGCCAGATAAATCCACAAAATTTGTTTTGGCGTGTTGTTATTTGCACAACTTCTTGCGTAAATCAAAATGTGAAACATATTTTACTGCTGAGCCCTGTTCAAATGTGGAAACCACAGAAGCTTTCGAAACACCTGGATCGCAAGAAAAGGGAGATGTCTTAGATTCTTTAAGTTCCACAGCAATTAGAAATGCATCCGCAAATGCAAAACATATGAGAAACAAATTTAGAATATATTTTAGTTCTGTTGGCACGGTTCCATGGCAAGATAAAGTGTATAATAAACTCGTAAACAAAAACGCCAATAGTAATAAGCAACTAATATAATATGTATTAACATTTGTATTTATGAGTCAAAATAAAAAAATGTATGAACCAACCAGTGGTTAATTATGAGTACCTCAAGTTCCCTTCCCTACCAGAAGTAGTTACCATAGCATCGTACGCCGGCGGGTGCACACAATGGTAACAGAAATAAAAAGGAAAAATAAAATTGCTTTAGCGCAGGCAGTCGAAGTTATCTGAGTTTTTTTCTAATTGAAAACAGTTTAGATCCAGTACTCAGGGAACAGTACCCAAAACTTGTGGAAGAGGAACGCATACTCCCCAGGGAAACACGAGTCACTCTGGCTCAACTTCGTTCTGGATACTGTAACAGGTTAAACTCTTACATATCCAGAATCAACCCCGACATACAAAATGTATGCCCCGCTTGCAATGTGTCCCCACATGACACCAACCATCTCTTTAATTGTAATGTGGAACCAACGCCTCTAACACCCCTATCATTATGGTCCACCCCTGTTGAAACAGCAAGTTTCCTTGGACTCCCGTTAGAGTATATTGATGAAAATTTGTGATCGGTCGCACCTATTGGATGGGGCGAAGCACTGCTACATGTTTGATGGTGCGCTACAAATCGTCCTTCCCGGAGGCACACAAATTGTCGGCTACGCAAATGATACTGTCGTCTAAGCATTGGCCAAGAAACTGGATCTGCACAAAACTTTATGCAATGACACCGTAGAAAGAATAAATGAAAGACTGACGAACATGGGGCTGCAAATGCCTAGAAATATGACAGAAGTGGTTTTAGTGAGCTCAAAGCGGACCGTGGATGAGTTAGTCCTATTAGGTGGGGCGAAACATTGCTACAACAACAAAAACTAGTTTACGGGGCAAATTTATTCCACCCGATTGAATGGAAGAAAAAATTTTAGATGAACTTAAGAAACCCTTTCCAACAAGTAAAAAAAGATGTCCAAAGTTCAGTGAACGCAGTGATACAAACCCATCGGTATGATAATTATGATTAAATAGTGTAACATTTTTATTTAAACCTATTAAATACAAACAATAGCTTTTCTAATGTTTGCTAAATGCTTACACATTTCCTATACGAAATACTTCCAGCAATTTCAAATGTTTCTCCAAACACATCAACACCTTATAAATAGCTTATATGTACATGTCCTTTAAAACTTGTCTCAAACCACTTGCAGCTGCAGCGTACGCTCCTCCATTTGCTTTGGCCTTGCATTATCGTAACGTACAAATTTATTAACTTGGAATGCTTCATCTTCATGATAATCTGTATCTACAACAAATACATCAACCACTTTTTCTATAATATACTGTTCCTTTTGTAGTATATTTGTTAGTAGCAACGGACTAATTTTGATAAGTCCCAAACGCGCTGGACACACCGTAAGCGGAAATTCACGTTGTTCACCTGATGCTAATTTACCAATTGAAAACTCTGCAGCACCACTATAATCACAATTGAGTTCAAGTTGTGTTTCTAATTTGACGACTAAATCCATTGGACGTTCTGCAGTATTGGACAAATGACAAACAAACGTAAAAGCTTCACCTATTTTGACAATATTTTGTGCATCAATAACTTCGAGGCGTACATCTTTGTATTCAAAGGGCTGAAATATAAAACCAATGGTAAAATTAATATTGTTATTGAATCAACTATTTCAGTGTTCTTGATATGCACATACCAATCGTTGCAATTGACTCGTTTGCAAACGTCTTTTTTCGCCAAGATTCGAGCGCCATACAATACCTAATTTTCCAACAGTGTTCTCTAGTCGCAGGGTTTTAATGTATTAGATTGTAAATCGGCTTTAACAGTAACACCATCCACAGAATAGGTGGTGCAGTTATGCACACAAATGTAGCTAGCAAATGTTTCACCTGCAATAGAAAAAAGATCGCATTATCACCTACAAATGCTGCAGGACATCTGAAAATTTTACCTAAATATATGGAACCGAAAGATTGTGGCAATAAGATTAATTTTAGCTTTTTAGCGTTCTATTGCTGTAATCAGCACTCCTTATTTTCCACAGTGCTGGTAATTCACGATACAAGTCAAAAAACTGGCACCAGAAGCGTTTATTTTCCATTTTATTTATAATTACGCTTTTTCACTTTTATTGAATTCCTGGTACAAGCTAGATATGGTCTTTACGCTTTCGATAATAAAATTTTTAAGCGATGTTATGTTATCAGAAACCACAGGTAAACTGTATAACATTCACCACACACGAAGAAAAAAGCGTGTGCAATTTTTGCAGCATGCGTAAATATCAAAATCGTTTTGATTTTAGCGCAGTTCTCTGCGCAAATAGCGCAAACACTGCACACACCGGGCAAATCCTTGTGCAAATTGGTAATTGGCACAAGGATACTTGTTCCGTGTAATTGGCGTATAAAGGTTTATGGTCGGTCTCTGCAATAACTTTCAACCCGTAAACGTATTGGTGGAACTTGTTGCAGCCGAAAAGAATAGCGAAAAGTTCTTTTTCTATTTGTGCATAATTAATCTGAGAGCTAGTCAAAGAGGCTGAGGCGAACGCAATCGGGTTTTCCGCATGAAAAATAGCAGCACCGACTGCAAATTTAGAGGCGTCTACAGACAACCTCAGCTGTTTGCGGGTATCAAAATACGTCAGCACCGGTGCTCTTGTAATTTCATTTTTTAGATTAATAAATTCCTTTTCATGAGCATCATTCCAATACCACTGTATATCTTTTTTCAGTAATTCGCGTAAGTTTTTATTTTTGGCTGACATATTTTCTATAAAAGCCCAGGAATCTGTGTAACTCAGGCACTGAACGTGGTGCTGGTAACTTTGTTATGGCTTTGATTTTTTCTGGGTCTGGTTTAATTCCCTGCTCATTAAAAATATGCCCTATGAACTTAATTTCGCGTCTATAAAAATGTGATTTTGTTTTATTAAACTACAAACCTACGTTTTGAGCCCTTTCCAGTACTTTCTTCAATATTCTGTCATGTTCCGCGATGTTAGATGCATGTATCGAAAAGTCATCTATGTAAATTATTAACCCCTCAATGTCACAAAATAATTTTACCATTTCGGCATGAAATATTTCTGGGGCTGCATTGATGCGAAAGGGTAAGCGTAAAAACCGATACCTGCCGTATGGTGTATTAAATGTACATAGCTTGGAGGAGTGTTCATCCAATTTCATCATCCAAAACCCTGAATTCGCATGCAACTTTAGACCCGCTTAATTTAGATTTACATTCATCAATATTCGGAAACGCAAAACGTGGTCGCAAAATAGCTTTATTCAAATTTCGCGGATCTAGACATAAGCGTAAATCGCCATTAGGTTTTGTAACTAACAAAATTGAGCTCCCCACTCGGTTGGTTCTTTAACAGGTGTAATAACTTTTAAATCCACCATTCTACTTATTTCATTTTGTAAAGGCTCATACAGTGTAAACGGAATTTTCCTAGGAGGATCTGTTACTGGTTCCACCTCCGGATTGATTTTTAAATGACATTCATCTTTAAGTAGCCCTAGACCCTCAAACACATTTGAATATTCTTCGAACTTTTTTTTAGGCACTTTACCATATTGACCTGTTTCACTAAATCCATCAAAATGGCGCTTTGTTGACCTATAATATTATTGCAATTCATATTTATAATATAGAATTCAAGTGAATATACTTTCTGTTTAAAAAACACTCGGATGTTGCACTTGCCTACAGTTGGCAATTTTTCGCCGCTAAAAGTTAATATTTTGGTTTTGACATGTTTTTTTAAATTGTTTAGCTTCAATGTATTATACATACTCAATGACATAACATTCGCTTGTGCTCCTGTATCTATCTGACAAATAATCTTGCTGCTGCCAATTTGCACGGTGATGTTCCACTCCCTATTTGACTGACGTGGTTTTAGTTTTTTCATGACGCCCACAAAAAGTTCACTTTCACTTTCGCTTTCATCTTTCTGTAAATTTTTTATGTATTTCTTCCGTTGTTGTTTGTTGTGACAATACATAGCGAAGTGGTTGGGCTTACCGCAAGCATGACATTTGAGACCTGCAGCTGGACATTTGTTTTGATGAAACTGTCCACACTTCGTACATTTCGTTGTTGTCGTTTGCTCCTTCTTAGAGGGCTTTCTGCACTTGCTGTTTGAACGCGTCAATGCCGCAATGGTGCTCACTTCTTGTTCTCCCGAATTTTCAATGACGTTTTTGTGAGCTGTGGCTAATTCAATGGATTTTGCTATGTCGAGTGCTTTTTGCAAGCGTATGTCACCTTCGCTCAGAAGCCTTTCCTTTATTTTTGAAAATTTGTGTGACAGGCCACATATAAAAATGTCCGGTACAAGGTCGTCACGGAGACTGCCAAATTCGCACGTCGAACTTAAATTGTTTAAGACAGCCACATATTCATTTACCGATTCGCTTGTAAGTTGACCACGTGTGAAAAATTTGTAGAGTTCCATCGCTATGTTGGCTTTTGGCACAAAATAGCCCTCGAATTTTTTAATCAACTCACTGTATTCGACCGTGTCCACATCTTCATTAAATGAGTTGAATATCTGCAGGGACTCTGCCCCGAGATGGTGTATTAATAAAGCGACTTTTCGCGCGTTTGGTTGGTCCTGCAAATTTGACGCGCGTAAAAAAAGTTTGAATTGAGTAGACCAATTTTTCCACTCTACTGCCAAATTACTTGCAGCCAAATTTATTGGCCCAATGGTTGAAGCAAAAGTCATTGCTGGCTTTTGTGAATTTGCCACCAATTCTTCTTTTCCGTTTGCCATGTTTAATTTAGTTATTCTTGATTAAGTGGTTCGAACACCTGACACCATGTTATAAATACGTGTTGTCTTCAACCTCGTGCTTTATTTAATGATTAGTCATTGTACATAGAGATGTTTTCTAATGCATAACTGAACTAGGGTTGCCTAGTTCACTTATGCATGTACAAGTTGTGTTGTTATAAATAGTATGGGTATACATATACAACAGTTACAACTCAATGATCTGATTTCAAAGGAAAACGATATTTTTCCATTCCGTGGATCTCGTTTTGTACATTTAGATTTTATATATTACATGATATCAAAAATTTCCCCTTCTATTATGAAGATGTTTCTCAACTTCCGGTTATATGCAACAAGTTAACTTTTAGCCTTTCAGGTAAAATTTCATATCGATTGCAGAGTGGAATATCACCCTTTCTCAACTGCGGGTCGAAAACGGTCTATCTCGATAAACGACTTAATTTTAAAACATTGGACTTATTAATTGTTTATATTTAACTACTCATATGCACTCATTTTTTCGGATCAAAATTCAAAAAAATAAACCGTCTGTGGATAATCCCGTGATTCCAGGATTGTCATTTTCAAATCCCGAGATTGCAAAAGATCTTTTGGAACTCGATGCTTTACTAAAGCTTAGGACACATTGAGCAGCACTGCATTATGCGACAAAATATTCTTTGCATGTATTCTCAAGAAGCAATTCACACTTAGCGGCAGTAGCATTGCGTGTCGCGACCATTAGCGGCAATGTTAATGAAATAGGCAAAAAGTGATGCCGCCGCTAAATGTGAATTGCTCCATAAGAATACATGCCAAGAATATTTTCCGCGTAGTGCAGGGCAATGTGTCCTTAGCTTTAGTGCCAAGAGTAGGAACTGCATAGTGATGTGCCATATCCAATAAAATTCGCCAAAGTATCGAAGTTCATGTCCCCATACAATCGATGTTTTAAATACTTAATAGAGCTGATTCGATTTTTTTCGATTGGATTCTCAAAAAAAAATCGATTAAATCGAGGTAAAAATAGTTGATTCACAAATCACACTCAAGATTGCGCATTGCGCATGTAAACAAAAGATCAGCGGTTATTTATGGGCAATTTTTTCATCATTTTCCTTAGCTCTTGTTTTTTGTCTCTTTCTCCAGCAGTTAAGTGTGACGTAGATGCGCAGAACGAAGCAATTTTGAACTCGCGAATGCGCAATCTTCTGTGTGTGATTTGTGTAGTTGATTGCTGCTCAATTGTTTACCAAGATTGTACCGCTAAAAAATGTCGCCAGTTTCTTTCTCGTTTGGTTGACTGTGGCTCTTTGGCAACATCAAGGAGTACTACCAAAGAGGATAAATATAATAAGAGCCGTCACTCGTTATTTTTTAGGCATTTACTCGATGTAAACTATGAGGTAGTCGCTACTTTCTTTTTGGGCGAGATGTTTATAAATGTTCCTCCATGCATTTTCATGGGGTATTTTTGTATATTTTTCCGACTGTATTTAATTAATTATTTAATTCTCTTTCCAAAAAACACGTTTGCATAAAGTGACAACACCGCATGGATAAATGGAAGGCAATTCAAAAATGTCCCTCATAAAACAATAGTAGCGACTACCTCACAGTTTACATCGAGTAAATGCCTAAAAAATACCGAGTGATGGCTCTTATTATATTTATCCTCTTTGGTACCACAGGGTTATTCACTTGTTCCTCCCATCGGATTGAGATTGATAGTATATTCGATACCTAAATATCATGCTTTCTGTGTTTATTTCCAGATATTCCACTTTTGTGCGCAGACATTTCTTCAGTTAGTTCTGCATTCTCTGCAATGTTAGCTTAGAAATCACAAGGAGAATAATTTTTGCTATACCCCTCTATTAATCTCTCATCATAGCTGAGGTATCGAGAGTCGATGGCATGGCCCTTTTCAAGAGTAAAGTCATGTCGATGGATTATGGTCATCTCCGTCGAACCAGTCGATAGGCAGGCCCGACGAGAGGGGGTGGAATGTGGGTATTCCCCCGTACACGGGGCTTGTCAGGGGGCACGCGATTTAGAGGTACTAAGACATTTTTTTTTAATTCAGGAGAGTCTTTAGTTGTTCCATGTGAAAATTTTAAGCCGAATTTCAAAAGCAACGAATATTTATAATAATTTTTTGCCTGGGCCTGAGGAGACAATAAAAACATCAAACAAAAATGTGTCTCTCAGGGGGCCCGCGATTTAGAGGTACTCAGACATTTTCTTTAATTCTGGAGAGTCTTTAGTTGTTCTATGCGCAAATTTTAAGCCAAATTTCAAAAGCAACGAATATTTATAATGATTTTTTGCCTGAGCGGAGACAATAAAAACATCAAACAAAAATGTGTTTCTCAGGGAGCCCGCGATTTAGAGGTACTAAGACATTTTCTTTAATTCTGGAGAATCTTTAGTTGTTCCATGTGCAAATTTTAAGCCGAATTTCAAAAGCCATGAATATTTATAATGGTTTTTTGCCTTGGCCTGAGGAGACAATAAAAACATCAAACAAAAATGTGTTTCTCAGGTGTTACGGCGAGCACACCTAGTGATGGGGCGAAAGTGGCGATACCAAAAGTATCGAAAACAAGAAAACGACAGATCTGCGATCACTAGCGAAAATTGCCACGAGTTTCCGGAAAAAATTTGGCGAAGGCAGAGAGAAAAAAAAAACCCGCTATGATCGGGAGAAAATTTTATTAGCGAGGAAATTCTTAAACTGGATTTTCAACAGATTAGTAAATTTTGCGTTAATATTTCGCCAAAAAAAAAAACAATACAATTTACTTGCAAACTATCTCTTTGTCAATTGATTATATTTTTGGACAAATCAGGACATATTTTCGAACGCAAAGTCATTAAGCACCAGCAGCAGCAGAGCAGGGCGCATATGTGGCTGAATTTTGGAATTGGAAACACGACGCCAGCCAGTGGTTGTAATTACTCATATACACACCCCACATTTGTGCTTAGAGAAAAATTTAAACAAAGCATGAAAATGGTTGCAATTTCGTATGCGAAGAGCTACTTGGCAATAACCAAATCGTGTGACGCACCGAAAAATAACAACGAGAAGAAGCACCGCACCCACATTTCGAGCAGCAAAATATTAAAGAAATTGTTGAATACAGCAGCCAGCACCTCGTCGTCGTTAACTTCAAAATTTGTCGATGAATGCGCCTGTCAGCAAACCACAAATCTATACAACAGATAATATATTGGTAAACCATGAGCAGCGCTGTAACGCCCACCAATAGTTGGCAAGAGACACCAGCTCAAACTCGTTACCGCCAGTCGTCTTTATAACAACAACAAAGGCAGCAGCAGTTAGCAAATTATCCACTATAACTTCATCAACAACTGTAACCAAATGGTTCCATTTTGTATCCTCTTTGCTAATCACCTGCTATTTTTTTCGGCAGCTTGTTTGCTCTTCGTTACATTACTTTTAGATTTCGGTGTATGGAACAGTAAAAAGGGGGGCCGACTATTCAACTAAATGATTCAATTGAACTCAGCAGCATCAACTGCAGCAACAACAACCAACAGATCCAGTCGTGACACTAAGACCAGCACGAAGGCGGTGAGTTCGTTCCGGACAAACTTATGTTAGATTCATAAAATAATACTATTTAAGATATACTTAAAATTATGCATGTACATGAGCTGTAAAGGGGGAGAATACGCGCCAGTTATACCCAGTCAGCATTTTGGAAGTCGTATCTGAAAGTTGATTGAAAACGCTTAAATTTAAAAGTATTATTTGTATATGAAAATCAATGTGTCGTCGGGAGAAGGGTGTATCCTGGACGGGATTATTCTCGAATAATCATTTGTAAGTCATATTTTCTTTCCCTTTTTATTCGCTTTATCATCTTTTTCGATATGACATTTGATTCGCTTCCACCATCATTTTTTTTTTATCATATTTAAAACGATTATCCCTCATATGAAATAATGTTTTGGAATCATTTGTGAACACGATAACGATTCATTTTTCCATTCTATTTAGTGCGTAATTCAATACTATATTATAAACCTATTATTACCAGCGGTTCAACACATCGGAGCTTCCGAACAACGGGTTCTTACACTGTAACCTGGGTTTTTTTGAAGACGTGTCGGCATAAACGCTGTCGGACATCGTAGTCTAGGGACAGCATACACATTTCCTTAGGCCTCGACCACATTTTTATGTAGTCATAATTTTTTTTTGTGAATTTATTTATCGTGAAGTGTGAGCATAGGAAGGCAATCGGATTTTCAGCGGAAAGTTGGTTCAACTGTTTAACAAAAATCGGTATTTAGTCGCAAGGAGTAATCAAAGCTTATTGATACGGAGGTAAATTCGTCATCCAGATGCTGGGTGGGTATGAACTCCATTTAAGATTTTTCATGCATAAAATTTAGAGGCGTGAACTAGGGTCATTATAGAAGCGTAAATAATTACGGTATATCCAATTTGAAATCTCGGATTATTCAGTTTTAAACTAAGGTTAACATAGTTAAAGAATTAATGTCAGCGGCTGAAGCATGATAAGCCTATTACTACGTAAATACATACGAACTTTAAACGTAGATTATACATAAAACGAGTGCTTAAACGGTTTTGAAAAGCGTAAGAAACGTTAATAAGCTTAAAATCTATAGCACTTGCGTTGTTCGCAAAAATACGGATAGGCATACATACCTGAAATGACATACATAAAGTGCATATTTTCACAGACATGCAAACCTTATAATACATAATATTAAAAGTAGGCAAATTAAAGACAGTTTCTGAAACTGTCAAACACCGATACAAATAGATATTACCATCTAAATAAATTAGTCGTATATGTTCAAACACAATTTGTTTTCGCGGATAGAATAAAATACAGCTCAATAAAATTAAATTAAATATACCAAAAATAAAATAAATTATAATAAAATAATAAAGTTTATAAATAATAATAATAAAAATAAAAGAAAAAGACACAGTAAAATTAAGCTAATTCTTCAAGAGAAAGCATAAAATACAATAAAACAAGATGAGATAGACTAAAATAAGAAAGACAAACAAATAAAATAAAATAAAGTACAATAAAATAAACTATAATAGAATAGGATACAACGAAATAAGCTAAATTACAGCAATTGTTTTTTTTTTTACTTCCGCCCCCATACTTAATTATATCTATGGCCTTCCGCTAACTTTGGAACTAAAATTTCTTCTTGAAAAGAACATGAGATTAGCCTAACCTTGAATTTTTTTTTGCTTAGGGTTTCCCTTATATTCGTTTGAATAAGCCTTAGTTTAGGGTTAGTATTATAACCTATATTAGCCATAAGTACGGAAGAAGTCTTTATTAAAATGAATTGTCAATAAAATTGTAATTAAAATGGGAATGCTGGCGTCGCCATTTATTTAGAAGTTACGTAGAGTTACCAGGTAAGGGGCCACTGAAAATCAGGTGCGTCAGTGGCCTTGGTTATTGAGGGTGGGAATAAGCACCGGGCGTCGCAACACCACCCGCGGCGCCCCCCTATATATATTCGGCCTTCTTTGTTTATTTTCCTTTTTGTTTTCTTTTAATTTTTCAGCGTTTTTTTTTTTGATTTTTGATTTTAGCGTTAGTAACCGGCCATGTCCGGTTCGGTAATTTTTTTTGCGTCAGTCTTTTTTTGAATTTGAATTTAAATTTTTGAATGTTAACGGTCTGTCCGGGACATCCGGTTCGGCCGGACGTTGTTTTATTTTGTATTGATAAGCGTTTTGAGTCGGTCTCTGCGCTTCTGTCGGTTTTTTTTTTTTTTGAATTTGACAGCTGCTAGTTTGATAGGCATGATATGACTTTTTTTCTGTTTATGGCGCAGGAACAGTAAGGTTGGCAAGTACCCGCCCCAGCCGACAATGACTAGCCATTGCGCACCACCACATCATGCCGACCGCCTTCCTTACTGCTTCCACCGATAATGCGATCCCATAACAGATGGCGCCCAACGTGGCACCTGAGGCGCTGGTCTCAGTGGTCAGTTCGGGCAACGTGTGAAGTTGACCATTCCACCAGTCCGAGGTGGGCAGCCACAGAAGCAGCCACCTGCGTTGCGGTGGAATGGTTGACGGATCAGGTTGTCCGGACTGGTCATTGAGGGCAGTAGTCGAAGGCGTCACTAGACTTCACGTCAGTTATCCGGATTTTTGTATTTCACCCGATGAGGCAGTGCTGAACGCACTTAGTTTTTGTAAGTGGGATTCTAGTTTGCCGGAATGTGGTCCGTTAGTCGGCTTTGGAAAATATTTGTCCGCTAATTGGGTTTTTTTTTTGTAATGTTTAAATTTTTTTATAACTTTTTCTTGCCGAATTTGTGTTGTTAATGTGAGTGCGTGTGTGTATGCGGTGAAAGAACCCCAGCTCATCCCAAGTCCCAGGTGGTAGTTTAGAATACCACCTGGACTGTGACGGGTTGAGCTGGGATTCAGAGTGGCACTCCTTCCTGTCCCACCAGACTGGGGAACGGTTTCGAAACCGCTCCACCCATTGCGGCGGAGGCAGGAGGGGTGTCCAGCGAGAATGGACGGGAGGCCTCAACACCCCCAGCCAGTCCCAGGGGCGAGCCCCTGCGTTTCGGCTGGGCGTGTTGAGACCAACCCGTGTGTGCCTGGTACCGACCCTAGTGGCCCCAACCAGTCTCGGAGGGGGGCCTTAAGACCCCCTCGCACTGCGGTTGGGAGCACTAGGGACAAGTATGAATGGATTTGTGTTGTTTTTTTGAGCAAAACATTTTTTTTGCCTGTAGTCCGAGTGCCTTCGGGAAGGGGATGCTAGCATTCCCATTGATTATATAAAACATATATATAACTAATCATTTTTTTTGCAGCTTGATTTTTTTTGTACGGCTATCTATTAAGTAATTATTATTTGCGAGTTTTTTTGTATTTCCTCGCGCACCTGTAGATATATATATATATATATAAAAATTTTTTTTCCTATCAATCATCGCTAGGTATACTAGGTGAAGGGGGTGGACTTTAACTTTTTTTTCTCCCTCCAATCCCTAACTGCCTTACGCAGCAAAAGTTTTTTTTCCTCTCCAAAACTACGACAAAACTAGTTACCTTTTTTTTATTTTTTTTTCACCGGACTATGTCGCGCGAGCAGTCGTACGGCCAACCGGGCCGAAATACTCCGTTTGGGAGTGCGGGAAGCTTTCGGGGGAGCCAGAACCGGGTCGGTAATAATAGGGGGGCTTTCCCCAAGGCCAGGAGTCCCTTGGTGGTGCACACCCCAGTAGGTGCACCATATGGAGATCCCGCGGGAACGAATATGGGCTCGGACCTGAATGACCCTCGCGACAAACTGGACAGACCTGGAAGCACCAGTAATCCGAATGCGCCCCTATTAAACGCGCATGATATCTCGGGGCTAATGACCAATGTGTCGACCTACGCTCCAGATGGAGCTGGTGCTTTACAACCTAATTATGGAATGGGAAATATAAGAGAAGCTGCAAGTGACCGGACGAATACTCCAGGGATCTAGAACGAAGCTACTCGTGGAGGCTCGTGGGTGGACGTGCTACACCAACTGTTCCAGGCTTCGCAGGAGGAAATGCGGAGAGAGATGGGGTCAATCAGAAACAATATGGACCAGCTCAACGCCGCCCTCGAATCTGCGCAGTAATCAGCGAATCAGAACCGGAACGCCAATAGGATGGACCGTAACCCGCTCCAAACAGTAGTACCACCAATGTACCCTGCACCAAGCAGCATAGTAGTGAAACCGCAGGAGTGGAAAATCGCGTTCGACGGCACTGGGAGCGTAGCCGATTTCCTTTTTAAACTGAACACCTTGTGTGAGCGCACACAATGCCCGGACGAACAAATAATGGCTAGTTTCCACCTGTTTCTTTCCGGGCGGGCCGAAGAATGGTACTGGCTTTTCACGAAACAAAACCCAAACGCGACTTATGCCTTTTTATTCTACTCATTGAACAGAGAGTTTGGCACTTTGAAAACTGACCACGAGACCATGATGGAGATCTCCTTGCGGAAGCAAAAAGTAAGTAAGTGCTATGACGTGTTCCACACGGGCATAATCTCCTTGAACGCGCGCTTAAGCGAACCCATGTCGGAGCTTCTACTGATTGACATTATAAAAAGAAACGTCAACAGTAGCCTTAAGCTGATGCTTTTCAACGCAGATGTAAGGACCCTTCATGATATACGCGATGTAGCACACAGAGGTGAACAAGTGCTGAAAGAAAGCAAGCTGTTGGGAGCCACTTACCCAGGGAGGCATATAAACGAAGCACGCGTGACAGCCCTGGACATAAGGATGGAAGGCGAGGACGGCGAAATGGATCCACAGATAGAGGCGGTGGAATATCGACGCAACAGGAAGCCAGAGTATTCGGGAATCCAATGCTGGAATTGCCAGGCAATGGGCAACTCATACATATACTGCGAGGAACACATTCAAAATCCTTTCTGTTTTAAATGTGGGTATAAGGGTGTATTTACTCCTAAATGCCCTAGGGACCATCGCAGGCAGGGAAACTAGTACCCGAGCGAGAAGGCGGGGGAACCTCGTTCGGCTTCATAGCTCCCACACCAGCCGGTGCTCGAGATGTCGTCCCGTGCACCGAACCAGAGGGTGAATCTCTGCATGGAGGTGGTGAGCTTCCGAGGTGCAGTAGTACCCTGGCAGAAGAGCCCTCAAACGTGATAATAACTTACCCTGACAGTACGGACAATTCGAATAGTTCTGAATCCGAGAGCCAAACGTCCTCATCAGCGATGGGCGAGCCGACCAGAATTCTGCAACGCCAGCATAGGGATGTCGCTTGCCAAACGCATTTTCCACCAAACCTAGAAGAAAGGGAACATAGGTATGAACCAATAAGACATACCATTGTAAGATGACCATCGTAGTCATCTCTTTTCTTACGCTTAACATTGCACACGCTGCAGACATGCAGCTTCGCAACACGTATAAAGCTGTGGAAAATTTGTCGGTTACTCACTGGTCTACACACACACTAACTTGTGATTGTAATGAAAACAAAATGTTCACTCGTATTGTGATACAATGTTTTAATGTTTTATTTAATAAAGTTATTTTTTCAAAATATAAAAAAGAGGCGGACTACACTTATATGTGTATATTTAATTTAATTAATTTTCACGAGACAGGCACGACCGTTCAGCTTCAATGCGCGTAATTTAATTGGCGTCATTCAAAGTGACGTTTGTTAAGGTAACCCTCATTGTGAGTGATTGGTGTGGCCAAAAAGATTGACGTGGTTAATATTTAATGATTGATGTTATGGTCACTCAACACTTATCATAAGGGTTGCCTTACATCATCCCCCTTTGGAAAAGAAGAATTGGCCAAATTCTTCTGTCCCAAAAGCGATGTAATTAATTTTAAAAGTTTAAGACTGTTAAACTAAATGTAAATCTACATCTATGTCTAGATCTAAATTAAGAATTAAATTCTAAAGTCTAATTCTAAAGTAGGACTTAAATTTAATTTTTATAATTAAAAAAAAATTTTTTTTTGTGTTTTAATTCTACTGTATGAATTAAGTTCTTAATTTTTAATGATTGTTTAAATTTATTTGATTTCATTATCTTTTTTTTCTCAAATTTGTAATAAAAAAATTATTTCTAATTTAACGATAGAAATTAACTTTAAATTATCTTTGAGTTTAAAAATTTAATTTAATTAATTTTTCTTATTCTATTTTTATGTACTATTTTTTTTCTTTTTCGTTTCGTCATCAATTAACTTGACGTTTACACCGGCAATACCTATTACGGTATAAGGACCAATATAGATACTACTGTGCTTGTCGCGGGGTTCTTTTTCAAGCAATACCTTGATATATCCGGCTTGATTTTTTTAATTTCTGTTCTGTAACGGCTTTTTTTTGCTAATTCGTGAGTTTTTTGAAAACGAAATTTAACTTCTTTCGAATAGTTTTCTATGTTATAAATCGGGTCTATGTTATCGGTTTGCAGTTCCTGTGGTAAATTAGCTGCTTTGCCAAAGACTAATTCATATGGTGAGAATTTATTATCGAATACTGTGTTTGTTGTTGTGTTGTGAAGAAAAGTGAAATATTTCAAGTAAACATCCCAGTCGGAAAAATTGGGATTTAGAAAAGATCTTAAATATTCATTGAAAACTCTGTGATTTCGCTCTACTGTGCCAAGAGTTTCATGATGGTACGCTGTGGAAAATTTATGTTCTATTTTTAATAGTTTTGTTAACTCTGAAAAAATTTCATTTTTGTATTCGGTACCTAAATCAGTTTTGATTGTTTTCATAATGCCATATATTAGTATGAAATTTTCAAAAATAGCTGATGCAACCGTTTTTGCACTTTTGTCAGGTATCGCAATCGTTACTAAGTATTTGCTGAGATCGCATATAATGGTTACAGCGAACTTGTTACCATTATCGGATTGAGGTAGGGGTCCTATAGTGTCAATGACAACAATGTCGAATGGCTTACATGGTGTTTCGGTTAGGACTAAATTTTCTTTTGTTTTTGGCTTAACCTTATTCAAAAGACATTTTTCGCAGTTTTTAACAAATTTCGCTATATTGCGCGTCATGCCTTTCCAATAATATTTGGTTCTGAGTTTTGCATAAACTTTTTTGCTACCGAAATGTCCTCCTAAAATTGGGTCGGTATGGTAAATTGTTATTAATTGTTGTTTTTTGTCTTCGTCTGTCACAGTTTCTACGGGTTCGGTTAGGACGATTTCTAAATGTTTTAAAATTTTATTCCCAGTGGTTTTCAGATCTGATATCGAAAAATATTTAAAAAGATTATCATTTTTTTGCAATTCAATTATATTAATATTGCGCTTGCCAGCTTCTTTTTGTAGCTTCAACAGTAATTCATCTAAATGTATTATTTTGTTAGCACACGCAACCTTAATTAACTCAATCTTTTTGTGTTTTAGATGCGCATTTAATTCAAAATTCGTAATTTTACCACTTTTATCATAACTTATTTGGGATTTTACTCTGGGTATTTTCTTTGAAAAGTTGTTTGAAAAATTATCATAAACTTGTAATTTTATGTTTTCTTTTACTTTTTCTTCTTTGAGTATTTCTTGTTGCGTTAAATGTTCTTGTTTTGTCTGTGATCTTGTCTGTACTGCTAAAATTGATGTTCCTGAATTTTTAATTTCTTCTATTGTGATGCGAGAGAGTGCATCTGCTCCTACGTTCGTTTTACCTTTTATGTATTCAATAGTGAAGTTGTATTCTGCCAGTTCAAGTCTGATACGTGAAAGTTTTGAAGAGAGATCTTTCATATTGAACAAGTAAACTAATGGACGATGATCGGACTTGACTGTAAAGTGTGTGCCATATACGTATGGTCTGAACTGTTTTATTGCAAAAAATATAGCTAAAAGCTCTAACTCAATTATTGATTTCTTTTGTTCTGAATTATTAAATGATTTGGACGCGAAACAAATTGGTAAGTCAATGCTATCTTTATTTTGACTTAAAATGGCACCACAACCAATTTTTGAAGCGTCGACGGTAATTATAAATTCCTTTTTGAAGTCTGGGTATTGGAGAATTTGAGGAGAAATTAAAGATTTTCGAAGTTTTTCAAATGCTATATCACATGACTCATCCCTTTAAATTCTACTCTTTTCCTGCTAAGTTTATTTAAAGGTGCTGCTATGGAAGCAAAATTTGGTATAAACCTTCTGTAATAATTGGCGAATGCCACGAATCGTCTTACTGCATCTTTATCGCAAGGTTTCGGATATTTCTTTATTGCAATTATTTTGGAATCGTCTGGAAGTAGACCTTTTGACGAACATTTGTGTCCTAGGAAAGTGACTTCTGAACGCATGAAGTTGCATTTTTCGGGATTTAGACGCAAATTAAATTTTTTGCATGTTTGAAAGACTTGTTCTAAATTTTTAAGATGGTGAGCTTCGCTACACCCAATGACTATAAGATCATCGACATATAAAGAGGCTTGGTTTGGAGAAATTCCTGGAAAGGCAATTGACATCATTCTTGAGAATGAATTCGGAGCTACGTTTAAACCGAATGGTAAAACTTTCCATCGAAAAGCACCACGATCAGTGCTGAATGAAGTGATGTCTCTAGAATCTTTATTTAATGGGATTTGGTGGAAACCTGAATACAGATCCAATGTAGAAAAATATTTGGCTCTGCCTAGATTATCAAGAATATCATCTATTCGTGCAAGTGGGAATTTGTCTGCTATCAATTTTTTGTTTACGGCTCTTAAGCCAACACACATCCTGTAGGATTTCTGTCCATTTGGATTTTTCTTTGGCACAAGTATCAATGGACTATTATAGTTGGAATAGCTGTGTTCTATAAGATCGTTTTGCAATAAACTATCAACTTGTTTATTAATTTCCTCTCTCTGACAATATGGTAAACGGTAATTTTTTTTGTAAACAGGATTTTTATCTGTCAATCGTAGTTTCTGTTCATAAAAGTTGTTAAGTGTCATACGATCGGTCTTTAGTGCAAAAATATCTTTTAGACATAAATCGAGGAGTTTTGGTTTGGCATAGTTTGGCATTTGTTTTTCTAAAATTGATTTTAATTCCTCTGACCTTTTCGAATTTTCTGAAAGATCATTGATTTTATACACGTTGTAGTTGGTGATTTCATCCGTAACTATGTTACAATTTCTTACGTATTTTACCTCGTCAGTGACGTTTAAAACCTTTATTATCGGATTGTTAGTGTCAACAATACACTTTGCGGTGAACACACCACTACAAATTACCTGTGCGTCTATAAAAACTGGATGTTTAGATTTTTTCAGCTTAAATAAGCGATAAACTTCGCATCTAGGAGGAATTACCAATGTATTATCGGTTGTATTATGTAAAATTGAAATTTTATGAATATTTTTGCCAATGCCAATTGTTATGCTCTCGTTTGCATAGTCTATTATGCAATTGTATTTTTTCAAAAAGTCTTTGCCTAAAATACCATCTGACGGTATGTTGAATTTGTCATCTACTACATTTAGAGTATGAGGAATTGAAAAATTTGAATAAAAAAGTTCTGTTTTAATGGTACCCAATGTTGAAACTGTATTTGTCGTAACACCCGTTATATTTATAGTATTGTTGTTATTTATAGAAATATTTTGTTTTAAACTTGAAAGTTTTATAATTGATATATCAGCCTGTGTATCTACTAAGAAAGTGCATGTTTTAAAAGAGTCATTGCAATTCAGTTCGATAAAATCTGAGTAGTTCAGGTTTAAACAATAAATTGATTTATTTTGAAAAACGTTATTTAATTCAGATTCTGGTCCCCCAGTGTTCGTTCCTGAGGGCCGTTGGCGTTTAAAGTGCGAACACTAGCGTTATTTGTAGTATTTGAATGTCGATTGTTGTTGTTACTGTTGTTATTGCTGTTGTTTCTGTTTACGGGCCTGCTATTGTTATTTCGAAAATTACTATTACTTCGCGAGCCATAATAATTGTTGTTGTTATGCCTATAATTGCTATTGTTGTTTCTGTTAAAATTGTTGTTGTACCTCGAAAAGTTGTTCCTGTTATATTGATTTGACCTGAAGTTACCTCGAAAACTACTATTTTGCCTGTTATAACGCGATCTAAACCCTAGTACCTGCCTTTCACTTGTTTGGTTATTTTGTTCTACGATCATTTTCGCAACTACATCCTTAGAATCAGTAAACGTAGTTGACGCTAAAATTGATTTTACTAGGTCTGAGCGAGTGTTAAGCCGACAAACGTTGACGGTTTGTTCGACTGCCATTTCGTGCGCTTTTTCCTGAGTCGTTCCTTCTATAACTAATGATCGTTCTAAAGCATCGGAGAGTTCCTCAACACGTTTGGCGAATTCGGTATGATTATTATTAAAAACTTTTAACGATGCAATTTTTCCTGCAACAACTTTTGAGTTGTCAGGTTTTATTCTACCTTTTAACGCATCTTTTATCTGTTGAATTGTTGTTACTTCATTTGGAATTGCCTTACGCGCTTTCCCTTCTAACTTGGATTTTATAAACGAAATGAAAGTATTTGTCAAATTTTCTTCCATCAAATCTTCTATCAAAACTATTTTATCTATAAAGGATGCCAGTGAAAGCGGATCGCCGCTGTAGTTTTCTCTAATTATGGATGCACACATAGTAATAAAAGTTTTATTTTGCTCTGGAGTCGCCATTGTTGGTTGTTCTTCGCTAATTGTATCTAAATTATTATTGTGAAGTGAATTGGAAAATCCAGGGAAATCCTCAAGAAAAAATACGGGCTTTTTTTAATAACACTGGCTTTGTATGCTGAATTTGTCGATGCGTCAGACAATTCTTCCTCAGTGTCAAAATCAGAACCTGATTCGCTTTCTTGTATTAATTCAGAAAGATTTTTGGGTATTTTTATATTGCAGTTAATTCTAGAAAAACATTTAGTGAGTTGTTCTCTGCACTTTGACAAGATTTCGATTATTGAACTAGGCTTATCACGATTTTCAAAATATGAATTTACTTGTATTATAATTTCGTTATAGCCTTTAATTAAAGCATCTTCATATTCTATTGACTTTTCGCTGAGATTGATCGGTTATTTAAAACTCGTTTAGTAACTTTAGTGAGATTAGAGCGTAAACTTTTGAAATTGGAATCAAAATCTGACATTTGACAACTGACATCTGAAAACTTTATTACATTTATTGAAAATGTTTACCTCCGTGGCAGAAAAAAATGTTTCATGAAAAAAAATTCGGAAAAATGTTAAGATCCTACACCGTTAATCTTAACATTTTTCCGAATTTTTTTTCATGAAACATTTTTTTCATACATTTTTTGTTTATACACAATTTATATACAATTTGAAACTATTCATTCACTGTGTAATTGTGGTATGCAATTTAAAAAGAAAAAAAATTTTTTTTGTAAAATCAGAGAATATTCGAAATATTCAAAATCGATGAGTTAATTGGTAAATGGTAAAGATTCGCATATTCAAAGGCACTGTATTTAAGACTTATTTTGTAAATGCAAGTGAATGTTGAAATATTTTAACCGCACTGTATTCGTTTAATAATGCAAAGAGAAAAAAAACTGTTGGACTATTTGAAAGACATTGTATATGATGCACAGTTTGAAAAGAGTCGAAAATGTAAAACATGTTGAAATATTTGGAATACACTGTATTCGTGTGATGCTTCGAAGGAATTGTTAACTATTTGAATGGCACTGTATTTGTTGAGAAAAATATGTAAATGTTTATGATATTCACTAGGGGGACTCATGATAGCATATAAACTTATAAGGTGTAAAATTATATCCATTTACACACGCGGTTATATGAACGCACCTAGTAATACTCTTGATAAACTTGATTGTTTTTCAGCTGTATTATTTCCAAAAAATTTTTTTGATTGTTATACAAATTAAAAAATACCAAGATTAAGTGGAAAATCAAAACTGAAACGCCTTTACTTGCTGATGTTGGAGATTTTTGATGAAAATGCCGTCTGTAATGTCTGCAAGGTTGCATTCCTTTGAGTTTACCGTGTTTACACAATGAAATGTGCGCGTAAATTTATACAAATTGTGTAAATGATTTTTCATACAAAATTTGACAGCTCGTGCGTAAACTAGATAAATTTATACGTTTACACATTTTATAAGGCATTTATACGGTTACATGAGTCCCCCTACTATGTTCAATTTCCGAAGAAATAATTGGAAAAAGGGAAAAGCAAGCTTTCACCGATAAAATAAATTTTCACCATTACCATTATGTGACTGTAGCCTGTCTATATTGATATTTGAAGTCAATGAGAGATTTCAAAATTGATTAGCTTTGAATAATTATCGCAAAATTTTGGCGAAAAGATTAGATATTTTTGGTATTATACATATAAAATTGATGTATAATTTGCGTTTCAAAAAGGTTTTAAAAAAAATGTGTAAATTTGAAAAAATATTTTTCCGATTGTATTTATTACGAAGCAGTGTTCGCATTTAAAATAAAAAAAAATTCAAGTTCCATGTTAATGTTTGAAAAAGAAAGAATATAGTAATATATGCGTGATAATATGCATGTGGTGGCCGTATATTTAAAATTATTTTTAATGTACATTCAAAAAAGTTTTTGATATTTAAATGTTTAGAGAAAAAAATGTGTTGCTACATGCGCAGTATACAAATGGTTAGAAACAAAGTGTCAATTTTTGTTGCTACATGCATAGTATACAAATGTTTATAGAAAAAGTACATATGTACAAAGGCAAAAGTGTCAACTTGATTTGCTACATGCATAGTATACAGCAGGGATGCACCTTAACGTTAAGCTAATCGTTTATCAAAAAATTTCCACCGTTTCCGTTGAAACACTTCGAAATATTATCGATAAAGAAATTATCAAGATAAATTGTATCTCGTTTTTAACCGAAACGAAAAGCTTTCGTTAACGTTAAAAACGTTAACAAAAACGTGATACTTTATGTTTGAATTGTGCTGGCAATGCTATAGCCATGGTGAAGCCGTAAGGTGGCAACAACGAGCGCACATACACACACAAACTCCATGTAATTTGTTTGTGTAATTCGTTGGTGGTAATGTCAAACATACTCTGAGAAATGTTCGTACTGTCAAAATTCATGAGAAAAGTTGCAATCAGCCTGGCTAATGCTTTCACCTTTAATGACTCCGCCATCAATCAGCTTTGCCAGCATAGTTTGAAATTAATAATCAACATAAACGATTTGATTTCGTTTTGATATGGCAGAAAACGAAACGAAATCACTTCGTTAATTTGACGATCTTAACGTTAATAAACGAAACGAAATGACTTCGTTTCGTTTATTAACGTTGATTATCGTAACGAAATGATATCGTTTCGTTGGTTAAGCATGCCTGGTATACAGGTATTGAAGAAGATTACATACAGAAACAAAGTGTCTATTTGTACACAGAAATGAAATATTAGATATATACGTATGTTCTAATCTACTCTACTGTACCGCTCTTTGTGTTTTCCTGCTTACTGGTGTATGCGTTGTTGGTATTTTTCCGCTCCTTGCCTATGTAGCTGTTGCCGTCCAAAGTGATTCTGTTGCCGACTGGTTTTTTCTTCTCGCTTTTGTTATGTATGCTTTTCTGATTGATTTTATGGTATTGAGTAACTGGCATGATTTTACCGCTATTAACTGTAGTGCGTATTAAAGACTTAGCGGGTGGCTGTGATTTATGGCGTGGTACAGCATTTTCAAAAGTTCAAAATTTCTGTTCGATATGTATATATGTATGTATGCAACTTTTGTTTGTAAAAGTATATGTAATTTTGGTTTTTATTTACCATTTAAAAGTTTTTATTGAAATTGTATTAATTTTTGTAGTTTATAACTTTTTTTTTGTATGTTTTGGAAATTTTATGATTTTTTTGTAGGTTTTGAAATTTTATGCCTTTTTTGTAGTTTTTGAAATTTTATAATTTTTTTTGTAGTTTTTGAATTTTTATGATTTTGTATTTTTGAAGTTTTATTGAAAATTGTTTGTAGTCTTTTTGAAATTTTGTATTTAATTTTTTGTAGTTTTTTTTTTGTAATTTGTAAAAAAAAAATTTTTTTGTAGTCTTTTTGTAATTTTGTAATTTTTTTGAATTTTTTTTTTTGAAATTTTGTAATTTTTTTGTTTTTTTTTCAAATTTTATAATTTTGTATTTAGATTTTGTATTTTGAAATTAGAGTTTATTCCATGTAGTTTTGAAAGTTTTGTTACAATAAACTTTTTTGTACTTGTAATTTTGTGAAAATTTTTTTTTGTGTATTTTTTTTGAAATTTTATATATATTTTTTATATTTTTTGAAATTTTATAATTTGTAGAGAAATATATGTTTAATTTAGGTATTACTTCGTGTAATTTTGGAAATTTTTCCGTATTCGCACAACCACCACGCGCTATTTTTGCACTACCACCACGCACATATTTTTAGGTTAAGATCTATTAATGTCTTTTGGCTTTATGTTGCGGGGGATTTTTCCACTTCCCCGGAGCCGTTTTTCCGCAAGCGGAGTCACGGTCGCCATGTAAGATGACCATCGTGGTCATTTCTTTTCTTACGCTTAACATTGCACACGCTGCAGACATGCAGCTTCGCAACACGTATAAAGCTGTGGAAAATTTGTTGGTTACTAACTGGTCTACACACACACTAACTTGTGATTGTAATGAAAACAAAATGTTCACTCGTATTGTGATACAATGTTTTAATGTTTTATTTAATAAAGTTATTTTTTCAAAATATAAAAAAGAGGCGGACTACACTTATATGTGTATATTTAATTTAATTAATTTTCACGAGACAGGCACAACCGTTCAGCTTCAATGCGCGTAATTTAATTGGCGTCATTCAAAGTAACGTTTGTTAAGGTAACCCTCATTGTGAGTGATTGGTGTGGTCAAAAAGATTGACGTGGTTAATATTTTATTTATGGTCACTCAACACTTATCATAAGGGTTGCTACACCATTTTCGAACAATACCCGGTATCGGACAATATTTTGAAGTGTAGGAAGAGATACCACAGGAGAGTACAGGAGCGAAGACTGCTGCAAGCCACCACGCTAACGCTTACAGAGGATGAAAGGCCTCTCGTAAAGGCCAAAATTAAAGATAGTTTTCTTGTAGGGCTGTTGGACTCGGGAGCCAACGTCTCCATCTTAGGGAAAAATGGATTAGAATTCCTAGAGGATAACGGCTTCGAATATCAGCCCTTACATGCGTTCGTATATACCGCGGGCGGCAACAAGCAAATAATTTTAGGCTCAGTATCCCTACCAATCACCTTCAAAAATATCACAAATGTTATTCGTTTTTACCTTGTTCCCTCATTGCTCCAAGAAGCGTATTTCAGGGTAGATTTTTGGAGAGCATTTGCGTTAGCTCCCGAAATATTCCCAAGCGTAGAGTGCATAGAGATTAGACTTGAAAAGGAAGAGGAACTTAACCTCCATGAATTGTCACCAGGCCGGAAATTAGAATTGCCAAAGGTCATCGAGACGTTTCCTTCGTACGAGAAGTTAGGCCTAGGGCAAACTAAATTAGTGGAGCATCACATCGACACCGGTGATGCCGTTCCCATAAAAAGCAAACATTTCCCTCTTTCGCCACCGAGGCAAGCCGAAGCTTTTAGCGAACTAGACAGGTTACTCGAATTAGGAGTTATAGAAGAATCAAACTCCCCGTGGTGTAGTCCTGTAGTACTGGTCCGGAAACCAGGTAAAGTTAGGCTGTGCATAGATTCTAGGAAGTTCAACGCGGTGACTAAGAAAGACTCGTACCCCCTGCCCCATATCAACGGGTTATTGAGCAGACTGAAGGATACGCATTTTATTAGTGGCATTGATCTGAAGGACGCGTTCTTCCAGATCAAATTGACAGAGTCCTCCAAGGAAAAAACAGCATTCGCAGTTCCGGGGAGGCCTCTGTATACCACTTCAAGGTAATGCCATTTGGCCTGTGCAATGGACCGCAGACTATGAGTAGGCTGATGGACAAGGCAATCCCTTCGCGTCTGCGAGAGAATGTCTTTGTCTACCTGGACGACCTGATGGTATGTAGCACTAATTTTGAGGATCACCTGAAATTGCTAGCGGAAGTGGCCCAATGTTTGAGAGACGCAGGGCTGACAATAAACGTGAAGAAAAGTAAATTTTGTCAGAAGGAAATACGCTACTTAGGGTACTTGAAAGGCAGCGGGTGCCTGAAAGTCGATCCGGGGAAAATAGAAGCAATGCAAAACTTCCCGATCCCTAAATCCCCTCGGCAAGTGCGTAGGTTTGTGGGCATGGCGAATTGGTACAGGGCGTTTATTACCAATTTTGCTGACTTGGCAGGTCCATCGACCGACTGTCTCCGTAAGTCAGCAGGCCCGTTCAAGCTTAGCTTCGAAGCTATAGAGGCCTTCGAAAAGCTAAAAGTAGCTTTGAGTTCCGCCCCTGTCTTGGCCCAACCAGACTTTTCAAAGGAATTCGAAATACAATGCGACGCTTCCAAAATAGGTGTTGGCGGAGTGTTGTTCCAGGTCGATGACGAGGGCGCTGAGCATCCGATCGCGTTTGTGTCGAAAAAACTGAATAATGCTCAACGCAATTACACGGTAACCGAGCTGGAATGTCTCGCCGCCATAATCAGAGTGAAGCGTTTCCGAACCTATGTTGAGGGATTACCGTTTCGTATTATCACGGACCACTCCAGTCTCAAGTGGTTAATGACACAAAAGGACTTGAGCGGGAGTTTGGCGAGGTGGTCGCTCTTACTGCAAAGATACGAATTTAAAATGGAACATCGTAAGGGCACCCTGAATGTAGTACCAGATGCGCTGCCGCGGTTTGATGCCGATGAGTTGTCTTTCACTACCACACCCGGGGAAATAGATTTAGTCTCTCCCGAATTTAGCAGCAACGAATATTTAGACTTAATTCGGACCGTCACCGAAAATGAGGAATCGCTTCTGGATTTACGAGTGGTGGACGGGGTAATTTTCAAACGAGTTAAATTTCGTAAGGGAGTGGAAGGGGAAGAAGACTCGCTGTGGCGTTTGTGGTTGCCAAAAGGGTTGACTGAGGAAGCAGTGAGATTAGCACATGACGCTAACCGCAGTTAACATGGCGGGTGGCAGAAAACCTTAGAACGTGTTAGGCAGAAGTACTTCTGGCCGTAGCAGGCTAAGGACGTCAGGGACTACGTCCAGCGTTGTGACACCTGCAAAGCTGTAAAACCCACTAATCAGCAGTCGAGACCGCCTATAGAGAATACCTTTGCATCCGAGAGGCAATTTCAGCGATTGTATTGCGATTTCCTAGGGCCGTATCCGAGATCTAAGCGGCGAAATCAATTTCTTTTCATAGTACTAGACCATTTTTCAAAATACGTTTGGCTAAAGCCCATGCAGAGAACCACCACTGTAAACGTTATAAATTACTTCGCTTCAGAAATTTTCCCAGCTGTAGGGGTCCCTGAATTTATTCATAGTGACAATGGCAAGCAGTTTATCTCGAAGGAAATGAACCAATTTTTAGTAAATTACGGGGTGACGCACGTGAGGACGGGGTTATATTCTCCCCAAGCAAACGCATCCGAGCGCGTTAATAGAGAAATTGTTTCGAAGATTAGGATTTTCCTGAAAGATAAACCTGACCATACCGATTGTGATAAGCATATACCCGAGATTTTATCAGTTTTGAGAAGCGATTTTCATACGGCGATTCAGTGCTCTCCATACTTTGCATTATATGGCCAAAATATGGTCCAACATGCCTCAACGTACAAAATTTTAGAGAAGCTCGGCAGCCTTCGGGAAGACCAAGTTACGATAGTAAGTAGAGCTGACAAGTTGACCAATATTCGTGAGCAGATCCGTAGAAATTTAGATCAGGCCAAGGATAGGGGAGTAACCACCTATAACAAGCGCTCTAGGTAAGTCAACTATAAAGAAGGTCAGGAAGTTTTTCGGAAAAACTTTGCCTTAAGTAACTTCAAACAGGGCATTAACGCCAAATTGCTACCAAAATACCTAAAGTGTCGCGTGCTTCGAAAAATAGGCAAGGCACTGTATGATCTCGAAGACCTAAACGGGAAATTGATAGGTCGCTTTCACGCTTCGGATATTCGTCCTCAATAAACCAACAAGAACGGTTTTATGCCAAATTACAATTTGATTTTTTTTTTATATATACCTACCAATTGGACCTTTTTTTTTGTCTGGGCGTCGGGGACATCTCGCCCAGTATTCTCCTCGAGCACTGACCTCATAGGATGTTCACACGCATACTCACCGAGTACCGTGAACCCCCTGGCAGTCCACGCTTAAGTCGGACTAGCCTTTCGGAGTTTGGACGAGTTCTCCAGATCAAAATGTCTACACCTTTTTTTTTGTTTTGCATTCCGGTGGGAGCGATAACCACTAGAAATCATCTTTCGGAGTTTTGACGAGTTCTCCATAACAAATGTCTGATTGCCGCAAAGCTCTTTAAACTAGGAAACAGAATTAATTCCCGATTTGACTAAACCTTTTTTTTTTGATGGACCTATGTTGCCCGGCTAGCTTCGTAGTAGGACGTTGAGACTCTTATCTCAGGGGTGAGTCGTGCCCCACGTTGATTGGCATCGGAGGTCTCTGGCAGTGGCTTCCCACAGTGGATCCGGTTTCCTGTTCGCTTCATCGTCAGGTCTTCAAAGCGAAGCAGGTTTGTTACGGTCTGCTGCTACGGTCTACGGTTACGGTCCACTTGGGAGCGTGTTTGCGCGAGCACACCTAGTGATGGGGCGAAAGTGGCGATACCAAAAGTATCGAAAACAAGAAAAAGACAGATCGGCGATCACTAGCGAAAATTGCCACGAGTTTCCGGAAAAAATTTGGCGAAGGCAGAGAGAAAAAAAAACCCGCTATGATCGGTAGAAAATTTTATTAGCGAGGAAATTCTTAAACTGGATTTTCAACAGATTAGTAAATTTTGCGTTAATATTTCGCCAAAAAAAAAACAATACAATTTACTTGCAAACTATCTCTTTGTCAATTGATTATATTTTTGGACAAATCAGGACATATTTTCGAACGCAAAGTCATTAAGCACCAGCAGCAGCAGAGCAGGGCGCATATGTGGCTGAATTTTGGAATTGGAAACACGACGCCAGCCAGTGGTTGTAATTACTCATATACACACCCCACATTTGTGCTTAGAGAAAAATTTAAACAAAGCATGAAAATGGTTGCAATTTCGTATGCGAAGAGCTACTCGGCATTTTGGCAATAACCACAACAGCTCGGGCAAATCATCATGTTAACCAAATCGTGTGACGCACCGAAAAATAGCAACGAGAAGAAGCACCGCACCCACATTTCGAGCAGCAAAATATTAAAGAAATTGTTGAATACAGCAGCCAGCACCTCGTCGTCGTTAACTTCAAAATTTGTCGATGAATGCGCCTGTCAGCAAACCACAAATCTATACAACAGATAATATATTGGTAAACCATGAGCAGCGCTGTAACGCTCACCAATAGTTGGCAAGAGACACCAGCTCAAACTCGTTACCGCCAGTCGTCTTTATAACAACAACAACGACAGCAGCAGTTAGCAAATTATCCACTATAACTTCATCACCAACTGTAACCAAGTTGTTCCATTTTGTATCCTCATTGCTAATCACCTGCTATTTTTCGGCAGCTTGTTTGCTCTTCGTTACATTACTTTTCGATTTCGGTGTATGGAACAGTAAAAAGGGGGGCCGACTATTCAACTAAATGATTCAATTGAACTCAGCAACATCAACTGCAGCAACAACAACCAACAGATCCAGCCGTGACACTAAGTCCAGCACGAAGGCGGTGAGTTCGTTCCGGATAAACTTATGTTAGAATACGTGCCAGTTATACCCAGAGATAGACTAAAATAAGAAAGACAAACAAATAAAATAAAATAAAGTACAATGAAATAAACTATAATAGAATAGGATACAACGAAATAAGCTAAATTACAGCAATTGTTTTTTTTTACTTCCGCCCCCATACTTAATTATATCTATGGCCTTCCGCTAACTTTGGAACTAAAATTTCTTCTTGAAAAGAACATGAGATTAGCCTAACCTTGAATTTTTTTTTGCTTAGGGTTTCCCTTATATTCGTTTGAATAAGCCTTAGTTTAGGGTTAGTATTATAACCTATATTAGCCATAAGTACGGAATAAGTCTTTATTAAAATGAATTGTCAATAAAATTGTAATTAAAATGGGATTGCTGGCGTCGCCATTTATTTAGAAGGCACGTAGAGTTACCAGGTAAGGGGCCACTGATAATCAGGTGCGTCAGTGGCCATGGTTATTGAGGGTGGGAATAAGCACCGGGCGTCGCAACACCACCGCGGCGCCCCCCTATATATATTCGGCCCTCTTTGTTTATTTTCCTTTTTGTTTTCTTTTAATTTTTCAGCGTTTTTTTTTTTATTTTTGATTTTAGCGTTAGTAACCGGCCATGTCCGGTTCGGTAATTTTTTTGCGTCAGTCTTTTCTGAATTTGAATTTAAATTTTTGAATGTTAAAGGTCTGTCCGTGACATCCGGTTCGGCCGGACGTTGTTTTATTTTGTATTGATAAGCGTTTTGAGTCGGTCTCTGCTCTTCTGTCGGTTTTTTTTTTGAATTTGACAGCTGCTAGTTTGATAGGCATGATATGACTTTTTTTCTGTTTATGGCGCAGGAACAGGAAGGTTGGCAAGGACCCGCCCCAGCCGACAATGACTAGCCATTGCGCACCACCACATGATTCCGACCGCCTTCCTTGCTGCTTCCACCGATAATGCGATCCCATAACACAGGGAGCCCGCGATTTAGAGGTACTAAGACATTTTCTTTAATTCTGGAGAGTCTTTAGTTGTTCCATGTGCAAATTTTAAGCCGAATTTCAAAAGCAACGAATATTTATAATGATTTTTTGCCTGGGCCTGAGGAGACAATAAAAACATCAAACAAAAATGTGTTTCTCAGGGGGCCCGCGATTTAGAGGTACTAAGACATTTTCTTTAATTCTGGAGAGTCTTTAGTTGTTCCATGCGCAAATTTTAAGCCAAATTTCAAAAGCAACGAATATTTATAATGATTTTTTGCCTGAACGGAGACAATAAAAACATCAAACAAAAATGTGTTTCTCAGGGAGCCCGCGATTTAGAGGTACTAAGACATTTTCTTTAATTCTGGAGAGTCTTTAATTGTTCCATGTGCAAATTTTAAGCCGAATTTCAAAATCAATGAATATTTATAATGATTTTTTGCCTGGGCCTGAGGAGACAATAAAAACATCAAATAAAAATGTGTTTCTCAGGGGGCCCGCGATTTAGAGGTACTAAGACATTTTCTTTAATTCTGGAGAGTCTTTAGTTGTTCCATGCGCAAATTTTAAGCCAAATTTCAAAAGCAACGAATATTTATAATGATTTTTTGCCTGACCGGAGACAATAAAAACATCAAACAAAAATGTATTTCTCAGGGAGCCCGCGATTTAGAAGTACTAAGACATTTTCTTTAATTCTGGAGAGTCTTTAGTTGTTCCATGTGCAAATTTTAAGCCGAATTTCAAAAGCCACAAATATTTATAATGATTTTTTGCCTGGGCCTGAGGAGACAATAAAACATCAAACAAAAATGTGTTTCTTAGGGGGCCCGCGATTTAGAGGTACTGTAGCATTATGCGTCATGCCCACCTATGCAATACATTTGCGGCATTACGCACCATGAACTTCTATGGCAATACATTTTAGTAATAGCATAATCATATTACAATATTATGCGACATTAATTACATTGACTTAACACAGCGGTTCGCTAACATCAATGGAATGCCGAATATGAAACCTTTGTGAGTTCACACCTAACAAATTCTGCCTAGTCACATACTCCGGTCAATACACTGCCGATCATCAATTTTAGTTTGTCACCAAAATATTTACATACAACCAATAATGTGAATTATCCATATATTCACATACAAACATTTCACATGAATATCAATCTGCTGACTTTGCATACAAATCTACATGTATGCATAGTACTAATACAAATGTACATGTATGCATAGTAGTAATACAAATCTACATGTATGCATAGTAATACAAATGTACATATTTTTGTTGTTATATCGGCCTACTGATTTGTAAGATCGCGGGTTCGAATCGAGCTCAAGGCCTAACAATAATAACAATAATAATGATATGCAGGATCTTTTCCTCCAGCAAGATCTTTTAGCACTTTTTGGTGATTTCTGATCAAGCTGGCAGGATCGCCATGAAATATTCGAAGTAAATGAAAATAATGTTTGACTTTGGAAGTCTGATAATAATTGAATTTATTAAAGAAATTCTTTCTCTTTTATAGCCAATTTCTTAACCTACACATTCATAAATATCCTAATACTAACAAACTAAAAATATGTACGATCGCGGGTTCGAATCGAGCTCAAAGCCTAACAATAATAACAATAATAATGATAAAAAATTATTGTTAGGCCTTGAGCTCGATTCGAACCCGCGATCGTACATATTTTTAGTTTGTTAGTATTAGGATATTTATGAATGTGTAGGTTAAGAAATTGGCTATAAAAGAGAAAGAATTTCTTTAATAAATTCAATTATTATCAGACTTCCAAAGTCAAACATTATTTTCATTTACTTCGAATATTTCATGGCGATCCTGCCAGCTTGATCAGAAATCACCAAAAAGTGCTAAAAGATCTTGCTGGAGGAAAAGATCCTGCCAGCTCAGAGCAAACATCAGCACAACTGCTAAAACGATCTGACTGGAAAAGTTCCTGCCAGTTCAACCTTTAAGCATAAAATATCATCTTGAAGGAAGATCCTGCCAGATCCTGCTAAAGATCTGAAAGACTAAAGTAATTAAAAGTAATTATCAAAATCCCAAAAAGGATTCAAATGAATTTTTTCGAAAACAACAATTTAATTGTTGGCAAGGATGCAAGTGACCCCATTTCACAAGAAGTTTGCTTGCAAGGATGCAAGTGATCCCATTTCACAAGAAGTTTATTTGAAAGGATGCAAGTGATCCCATTTTACAAAAAGTTTATAACAACGGGCGCATGGCAGCGAATGCATAATCGAGTGGAATATACACTTCGGATCCAAAAGGCACGCATGGCAGCGAATGCATAATTGAGTGGAATACATATTTCGGAAAAAAGGACGGTACAGCAACAATTCCAATCCTGACTAACATCAAACTGGCAGCTATATTATGTATATAAATCTTTATAATTTTTATTAGAATCAATTGAGCGGCCTCAAGGACGCTAAGCCATTAGCAAAAACGAAAGTTTTTGCTTAGGATTTTTGTTTTTCTTCATCTAGTAGGAATATTAATTAAAAAGAAAATTTTAAATATTAAAAGCTAAAGAAAATTTTTAACACTATCGATGAAAATGACATAGAAATTAATATTTTGTAAACTGAAAAAAAAAAAAAAATAATAAAATGCAAAAATTTGTTTAAGTTAACTAGATAACAAGTAAAATGGAATGGCTAGGACATTTACAAAAAAAAAAAAGACAGTCAGTTAACTTCCAATAGTTTCATCTATCCCTTTGGAAAAAGCCCATAGGACATTTTATAAATTTTTTTCAATGGAAAGGGACTTTCCAGGTTTTCCCCTCCAATGGTGGGACGAAAATACATTACACACTAGGGACCTAAAAAAGGAATTAGAAGGGTTAAATAAATGGTGGAAAATAATAGGAATGGAGAAAGAACCCACAATAGAAGATATAATAAATCCCACAACCAAGGAAGAATAAATAATGAGAATGATTATGAGAGTGTTCCCTGAAAATTCTAAATGTTAAGCTATAGTAGCACCTAATAATTTTTTTCTCTGAAAATTAAAATTTATTTTAAAATTTTTTATAAACTATATTACGCTAATAACCCTAATAAAAACATAGGATAAATAATAAAACCAAAATTTGATTAAAAATTAAACTTAGTTCATTTCTCAGAAAGATAATTATAGAAAATTTTCAGCATGGCTTGGTGGACAAAAATAGCCCAAGGCATAATGATAGCGATAGCTGGCTATGAACCTCTGAAGAGGAAATAGTTGACAACAAATTGATAAAATACAGACATATGGCTAGGTGCTTTAATATGCACGATAGGGCTATTAACCATAGCAATAGCCGCTATACTTAAAAACTATATGAAATTTAAATATAGGCAAATGAACAACGTGCAACAGCGCATCTAAAATTTTTTTTTTTTTCTACCCAAGTTTCCAAACTCAAAGCTGAGGAAGAGCAATAAACAATTGAAGTAAAATCTCAAATAGTAAGTCTCAAATGTTGTTGTTGTTGTTGTAGCGATAAGGTTGCTCCCCGAAGGCTTTGGGGAGTGTTATCGATGTGATGGTCCTTTGCCGGAAACAAATCCGGTACGCTCCGGTACCATAGCACCATTAAGGTGCTAGCCCGACCATCTCGGGAACGATTTATGTGGCCACATTAAACCTTCAGGCCATTCCCTCCCTCCCTACCCCCAAGTTCCATGAGGAGCTTGGGGTCGCCAGAGCCTCGTCTGTTAGTGAAACAGGATTCGCCGCGGATAGGTGAGGTTGACAATTGGGTTTGGAGAAGCTATATATTGCGCTGGCAACCTGAAAGGTTGCGCTACACAGCCCCTTGAATTTGGTATTTTAGTCGCCTCTTACGACAGGCATACCTACCGCGGGTATATTCTGATCCCCTAACCCGCTGGGGTAATCTCAAAATGTCACAATCGACAGTAAAGGCAGCCCTGCCTAAAGCGAACAGCAAATCAAAAATTTGCATAACATCTCTGAATGCTCCTGACACAAATAGTCATGAAGCAATAGAAAACTCTAGGACAGTGGAAATAAGCAAACCCTAAGAAACAAAATATACAAAAATTTTAAAAACCAGCTCATAACAACAAGCATGATGAAAATGTCACAACGAGAACCTATATACATATACATATATATTAAAGCGCTATATAAATTTGCAATAAAAGACTAGTCGCGCTCGTTTTCATCTTAGGATAGAAAAATGGTAGCGTAGAAAATTTTCAAGCAACCAGATTGTTGAGGAAGTTATTTACTTAGGACAATATTCGACCAGGCATAAAAGAAATGTCGGCAATCCAGGACTTGAAATTTATAAGGAAAACACAGTTGTCCTGAGGGACAAATTGGTGAAAATAATTGAATATTTACTGCAGTAGGCGAATTTATAAAATAATAATTGGTACTCAAGTTCTCTAAGATCAAATAATTGCACTAACCAAAGAGGTTGTGCATGTGACAATCCCGGTATAAAAATAAAAATAATTCTTCATAAAAGTCATGACGATTCTGTCTTGGTGGCCGCCGCAGAAATCGTATGACACATAAGGTCAAAGATATTGCTGGAAAATAGGGAATATCGAAAATATAAAAAGAACATTTAAAGATACGAAATTTTTGTTTTGCACTCACTGTACCTTCCACTTATCCATTAATAGAACTACTATCAATACATAGCTACCCCGCTCTTCCATCAGCAACCCCTCTATTGTCTACACAGTTTATTACAGATTTACCTTATTATGAATGAAAAAAAAAATGTCAAGTGAAAAAAAATTTTTTTTTTTCTTTCCTTGAATAATATGCGGAATGAGTTTAATAAAATAAAATGAATACAATCATTTATTGCCTAGGTCTCATAAGGTCATATTTTTACATATTAGGAAAATACTTTACTTTAACCCCAATAGATTGGAAAATATTAGTAGGAAAATATTTTTACTCTAACCCTCGGTAGATAGATAAACAATAAAAATTATTACGGTAACTTATATACATAGAAAAATTTCGATAGGAAAATAGTTTGCATAATTTACTAAACAATGATAGGAACAATAAAGATAAGGAAATAATAGTCCATAAAAATAGGCTTAAACCCACTTAAAACTTAAAAATAATCGTGAAATAAGCATTCCAATTTACTCGCTTAATTAATAAAAATTTCTAAAGACAAGGGGATTTTAAGTGAGTGCACACATTTAAAATCCGGCTGTAAAATAAATAGAATAAGTAAAATAATCGTTAAAATTTAAAATTTTTGAAAAAAAAAGATTTGTATAAAACATTGAAAAAATATATAAACAAAATGTAAAAATAATAAAATTATCAAGGTCAGCATATTAGAAACAAAGTATACAAACTCTTTCACTATAATATCAAGTTACAATAAAATACCAAAATCATTTAAAGTCATTTAAAATGCAAACAAAGAGTCTTATACAATTGTTCACAAAACAATTATATAATACTCTTTTTCTAAGGCGGATGGTGTAGCATTATGCGTCATGCCCACCTATGCAATACATTTGCGGCATTACGCACCATGAACTTCTATGGCAATGCATTTTAGTAATAGCATAATCATATTACAATATTATGCGACATAAATTACATTGACCTAACACAGCGGTTCGCTAACATCAATGGAATGCCGAATATGAAACCTTTGTCAGTTCACACCTAACAAAATCTGCTTAGTCACATACTCCGGTCAATACACTGCCGATCGTCAATATTAATTTGTCACCAAAATATTTACATACAACCAATAATGTGAATTAACCAAATATTCACATACAAACATTTTACATGAATATCAATCTGCTGACTTTGCATACAAATCTACATGTATGCATAGTACTAATACAAATCTACACGTATGCATAGTAGTAATACAAATCTACACGTATGCATAGTAACACAAATCTACATGTATGCATAGTAATACAAATGTACATATTTTTAGTTTGTTAGTATTAGGATATTTATGAATGTGTAGGTTAAGAAATTAGCTATAAAAGAGAAAGAATTTCTTTAATAAATTCAATTATTATCAGACTTCCAAAGTCAAACATTATTTTCATTTTCTTCGAATATTTCAGTACTAAGACATTTTCTTTAATTCTGTAGAGTCTTTAGTTGCTGCATGTGCAAATTTTAAGCCGAATTTCAAAAGCACCAAATATTTATAATGTTTTTTTGCCTGGGTCTGAGGAGACAATAAATACATCAAACAAAAATATATGTTTACATGAATCCGAAATCGTAAAGTTTTCGTGGTGACACTGATTAAGGTTCATCTTCAAAAAGTCTTCCAACAATAGCACCAACTCTATATCAAAGTCAAGATTATTTAAACGACTTCGATATCGGTACCGTGAAAAACGATTTTTTGCGATCTGAAGAAATCAACGAAATAATTCGTCGAGGTCACCAAAAGTGTCCTGTTATTTTTCCACGTGATTGTCATGACGAGGCATTTCCTATCTCGTTGTTAAACAGAATCTTGCCAAATGGAGAGAAAGTGGAGCGTGACTGGTTAGTGTGGAGTGCCAGTAGCAATGCTTTTTATTGCCTACCATGTCGCACCAATACTTTAAATCGACCTAAAATTTTTTCTGCGGATATTCGAAATTCCAGGTATGGAAGAAGCTATACGATAAACTGCCATCACAGGAAAATACTCAAGATTACATTAAATGTTATATTCAATGGTGATCTTTACAAAATCTAATTCAAAAGGAGACTACAATTGATACGCTTATCAATGACCAGCTAATCACTGAAACTCAAAAGTGGAAAGAAATTTTATATAGAATTTGGACATTACTTTATTTTTGGGTGAAAGAGGCCTAGCATTCAAAGGCGAATGTATATATCTTGGTGAACGAAACGATGGGAATTTTTTGGGCATCTAAGATCACATAAGCCAATATGATCCGATACTTAGAGATCATTTGGAGAAAGTTGGGATTTCACAACAGCAGCACAAACTTTTACAAGTTCACCATCTTTCCCCAGACATTCAGAAAGAGTTTATAGAAATTTGTGCAAAGCACGTGAGGGAAACTGCATATATTAAATCAAGGCAAGTAAGCCAAGTATTTTGCTATTATCGTTGATGCTATGGCCGATGCTAGTCACGTTAACTACGTTCATTTTGCGCTAACTCCATTTCAATTCGAAAGCAACAAATTTTACAATTCAAGAACGGTTTTTGGCTTTCGTGAATTGTAACCAAAAAAACTGGTCAGAAAATCGCTGATCTAATTTGCCATACTCTAGGTAAACATTAAATCCCATTAAAAGATTGTCGTGAACAAGGGTACGATAACGGCGCCAATATAAAAGGAGCTTACAACGGAGCACAACGTCACATTCTCGACAAAACCTCGAATGCTGATTACTCGTCTTGTGCAACCCACAGTCTCAATTTATGTGGTGTTGATGCTGCAGAGTGTTGTACGGCTGCAATTACTTTCTTCGGAGTTGTACAAAAATGTTTTACTATTTTCAGCAGCACTCCACAATGATGGGACATCCTCAAAAAAATGTACCGAGCTCTCTTCATAGTCTTTCAGCCAAAAGCCAAATTTGACTGCGCAAGCATACGGTGATGTTACCGGCATTCTCAAGTACATCAACAAGTTCGAATGTATCTTGCTGTCCTCAATTTGGTTCAAAATTCTGACTACCATTAATGAAATAAACGTGGTCCTCCAAGCTAGAGACGTCACCATAGATGTTGAGGTCCGACATCTAGATCCCTTATTAGCTGATTTGAAGTTGATCAGGAACCAATGGAAAACAATTTTAAATGAATGCAAAACAGCTGCTATTCAATTGAACATCTCGCCAAAGTTTCCGGACATTGGAAAGAGAAAACCCAAAAGACGTTCTGAAGATAATTTAAATGAGATGATTACGGATGATTCAGATCAGAGTGTGATTTTAAAAAAACAATACTGTAATGTACTTATATTTAATCTGTCATGTCACCCATTTTATTATACCATGCATTTCTGACAGATGGTAAATGTAACCTGCTGGCGGAAATGCAGCCAACTTCGATTTTGCTCTGGGGCCTTCTTCTTCCGGTGACAGCGAAACGCAGAGGTTCAAATAAAAATAAAGCAACAGAAATAAATCAGATCGTTTTAAATTAAAAGAAACAAATTGCAAACTGATTCAATAATGTATGTATATACATATTTTATAATATAATTTTGCTCACTATGTATGCTTGTTAATTTTACACTGTAATCCGCATTTATATTAATTCATTCATGCATATTTAGTCTGATTGATTGTAAAATTTGTAGACTAACAAATAAATAAATAAATAAATAAATTGCATCCTCAGGTGTGGGGTGCTACCCTCTATTCGCATAAATAAATATTAGAAGGAAAACTCGAACCATAAAAGAAAAAAGTGAAAATGCCACTCATACGTTTTAATACACCAAGCGTATCGACAGTGGAGCAGAAATCTACAGGTACACAAAGGAAACCTAAGGATTCTGAAAATAGCACCATCGTTGTACCTCCGCCTGCTCCCGGTGCTCCTGCTGCCTCTGCCATTTCATCGACCGCTGTAACTAGTACTTTTGGCAAAGCATTGTCTGCTGCCACTACCACTGCCACCATGGCGCCTGTTGTCACCGCTGCCAAATTGCCTGCCGCTGTTACTATAGCGCCTGTTGTCACCGCTGCTAAATTGCCTGTTGCTGCCGCTGCCACTAATTTCCTGTTGTTACCGCTGCCACTACATTCCTTGCCGTTACCGCTGCCTCTGCCACTACATCACCTGCTGCCTCTGCCACTACATTGCCTGTTTTTAACGCTGTTGCTGCCACTACATTGCCTGCTGTTACTACTACTGCTGTACATCATAATTCACCCGCTATTATGCTGTCCGTTGCCTCTGGTGAGACCGTCCTAATGTCAAGTGAGAATACTAACAACGTTGCCTGGTATGGTTCCACTCAGCCTCATATGAATGAATCCGCTGCAAATTATGCCATAATCCCAACTATTGCTTCTGACGTATCTGTTGGCCTCGAAGCCACACTATCAAGTGGAGAAATAAACCACCTTGAAGAGCAGTTAAGATTATTGAAGCTACGTAAAGAAGTAATGGAGCTGCAAGGTGCAGTTCAGCAACTGGAGTCTGGCCCGGTCGTGCGCATAGGAAAGTACATCCATTTCGACGAATTTGATGCAGCAGTCCCGAAGTTTAGTGGCGACAATCACTACGATATAAATCGGTGGTTTTTACAGTTTGATGACTATGCTGATGCTAACAACTACAATGAAAGACATAAATGCCTAGCATTGCGACGATGCATGACTGGGATAGCGAAATAATTCGTTTTAAACCAAGGCCTAACGGATTACTCCACGTTGAAGCTTTTATTATGCGCAATGTTTCGCCGTAATTGCTCTCGACAGGAGGTCTATCGCCAGCTACGGTTACGCAAACTAAAACCGTCAGAATCGTGTGTCAGTTATGTGGTGGCAATGCAATCAATCGCTGCCCAATCGGAGATAATGGAGCAGGAGTTGGTAGACATTATAGTGGACGGAATCCCAGACAGCAGCAACAATATAAGCATCTTGTATGACGCTAATACCATAAGCGAACTCATACGCCGAATGGAACAAATACCGCAGTAAAGGCAAACACTACTGAAGATCTTTCCACTGTACGTTGTTTCAACTGCTCGCGATTCGGGCATTATCAGAGTGCCTATTCAAAGCCGCAACGCCCAGCCAGGTCATGTTTTATTTGCCACCAACTAGGACATATGCATCGCAATTTCCCAAAGAAGAAAACCCAAACATCTCAAGTGGCAGCCGTATCCATGGATGACTATGTTGCTTTAGAATATCAGCAAGAGGTAAGTGTGGCCTTTTACGATAAAAATCGAAACAGATGTACAGGTTTTACAAATATCATCTCTCTTTTCGATTCCGGTAGTTCTATTAGCCTTATGCAAATATCAGTTGCTGAAAAATTTGTTAAGCTGTCATTTTGGGCAAAGCCTACACAATTCGTTGGTGTTGGTAAAAGAAGGATATATTCTTTTGGCACAGCATTGTGTGCAATTTATTTTTGTCAATTAATTGGAAATATTAATGTAATACTAGTTCCAGGTGAAACTTTAACTCTTCCATTAATTCTTGGTCGAGATTTTTTGCAAAAATTTAACATTCACTTGATACAATTAAGTGAAATATCAAATGAATTTAATAAAAACGTAAAACAAAAGGTACCTTCTAGAAATACTGAATTAAATAAGGAAGATCCAAAAAACATATATCTGATTCGATTATTAATAAATTTGTTGATGGTGACTTAAGTGTCAAATTAGATGGTAATGAGCCTACATTAAGTGAAGTATATGACAGATGTGATCATAATAAGCAGGACTCAAAAGAAATGGGCAATTACCCTTATGATATGGCGGATCTGTTTGATTCAGCTGTGGAAGAGATAGGAGCAATAGATGAAAGTGTTTTTCAGTCGGAAATATATATAGTGTTATGGAATCGCATCTATGATGGAAGCAGTAAGGAAGGCGGTCGGCATGATGTGTTGGTGCACAGTGGCTAGTCATTGTTGGCTGGGGCGGGTCCTTGCCAACCTTACTGTTCCTGCGCCATAAACAGAAAAAAGTTCCTATCATGCCTATCAAAACTAAAAGCGGTCAAATTCAAAAAAACCTGACAGAAGCGCAGATACCGACTCAAAACGCTTATCAATACAAAATAAAACAACATCCGGCCGAACCGGATGTCACGTACAGACCGTTAACATTCCAAAATTTTAATTCAAATTCAAAAAAAGACCGACGCAAAAAAAAGCTACCGAACCGGACATGGCCGGTTACTAACGCTGAAAATCAAAATCAAAAAGAACTGCTGAAAACTAGAATAGCAAAAAAAAGCTGAAAATAAAAATGAAAACAGAAAAGGGCCGAACATACATAGGGGGCGCCGCGGGTGTTGTTGCGACGCCCGGTGCTTTGTCCCACCCTCAAAAACCATGGCCACTGACGCACCTGATTTTCAGTGGCCCCTTACCTGCAAACCCTATGTGCCTTCTAAATAAATGGCGACGCCAGCATTCCCATTTTAAATACTAATTTATTTATAATTCATTTCTATTAACGTATGTAAGCAACAAAAAAAAAATAAGATAATGCAGGTTTCTTAACCAGGGCTACAGCATTGTTGAACTACGAATAGCTATTTACACTATGAAAATGTAGGTAAGAGTGTGTAGTGTATAAAGTGAGAAAAAAAATGATCCAACAGTTCACACTTTATTGGGCCGAAATCGAAACGGAATCGAATATGAATACTTAAGTCTAGCTAAGCTTGTTCTGTTGGGGGTTTTTTTCTTTTCTCTTACTTTTGCTCTTAATATTTCAAATTATACAATTATTTATGTCTCCCCTTTTTTTTTGATAATCGTTATAAACGCTATGTGTGAGAAAAAATATGTAATTAAATGTACTTATGTATTGTAAATATACTACCTACAAAGTAAAAATTTGGTTGAATTTTTTCTTTTTCATTCACATTCACAAAACATATTTTAAGACTATAAAGTTTGGATACAAATTTCGATATTTGGGGCTCTCTTACAAAATTATTATGTGGTCGTAGTAGAACTTAATTTTGAGTGTAAGAAAATATCAATTTGGTATAATGCGCATAGTATAATGATACTAATATGTAATATGTACTAAGAAAATTGGTCACAAAAGCAATAAAGATGAAATTGCGATAGCAGTATGTATTACGTGTACGTATATTATTTTCGTCTTGTTGTTCGAAAGATATTGCAAGCAATAGCGATTCATATGTATATATATATATATATATATATATATATATATATATATATATATATATATTGTATTTGTAAGATATAAGAAAAGAAGTTGAAATCCTTTTAGCCAATTCGTGCATAATCGACGAATGGCTGCTGTCGCAAAAAAATTTTTTTTAAAGATTCATGTTTGAGCTCCAAAAATGGAACGCTAAAACTTTTCAAATGATACAGACCGTTTTTTTTTTTTGACTAAAAATTTATCGAGCTAACTTCAATCATTTTAAAGCAAGAAAAAATATTATTAAAATGATAAAATAAAAAAAATGTATGCCCCTTGTTGTATAGCTAACCATTTCGAGTATTCAATAATACAATTTGACAAAAAAAATCGACCCTTGTTAAATAGTTCAACCGGACTGTATAAAACTCTCTCAGTATTACTTAGAAGTTTCTTTAACTACCCTGCAAAAAACGCTCTCGTCACTCCACGTCATTTGACTAGTCATAGGTTATATTCATAGTCACATTTGCATGGGTGTGGGTAAGCTTTATGACCAAATTTTTTGTAGGGTAACTACTAGGGTAACTTTTTAAGTCTATACAAGGCTGATACTTACATGGTCGCCAGAGTACGTACCATGGGCCTCTACCGGCGTGGTTACTGGTGATGTTGATTTTGCCGGTGAAGTTGACGCTGTTGTTGGTTGTGGTGCGCGGTCTTGGGCGCGCTGTGTTGGTACTTTTGGTGGTTGTTGCGCTCTGGTCCGAGGTGATCGAGTGAACCTGGTGACAATAAAACTTCGTGTTGACTTTTACGACCTGGATGACTTGGTGATAATTGGGCGTTCGTTGTATTACGCTGCAGCGTACTGCTGGCCCTGGAGGCGGGGGTGGTGCCGGACGCTGTTCTAAAGGTGGTAGTGTACTTCGTAAACGTAGAGAAAGGGGTTTACCTTCGGATACCAAGGGTTCTCATCACAATTAGTTTAGTGCCGTCTGAATCCGAATCGGAATCACTAGTACTTTCCTCACTAGGTGTGACTGTGAAACGCCGACTTACTTCAACTGGATATTCTGTTTGTTCTTTTAGTAGTTGGGTTAAGGAATCGGCCTGCAATTCCTCGTTGCAGTCTTTTGGTTCTTCAACAATACTCGCTTGAATACGTGCACAGCCGGTGGGGATGTTTGGCGATTAGTTGAATATAGTTGGGGATGTGCAGTTGATGTAAGCAATAAAGTTAATGAAGCATTATCGGTGCTTGACGCCTTTGCTGCAGAAGTTGTGCCAATAGATGTTACACGATTCTTTTGTATAATCGCAGGGCCGCCAAAAATTAGGCTGAAGCAAATCACAAATCTTCTCGTTTGTATAACGGCCTTATATGAATAATTTCACAATAAACCTTTTTCTTTTATAAAATTTTCCGATTAACTGGGCAAAACTCTTGCTTTCTTTCCCGGCCGGAAAAACGTGGCTATCTTTTTGCTGCTTTTTTTCTAAAATTTTCCACGTCTTCGTTTTACTTACGGCCGGAAACCCCTGCTTTTTTTCGCTAGTGATCGCCGGTCGATTTTTTCCTTGCTTTCCGATACTTTTTTATCGCAACTTTCGCCCCATCACCAGTCACTAGGTGTGTTCGCGCGAACACGCTCCCAAGTGGACCGTAACCGTAGACCATAACAGCAGACCGTAACAAACCTGCTTCACTTTGAAGACCTGACGATGAAGCGAACAGGAAACCGGATCCGCTGGGGGCCAGGGGCCTCCGATGCCAATCAACGTGGGGCACGACTCAGCCCTGAGATAAGAGTCTCAAAGTCCTACTACGAAGCTAGCCGGGCAACATAGGTCCATCAAAAAAAAGGTTAAGTCAAGTTGGGAATTATTTCTGTTTCCTAGTTTAAAGGGCTTTGCGGCAATCAGACATTTGTTATGGAGAACTCGTCAAAACTCCGAAAGATGATTTCTAGTGGTTATTGCCCCCACAGAAAGGCAAAACAAAAAAAAAGGTGTAGACATTTTGATCTGGAGAACTCGTCCAAACTCCGAAAGGCTAGTCCGACCTAAGCGTGGACTGCCAGGGGGTTCACGGTCCTCGGTGAGTACGCGTGTGAACCTCCTATGAGGTCAGTGCTCGGGGAGAATACTGGGCGAGATGTTTCCTACCACCAAAATGCCCAGACAAAAAAAAAAGGTCCAATTGGTAGGTATATATAAAAAAAATCAAATTGTAATTTGGCATAAAACCGTTCTTGTTGGTTCATTGAGGACGAATATCCGAAGCGTGGAAGCGACCTATCTATCAATTTCCCGTTTAGGTCTTCGAGATCATACAGTGCATTGCCTATTTTTCGGAGCACGCGACACATCAGGTATTTTGGCAGGAATTTGGCGTTAATGCCCTGTTTGAAGTTACTTAAGGCAAAGTTTTTCCGGAAAACTTCCTGACCTTCCTTGTAGTTGACTTGCCTAGAGCGCTTGTTATAGGTGGTTACTCCCCTATCCTTGGCCTGATCTAAATTTCTACGGATCTGCTCACGAATATTAGTCAACTTGTCAGCTCTGCTTACTGTAGCATTATACGTCACACACTGTATTGTATCATTATATGCCACACCTACTGTAACATACTTGCGGCTTTACGCATAACAAATTCAAATATATTTTAGTAATTATCATATTACAATTATTGAACTAACCCAGACGGCACGGAATGCCGAATATGAGACACATATCACAGTTAATAAATTATACATATAAACACACAACCCATTGTAATATACATACAAACATTCAACTAATTGTGGGAAAATACCAAAATATTCAAACTGATCTGCTGACGCTGCAAATTGTACAAAACTACATGTATGGAGTTATGCATACAAAACTACATGTATACAAAGACTGTATACAAACGTACATGTATGCATAACCCATTTCCTATGTACTTATTTTTAGTTATTAGTATTAAGATATTTATGAATGTATAGGTTAAGTAAATTAGTATAAAAGACAATAATTTATTCAATAAAAAAAAGACTTAATGTCGCACAATCAAACGTGCAACGTCTTTCAATTACGAATATTTCATTACTACCGTAACCTGGTCTTCGCGAAGGCTGCCGAGTTTCTCTAAAATGTTGTACGTTGAGGCATGTTGGACCATATTTTAGCCATATAATGCAAAGTATGGAGAACACTGAATCGCCGTATGAAAATCACTTCTCAAAACTGATAAAATCTCGGGTATATGCTTATCCCAATCGGTATGGTCAGGTTTATCTTTCAGGAAAATCTTAATCTTCGAAACAATGTCTCTATTAACGCGCTCGGAAGCGTTTGCTTGGGGAGAATATAACCCTGTTCTCACGTGCGTCACCCCGTAATTTGCAAAAAATTGGTTCATTTCCTTCGAGATAAACTGCTTGCCATTGTCACTGTGAATAAATTGAGGGACCCCTACAGCTGGAAAAATTTCGGAAGCGAAGTAATTTATAACGTTAACAGTGGTGGCTCTCTGCATGGGTTTTAGCCAAACAAATTTTGAAAAATGGTCTAGTACTATGAAGAGAAATTGATTTCGTCGCTTAGATCTCGGATATGGCCCTAGGAAATCGCAATATAATCGCTGAAATGGCCTCTCGGATGCAAAGGTATTCTCTATAGGCGGTCTTGATTGCTGATTAGTGGGTTTTACAGCTTTGCAGGTGTCACAACGCTGGAAGTAGTCCCTGACGTCCTTAGCCTGCTGCGGCCAAAAGTACTTCTGCCTAACACGTTCTAAGGTTTTCTGCCACCCGCCATGGTAACTCCGGTTAGCGTCATGTGCTAATCTCACTGCTTCCTCAGTCAACCCTTTTGGCAACCACAAACGCCACAGCGAGTCTTCTTCCCCTTCCACTCCCTTACGAAATTTAACTCGTTTGAAAATTACCCCGTCCACCACTCGTAAATCCGGAAGCGATTCCTCATTTTCGGTGACGGTCCGAATTAAGTCTAAATATTCGTTGCTGCTAAATTCGGGAGAGACTAAATCTATTTCCCCGGGTGTGGTAGTGAAAGACAATTCATCGACATCAAACCGCGACAGCGCTTCTGGTACTAAATTCAGGGTGCCTTTACGATGTTCCATTTTAAATTCGTATCTTTGCAGTAAGAGCGACCACCTCGCCAACCTCCCGCTCAAGTCCTTTTGTGTCATTAACTACTTGAGACTGGAGTGGTCCGTGATAATACGAAACGGTAATCCCTCCACATAGGGTCGGAAACGTTTCACGCTGATTATGGCAGCGAGACATTCCAGCTCGGTTACCATGTAATTGCGTTGAGCATTATTCAGTTTTTTCGACACAAACGCGATCGGATGCTCAGCGTCCTCGTCATCGACCTGGAACAACACTCCGCCAACACCTATTTTGGAAGCGTCGCATTGTATTACGAATTCCCTTGAAAAGTCTGGTTGGGCCAAGACAGGGGCGGAACTCAAAGCTACTTTTAGCTTTTCGAAGGCCTCTATAGCTTCAGAGGTAAGCTTGAACGGGCCTGCTGACTTACGGAGACAGTCGGTCAAGGGACCTGCCAAGTCAGCAAAATTGGTAATAAACACCCTGTACCAATTCGCCATGCCCACAAACCTACGCACTTGCCGAGGGGATTTAGGGATCGGGAAGTTTTGCATTGCTTCTATTTTTCCCGGATCCACTTTCAGACACCCGCTGCATATCAAGTACCCTAAGTATCGTATTTCCTTCTGACAAAATTTACTTTTCTTCACGTTTATTGTCAGCCCTGCGTTTCTCAAACATTTGGCCACTTCCGCTAGCAATTTCAGGTGGTCTTCAAAATTAGTGCTGCATACCATCAGGTCGTCCAGATAGACAAAGACGTTCTCTAGCAAACGCGAAGGGATTGCCTTGTCCATCAGCCTACTCATAGTCTGCGGTCCATTGCACAGACCAAATGGCATTACCTTGAAGTGGTACAGAGGCCTCCCCGGAACTGCGAATGCTGTTTTTTCCTTGGAGGACTCTGTCAATTTGATCTGGAAGAACGCGCGCTTCAGATCAATGCCACTAATAAAATGCGTATCCTTTAGTCTGCTCAATAAGCCGTTGATATGAGGAAGGGGGTATTAGTCCTTCTTAGTCACCGCGTTGACCTTCCTCGAATCTATGCACAGCCTAACTTTACCTGGTTTCCGGACCAGTACTACAGGACTACACCACGAGTAGTTTGATTCTTCTATAACTCCTAATTCGAGTAACCTGTCTAGTTCGCTAAAAGCTTCGGCTTGCCTCGGTGGCGAAAGAGGGAAATGTTTGCTTTTTATGGGAACGGCATCACCGGTGTCGATGTGATGCTCCACTAATTTAGTTTGCCCTAGGCCTAATTTCTCGTACGAAGGAAACGTCTCGATGACCTTTTGCAATTCTGATTTCCGGTCTGGTGGCAATTCATGGAGGTTAAGTTCCTCTTCCTTTTCAAATCTAATTTCTATGCACTCTACGCTTGGGAATATTTCGGGAGCTAACGCAAAGGCTCTCCGAAAATCTACCCCGAAGTAAGCTTCTTGGAGAAGTGAAGGGACAAGGTAAAAACGAATAACCTTTGTGATATTTTTAAAGGTGACCGGTAGAGATACTGAGCCTAAAATTTTTTGCTTGTTGCCGCCCGCGGTATATTCGAACGCATGTAAGGGCTGATAATTGAAGCCGTTATCCTCTAGGAATTCTAATCCATTTTTTCCTAAGATGGAGACGTTGGCTCCCGAGTCCAACAGCCCTACAAGAAAACTATCTTTAATTTTAGCCTTCACGAGAGGCCTTTCATCCTCTGTAAGCGTTAACGTGGTGGCTTGCAGCAGTCTACGCTCCTGTACTCTCCTGTGGTATCTCTTCCTACACTACAAAATATTGTCCGATACCGGGTATTGTTCGAAAATGGTATGTCTTATTTGTTCATACCTATGTTCCCTTTCTTCTAGGTTTGGTGGAAATTGCGTTTGGCAAGCGACATCCCTATGCTGGCGTTGCAGAATTCTGGTCGGTTCGCCCATCGCTGATGAGGACGTTTGACTCTCGGATTCAGAACTATTCTAATTGTCCGTACTGTCAGTGTAAGTTATTATCACGTTTGAGGGTTCTACTGCGGGAGCTATGAAGCCGAACGAGGTTCCCCCGCCTTCTCGCTCGGGTACTGGTTTCCCTGCCTGCGATGGTCCCTAGGGCATTTTGGAGTTAATACTCCCCTATGGCCGCATTTGAAACAAAAAGATTCCTAATGGGTTCCTCGCAGTATATGTATGAGTGGTCCATTGCCTGGCAATTCCAGCATTGGATTCCCGAATAGTCCGGTCTCCTGTTGCGTCGATATTCCAGCGCCTCTATCTGTGGATCCAATTCGCGATCCTCGCCTTCCATCCTCATGTCCGGGGTTGTCACGCGTGCTTCGTTTACATGCCGTCCTGGGTAAGTGGCTCCCAACAGCTTGCTTCCTTTCAGCACTTGTTCACCTCTGCGTGCTACATCGCGTAGATCATGAAGGGTCCTTACATCTGCGTTGAAAAGCATCAGCTTAAGGCTACTGTTGACGTTTCTTTTTATTATGTCAATCAGTAGAAGCTCCGACATGGGTTCTCTTAAGCGTGCGTTCAAGGAGATTATGTCCGTGTGGAATACGTCATAGCACTCACTTGCTTTTTGCTTGCGCATGGAGATCTCCATCATGATCTCGAGGTCAGTTTTCAAAGTGCCAAACTCTCTTTTCAATGAGTAGCACAAAAAGGCGTATGTCGCATTTGGGTTTTGTTTCGTGAACAGCCAGTACCATTCTTCGGCCCGCCCGGAAAGAAACAGGTGGAAACTAGCCATTATATGTTCGTCCGTGCAATGTGTGCGCTCACACAAGGTGTTCAGCTTAAAAAGGAAATCTGCTACGCTCCCAGTGCCGTCGAACGAGATTTTCCACTCCTGCGGTTTCACTACTATGCTGCTCGGTGCAGGGTACATTGGTGGTACTACTGTTTGGAGCGGGTTACGGTCCATCCTATTTGCGTTCCGGTTCTGATTCGCTGATTGCTGCGCAGATTCGAGAGCGGCATTGAGCTGGTCCATATTGTTTCTAATTGACCCCATCTCTCTCCGTATTTCCTCCTGCGAAGCCTGGAACAGTTGGTGTAGCACGTCCACCCACGAGCCTGCACGAGTAGCTTCGTTCTGGATCCCTGGAGTATTCGTCCGGTCACTTGCAGCTTCTCTTATATTTCCCATTTCATAATTAGGTGGTAAAGCACCAGCTCCATCTGATTACTGGTGCTTCCAGGTCTGTCCAGTTTATAGAGAGGGTCATTCAGGTCCGAGCCCATATTTATTACTGCGGGATCTCCGTATTGTCCCCCTACTGGGGTGTGCACCACCAAGGGACGCCTGGCCTTGGAGAAAGCCCCCCTATTATTACCGCCCCGGTTCTGGTTTCCCCGAAAGCTTCCCGCACTCCCGAACGGAGTATTTGGCCCGGTTGGCCGTACGACTGCTCGCGTGACATAGTCCGGTGAAAAAAAAATGTAACTAGTTATGTGGTAGTTGATAAAAACTTTTGCTGCGTAATGCAGTTAGGGGTCAGAAAAAAAAAGGCAGAATTCCCCCTTCACCTTATACCCTAAACGATGGGTTGGTTTAAAAATAAAAAAAATTATATATAGGTATAAAAAAAGTGCGCGAGGAAATACCAAAAAAACTCGCAAGCATAAACACTAAAATAGCTAGCCGTATCTAACAAAAAAAAAGTCGAGTCTGCACAAAAAAATTGATTAGTTATATATTTTGTATAGTCAATGGGAATGCTGATGGGTCGATTCCTCCAGAAGGCACGGGGTACAACAAAAAAAATCACATAAATTCATTCATACTTGTCCCTAGTGCTCCCAACCGCAGTGCGAGGGGGTCTTAAGGCTCCCTCCGAGACTGGTTGGGGCCACTAGGGTCGAAACCAGGCACACACGGGTTGGTCTCAACACGCCCAGCCGCAACGTAGGGGCAGTCTCCAGGGGCTCGCCCATGGGACTGGTTGGGGGTGTTGAGGCCTCCCGTCCATTCTCACTGGACACCCCTCCTGCCTCCGCCGCAATGGGTGGAGGGGTTTCGGAACCGCTCCCCCAGTCTGGTGGGACAGGAAGGATCGCCACTTTGAATCCCAGCTCAACCCATCACAATCCAGGTGGCACTATGGGTTGCCACCTGAGACGTGGGATGAGCTGGGGTCCTACAACTCACTCACTCACACACTCATACCAACGACACAAATTCGGCAGGCAAAAAATTTTTTTAAAACATTAAAAGAAAAAAATTCCAATTTAGCGGACAAAATATTTCCAAAGCCGACTACGGACAACATCCGGCAAACTAAAATCCCAATTACCAAAAAAAAAATTTAAGTGCGTGCAGCACTGCCTCACCGGGTGAATGCAAAAGTCCGGAGGACACGACGTTAACTCTCGTGGATCCCTCAGCTACCGGAGACGATGATCACTCCGGACACCCTGATCCGTCTAACCATCCCACCGCAACGCAGGTGGCTGCTCCTGCGGCTGCTCACCCCGGACTGGTGGGATGGTCAACTTCACAGTTTGACCAGGGGTGACCCTCGCACCCGGCGCCTCAGGAGCCACGTTGGGCGCCATCTGTTATGGCGTCCTCAGCAACTGTCAACGATGATCACTCCGGCCAACTTGGTTCATCTAACCATCCCACCGCAACGCAGGTGGCTGCTCACCTCGGACTGGTGGGATGGTCAACTTCACAAGTTGACCCGGAATGACCAGCGCACAGCGCCTCGGGCACCAAATCACGCATTGGGCGCCATCTGTTATGGAATCGCATCTATGATGGAAGCAGTAAGGAAGGCGGTCGGCATGATGTGTTGGTGCACAGTGGCTAGTCATTGTCGGCTGGGGCGGGTCCTTGCCAACCTTACTGTTCCTGCGCCATAAACAGAAAAAAGTTCCTATCATGCCTATCAAAACTAAAAGCTGTCAAATTCAAAAAACCCTGACAGAAGCGCAGAGACCGACTCAAAACGCTTATCAATACAAAATAAAACAACATCCGGCCGAACCGGATGTCACGGACAGACCGTTAACATTCAAAAATTTTAATTCAAATTCAAAAAAAGACTGACGCAAAAAAAAGCTACCGAACCGGACATGGCCGGTTACTAACGCTGAAAATCAAAATCAAAAAGAACTGCTGAAAACTAGAATAGCAAAAAAAAGCTGAAAATAAAAATGAAAACAGAAAAGGGCCGAACATACATAGGGGGCGCCGCGGGTGTTGTTGCGACGCCCGGTGCTTTGTCCCACCCTCAAAAACCATGGCCACTGACGCACCTGATTTTCAGTGGCCCCTTACCTGCAAACCCTATGTGCCTTCTAAATAAATGGCGACGCCAGCATTCCCATTTTAAATACTAATTTATTTATAATTCATTTCTATTAACGTATGTAAGCAACAAAAAAAAAAATAAGATAATGCAGGTTTCTTAACCAGGGCTACAGCATTGTTGAACTACGAATAGCTATTTACACTATGAAAATGTAAGTAAGAGTGTGGTGTATAAAGTGAGAAAAAAAAAATGATCCAACAGTTCACACTTTATTGGGCCGAAATCGAAACGGAATCGAATATGAATACTTAAGTCTGGCTAAGCTTGTTCTGTTGGGGGTTCTTTTCTTTTCTCTTACTTTTGCTCTTAATATTTCAAATTATACAATTATTTATGTCTCCCCTTTTTTTTGATAATCGTTATAAACGCTATGTGTGAGAAAAAATATGTAATTAAATGTACTTATGTATTGTAAATATACTACCTACAAAGTAAGAATTTGGTTGAATTTTTTTCTTTTTCATTCACATTCACAAAACATATTTTAAGACTATAAAGTTTGGATACAAATTGCGATATTTGGGGCTCTCTTACAAAATTGTTATGTGGTCGTAGTAGAACTTAATTTTGAGTGTAACAAAATATCAATTTGGTATAATGCGCATAGTATAATGATACTAATATGTAATATGTACTAAGAAAATTGGTTACAAAAGCAATAAAGATGAAATTGCAATAGCAGTATGTATTACGTGCACGTATATTATTTTCGTCTTGTTGTTCGAAAGATATTGCAAGCAATAGCGATTCATATATATATATAATATACGTGCACGTAATACATACTGCTATTGCAATTTCATCTTTATTGCTTTTGTAACCAATTTTCTTAGTACATATTATATATACAATTATATATATATATTGTATTTGTACGATATAAGAAAAAAAGTTGAAATCCTTTTAGCCAATTCGTGTATAATCAACGAATGGCTTCTGTCGGAAAAAAATTTTTTTTAAAGATTCATGTTTGAGCTCCAAAAATGGAACGCTAAAACTTTTCAAATGATACAGACCGTTTTTTTTTTTTTGACTAAAAATTTATCGAGCTAACTTCAATCATTTTAAAGCAAGAAAAAATATTATAAAAATGATAAAATAAAAAGAATGTATGCCCCTTGTTGTATAGCTAACCATTTCGAGTATTCAATAATACAATTTGACAAAAAAAATCGACCCTTGTTAAATAGTTCAACCGGACTGTATAAAACTCTCTAAGTATTACTTAGAAGTTTCTTTAACTACCCTGCAAAAAACGCTCTCGTCACTCCACGTCATTTGACTAGTCATTTTACAGTCATAGGTTATATTCATAGTCACATTTGCATGGGCGTGGCTGGTCCGAGGTGATCGAGTGAACCTGCTGACAATAAAACTTCGTGTTGACTTTTACGACCTGGATGACTTGGTGATAATTGGGCGTTCGTTGTATTACGCTGCAGCGTACTGCTGGCCCTGGAGGTGGGGGTGGTGCCGGACGCTGTTCTAAAGGTGGTAGTGTACTTCGTAAACGTAGAGAAAGGGGTTTATCTTCGGATACCAAGGGTTCTCATCACAATTAGTTTAGTGCCGTCTGAATCCGAATCGGAAACACTAGTACTTTCCTCACTAGGTGTGACTGTGAAACGTCGACCTACTTCAACTGGATATTCTGTTTATTCTTTCAGTAGTTGGGTTAAGGAATCGGCCAGCAATTCCTCGTTGCAGTCTTTTGGTTCTTCAACAATACTCGCTTGAATACGTGCACAGCCGGCGGGGATGTTTTGCGATTAGTTGAATATAGTTGGGATGAGCAATTAATGTAAGCAATAAAGTCAATGAAGCATTATCGGTGCTTGACGCCTTTGCTGCAGAAGTTGTGCCAATAGATGTTACACGATCCTTTTGTATAATCGCAGGGCCGCCAAAAATTAGGCTGAAGCAAATCACAAATCTTCTCGTTTGTATAACGGCCTTAAATGAATAATTTTACAATAAACGATGTATATTGGAACGACTTTCCGTCATCCCTTGTCAAATTTGGTTTTGAGACAAACCGGTTTCGGCGTTATGCCATCGTCAGTGTCGATTTTCGTTCTGATCTGTTATTGTCGTTTGTCCTGTATTTATAGTTCGTAGGTATATGAGCAGGTATTGTCAAATTGATGCTTGTGTATATTTAGTTATGTGTATGTGCTGTGTGTTCATTCAGAACAGAGGGTGGTTTACTAATCTATTTGTGTGGCTGACTGGGGTCGGTAGAAATCTGTGATTTTGGTCGTTTGACCTTCTTTGTCGGTTTTTTGTACCTGTGTGATTAAGTTGTTTCCTGTAAACAAGTTTTAAAGGCTCGAATATTGTGTCAGAAATTGTGTTTATCTGTTCGTTTATTATTCTACCGTCGAATGTTTTCTGTTTGTAGATTTCCATGTTTTCGAGTACGTTGAGACGTCGGCCCTTTTCTTGTATGTGAAGAATTCTAACTGTTTTATTGATGTTTGCTGGGAACACCCATTCTCGACCATGTGATTCGCGAAGTTAGACTCGGGTATAATGATTGGATTCCGTATTTTTTTGTTGTAATCTCTAATATGTTCTCTGAACCTCGTTCTTATTTGCCGTCCTGTTTGTCCTATATAACTATGCTGGCATCCGCAGATAAGCTTATATACGCCGTGGCTGCTAAACGGATCCTCTGAGTTAATGTTAGTTCTTAGTTTTCGCCATAGATTGTTCGATGTTTTGAATGCTGTGTTAATGTCGTATTTTTTAAAGAAGTTTGCCAATTTATATGTTGCTTTTCCAGTATATGTCATAGTCGTCCATCTATTATTTTCCTTTTTATTATTTCTTTTTGGTTCTCCATTTGTCCTCCTGACCTTATCTACTAGTGCTTTTTTATATCCGTTGTTTGCCGCGATATTATATATGACCTCGAGTTCTCTCTTATATGCCTCTTGTAAGAGGTGTTCTTTCAAGTCTATGTAACAAGTGCCTTAATGCTGCATTTTTATGCTGTTGAGGGTGATTTGAGTTATTGTGTATTATTGTGTCGGTGCCCGTTGACTTTCTATATATGTCATAGTTAAATCTTTTGGCTTCTTTATCAATATTTATCGTGAGGTCTAGATAGTTGATTCCTCCGTCTTTTCCGGTTTCCATTGTAAATTTTATATTTCCGTGCTGCTTGTTCAGGTACTCCAGTACAAGCTCTTCGTTATTAGTAGTTAAAACGCATATTATGTCATCCACGTATCTAGCATAAAATGACACGCCTAATTTGGACTTCAGCTCCTGTATGTACTTTTCTTCCAGATTTTGCATGAACACTTCCATAATAATTGCTGATGTGGGGCTTCCCATTCCAAGACCGTTTGTTTGTCTATATATTTTATTGTTGAATTGAAAATAGTTTTGACGTAAAGTGGTTCTTAGCGTATTTGTGATTTGCACACTTTTCACTTTGTTTTTTGTGTTATGAACTATTGTTGAGCTAACTGTGTCCAAAGTCTCCGATAGTGATATAGATGGGTATAAATCTTTTATGTCAAAAGATACCAATTTGCTGTTTCTTGTTACCTCTACGGTCTCGAGTCTCTCTATTAGTTCTGTTGTGTTAGCTATTGCGTATTCGTTCCTTAGCTCCAGAGTATCTATCAATATCGTTTTTAAATATTTGGATAGTTTGTAACATGGTGCCGATTTAAAATTAATGATGGGCCTCATTGGCGTGTCCGGCTTGTAGGTTTTTTGGTAGCGCAACCAGTGGAGGAGCCGAGGGGTTCATTTGGACCAATCTGTGTGCCATGTTAGAATCTACTATATTTGTTGCATTTTTTATAGCAACTTTGATTTGTTTTTGGTATTCATCTGTGGGATCCTCTCTCATTCTACGACATTTCAGTTCCTCTATGAGATCCTCAGTTTTCGATATATATTGCTCTTTTTCTATGAGCACAGTGGTGTTTCCTTTGTCCGCTTTCGTTGTTACAATATTGTTCTTCATTAGTTTATGCCGTAGATTCTTTATTGATTTCTCCTCTGTATTCGATTTTTGCCCTTCCTGTGCTTTCACCTCCTTTTTTATGATTTCCCTGCACATGTGTCTTGCGTGCTCCTGTTCTTCCTGTGGTATCAATGATATTGCGATCTCCGCATCTTACATCGCTTGCTCTGTTTTTCTTACTGTATTCTGGTCCATGATATTGTGCTTCAGGCCCTTTTCGAGAAGTTGTGCCTCTTGCTTGGTAATGGCCACTGTTGTGAGGTTAACGAACTTGTCATGAAACTGGTGAGTGTTTTGGTTTTGGTTACCATCTTGTCGTCCTGCCAGCTTGTCCAATTTTCGGTTCCATGAATGCAGTCGTAGGTAGTTGTTCTGCCAATCTTAAATGGATAGATAATAACTCGGCATTTATCTCATCCTTCTTCGAGTATAAGCTTTCCAACTCATATTTTAAAAAATCCTTTTCCGCTTTTCTAGCTGTTTTCCTGCTAGATTTCGTATTTGCCTTTATTGTTATTTTTGCGAATTTCGGAGTAACATTCAATTCCAGGCATTGTTTGTTGAACCAAATGCTCGCCTTTGCTTTATATATTTTCAGTAGGCGTCGCTTGTAAATTCTTAGTAGTCCGTTCGCGTTCCAGTTAAAACCAATACCTTTTTGTTTTATAAAATTTTCCGATTAACTGGGCAAAACTCTTGCTTTTTTTCCCGGCCAGAAAAACGTGGCTATATTTTTGCTGCTTTTTTTCTAAAATTTTCCACGTCTTCGTTTTACTTGCGGCCGGAAACCCCTGCTTTTTTTCGCTAGTGATCGCCGGTCAGTTTTTTCCTTGCTTTCCGATACTTTTTTATCGCAACTTTCGCCCCATCACCAGTCACTAGGTATGTTCACGCGAACACGCTCCCAAGTGGACCGTAACCGTAGACCATAACAGCAGACCGTAACAATAGGGCCGAGTTTTGCTAAACGAGAAAGAGGGGTAGTAATGGAAGTGTTGTCTAGTGAATATTTATCGCCTACATCAATTGAAAAAAACCGGTATTACTATAAAATGCTTCTGCGATTGTCCTGGTGAAAAAAAGAGTGGCGAAACTCGTATGTGCATCGATTATAGAGCTTTGAATAAGAAAACAGTACGCGACAATTTTCCATTGCCCCCAATAGACGATTGTATAGATTATATGTCGGGAAAAAGTGGTTCACTCTTTTGGACTTGAAAGATGGGTTCAATCAGTGGCCAATTCGAATACCTTAGAATGCCATTTGGGTTAAAGAAAGCACCAGCTAATTTTCAGAGATTTGTCTATAACATCTTCCGAGACTTAATTGATGGAAAAGAAATCATTGTGTACATTGATGACATATTAGTAGCGTCAAGTGATCTTGAAAGTTTCGGCACAGCAGTGTTGAGTACGGCTTCGCTAGCCGCACGAAACTCACCCTCGATTGCCTCCACACTATTCTTGGAGGGCGCCGCCTCCATGTAGTCGCCATTGATGCCGTATTACCTACGATCGCGTGGCGGTCTCCTACGCCAGATACGGTGCCGGATTAAAAAGTCGACTACACTTTTTAATCAAAATTTAAAATACTTTTTATAAAAGAATAAATCACGTACAAACTTGAGCACGTCTTGCTCGTCAAGTTGCTGGAAAAATTATGATGGCGGTGAAACATGAAAAATGCCGATGTCACTCTTGCATGTCGTTTTTCATGTTTCACCCCACATATATCTTACTCTCTCTTACACGCTATATTTCAATGCTCATGGCATATTGTGTTGTGTTGTATTCATTTTATTTGTAACATTCACAATTAAATATTATTGTGAGCAACAATGTTGCAATGATGCCAGATGATTATTAAAAAGTTAAATTGGGGGATTTTATCCTTACATCACCCTTTTTGGGGAAAAGAAGAATTGACAAAGTGATCAATTTTGTCACATTCTTCTTTTACCATAACTTATAAAAATTGTTGCGAACAAACGAATGTATACTTATATTAGGGTGTACCTCCCCTTTTTAATTCGTTGGTTCGGAACCATTTTTATTAATAATTGAAAAAAGATTTTATACATCGAATAGTTAAACTTTAGCTACATTTTTATAGTTCATTGTAACTTAAATGAAAGGTATAAATATTAATGATATTTTAATTTATGACAAAATATGCTGAGTGTTTCTTTTTTTGTAAATATTTGTGTTTTACATATTTAATTTAAAGTTTTGTATTTTGTATTAGATACTAAATATGTATTTTTTTGTTACGGACCATTTTATAAAAAGGTTTATTTGAATATACAAAATTTGTGCTTCTTTTTTTTTGTTGTTTTTTTTTTTGTTTTAACAATTTTTACGCCTTCGTGGCTGCTTAAATGCTAGTAAGTAAATTTTGGATTTGCTTTTTAATCAAATTTAAAGTTTAGTGAGATTATTAAGGTAATATTAATTTACTTTACTAAGTCGGTTTTTATGTACCACTTTTTCTTTGTTTTTGACTTCATCGAAAATAGTTACGTTAGGTTCGTTAATTTTAGTTATTGTAAACGGACCTTGATAAATATTTTCGTGTTTATGGTGTGGTTCTTTTTGTAAAAGCACTCTATCTCCAATTTTTACAATTAAAGGTCGTGCCGTTTTATCGTACAAATTTTTACTTTGTAGCTTATTTTTATTAATTAGGTTTTGTGCCATTTTGTGCGTTTTCTGCATCCTAAACTTAACTTCTTTGGCATAGTTTTCGACATTATAAATTGGGTCAATTGTTTCTTTTGTTAATTCATTTGGCAAAGTTGCCTTTTTTCCAAAAACTAACTCGTAAGGAGAAAATTGATTGTCGAAAACTGTGCTACCCGTAGTATTGTGTAGGAAAGTAAAGTATTTTAAATAAACATCCCAATCAGAAAAATTGTCTTTTAAATATGCACGCAAGTATTCATTAAAAACTCTATGATTACGTTCAATCGTGCCAACAGTTTCATGATGGTATGCAGTTGAAAAATTATGGTTAATGTTTAAAAGCTTTGTTAATTCTTCGAATAATTCATTTTTAAATTCAGTACCTAAATCTGATTTTATGGCATTCATTGTGCCGTAAGTTAAAATGAATCCTTCAAAAATAGCTGAAGCGATTGTTTTTGCCGATTTGTCTGGTACAGCGACTGTTACCAGATATTTAGTCATGTCGCAAATCATGGTAAGTGCGAACTTGTTACCATATTTGGACTCAGGTAGGGGTCCTATTGTGTCAATTACTAGTATATCAAATGGTTTACAAGGAGTTGGTGTTAAAACAAGTTTTTCTTTTGTTTTAGGTTTAACCTTGTTTAACAGACAATCCTTACAATTTTTGATATATTTCGATATATCGCGAGTCATGTTCTTCCAATAAAATTTTGTTCGCAATTTTGCGTAAAGTCTTTTCATTCCGCAATGTCCACCGGAAATGGGATCATTATGGTATATTTTCATAAGTTTTAATTTGGTATCTTCATCTGTTACTGTCTCCACTGGATCTGTTAATATAATTTCTAATGATTTTAAAATTTTATTTCCAATATTTTTGAAATTTGTAATAGTGTAATGTTCGAACATAATATCGTTTTTAGGCCATTCAATCTGCTTAATTTTGCGTTTGCCGGCTTCTGATTCAAGCCTCGAAAATAATTTCTCTAAAGTCATTATTTCGTTAACAAGCTCAAAACTAAGTAACTCGAGTTTCTTATGTTTAATATGCGCAAAAATTCTTAAATTTGTTGTTTTATTATTTTTATCGTCCGTAATTGCAGATTTTATTCGTGGGACTTTTTTCGAAAAATTATATGAAAATTTGTCGTAGACATGTAAAGTAAGTTGCTTTTCGTCGGTTTTGTCTGTTTTTCTGTGTAAATGTTTGTCGTTTGCCTTTTTTGTCATGGCTCTTGTCTGTACTGCCAAAATTTGTTTATTAGCTTCTTTAATCTCATCGATTGTTATGCGCGATAGTGCATCAGCACAAACGTTTGATTTACCTTTTATATATACAATAGTAAAGTTATATTCAGATAGTTCCAGTCTTATTCTTGAAAGTTTTGAAGATGGGTCTTTCATATTGCATAAGTATACTAGAGGTCTATGGTCTGATTTTACAATGAAATGGGTACCATACACATATGGTCGAAATTGCTTGATAGCAAAGTAAATAGCTAAAAGCTCTAATTCTATAATGGGTTTTTTCTGTTCGGCTTTATTAAATGCTTTAGAAGCGAAACAAATTGGTAAATCACTACCTTGTTGTTCTTGACTCAGAATAGCGCCACATCCAGTTGTGGAAGCATCAACTGTAATAATGAATTGTTTAGTAAAATCTGGATATTGAAGTAATTTTGGTGAAAGTAACGCTGCTTTCAAAGATAAAAATGCTCTTTCGCACTCAACATCCCATACAAATTCAACTCTTTTTCTGCTTAATCGATTTAAAGGCGCTGCCAGAGACGCAAAATTAGGTATAAACCGTCTGTAATAGTTTGCAAACGCGACAAATCGTCGTACCGCGTCTTTGTCAGTCGGTTTTGTATATTTTTTAATTGCGTTTATCTTAGAGTCGTCTGGCAACAAACCTTTGGCTGAACATTTATGACCTAAAAATGTAACTTCTGGTCGTAAAAAGTTGCATTTATTTGGGTTAAGTTTGAGGTTAAAAGATCTACAAGTATCGAAGACTTTTGAAAGATTTTTAATGTGGTGTGCTTCGCTACACCCTATGACGATAATATCGTCGACGTACAAAAATGCGAAATTGGGTGGTATACGCGAAAAAGCTATGGTCATCATTCGTGAGAATGAGTTAGGTGCTATATTTAAGCCGAATGGAAGCACTTTCCATCTAAATGCGCCACGATCAGTGCTGAATGACGTAATGTCACGAGAGTCAGGATGCAAGGGGATTTGATGAAATCCTGAAAAAAGATCTAATGTGGAAAAATATTTTGCTCTACCGAGATTGTCTAAAATATCGTCAACTCTAGCTAGTGGAAATTTATCAGCAATGAGTTTTTTGTTTACTGCGCGAAAATCTACGCACATACGATATGCTTTTTGACCATTTGTATCTTTCTTTGGGACTACAATCAAAGGACTATTGTAATTCGAATAACTAGGTTCAATCAAATCGTTGCCTAATAATTTATTTACTTGGCGATTTATTTCTTCGCGTTGAGAGTATGGCAATCTATAGTTTTTAACATATACCGGATCGTTGTCTGTCAATCTTAGTTTTTGCTCGTAAAAGTTATTTAAAGTCATCTTGTCCGTGTCAAGAGCGAAAATGTCGGCATAATCTATGCAAAGGTCAATTAATTTACTATGAGCATGTTGAGGTATTTGATTTTTTTAAATCGAAGTTAGTTTTTTCGTACGTTTGTCTTCTGTTTCTGTCTTGTTAATTGTGTAAACATTATAGTTCGAAAGTTTTTCTGTCCTAATAATTTTTCTTTTCACATACTTTATATCATCTGTGGTATTTATGACTTTAATTATTGGGTTACTGGAAGTAACAATGCACCTGGCTGTGAAAACACCTTTTTCGATTTCTTGCGAGTCCACGAAAAGTGGCTCGGGTGAATTTCCTAAATCAAAAAGTCTGAATATTTCGCATCTTGGTGGAATGATACAACTGTCGCTTTCTGTTCCGTGCAGGATTGGTATCGCAACTTTTTCATTACCTACCCAAAAGGAAATACTATTTCTTTCATAATTAATAATGCATTTGTTAATTTTCAGAAAATCTTTACCCAGTATGCCATCGGATGGAATATTAAAGTCTTCATTTACTACATGTAAAGTATGTTTAATAGAAAAGTTTGAAAAATTCAAATTTGCGGTAATTTTACCTAAAATAGAAACTGAATTAGAAGTGACACCGGTAATGTTAATAATGTCGTTCGTATTTAATGAAATATTTCTGTCTAGACATGATACTTTTATTAAGGAAATGTCGGCTTGAGTGTCTACTAGGAAAGAACAAAATTTTTGTGACTCGTTTAGTTGTAATTCTATAAAATCAGAGTAATTTAAATTTAAACAATAGATGGCTATTGGTGAGGGAAGTTCGCTTACTCGCTTAATTCGTCCTCCCTCAGTGTTCGCTCCTGAGGGGCACTGGCGTTTAAAGCGCGAACGTTTGCGTTTCGACCTCTACCATTGGCTGATCTCGAATTGTTGTTTCTATTGTTACTATTGTTTGGATTAGAGTTGGTATTTGGACGCGCATTATTATTGTGATTATTTTGATATCTATTTCCGTGATAATTCCTGTATCTTTGATTATTATTACCGTTATAATTACTGTTGTGTGAAAATGAACTGTTATTATTTCTATAACCAGTATAGCCGCGGTTTGGGTAAAAACCTCGATAACTACCACGTTAATTTCTAAATGTGTTGTTACCACGTGATCGAAAAGCTAAAACCTGCCGTTCTGTTACTTCATTGTTTTTTTCTACAATTAATTTTGCTACTACGTCTTTCGAATCAGTAAATGCCGTTGAGGCTAAAATGGTTTTAACTAAATTGGATTTTGCGTTTAAACGACACACGTTAACAGTTTGTTCGACTGCCATGTCATGAGCTTTCGTTTGAGTGATCCCTTCAATAATAAGAGACCGCTCAAGTGAGTCAGCTAAATCTTCAACTTTTTTGGCAAAATCTGTATAATTGTTACCGCTAACGTGCAACGCTGCAATTCTCCCTGCTACAACTTTCGAGTTGTCTGGTTTGATCCTATTACGTAGAGCTGTTTTAATTTCGTTAACTGAAGCTACTTGTGTTGGTATTGCTTCACGAGCTTTACCCTCTAATTTTGATTTCAAGAACGCTATAAAAGTATTGGTTAAATCTGCAGTAGCGAATTGTTCGAGTAATTCAATTTTGTCTATAAAAGAATCAAGTGCTAGTGGATCACCACTGTAGTTTTCTCTAATGGAATTAGCACATGTGTTAATAAAAATTCTCTTATCCTCTGGAGTTGCCATGATTTGATCGTTAAGATCTGGAGCTGAATTAGCAGAAGATGAGGCCACGTTTGTACTAATTGGATCGTTAAGATCTGGGTTTTCGTTAGAGGAAGGATTAACTAAGTTTGCACTATTTGGGTCGTTAGGATTTTGTTTTAAAGTAGAAGAAGTTAAAATTTCACTATTTGAATCGTTAAGATTTGAAGCTAAATTAGAAGTTGAATTTTTAATGGAAGAATTTTCGAAGCCTGGAAAATCTGTTGATAAAGAGAATCTATTTTCCTGGTTTGTGACTTTTTCGGTCGAAGATGAAGCTAAACTTTCGTAGCTTGAGCCTGATTTATCTGAATCGGATTCTGAATCTGAAGTTGTTTGCACTTGTCTACCACTTCTAAGGTTGTACATATGAAATTACTAAAGCACTTGCTTGAATGTTGAATTTATATTCGAAGTTAAATTGTTGAGGAAAAAGAGCGAAGAAAAAAAAAATTAAGGAAATATTTAACAATTTAGTAGAGGAATTAATTGAAACTGCAGTGAATTTTTATGAAAGATCTATGAAAGTAATTGATTTTAAAATGGCTCAAAATTATGTATATGAATAGGTCAAAATCTTAAAATGTACTCACGGACGCACCGCTTTATTAAAAAAAAAATCTCAATTTGGTTTTTCACGGAACCACCGCATGTAATAAAAAAAAATTTGGTTTTTAACGGAACCACCGCATGCACCGAAAAACTGATTGGTTTTTCCGAAAACCACTTATGTATTGTCAAAAAAATCCAAAATTTATATTGAATGAGAAGTTAATTTAATTGGAAAACGGGGACACCAAATTTAATATAAAATTTTAATTTTTAATATACATACATATATAATTTTAGCGAAAAAGTACCCGTAGGCAAAAGAATGTTTAATACATATATGTATACTTATTTTTGTCACTGCTGCTGCTGCGCTGACAGACCTGAATCGCTGCTGGTGTTGTTGTTGCTACTGGTGTGTGTCTTCGTGTGTTAAAGTTGGTGGTGGTGGAGAATTTTGTATGTTGTTGGGTGCCGTTACCTTCGCCGTTATGCGTGGCGTGGTGCGAGTGCCGTTATGAAAATTTATGAAATTGTGCGTTGAATTTTCATTATTAAATTGTATATTAATTTTGTTGAATTTTTCTTTTGTTAAATTTTTATCAGTGGAATTGTTTTTGCGGTTAATTAATTTAATGTAGAAAATTTGTATTGTCGTTTTTAAATATGATTTGTAAAATTGAATCGTAGAATTGTTTAAATTTGTACTAGAAGAACATATTTTAGGTTTGTTATATTTTATTTTAAGAAATTATATCGTAGTTTTGTAGAGTTTAGATAGAAAATTATGTAGGAAATTATATCGTACTTTAGTAGAATTTTATTGTAGAAAATTGCATATTGAGGTTTTATTGAGTTTTAATTAGGAAATTGCACGGTAGTTTATTAAAAATGTATTTAGAAAATTATGTGTTAAAAATTAGTTGAATTCCATTTAGAAAAATATATCGTAGATTAGTGAAATTTTATTTTAGAAAATTTTAGGTTGAATTTTAATTAGAAAATTGTGTTGTAGTTTATTGAAAATTTATTTAGAAGAAATTTAGTTGAATTTATTTAGAAAATTAAGCCGTAGGTTAGAATTTTAGTTAGCAATTTAAGCATTGAAATTTATTTGAAAATTGAATTTTTAATTTTGCACGTTTATCGCACCACACACACACTTTTGCCTTCTGTCCACTTGAAAAAATTTCTCACTCACCACTTACTAGACGTCCGGTTCGTTCCGATGCCAAAATAAAATGCCAAGACCGGGCTCCAGCCTCACGGTCGCCATGTTGAGTACGGCTTCGGTAGCCGCACGAAACTCACCCTCGATTGCCTCCACACTATTCTTGGAGGGCGCCGCCTCCATGTAGTCGCCATTGATGCCGTATTACCTACGATCGCGTGGCGGTCTCCTACGCCAGATACGGTGCCGCATTAAAAAGTCGACTACACTTTTTAATCAAAATTTAAAATACTTTTTATTAAAGAATAAATCACGTACAAACTTGAGCACGTCTTGCTCGTCAAGTTGCTGGAAAAATTATGATGGCGGTGAAACATGAAAAATGCCGATGTCACTCTTGCATGTCGTTTTTCATGTTTCACCCCACATATATCTTACTCTCTCTTACACGCTATATTTCAATGCTCATGGCATATTGTGTTGTGTTGTATTCATTTTATTTGTAACATTCACAATTAAATATTATTGTGAGCAACAATGTTGCAATGATACCAGATGATTATTAAAAAGTTAAATTGGGGGATTTTAACCTTACAGCAGGTGTTCCTATCGGCATCCGTATTTGGAAACAGATCTCCGCCAAGAAGACTTGATCTCCCTTGATGCCCGCAATTGGTGTCAGTTATGTTGAAGCCAGGATAGCGAGGCTGACTTGCGCAACTGCAGTGCCAAAATCTCCTAGGCGGCTAAGCGCCAATTGTTGGTGATGTTAAAGCTCTTCATATTTCTCCTTTTCTTCATAGCCACTATCAAGGATGACCACTATCATAATGACGTATAGTAATACTTCATGGTTTTTAAAAAAATCGAGCTTTTTGAAAATTTAAAGGTAAAAGTCTAGTTGACGGGTCGACTGTTAATACGCTACCAAAAATATCGAGAAAGGTGTGAAACGACGCGTCTTGACATCAGTATTAATAAGCCGAAGGCGGAAAATAAAAATGTTAACTCGTTCAAAAGATATTAACGAAAAACCGAAAAAAGACCCGCGGGTTCCTCCGAAACCGTGGCTGGGATCCATAGTATATTTGCGCAGAACACCTTTCTGCCATTGTGAATGATAACTAAGTGTGATATCTTATCTGTCAAATGCCTGACAGGATGTTCAATATGGCTACTTTTTAGCGTTTAGACAGGGCGGTCCTATCTTCAGCGGGTGATAGAAAGAGATACAGAATGAGACAGCGATAGTCAAATACAAATCAGGTGATCCAATCACTTTGGAATTTTGACGTCTATGCAGAAGATATTACACTTAGTTATCATTCACAATGCTTTCTGCGTTGGCGGCCTTCGGCCGCGCTTATAAAAAATAACCCTGGGCTACGCCATGCCAAGTCCTGGTGTGTGGTATCAAAGAGAATAAATATAATAAGAGCCGTCACTCGTTATTTTTTAGGCATTTACTCGATGTAAAATATGAGGTAGTCGCTACTTTCTTTTTGGGCAAGATGTTTATAAATGTCTTCCATACATTTTCATGGGGTATTTTGTTTATTTTTCCGACTGTATTTAATTAATTTTTTAATTCTCTTTCCAAAAAACACGTTTGCTGCCGCCACGGTGATGCACAATTTATTTTGTGGGTACAACACAACAACACCCACATGAAAATCGCCAAATTCAAATGCAAATATCTCCGGACAGAGATAAAATTTTTTTTTCCGCCTTCGGATTATTGTTCTCGAGATTAATACGCGTCTTTTGACATCTCTCACGATATATTTCGTAGCGTATTAGCAGTCGACCCCTCGAATAGGCTATTACCAATTTAAACACTATTGGTCTGTGAAATGCCCCAATAAAGCTAAATTTATAAAAAATTACAACAAATATATTTTCTGCACGTTTTTATCAATAAATATGAAAAAGACACAGTTGCTGAAAGATTATCAAAACCAAAGAGGATAAATATAATAAGAGCCATCACTCGGTATTTTTTAGGCATTTACTCGATGTAAACTGTGAGGTAGTCGCTACTTTTGTTTTATGAGGGACATTTTTGAATTGCCTTCCATTTATCCATGCGGTGTTGTCACTTTATGCAAACGTGTTTTTTGGAAAGAGAATTAAATAATTAATTAAATACAGTCGGAAAAATAAACACAAATACCCCATGAAAATGTATGGAAGACGTTTATAAACATCTCGCCCAAAAAGAAAGTAGCGACTACCTCATAGTTTACATCGAGTAAATGCCTAAAAAATAACGAGTGACTGCTCATATTATATTTATCCTCTTTGTCAAAACTTCGAAGGCTAAAAAAATCGAACAATTCTAAAGAGAAAATCGATTCTTCATTTCTTAAAAAAAGATCGATTCAATCGATTAAAAATCGAATCGAAATCTAGCTCTAATACTTAAACGGCATCCGAACCTCGGAGACATCTAAATATTATTGTGCGCAGCCTTTCAATAGCAAAATAAAAATGTCTACTAAATTGGACGCAAAAATTATAAGCGATTCAACAGGCGACGAAAACGATTGGGAAGAGGATGACCAGTGGGATGATTGGGGTGACGCGGAAGATAAATTCGAGAATGTACCTGAAACAAAACCACCAGAATCACATAGAAGTAAGGATGATAAACTTCCTATTAATATTAATACTACGACAACTCTTAAAGAACAAGATTCGAGTGTTAGGGTTTATAGCAACAATGAAGAAATAGAGCAACAAAATATGTTACCAACGCAAACAGCTGGGTGGGGTGGTCTTTTCAGTGGTGTAGTTTCTTCAGTGCTTACCACAGCTTCGGATCTATCTACGACCGTGAGTCAAGGACTTAATCAAGTTATTGGTGTACCCGATCCAGAAGAGCTTGTGCGAATGCAAGCAGCTGAGAGTGCAATGACGGGCAAAAATGTAAAAAGAACCACAGATGTAAACAAACAGGAAAAGGAGGGTCCAATCATGCATCAACAAATACAAAGTGTGCAGCAAGAACCAGATGGGACACCCGTTTTTGGATTGAACATTGTTAGTGGAGTAACATCGATTGGAACAAAAGTGTTAAACACGGGCTTGGATACGCTCGAAGGCATTGGAAAGAAAACGATGCATATATTACAAGAAAATGATCCTCTTCTGATGAATAAAAGGAAATTATTGGGACTAGATGCTGACAGACCCAACTTAAGTGAGGTTTGTGTTATGCGATATATGAATATTATATATGTCTACATTTAAGGGGGAATTATAATGAGGACGAAATTTCTTATAACCCATTTGTTAAAATTATTTCTTTAAGATAACTTTAGATTGAGGCCGAGCTTCTCTTCCAATTCCCGCCGTGCTCCTTTTAATTTCCCCTACAAATTAGCGTGGCGGGACCTACATGTTGTATGCAGACTGCGAGTGGCAGCTGAAACGCAGATGCACTTTCACTGAAATTATTTACATGACAGAAATATACTCGGGAGTGTTTGCCTAATTACTGCTGAGAGGCAAACCCGCTTAAAAAAAAACTTCTAAATAAAAAAACTCAAATTTGTAGGTATTGCTTAGATCGGGACTTAAACCTAGGAACCCAGGTGGAGAATGCTACCATCTAACCATGGCGCCCATTAATTAATTATAAATACCGTCTAATACCGGATAAGCACGATTAAAAAGTTTAGCGGATTTTTTAGGAAATTAACAATTTTAACCGAAAGAATTTGCCCATGATGACGTTTTTGCTTTGTTTTGTACCTTTAAAACTTTATTGTGTTTTTATAGGAAACTACATATATCAAAGTCATTTTTGTGTGGTCCTTATTAACACCAGTTTAACCTAACCTTGCATCAATAACAATAAATAAATAAAAGGCGCGAAATACTTGCGAGGAGATTTAGCCCGAACTTCTTTGCCAATTTGGGTCATGCTCCTTTTTTATTTTTCCAACAAATTGGCGGCACTGTACCTGCATGTTTTATGCAGACTCCAAACGGCATCTGACCGGGTGAATTCTTCTGAATGAAAAAAAAAAAATGTTTTTTAAAGACTTTTATATTGTTTTTGTCTGACCTTGAATCTAGAACCTTGTACGACCGCCAATCAATAAGCAATAAGCATGTCAACACTTGGTGGAAGATAACCAAAATAGGGGAAGAGACTGCAGGGTTTGGTAAGCTAAAGTAACCCCAGCGGGTAAGGGGGTCAGAATATACCCGCGGTAGGTATGCCTGTCGTAAGAGGCGACTAAAATACCAGATTCAAGGGGTGTGTAGCGCAACCCTTCAGGTTGCCAGCGCAATATATAGCTTCTCCAAATCCAATTGTCAACCTCACCTATCCGCGGCGAATCCTGTTTCACTAACAGACGAGGCTCTGGCGACCCCAAGCTCCTCATGGATCTTGGGGGTGGGGAGGGAGGGGATGGCCTGAAGGTTTAATGTGGCCACATAAATCGTTCCCGAGATGGTCGGGCTAGCACCTTATTGGTGCTGTGGTACCGGAGCGTACCGGATCTGCATCCGGCAAAGGACCATCACATCGATAACACTCCCCAAAGCCTTCGGGGAGCAACCTTATCGCTACAACAACAACAACAACATAAGCTAAAGTATACCGTAAAGTCACTAACAAATCCAACAAAACAACCAAGTCGTTCTGCTTACTTATTTTACCTCAAATCATGGGTTAGCCACTAATTAACATCGCATTATGTTGACATACTCAAAAAGGGTCCAGATGCTTAGAAAGAAGTCAGTGGAATACAAAGACACACACTAAACTACTAATTTCATTTTTATTTGTATTTTTTTCAAGCCACCCTGAACCATAGTTCGAAACAAACAAAAATCTAAATCGGTCAATCCGTTCTTAATTTGTATAGATATTATATCACATGAATAAATATTGTCAAATTTTTTAGGTCCTGAAGGAGGCCAAAAAGGATGCGGATAACTTGGAGAATACACTAAAAGAATTAAAACTTGAAAAATCACGAGAAATGTTACGTTTTGATTTGCTTTTCGAAAATCATTGCGGCCTGGTGCACCTCGAAGCATTGGAAATATTATCACATGAATCATCACTGAAATTGCAAAAACTGAAGGATGCGGTTAGTGGTAAAGCCCTTACTGAACTACAGGAAACAATTGATGAAGTAAAAGAGCTAATGGAGTTAGAGGACTTAGAAGGCGAAAGTGACGGTAACTACGATGTTAAGGAATTGAATGCACGACTCATGGGGGCCATTGAGGATGTAGATTTACATATAAATTTCGACGATATAGCTAAGTAACTTAAATAATTACTAAATTTCATAAAGAATTTTTTTAACAAAATCTTCATTTTTATAGCCACTGGACAATAGCTTTACAATGGCTTAACGAAACACAAGCGGCGACATTGACCGATACAAATGAAATCGTACAGGAGTCGTTTGCTCGTGGCATTACAACGTTAGCCGAAGCGTGTGCATTACAAATAAATAAATTACATAAAATTGCGGAATTGTTTCTCGTGAAAGATCATCATAGTACTGCGAATGAAGTCGATTGTATTGTTCAACTGTGCAAACAATTTATTGCACACTTGAATGGTTTGACAAATCGTTTTGCCACAGCGCTAACTTCTATTAAAATGGATGCACAGAATGCGACGGAAGATGATTTAGTGAAGGCTCGTGTAAGCATGCTTTTTGCTGAAATGTTAAATGCAACACAATATATAGAAAAGGCATTTAAGCTGTTTTTACCGATTTTACAAATAGGAGCGGTTTAAAGTGCAAGAATCACTTGAAAAGAGGATTGATTAAAGTTAAAATAAATATTTGGTATTTTTACGTTAAAAATGTAATTTGTTTTCTTTAATTTTGTATGAACTCGGTTTGAATAATAAATCCTATAGCTTGGAATAAAGAATAAATTCAACACAACACCTACAAATTAAAGAATAGTTGATGGGTTCATTTCGAGAAGGTCTACACAAATTCTACATATCAACGAAACAGATTTTTCTTTGTTAAAAAGATAGATAGATAATTAATTGAGGATCGCACTGCGACCATTGGTCTATTGTGCCCTCATCTGCTTCACAACACCTCATCCAAGCCGACATCTCTGATGAACCCTAGCAGTTCACCTGGCTTGAGGGATTTAATGTGAGAATGCTCTGGCCATCGTGACCCCATAACTTAGCCCTGCGTCTTGACATTGCGTCACACTGCAGGAGCATATGACCCGCCGTCTATGCTGATCGATCACAGAATAGGCATGTGTTGTTCGATAGTATGCCCAGCTTCTGCATGTGGCTGTTCAGTCTACAGTGTCCTGTAAGAAGAGCTGTTAGAATTCTTAGGTTATTTTTCGAGAGGCCTATAAATGCCCTGTATCAAGTTGTGCAGTAACCCCCTAACAGTAGCTTAGATTGTCTCAGGCCTGGCATATTACGCCAGTGTTCTTCCCTTTTTTCCTTTTCTTCTGCTAATAGATGCCCCTTATTTCCTGCGGGCCTACTGGCAGGAATGGCTCAGGACCTATAGGTCGTATCGTTGCTGCTTCTCTGGCAAGGCTGTCCGCCTGCTCGTTTCCCTCGACTCCCCTGTAGCCAGGAACCCAGGCCAACAGTGGTTCATTGTGTGCTCCTAGGTGATTCAGCTTTTCCACGCACTCAATTAGTGCTGATTTTATTTCAAATGCCGAGATGGTCTTGAGGGCGGCCTGGCTGTCACTGAGTATGGCAATTTTCTCATTGTAGTATTCCCGCTGAAGGTTCAGGTCCGCGCACTGGCTTATGGCGAATACCTCCGCTTGAAAGATGCTCGGGTATGCTCCCAGGGGTATTGATATCTTGGCTCTGGGTCCAACGACTCCAGATCCAATCCCCTCTGGGGTCTTCGAGCCATCGGTATACCATACTATACTGTTTAGCTGCTGAATGCTCTCAATTCTGTTTTCTTCCCACGTACCCTTGTCTCCCAGTTCTACTTTATATCTTTTCTCATATACTATCTGCCTGAGGATGTCATCCCAACTAGGGGGTGGGGGAGAGTGCCGATATCGCAAGGAAGGTTTAATGTGGTCATATTACTCGTTCCCGAAATGGTCGGGCTAGTACCTTAATGGTGCTTTGTTACCGGAACGTGCAGGTTCTATATCCGGCAAAGGACCATCAACATCGATAACACTCTCCAAAACCTTCGGGGAGTGTCTTTATCGTTAATACAACAACAAATTGTATATTTTAGTTTATAACGGTGGCGAGATTTAGCGTATCGCTTTTTAATTTTTCCTACATATCTGCGGGTCGGAACCTATGTACATCTTTATGCCAACTCCGAACGGCAGCTGCATGGCAGATGAATTTTCACTGAGAAGCTTTTCATTACAGAGTAACACTAAGGGTGCTTGCAAACCACTGGACCCCGCTTAGGAACCCGTTTTTCAGGATTTTTGATATTGCTTTAGCAAGGGTTTTACCCAGGACGTGCGCGTTACCACCACACCCACGGCGGTCACATAAGTTACAATTTCTTTTATTCAAGCAATTTTTCGTGGGTTAAGTGTGGGACTTATTTTGGAGACAACAGTCGGACAAATTCTGTAACTAGATTCGAAAGAAAATGCGATTCGAAAGATGTTAAATTACATGCATTTTTTTTCAAATTCGATATAAATCGAATTGCAGATTAAGGCCCAATATATTGTACGAATTTACTTGCACTTTCCCTTATTTGCAATCTTCTACTAAGGTCGAATCACTAAACTGTTGTATAAATAACTCCAATATTGAATAATGGAAAAATGGCCTTTATTAAAGTACTTCACAATAACACTTATACTTTGCAACTAGCTTGCTTAATAACCAAACTGATAGCTTAAATGAAACTCTATATTGCCCGACAGATTGCGTGCTTAATCAAAAACTGATTATAGCGCCTCTACCGCTGGTGCTTTTATACTCTGTGATTTCCTCATGGCATCTTCTAGGCGCTTCCAGAATTTACTTAGTTACCGCCATATAATTACAACTACAGATGCACGTATATAGCTTCTCATATGCGTGTATTTGTGAGCGAACTTCAACAATTACAATTGCATACTTTTGGGAGCATCTCAGATAAGATATCTGCATGTGTTTGTGCATCTTTTCTCTGCTGCGTGTACGTACATATGTGTAGACATAATGTTTTATTCGTTTATGTAGATACAAGTGCCCGCTTTATTGTTGTTGTGACTTCATTTACTTAGCACCAGACTAGGGATGTGAGTATCACTTAGTGTCACTCATATTCGTCAAACTGCCCTCCACCTAAGTCTGATCGTTCCGATCAGACAAATCTCTCGATCTAAACGCTGCCAGCCTTTCCAAATGAACCACTTTCATTTTGGTTCGTGGTTTGCTAATGGTTTGTATGCGGTACACTACATCGTTGATCCGTTTTACAACTTTGTATGGGCCTTCGCAATTACACTGCAATTTCGGGGACAAACCCTTTTTGTTGTTGTTGTTGTTGTTGTAGCGATTAGGTTACTCCCCGAAGGCTTTGGGGAGTGTTATCGATGTGATGGTCCTTTGTCGGATACAGATCCGATACGCTCCGGTAACACAGCACCATTAAGGTGCTGGCCCGACCATCTCGGGAACGATTTATATGGCCACATTGAACCTTCAGGCCATCCCTCCCTCCCCACCCCCAAGTTCCATGAGGAGCTTGGGGTCGCCAGAGCCTCGTCTGTTAGTGAAACGGGATTCGCCGCTCGAAGGTGAGGTTGACAATTGGGTTGGAGAAGCTATATATTGCGCTACAAACCCTTTTTCGTTGTGGGTTGTATAACAGCACCAAATCTCCTTCCTGAAACCCTTCCGAATTAATTGCTTTATCGTACCTCGCTTTCATCTTGTCACTCATAATTTTTGATCGTTGCCTTACCAGATCGTGTATCTCTCTCAGCTCTTCTTCCAAAACACCAGTGGATTTCTTGACATTTCTCTCCGCATTGGCATCTATCCCAAACTTCAAATCAGCTGGCAGTTGAAGGTCATTGCTAAAAATTACCTTTGCGGGAGTTTGGCCCGTTGTCTCATGCACTGCCAATCGGTAAGCCATTAAGAATAATGATATATGTGTATCCCACTCCTTATGGTACTTGTCTAATACTTTCCTTAAATGCTCCTCCAATGTTCTATTGAATCGTTCCACCATACCATCGGACTGAGGATGTAATGCAGTTGTCCGTGTTTTTCTAATTCCCAATGATTGACACATTTCCCGGAACACAGCTGATTCGAAATTCCTGCCTTGGTCAGAATGTAACTCCATTGGTGCACCATACCTTGCAACCCAATTGTTTATAAACACTTCTGCTACTGTTTCCGCTTCTTGATTTGGGATTGGGTATACTTCTGGCCATTTGCTGAAGTAATCCATAACCACCAGTACATACTTGTTTCCGCAGTTGCTAGTAGGAAATGGACCTGCAATATCCATGGCGATCCTTGCACCCCAGCGGGTTAGGGGGTCAGACTAAAATACCAGATTCAAGGGGCTATGTAGCGAAACCCTTCAGGTTGCCAGCGCAATATATAGCTTTTCCAAACCCAATTGTCAACCTCACCTATCCGTGGCGAATCCTGTTTCACTAACAGACGAGGCTCTGGCCACTCTAAGCTCTCATGGAACTTGGGGTTGGGGAGGGAGGGGTTGGCCTGAAGGTTTAATGTGGCCACATAAATCGTTCCCTAGATGATCGGGCTAGCACCTTAATGGTGCTGTGGTACCGGAGCGTGCCGGATCTGTATCCGGCAAAGGACCATCACATCGATAACACTCCCCAAAGCCTTCGGGGAGCAACCTTATCGCTACAACAACAACATCCTTTCAAATGGCGCACCTGAGTTATATTGCTTCATCTGGCCATGACTTCGCGTTTTGCGCCCTTTCACTCTGCTGCAAACCTCGCAGTTCGCAATCCACTCAGTGACCGACTGACGTCAACCAACCCAATAGAATTTCTGTTTACTCTTCTCGAGCGTCTTCGTGATTCCAAGATGACCTCCGCTTGGACCATTATGCAGCTCGCTGAGCACGTCAGGAATCCTCTTTTTGGGAACAACTATCAGTTTCTACTCGCATTGACCATCCTCACTCTCCCATACTCGATGCAAGCAACCGGATATCAATTCTAAACTGTTCCACTGTGCCCAATATGACTTCGCAATGGGACTCTCTGCTGACATCTCCTCTCTATTTGGTTTTTCCTTTCGTTCGAGCCCTTGCATAACATGTGACAGATCTGTATCTTTTAGCTGACACTTCCTTAGTCGTTCCTTGTCCCATTCATCCGCACACGTTATAGTCATTAGCCGGACATCTATAATGTTCTTTAGCCTCGGCCTTTGAACATTGCATCGCCAGTTACCGCCATATAATTATAACTACAGATGCACGTATATAGGTTCTCATATGCGTGTATTTGTGAGCGACACTTCAACAATTACAATTGCATACTTTTGGGAGCATCTCAGATAAGATATCTGCATGTGTTTGTGCATCTCTTCTCTGCTCTTCTTTCTATATTTTTCAGAACTTCGTGTTTCTTGAATTTCTTAAATATGGTGACACTTTTAAGATATCAATTCAGGTGGTGGGAGAATCTGTAGTCAATATCAACATTTTTCTCATTATTAGGATTTCCTAACTGGAAACGGTAAAAAATTGCCTCACATGCCACATTCGCGATGCACTAAAGTTTTGGCTGTTTATTGGCGAGGCAAACTACTTAAATGAAAATACAAAATACTATGAGTCGGCACACCTTCATGTCGATGATTGCCCGGCGAACTCCATTCTAAATGCCTAACTACCCGAAATTCGCAGTTGAGTAATCTCCACAGGGAGACGCGTGCCACTCTGGCACAACTTCGATCTATGACATCAACCATCTTCTCAATTGCAATGTTGGGGCAAAGCACGCCTACAACAACAACAACAACAACAGCAGCATGTATTTTTAGGAAGCAGAGCTTTTTGCTCCTGTGGTGGAAAGATTGCCTCCTAATAATAAAAAGACTTTTTTATAAAAAAACTATTGATGACGTATTAATATTATAGTCCTTGTTAAAACAAATTCATATATTCTTGGTTCCGTGTTTTATACATTATAGAAGGACAAAACATTGGTTTATTGATTTGCAAAAGAGAATTTCTTTGCCAATGTATAGTACTTAATGAGAATACAGTTATACAAGTATGCTAAGGAGCGGATATTTACCGACCGATTGCGTTTCATTTTCGAGGTTATTTTTTTAAATATTTTTTTTTTTATGTTTTATAAATAACTACTAATAACTAATGCAAATGTTTGCTTCATTTTTTTTAAGATAAAAAAAAAGCAAGTATCCGACATTCGTAATACAATATAAAATTGCATTTTTGTTGTAACAGGAATCCATAGCTAGTTTGTTTTCCTACTATACAGCATAATAAATTCTCTTCAAAATCTAAGATCTGGCTTATTTTTAGCCATATATCTGCAATATGAAATAATAATTAATTGTTGCATTCAGTGAATTTTATTTCCGCTGTACTCACTTATCCAATGTCTCCCAGAATGTCATTAACACTGCACGATCTAAATGTCTTTTGTTTTGTGAAAGATTTAGTACCGTAACTGACCATTTTGCCACGTTAGCATCCAGTTTTAACTCGCTAAACCGCAAATGGAAAGCACAAACTAGGAAATGGAGGAAACAAGAAAATGTTAAAATAATTGATTTAATGATATATTAGTTTTAATTAAGTTACTTTTGGCGAAAATTTCGACGGGATTACCATCCCATGGCCAGCCTTTAAATTGCCATGCGGGACCCATTACAAATACTGCTACGACACGCTGCCAATCTTGAGCAGAAAGCTTTTGTGGATTATCAATGATGCGATAGGGCACAGTTTGATTATTTCGTTTGCGCTGGAAATTGAAGAAAGTTTTTTGATTATTATCCATATATGTAATACTGCTATATTGCTAATAGAAAATGCTCGAAATTCGAAATCAAAACAAGACAGCCTATGAAATCGAGCGATAACCGCACAAAGGGCTTAACCGACATTATTTTTGATTTTTTGTTTTTGATGGAAACTGAAAGGCCATTACCATATGCACCAGCTCCAAAAAAATTTAAGTCCTACGAAATACCGATACGAAGTTATAGATAAGCCAATTTGTGTCAAGTGCACAAAACACTTTGTTTAAATTTTTTTGTGCTCGCAATGTGTAGGTTAAGCCTTTTTTCCGAGAAAATTTTGTAATTTTAATACAAAGTTTTTACATTTTGGTATGCATGTTTCGTAATTTTCGTGTTTTTAATTTAAATATGGACTTCTTGCAAACACAGATGATTATTTTTTAGATTAAGATTTCTCTTAATAAGGATTATAATGAATATAGCCAGATGATTGATGCAGATTTCAAATAAAGTATTCTTCAGAGGAAATAGTTGAAGAAGATACTTGTGTTGGGCGCTTCCCAAGGCAGTCGGTTCTATGTACCGGAGCGACTCGGGATTTTTCCCGACCAAGGACTGTCATTTCAGTGTGACCCCATTTAATTTGTTTCGTCCCTCCCACAAATTGTCATCCTCCCAGCAGCTCCTTACAGCAGGACTGCTCCATATTCTCTTACTCCGTGAAGATATCGAATCCAATCCGGGTGCGTCTCCTGACCCCGGTCCTGAGAAATGGTTTTGCTGCATCTGCCGGAAAGGAATCTTTTTAGGACGGTCATACTCTGTTCAGTATGTCTCGTGCAAGGGATGGTTGCATCGGACAGGTTGTTCTGGGCTTCATCCCAAAACCCGACGTCCACGTAACTTTTATAAATCTTTTGTGGCTCCTTGCTGTTCACGCCCAAGGGCGTCCCGTAGTCTACGCCTAAGCGCCCACCCCCCCCACTACCTTCCAGCAGCACCGCTGCTCAGCAAGCCACAACAAGTACCCGCTGCTGCTCGCGCCCCACGGCGCCAACAACTCAAACAGCTGATACCACTCATAACTTCTACCTTCGTAGTAGAGTTGGTAGCAATGCTGAACATCAGCCCCTGCCCCCGTCTTCTCCCCCTCTTTTTCGGCAGCAATCGTGCAGGTCAGGGAAACAGACTCTTAGTCCCTGCCTCCGTTTGCACCGTCTGCCAGCACAGAATATATAGGTTTGCGACATCCGCCCAATGCAGCTCCTGCCTTGGGTGGTGCCACTTTCCTAGATGTTCTGGTCTCCGCGACGGCAACCCCCGACGGGTTTCATCGCGCCATGTTGCCAGGTCGCAAACCCAAATCAACCAGGTACCCCAATGCTTGCCCAAGGACGTCCAGTCCCAGGGCCACAACAGCAATTGCGTCCTGGCCTTCCACAACCCAGGCGTAGTCACCCGTCACTTACCCCCAGAGTGACGGCGTCTCCCCTTATGCACTTCAGAATTCTGCAATTAAACTGTTATGGACTAACTGGGAAGATTACGGAGATAGTCGATTTCATGAAGCGGTACAACATCCGCATTGCTGCGATTCAAGAGACTAAACTCACAGCAAGATCTGCATTGCAGACCTGCTCTGGGTATAATGTCCACAGGAAAGACCGCGAGAGCGGAAATGGAACCGGTCTCGTGTTTATCATACACCACTCAGTGCAATATTATATATTTGATCCTGGCATCGACCGCAGGGACAATGTCTTAGAACGTCAAGGCCTATCTGTCCGGTCAGGCGATGCAAACCTAGAAATCATCAACATCTACATCCCACCTGCCACCTGTTGCCCCAGTGGATACCGCCCTAATATCAGGGCCTTACTCACTGCCAACAATCGCATTATCTTAGGCGATTTCAATGCCCATCATGATCTATGGCATTCAAACTTGCGGGCGGACAGTAGGGGTGAGATGTTGGCGGATCAAATAGAAGAAAAGGCGTTCTGCACAATAAACGGAGACGCCCCCACACGTATGGTAGGAAGCTGTCACAGCTCGCCAGATATCTCAATCGTGAGCGCAGAACTCGTAAACTGCGTCAACTGGCAGCCGATGGTAACATTGGCATCCGACCACCTGCCCATACTTATTTCGCTCGAGCGTACCTCCGACTTCATCGTCACTGAAAAACGCACTTTCATAAACTTCAAAAAAGGAAAGTGGGAAGAATATAAATCCTTTACAGACAACCGCTTTGCTGCCCTCCCTATCCCGACTGATGCCCGCCAAGGGGAGCGTGCCTTCCGTAAGGTCATTAAATCCGCCTCGGCACATTTCATTCCCGCCGGGAGAATTCCCGAAATCCGGCCCCACTTCCCGGCGGAGGCCGCAAACTTAGCGAGAGAACGTGACCTTATAAGACAGCTTGATCCAGGCGACCCCCAAATAAGGGATATAAACCAACGCATCAGATTGCTTGTGGATGAACACAAGCGGGCGAAATGGGAAGAGCACCTAAGAGGTTGTAACCTCTCTACCAGTGTGGGTAAACTTTGGTCCACCGTAAAGTCCCTATCGAATCCGACTAAGCACAAAGACAAAGTTTCCATCGCCTTTGGCGACAAAGTGCGGTCGGACGCGAAAAAATGCGCGAGCGCTTTCTGCCGACAATATTTAATGCATCCTACGGTCGACAAAGATAGACGGAGAGCCAATAGACACGCACATAAACACAAATTCAGCGCGTCACCAATCACCATCACCGCTAAAGAGGTTGAGGACGCCATTGATCGTGCTAAACCATCCAAAGCAGTGGGCCCAGACGGCATAGCCATGCCGATGCTTAAAAGCCTAGGGAAAGAGGGCTTCAAATATTTAGCGCATGTCTTCAACCTGTCTCTTTCCACCTTTGTCATACCCGAGAAACGGAAAATGGCCAAGGTGGTCCCGCTACTAAAGCCTGGGAAATCCGCTAACATAGGTGAGTCGTATCGCCCGATATCTCTCCTATCGCCAGAGGCAAAGACGCTTGAAGCCATTTTGCTCCCTTATTTCCAAGCAAATTTGCGGCTAGCCCCCCATCAGCATGACTTCAGAAAACTCCATAGCACTACCACCGCGCTAAATGCCATTAGCACCCAGATAAATTGCGGTTTAAATCAATACCCCCACCATAGAACAGTACTCGTAGCGCTAGACGTATCAAAAGCTTTTGATACGGTCAACCATGGCTCGTTACTGCAAAACCTGGAAGGGTCTACCCTTCCCCCATGTCTTAAAAGGTGGAGCGCAAATTATCTGGGTGGTCGGCAGGCATCGGTGCAATTTAGAAACGAAACATCAAAACCAAGGAGAAATAAACAAGGGGTGCCACACGGTGGTGTCCTATCCCCACTTTTGTTTAATTTCTACATATCTAAGCTACCTTCACCACCGGAAGGAGTTACAATCGTTTCCTACGCCGATGACTGCACAATAATGGTCACAGGCCCAGGCCCAAAGATCGATGCGCTATGCAATGAAATAAACGGCTACCTCCCTGATTTCTCCAGTTTTTTCGCCTCGCGAAACCTGGCATTATCACCGACTAAATCTTCCGCGACCTTATTTACAACATGGACGTCCCAAATGTCGACCATTTTGAACATCCACGTCGATGCCACTACACTACCGACTGTCCTACACCCCAAAATCTTGGGTGTGACGTTTGATCAGGATCTACATTTTGGTGAGCACGCAGCCGCAATTGTTCCGAGACTTCAGAGCCGTAACAAAATCCTCAAATCCCTCGCTGGCAGTACCTGGGGAAAAGATAAAGAAACGCTCATGACTACATACAAAGCAATTAGCCAGCCGATTACGTGCTACGCGTCACCCATATGGTCGCCAAGCCTAAAAATCACCCACTGGAAGAAACTACAGGCCTGCCAAAATACTGCTCTCAAAATCGCCACGGGCTGTCTTCTTATGTCCCCAGAACATCACCTGCATAATGAGGCGAGAATACTCCCCATCAGGGAGAGAAATGAGATGCTGACCAAACAGTTCCTGTTGAATACCCAGAAACCTGGGCATCCCAACAGACATCTGATTGATGAACCAGCACCGCCTAGGGGCTTAAGGAGTCATCTCCGTAAGCATTTTGAGGAAATGCGGCACCTGAGAACCCAGCCGTATGAAGTGAAAAAACACAAGCAGGTCCTTGGTGAACTCCATCAACAGGCGTCGGACCTTTATGCCGGGAATTGCCCGGTGAATCCAGTACTTAAAGAAAATTATCCAAAACTCGCGGAAGAGGAACGCATACTCCCCAGGGAAACGCGTGTCACTCTTGCTCAACTTCGTTCTGGATACTGTAACAGGTTAAACTCTTACCTATCCAGAATCAACCCCGACATACAAAATGTATGCTCCGCTTGCAATGTGTCCCAACATGACACCAACCATCTCTTCAATTGTAATGTGGAACCAACGCCTCTAACACCCCTTTCCTTATGGTCCACCCCTGTTGAAACGGCAAGTTTCCTTGGACTCCCGTTAGAGGATATTGATGACAATTTGTGATCGGTCGCAGCTATTAGGTGGGGCGAGCATTGCTACAACAACAACATACTTGTGTTGGGAAACGAGGTAGGAGGATCCCGAAACCACTACCCAAAAGACTTCTACGAAAGTAGGGACGTTCTACTTCACTTTATACAGGAGCTTACAGAGAATTTCATCGTTGTTATTATGATTTGAAATCACTTTGTGATAAAAATATAATTCCCGAAATTTTCCACAGAGAGTACCTCAACTTAAAACACAACTCTTTTATCACAGATACATTACCAGTTATTGATGTAGACGACGGCAATGTGAAATGAATAGATTGTACCTTAGTTATATAGTTTTTATTTAGAAAAACTTAGTTTAGTTGTAAATTTATATATATTATATTTGCTAATCAGTCTGCATCTTTAAATATGAATTTCGTCTTGAAATCTGAATAAAAACATTGATCTGCATCACCAACCACTGTTTTTATTATTTTCAAATGTGTATTTTTTTTAGTTTAGTTTTGGCTTAACCGACACTTTCAAGTAATGAAGTCTTTTTTTTGGAACGCAAAAAGGGCGTAAGCGACAAATGCGCCATTATTATTAAAGAAATGCAAAAAAAATCCCACATTAGTATACATCAACTATATAGTCTTATATACACACCAACTTTCACGTTACTATCTAAGGTAATCGCAATATAAATACAAAAAAAGCGTCTACTGAACAATTTTGTTTATGCCGGTTAAGCCCTTTCTGCGGTTATGGCTGGAAATGTTTGCGATTGTAGCAGCATAAGTGTGACAAGAAAAAATTTAAATTTGTGTACATTCGATTATTGAATACAAAAACAAAAACATTTAAACAGAAATATATCGGCACTCTGATGTTTGGGAATGTACCTAGCTTTTTGTAGCAATATAGGAGTATTACATATATGTTATTAGCAATAAGATGGCCGTAAATGGATGAGCACTCCGGCCAATGGCTTTCTTGATATAAGATCCAATAGATGCTACAACTCACAAATTATTATCAATATCCTCTAACGGGAGTCCAAGGAAACTTGCAGTTTCAACATGGGTGGAACAGAGTGTGAGGGGTATTAGAGGCGCTGGTTCCACATTGCAATTAAAGAAATGGTTGGTGTCATTTGGGGACACATTGCAAGCAGGACATACATTATGTATATCTGGGTTGATTCTGGATAGATGAGAGTTTAACCTGTATCAGTATCCAGATCGAAGTGTGGTAGAGTGACGCGTGTCTGCCTAGGGAGAATGCGGATATCACTGAGGACCAGTTTCTTTTTTTCTTCTACATACGACTATGTTCTCAGGTGCCGTATTTTCTCATAATGCTTGCGGAAATTACTTCTTGAGCCCTGGGAGATGGGGTGGAGAGTACTCGCGCCTCCCTGTGTAGGTGGTGTCCTGGAATCAAGCTCAAGGCCTAACAATAATTTTTTGTATCCTTATTATTGTTATGATTTTTTTTTGAAATGAAAAAATGTTCAAGTTAGAATAGAAGAAAGAACAAACTTAGACAACTGCCAAAGCCCGTTGTATAGATCCATTTCGAGAACTGCTAAATTCTTTCATCGGCAACGTTTACCCATTCAGCTATTTAACAATTCAGCTATCACAGCGGTTGTTTGTCTTCGCTATTTCTTCTTCTATACTGTTCCTTGCCAATGTCAACAATGGACTTGTTTCATGGCAATGATGCCATAGTCTCATTTAAGAAAAAAATCATAACAATAATAATGATAATAAAGTTATTGTCAGGCATTGAGCTCGATTCGAACAGGCGATCTTAATTCTCAATTTATTTTATCTCGGTGAGGCTATCAAAGTATGTTCGGCTCAAAAAATGTGAGCGGCTCTCCTTCTTTATCCTGACTTCCTGACTACTTCCGCAACAGGATTGGTTGGTTTTTTTTTTTTTTGTTAAGGTTCTTGATGTAATCAAATATGTGGTGCAGCGGATTTTTTGTCGAAGTAAAATAATGGCATGATATAAAGCCTAGACGTTTTGATGCTTGCACCCGACTGTCATGGGAACGGCGGAAAACTTGAGAGTTTCCTATTATTAATGGGCCATAGGCAGCTTTTAACACAAATAAGATCTCACCCAAGTGTTCGGGGAGTGCCATTACAGTGCGAAAGCTGTCCCAGATAAATATAAGAATCGTTCCGAGTCATATATTAATGATGGTTCGATTGGTTCGTATGTCCCTTGATTTCATGAATGGTGTTAATGCAATCAACAACGGGTAATCTTAAAAAATGTTCAGCCTCGCTTACTCCTAACTGAATCAGAGGCTTTTACCAACAAAGACTATTTTGAATTCATCGATGTGACCAAAACAAGTTAACTGGCTGCGCAAGAGAGATTGATTTTGCCACAGATTTTCATGATTGTTGTTTTAGCCATAAAGACACTCCCCGAAAGGTTTGGGGAGCGTTAACCGATGTTCTGGTAACAAGCACCATTAAGGTTCAAGCCCGACTAATTCGGGAACTATTTAGTATGACCATATTAAACCTTATAGGCCATCCCTCCCTGCCATGAAAGGGTTGCGTAACACAGCCATTATGAATCATTTCGGTATTTTAGCCACCTCTTACGAGAAGCATACCTGCCGCGGGTATTTTCCAATCCCCCTAACCCGCTGGCGGTAGTGCACCTCAATCCTTAGGGAACACAACATAATCTTAGCTGGTTCAATTTCTTTAAGGATTACTCACCTGCAACAACACTTCGTTATCTCTTGTACTACCTGCACGCTTCTTTTCATCTGTCGAAATGTATTTTAAATCTTGTAAAATGTCCTTGGCGTTATACATAGTTATGAGGCTGGTATTGGCGGAAGGTATTATAATAATTGGCGTGCGTGAAATACGCTTCTGTGCCGATGGCACAGCTTGCCTTGCTTGAGCAGTTGGCAACATTTCTTTGGGTCGGCCAGCTATAATACAATTTATTTTAGAATGTTTCAGAAATTATGTCATAGTAAAGTTTTCAAACATACGTATCTGTGGTGTCATATTCGCTTTGCGTTGTGCCTGTGATCCCTCAGTCACCGATTTCAATGACATACCATGATAGGTACCCAATGTATCGATTTTGAAGCCCTCGGTTTCTGTAAATATGATATAAGTTATAATGCTAAAACAGGTAAAAATTACAAAGCTTCACCTTCTTTCTGTCTATTGAAACGCTCCTGATCGTAACGATTGTACTGTGTAAGCTGTGGTTGCGGTTTTACAATACGTGGCGGCTCTGGCATTTTAATAGCCTGTTGAACTGCTGGCCTATTTCGCCCTTCCTCACGAGCTTTTATGCCCTGCAATATGGCAAATATATTTTTGGCAAACATTTTACCTGCACTTTGCAATATTGTTGTACGTGTACGCCATTGTCGTTCACGACTAATTATATGTTTTGTTGAATCTACATCATAATCAAGAATTGCACGTAAATCAGTTGCCATAGCATCCTCATTATCGGTGCGCTTGATTGTGGTACGTTTGTTAGCTAGACGTTTGGCTTTAATTGCAGCTATTTTCTCAACAGACATTGTTTCCGATAGCGATTTAATATTATCAATATTGACGGTGGTCTCCTTTTTGTTAACATCCCAACGTGCTGCCAATTGTTCACGCACCTTCTGCACTTGAGTTTCTTCGAATCGCGCCTTCTTGACAAGTGTATCACCACCTGGCAAATCTCCATCTGCAGGCCGTTTCACTTGTGTAGGGATTTCAAGTGGAGCACTTTTATCTATGCTGGCACATGTTGACGTCTCACCATTGAGATATGCCAGCAACTCTTTCCGATCGGGACGATTTACAGCCGGTATGTCTTCCGCCTGTGGGAAAATTAGCCAATCAAATTCATATTGACTTAATAAAAAAAAATCATTACTTACAGCACATTGGCGCACATATACAGAATGCTGTAACATAACATTTTTCAGCAAATATAGTAAACATTCCAACGTGTAATATTCGCGTGGCGCTCCTTTCTTGCCAGACCTGTTTAAATAAAATTACTTGCTTAAAATGAACTTCTTGGTTTTAGAAATCAAGAGATGCTACGTTGGCTTGCTTACCCATATTTTAAGTAGTTTGTTTTCACATTTTTCGGCCACGAAAATTCACCGAATATTATTTGACTGTCACGTTCTATTATTTCTTTTTTGTTTATGTTGTACTGGCGTAACAAACTCAGTGGATCCGCCATTATTTATTTTTTTAACGAGCTTTGCTACGCTCTGTTTCTTATCAAAAATCCTTTATTTTTTGGGTAATATTAAATTTTTTAACTTTTTGCAACGAAAACGAATTGACTGACGTCTGTCAAAGAAAGAGTAGCCAAGTTAGCGTCGAACGTGTCTGCACTGAACATCAGTGTTACCAGGAAAAGAATTTCCTTGGGCTAGAACCTAAAAGGGCTAGAAAGAGCTAAATTCGTTCAAGACATTCCAAAAACCGTTGCAAAAGGAACTAAAAGTATATGTATATTTATCAATGTAAGTTTTAATATTTATTTCAAATCAAACTTAAACAAAGTTAGGTAATAGTCTAGTTGAGGGGTCGACTGCTAATACGCTACCAAAAATATCGAGTGAGGTGTCAAAAGACGCGTAATAATCTCGAGAACAACAATCCGAAGGCGGAAAAGAAAAATTTTATCTCTGTCCGGAGATATTTGCAGTGGAAGTTGGCGATTTCCATGTGGTTGTTGTTGTGTTCATACCCACAAAAATAATTGTGCATCACCGTGGCGGTAGCCGCCAACGCAGAAAGGTGTGCTGCGCAAAAATACTATGGATCCGACCCCTGGTTTCGGAGGTACCCGCGGGTCTTTTTCGGGTTTCCGTTAATATCTTTTGAACGCGTTAAAATTTTTATTTTTCGCCTTCGGTTATTAATACTGATGTCAAGACGCGTCGTCTGACACCTCTCCCGATATTTTTGGTAGCGTATTAGCAGTCGACCCCTCAACTAGACTGTGTAGCCCAGGGGTATTTTCATAACCGCGGCCGAAGGCCGCCAACGCAGAAAGGTGTTCTGCGCAAAAATACTATGGATCCGACCCCTGGTTTCGGAGGTACCCGCGGGCCTTTTTTCGGTTTTTCGTTAATATCTTTTGAACGCGTTAAAATTTTTATTTTCCGCCTTCGGATTATTAATACTGATGTCAAGACGCGTTGTCTGTCACATCTCCCGATATTTTTGGTAGCGTATTAGCAGTCGACCCCTCAACTAGAGTATTACCCAAAGTTATAAAAAAGGTACAGTATACTCACAACAAAAAACGGTAATAGTCTAGTTGAGGGGTCGACTGCTAATACCATTGTTTACTATATAGTTTGGCAGCTTAAGTAGAGGTTATGTTGCGAATAGAGTGGAAGGCAGTGGACTAGGCAGTCGAATGTCATATAATGAAGGAATGGTGTTCGGAGATTTTTCAAAGTTAAAAAAAAAAATGATAAAGGCTTTAATATAAATAAAACTATTGTTTTAAAAGCAACAAAAACCACATATATATTCTGTATACATAAATTTGTAAGGATTATCTCACTTTAAAATTTGAATTAAATAATCTAAAGTTTTGTTTTGAAACTGAGTCGAGAACTGTGCGTGTGAATGTGCGAAATTTCACCGATCAGCTGTTAGTTGCGCTACTTGGTAAAATTTACAATGGCTAATACGCTACCAAAAATATCGGGAGAGGTGTCAGACGACGCGTCTTGCCATCAGTATTAATAACCGAAGGCGAAAAATAAAAATTTTAACGCGTTCAAAAGATATTAACGGAAACCCAAAAAAAGACCCGCGGGTACCTCCGAAACCAGGGGTCGGATCCATAGTATTTTTGCGCAGAACACCTTTCTGCGTTTGAGGCCTTCGGCCGCGATTATGAAAAATAACCCTGGGCTACGCCATGCCAAGTCCGGCTGTGTGGTATAACCGTGGCTACCGCCACGGTGATGCACAATTTTTTTTGGGGGTACAACACAACAACAACCACATGGAAATCGCCAACTTCAAATGCAAATATCTCCGGACAGAGATAAAATTTTTCTTTTCCGCCATCGGATTATTGTTCTCGAGATTAATACGCGTATTTTGACACCTCTCTCGATATTTTTGGTAGCGTATTAGCAGTCGACCCCTCAACTAGACTTTTACCCAAAATAATAAGGTACAACGGAGGTACATAAATAATACTGTTTTTATAGTTCATTTTATATTTTTTAACAACAAAAATACGTTTTGTTTTTTAACTTTTGTTTTCCATTTGGCGGTAAGGTATCATTAAAAAGTAAGAAGTATTTTACACACTACTACAATGACGGCGCGGCTATAGGTTCGCCAAAAATACGACTTGCCAAAATGTTAAAATAAATAAATGTAAGGCGCGATAACCTCCGAAGAGATCTAAGGCCGAGCTTCTCTTCCAATTTGCGTCGTGCTCCTCTTGATTTTCCCTATAAATTGGCCGGATGGGACCTACATGATTTTATGCCGACTCCGAACGGCATCTGCAAGGCAGATGAGTTCTCACTGAGAGCTTTTCATGGCAGAAATACACCCGAAACGCTTGCCAAACACTGCCGAGGGGCGACCCCGCTTAGAAAAATTTTCTTCTAATTGAAAAACCTTATTTCTAAAAATTTTGATGTTGCTTTGCCAAAATGTTAGCCGATGAAAATTAATTTAAATTTTATCCAAATCTTTATTAAATTTTTAACGTGTTACGGGTGTACGAATCATCATCAAAATACACGTGTGCAATATTCAGGTGTTAGAAGCGAAGTCAACATAAGTAAACTCATTTTGTTTCTGTGTTTGCCTTTAATCAAACTCATGTTTGAAAACGTGCTTGCAACTTCATCATAACAAATAAGGGAGTACAAAATGGACAAGCTTTTGGAATTGTACTGTTTAACAACAAACCAAAAACTTAATGTTGAAATCACATTTTTCCAATTTTAGAGATATACATTTTTCCACTGCCTTTGTAATCTCGTTATTTCATCATACTTGTATTTTTATTTTTATTTTCACTGTGAAATATGTGTTTTCAGTCGAAAAGAAATCTATTTTGCTAAGCGTTTCCATATTGTGCGGCAAGCGTTGCCTTAATAGCTCTATTAATTTAAGCCGGAGTCATTGGTGCCGTATGTCGTATCGCTGTATCCGTATCCCTAACGTAATCAGCTGTTTATCGTTACGACGGTAAACCAAAAACCAATTGGTTGGCTACGATACGGCTACGACCTTAGCGGCACCAAAAATCGATTGCAATGATTCAAATTAGCTGTTATAAGGTTACCGATACGGTTACCGATAAAGCACCAATGTCTGCAGCTTAAATGAGCAGTCACTACCCAGAAAGCAAAGCCTTGAGTTGGTTACATTAACTGGCGACGAGAAGCAACAAAAAAAAACCTGTGCTAATTTATCAAGCTGAAGAGCTTAGGGAACGTACCCAAACTACGTGACCCATTTTCTACAACTTTTTATCCCCCTCCCTCCCCTCGGTGACCATCGGTAGTATATTTTAAGCCACCCCTCCCCCTTTAGCTTTCACGTAGTAGTTCATAAGTATGATTTTAAATTATTTTTTGCTAACTTAAAAAAATTGTATTTCATTTATGGTTGTTTTTATTAATTCGGCACCCGGCCCGTTACGCGAAGCGTGCGTGCATACATATAATTACAAGTTAATAATATTAGGAAGAAAAAACATATTCGAACAACAACTTAATTTATAAAGTCTTTTTCCTTTTTATTTCTTTTCATCTAATTCAACTTTATAAAGAATACGCTTCCAGCATCAAGCCACTGGGATACATCGTAGATTATGGGAGCAGTAGCATCAGGAGTTTCCTCAGACGTGATTATTTTTTCCTCGTCGTCCATTCCGCGCTTTGCTCCACGATACATAAGGTCTCTTTTGGTCTCCTGGAGAGGACATGCAGAGGTGGCACGCGAGACACGTCGTCCATTGCATTACCGTGCACGTTTTTCTGATGATTTTTCGTGGAAATTTTTGACGCGAAATAAATTCCACAAAAAAATTGTAAGATTTTCTAGAAATTATTGACTACGTGACAAAGCCTCAATCCCTCCCCTCCCCCCTGTGACCAGGTGTAAAACCTAAAGAAACCCCCACGTAATTTGGGTACGTTCCCGTTATTTCCCACAGTGCTGGTAATTCACAGTATAAGTCGAAAACTCGCACCATAAGCGTTTATTTTCCATTGTATTTATAATTTTTATATTTTAGTTGCAAGACTAGCTCAACTCATTGCAGCACTGCGCAATATTCATTTTTCAACTAGCGCACCAAATGAAACATGTGTTCTAATTGTATAAAAAATTATTATCTATTACTAAATTTGTGTGAATTCCTGTTACAAGCTAGAGATGGGCCTTACGCCTTCGATATTAACATTTTTAAGCAATAATTACTGATGTTATATTATCAGAAACCACAGGTAAACTGTGTAAAGCCCCCTTTACTGATACTTAGCATAGACTTGACTTGACTTGGCGTAAACTTGGCAACTTAGCCACGATTATACTCCACTTGGCGCATAAAATCTGGCATCATAATCAGCGTTGAAATTTATTTTTAAATAAATGTCAATTTGTATGACAAAATGTCAAAATGAAATGGAAACAAACAAATGGCATCTCAAAATGTAAACGTCACTTAGAACTTACATAGAAAATCAAAATTCAACAGACTTCTAAGTCAAGTTAAGTTTTGAGTAATCAGTAACATGCAATGTTCATTTAACAGAACTGTAAGTGACAGTTCGCAAGCCAAGTCAAGTCTATGCTAAGTATCATTAATGGAGCCTTAAGATTCACCACACACGAAGAAAAAAGCATGTGCAATATTTGCAGACATGGGTAATATCAAAATCGTTTTATTTTAGCGCAGTTCTCTGGAGTCATTGGTGCCGTATGTCTTATCGCTGTATCCGTATCCCTAACGTAATCAGCTGTTTATCGCTACGACGGTAAACCAAAACCCAATTGGTTGGTTACGATACGGTTACGACCTTAGCGGCACCAATAATCGATTGCATTGATTCTCATAAGATTGATCGAATCAGCTGTTATAAGGTTACCGATACGGTTACCGATAAAGCACCAATGTCTCCAGCTTTATACTCTTTTTCGCTTTGGTAATATACCTTTCACGCACTTTTATTAACTAAAGTAACATTTTTTAACTAATTACACAAATTTGCATACAAAAAAATGTAAACAAACATCTTGTTCTTCCTTTTTTTCAAGCATACGTATGCTCAGCGACCAACATTGCTGTACGCTTAGTTACACGAAAATTTCATGCTTTGTCGCTTTCATGCAGCTGACGTCTCGTATGCAGCTCTCCATTCAAATACATGTGTTCGGCATCAAAGCGTACAAATTTCGCCTGCAGCGTCTATGACGCGTAGCCATGTGTGCACCTTGCCTAAGTTTTTATAGTATACAAAATTTGAAGTTCTTCACTTGGGATCTGTGTGCAACCAACCATCGATATGTACCTACTAAGCATACAAATAGAATACAGTTGTTGAGATCAAATCCATGTATATATTTATTTATAAAACTTATCAAAACGGTTTGTTGATTATTATAAAATGTAATGAACGAAAAGCGGCTCGCTATATAAACGTGCAAGTAATATTTTCACCCCCGCTGAGCGGGTTGCGCGCTGGGCTTGGGACCCGCCACGTAAAACCATAAAAAAATAAATGTAAGGCACGATAACCTCCGAAGAGATCTAAGGCCGAGCTTCTCTTCCAATTTGCGTTGTGCTCCTATTGATTTTCCCTACAAATCGGCCGGACGGGACCTACATGTTTTATGCCGACTCCGAACGGCATCTGCAAGGCAGATGAGTTTTCACTGAGAGCTTTTCATGACAAGAATACACCAGGAGCCCTTGCTAAACACTGCCGAGGGGCGACCCCGCTTCGAATCTTTTCTTCTAATTGAAAAACCTTATTTCTAAAATTTTGATGTTGCTTAGCCCGGGGTGTGAACCCAGGGCATACGGTGTGGTAGGCGGAGCACGCTACCATCACACCACGGTGGCCGTAAAACCATACTCCAATGAAATATAACAACAAGCCTCGGATAAATACACTCTCTATTGATGACGACCATGGCAAACGTTTGAAGGACAATGAATTGAGGGCATGCACCTGGAACGTCCTCTCCCTGAATGGGATTGGTGCAGATGCCCGGCTGGTTGATGTCCTCGTCAAAGAAAAATCTGACATCACCGCCATCCGAGAAATGCGTTGGACGAAGCAAGGAAGAAAGAAGATCAAAAATTGTGACACCTATTGGAGTGGCCATACGAAAAAGCGCAGTTTCGGCGCCGGATTCGTGGTGGGAGATAGACTTTGCCGCCAAATTCTGGCGTTCACACCTGTGGACGAGAATCTCGCCGCTATCCGAATAAAAGCAACATTTTTTAATATATCATTCATCTGCGCCCATGCGCCGACAGAGGAGAAAGACGATGAGGTGAAAGACACTTTTTATGAACAATTAAAACGCACATACGAGCGCTGCCCCCATCATGATATAAAAGTCGTGCTTGGCGACTTTAACGCCAGGGTGGGCAAAGAAGGTGTTTTTGGCCCTACAGTCGGAAAGTTCAGCCTACACAATGCAACTTCTCCTAACGGACTGAGGCTGATTGACTTTGCCGGTGCTCGAAACATGGTCATATCCAGCACGAGGTTCATGCATAAAAAGATACATCAAGCTACATGGCTGTCTCCTGATCGAAATACTCGAAATCAGATTGATCACGTTGTGATAGACGGACGGCATGCCTCCCGTGTTTTAGATGTGCGCACGATCCGAGGACCTAACATCGACTCGGACCATTATCTCGTTGCAGCCAAAATACGCACCCGCCTCAGCGCGGCTAAAACCAAGGAACAAAATACACAAGAAAAGCTAGACGTCGAAAAGCTTCAATCACAGCAGACTGCCAATGATTTCGAAGCTCGACTCTCACACCTGCTCTCTGAGAGCACAACTCATCCTGAAGGAATACAGGAGCAGTGGGAGCATATCTCCAAAGCACTTCGTACTGCCGCCGAGGAAAAAATTGGTTACCGGCGGCCACGAAAAAACGACTGGTACGATGAAAAATGCCGCGTTGCAAGCCAAAGAAAAGACGCTGCCTACAGGGCTACGTTAAAAGCGAGCGCGAGTGTGTGAACGCTATCGTGAGTTGAAAAGGGAAGCGAGACGCCTTTTCAGGAAGAAAAAACCAGAAATAGAAAGGCGTGAGTGCGAGGAGCTTGAGCTGCTAGCCACCAGGAATAACACTCGAAAATTTTACTAAAAAATACGGCGACAGACGGAAGGTTTTAAGACCGGGGCAAACTCCTGCAGGAACGAAAACGGCGACCTTGTAACTGATGTCCACAGAGTGATTAGATTATGGAGGGAACACTTCTCTGCTCTCCTAAATGGAGGCAGCAATTCACCGCGCAGAGATGAAGAACCCGATCCCGCAATCGATGATGATGGAATATATGTCCCCCCGCCCGATTATGACGAAGTTAGAATAGCAATAACCAGATTGAAAAACAACAAGGCCGTTGGCGCTGATGGATTGTCTGCGGAGCTATTCAAGAACGGCGGCGAGGAGTTGGTAAGGCGCATGCAGCAGCTTCTTAGCAAAATATGGGCGGACGAGTGCATGCCCGACGGTTTGAATCTAAGTGTTCTTTGCCCAGTCCACATGAAGGAATATACTGCAAAATGCACCAACTATCGTGGAATCAGCCTTCTTAATATCGCATATAAGGCCCTTTCAAGTGTATTGTGCGAAAGATTGAAGCCCACCGTGAACCGGTGCGGCTTCAGACCTGGTAAATCTACCATCCAATAGATTTTCACAATGCGCTAAATCTTGGAAAAAAAAACCCGTGAAAAGAGAATCGACACACATCACCTCTTCGTAGACTTTAAAGCAGCCTTCGACAGCACGAAAAGGAGCTGCCTATATGGCGCTATGGCTGAATTTGGTTTCCCAGCAAAACTTATACGGCTGTGCAAAATGACGTTGAGCAACACCATCAGCTCAGTCAGAATTGGGAAGGACCTCTCCGAGCCGTTCGAAACTAAACGAAGTTTCAGACAGGGTGACCCCCTATCGTGCGATTTCTTTAATTTGATGCTGGAGAAAATTATACTAGCTGCAGAACTTAACCGCACTGGAACAATATTCTATAAAAGCTTGCAGTTACTGGCATATGCTGATGACATTGATATCATCGGCTTAAACACCCGCGCTGTTAGTTCTGCTTACTCCAAACTGGAAAAAGAAGCGGTAAAGATGGGTTTGACGGTGAATGAGGACAAAACGAAGTATTTGCTGTCATCGAGCAAAAAGTCAGCGCATACGCGCCTTGGCAACCACGCTAATGTCGGCAGCCATAATTTCGAAATAGTAAAATACTTCGTTTATTTGGGAACCAGCATTAACACTAGCAACAACATCAGCACTGAAATCCAGCGAAGAATCAATCTTGCCAATAAATTCTACTTTGGACTAGGTAGGCAATTGAAAAGTAAAGTCCACTCTCAGCGAACGAAAATCATACTTTAAAAGTCACTTATCGTACCCGTCCTGCTATATGGGGCAGAAGCATGGACCATGACAACAGCAGATGAAGCGGCTTTGGGAGTGTTCGAGAGAAAAGTTCTTCGAAAGATTTATGGACCTCTACGCATTGGCGATGGCGAGCACCGAAGAAGATTTAATGATGAGCTGTACGAGCTATACGCAGACATCAACATAGTCCAGCGAATTAAAACGCAGCGGCGTGCACTGCCTAGGCCATGTTATGCGAATGAAAGATGAGGCTCCGGCCAAGAAAGTGTTTCTATCGGAACCCGCCTATGGAAGCAGAGGTAGAGGGCGGCCCCCACTCCGTTGGAAGGACCAGGTGGAAAACGATTTAAACTCCTTTGTGTGACCAATTGGCGCCGGTTGGCAGAGTGAAGGAGCGAATGGCACGCCTTGTTGGACGGCCATAAACATTTAGACGGTTAAGCGCCGATTAAGTAAGTAAGTAAGTAATGAACGAAAATGGTAGAATGAATGACAATACCTATAGGGAGTATTTAAAACGTACATAACAAAGTAGTCGTATTTTTAAGAGAAGAAAAACTATTCAATTAGCTGCTTTCAATATACATATAAAACATACCTACTAAATTTTAGATGCGAGATTACTACACAAACTAAAAGATATTCATGAAAATGTAAATATCTTCTTTGCTTTTCTTAGGCATTAAGCTTATACATGTTGATATACGGTTATGTGAAAAATAATATGGTCTCCCTTTAAAACGGTATTGTTCCCAAATTATGTTTATTTATTAGTTTTTAATAATTTCAATTTAAAATATCGTTCTAACTATAATACAAACTATATATATATATATATATATACATTTCAAAGCTTACACAAAGCACCCAACAATTAATCAAATTTTCATCTGTTTTCCAGACTTATTAAAAACTTGCAAAAAAATTTCTGAGTGTGCAGCTCATCTAACTGTAGTGTAATAATGTGCAAGTTTCAAGAGGGTGTTCGCATTTTTTTCCATACACCGCATGAACAAAATTTGTTTTTATATGGAAGTTATGGGCAACACCCTCGGGGAAAAAAAATTAAAAAATTAACGGTAATTCTCATCTACTTGAAACTTGTACACTATTACCCTACAATTGAATGAGCTTCAAGACTGCACATTCAGAAATTGTCTAAAAACTGTTAATAAAAAGTTTCGAAAATTGATAAAAATTTGATTAATTTAACATACAAATTATTATAATTATACATATGTATGTGGTTTGTGTTATAGTTCGGACTATGTTATAAATGGAAAAATGTTATAAATGAAAAATGAAAAAGCTTTTTCATATACAAAGTTGTTATGCATGCACGGGGTTTGAACTCATTATATAATTTTTGTTTATTTTTCACAACCTTTTGGTCACAGGCGCAAACAGTAGACGCTATTACTATAAAAAGTAGAGTTGTATTTTCAAGCAAAATGGTGAATGAAATAAGTTAAGTGATTTTTGTTGAAACTTTATTTTGAAACGAACCGAACCATTTTTTTGTTGGTTTTCGGTTCGGTTTTTGGAGTTAAGAAAAAAAAAACGGTTCTGTTCGTGGTTCGGTTCAAAACCCCAAAAAATTGTGAATGATAACTAAGTGTGATATCTTATCTGTCAAATGCCTGACAGGATGTTCAATGTGGCTACTTTTTAGCGTTTTGACAGCGTGTTCAATATGGCGGCGCCTATCTTCAGCGGGTGATAGAAAGAGATACAGAATGAGACAGCGATAGTCAAATAGAAATCAGGTGATCCAATCACTTTGGAATTTTGACGTCTATGCAGAAGATATCACACTTAGTTATCATTCACAATGCCCCAAAATAGCCGGTGGTGCGGTTCATGAACCGGTTCGGTTCGGTTCAGTGAAAACGAAGTCGGAATTAAAGAAATAGGTCCCGCCAATTTGTAGCAAAATGAAATAGGAGCACGACGCAAATTGGAAGAGAAGCTCAGCCTTAGATCTCTTCGGAGATTATCGCGCCTTACATTTATTTATTTTTTTTACATGAGCTCTTGTTTCGGCTTTGCAGCGAACATTTCGCTACTTTTTCCAAACTGACGTCTCGGACCTCAGATATCAAGTTTATATATCTTTAATTGGTTAAATCTTTAAGTTTAAATTTCAAACCACAGGAAGTCCTCTTCTCCTGGTAAATACAGCTTCGAGGTTTAGGTTAGGTTAGGTTCAAGTGGCTGCCATCCACAATGGAGCTGCACACCTAGGCCTTTATAGGCCCATTGTGAAACCACACGGATTTTTTCCTACTCTCCTAATCAAACAACGTCGTTGAGTTTATGAAACTAACTAAGCGTCATGTATTTACCTCAGCTATATCAGTCAGATCTACGAGAAACATCTTGCCCATAAAAGGTTGGCTTCTTCTACCGAGCGCTGGACATTCACAGAGTAGATGCCTAACAGTTTCAGGCTCTTCTTCGTTGCCGCAGCTTCTACAATAATCAATAAATGGAGCGCCAATCCTTTCCGCATGCGGTCCAATACAAACATTACCCGTGAGAAGACCTACAACTAAGGAAAGATCCCTCTTACGGAGGGTGAGAAGCTCTCGCGATCTCATCTCATTCCATTTCGGCCATGTGAGTTTTGCCGTGTGGCATCTATCATGTTGCTTCCACCTGGTTCCCGCTTCTAGCATTAGAGCCGCCTTTATCTTGATATTGCAGGTGGAGAGCGGCATGCCCAACCTCTTCTAGGATGGCGAAAGTGGAAGGGGCGTAGCCTTTCTTGCAAGCTCATTACCATCTCATTACCTGGTATGAACTGTTCAGCCATCACGTTAAGTGATCTGCGAAACCTACTACAGTTTCAGAATTAGCTGTGACAGAGTCAAGGGCTTTCAGTGCTGCTTGATTGTCTGAGAAAATATAAATGTGTTTCTGAGAGACTGCCTTCTCCCTAAGGCAGTCCACAGCGTCTTGTGTGGCCGCAAGCTCGGCCTGAAATACGACACAGTGATCCGGAAGGCGAAACGATCTTTGTATCTCCAATCGTTCCGAATAGACACCCCCTCCAACCCTTTTATCCAGTTTAGATCCATCTATGTAGATTTGAATGCTGTTAGTGGGCCAATCAGGGTTATTCACCCACTGTACCCTCTCAGGGATTAATATCTCGTATCCCTTGTTAAAGTTGGTATGTGGTTTGCAGAAATCTGTCCATTCTGGTATGCAGAATCTGTCGAGAATTTCAGTATGTTTGCAGTGAGACCATGTGGTCAGTTTCCTCAGCCTAATCGCTGGACATGCTGCATATTTAATGCCTACTATATCTATGGATAGTAGGTTCAGTATTACATTCATAGCCTCTATTGGCGTTGTGCGGATGTCTCCGCTTATGCATAGTAGTGCAGATCTTTGCACCTTTTGAAGAGCAAGAACCGGCGAGGATTTATTCAGGGCGGGCCACCATACCGCAACCCCGTATAGCAATATTGGCCTAACTACGGCCGTGTATATCCAATGTACTATCATAGGGGACATACCCCATTTCCGTCCAATTGCCCATTTACATGTGTAGAGGGCAACCGTGGCTTTGCGGACACGTTCCGTGGTGTTTTGTGTCCAGTTCAATTTCTTATCAAGTGTGAGCCCTAGATAGTTGGCGGACTCACTTAACTTAAGCACTGTGTTTGCCAGCACTGGGGTTGAGAGGTATCTTATACCTCCTCGTAAAGAGCACCAGCTCCGTTTTATTTGGGTTCACGCCCAGACCATTATCAACGGCATATGCTTCGACCCTTCTTAATTCCACCTGCATCATATCGCATAGAGTTTGTGGAAACTTCGCACTTATCACCAAGGCAAGGTCGTCAGCATATGCTATAGCTTTATAGCCCCTCCCCTCCTCCATGTCTCTTAGCAGCTGATTCACCGTCAATACCCACAGCAAAGGGGTTACGACTCCACCTTTGGGAGTTCCCCTTCTGACAAACCTGCTCACGGATACCCCTGAAAGTTCTGCCTGTACTACCCAACTACTACATCAATTGGTGTACAAGACCCACCAGCTGAGATTCGATGCCCAAATCAGTCAGTACCTTAATGGGTCGGGTTTAATGTTATTGAACGCTCCTTCTATGTCTATGAAGGCTTCCAGGCAGTAATCCTTGAAGGAGAACGATCTCTCTATGCACGATGTAATTTCGTGCAATGCCGTTTCCGTTGAATTACCCTTCATATAGGCGCGTTGTGCTTCAGAGAGTTGGTCATTCACTGCCTCCCTGATATATGTTTTCATCAGCCTCTCCATCACCTTTTGTTGAAACGAAGATAGACTGATGGGTCTGAAGTCCTTAGGATTCGCGTGGCATGCTTTGCCTGCCTTGGGAATAAATACCACTTTAGATATTTTCCATATACGTGGGATATGGTTTAGTGCCACGACACCTCCAATTATAACATATAGCCAGCTAGTCCTGCATTCCAGTGATTGTTGCAGTTGTACAGGTGTAACTCCGTGCGGCCCTGAAGTTTTGAATGGTTCAAAAGATTGGATGTCCCAAGATATCTTACCTCTTCTAACTAGGTTGTGCAGTAAAGGTTGCACTGTTGCCTGTGTCAAGCTATGTGTATCCCCTGGTTCGTTCCTAGTTGCACCTGGAAAGTGTGTGTTCAGTAGTAGATCCAGGGGTTCCTCTCCAGTTTCGGTCCACGAATCATCAGGCCTTTGCAAGCATCCTGGGGCCGTATTAGCCGATCTGGAAAGTACTTTCCTGAGTCTACCCCCTTCAGACACTGTTTCCATGCTGTTACAGAAATCTCGCCAGGAGGATCTTTTGACTTTCCTTAGCTCAACCTTATAATTTCTAAGATGTTCCATGTATACTTCCCAATGCTGCTCATCGCCAGAGGCTTTAGCTGCATTGAAAGTCGTCCTACGTAACTTGAGCGCCGACCATATGGCCATAGTAGTATAGCGTCATCAATCACAAGACGAACATACTACCTGATTCCCTATCTGCGCTTCGAGGGAGATCTTAAGGCCACAATAGAGGTGGACGGTTGGTGCAAGGGTGCGCAAATGGCAGACGAGGCGATACATGTGTACACCGATAGTTCCAAAGTAGTGGAAGAAGTAGGGTCTGCGGTATACTGCGCTGATCCGGAAATAAGCAGATCCTACAGGCTGCCGGATTACTTTAGCGTTTTCCAAGCGGAAATATTAGCCGTAACCAAAGCAGTAGAAACCCTGGAAGAGAATAGCTTAAGCTGCAACCGTGTTAACTTTTATATTGACAGTCAAGCAGCAATTAAGGCAATAATCTCACATAGCACAGCATCTAAATGCGTGTTAGAGTGTAAGCAGTCTCTGGAGAGATTCGGGACAGGGAGAAGCATACATCTATATTGGGTCCCAGGGCATATGGGAATAGATGGGAATGAAAAACCGGATGAACTAGCTAAAAAGGGCGCATCCCTTGAGGCTTGCTCCGTATACGTCCCACTTAGATTGGGCGAGATTAAGCGAAGGCGAGAGGTGCACATGACCGACCAAGCGGGAAAGGTGTGGGTTCAAGCGCGGGGCTGTAAAGTGTCGAAGATTATGTGTAGGTCTTACAACCTTAGACTAACACAGTTGCTTCTATCATTAAAAAGAGAGGACTGTAGACTCATGACGGGTATTCTGACTGGACACTGCCTTCTGGCGTCACATGCTTTAAATTAGGCTTGGTCAGTGATAGCAGATGTAGGAAGTGCGGGTTGGAGGAGGAAACGATCGATCACGTTCTGTGCTCGTGCCCTGCACTTGCCAGGCTAAGACTCCAGCTATTAGGAGTGATACAGCTGTCAGATCTGGAAGCAGCAAGTGGCTTAAGTCCTAGGAAGCTTCTAGTATTTGCCAAGAGGACGGAGTTATTTTATAACATAGGTCATGGTTTTTGATAGGGTTTTTCAGTTCGATCACTAAAACAAACTTTTGGTAACACTACGGACTCAATCAGTCTATGTTAGGTCCTCATGGACCGGACAGTTCAACCTAACCTAACCTAACCTGCGAAAGTTTTCCATTTGTGAATTCCACCATGGTTACTTCTTTTTACCCATTTGACTTCTCTTGGGACATCCTGTATCCAGTGCCTTGCGGCATGCCCCCGTGAAGATATTTACCAGTCTTTCCAGTTCTGGTATGCTACCTGGCGTTTCGGGTACGCTCTCAAGTGGCAATATCTTAACTAGTTCCCTATTGTATTCTTGCCAGTTTGTCTTTTTAATATTTCTGGTGGCAGCGCTCTGCTTTTTCACCAAGTCTAAATCGAATTGGATGTAACGATGGTCAGAGAATGAGTGGTCCTTAAGGACCCTCCAGTCTCTGACCAACTCCTCCGCATCTTCTGAGACTAAGGTGACATCGAGAACTTCCCTTCTTGTTTTTGTAATAAAGGTTGGTTCAGTTCCCCTATTGCTTATGGTTAGTCTACAGTTTAGGATGAAATCAAATAGTAACTCACCCCTTTCGTTTTCGTCATTACTCTCCCAGGTGGAGTGGTGCGCGTTTACATCTCCTCCCAGTATCAGTGCACCTGATGCAGCTTCCACCAGCTTCCTGACGGTCGATGTCGGCACCGTCTTGTCATGGGCTTGATAAATTGTTGATACCCTGATTTGACCCATAGGTTCTGGCTTATCGTTGTTGTGTCTTAAATTGATGAAGAAGCAAAACATTAAGTTTGGTACTAACAAGTATACACGATCTTGGCTTTCCCTAGGTGCCAAACTTACCAGTGTGGACTTGAGTCCGCAAATGTTTTATCCTCGTCGCTACCTTCTTCTTCTGGCTCCACCTCGGCTGCCAAGTTCCTAGCGGCGTTGACGTCGTTACTGTAGACCCTTACAGTCACGATGTTTAAGCCATAATTTATCTCGCCTCCAGTTTTCCTCAATACTGTCAGCGATTCCTCATTCAGTAGGAGGACAGCCTGACGTGTGGCTCTGTCCCCCTTCTCCACGCTGATAACTCTCCAATTGGCGGCTGGCAGCATCGGATTGAGGATCCTTATCATTCTGAGTATTCTTTCTGGTTCAGCTGGTTTTGCCGGTAGCCACACCCTTGCTCGTGGCCGCGACGGTATGTCTTTGAAATCGACCGCCCTGAGCTTTGCTCCAGGGTAGATTTCACCTACAGACTCTACCGCCTTTTTGTATATGGCTGCGGACCTCTCGTCTCAGCATGCCACGACTTTGATGCTACCCTGGAAACACCCTGCGTTCTTGTATACCGGTGGCGGTCCAGGATTGCGCATAAGCACGTCCAGGGTGATATTCGACAGCCCGCTTTTCACCCATTTCTATTTGTCTTTCTTTATGGCGCCGTCTTCCTGATTGTCGTCAAGGACCCCTAGCAGGATTTTATCCTTGACCACTTCTGTAAAAGAGCGCACATGCACCTTCGGCCTCTTTGGTTTGGTAGGCACTACTTCCGCCGACTTTGCCCTTTTGGTTGCCACTTGTGGCCCCCTTTCTTTTGCCAGACGAAAGTCGGGTATCACCTCTTTCGCCCATTCAATATCTGCCAGTATTTCTCCCACGCTGTCGCTTTCCGCTCTACTCTCGAAGTCTGGCATACGTGCGGATCTGGTTAGGATCCTTGCAGCCGCTCTCCTGTGCTTGTATCCAACTTCACTTGGATTTGGCCGCTCACTAGGCTTCGTGAAGGACTTCGAGGTTTGCTCGATTGACAAAGTTTTTGAAAATTGCAGCCATTTTGCTCCCAAATCGAATTAACATCCTTTAGCTGTGTTTTTCCTTGCTATTTTTCGAAAAATATTAGTAGTAGAAATAGGAAGCTGCCGAGGGGCGACCCCGTTTAGAAAAATTTTCTTCTAATTTAAAAACCTTATTTCTAAAATTTTCATGTTGCTTTGCCCGGGGTGTGAACCCAGGGCATTCGGTGTGGTAGGCGGAGCACGCTACCATCACACCAAGGTGGCCGCCAATTGTCATAGTTCGCCAGATATTTACATTGTCAGCACAGAACATACAAAAAGAATGTAAGTATAAAGAATACACAGAAAATCTTTTCGCTGCCCTCCTAATCCCGACTGATGTCCGTCAAAGGGAAAATGCTTTCATTGAATCCCCGTCGGCACGTTTCAATCCCACTGGAACAATTCCGAAAATCCGGCCAAATTTTTCAGCGGAGGCCGCAAATTCAGCGAGAGAACGTGACATTGTAAAGCAGTAAACCTTGGCGACCCTCAAATTAGGAACACAAACATGGGCATCGGACAGCTTGTAGACAATCACAAGCAGTCGAAACGGGAGGAACACCTAAAGAACTGCAACCTCTCTGCCGGTGTAGGCAAACTTTGGTCAACTGTAAAGTCCTTCTCAAACCCGACTAAGCACAAAACAAATTATTCATCGACACTGGCTATAAAGTTATATCGGGTGCGAAAAAATGCGCAAGCGCTTTTTGCCGACAATGTGTAATGCATTTCAAGGTTGACAAATCTAGACGTCCGACCAACAGACGCGCACACAAGCATCAACCAATCGCGTCCCCTATTACCATAACCGCAAAGAGAGGTCATTAATCTTACTAAGCCATCCAAAGCAGTAGGACCAGACGGGATGCCGGTGCTTTAAAACCTTGGCCATGAAGGGAAACCAACTCACTTCGGATTCCCTTATAGCCCAATATCTGTCCTATTGCTACTAGCGAAGGCACTTGAAGGCGTCCTGCTTCCTCATCTTGGCTTTCAAAAATTACATAGTATCACCGCGCTTAGCACTATCAACACATATATAAACTTTGGACTGAATCAAAAGCCCCACCATGGAACAGTACTCGTAGCGATAGACTTATCAAAATCCTTTGGTACACGTTACTGCTAGACTTGGAAGGGCAACTGAAGGTGAACTGAAAGGTATCTGTGTGGTCGACAGGCGTCGGTCCAGTTAAGGAACGTAACATTAAAACCAAGAGCCGCAACAAAATATTCAGGTATCTTGCCGGTAGCACTTGGAGAAAAGATAAAAGAACGGTCATTACCACATATAAAGAAATTGGCCGGCCGATCGTACGCTTTGTGTCCTCTATATGGTCGCGGAGCCTTAGATAAGCACCCTGGAGGAAACAGCAGGCCTATCAAAACACCGCGCTCAGAACTGCTACTGGAAGTCTTCTTATTTCCCCAGAACATCACCTATACAGTGAAGCAAATGAAATGCCGACCAAACAGGAGAGAAATGAAATGCCTAACAAACAGTTTCTACGGAATACCCAGAAACCTGTGCATCACAACAGAAATCTGATTGAAGAGGCCCCGGCTCCTAAGAACTTAAGAAGACATCTCGGTAAGCACTATGTAAAATCTGGCACTTAAGAGCTCAGTTGCCCTCCGAAACGTCTATAAAACGGTGTCGAACTACTATGCCAGGGATTACGTCACTCTAGCTCAACTTCAATCTGGATACTGTAAAAGGGTAAACTCTTACTGATCCAAAATCAACCCCGACTTATTCAATGTATGTCCCGCTTGTAATGTGTATGGAATCAGCGCCTCTAACACCCATATCTCTCTGATCCAACCCTATTTAACTGCAAGTTTCCTCGTACGCCCGTTAGAGGACATTGATGAACATTAGTGAGTGGTCGCTTCTATTGGATTGGTCGAATCGGCGTATTCGCCACAACGCTGTTGGTGGGTATAAATTCGAGATTACGAAGGACTTTGTCTATCTGGGAACCAACATTAACAGCGAAAACAATAACTCTTGCAAGCAAGTGTTACTTTTTAGTGAGTAAAGTCCTCTCCCGACGAACAAAAATGACGCTCGACAAGTTACTCATCCCACCTGCCTTGATGTATGGCTCGGAACCATAGAGGGCGTCGATAGAAGATAAGGTGGCTCTTGGAGTGTTTGAGAGAAAAGTTCTCCGGATGAGTTATGGTCCTGTCCGATTTGTCGACGGCGAGTATCGAAGGAATTATAATGATGAGCTGTTTGATATCAAGTTGATCAAAATATCAAATATTGGACGAACATACTACTTAATTCTCTACCTACGCTTTGATAGAACTCTTAGAGCCACAATAGAAGTGAAAGGATGGCGCAAGGGCACCCAAATGGCAGACTATGCGACATACGTGTACAAAAGTAATAGAAGGACCGGTTCTACAAGCTGCCAGATCACTGTAGTGTTTTCCAATCTGAAGTAGAAGCATTGACTAAGGCATCGCGTCTCGGGACTCCCGAGCCATTTTGCCATCCCCTAATCCCGAGATTACAACCATTGATTTGTTTTTGTAAGTTCCAGTTTCAAACTACCTGTATAGGGTTGAAGCAATATAAAGCTTCATAGCTTCTGTAACCCGATTGCCAACCTTACCTACGCGAGAGGAATCCTGTAACAAATATGAATGCATCACACACATTTAAAGCAGGCGAGGCTCTGGCGGCCCCAAGTTTCTCATAGAACCAGGGAGTTGGGGCTGCATGGCCTAGAAGATTTAATGTGGTCATATTAATCCTTCCCGAGATGGTCGGGCTAGTATCTTAATGGTGCTTGTTACCGGAACGTATCTGATTTATATCCGGCAATGGACCATCAACATCGATAACACTCCCCAAAATCTTCGGGGAGTGCCTTTATCGGTAAGACAACAAGAGCAACAAAAAATTTCGAAATGTCTTTCTCATGCTTTGATTGCAACAAAAGTTGGAAGTTGGTTACTTTTTCATGTCAGATGGCGTCAGTGGCGCTCGATAATAACAATTACGTGGAATCTCCACAAACTACTTATGTGGCGGGGAGTTCATTCTTACGCGGCCATAAACAACCGTTTACATTGATACATTTTCCAGTCAATATCTGGAAATTCAATAATGCAAAGGGGCAGGGTTCAATTATATGGTTGGCTCATCTGTACAGCAACAAATTATGTCTGTTCAAATTGTCAAAATCTGTGTATTCCCTTCAAAAAACACGAGTACTCTATAAATCATGTAAGGAATACTCCTTTGGGAGTATAGGACTGCTCCAAATCTAATCTGTATTCATACAAAAAATGTGCTCCTATTAACATTGCGATGTCCTAGGAGAGGAGTAGGTGATCCCACTCTCGCCTTGTTTGTGAGTGTTCCATAGAGTATTGCGTGAATAAAGAAACTAATATTTCTCTATACTATAGTATGTATACATAAAACCAGTGCGTATTTTATCAGAGTTGCCTTAATAAAATTTTATTATCAGTTATTTGTATGCAATATTTTACTTTTGGCAATTTTGTTCGATCGTCATCGTGTCGTGATCACGGTCGTTAAAAAACGAGCAATTATCGGCTGATGGTGGTCCGCAAACGCATTGCAAAGGAGTATTGTTAGAGTACTCCAACATGAAGAAAATGGAACACGTAATCCAACAATTTTTGCAGGGTATGCATACGTGAATAAAGAAACTAATATAATATGTATACATAAAACCAGTGCGCTGTTACATTTTATCAGAGTTGCCAAAGTAAAATTTTATTATTAGTTATTTGCATGCAATATTTTACTTTTGGCAACTCTGTTCGATCGTCATCGTGTCGTAATCACTGTCGTTAAAAAACGAACAATGATCGGCTGATGGTGGTCCGCAAACGCATTGCAAAGGAGTATTGTTAGAGTACTCCAACATCACGGTTCAATTGTGTACAGGTTGGCTCATCTCATCAGCTGATTTTATTTATGTCATTGCATGGTCGAAGGGATTGTCAAAAGGAGATGGCAAACTCAAAATGAAACCAACACATTGGCAACATTTTACTTACGCATACAAAAACTGCTAAGTTTTATGTTTCCATACCATACCATTCGCACCAACACCAATACACAGATTTTGACAATTTGAACAGACATATTTTGTTGCTTTACAGATGAGCCAACCTGTATATAGTTGAACCATGCTCCAGCATGAAGAAAATGGAACATGTAATCCAACAATGTTTGCAGGGTTGGTATTAGGCGAATGGAATGAAATGAAAACATAAAACATACCCTGCAAAAATCGTTGGATCCCGGCATACATGCATGCATGGAGTACTCGCGATTTTTGCAGGGTAGCAGTTTTTGTGTGTGATAAGAAAATGTTGTCAATGTGTTGTTTCATTTCGAGTTTGCCATCTCCTTTTGACAATCCGATCGACCATGCAATGATAAAAAATAAAATCAGCTGATGAGATGAGCCAACAATATTATTGAGCCATTGCAAAGGGGCTTGCGATAATCGCATTCAACAGAGTTGATAAACACAATTTTATTTACCAAATTAAGTTCAGAAACTTTCTTTCAAAATTTCAGATATTTTGTATAAAAAAACTTCTGGAGACGTTTACGTGCCCCACCTGATTTTTATCAAAAATTATCAAAGGTGGCATCAACAGACGCGTTTCAACCTCCGGTTTTAGAATCCGAAAGCGAAAATTTTAATTTTTATTTCTGTCAAAAGCTATAAGCAAAAAATCGGATTAAAATTTTTTTGTGGTTGCTGTATTTTGCCAGATTCGTTGCACACACACACACACACACACTACATAATTCAGAAAGGTGCTCTGTGCGTATTTAATTTCGATCCCCAAACCGGCGTTGGACCCATCCAGGGTTATTTTTTCAATCTAGTGTGTTAAAAACAAAAGAGCCCGCTTTCGTATTTCGTTAGGTTTTTTTTTGACATTCGGCTGTTAACTGGCCCATAAAGTTCTGCCTACGGAACACTGCAAACCTTTTCAATTTGTCGCGTCCTAGCCTTGGAAGACTTTATTGGAACCGTTGACTTCACAAATCACATCCACAAGATTGCGGTTTGCGCTTGTAAACAAAAGATCAGATGTTTTTTATGGGCAATTTTGGCGATGAATGCGCAATCTTCTGTGTGTGATTTGTGGGTTTCCAAGATACAATTTGATTAAAGCATAGCATATACGGCGAATAGGAGACCTTGTGAATTACCTAAATGCTATTTATCACATTTATTAGTATCCTTTTTAAAAATGGCATGCTTTAAAAAACTGCGGGTGTAGCCGTTGGTAATACTGAATCAATCGACCGACTGCGCTGCTGATACCTGTCAACTAATTAAACACACCTCTGATTCAAATGACAAGTTTTGTGATGCACTTGGTTCGGCATTTGCAGAGAAATAGTGAAAATTCATTGATAATCTTATAAAATCTTTACAAATTATCGGCGAAAAGCACACCATGAATATGAACAAATGTGCCAATTGTATAACCGAAGCAAATTAGAAAAGATATAAACGAGTGAAACGCAGACATGGGTCAGACCGCTGGCAAAATAGGTAAGTTTGTCACAATAAATTCCAATTAGATTATCTTTGAGTCTAAAAATTTGCAAATATCAGCCAAGGAATGGTTTACTCTCAAATATGACTCAGGAAAATATATGCTAATACTGCTGGAATTACAACTAAGTTGTTTAATCTCTTAAAATGTGCGGAAATATTTCATATGTATTTCCATTGCCGATGAAAGTTTTTTTTTTTGCATACTCGTGCACTTCATATGTTTTGTATGAGCGCGTGTTTGTAGTGGTTTTCGGTGTTGCGAAAGAATTGCTGATGCGTATGCATTATCTTTTCGCGGTTGTTCTTGTTGTTGTGTGTGGGGGATGTTTTTTCTATATTTGAAATTGCATCTTCGTATTTTCGCTTCCAGTTAATAACTTTGTATTGGAATTTAGCGTTAATTCACATCCGGCATTCGCTGTTTGAACAGGTGTAAGAAAGATAAATCACGTCCAAAAATATCTGGAGGCGTGTCAAAATACATTTTGTGACAGGATCGCGAATCTGAAAACGGGAATCAAAAATTTTCAGTCGTTTAAAAGATATCAACAAAAACCGGAAAATCACCCGGGTCCCTCCGAACCCTATATTTTTTTAGTAGAACATCTAGGTATATGGGTTGACGGACTTCGTCCGCGCTTATGAATAATTAAACTGGCCGGTCCAGTAATGGGTTGGGATCAAAATATACCCGCGGTAGGTATGCCTGTCGGAAGAGGCGACTAAAATACCAGATTCAAGGGGCTGGGTAGCGCAACCCTTCAGGTTGCCAGCGCAATATATAGCTTCTCCAAACCCAATTGTCAACCTCACCTATCCGCGGCGAATCCTGTTTCACTAACAGAAGAGGCTCTGGCGACCCCAAGCTCCTCATGGAACTTTGGGGGTGGAGAGGGAGGGAATGGCCTGAAGGTTAAAGTGGCCACATAAATCGTTCCCGAGATGGTCGGGCTAGCACCTTAATGGCGCTGTGGTACCGGAGCGTACCGGATCTGTATCCGGCAAAGGACCATCACATCGATAACACCAAAGCCTTCGGGGAGCAACCTTATCGCTACAACAACAACAACATCAAAATTTAATCCATGCAAAATCCCTTTGTACACAAAATTGTTTTCTGAGTAAAACAACATTACAGCAACCACATACGGTTTAGGGGGCTTAGAAGATAGATAATTTATTGAGAATTGGACTGCGACCATTGGTCTATTGTGTCCTCATCTCCTCCACAGCACCTCATCCAAGCCGACTTCCTTGATGAACCATAGCAATACTCTTGGCTTGAGGGATTGAATGTGGGAATGCTCTGGCCATGGTGAATCCATAAACTTAGCCCTGCGTCTTGAGGTTGCGACACATTTCAGAAGGTTATGGTCCGCCGTCTGCGCTGATAGATCACAAAATCGGCATGTGTTATTCGATAGTATACCCAGCTTCTATATATATATTAATGGGATAGTGTTAAACTATATATTTAAATAAATTTATTCTATTATTTATTATTTTCACTTTTTAAAAATTTTAAAAATAACTAACTAGAAAATTTTCTTTTTGAAATAAGATTAAAAGTAATATAACATAAAAAATAATTTAATAACCTCCTAACAGTAACTTAGATTGTCTCAAACCTGGCATATTGCGCCAGTGTTCGATTCCAAATTCATTTCACTCAAAAGATAAATGTGAGACTGACAAACTATATGGAAACATAATAAAACATTGTGGATCTACTGCATAGGTCTCCAAAAATTTCGCATGGAGTGCATACCCCTGAGTCCTCGTTGTCCTTAAACTCAGCAAGTTTCGTTCTTTGAGAGAGTAAGATACTTTTTTCTATACATTTTTATGCTGGAAAATTCGTCGTGGTATTTTTCGCCAAACACACCTAAAATTAAATGAAAAAGCGTCAATTGTAAATGCGAAAGCGTCTTAAATGGGAATAGTCAGATGTTAATGAATAACAATGGGCGCAATCTCAGTGTCTCGATCGACAGAGGAATTTGTGAGGTGCTTGAATGAGGTCAGTTATTCAATTTTCGAATTATCAGGCGAACTATTTGAACGGTATAGTTTTGAAGTGCGACAACGCTTCACTGCCCTAACAGTGGCGCATTGTCTTTTTTAACAATAGCTGTGTTTTTTTTTTACATCTATAGACGTTTACGCTTAAACTTTATATGGTTGCTAAGCGTCAAACTTTAAATACACCTCTGAAATTGCTGCGCATAAAATTAGTACTACTAAATTTCAATACGCATTATACTCAGCTGTAAGTGAAATATGTGTCTTTGTTTCACCTCTACCCTAATTCTATGTATTCTATGCGTGTCCACTATTCATCGCAACTGATTCAGCTGTATGTTATTCATTATGGCCATCAGAGGTTTGTGTCTCCGATTTTAGGTAAACCCTATGCTGTAGCTAGTTATTTAACAACGGCCGCTAGATGGGTCTCCTAATCATTATCTAAGCGAGGATGACCGTTTTTTTTTTACGTGTAAACGTAAACGTATACGTGTGTAAAAAGAAAACACGGCTAACAATATTTACGAAACAATGCGTTGACGCATCCTTGTAGTAAGGTGCCGATGTGAGTTGCGCAAGTGTGCGCGCCAAGCGGTAAGTGATTTTTATAATCGCTGATTTACACAGATTTAACCTAAAACCTTGATTTTGACTGTTTGCTTCACTTTACGTCATTAGAGCACAATACAGCCATATACCCGAAAGTTAGAGAAAATTTATACCCGCTGCAATCGGGCCAGGGCCTATCGGACACCCTTACCAGTACTCTGTCCCTATCTGTTACACTCCTCAATTTTCGGGGAGTGTCTTTGCTCCAACTGCAGAACTATATAGCCGATATGTTCACCATAAAGATTAACGCCAGTCACCGTGCAACTCGTGCAACAACCCGAAATTATTTTTTTCCCAGAAATTTCGTCTACTTTCAATACATTGAAGTTTCTTCAGATTAAAATTACAGCTATAGAAAGGAACAAATGCGACATCAGTTTGCAGGTGTTCTCATTCATCGATTTAAAATACGGCCATGATTTTAGCTCGATCAATTAATCTAAACAAATAATATGTACATCCTAGAAATTTGTAATGAATCCGCTAAAATATTTCGAATTATTTCCTTTCTTTTGAATCTATTTAAATTTTGTTCCGCAGCATAAATTATATCCGGCTTCCATAGATACTGACGGAATTTCCTTCCGAAATTTTCGCCTTTTATTTCGTCGCTCTCTTTCTGCAACTTTAACATTAGGTTAAAATTGTATCATAAGATGATAAATTGCAGGAAAGTGTAGCAAATTTGTTTTGGTATGGACATATGCTATAGCTGCTGTGGCGTGACGACTGCTGCTGTCGATGGAAGATAAATGTAATTTAAAATTCATAAAATATTTAAAATTATGAAGAGGGTGGAAAAAATTAGGGAAATAGCGAAGCTCATCAACATTAATGCTACATCCGTTCCATTGATTGTTTTTTGACGGTGCTCGTGCGCCCAAGGATACCAAAATGCATTCTTGGTTGATTTTACATACATATACAAATGTATGTCAATAGGAGCACAGTATTTCGTATTTATATAAAGGATCACAGTTGTTTAAACTTCGAGGATATAACGTTACCATATGTTATAAAGTCCATTTTCGGGTTTTGGCATTCATAATAAGTACAAGGGGAATTCTACGCATTGCTCAACACATGTATTTATATGTACATATGTATATATGTATGTATATCTATCGGAGGGCGAGCATGTACATATGTATGCATGCATATACCTACCTATCTTTATTCATTTACAGCTTCAATAAGTACCATATCGAATCATGGGGAAAAGAAATAAAAAGATAAACTCCAATACCTAACGGCGCTGCGTTAAAAGTTAGCCGTAATAACAAACGCCAGGACATAAAGGTAAAATATCCTTGAAAGAGGCATTTAAATACCTACATAAATACATAAGTATGTATATCGTAGAGGGGACTAACAAAAGTTTGTTTGAAAAGGAATGGAATGTATAAAAGTAAAAGGAAAAATTGGTAATTAGAGACATTACACTACTAACCCGTAGGGCATACATAAATATTAGATATAGAAACGCTTCTATGATAATATAGGTGAAGGTGCATGAGATCGAATTTCAGTACCAGGATATGTAACTGACGAAGATGTAATAACTCAGAAAAATGTCGTTCCGAGCATCGCTAGATTTGTGTTTTTCATCAATAATAAAACTGCTTAGTTAACCAAAACATATTATTGTCAATATTCCTCTTTTTTGCTACTCCCAAACATTGTATGATATACTATGCTCCCAAAGTTGCACTATGCTTATAATATTTCTTAACAAACCTCTTGTGTGCAACAATAACCTACATATTTTGTGGGTGTCTCGTCATAAAGAGATATGTTTTTTGATCTTCAAAAATAAGGGCTACCCTAGTATGTGTTTTCACTTCGGTTACGCACCATCAAAAAGCTAAGGTGTGCACTTATCTCTTATATTACACATTATTTAAAACTATCGTAAATGATTGTGATACGAGGGTTGCTATTTGCTATTTTGAGCCTTGCCAACACTAATTGTTTGCCGGCGCCATCTGACGTTTTCAATTGAAAGTTTGATGTTTTTAAGCATAATCTTCTTCGGAAAACTTTGACATTTGAGCACAACTTGTGTTGTTAACAGTAACTTAAAAATTGAACAACTTACTTCCACTTTTGGTGATGAGCCCCATCCTTTGCCACTGTGAAACGCTGGTATAACGAATTCCATCGTGGCCGCCGTTCGCTCAGGGACGAAAGTCATGAAGGTCGTCCAAAATCAGTTGTTGTGCAACAAAAAGCTGTATATAACATCTATACAGGTGGCGAATCTTGGATCTATGCGTACTATCCCGAAACAAAACAGTAATCCACTATATGGGTCTTCCAAGATAAGCCAAATCCGACAAAAGTGATTCGTGCGCGAAGAAGCTTCGAAGCAAATGATCGCCCGTTTCTTCGGAATAACTGGACATGTGGCTACCGTGCCATTAGAGCAACGAAGAACGGTGAATTACGAATAGTGAAATACGCAAGAAGAAGCGGCAACGAAGGATCATTCTTCATCATGACAATGCCAGCTCTCGCACATTGGCTGAAACAACCATCTATTTGACTGGCCAAAACGTGGAATTAATGAGTCACGCTCCGTACAGCCCTGATTTGGCGCCAAATGACTTCTTTTAATTTCCGCAAATCAAGAATAAATTGCGTGGCCAACGCCTGAAGAAGCCGTTGATGCATTCAAAAACCATGTTTTGGAGATACCTCAAACGGAGTGGAAAAAGTGCTACGAAAATTGGCCTGGACGCATGCAAAAGTGTATTGATTATCATGGAGAATACTTCGAAAAACAATAAAGCCATTTTCGATAATAAATTACTGTCTTTTCATTATTAGGCTCAAAATATAAATAGCAACCCTCGTATGCGGAAAAACTATTGTAAATATTTGTTATTTTGAAAAATCTTGCTTCTGATGCATCAGATTCTTGTACATTATGGCGCACACATGTCGGTTCAGTATCAGACATTCGAATGGTTAGTCTCAGAAGGGCTATCGAACTGTGTTTATGTAGCAAAAGGTATTTACCTGGGTATTCCTGTAACACAGCGCACACACGTTTTTGTGTGTGCGCATGCGCTGCGATCAGTGACTATTTTACCTGCTTTTTAAAGAAAATTGTATTTTTTTTTAATAGCAATGATGCAAATATTTATATTTTCATGTACGAATAATTCGCATTCAACTATGCGAAAGCATAATTTAAAAACTTCATAATATAAATTTTTTGTCATAAAATTTAAATTTTGTTTTCTGCAAAATGAGTTTCTAAGTTTCAAGGATGCCAAAGAAGCAAATTTGCAAAATAAGTGAGAGCTGCAGATGGTTAACAATAACTTCAGAACGCCTTTAGAGGCGCAGAACTCACGAAATATCAAAAAAAAAAAAAAATATATATATATATATTGTAACGAATTTGCTGGAAATCCTCTTATTTGCCCTTTTGCTAGGTTCGTATCGCTAAACTGTTGAATAAATAACTCCAATATTGAATACTGGAAAAATGTCCATGAGGTCTCAAACTTCTCAGCTATAACTAAAATTGCACAATTGTATACATCTTCTAGGCGCTTCCAGAATCTACTAGTCCAGTAGCTCTCAAACTTCTCAGCTGTAACTACAATTGCACAATTTTATAGTTTTTCTCATTGCATACTTATAGGAGTATCTCAGATATATGCATGTGTTAGTGCATTGACTCTCCGCTGCTCGTATACGTACATGGTACATATATGTAGACGCAGTTATTGTTTCGTTTATGTAGATACATAATGATTGAATTATTGATGTGCATTCACGTCACTGCTTAGCACCGGGTTAGAGACGGCAGCACTCCTTAGTTTTGCTAATATTCGTGACACTGCCCTCCACCTAAGTCTGATCGTCCCGATTAGACAAATCTCTCGATTTAACCGCTGCTAGCCTCTCCAAATGAACCACTTTCATTTTGCTTCGTGGTTTGCCAATGGTTTGTATGCGGTACACTACATCGTTGATCCGTTTTACAACTTTGTATGGGCCTTCCCAGTTACGCTGCAATTTCGGGGACAAACCTTTTTTTCGTGGTGGGTTGCATAGCAGCACCAAATCTCCTTCCTGAAACCCTTCCGAATTAATTGCTTTATCGTACCTCGCTTTCATCTTGTCACTCATAATCTTTGCTCGTTGCCTTACCAGATCGTGTATCTCTCTCAGCTCTTCTTCCAAGACACCAGTGGATTTCTTGACATTCCTCTCCGCATCGGCATATATCCCATACTTCAAATCAGCTGGCAGTCGAAGGTCATTGCCAAAAATTACCTTTGCGGGAGTTTGGCCCGTTGTGTCATGTACTGCCGATCGGTAGGCCATCAAGAATAATGATATGTGTGTATCCCAGTCCTTATGGTACTTGTCTACTACTTTCCTTAAATGCTCCTCCAAAGTTCTATTGAAGCGTTCCACCATACCATCGGACTGAGGATGCAATGCAGTTGTCCGTGTTTTTCGAATGCCTAACTTCTTGCACATTTCTTGGAACACAGCTGATTCAAAATTCCTGCCTTGGTCAGAATGTAACTCCATTGGTACACCATACCTTGCAACCCATTCGTTTTTAACCACTTCTGCTACTGTTTCTGCTTCTTGGTTTGGGATTGGGTATACCTCTGGCCATTTACTGAAATAATCCATAACCACCAGTACGTATTTGTTTCCGCGGTTGTAAGTAAGAAATGAACCTGCGACATCCATGGCGATCCTTTCAAATGGTGCACCTGAAATATACTGCTTCATCTGGCCATGACTTCGGGTTTTGGGCCCTTTCGCTCTGTTGCATACCTCGCAGTTGGCAATCCACTCGGTGACCGACTGACGGTAACCAACCCAATAGAATCTCTGCTTAATTTTCTCGAGTGTCTTCGTGATTCTTAGATGACCTCCACTTGGACCATTGTGCAGCTCGCTGAGCACGTCAGGAATCCTCTTCCTGGGAACAACTATCAGTTTCTTCTTGCATTGACCATCCTCACTCTCCCATACTCGATGCAAGCAACCGGATATCAATTCTAAACTGTTCCACTGTGCCCAATATGACTTCGCAATGGGACTCCCTGCTGACATCTCCTCTCTGCTTGGTCTTTCGTTTCGTTCGAGCCCTTGCATAACATGTGACAGATCTGTATCTTCAAGCTGACACTTGCTTAGTTGTTCCTTGTCCCATTCATCCGTACACGTTATAGTCATTAGCCGGACATCTATAATGTCTTCTTTAGCCTCGGCCTTTGAGCAGTGCTTGCATTCCAGACTACATGGTCTTCGTGACATTGCCTCCGCCGTTAAAGAAATAGGATTCGCCACGGCAAATATCTGATAACACGTGAATACCGTAATTGTCTCTAAACATGTGCACGTTCGCAATCTAAGTACTCGACTTCGTACTCACGATTGTCATAATTATGATATTTGTCACAACCCTAGTATGGTTTTGCTTGAGTTACCCTTAGAAAATGCTATTCTCTTCAACTACTTTAAGCTGTAACGATTATAAATAAAAATGTAAGGCGCGATAACCTCCAAAGAGATTTTAGGCCGAGCTTCTCTTCCAATTTGCGTCGTGCTCCTTTTTACAATTAATTTTTTCCTACAAATTGGCCGGACGGGACCTACTTGTTTTATGCCGACTCCGAACAGCATCCGCGAGGCAGATGAGTTTTCAGTGAGAGCTTTTCATGGCAGAAATACAATCGGAGTGCTTGCCAAACACTGACGAGGGGCGACCCCGCTTAGAAAAATTTTCTTCCAATTGAAAAACCTTATTTCTAAAATGTTGATGTTGTTTCACCCGGGGTGTGAACCCAGAGCATTCGGTGTGGTAGACGGGGCACGCTACCACCACATCACGGTGGCCGCCAATGTAATGATTATTACGAAAAATAGTAGTTTAAAAATTTTGATAGTGAATAAAAAGGCATTTTGGGAAGATTAAGCAAAAGAAAGTGGCTACATACCTCTATAAAAAATAGACCCAGTTCGGTTTAGTGCTGCTAAGTTCGAACATGAACGAGTTCGTGGGAACGTATCAGTCGCAGGATTGGCTCCATTCAAACGGAACAGTGCGATGGTCTAAACCCGATGGGACATATTTCAAATTTAAATTATCCTACATATTTATTGCATTTTTCCAAGAAATCTTAAGTCTGTCATTCTTAGTAAGCGGATCAGCTATTTGAATTTTATTTTTCGAAGTTGCTAAAAAAAAACACCTCAGTTATTTAGAGTATTTTTTGTATAAAATTTTGTTTTTACTTATTTAATTGCCGCTTCACCATTCTAAAGGTTATGGCCATCAAACAAGGCGCGCCAGTAGTTTTCTCGTTGGACTAACTGGTTAATTGGCCAACTGGTTACACCAAGGGAATTTAAATAGTTTTCTACCTTGCTCTTCCAGAGGATTGGTGGCCGTCCTCTATCTCCATAGGCGGGCTGCGATAAGAATAAATTTTTGGCTGGAACTTCCTTCTTTCATTGGCATAACATGACCTAGCTAGCGTTGTTTCTTTCTTTCGAACATTCCCAGAGCCAACTCATCTAATGTTACCATGGTCCATGCTGCTGCACCATATAACAGGACGGTTACGATAAGTGACTTATAGAGCAAAGTCCCTTACTGTTTCGAAATTATGCCTGCCAACAGTGGCGGGGTTTTGCTGATTCTGCACCAATTAGAACGGTTTGCGAGATCACCTTTCTATTGGATTGGGTGAAGCATGCTTAAATTCCTATCTGGAGGCACCTGCTTATCCGCCTATATTTTTTATAGGATATGTTGCATGCTCTTTGCTATTCTTTAGCCGGGACACGACTATTCTCACATCGTTATAGTCGGTTGCCAAAACGATTTTCCATCATCAGCGCTTAGGAATCGTCTTCTCTCTCTCCCTATATAATTTAATTTAATTTTATTTATTTATTTAAAGTCGACGCAAACACAAAGCGGTCGACTAATTATTGTAATAGACAGATATATACGTAAATACAGAGCCATTCTTAATATTAAAAAATTTAAAAAAGGTACATAGAAAATTAGTATGCTATAAAACATTTGACATCGCATTGTATAAGAAAAAATAAAATTAAAATATCAGGCTAAACATAAGAGTATAGCAGTATGTAAAGCGGCAAACGAACATTCAAAGCCAATGTAATTATACAAATCATTGTACCGCGAGCACCAATGACGCAGGGGACTGTTTCTAGCAAAATTTTTCCAGCATAGAGGTAAATGAAAGGGCGCAAAATGTCTGGACGCCCTAGCAGGAACTGCAAAATTTAGTTGACTGATTAGGTCAGGGGAGTCAATCACGCCAATGATGAGCTTGTGAATGACCATAACGCCAAGTAATACCCTACGATTCTCTAGAGATGGCAAATTAATTAGAAGAAGCCTATTCCAGTATGGTGGAAGATGAGTACTTGATTCCCAGTTGAGACCTCGTAATGCAAAAATTAAAAACCGTCTCTGGACCGACTCAATCCGATCAACATGGATTTGATAGATTGGAGACCAAACACATGAACAGTACTCGAGAATAGGACGTACCAGCGAGGTATAAAGTATTTTTGTGAAATAAGGGTCATCAAACTCTTTAGCCCAACGTTTGATAAAACCTAATACACCAGTTGCTTTGTTTATAGTGGTTGAAATATGTGTGGTAAAACTTAATTTCGGATCAAAAATAACTCCTAGATCAGTTACAATAGATATCCGCTCCAAAGGGTTGCCGTTAAGTATATAAGATGAAATGACCGGCTTCACACGGTGAAAAGTCATTTGCTTACATTAAGAGCAATTCAAAAAAAGTAAATTTGCAGTACACCAGCTTTGAAGTGAGTCAAGATCGGCCTGAAGCTGATTAAAACAGAACAAGTTCGAAGGCAGATATGTGTAACAGAGTTTTACATCATCTGCATACATAAAAACTCTAGAATGTAATATAACCTTTGGTAAGTCGTTAATGAACAGGGTAAAGAGTAATGGACCCAAATGGCTACCCTGGCGCACGCCAGAAGTTACATCAAACGACTTTGAAAGATTGTTGTTGAAGAAGACTCGCTGAGTCCTATTTTCAAGATAACTTTAAATCCAACTTAATAAAGACGCTGGAAAACCCAGAATATCAAGTTTGTAAACTAAGAGCTCGTGATTAACAGAGTCAAATGCTTTACTAAAGTTGGTGTAAATTACATCTGTTTGTTTGCAATCTAAAACACCATTCATAACAAAAGACGTAAATTCAAGCAAGTTGGTAGTAGTTGATCTCCGATGCACAAAACCATGTTGACAAGGTGATATTAAAGAGCTACACAGGTATTGAAGCTGGTATGTAATTATATGCTCAAAGGTTTTAGGGATAGCTGAGAGCTTAGCTATGCCTCTGTAGTTCTCAATATTAGACTACTACCTTTTTTATGCAAAGGTATAATAAACGATTGTTTCCAAATAGATGGGAATGATGCGGATTCCAGAGACAGTTTAAATAATTTAAAGATAGGCTCTGATAAGCTGACAGCACAGTACTTAAGTACACAACTAGGAACACCATCTGGACCCGGTGAAGATATCGGTTTCAATGCAAGAAGATTATTAAGAACAGTGTCTTTATCAATAAATGGGTTTAAAATATTATTAGAAATTTCCAAGCAATGTGGATATAGATTAGACTGGACACATTGGGATGAATAGGTTGATTTAAAGAGTTCAGCAATTAAATCTGTGATTTCGTGATCATAATTTGCGTTTTTGCACCCATAAAAAAAAACCTGAAGTTTTCCTTTTGGAATTACCAAATCTGTAGAAACGTTTCGGATTATTAGTAAATTGGAATTTGCAACATGATAAGTAACCTTTATAACACTGCTGGTTAAGACGATGAAAATTGGAGCGCGCCACTAAATACTTAGAAAAATCAATAGCTTTACCAGATCTTTTGAAACTCTTATAGAGTCTAGATTTAATATTATCAAGTCTTAATAGTTGCTTTGAGAACCAAGGTGGTTTACCCGTGGTGGTACTGGAATAACGAAGAGGGACACAGCTTTCAAAGAAAGCATCAAGAGAACTATAAAACAAGGAAGTCGCTGTTTCAACGTCTGTACACGCAGACTCGACCAGTCATGGGCAGAAATCAATTTTTTGAGCTCACTAAAATTCGTCTTTGAAAAACATCTTGACCGCGGTCGGGAATTCGGCTTAGAAACATCGAGCATCACAGGTTGAACAACATCCAGTACTATCTCAAGCGTAGGATGAAGAGGGTCTTCAGGAAGGGATAATGGGGAGTTCGGGTTAGAGTAATACCCGCAGAGTCATCTGTAAACACTAAGTCTAAGATTTTCCTTTTAGAATGTAAAATATTATTAATTTGGAGAAGAGATGTATCTGGCAGGCTATTTAAAAACTCGTGCTGAGTAGTGGGAGTCATAAAATTTGAGTAGATGGTATTGATCCAATTTACTGATGATAAATTGAAATCACCAAGAACTACTAGGCGGTCTTTGTCTCGCAATTGCGAGTACGAACTACAAATAACAGTGCTATGACATGTATAAACGTGTATATCCGATCGTGGCGGTATATACGAGCAGCAGATAAACAAACTAAAACTGTTCAAGGCAAGCTTTACTGCTATAAATTCAATGTCATTTGTGGTGTCCAATAGCAGCAACTCGGAAGCGTCGAGTCAACAGCAATAAGGACACCACCTGCTCTAGATTCACGATCACGCCGATAAACTACATATTTACGTGAAAAGAGTTCAGAGTTAAAATTATCAGCTTTTAACCAGGTTTCAGTAAAAGCTATAACTTGAGAAGTAAAAATAAAATTATTCAGAAAAAAGGTACTTAATTTCGATATTAGGCCACGAACATTTTGGTAGGTGATGGTTATTTTTTCACTGTTTCCGCAGAGATTTTTGAGTTTTTTGAAGTTCCTGCGGCGTTAGGTTTTTTTGTAAACAAATTCATAACTGAATGTTTCGGCCAGAATGTATGTTCAAGAACTTTATCAAAATAAGCGCCTGGCACTGATATTTTAAATTATGAAATATCCCTATCATAACTAAAATTAAATTTATACACCTATTTTAATAGGTTGTGAAAGGTCTAGCTTATCTTCTATATACTTAATAATATCATTTTCCATAAGCGAAGAATAAAGACGAGATACAAAAATTGTCCTGCGAGGCGGCACGGCAGTCACCTGCCTCAGTTGCGCATTGTCAACATTTGGCAAACGCACAGCGGCGGAGGTAGAATCACCACCTGTGTTGGTGGAGCTGGAAGCAGCATTGTCATTAATGGTTGTTATATCATTAACAGCAGTAATTTGAACTTGAGTGTTAGCAGCCACATTTAATGTTGCATTATCGTGAGAAATCTTGTTTACAGCCAAGGGTGTAGGTTTAGATTCGTGTTGACTTTTCAGCGGCTATGTGTTTAGCAGCAGCGTGGGCATTTGCAGTTTTTGCAGTTTTATTGGCAATGTCTTTAGCATTAAGGTTATCAGAAATGTTATTAGCAGTGGCATAATTAGCAGTATCAGCAGCATTGGTATTTGCTACAGTAGATTTAGATTTATTAACAATTACAGCTGGAGCCGCGAGGTGTTGTGCATAAGACTATGCTACTCTACCTTTTCATTATCTGAGTTAGCAGTAGAAAGCAATGTAGACGATGGCCCACCGTTATTAACAGCAGTATTAACACTTGCAAAAACAGGTGATCGGTCGAAAAAATACGTCCCTTATTTTAGCGGCGATAGGTTGGCGGAATAAGTTGAAAATTTTACATAATTAGTAGCTAATTAAATGTAAATTAAGTGCGAAAAAAAAAATTTATAGCTTTACAAATTTTTTTTTATGACATTCTGCGCTAAAATAAGACTGAAGTTAGCGAAACCAATCGGCGAAAGGTTGGCGGAATAAATTGAAAATTTTACATAATGAGTACCTAATTTAGTGCAAACTAACTGCGAGAAAAAAAAATTTATAGCTTTACAAAATTTTTTTTTATGACATTCTGCGCTAAAATAAGACTGAAGTTAGCGAAACCAATCGGCGAAAGGTTGGCGGAATAAGTTGAAAATTTTACATAATGAGTACCTAATTTAGTGCAAATTAACTGCGAGAAAAAAAATTTATAGCTTTACAAAATTTTTTTTATGACATTCTGCGCTAAAATAAGACTGAAGTTAGCGAAACCAATCGGCGAAAAGTTGGCGGAAGAAGTTGAAAATTTTACATAATGAGTACCTAATTTAGTGCAAATTAACAGCTAGAAAAAAAATTTATAGCTTTACAAAATTTTTTTTATCACATTCTGCGCTAAAATAAGACTGAAGTTAGCGAAACCAATCGGCGAAGGGTTGGCGGAATAAGTTGAAAATTTTACATAATGAGTACCTAATTTATTGCAAATTAACAGCGAGAAAAAATATTTATAGATTTACAAAATTTTTTTTTATGACATTCTGCGCTAAAATAAGACTGAAGTTAGCGAAACCAATCGGCGAAAAGTTGGCGGAAGAAGTTGAAAATTTTACATAATGAGTACCTAATTTATTGCAAATTAACAGCGAGAAAAAAAATTTATAGCTTTACAAAATTTTTTTTTATGACATTCTGCGCTAAAATAAGACTAAAGTTAGCGAAACCAATCGGCGAAAAGTTGGCGGAATAAGTTGAAAATTTTACATAATGAGTACCTAATTTAGTGCAAATTAACAGCGAGAAAAAATATTTATAGCTTTACAAAATTTTTTTTATGACATTCTGCGCTAAAATAAGACTGAAGTTAGCGAAACCAATCGGCGAAAAGTTGGCGGAAGAAGTTGAAAATTTTACATAATGAGTACCTAATTTATTGCAAATTAACAGCGAGAAAAAATATTTATAGCTTTACAAAATTTTTTTTTATGACATTCTGCGCTAAAGTAAGACTGAAGTTAGCGAAACCAATCGGCGAAAAGTTGGCGGAAGAAGTTGAAAATTTTACATAATGAGTACCTAATTTATTGCAAATTAACAGCGAGAAAAAAAATTTATAGCTTTACATAATTTTTTTTTATGACATTCTGCGCTAAAATAAGACTGAAGTTAGCGAAACCAATCGGCGAAAGGTTGGCGGAAGAAGTTGAAAATTTGATATAATTAATAGCTAAGTAAGCGCAAATTAATCGGGGACAATTTTGTCTCTGATGTAACGTGAGTTACCATGGAAGTGCCCATATGTATGTTCCAAGGCGCCGTCCGTGGAATTGATTGATTTAGATCTATGTATATGGTATAAACATACATATGTCATGGCGCCGCAGCGCAAATGACCAATTTCTTATGAATTACTGTGTGACATCCCAGTAAGCCGCTGAAGCTGCCAAGTATCAATACTTTCAACCTAACATTTCACCTGTGAGGCTATACAACTTCAACGACTTTTCTCCATGACTAACGCACGGCGATGGCCGCCTACTCGTACCAAAGAGGATAAATATAATAAGAGCCGCCACTCGTTATTTTTGAGGCATTTACTCTATGTAAACTGTGAGGTAGTCGCTACTTTTTTTTGGGCGAGATGTTTATAAATGTCTTCTACACATTTTCATGGGGTATTTGTGTTTATTTTTCCGACTGTATTTAATTAATTATTTAATTCTCTTTCCAAAAAACACGTTTGCATAAAGTGACAACACCGCATGGATAAATGGAAGGAAATTCAAAAATGTCCCTCATAAAACAAAAGTAGCGACTACCTCGCAGTTTACATCGAGTAAATGCCTAAAAAATAACGAGTGGCGGCTCTTATTATATTTATCCTCTTTGGTACGAGTAGGCGGCCATCGCCGTGCGTTAGTCATGGAGAAAAGTCCTTGAAGTTGTATAGCCTCACAGGTGAAATGTTAGGTTGAAAGTATTGATACTTGGCAGCTTCAGCGGCTTACTGGGATGTCACACAGTAATTCATAAGAAATTGGTCATTTGCGCTGCGGCGCCATGACATATGTATGTTTATACCATATACATAGATCTAAATCAATCAATTCCACGGACGGCGCCTTGGAACATACATATGGGCACTTCCATGGTAACTCACGTTACATCAGAGACAAAATTGTCCCCGATTAATTTGCACTTACTTAGCTATTAATTATATCAAATTTTCAACTTCTTCCGCCAACCTTTCGCCGATTGGTTTCGCTAACTTCAGTCTTATTTTAGCGCAGAATGTCATAAAAAAAATTTTGTAAAGCTATACATTTTTTTTCTCGCTGTTAATTTGCAATAAATTAGGTACTCATTATGTAAAATTTTCAACTTCTTCCGCCAACTTTTCGCCGATTGGTTTCGCTAACTTCAGTCTTATTTTAGCGCCGAATGTCATAAAAAAAAATTTTGTAAAGCTATAAATATTTTTTCTCGCTGTTAATTTGCAATAAATTAGGTACTCATTATGTAAAATTTTCAACTTATTCCGCCAACCCTTCGCCGATTGGTTTCGCTAACTTCAGTCTTATTTTAGCGCAGAATGTCATAAAAAAAAATTTTGTAAAGCTATAAATTTAATTTTTTTTTCTCGCAGTTAATTTGCACTAAATTAGGTACTCATTATGTAAAGTTTTCAACTTATTCCGCCAACCCTTCGCCGATTGGTTTCGCTAACTTCAGTCTTATTTTAGCGCAGAATGTCATAAAAAAAAATTTTGTAAAGCTATAAATTTTTTTTCTCGTTGTTAATTTGCAATAAATTAGGTACTCATTATGTAAAATTTTCAACTTCTTCCGCCAACTTTTCGCCGATTGGTTTCGCTAACTTCAGTCTTATTTTAGCGCAGAATGTCATAAAAAAAAATTTTGTAAAGCTATAAATTTTTTTCTCGCAGTTAATTTGCAATAAATTAGGTACTCATTATGTAAAGTTTTCAACTTATTCCGCCAACCCTTCGCCGATTGGTTTCGCTAACTTCAGTCTTATTTTAGCGCAGAATGTCATAAAAAAAATTTTTGTAAAGCTAAAAATATTTTTTCTCGCTGTTAATTTGCAATAAATTAGGTACTCATTATGTAAAATTTTCAACTTCTTCCGCCAACTTTTCGCCGATTGGTTTCGCTAACTTCAGTCTTATTTTAGCGCAGAATGTCATAAAAAAAAAATTTTGTAAAGCTATAAATTTTTTTTCTCGCAGTTAATTTGCAATAAATTAGGTACTCATTATGTAAAATTTTCAACTTATTCCGCCAACCTTTCGCCGATTGGTTTCGCTAACTTCATTCTTATTTTAGCGCAGAATGTCATAAAAAAAATTTTGTAAAGCTATAAATTTTTTTTTTTCGCAGTTAATTTGCAATAAATTAGGTACTCATTATGTAAAATTTTCAATTTATTCCGCCAACCTTTCGCCGATTGGTTTCGCTAACTTCAGTCTTATTTTAGCGCAGAATGTCATAAAAAAAAATTTGTAAAGCTATAAATTTTTTTTTCTCGCACTTAATTTGCATTTAATTAGCTACTAATTATGTAAAATTTTCAACTTATTCCGCCAACCTATCGCCGCTAAAATAAGGGACGTCGAAAAAATGACATTGCACACACTAGGGCCGTTCCATTGGTTTATCGAGCTCTGGCTCTGGCTCAAATCTCATTGGAACGATCTGGATCAACTTTATGAGAACTGGCAGCACTAATATAAAACATCTGTTTTGTTGAAAATAAGAAGAAACGTACACAAAATTTTAAGATACTGATAGAATTATTAACATTTAAATAGTTTCGCACGTAAGCAAACTATTTATTTTCCTTACATCATCTTCAAGTTGTTTACTCTTTCAGTGTTTTTGCTTTTAAATATGGCGAATTCTTTTATGTATACACAAATGTACACATATTTAGTTCAGTGCTACAATGGCTCAACTATATGGCTGGCTCATCTCACCAGCTGATTTTATTTTTTTCATTTCACTGTAGTAGGGATTGTCAGAAGGAGATGGCAAACTTAAAATGAAACCAACGAATTTACAACATTTTCTTACTACATACAAATGCTGCTAAGTTTTATGTTTTCATTCCATTCCATTCGTCTAACAGCAACACTCTGATTTTGGCAATGTGAACAAATGTATGTTGTTGCTGTAGAGATGAACCAACCATATAGTTGAGCCATGAGTGCCACCAACTCAAAAGTGGTTAGCTGTCAAAAAATCTACTACAGAAAACGAAACGAACAGAACTGCTATACGGATCAGAAATTGAACCAGATAAATATCAGGATCACAACGTTGTTGTTTCATTTGCATGTTAAATTTCTATCCGTATCTCGCTCAAGTCTCAATGGAACGTAACTACTGTTGAACGGGGAGAACAAGAGATGGCGACAACGACACATGTGTAAGCGCGCAGCTATTAATATCACTGCGCAATGTTTTCGAAGCATTGAGAGAGCTGACACCACTTGACGTTTTATTGATACCATCAGTCGTCTCATCCACACAGTCTTCATTGTTTTTGTGAGAATTAGCTTTTGATTTAACATGAATGTTAATATCATTTTTTATTTCAGCAATTTGTTCAGTCAAAAGATTAAATTTTACATTAATTGCAAGCAAGGCAGATTCTAGGCCAAGATTTGGAAAAATCTTGGAAAAAACCCGTGAAAAGAGAATCGACACACATCACCTCTTCGTCGACTTTAAAGCCGCCTTCGACAGCACGAAAAGGAGCTGCCTATATGCCGCTATGTCTGAATTTGGTGTCCCCGCAAAACTTATACGGCTGTGCAAAATGACGTTGAGCAACACCATCAGCTCAGTCAGAATTGGGAAGGACCTCTCCGAGCCGTTCGAAACTAAACGAGGTTTCAGACAGGGTGACCCCCTATCGTGCGATTTCTTTAATTTGATGCTGGAGAAAATTATATTAGCTGCAGAACTTAACCGCACTGGAACAATATACTATAAAAGCGTGGAATTACTGGCATATGCTGATGACATTGATATCATCGGCCTAAACACCCGCGCTGTTAGTTCTGCTTACTCCAAACTGGAAAAAGAAGCGGTAAAGATGGGTTTGATGGTGAATGAGGACAAAACGAAGTACCTGCTGTATCGAGCAAAGAGTCAGCGCATATGCGCCTTGGCAGCCACGCTACTGTTGGCAGCCATAATTTCGAAATAGTAAAAGACTTCGTTTATTTGGGAACCAGCATCAACACTAGCAACAACATCAGCACTGAAATACAGCGAAGAATCAATCTTGCCAAAAAATGCTACTTTGGACTAGGTAGGCAATTGAAAAGTAAAGTCCTCTCTCGGCGATCGAAAATCATACTCTACAAGTCACTTATCGTACCCGTCCTGCTATATGGGGCAGAAGCATGGACCATGACAACAGCAGATGAAGCGGCTTTGGGAGTGTTCGAGAGAAAAGTTCTTCGAAAGATTTATGGACCTCTACGCGTTGGCGATGGCGAGTACCGAAGAAGATTTAATGATGAGCTGTACGAGCTATACGCAGACATCAACATAGTGCAGCGAATTAAAACGCAGCGGCTGCGCTGGCTAGACCATGTTATGCGAATGAAAGATGTTGCTCCGGCCAAGAAAGTGTTTCTATCGGAACCCGCCTATGGAAGCAGAGGTAGAGGGCGGCCCCCACTCCGTTGGAAGGACCAGGTGGAAAACGATTTAAACTCCCTTGGTGTGACCAATTGGCGCCGGTTGGCGGAGCGAAGGAGCGACTGGCGCGCCTTGTTGGACGGCCATAACCGTTTAGACGGTTAAGCGCCAATTAAGTAAGTAAGTAAGATTCTAGGCCAAATTTATGTGACGCTAAGACGGTGTCATATGCCTTACAAAGCTTGTCATAGGCATTTAAGCATTCCGTGCACAAGTAACTGAGATGCCGGTTCTTAGCTAGCAATTCTACATCGTATGTATACATGTTGCCTTCACAGCATGTACGATGGACAAATTTTTTACCAAAGTCACCGCATGGCACAATTAGAGTCTCACTTCGGCCAAAACTCTCATCACACTTAGCAAGAAAACTATCCATTGCACCAGTATTGGCAGAAAAAACAGAAAACCAGGTAAAACAAAATAAAGTTTGCAGAGCGATAACACAACACGTCTGTACGGCTCGACTGTTCGTTTGTTTTCTAGAAATGAGGAAGAGTGCTAGGCGTCACAACTTAAGTACACTCTGTAAGTTATTTACCAGGCGATTATAATTCTGGCATTAATCTGCTTTGGCCTTGAAATCTACCGTCATCCGCCAGATTTTCGGGTAAAACTTTCGGGCATAATTCCTTCCAGATTTTTTGAGTCTCCTTTAAACTGGCTCCAATGGGGACCAACATTTGTAGGCGATATTTTTTGCCTTGGTATTTGCGCTTAAAGGGGTGTGACTAGAAAAAATCGTTGACGTGATCCAGAAGCTCAATTCTGTTTCTCGTCGGTAAAGCAGCCTTATAAAAAGTAAATTTCTCGACAATTTCAAAGCCAGAAGCTGTGTTTTTTCCGACTCTTGCTCAATATCTGTATCGCTGTCTAGACTTCCTTGCGAATACTATACATAACTGGAACTCCATTCTTTCTCTATATCGTTATTCTCCTTTGCTTTGTGGCTTAACTGTTGCTCTAACTCTAATTCTTGTTTTTCCCCTAATTCAAATTGACTGACATCAAAAACTGCCTCAAAGCTGACCCGCAGGTCAGTTGGGGTCAAAACCGTTCCATTATGTCTCATTACTGACTAGAAGTTGATAAAGCAGTGTGCGGTAAAACATCACGGTAGGATTTTGTATTAATTTAATTCAGAATTGAAAAATCTGTTTCTAAAATTTTGATGTTGCTTTTGCCCGGAGCGTGATCTTCGATGTTGAAGGCGGAGCACGCTACCACCCCACCACGGCGGCTGCCAATTTGGCAAATGAAATATGAGTGTCAAATTTGCCATTGCTGGATAATTGCTGTTTTCAGTTATTGGTGTCACATTGTGGTCAAAACAGATGACAAACGCCATTTCACGTTGTATGCCATGGCATTTTCATTAATATTCACATGTTTGTTGTCAAATTTGACCTAATGAAAACCGAGCATAACGGTTCCACTTCTTTTTCTTCTTCATTCTCTCTCGTTCCCAGCCTTTAGTCTACTCCTCCTCTCTTTTTTCGGCTTCCTTTCCCCTCTTTTCTTTGTTCCATTCCTTTTTCTTTTTTCGCTATTTCTTCCATTCATTTTCCCATTTTCTTCTACTCCTTCAAGTTTTCTTCCCCTTTTTTTCTTCATCTTTCTTTCGACCTTTCCCTCTACTCCTACCTGTCCCACTCTCTCTTGAATATGGACGCTTATGTTAAGTCAAAGCGGAATATTTGCACTAGCAAAGAAAATAGAGCTACTTTTCAACAACTTGTAAAATTTATCCAAAGCCTTACCATCGACAACAACCACCACCGCCCTCAGCGGGTTAGGGGGTTAGAATATACCCACGGTAGGTATACCTGTCGTAAGAGGCGATTAAAATACCAAACAGATTCAAGGGGTTGTGTAGCGCAACCCTCTCAAGGTGTTGCCAGCGCAAAATATAGCTTCTCCAACACAATTGTCAACTTCACCTATCCGTGGCGAATCCTGTTTCATTAGCAACCGAGGCTCTGGCGACCCCGAACTCCTCATGGATCTAGGGGATGGGAGGGCGGAATGGCCTAGAAGGTCGCATGTGGCCATACCAAGTCGTTCCCGAGATGGTCGGGCATGTTACCGGAAAGTACCGGATCTGCATCCGGCAAATGACCATCAACATTGATAGGACTCCCCAAGGCCTTTAAGTGAAGAAAGACGTGACTTACCTTGGTGTCTTTTATTGGCGTCGGTTATCACGACGAAATAGGGACTCGGCACTCCCTTCACTCTTGATTAAAAATTATCTTGATATAAGTACATATTTGTGCATATACATATCTATGCATTTACTTTTTGTTGTTATAATTTGCAGCCGTTGACAACTGCAAGATCATATGTCCGTTCGTATGTCCGTTTGATCCGGTTCCTGTTTCGGCTGCTGGGGGTTGCTTGCAATAATAATGACGTATAAAACGCAAAATGCAGCTGTTATTCCTACCTCCCTTTCTTCCGTCGTGTCTTAGCATTCCTTCCTGCTTGCAAAAAAAAAAAATTGGTTGCATACAAAATACAAACTTATTCATTAAATGAAAACCATTTAAATTTTTAATATCAAAGATGCAAACATGAAAAAAATGGTATTAAAAAAAATTGCACGAAGAGATATGAGTCTCCGCTGCAGCTAGTAGTCGGGGTTAGGCAAAAGCATGTGTTGCCAACGCCAAAGATGAGGATGATGAAGAATGAGGATCGAAATGAGGATGCAGCCCAAGACCATAGTAGGGGATGGTAAATTGGGGATGGCCGCAGCGTCAGCTGTTTGTGCAAACTTAACATACACAGTATGCTTTTATAAATATAAATAAGTATGTTTGTGCCTGTGTCTAGAAAAATGTTGTCAACAAAAGCACTTCAAGCGCGCACACGACCACCTTTGTGGACCTAAATGAGAAGAGGGGACGGACAACTTACTTCATTGTGTTGTATTTATTTGTAGACGCTTGGCATGTGGCATTCAATTCGCATTTGCGTGCCACACAATGAATCGTATTTCTGTGCAATCGAACTAATTCTTACCGGCATCGCATCCTTCAATTTATTCAACCAGTCTGCCCTTAACCGAGCCGTCAGAACAGCGCAAAGTGTGCGATTTTGAGGCTGAGCGAGACAAAAAGATATATTAACAGGATGATTTAAGTAAAAAAGTTTTTTTAAGAATTAAGCGGGGTTGCCCTTATTGCTTTTAAATGTATGAAAACATTTATTTGAAGCAATTTTTAATTTATAATTTATTTAATAATTTGGGAAAAATTTAAACAACGTGACATCAGGACGGACAAGGCGACAGCTGTTTCGATTATACCTTGTAAATCTCTTCAAAGCCTTTCCCCCATTCAGCCACGTCATGCCTTAGTTGTTGTAAACTTTATCCCAATTGCCTTCATTGCTTCCGAAAAGCTAGCTGATGAAGAAGTGAAATTCAGAAACATGTCCTAGTAACCGTCGCCGTTTGTAAATTTTGGCATTTTTCTCTAATATCAATAACAAAAACAATTGTATAAAGCAATATGAGCATTAGACTGGGTCGATTTATTAACCGATATCGCGCCATTGATTTTTCGAAAGGATTTGGGCTCAGGAAAAAAAGTTCCACTACGCATACCCAAAAAAATAATTTTCGTGCCTGCAAAAAAAAAAAAAAATGACGAAAGGGTAAATTTTTCGACCAAAACACTCCCCAAAAGCCAAAAAATATTTTTTTCAAAAAACTGTTATCGCCAACGTTTTTACAACAGTTTTCAGAAAAGTAAAAATGTGGTGGTGGTCCGCTCTTTCCCTTTATTTGAAGGGTTGAATTCTTTTTTTGAGAAATTTAGTATAACAGCTGTTATACGATCAGAGTAGATAAGTCAGATAGTCCCATGATAGTGGCTACTACTTTCATGTCTGCACTGGAATTGCTCGTACTGTAATTTTTCAAAAAAAGAATTCAGCCATTCAAATGTAGAATTTCGAAAGCCGATATCTATTTTTTGGAGGCTAACTTCGAAAAACGGAGATAGTACTTTGTCTACATAAGCCTCAATCTCTACAAAAGAGTGGGTTTGGTCCAATACCCATCCGGCCGTTGCACAGTGTAATTATTGTTTTTTTTTTAAATGTATTTATGATTAAAAAATTATAAATTAATTGGGAATGGAATCCTTTATCAATGGCCGATAAAAAAAGACAATTGTTTAAAATAAATATGAAAAGTAGAAAAAACTGTATATTAAATTTAAAACTTATAATTTCTATAAATTTAACAAAAAGGTGTTGTTATTTTTTGAACGCCGGGGGGATGTGAGGTCAGAAAAGTCCTTAATACACCACGTAATACGCAAGATTTACCTTATTTACTAGCATATAAGTATTTGTTTCATTTTTAAATCCTTTTGTAGCGCTTAATCTCAAAATTGTTCACTGTGCGGCGGCCGCACGCTTTCTAATTCACTCGCTCGGTCGCTCAACCGTCTGCCTGATGTGCTATAATATTAATGTCGGGCATGTTGTACGTGTAAATGTTGTAATTGAATCGATTCGTTTGAATAGTTTTATTTGTTTTATTTCTTCATTGTAGTTTGCTTATTTATATTTGCAAATTCCAGGTGTAAATTTATCGCTACAATCAAACCAAAAAGGGAAGTAAAATAATGACAGAAGCAAACAAAAAAGAGTTAAATATATGATTGCTCACCTAATCGCACTGAAAAGTACCAGCTTGCCATAGGCGGCGTTTGTTTGAATTTTGATAACACAAAATATCCATTTTCAATATGCGCAGGCGTAAACGGTATTCGGAAAGCGTTAAAAGCAGGGAAAGTGCGTGACATTTGTTTGTGCCGTCTATTGATGTAATGTCACCTTTTAGATCCTCAAAAGTTAGTTTGTAATCTCATTTATTTGGTTTGATTGTTAATTAAAAACCAAGATAGTAGGGTAATCTAATATTAAACACAGCTTAAGCTAGGACCTTATGCGCTTCCATAGCTGAACTATGGTGATATCCTTCAAAAAAATATTGGATTAAGTACGTTTTAAGGAATTGTACATTCATTCACAGTGATCGGTTTTAATTAATCATATAAACGATTAATTCAACAAATCAGTACCCAACTTAATTAAACCAATAAAACCATGGCCTCGATCTTTGAAAATTCTGCATCAGTACTCTTTTATATAGAAGCATGCTAAGTTTAATCCTTGTCAATGAAATGTGTTCTATATTAATTGGATCTAGCTTTATGAAACATCATCACCGGTTAAACGGTTATGGCCGTCCATCAAGGCATGCCAGTCGTTACTTCGTTGGGCTAAATGGCGCCATTTGGTTTTACTAAGGGAATTGGGCCGCCCTCTTTCTCTGCTTCTATAAGCCGGCTGTGAAAAAAATACTTTTAAGGCCGGAGCATCCTCCTTTCATACGCATAACATGACCTAGCCAGCGTAGCCGCTGCGTTTTAATTCGTTTGAATATGTTGGTGCTTGCACTCTTGAAGCTTAATTAAAACTTCTTCAGTACTCGCCGTCGCCGACGCGTAGATGCCCATTAATCTTTGGAAGAACATTTCTCTTGAAAACTCCCAGAGCCGCATCATCTGATGTTGTTTTGGTCCCTGCTTCTGCACCATATAGCAGAGCGGGTTTGATAAGTGACTTTTAGAGCACGATTTTCGTTTGCCGATAGAGAACTTTACTTTACTGGACATTGCCGGGGCTTTCAAGATTGACTCGAAACGAGCAATAATCGACAGTTTTAACTCGATTTAAGTACATTCGGCCTTAACAAATTGGATTGGCTCAAGGGTGCGGAAATGGCAGAACATAATATGCATGTGAATACCGATGGTTTCAAAATAACGGAAGGAGTCGGGTCTGCTGTTACCTTGTCGATCTACAGTATCTCTCAGGTGTAAATTGTAGCCATGAATCACAATCAAATTTGAAATATCCACTAGAAATCTTCCAAGGATGATTATAGGCTATAAATAATTTCGATACATAAAAGGGGCGTGGCATCTCCCATACAAATGGAATATTTCATACTGCACATCTCTGAAATAATGAAAATTGGTAAGGAGCTACTTGGCGTTAAGTCCTAACAGCACCAGTAAAATTTGGAATTGGGGAAAAGAAAGCTTGGCACCTTCCCTTCATATGGGAACCATGGCTGCCGCACAAACTTAGGTTATTTTAATACCTAAAGTTTGACTGCAGAGTTGGGTTATTACTTTTGGACGTAATCTTTTGTGGTTTGTAATTTTTTTGGTTGGTATTTTTGGATGCGCCTGGAGGAACAAGAAAAACTTTTCTGCTAAATTTGATATTACCTGATGTAAGAGCAAAGAGGAGAAACAGCTGTGGCAGTTGCTTCTCAGAAATCGCGGATACCCTTTTGTGTGGTGGACGTACAACTCACTCCGCATTTAAATTACCACTTTCTCTGCAAACATCTGATACACCGATGTAAACACATTAGCAAAAGGTCAGGCCAAAATGAGGTTAAGATATGTAAACTTATCGTGTGAGTTGAGTGCACCATGGCTCATAAACCGCCGCTGGAAGCTTTAGACAGAACCCTTAAGGACTTGAGGGGTAAAGATCATCCCATGGGTGGTGCTTTCCTCTTACTTGCTGATGATTTGCGACAAATTCTGCAAGTTATTCTAAAAGGAACACCTGCAGATGAAGTGAATGCGCGGTTGAAACGCCATATCTGTGGCATTACGTGCAAAAATTAACTCTCTACAAATATGAGAGAGCATTTGGGCGGAAACACTTCAGCAGAAGCTTTTGCTAAACATCTTGAATTCGGCGATGGCAAAATTCCTATGTCTTTATCACCAGATTTCATTTTCTTTCCTCCAAATTTTTGCGACCGTATGACATCACCTGAAGTTTGGCTTCGAGAAAGGGCAATTATGTGATGTAATATTATTAATGCCAAAATCCAAGAAAAACTTCGTAGTTTGGATGCTCTGAGCTTATGTAGTGGAACAAGGCTTATCATCACAAAATTGTCACCCAATGTCATTGAAGTAATTAATTTTATCGGGAAATTTCGAAAACAAAAAAGTTTATTACCAAGGATTTCATGGATACCGACAGATATTCCTTTCCATGTTAAACGCCTCCGATTTCCTATTCCTATCAATGAAGCTCAAAGACAGTCATTAGCTGTAGCAGGAGCCAATCTTACGAACTCATGTTTCACCCATGACGAATTTATACTATATACAAAATTACAAAAAAATATCTAAATTTGCAAATACACAACCTTAAAAGAAGTTTTAAATTTGTTTTATTTATTTTGCATGGGGTAAAACCCACCGGTCATAAGCTAGTTCTGCATATTTTCTAGTTATATGCACTTACGCTGAAGTATTATTTTATTATGTCCCACAGTTTGTTTCTTTTTACTATGTCACTCATTTTCTTATTGTCTGCAGTCCTTAAACGAACGTTCTATCTTTGTTCGCTTGTATTTCTGTGTCTGTGCCCCCACCAAATATTTCGAACATCTGCTCAGATTTGTTTCCTTAGAACAACGACACCCTGAAATTTACATTTGTTTTATTTTCACTTGTAAATAAAATGATTGCACCGCACCCCTCAAAATTCTACTATAGGTTATTTTTTCCTTCATACTTTCTTTGCCGAAATTAGTGAAGAGAATGGGAAACAAAACATGAAGAAAATATTGCATTTATAAAATGACAAATTTAGAAAAGAATAAAGTTAATAACGGTATAGCCAAGTATTTGAGAACCGATCACAGTTACATCAACGACCGTCAGAGCATTGCAAGTCTAGTGCATAGTACAGGTCTACAAGTAGGATATGTAGCAGCACGCACATACACAGCCACGCTCACCTGATAAAATGCTTGTTCTTGTTCGTTTATTTTGTGGATGCTATTTGGCACTGTTGTACTCCTTAGGTCCAAGAAAAGTGTAGTAGCTGCTTACGAAAACTGCGAAAAAATTTTATCGTAAAATTACAAAGAAATATCCTTATTTACTTTCAAACGAGCACTTAATTACATCTCTCTATAAGATCCATATGTTTTGGACAATTTTAATTAACAAATTGTAATACTGTATTACCGGGGACGATTGCTAAAACATGACCAAAACCGTATGGGGGAGGTATTAGTAGACGCGTTTTTGCCTCGCTTCCAATAATTCGAATACTTTTTCGCCTTTGGACTATTGATAACAGGACAAAACGCGTATTTTCATTTCTCTTTCCACATTTTTGGACGGGTTATTGCAGTCGAACTAGGTTTCAAACTGTTTTTCGTGGAGAACTTTTGAACGGGCAGAAATACTTAGCACCCGTGTTTGTATTCTTAATACTGGAATAACTACGCGTCCTCAGATACCCCAATTCAAGACTTTTGTATAATTTTCTGTAGGACCCATTTAGGTGTACTACATTTTCATACTAAATTCGTTCAAAAAAATTTACCATCACAGCAACCCATTTCTGATATTCCGCTCCTTTTTTGTTTCCCTGCGTCGCTTTCCACGATAGCAACCCCGGTAATTTTGAAACTTCTTTCAGTGTCAAACGCATGTTCCACGCAGGTTCCACAATAGTTTGACACTGACCGAAGTGTCAAACGGCAGCGTGTTAGAAAGAGAAAGGAATTGTTTCCTTCTCATACATATCATACTTGTAAACCTGTACTATGGTCTAGTGTTTTTCGCTCAACTCCTCACTACTATTTCAATGCTTGTCTTTCTCCTTTTCTTCATCGGAGTCGATATAAAACATGCAATAAATTGGTAGAGAAGCTCGTCCGAAATTTCCTTGGAGTTATATTGCGCCAAGCTATTATTACTACATACTATGTCCTATACTTTATTGATAGTATTGTGTCGAATTTAGGGAAATTCCGCTTATTTGAAACCTTCCGCTAACGTTCGATTCGTTAAATTGTCGAATAAATAACTCCAATATTCAGTAATGTAAAATGGTCTTTATTAGACTACTTTAAGAGTACTTCACAATAACTCTTATACTTCACAACTAATTGCGTGTTTAAATCAAACTGATTCGTTATTACTCAGCTTGAGCTGCTTTTATAATTTCGGTTTCCTAGTTAAACCATTTCTCCTAATGCCTAGTAATTTCCCGAAGAGCTGTAGCTCATGCTTGGTTAGTTACCATAAGTATAAGTATATAAGTACATGTATAGTTGAGGTTTATAGCCATATGCGTGTGTATGTATGAGGAACTACTTCGGCTGATGACTACATATGTGTGCGTGTGAGATAGCTCTTCGTCGCCTTCTACATAAGTGTTGCTAGCTTTAATGTGTACACGTACCTAAGAGTGGCTGGTTCATGTTTTTTTTGTTGCGTGATTATTTACTAACATCTTAGTAATGCTAATATTCGTCACAGTATTATATTTGTCTTAATTTTTTACGCCTATTTGACTTGACTCGTCAAACATACAGCGTACGTAGATGACGTTGCAGTTGTCATAAATGGAAAGTGCTTTCCAACAATTAGCTCTTTGAAGGACCGCGTGCTTCGGAATATATAACTGATTTTTTGGCAAGGCAGCTAATGCTGGTTTAAGCGCCAACGTGTTAAAGACGGATATGACCTTGTTTAATATGGGGTATAAGGTCCCAAATTTGACTGGGCCTAAGTTTGTAATCATTGTACACCAGGGGTCTGTATTCCATAGCACAATTGTGCTCCTATTCAAATATTGGAGACCCATGTTCTAGGCAGTAAGAAGAAGGCCTCGACGGCACTTTAAGCATGTAAAAAATTGCAGTCACACAAAAAAAAACCTACCTCAAAAAAATAAAATACTGGACAAAAATACTAAATAATTCTATACCTGCTCTTCGAAGGACTCTTAGAACTGCAATAGATGGTAGTCACAAGGGTGCCCAAATGTCAGACGAGGCAATGCACGTAAACACCGATGGTTCCAAAGTAATGGAAGGAGTAGGGTCTGCGGTATACTGTGCCGATTAGGAAATAGACAGATCCTACAAGCTGTAGTATTTTTAAGGCGGAAGAAGAAGCTTACGCCTACAGCCAAACCGGTAGAAACATTCGAAGAAAATAGCTAAAACCGCAGCCGCGTCATCTTAGCAATTAAGACAATATGCTCGCATAACACAACAACTACAACTGTATTACAGAGTAAAAGCGGAGTCATTGGTGCCGCTTGTCGTATCGCTGTAGTCGTATCCCTAACGTAACCCTATACGATACATTGTTATCGATTAATGGTGCCTTAACCTAAAAATCGTGAAAATTTCATAAAAAAGAAGAAAACGCAAAAAATTACAAACATATTCCACAAAAAATAAGTCTCCTAGTCATAACGTATCCAAAACAATGAATAAAATCTACAAAAAGTTATTAAATTCACCAACGCAAATATTTTTATGTTATGGATATGGCGAAAAACCAAAAACCAATTGGTTGGCTACGATACGGTTACGACCTTAGCGTTACGATATGGCACCAATAATCGATTACACTGATTCCCATAAGGTTGGTCGAATCAGCTGTTATAAGGTTACCGATACGGTTACCGATAACATGTGTGCAGCTTAAGCAATCCCTGGAAAGAATCGGAATATGGCGAAGCATACATCTATGATGGGTCCCAGGACATATTGGACTAGATGGAAATTAAATAGCGGATGAGATAGCTAAAAAGGGCGCATTCCTCTAAGCTTGCACCTTAAACGTCCCAATAAGATAGTGCGAGATCAATAGAAGGCGGGAGATGCACATGATCGACCAAGCAGGAAAGACGTGGACGCAAGCGGGGGTCGAAGATCATGTAGACTAACAAAGTTACTGTTATCATTAAAAAGAGAGGACTGTAGGCTCATTACGGGTGTACTGACTGAAAACTGCCTTCTGAAGTTTCATGCTTTCAAATTAGGTCAACATGCTAGCGTATGTTGGAAGTGCGGTTTGTTGGAAACGACAGAGCACGTTTTCTGCTCGTGCTCTGCTCTTGCCATGCTAAGACTCCAGCTATCAGATCTAGATACAACAAGCGGCTTAGGTCCTACAATGCTTCTAGTATTTGCCAAGAGGACGGAGCTATTTTATAATATACATACATAGGTCCTGGCTTGTGATAGGGGCTTTCAGTTTGGTCGTTGAGAAAAGTTCTGGTAACACAATGGACCTATTCAGTTTATGTAATGTCTTCTAAGACTGGTAAGTTCAACCTAACTTAACCTGATTCGACCTTGAAAAATATTCAAATTCTCATAAAAACCGGCAATTATTTAAAAATGAGGAAATAATTTTAATTGCTATATTCCAATTTCCACAGTTCCATCTGAGATGCACAATCCAATTTTGATTTGCACGAGCACTTCGCCTTCAATTATTTCCATGAATGTATATTTGTATGAACCATACAAAAATAAATCGTAGAATCAAAAAGCGTGAGGAAATATAAAATTTCAACGCTTGCTTTTATTGTTATTCTGTTTTTTTTTTTTTGTTAAACTACTTTTTAAGTACAGAAGAGCGCTCAATCGAAACGAAATTATTCGCAATTGAAGTTTTGCACCGGTGCACGTCGTAGTTGTGGTTACGGTTGGGTGAGGAAATAAAATTCACCACCAACACCACCACCACCACCACCACCATTCCATTATATCTAACATTTATCCATTCTCAAGCAAAGACAGATAATTGTTGTACGCACCATGCGGCTCAGCGGATGCCTGCTGCAACTATTAACGGGCTCGCATATATCGTATGGTATGTGAGTGAGTAAAAAACAACAATACAGCGAGTGGGGCAAAGTGGAGTGCTTAGTAAACAGTTAAATAAATACATCTTCAAACAGTTTGAGTGAATTGCGCTCGGCCCTTACACAGAAAATATGTAAAAATAACTGAAACAGCTGCAATTTTATACGAGAAAACGCCAGTAAACATAAGGTAGCAACAACAACAATACTTCCAACATTTGTGTTTCTTTATAGTTGTCGTCTTTTATCCAGGTTAAAAAGCAGCGCACAGTGTACTTTTTTCGACCTTTGGCTTAGGAAAAGGCAAATGCATTGCGTTTGAATTTACAACTTTATATCTTTTTTTATATAAATGAAACTTTTTTCAAATCAGATGAAACCTTTTTCAAATCAAATGAAACTTTACTCAAGTCGCGAAACTTTTTTAAAATGAAATGGAATTTTTCTCAAATCAAATGAAACTTTTTTCAATTCAAATTAGAGTTTACGATTTCTTCTCGAACACAAGCGAGATTTTCGGATCCGAGAACTCGACTTCTCGCGAGATTCTCGTGTCTCGAAATACTCGTAAATCTCGCGAGATTCTCGACATAAACTTAATTGTTGTATGGACAGTATTTATACACTTGGTTTTTTTTTACTTGTGATTTTATTTTTATTATATTGATTTTCAATGACATTTAACTCAAAACATATGTATTATACATATAAATTTGTTCACAATATTTTATTTCTTTAACGAGACATCGAGAACACGGCTTCTCGCGAAATTCTCGAATCTCGAAGTACTCGTAATACTCGCGAGCTTCTCGATTTTCAATTCAGTCGCTGCATTGGCAGTATTCTATACATTTCTGTGTTTTTTAGTTGTGTTTTTGTCGAAATTTTCGCTTGTGCTCCAGAAGAAATCGTAAGCTTTATATAAAACAGCCAATGAATCGATTAAATTGAACGTCGAGAAGCTCGCGAGCCTTACGAGTAATTCGAGATTCGAGAATCTCGCGAGAAGGCGAGACTCGCGAGAAATCTCTTCTCGAACTTGTTCGTACGCTCTAATTCAAATGATAAATTTTTTCATTTCATATGAAACTATTGTTAGTGCCATTCTGTACTGTTACTTTTATTCACTTTTCCTTTTTATATCTTCGATATGATCTTTCTTTCCAGTAAGTGTGCCACTAAAACAATAAGTCACAAACTTCAGCACAGGCATGGTAACATTTTTTCTAAATATTTGAATACCTGCGCTCCCTAGTGCAATTTTTTTCATATACAAGTTAACCGCGAGACATGTTTTAAGCGCCAATTTTTGCAAGCAATTTTTCCTACGGCCGTTATTATTACCATTTCTCATTGCGTGAATATCAATTCGGCCAATATCTCATTTCTCCAATTTATCTTAGTTTATGAAAGCTGGAAAGCGTAAAAAAGGAAGTGTTTCTTTTTCACTTTTTTGAATAATTATGATTGGGGCTTAAAACGTTTTTTGCGATTACTAGTCAGCGGCAAGTTACTTAACCGTTAACCCTTTCGAACCTGTTGGTACACCGTATGTACCACTAAATGTGTATATTGGACTAAATCCTCAAAATCACACTCAAGCTGAATACAAAATGTACCAAAGCAGGCTTTTTACTTTGTCTAAAGGTACATATAAAAACGAAATCATTTTCTCCTGTGCAGTACGCTCAGTTTTGAGTTAAATAGTGAAAGATTCGGACACGTGTTTGGTTTTTGAATAATAATCTTAAAAAAAATGTTGTAACTGCCAAACAAATTATTTTTATGGAAGATATATATTTTATTTACAAGCTTTAGCATATTTAGTGAAACATTTACATGGATTTGCTTGAGTTTGTGGAGTTTCAGTGAGCTGGTACTTATATGTACCAGTAGTATTTTATACTGGTACATATACGTACCAACAGTGCCTCTCTTCAAAAAAAGTATTCTGTCGTCTTTCTTTTATAAAGAAATACAATCTCGAAAAAACTGAGCTCAGACAAAATTACCGAGCTGCTGATTGATGAAATACTTGATTCAGATGACGATGATACAGGCACTGATTTTTTATACGGAAATGATGATAATTATTTGCCAAAATTGGGTTCGCACCGCGAAGAATCTGGTTCCCCTTCATCGTCCAATAGTGAGCTATCAGATTTTGAAAGCATTATAGCACCGAACGAATTTGTGGGATCCAATTTAGCACAAGACGATAATGAGAATTACATCTCAACAAACTAGGTTATAGTCATCTCTTTGAGAAAATTCCATACCTATACATCTTATAAGTGATTACCGTGGACGTAATCCGGAAATTCCTCTCAATTCTTTGCCCTTTCAAAATTTTTCAAAAGATGTTTCCTCGAAGCCTGTGCATGTATATCGCACAATGTACAAATGACCCCATTTCTGAGTTTCAAACCGCAAAAAAAAGTTCAAATATAGTAAAGACTGATACAAATTATGCTGGGCACTATGTTCGTTATGTCTTATAACAAGCTTCCGACTTTAAAACATTATTGGTCAAAACGTCCTTCAATAAGTAATGCTATTATCAAGACTGGAATATCTCGTGGCCGCTATAAATTTTTGGCATCAAAATTATATTTTGCATTTTCTCACAAACCAACTGATTGCAGTAAAACTTATTACATCGACAATGTTGTGGAGTATTTGAAAAGTACATTTCAAAAATACCGGCAGGATAAGGTTAGGCAGAGAAGAGATGAGTCAATGGCAAAGTTTAAAGGAAGATCATCCTTAAAACAATATATGCCTCTCAAATCAGTAAAACGTGGAATAAAAATGTGGCTGCGATGTGACTCTGAGACGGGATACATATATGATTTCAATATATACAACGGAAGAGAACCAAATCAATGCGATGGAACTTTAGGCGAACGTGTGGTTAAATCGTTAGTTAGAACAATTAAACAAAAATAGAAAAAATTTACCACCAACAGACGAAAAATGGGAAAGAAATGAGTGCTCGTTCAGGGCCAGCACATCTGGTCATTAATATCAGGTATCAAAGGTATTAAAACTGCAGCGGTACGCGGATCCAATCACCAAGCCGTTTATCTCAACGAAAAAAGGGAGCTGGGCAACGTATCCTTGCATTTACCAATTCCTATTGAGACTCGAAGACGTTGTGCAAAGTATGCGCAGGGCAAAACACAAACCAGAACAAAACAAATTTCACAGCAATGTGATATATCACTTTGCAAGATGTGCTTCGCAAAATATCATACTCAAAAATAAATTAGATTCATACATAATTTTCGAAATTTAAGAATTGTGTGTTTACTTTTTAAACATTTTTCTTGGAAGTAATATACTTTTTTGTAAAACTTTTATTTTTTCCAATAAATGACTATCCATCAATATGAAATTTTTTTATTATTATTGTACGTTGAGAACTTCTGGTACAAATGTTGTACCACACAATAGTACTGTTGGTACAATGTTGTACCAGTCCCCCCAGCCGCCCCCCACATAAAAATTTGAAATTTTTGAATGCAAATAATCTAATTATCTGTATCTTAATTACTTGAAACTAATTAAATTATATTTACTTAACAGGCTGAATTCCGGTTCGAAAGGGTTAACGGATCGAAATATCCGAATCTCTTAAAATTATTGGTACTATCTCGAATGTTGTTTTGTCTAGGCGCTTTTAGGTCAGTGGGGAGCTACTTAAAAAACGATCCCAAGACCCCTAAAGAACTCTAAATATCTCGATCTCTTCCCCAGTTTCATCTAGAAGAATATTTTATGGTAAATACTGTGTTTTCATTCGGCTCTAAGCTAGGACCTACCGAATTTTATTTCATAATTTTGCGTTGCCATCGAGTTCAAAAGTATGTTGGAAAAATAAAGAAGTAGCACGAGGCAAATTGGAAGAGAATCTCCACATAAATCTCGTCGGAGGTACATACTCGTATATCGCGCCTTGTATTATTATTTTTTGTTTGTTTTTTTTTTTTTGTATGGAAGAAAATATAAAACAGGCTTCGAAAAAAAAATTTCAAAAAATAATACGAATTTTGAATGAAATACTCAGAAAGATGCTGAAAATTCTAAGTAAAAATTTCGAAGCTTTTATGAGGTTTTTTAAAAACGTAGTTAATAATTTATTGGATAATATGCAAAATTTTCTACGATTTGATTTTGAGGCAACTTTGTTCAAAATAGCCCACTGTGCGCTGGTTTACCTTTAAACATTTGACAGAAAGAGCCAGTAAACCAATGAGGTAGCCAAGAAGCTAAATTACTATGCCTGCATATGGACATTCATACAAAAATACTCATATGTATGTGTACACAGTTATGTGTTTATTGTATGCCTTATCGCTCGTTTATTTTATATTCAACTCGCCTCCTCATCGTACTCTGCATTTAGTTTGGTTTCTGTATTTTTATCTTTTGTTTTTACTCACTGCCTACAAATTTGAGTACATCACTAATACAATATTTGAGTGAGGCAATTATGTGCATGAGTGAAGTTTACAGCTGCTACACTCTCATATATATTTATAGATACTGACCTGGCCTTTCTTTTGGCAGGAATTGTGTGTCATTGACGACAGGGTTACATTCAGTTAATATTCTCGCGTCAAACGGTTCAGATCAACAGTTTGCACGATACACAAGAAACGCTTTTTTTTAGTAAATTCGGTGTGTCCATCCCGTCGTTGGCTCGATTGCTTGCACCCCACCCCACACGTACGTTGGATACTCGTTCAGCTTGGTTAATAAAAAGCTGCTAATGTTTTTAGTTGTGGCATTTGCTATGAACCAACATTACTTAGAATCGTTTTTGCTGTTGTTGTGCTGGTTGCCGCTAAGTAATTTTTGTGTCAAGTGACGGTTTAGTTCGTTTCCATTGCTTCCGTTTGTGTTAAACAAAAAAGTTTCAGCTGAAGGCTACACAGGAAACGGAAACTATAATTGAGGAGATCAATAAATTTGTTAAATGAAAACTCTACAATTGAAAAAGTTTAAACCAAATAAACAAATTTATGTTTCAAAAAACGTTTAATATCTAACTACATGAAATTTTAATACAAAGTGCATCAAAAGTTAAGCGAAATTAAAAAAAAAATAAACCAAAGATAAATTGCATAAAATTAAACAAAAAAGAAAAATCAAACAATTTAATACAAATAAAATAAAAATGTGTAAAGAAATAAAAAAACAATATTCTGACAAACACTCAATTTAATTTGCCGTTGTTAGTGCTTGAATTCATACCAAAACGTCGTTACGACATATATCCACTTTTAATTTATTAAGCAAAAAATTTAACCAAAGTTAATTTTTAAATTTCCCTACAAAAAATTTAAAATAACGCCATAATGGGATTATCGGAAAATCACAGCAACAATTATATGCCGACCAGCACTGGCGCTGGTGGACAAGTCGTCGTTATGGAATGCCCCAATCATCAACGCATATCCAACAACAAAAAGCTGCATATTCTGAAGAAGATTAAAAAGCGTTTTGGTTTAGGTTAGTATAAAATACTATTTTTGTTGGATGCAAAAAAATTTTCAGAAAATGTCTCGCATTCGATTTGAAAACCGTATCTGACTTTCCAAATTGATAAAGTTGTTCGATTTCTATTCTATTCAGACTTTAAGGAGTTATTGTAAAGTTTGAAAACAGTTACTGCAAATAAAATTTTACACCCTGTTTTTGGAATATAATCTTAAATGCTCTTCAGAAAACAATTTTTCAAAAATCAATGCGAATGTGGAGAGTATTCAAATATATAGTTTGTTAGACTAAAATTGATTTGAAAATTGAAACTGTACACTCAAAAAGTTTATAAAATGCTAAACAAAAAATTTAACATTTTCATGAATATGTTAGACAAAATTTGAATTTTCCGAGTTTTTCGAAAACATCGAAATTGGCTTACATGGTTTAACATTCGTTATATTTTTTTAATATTACACGAAAATAAGAAAAAGAAAAAATAGCTAGTAAAATTTAAAAAAATAGTACATACCTGCTTTTATTTTAATCGCGTATGTACTAGGGATGACGATCCCGGGATAACGGTCTTTTTAAAAATACCGAGATTATTGTACTTTAATCCCGGGATTGTGAAAATTGCAATTTAATATCCATTTAAATAATTTGATACAGGGGAATAACAACAAAAAAAGCATTACACTGGGAGACAAAAAAAATATAAAAAAATCGTGGCAAGAATTGGTTTCTAAGGGTTTGTATTGCGCAGAACCTTAATTTGAAGTCTGATTTTCCAAATTGGTTCAGGTTTTCGAGATATTTGTGTCTAAAGTTGCGGCAAACACCTTTTTCGGCTATATCACAAACCGAAAAAATCCAAATAAGCTATGTAACCAGAAATAAGTCTGTACTTTCTCGAAGGTTTCGACGTGGGCAGCGCGAATCGAAGTCAAAACAGGGCCCGTATTACGTGTTACGATCCGTGATCGAAACTCATTTTTTAAATCACTGTAGCTTTGAACTGGTGGATCGGATTAATGTCATATGGGAGCTAGCGTGAAATAGTACTCCTTAGATCCATAACCTATTATAATTTTTAAAAATAGTTTCACAGTTACATAGTAATTGCTTGAGTGAAAATGGGTTTCAGTCACTGATCGTAACACGTAATACGGGCCCAATCCCTGCACCTAAAACTTTTGAGATATTCGAACCTAAATTGCAAAAACACCTTTAAATTCGATACACTAAGGGTCATTCCACTTCTAGAATTTTTTATATACCTTTCATGAAAATGAAATGGTATATTAACTTCGTCACCAATCTCAAAATTGTAAGCCCTTAAATGAAAATAGATAGACCATGTCCGTCTGTCCGTCTGTCTGTTTGTATGCAAACTAGTCCCTCCATTTTTGGGATATCTTGATAAAGTTTGGTAAGCGGGTATATTTCGGTGTCCGATTAGACATTTGTCGGAACCAGCCGGCTTGGACCACTATAGCATATATCCCCCATATAACCGATTTTTCAGAAAAGAGGATTTTTGTCATATCTACTTCAATCTATCAGATTGAAGCTTCAAACTTCGCCATATGCTTTCGTATATTGCACATATTATTGTCTAAAAAATGGATGAGATCGGTCGTATATATAGCATATATTCCCTCAACCGATTGTTCAGATAAGAAACTTTTCTAAATTTCTGCCCCATTTTCACAGCTAGAAGCTTAAAATTTCACCAAATGCTTACGCTTACGTCATGTATTATTGAAATAAGTGATTCGTTGTCATAGTTTTTACATACAGACCACAAAAAACGTGAAACTTGGCATGCTCACACAAATTAGCTACATATTTTTTTTTATTTTATACTTATCTTTAAATTCGCTTAGGTATGTACATGTATGTATATCTGTTCACTATATACTTCTTATTTTATACCGCCGATTATTTGGATATTACGAACGAGATAATATTATTGTTCAGCCCCATTCATGAAAGGTATGAAGTCTTCGGCACAGCCGAAGACAGTCCCGTCCTTACTTGTTTTCTAATCATTATTTCTCCTGAAAGTATCATACCTACACTTCAAAATCGAGCTTTTAGAATATCTTTTTTGCTTCTGAGAAATCGGCTATTGAATAGTTTGGCAAATTTCGTCAATATGTAGCAGTTTTTCTCAAAAACTATAAAGAAATCTATACAGGCTAAATTTCCGGACAATCACGGGATCCCGGGATTGAACTTTTCCCGGCAGGCATTAACAAACTTTAATCAATAAAAAAAATATATATGTATATTCAATTGAATAACTAAAACTGTAAAAACCAAATCGTTAAAAAAATTTTAAATGTTAGAATAATTTTCATAAGAGTTTCGCAGTTTTTATTAAGATTTTGTTTAGAAAAGTACCATTGTAGTCGAATCAATTTTAGTCTAACAAAGGACAAGTTTGAATCTGACGAAATTTTCATACATTTCTTAGATTTTTTTTGTTGAATAGGGTGTATTGAAGATTTTTATAAAATTTTCGAATTTTTTTTGGAAAATATTTTTAAAATTGATATATATGGGGTATTCCATCCCATTTCGACCAATTTTGAACCCGACCCTTTTAGAATTGGCTAAAAGTTTTTCTTCTTTTTCTAGCTTACGAAAGACGTTTTTCAGAAGTTTTTCAAATTTTTTCATCCAACTCAAAAAAAGTTATGAATTTTTAAAAAAACACCGTTTTTGTTTTCAAAATGCTATAACTTTTTCAAAAAATTGGCCGTTTGGGATCTTTTTTTGTTAAATTTGTTTTTAAATGTACTTTTCGGAAAACATTCAAAAAAATTTTAAAGTTTTTTTTTTTAAATTAAATAAAACAAAAAAAAAATTCTCGGCCCACTCCGGGATTAGTGGGGATGATTGCAGAATTGATTGAAGTTTTTTATGAGAAAAAAAGGCGAAATTCGAAAAATCTCGAAAAACTGAAAAATTACAAAAAAAAAAAAAAATTAAAAATTTTTTTGAATTTTTTCCGAAAAGTACATTTAAAAACAAATTCAAAAAAAAAAGATCCCAAACGGTCAATTTTTGAAAAAGTTATAGCATTTTGAAAACAAAAACGGTGTTTTTTTAAAAATTCATAACTTTTTTTGAGTTGGATGAAAAAATTTGAAAAACTTCTGAAAAACGTCTTTCGTAAGCTAGAAAAAGAAGAAAAACTTTCAGCCAATTCTGAAGGGGTCGGGTTCAAAATTGGTCGTATTGGGATGGAATACCCCATATATTTTCCATTATTTAACTTATTAAAGATTTTTCAAAAACTTGCTAATATAATTTTAATTTAATAATTTTTGCTGCTATTTTCGTGCTCACAGCTGTATGTATGTATAAAATTCGCTTTCCAATATATACAATATTTTATTTTAGGAATTTAATTTTGTTAACATGCAATTCAAAAACAAAATGAGTTCCCCTAACAGCCATTACATTGGTATATAATACATAAAGATGTACCTAGTCGAAAGCAATTTGTGAAAAAATCACCCTTCGTTGAATCCAACCTTTCTTAATCTTTGTCTGCTTGCTTCTATCTACTTACAACACCTACATATGTATGTATATAATGTAGAACTGGCTGATTCTATATGTGAAGGTACATATAGCAAGTGTAAAGAATAGGGGTTGATTTTCACCAACGCTAAGTAAAATGCCATTGTAATTATGCTCTTAAAAGTAAAGTAAAGAAGAACTATAACTATAACTTACTACGTAAAAAAATATAAAATAAATACTTGGTTCGATTTACCTCCGAAGATTTTTAGGCGGCGCTTCCAATTCGCATTCTTTTTAATTTTCCCCACAATTTATGGAGACGGGACTTGCACGTTTTATGCCGACTCCGGCATCTGGGCAGATGAATTTTCACTGAGAAGCTTTTCATGGCAGAAATATACAGCATGTTTGCCAAATAACTGCCAAAGGGCTACCCCGCTTGGAAAAAACTATTCTAATTGAAAAATAAAAATTGTTTGTTGTTATACCAATTTCACACAGAGGATTAATGAAATATTTAGCCCTTATTGAACTCAATTTTCCACACAAAATACAAATTTCTATCTCATTTCTGCTTTATTGAATGCCTAAATTAAAAAATCTAGTACGTTTTGTCGAATTTATTGTCAATGAAACAAATGACAATCAAAATTAAATTACTTTCAATAATTTACGAAAAATAGAAAAACACCAATAAATTAAAAATTTTATTTTCGCTGCATTTGCAGCATGATATAATATGGGTTTTTCAAAAGTAGGCACATATTTGGTTAGGTGCTAGATCTATGAATCAGAAAAACGCCTTTTTATTTTTTCGCCAACGTTTCGACCTTTTATTTTGGTCTTCTTCAGGGCCTAATGACAAAATAACATAAAACTTAGTATACATATATTTATTGGACTGTAAACCCGAAACCAAAAACAAACTTGCAATAAATAAAGAAAACAGTCGGTAGTAAAAAAAAAAAACATCTATGAGTATTTATTATTCTTGAACAGAATTTAAGGTCGACTCGTGAACTTAGTGACATTCGCAACCCGAAAGATAATTAATGCCAGAATCATATGGGAGCTAACGTCATTGACATCAGTGGGATTTTTTTTTGTGCGATACGAAGGTATCGAATTAATTACACCGTGCAACAAGAGTACACTAAATTAATGAAATCTAAACATAATAAATGCCCTATGAACATGGTTAGTGAGACATACTCATATTGCTTTATACAATTTTCCCTTTTGTTATTGATATCAGAGAAAATTTCCAAAATTTACACATGGCGATGGTTACTAGTTTATGAATTTAACATGCTTATGAATTTTACTTCTTCATCAGCTAGCTTTTCGGGTGCCGAGATTGGAATCCGAGCTCGCCTACATTCATAATCATGTTAAAAAATATGTATCTCTTCACTCAACCATCTAAATTTTTAATGTCGAATAATGTGGTTGATGACAACAGTTCCAAGGATTCTTCATCTGACATTTTTTCTTTTGCACATCTCTCCGGATGAAGTTTTTGTGCGATGCTTCCCCTGAAGCCCTCTTCGCAATCAGACGCTGATGGACAGTCTGTCCAGTATTGTCCTATCCTTTACATTTAATTTTGAATAAATCACTTTCCTCGCGTACTTTAAATAATGACTGGAAAGTATAAGGTGCGATATACCTATATTTTACGCAATCTTTCAGATGAACCTTAGGCCTGATACAGAAAAAACATTGTGCGAGAGCGTGAAAATGGGATAAAACTGAAATAAGCCAAGAAAGCAAATACAACACAATAGCCCAATGGTTAGACGATTGTGATTTTGAACAGTTTGACCGCGGTGAAACCTGTTGAAATAAATAAACATTACGAAATTGCTTGACGATGATGACGTGGCGGTTTTCGAAATGGTACCATCGCAATATGCCTTCTTTTCAGTTTTTCCCAATAAAACCAAAAAATAATAATTTAATAACAATTATTACCCCCAGCGGGTTAGGGGGTTAGAATATACCCGCGGTAGGCATGTCTGTCGTAAGAGGCGAATAAAATACCAGATCCAAGGGGTTGTGTAGCTTCTCCAAACCCAATTGTCAACCTCACCTTCGAGCGGCGAATCCCGTTTCATTAAAAAACGAGGATCTGGCGACCCCGCACTCATGGATATAGGGGGTAGGAGGGCGGTATGGCCTAGGAGGTCGCATGTGGCCATACCAAATCGTTCCCGAAATGGTTGGGCATGGTACCGGAACGTGCCGGATCTACATCCGGCAAAGGACCATCAACATCGATAACACTCCCCAATACCTTCGGGGAGTGTCCTTATCGCTACAACAACAACGACAACGACGCACATTCTCATGCATTTAAACCTGCATAAAAAGGAGCATTAACACCGTACTAAATTGATATTATAATGTTTGTATAGCACTAATAGAACGAGGACTATGAACGTTTAAGTACTTATATATCAGTTTTAGTTTATTTTTGAATACTTGTGAGAGTATGCAAAAGTTAGCGAAGCTTAGGGGAAATTTCACATTCCTTAAATGAAACGCTGAAGGTGAAAGAAGGCCCTATGATTGTAGATTTACGAAATCTGAAATATGTATCATTATCAGACTCAGGCTCAGCACTATATGACATTAAATATATGTATATGCTTTGCTAGACATACCTCAAGTTTTAGGTCTATTCGAGTATACAAAATCTGCGTACTTGGAGTTTCGAATACGTCCTCAAAATCTGAAGTAAGAGGCCAAAAACCCTTTTTTATAAGCGGAGACATCTACTGGCATATAACTTTTCATCTGTTTATTCTTCGATGCATTTTTTATGTCATTCAAATGGGTACATTTTACGCTTCCAACGATGTTGAAATATAAATGAAATGAAATGCGACAGAAATCTCTGAGAAACAGTATAAAATAAACCACACTTTTGAATTTTTACATTTTGGATAACTGTTTTCGTTGCTATTTTGCTAGTCACTAATCGACAAATATATTTAGTTGAAAATCGCATCTTGTTGGAATCAGAATTGATTTAATATTTTCCTCAAACAATTATTTGTTATACAAAGTGAAAAAGGGATGCAACGATTTGAATTTTTTTTAATATATTTAGTAAGACTTCTCTGATGCTATAAGCTTTATGTAGGCCTCAAATTGTTTGCTGGGCACACATACACATGTATATGAGGTATTCGACCAATTTTGAACCCGACCCCTTTAGAATTGGCTGAAAGTTTTTCTTCTTTTTCTAGCTTACGAAAGACGTTTTTCAGAAGTTTTTCAAATTTTTTCATCCAACTCAAAAAAAGTTATGAATTTAAAAAAAAAACACCGTTTTTGTTTTCAAAATGGTATAACCTTTTTCAAAAATTGACCGTTTGGGATCTTTTTCTTTTTTAAAAATTTGTTTTTAAATGTACTTTTCGGAAAAAATACAAAAAAATTTTTAAAGTTTTTTTTTTGTAATTTTTCAGTTTTTCGAGATTTTTCGAATTTCGCCATTTTTTTTTCTCATAAAAAACTTCAATCAATTCTGCAATCATCCCCACTAATCCCGGAGTGGGCCGATTTTTTTTTTTTATTTAATTGAAAAAAAAAACTTTAAACATTTTTTTGTATTTTTTCCGAAAAGTACATTTAAAAACAAATTTAAACAAAAAAAAAGATCCCAAACGGTCAATTTTTTGAAAAAGTTATAGCATTTTGAAAACAAAAACGGTGTTTTTTTAAAAATTCATAACTTTTTTTGAGTTGGATGAAAAAATTTGAAAAACTTCTGAAAAACGTCTTTCGTAAGCTAGAAAAAGAAGAAAAACTTTCAGCCAATTCTAAAGGGGTCGGGTTCAAAATTGGTCGAAATGGGATGGAATACCCCATATGTATATGTTCTGTTTTCAAGTATCTCCACAGTAATTTTGTAACGACTTCCATTAGAATTTTCAAAGCACTTTATTCTGTATTTAATTTATTTGCAGCTGCTTTATATATTCAAAATTAACTTCAAAAAAAGAAAAAAAAAAACTTATAAATAAAAATAAAATAAAAAAATTTTAAGCACTTCCTTTATATAAATGGACAAAAATAAGCGAAAAATGTCTCTATATAAAGACATATTCTTGCTAAACTTTGATTTTTAAATTTTGACATGGAAATTGCAAAAATCTTTTTGAGAAGTAAAAATATAAAAGTGGAGCGCACTTTACTTGGATTGGAAAGTTCGTAGGAAAGGAGATATTATTAGTCAATCAATTGCGCTCCACCGTTATATTTTTACTTCTCAAAAAGATTTTTGCAATTTCCATGTCAAAATTTAAAAATCAAAGTTTAGCAAGAATATGTCTTTATATAAGGAGACATTTTTCGCTGATTTTTGTCCATCTATATAAAGGAAGTGCTAACCTTTTTTTTATTTTATTTTCTCCTTTTCCTACATTTTCTTGGCGTCTTTTCCTATCTGTTATGTTTTACGCTTGTAGCTCAATGAGAACTTACATAAAGATCAATCCCAAAATTCCCTCCGTTCCGTTTGATTTTTCTAAATATCTCAGTCCGCGCGCCCCCTAACGAAACTTTTTGTATTGTGTCATCGGCTGTCATCAACCTCTCAATTAAGTTCTAAATTTTTAGCCTCTAGCTCATCGAGAAGTTACTTAAAACCCGGTTTTAAATTTCCAAACTGTTATCTAATTTTTTCGATCCGTGCGCCACCTAACGGAATTTTTTTCTCCTTTTCTTAAATTTTCTCGGCGTCTTATTCTATCTGTGAAGTTTTGCAGTTGCAGCTCAATGAGAACTTACATAAAAATCAATCCCAAAATTCCGTGCGGCCCCTAGCGAATCTTTTTGTATCGTGTTATCGGCTGTCATCGACCTCTGAATTAAGTTTGAAATTTCAAGTCTCTAGATCATCGAGAAGTTACTTAAAAGCTGGTTTGAAAATTTTCAAATTCTTATCTAATTATTTCGATCCGTGCGCCACCTAACGGATTTTTTCCTTTTGTTGCATTGTCACGGTGTTCTAACCTAGGTGTAAAGTTTCACGTTTGTAACTCAATGAGAAGTTACTTAAAAATCGATTGCAAGATTTGAATGAAAATCGGACAAACATTCAACCGACCTAATATAAAGGAAGTAAAATATTCAAACAAATTATCTAGCATTAACGTTTCGCAGACGATTGCTGAGAATACAACTAATAATATAATTATAAGTCTCCAATATAACTGAGACACATGGCTAATTCAAATAATTTATATATATATTTTTTTTGCTAGTTTCATTATGTTGAATATATTTTATAATTAGTTTTTTAGTGTATATTTTTTCTCCTGATACCATTGAACTTTAAAACATATTGCTTGTATACAAAAATTCTCACTTAATAATTGTTTCGTAATATTTTTAACGGTTTGTTTTTATGTATACATCAGTCAATGTATAGTTATAAATAACGAAATTCAAATATGCTTTTTCACACCATTTATTCAACAACAGTTTATTACAATCACACTTCACCTTCATTGCACTTAAATTAGCTGAGTGTGTGTTTGTATGCAAACAAATTTCTATGTCAGCTTTACCCAACCCATTCATCTAAGCATTCTTTGTCGTTGCATCGTAAGCAACTAATTTGATTGTTATTGTTGATAAAAAATTACCAACATAAAAAAGGTGTAGATACAATTCACTTAATTAAATTTTACGTGCTTTTTCCCGTGAAAAAATGTAATCGTGATTTTTCTTAACCTTTATAAATCAATGTTATGCTTTATTGTTGTTATTATATTTTTTGTTTTGTTATGCATTTGTTTTTCTCAGTATGTAATTTTTTGTTTGTCCTGTCCTGCGCTTTCTTCGTACATGGTCTTCATTCGTTATTGGCACTCATTGGGGGGTTACTAGCAAAGTACATATATATCTTCTTCAACTTAAACAATGCGTGTAAGTTTACCACGTATGTACATGCGCATGTGTGGGTGTGTACCTTATCCAAACAATAGACGATTTGTCACATGCTCACACACATAATAATATTAATATCGCATACTTTTATCCAACGCATTATTCATACGCCCTGTACGCCCGCCGGCGCGCTTTTGTGTTTCACTGTTTCACACTCAAGCACGCAGTGCACAAATGTCAACGAAAAGTTATCGATATGTAATCAAGATGTTATCGATCAATTTCTTATCGCAGTGTTATCGAAAAGCTATCGACTACTTACGGAAAAGTAATCCATATACATATTATCAAAAGGATATCAATTTGTTTTCAGGAACTTATAGATTTGTTATCGGAGTGTTAGCCATTTGTTATCCGCGTGTTATCGACTTTTTTATCAGAAATGTATCGATTTGTTATCGAAAAGCTATCGATTTCTTATAGGAGTGTTACCAATTTAAATTCGATGACACAAAACCAGCAAATTATTTGATTCTGGTAAAGTAACCTCATCATCAACATCATTAATTGGCGCTTAACCGCCTAAGCGGTTTTGGCCGTTTCGTAGCAAGTCATGCCAATTGGGAGCACCAAGGGTAGCCAAGTCTTCCTCCACCTGCCTTTGCCAACTCAGTGGAGTTCTTCACCTTCGTCCGGCGCGTTACTATATTTTCTACTCGTTTAAGACTGTTTAGGCCATTTATTGTTCATGTCGAAAATTGGGCGGATATGGTCGAAAGTGGTATCAACGGATGCGCATCACTGCCAGTTATAAGAAACTAATTGCGAAATTTAACTCTTTCTACCTGTTCAAAAGTTATTTAAAACAAGTAAGGAAGGTTAAGTTCGGGTGTAACCGAACATTACATACTTAGTTGAGAGCTATGGTGACAACATAAGGGAAAATAACCATGTAGGAAAATGAACCGAGGGTAATCCTGGATTGTGTTTGTATGACATGTGTATCAAATGAAAGGTATTAAAGAGTATTTTATGAGGGAGTGGGCCATAGTTCTATAGGTGCACGCCATTTAGGGATATCGCCATAAAGGTGGATCAGGGTTGACTCTAGAATTTGTTTGTACGATATGGGTATCAAATGAAAGGGGTTAATGAACATTTTAAAAGGGAGTGGGCCTTAGTTCCATAGGTGGAAGCCTTTTCGAGACATCGCCATAAAGGTGGACCAGGGGTGACTCTAGAATGCGTTTGTACAATATGGGTATCAAATGAAAGGTGTTAATGAGTATTTTAAAAGGGCGTGGAGCTTAGTTCTATAGGTGGACGCCTTTTCGATATATCGCCATAAAGGTGGACCAGGGGTGATTCTAAAATGTGTTTGTACGATATGGGTATCGCATTAATGGTATTAATGAGGATTTTAAAAGGGAGTGGTGGTAGTTGTATATGTGAAGGCGTTTTCCAGATATCGACCAAAATGTGGACCAGGGTGACCCAGAACATCATCTGTTGGATACCGCTAATTTATTTATATATATAATACCTATAATACCACGAACAGTATTACTGCCAAGGTTTCAAGGGTTTTTTATTTCGCCCTGCGGAACTTTTTCATTTCATTCTACTTAATATGGTAGGTGCACACCCATTTCACCAAGTTTTTTTCTAAAGTTATATTTTGCGTCAATAGACCAATACAATTACCATGTTTCATCCCTTTTTTCGTATTTGATATATAATTATGACATTTTTTTCATTTTTCGTAATTTTCGATATCGAAAAAGTGGGCGTGGTCATAGTCGGATTTCGGCCATTTTTTACACCAATACAAAGTGAGTTCAGATAAGTACGTGAACTAAGTTTAGTAAAGATATATCGATTTTTGCTCAAGTTATCGTGTTAACGGCCGAGCGGAAGGACAGACGGTCGACTGTGTATAAAAACTGGGCGTGGCTTCAACCGATTTCGCCCTTTTTCACAGAAAACAGTTATCGTCCTAGAATCTAAGCCTCTACCAAATTTCACAAGGATTGGTAAATTTTTGTTCGACTTATGGCATTAAAAGTATCCTAGACAAATTAAATGAAAAAGGGCGGAGCCACGCCCATTTTGAAATTTTCTTTTATTTTTGTATTTTGTTGTAACATATTACTGGAGTTGAATGCTGACATAATTTACATATATGCTGTAAAGATATTAACTTTTCTTTTAAAATTTGAATTAAAAAAAAATTTGTTTTAAAAAGTGGGCGTGGTCGTTCTCCGATTTTGATAATTTTTATTAAGCAGACATATAGTAGTAAGAGTAACGTTCCTGCCAAATTTCATCATGATATCTTAACGACTGCCAAATTACAGCTTGCAAAACTTCTAAATTACCTTCTTTTAAAAGTGGGCGGTGCCACGCCCATTGTCCAAAATTTTACTAGTTTTCTATTCTGCGTCATAAGTTCAACTCACCTACCAAGTTTCATCGCTTAATCCGTATTTGGTAATGAATAATCGCACTTTTTCGATTTTTCGAAATTTTCGATATCGAAAAAGTGGGCGTGGTTATTGTCCGATATCGTTCATTTTAAATAGCGATCTGAGATGAGTGCCCAGGAACTTACATACCAAATTTCATCAAGATACCTCAAAATTTACTCAAGTTATCGTGCTAACGGACAGACGGACGGACGGACAGACATGGCTCAATCGAATATTTTTTCGATACTGATGATTTTGATATATGGAAGTCTATATCTATCTCGATTCCTTTATACCTGTACAACCAACCGTTATCCAATCAAAGTTAATATACTCTGTGAGCTCTGCTCAACTGAGTATAAAAACAGGCGCTTTCGATGTCAGCTTAACACGGACTTCGCATCACCCAATTCACCAAGTTATTAAACCAAAACACTAAAAGAAAAGTTTTATAATAAATTTATATGCTCACTTTGCATATTTTTTTCAAAAAATTAATAATGAACAATGAATTCAACTAAAATTACCCAAGGCGCACATGTTTTCAAATTGTCCTCAAGTTGTTAAAAAAAAGCAAATTAACAAAAAAAGATGCCGTTTTTTAAAAAAAATTTATATTGCGATTGGCTGAAAGAATAAGCGAAATCAGTGATGCAAAATCCTTTAGTAGGATTCAGGGGTTTAAACACTGCTTTGAATGATTCCCACCTTATACTTACGTTGAAGATTTATGTACGTATGAGAAGGGTTTGAAAAATCACTTAGTTTTACATTCAAACATATGTTGTTCATTTGCGAAACTATATATAATAGCGTCTGAAATGTTAATTCTGATTTTCACACTTCATCCTCCAACACCCAAGTCGCCCGTTTTGACATTTCCTAAAGTTGGCGGCCCTATCCAAAACTAGTATCTTGGAGTGAATCACATTGATTATAGCCTGTCAACAAAGTTTAAATGGGAGCGTAACGTTTGCCTGTTTTAGAAAATTCTACTTCGCAAAATCCTGCATAGGTTAAATCCTGGTTTTCTAAAATTTTGCTTTTCCAAAATCCTGGTTTTCCAAAATTCTGCTTTTGCTAAATCCGGCTTGACAAATTCTGCTTTTAGTGTACTTACCCTTTAGATAAACTTTCTGAACAACGAAATGAACCGACATACGCAGCGAAAGTATTCAAACTCATACACAGCGATTTTAGAAATCAAATAAACTTTATTCGTAATATGTTTTTATATATGTATGTGTGTACGTATGTAAATATTTTAGTCTAGTAAATTGAAATATTTTTTGCAACTCTCTTCAAATAACTTGGTTGATTTAGTTCATTCCTTTTTTTAATAACTCTTCGTAGTTGCTTGTTTTTTTTTTTAATTATGTTTCTTTTCTTTCTTATTATTTCTGCATTTTCCCTTCTTTGTATTTGAGTTTTCGCATAAATAAGCTCCTTTTTTAAATTTTATACGAGTTTATAAAATTGTGAGGTATTTTCACCTAAAATGACTTTTAGTCTACGATATATAACGGTATTTCTAGTTCCAGCAATTCGTCAATGAACATGTGTACATACATACATATGTATGTTCATATGGGTGGAATAATAAAATAAAAAATAATGTGTACACAGTGTTGTATTTAAATGTAATATAAAAAATGTTAAAGTGGACATGTCATTACTTTGAAAAGGGCGCACTTTTCAAAGTAATGACATGTCCACTTTAACATTGTTTATATTACATTTAAATACAGAATTTTCTAAGTCGGGATTCTGAGAAGCAGAATATTAAAAAATCAGGATTTAAAAAAAGCAGGATTTTAAAAAAATAGGATTTTAAAAAAACAGGATTTTAAAAAGCAGGATTTTGCTTTCGGGATTTTGAAAAAACAGGATTTCGTTACCAACCCAGTTTAAATATCACCTACACGTTACGGCTTCTTTTACAAATGTGAATACGTAGGATCATATAGTTACCAGGTGAGGCTTTGTCCTTCGCAAGAACACTCAAAGTGGTGAAGCAAAAGCTTTCCGCAGACAGTCGAACTAATGACCGTGTGTGCTACTACCCCAACGTAGTGGACAGTCGAACTAGTCTGAAAACTTAAGCTAGGCGGCCATCCACAATGAGCTCTTATATCATAAAGCCGGAACACAGCAGTTAACATCTTTCAACTTAAAATCGCTCGATTTTCATTCTAAAATATCGTTTTGATTTAAGGAAGACTATTGAAATCAATGTTGTGAACACAAACGTCTGCAAACTTTAATCTACATTTTAAAAATTTTATCCAGAGTCCTTGTAAAATTTTAATTATGTAGATGCGCCGAGGATTATACGATTTCCACACATGAGTTACGCAATGACATCCACTTAGACTGCTTATGATTTCGAGGGCGGCATACTTGGCCAAATAGTCACTCCCTAACGTTTCAAGGTGTTTCTCTGGGGTAGATCGGCAGCATTGCGCGACAAAAACATCCGTTAGAAAGTCTTAGGAGCTACACCTAGAGCTTCTAGGAAACTGCGTCGACGAAGGTACATATGATTTCGAAGTCGCAGGCCTATAGCTTCTGTGCTGGCATATGGTGTGAGGGTCAGGAGGCGTGGTAGCGACTGGTGGTCGGGATTGCTACTGTTCGCACATCGGGAATTGTAGCTCTTAATCATCGGGGATTGTAGCTCGAAAAAACGGGATTCGCCCTGTGCCACGAGAGCCATGAGTATTAATAGACCATTAATAGCAACCGTACGTCACCTTTGTGCGTGATCGCCAAACAGCCACAAATGATTTAAAGAAATTGTGTTCGCGACGATTATTAGGAGTTAAACCCAGGTGAAACTACCATTTGCACGAGATATACAGACAAAAGTGTGACCATTTTATGTATCTCTATTTCTCTTCAGCAGACGCAGCAGTACCAATTCCAAAGGCCGGGGTAGATTCGAAGTCTCTCTGGAGTAGGTGAACGAGGGACAATCCTTCCGCAAGGAGCTACTCCTGAAAATGTTTAAACAGTGTGCGAGATCTTGAGGCAAAACCCCCGGATCTTTCCGAAATGGCCAACACGTTGATTTCCTTAAATACATACAAACAAAACCTTTCTTAAATATTATTTTTTTAAATGGAAAAAAATCAAGCTGTTTAAAGTAAGAACACCGGCGTATACCGGCGCGCCGCCCACGCCGCCGCCGGTATATAATATAGTCTACGCCGCCGCCGCCGCCGATAAAGTGATCGGCGTAAACCTCCACTTGGTACTCACGCATTTTTTCTGTTAATCAGTTTCGTTATTTAAAAAAAACTTAAATTAATTGTATAAAGAAGACATCGCAAACTCATTTCAAAAATTCGATGTTTTCAAAATTTTGCAAGAAATTCTCCAAATTTGTATTAAGAATATGAGGAAACTTTGAGCATGCAGTTTTTTAGCCTGAATTGTTTTAGTCTGACAAAGTTCAAGTTCAAGATCTCTCCGAAGTTCCATCGATATTTCAAAATTTTTTTTTTGAAAGGTGTTTCTTGATTTTTCTCTATAAAGATAAAAATATTTTCTTTCTTTATACACCAAAAGCTTCCTTAAATTCTGAATAAGAAATTGCAAATTTTCATGTACATTTTAAAACACTTCTCGGACTTTCGAACTTCTTCGAAATGGTGAAATTTGGTAACATTGCTTTCATTGTACAATTCGCGGAAATAAAAAGAGAAAAAATATATATATGACTTATAAAATTTGTATATAATTTTTGCTGCTATTTTTGGGAACGCATGTTTTTATTTACGTTTTGTCTGCTTTTTAACGATGTCCAATCTTCGCTCGAAGCTTTGCAAATTTAAATACGGATTTGTATAGTTTAATAAAAACTCCTCGAAGTTTCGAACTTTTTCGAAATTGCTTTACATAGCTTGAAGGGTGATAGGTGAAGTTTTTTTGTAAACTAACGAAGAGAGAAGGACAGAACTGATAAAATTTACAAATCATTTTTGCTGCTATTCTTCTACACGCAGGTATTTATGTATGCTTTTTCTGGTTTGTCTGATGCCAGCCGTCTATTGCACAGCGACAAACATACATACGTCAAATAACGTTGGGAATAATGCGGCAGTTACTCACGAACGTACGTAGAAAAAACGTGTCAGCTGACACGACCTATCTTATGAGTGTGCAATGTAAACGAAAACTCACCGACGTGCAACGCCCGTACGTACGTAGCCCGGAACGTAGAAATCAAAACAATTTTGATTTTTTCCGTATGAACGTGTCAGCTGATCGCTCTCTCACTAGACAGAGTTGCCTAGTAAACTTTTGTGCGCTAATTTTTGACCGGTTGCAGTTTTATGCAAAAACACCTAATTAAAGTTTGAAAAATTGTGAAAATAATTCGAAATAATTATGTAAAAGTGCTGATTATAAATATGTAATCTATTTATACTTATTTAATATGTATTCCGGCCTTTTACAATATCAAAAATTAAATTGGAAAAAGTTGATGTTTCCATAAGCATACATGCAAAATGGTCAATGGCAACAGTGCTTATCTGTAAACAATACACACACAAATATGTTATGTACATGTACACAGACGCATACATTGATTCCTACGGGCTTGAGAGTTCGGTCAAACGTGCTTCGTACGACAAACGTCCTTACGTACGGCACACGTCGGTGGGTAACTACCGCATTAGTTCTAGTTTGGCCGCACAAGCAACTATATGTTAACGGAATTCTTTATTAACCAAGTTGCAAAAAATACTTCGTTAGTCCCATATGCACGAGGAAGGGATCAATGAATAATGAAATATACTCCATTAACATTAACCACCAGCTCATAAATATAGCGACTCCGTGAAATATGTATTACCGGTAGCGAGGTAGATGAGTCTTACCCCGCGAGAGTTCGCTTCAGATGTCAAAATCTATGCTTAATATATTCGCCAAACCTTAGCCAAATTATCAACAGAAGCTTACGTATACACCTCTCTTGGCGCCCGAGTATTTTGATGTAACGTTTTTTTATAGATTCAAGATCATTTTATCAACTCAGCTAAAAAAGAATACGTCTTTCATCTTGTATGCGATACCTTTACTTGATCAGAGTAAAAACAATTCAGCAGTCAGTGTCACCTTTTAACGGCGTATAAAAATTTTCATGCATCTCAAACATGCAACTCTCAATGAACTTCATATGGGAGAGCAGCATAAATACATCAATGTGCAAGCTCCACCTCCCAAAACCAGTTTTTTCTTACGTGCCACAATTTGTTGTTTGTACTATGCACATCAATATATATTTCTTCTTCATAAATTCAGTATATCTTCAAATATTTTTCTCATGAGCTCAATCAGCTATTGTTTATACATCTCCGCTAATAAACTTCTAAGCAATCACATCAACTCCACCTGAAATGAATAAGCCATCAATTTTAATGTTCATTTAATTTTTTTTTTATTGAAGTATGTACTTCAGTTTGTTGAGTACCCACTTTTTGAAGCACACTCTATACATAATGCTTACACACTTAAACATGAAGTGTTTTAATGTGGTGCTTACTCAAAGCAGGAACATCAATGGAGTAAATTGATATTGATCGATATATAAATACATATATTCTCATGTGGGAGCTTCTTCGAAATTCTTTATCCAGCTGGGTATAAATAGAGGATAAAGCGATAATCCAAAAGGAAGAGATGTGCAACTGGCTGATCTACCATGATAGGCCATTCACATCTCGCAATTAGTATCCCGTTTTTCACTCATGTTATATGGCACGATTAACTCCAATCATTTGTACGAAAAGCAGGCAAGCAATGCCATCTATAAGGTTGTTATATGGCACGATTAACTCCAATCATTTGTACGAAAAGCAGGCAAGCAATGCCATCTATAAGGTTGGACGTGGTCAAATCATTAGGTTCTGTTGCGTTTAGGTTGATGCTTGAATAACTTTGAATGCCACCAAACTTAATAGAGATTTTGATAGAACTCCTGAGCTCCAACCTAATAATCATATAGTTAGTCTCAACTGACTTCCACCAGAACAGGAACAACATCCTAGATAAGCTCTTCTATTTGTCTTTCTTTTCGTAAGTTTTATTAGAAATTATTATACTTACAGAGGGCTCTTCTGGCAACTTTCTTTCAACTCAACATCATCTCACTAAACACCATTGCTTTTCAGCCAACTATCTTAACTTCATTTCTGTCTTTCGTAAGAGAAATTGAAATACATGGCAGGCTATGTTATCCTTACATTTTTCCTTTCCACTAAAAAATTAAATTTTGATATGCACCCAGCACACTTTTCCGCGTTAATGTTGGCTTACTGGCTTAAATTTAAGATATTTCAGTCTATTTTTATCGGTCACTCTTCTTCTTTCGCCTTCTCATTCACTTTCCCATTTAACCTCACTTTCTCCCTTACCCTAACTCTCCCTCTCGTTCGCTCGCCCTCTGTCCCTCCCCCGTTCCCTCTCCTTCTTACTCTCCATCTACCTGTCCAACCATAAACACAATTTTTCGAACAGATCGGCGAGGTCCACTTCCTGGAAAAAAAATATTGTCTTTATAAGAAACCTCGCAACCATCCCGTTTGATCCACCGCAAGCTCAATACCCTTAACTTTTATTCTTCGATATCCCTCTGAAAATAATCCAGTGGTTGTTGTTAGGAGGTGTCCGCTTCGTATATATCAATTGCAAAATTTATTCTGGCCGTCTCATTAGCAAAGCGAGGTTTTACACCTTCGCACAGGCTGTGAATAAGGAACATAACATTGGTGAGTCTGTCCTATCCTGCAGCAGTCTACCTGCTCTCTTTATGGCATATGCCGGTGCAGTGAAATAACTCCCAAATGCAATAACTCTAACAAAAAAATGAAATGACTCCCAAATATTTTCCATACAAATTGGGACTTATTTCATTATGAAATAGCTCCCAATTCATTGGGACATATTTCATAATTTTTGCTGGTAATTATTTCATAATGAAATAGCTCCCAAATGAAATAATCCCCAATAAAATTTCTTTGGGAGTTATTTCATAATTTTTTGAGATTGGGAGTTATTTCATTTTTATTGGGACTTACTTCATTGTTTGTAATTCAGGCATTGGTAGTTATTTCATTTTTGTTGCGAGTTATTTCATTTTCTTAAAAATACAATGTTATCAATCTTTACCGTTCTTCTGACAGTTTCTATGGGTCGGCTATACATTAAGGGACCAATTGGTTTTTTTCGTAAACCAAAGGGGTTTGAACTTTACACCCGGACTTGGCATGGCGTAGCCCAGGGTTATTTTTTATAAGCGCGGCCGAAGCCCGCCTATGCAGAACGGTGTTCTACGCAGACTTGTTCCTTTTATTTTTTACTTTTAATAAAGTATGTTAATTTCATAAAAAAATGCGATTTTTTTAAATAAATTACGTTTACTTCGACGACACTATTCAAGTTTTCTTGTAATTGTAACTTTTACATATGTACATAATAGTTTGCTGTATTTTGCAAATCTCATTGTAACTGATTATATAGTATAAAGATGCCATTTCAAATTTTGATTTGGGATTTATTTCATTTTTTTGGGACTTATTTCATTTTCAATTAGTACCCATTTATTTATTTTTTTATTAATAATAATTGTTTTGTCATTAATAAAATATATTAATAACAAAAAAAACTATTATTAAAAGCCAAATTTGTAAAAAACGCATAATTGCATTTTTACATTTATTTCTCGTATTGAGAAATTCTTTTTATGGATGCAATCTGAATATATACTTAAAACATTTCATAGCAAAATTTGAGAATTACCTGTGTATATGGGAATGCAACTGAACGAAAAATAAGAGTTAGAAAAATAAAACATAAAAAAAATTGTTTTAAAAAAATTCCGAGTATGACGGTCATCGAACTGGCGCCACACGATCGCAACCGCAGCATCATAGCCGCTGGGCCATTACAACTTCTTGACAGCTTGTGCCAATTGTTGTATTTAGCATTGTAGTGCATACGAATTGTACCGTTTCTTTTTTCTTGAACTTAATTTAAGAACATCGTTCTCATTAATAGAACATTTGTTCGTAGAAAATGGTGTCAGTTCAATAACAAGGTTGTTGTTTTAAGAACAGATTGTTCGTTTTTCAAGAACAAAAAAGAAAGAACATGACAAGCTTGATTTGAGTCCGGTGGTGCTGGATTTTAGAACGGTGTTTTTCTCTGAGTGTAGCCGCTTTTTTTGCAAGCTAGTTGAAATAAAACGCTAGGTATAGAACAACACAAAGTAAGCTAGTTGAGTTGCCCAATCGGTTTGAGATGAAATCGCTTAAGCAACAGTCGACCAAAAATATGACACTATTGTGAACGAGCGAACTTACCTACAAATACATATGCATTCCATGTATTTTGCTTTTGTAAATTCAAAAACGTACTGCGCCAAAAGTAGAAATGTCAAAGCACATAAAAAAGTACCAATTAGCTGATTTCCTTCCACCACCTCTAGGGTTCCCCTCGATAAAGTTGTTTAGCTAGTTGAAGCGTTCTTTTCAAAGCTAGCTTGAAAAAAAAAGCAACTAGGGTTCCAATTCTGACAGCATAATCAAAAATGTGATTTGTAAAGTAACACAAAAATATAGTCTCCCAGGATGATGGAAAAGAAAAATGTTACGTTGTGCCTTTATTTATCCTCGCTTAGATAATGCTTAGGAGACCCATCTAGCGGCAACTAGCTACAGAACATGTTGTACCGAAAAGCGCAGATACAAACCTCTGTTGGTCATAGTGTATATAACATATAGCTGAATCGGTTGCGATGAATATGGGACACATACCATTTGTAGATCTGATACATAGACACATATTTCAGTTGCATCTTAGTATAATGCGTACTGAAATTTAGGAGTACTAATTTTATGCGCATCAATTTCAGAAGAGTAGATAAAGATTATCGATTAACATTCCATATAAGCGTTTAAGCGTAAACGTAGATATGTAGATGTAAAAAAAAAGACAGCTAATATACAAACAATTTGTCCAAAATAAATATAAGACAGAAGAGTGTTCAAAAAAATATTTATTACTATTTTGTTTTAATATGTATATAATCTACAAAAATAATAAGCTTAGCCCAGATTCTAAACTTGACCCCCGCTAGACCTCGTCAGCTTTCAATGCATCAGGATGATTAGCAAACATGCTGAAAGTCCTCTGACCCAGTTTTCTTCCTATAGGGTGTACGTATGTATATGTATTTTTTTCAGTAATGTGGCAGATTAGATTAGCGGCTGAATTCTGTAATTCAGTCTCATCTCAAGTCTCTAAATTTGAGATTTTCCTTTAGAGACAATTTTTGTGACTTGAGATGATTTTGGTATTCAGTAAACGAAAGTCACAAAAACAATTCACCATATCAACGAAATTCACCAAAATGACAATTTACTCATACATTGAACAAATAATATAGCATACCTTTTTGTCAACACAACGTTAGGTGGTATTGTGGGTGAGCTTGCTAAGATGCCGTTCACAATTTTTATAGAAAATCCCAAAGTGTGTACGTTCGAATCTCAGTGGCGCCACATAGTTCGATGTTTCTTTGAGGTATTTTCTGTTTTTTTAATTTTTTCTATGCTTATTTTAATTTGAAGAATAAAAGAATATATTTTAAGCGTTTTTCGCAAATAATTTTCATACTTTTTCTGAAATTTTCACGTTTGTGATCTGCCCCGGCCCAGCTCACAAATTAGTGATTGCTTTTGTGAGGCTGGAGACGCGAGACAGCTTACAGAATGGCAAATTGTCTCAAAAGTGATTTTCACCCCAGATAGTCTCTAATAGTGACTAGAGACGGCTTACTGAATTCAGCTGTAAGTCTTAGTAAGATTTTACTGTCGTACACTCCCGTTCATCTACCGTGGTATTTATTCACAATTATTTGTTTACAAAATTCAGCGAAACCGCCCTTAACTTCGCTTTCAATAGTCACTGTCAATCAACCCTTCTGATCCATTATTTATTTTACGTTCCTTTTCGTCTTCCTTTAAAGAAATTTATTTACGTAGTAAAACTTTTTTCCCTTTTTGTCTATTTTTGCTTCAACGCTTACTCATCATTTCTGGTGAAATTGTCTCTACAATACGATTTTACGGCAAATGTGCCAGGTGTCTAGCAAACCATTTACCTTTCAGTCGCAAAACCAATCACAAAATAATTCCAATTTCTTATACATATACATTAGGGTGGGTCGATTTGTATGGATGAAAGTTAACCGATATCGCGCCATCGATTTTTCGATAGGATTTGGGGTCAGAAAAAAAATTTCCACTACGCATACCCAAAAAAATAATTTTCGAGCCTGCGAAATTGAATTTTTTTGACTTTTTTTCGACTTTGATTTTTAAGGTTTTTTCATGACCTACTAAAAAATGTTCATATGTATATGTGACCCGGTCTATGAAAAGGTGGCGTATGACTCAAAAAAGGAATTGCGAGAAACATCTGTTAAAAATAAACAATGCATTTCTTCAGTTTCTTAGTAGTAGTAATTTTTTTTTTTGAGGAATAAAAGAATATATAATATAAGCCACCTTTTCATAGACCGGTTCACATACATATATATAAAAATATTTTTTTTTTTCAAAAAACTGTTATCGCCAAAGTTTTTACCGGACATTATTATGTTATTGGGTCGGGCAGGGTATACATGATTATTTTACAATCAAATGAAAATTTTTTAGCAGGTCATGAAAAAAAACCTTAGAAATCAAAGTCGAAAAAAGTCAAAAAAATGAAATTTCGCAGGCTCGAAATTTTTTTTCCTGAGCCCAAATCCTATCCAAAAATCGATGACGTGATATCGGTTAATAAATCGACCCAGTCTAATATACATACATATGTAGTGTATCTATTCAACGAGCTTTATTGCGAACTTCTTAGTTACCTGCACTTCTTTGTTTTCTTTTTGTCGTTTACGACAACCAATCCAATTGTTTGCCTACTTTACTTTATTGTGTTTCCTTGCCTTTTGGATTCCTCTAAATATGGTAGTTGTTAGGTTTACTCAAATGCTTGCTGTTTCTTATCTTCTCACGGTTTACTTTAACCCACTTTTCTTGTTTCTGTTGTCTGTTTTTACTGGATTTGTTTGTTTTGTATTTTACAACTTTTTTACGTTTGTTGTTGTTTTTTTTACCGCCGGTGTGTGTTTGTGCATAATTTACTTATTTGTTGCATGATTTTTCGGTTTGTGGCGCCTTAAGTTCTATGGCTTGCGTCTAAGCTTATCTGTCTATACAAATATGAAAAAAAAAACAAATGTTTATTTGTGAGTTGTTGACTCTTTACTAACTGGGCTAGTTGGGTTTGCTTGCAAGCTGTTTTGAGCACTTTTGAACTTCAATTCCTTTCTTTGTTTATTTACAAAATTCCTTTACTTCCCACACACTTTGTTTTGAAATTCACGTGCGTCATCGGGGTAGTTAATGTTTTTGGTCGATTATCTATAAAAAAGTGATATACAATACATATTACAAAATTATAATTGATAAAATATTTATACTTTATTAGAAATTGTACAAAAAACGTCTTATCTCTTTCAAAAGTGTTATTTTGTGTCATCACTCATATTCTTGCTGAAGTTCATTATAAATTGTTATATTGGTAATATCGTAACTTCACGTGATTTTTTTGTTAGATTATCTAACTGCATATTTCTGGCTTTAATCAGCACTATCTCAACGGGCTTCCCTTCACAAATGAATATTTTGTTATCATCGCTATTTTAAGCGCATATTTGTACTGCCATATTTAAGAACCATAAAAAAAAACGTCATCAAAACCTAAACTACCAAGTAGATTTGCTCACTTATCTATAGCTTACTACATATTAATAGGGTGTTTAAAAAAAAAAACAGATGTTCATGCACGTAATATATCCAGGCTTTTAAAGACGGCAAATCTTCTTTCATGTGCACAGCTGTGAACCAAGTTACTGAAAAATCTATAAACAAAATTTAAAAAATATTCCTTTTTTTGTATTTCTTTCACGCTTTTCGATCAACTGCCATTAACCGCCTTTATTTATGAATCCATTGCCTTATTTCAATATTTACTTTTATACACACATGTAAATATTTGCATCTGCGACAAAGTGTTCCCAGCGTATAGGCTCGATGCGAAAAAGAAACTGGTTTTCAAAAGCTATTAATTCTAAGCTGTTGAAATAAAATTGCACACATCGTCGCCCGCTAGCCGGAAGCATGAATGTGCAATTTTTCCGATTTTGTGTTAGAGGCCTCTTTGAATTACCCTTTAGATTCTCTAGGTTCTACTTAAGTCTAGAGCTTCCTACGTACATGGAAACCCCAATAATTTGCAATGCCATTTTCACGAATGTACAATTCAATCACACAAAGTTGAGCCAGAAAAATTAATGTGGCGTATTGTATGACACATTCGTTGATATGGCTAAACAATTTTTACAATTTTTGAAAAAAATAAGAACAGCACATATTCGTATGTTCCATCGCTGGGTATACGTGCCTGGTATCCTTCAAAAAAAATTATACCGATGCAGAATTTTTAGTAGCTTAATATTCCAAAAATAATATTTATTTAAATGAAGGTAAACCGGTTTATTCGAAGCCGTTGCCTCTTCCCGAATCAAAACTAAAATACTTGGAAAAATTGTGTGAAAAACTGGTTATACCAAAATAATATCATTCTTTTTATAAAAATCTTGAGGACAACGCTTTTCCCGAACCCAACATTTCAGAAGATTCTGATTCTGATGAGAATAAGAACTAGTTCTATGTTTGCAATAATATCTTAAATAAAAACACATTAGTGTATATGAAATTGAATTGAATGTGTAACTTTTTTCATTTACATACATACTTTCGATAAGTCAAAGCCGCGGATGTTTTCCCAAGTACTGTGATACTCCGAATATCAATCCGCCAACGGAATTGGCCTAGAAGGTCTTGGCTTGGCCCCCTAACGTTATTTAAAAATCAATCTTCAGTAAATTGTTTACATCTTTTGAGGTTAAGCCAATTCTTATAGCTTATTCGGATTCAGCGCATCAAAATGCATAGAAAGCAAGAGCAGATTAACCTAATCCGACTGATTTTAATTTTTTTTGTATAGATGTGTTAACAAAAAATATATCAGCTTTTTAAATTTTTGTTGTGCCAGAAAAATTAATATGCTAAATTTCGGAGAATAGAAGGGAAGCGAGCAGAACAATTATCTCAGTTAAAAGAGCATAGTGTGAGTATAATATAAGAGCAAATTTGTATACTAGAAACTAATTCTTCCAATTTTGAGGGAGCAATAAACTTTAAAACTCGATTTCCCAACATTTACCTTTTTGCTTCTGGCAAGCGGGCGACGATATGTAAATGCAAATGATACAATTATAAAATTTGTGAGAGTATAAGGCGCGGTTCTTCAGTAGTTGGTTAAGCTAAGCTTAAACTAAGTTTGCTTAAACTCTAGTCAAATTTAAACTCCAGTTAAACTACTGAGCAGTTTTTCAGTTACAGTTTAAGGCCGCCTTTAGGGCAACCGCCTTTGTGCGGCAACATTGATTTTTTTTATTATCTAGATAATTTGTAGATAAGGCATCAGCTGGATTTTGTTTATCGAACAAACATGGAAAAAATACTACAGCGAAATATATATCTAGTTCCGGAAGTGATATCCAATATCATTATTTAATTATTCTTAAACCAGATAGTTCTCGAGTTTATAACCAACTTCATTCTCCAATCACTATCCAATCTTTGAAAAATTTTGTAAAATTCAAAGTTTTCGAGTTGATCTCCAACGTCATGAATATTTTCCAATTATTATCCTAATTTCGGGAGATTTTGAGATATGTACTGTTCTCAAATGAATATTCAACACATTTCTCCAGTTGATATCCTACATTGCATATCGAGTTGAGGTGGAGTAGAAAAAAATCTGGTGGTACCATCCACCAAAACCAACAGCTGTTTATTGTGAGAAATAAACATCTGATTGATTGCAGTAATGAAGCGTAATTAATAAAATAAATTATATAGGCGGCCGCCGTGGTGTGATGGTAGCGTGCTTCGTCTACCACACCGAAGATCCTGGGTTCACGCCCCGGGCAAAGCAACATCAAAATTGTATCGCCCCAGTGTTTGGCAAGTTTTTCTGCCATGAAAAGCTCTCAGTGAAAACTCATCTGCCTTGCAGATGCCGTTCGGAGTCGACATAAAACAAGTAGGTCCCGTCTCGCCAATTTGTAGGAAAAAATAAAGGAGCACGACGCAAATTGGAAGAGAAGCTCAGCCTAACATCTCTTATAATGTTATCGCGTTACATTTATTTATTTTTTAAATTATATATTTTCGAACAACTCCTGAGATTTTAGAAGTATGCCTACTTATCAACATTAACTCTAATGGTACTCAAGCCCAAATGCGTGTTGGGTATATTCGAAGCCATTTCGAACGAACGCAAATAACTGATAGGTTAACTAGAGTTTAATTTGTATGAGTTTTAAGCGGGGATTACCCTTATTGCTTTAAATGTATGAAAACATTTATTTGAAGCCATTTTTTTAATTTATAATTTATTTAATAATTTGGGCAAATCGTGGGGATGGTTGAACCGTCGTAGGAGTGCGGGTTCAAATCCCACTCCCGGGAGAAAAGGCTTTGAAGAGATTTACAAGGTATAATCGAAACAGCTGCCGCCTTGTCCGTCCTGAAGTCACGTTGTTTAAATTTTTCCCAAATTATTAAATAAACTAGAGTTTAACTCTGCCAGATCGACCGCTTAAGCTCCGCTTAAACTTCAATTAAAGTAGACTGAAGAACTGCAGAATAAGTTTAAGCGTAGTTTAACTGACAAACTGAGTTGAACTTGTACTGAAAAACGGGGCCTAAAGGTTGGTATTGTGTTCACATGCGACTCAATTGGTCAAAGTAAGATGTTAAATACATTTTGCTAATTGAAATGCGAAAGTTGTTTCTTGTATGTTAAGGTCTTTGTTTTTTTTCAAATGTTCACAAATAATTCTATGTAAACATACTTAATGTCAAATTTTGCACTTGCTTTTTGCTCTACGAAAGTTTTTCCTTCCTATAAAAGTTTGTATTCACATGAAGGTTGTACGAAAATTTGCTCATATATGAATCACTGTCCTTATATGAATCTTTGTACTGGTATAAAAATGTATGCTTGTATGAGAGTTTGTTCAAAAATGAAACTTTGTACTTGTATGAAAACTTCTTATTTTATGAAACTTTATACTTGAATGATTTTTTTTACCAACTAGCCAAATTAGTAAAGAGCCACTTTGCAATGCGTTAGGTGCCCTAGTTCAAAAGAGTGTAATATTTTTTCCAGAAAAGAAAACACCATTAGTATTACTTAATTTTTTGAACGTAGGCAAACCAATTTTCGGGCTGGACATAGTCTGTCGGGTACACTAGTTCCAACCTGTTTACCGGTATTTCGCTAAATTTAACAGTATACCGTGCAACTTTAGCAGGTAAATCACTTAGTTCAATAAAATTAATACTGCAACGAATATTAGTATCACTAAGTGATAGTCACATCACTAAGCCGTTATTAAATAAAGGCACAACAACAATAAAGTAAGCTGCCACTCTTGGTACGTAAACAAGTCAATCATCATTTACACACATATGTACATACAAGGCAACGAAGAGATACTCGCAAACACATGTAATCATCAGCCGAAGTAGTACTCACATATACACACCATGTGGCTATGGGAGAGGCTATCAACTACAAATCCACATGCATATAGCTGGTAACTAAGTAGTAGATTCTAGAAGGAGAAACGTCTAGACATTTGGAGAAATATGCGGACAAGGCAACAGAGAGTATAAAAGCAGCACAAGCTGCGTAGTAAGCAATCAGTTTGATTTAAACACGCTATCAGTTGCGAAGTGAAGTATAATTGTACTACTCCCAAAAGTTATCTACTAAGGACCATTTTGCATTACTGAATATTGGAGTTATTTATTCGACAATTTATCGATTCGAACGTTTGCAGAAGGTGTAAAATAAGCGGAGTTTCACTAAATTGTTATAATACATACATACAACTCAAGTACCTTACACACCCTCTACCATTATACCTCTTGTACCTTTTTCCCCACAAAAAAATGCATTGATTTTTCTTACAGCCAATTACCGCCAATTTTGATTGACCTTTACGTACCTGTATCTTAAGTTAGTTAACTAACTAAACTGTATATGTATATACATAGACACTTTTATTCACACATAAATACATATTTAAATGTATATACAAATGCATGCACTGTGCAAGGAAACACCTGAGAGTGCATTCACACAATTATATCGGCCAAACATGGCTCAGTTCAGTTCGATTCACCTTTTTCTTCTCACCGTCCCTTTGAATTGCAACACGTACAATTCATTTTCTACTCCTCATAAATTGAAGATAAAAACGTTGGGTCAAGACGTGACGTGCTGTACGTAATTGCCAAGCTGAAATGGGTTCACAAGCAGCTGTTATGCGCTTATTCTGCTGCCAACCAATGAGATGAATGCATCACCTTTGATACCAGCTGCGGGTGTTATCTTTGTCCCTTTTATTTCATTTCTATGTAACAAATACATAGAATCTTAGATTTGTAGTTTCTTAAGATTTATTGTTTTTTTTTTTATCTGAATTTTTTTCTTTTTTCATTTCTAGTTAACCATTTTCTTTTTAACCAATACAGCTGACCACTTAGGTTACCTGATAATTTCCATGCCTTGTATACTGCATTTTAATCTTTTTATGTTATACAAAGTGGAACCAATGTATTGCAAGTTAATATCAGCTGTGATAGGCAATTTTATATACATATGTACATATGTATGTATGTATTTATGCATATACTTTTGTTTGCATCCACTTGCAGGGTATCTTGAACTCAGCTGCTATGCGTTCGGCTGCTTTGCAGGAGGTGATATTCAATGTGGTGCATATGGTTGCGTACAGTTTTTGAGTATTTTTGTATGCATTTGGCACGCTTGTTCTCTTTGTATGCCACTTGTCTGTGGCAGAATTTTAAAACGCTATGCATCTTTGCCACAGAGTGAGCTTAATTTAGTATCGCCTAAAATAATGGGGCAAAGTGCAATGAACAAAAGAGAGTATATTGATCTTGCGCATATGTACATATGTATTACAACACTGTGGTAATCAGAATTATAAAGACAGAGACACAAATTCAAATAGCGATAACCCATCCGCCAAAATTTTCGCATAGGCGTCCCACATATTCATTTACCTTAGCACTAACCAACCGTTCAGTCATTCTCGATAAAGTGGGTTGTAACCACTTGGAATAGGACATTGAAGGCGCGACGTAATATAACACAAACACTTTGTGCGTACAGTTGTAATTACCTTATCTTGCCAAGGCTCTCCACTTTTGATCAGTAGCTGACCTTGGTCGCCCACAAGTTTTGTTTTGTCCGGAGATCGGTCGTGAAAGAATCTAGTTTCTACCTCCTTCTTCCAGACACGGGTACGTCCACCGTCACCATACATACGGGGCCAGGCAACCCCTATAAGTAACCTGAGTATCATCGATTTTACCAACCATCAGTGGCTTGGAAATCGATCCGTCAATCCGTCGCCTGGAACTTTCCGAATATCGATTTCAGCAACCATTAGTTGCTCGGAAATCGGTCCACCGGCATCCACCAATCGTGGTCCAACTCGCCCGATATCGATTTCACCAACCATATCTTGGATATCGATCAAACAATTCGTCATCTGCGCCTCGACTCAATAATCCTATCCAGCGACATCCACCAAACCACCGATTCGTTATGTCCGACTTGCTAGAAAGGAAATAGGTGCCTTCTCGAATCTGGATTGACTGAGTGCTACCCCAGCTTTCGACGAAACCTAAGGTGGCAAAATCAAAGAATTACCACGCCTACTTTTAATAAGATTGTGTCAAAAAAGTGCCTCAGCGAAATTGAAAAAGCAATACTATCTCCGAACTGTAAGATTAAAGTTCCCAGCTTTTCGGTTACACACGAATTTAGGCTTTCGAACTTTTTATAAAATACTTATTTTTGCTGTTTCTTTTTTTTAATACTCGAGCGGTACTAACCAATGTCAGGGATTCCAAAACAACTGTATTTGACACACACGATTTAAAATTGTCTTTCCGATAGTCAATACTTACAAGCATACAAATCTACGTATAAATAAATAAATTGTTATTGTTATATTTCTCACCAACTATCTAACCTAACTTGCAAATTGATGCGACTTGCACGTTTTCCCCATTATTACAATATTACTTTATGTAAGTACTTTCGTACTCGACTGTGTAATAGCATTTGATTTCAAATTTGATAAGAGCACATTTGTTACCATATTTGTTGTTGTTGATATGTATTTGATTGCGGTGATGATGCTCTTGTCAGCTGCTTCTGGTCGTTAATCGCCTACAACACATATCCTGTGTCATGAATGCAAAATTTGTTCGCTTGTAGCTACGAATGTACTTGTGTAGCGTGAACGTTGTAGCCTAGAGTACCGTTATAATTGTCAAAGTAGGAGCTTCTTCCGTTAGAGTCGTTTTTATTGCATGCACCATGACGATCAACATTTTGCATCCCACAGTTGTTTGTAAGTGTGCCTGTTCTTCGTCTCAAACGCAGCTCTCAGCTTGTTTTGTTGCCAATAATGAATGTGATGCGCATGCGCAGTTGCAAACATCAATGGTTTGTTTTTGTTGCATGCACTAAATTACCTCGTTATAAAAGAGTCCGGTCTAACTTAGTGGTTGAGTGCAGGGGAAGGGCTAGCAGCGAATTGTTATTATGTTGGATTCGATTTTTTTTTTTGCCTGTTTACTTTCCGATATACAAATTTGGTAACGTGGGAAAATTTTGCTTTGCTTTTCCTTCTCATTTCGTTCGTTTTATTTTCGAATTATGTATTTTAGCATTTTCACAATTGTCTTGTTTACGTAATTTGTTTTGACTTATCGCTGCGTTCTTTTTCTCACACTCACTTTTTTTTTTCTACTTCTTTTCATGGTAATTTTTTACTCAAAGTATGTTTGAGCTCTAGGCCAATATATACATATGTTTATTAAAATACAGCAAATGTGTTTAAACAATGTATATTTTTTTTTTTTTTTTTTTTTTTTTTTTTTTTTTTTTTTTTTTTTTTGTCGAATGGTTTGTCTTGCCAATATTTCGACTTCAATCTGAAGTCATCTTCAGGACTGAAAAAAACGAAAAACATTTATAGACATTGGTACATACATACATAATTATACAATTGTCGCACGTGCCAACTTACACTTATGACTGCACCTGGTCGACTAACTTTATATTTTATATTTTAACAAACAAGGGTAAAAGAACATTAAAAAACATAAACAATAAAATACAGTAATCGTAAACAAATATTTTTATACAAACAACAATACATTAATTCTCCAACCGTAAGCGACGCTCACATCAGCAGCAGGTGAACAATTGTGCAAACGAAGTCACACTCTTATTATAAGCCTTTTTTGTTGTTGTTGATAAGTTCTCTATAGGCGTAGGCGCAATGGTCTGTGTCTGATTTGAAATTTATGCGTTTGTCACTTGGTGTATTTATTATGTGTAACATTTCAAGTATATAGCGTTTATTGCTGTTTCTCTCATGCTGCATTATTGTTACATTTTCCAAGTCGGGAGAGTGTCCAGTGGTTCTACAGTGCTGAGTTAAAGCTGTCTTATTGTCATTAGGGTTGTCACGATTTTTGATATTTGATTTATGTCCGGAAATCCTCGTCTTCAATTTCGATTTAGTTGTCCCCACATATACTTTGTCGCATACGTGGGACCCGTCGCCATTACAATTAATTTTATATATAACGTCCGATTTATCAAATTTCTCTATTCTGCTTTTCGTATTGCTAAAAATCCTCCGTTGCAACGTATTGTTGTATGTGAAAGCTAATTTAAATCTCTCTCTGTCATATATGTTTGAATATTTTATTCTATTAGACAGACCAGATACAAATGTGGTCGATTTATACATTTTCTTTGTATCATTAGTTGGTTTATTTGTATTTAATTTTACGAAATAATCTCTTATGTAGCTCTGTATTATATATGTTGGAAACTCATTATTCTCTAATATGTTTTTTATTGCTTTTATATTCTCCTCGTGGTAGCCTTCATCACTAATGGAGAGAACTCTTCTGACAAAATTCTTGGCTGTGTTGACTATCGTTGCCTTGTCATGATTCGAGTTATAATTGATTAGCCTACCCGATGCAGTGGGCTTCTTGTACCAATCAAATTTTTACTGTAATTTTTTACAGTTTTATCTACTTGCTTTGCGGAGTTTGCAGAGGGTTATAAATGTTCATTTATGTGCGATTTTCATAACCTTTTTTTTAACAAACTTATTATTTTATCCAAATATATGGTACATTTATTTATTTATTTCGGTTATCGAATCTTAAATCTTTCACAATCATTTGAAAGCTACATATATATATACAGTGAAACCTCCCTTGGGCGGACACTCGCCGTCAGGCAATTTCTGTTCGCTCAAGAGAGGTGTCCGCTGAAAGGAGGGGGTAGCTATTTTAAATTTTCTTTAATTATTTGTTAGATTTTGTACTCACAACCGTCTATCTTAAATACAAGTTTTTATATTACACTGCTCTAAAAAGTATGTAAGCCTGTGGTGATGTTACAACCTCCGTAGAGGTGGGAGGGTGGTGAAAGGGCGTGGAAATGTCGCAATGTATAGGACGTTGGAACCAAACTAATGGAACCGATGTTGTGTATGGTGTACCATGCGGATCCGGTAATACAACGGAGATCGTTAAAGTATTTTTCATTTGGAAGTAGAAGTCGTTACCAAAGCAGCAGATATACTGGAAGAAACTGCAGTGGCATAAACTTTTGTATTAACAACCAGACCGGAATTGAGACGATAATCTCGCATAACACAACAACTAGAAGTATATTAAAGTGGCAATAAGCTTTTGGAAGAATTGGAACAGGGGGAAGTTAAAAATCGTTATAGGGTAACGAAAAGGTGAGTGATCTGGGATAGAAGACAATAGCTGCAGATGATAAACCAATCAGGAAAGTTTGAAACCAAGCGTATGAGTGCAAGGTGTCACAAATCATGACAAATAATATTTTCAGGTCCAAACAAAGTTATTGGGTTGTGCCCAGAAAACTTCTAGTATTTTCCAACAGGACTTACATAGTTGTTTCATAGGCTTTCAGTTTGGCCATCGAACAAACTTCTGCCAGCTTTATGGATACACTAAGTTTACGTGAGGTCCTTACGGACCGGTCAGTTCAATCTAACCTAACTTCAGGCAACCCGAAGCCTTACTATTTATTTACATAAAAGTGACCCCAACTAGTGATCATTATAATCCTGAAACCCTATACTAATCTATAACACTTCTTAAGCTGCATGTTCAACTAACACAAAATTAGTAGTTTCCGGGAACCCCCTTTTTGCAAATACATATGTACGCAAACAGTACGACATATTCAAACGTAAAAATTTATATACATACTAGCAGACCCGGCAGACGTTTTTCTGCCCTAAATTTGATCTATCTGCATACATTTTAATAAGCTTTTTCCGTCTAACTGCCCTCCCCCCTCTACACCTTTTCCTAATCTTTTTATTCACTCCTCCCTCCGTCTTTTTCGCTTCATCTATCTTCATCTTCGTCTCATTCTATCTCTTTCTCAGTCTCCTTCTCACTTTTCTCTTCTCTCAAGTTCTTCTCATTCTTCCTCAGCCCTTATTGCCAGTCCCAGAGGGTGGTATGTGTTTTGTTCCAGTCCCATTCCGAGTCTCAGTCCCAGTCCCACTCCGAGTTTCAGTCTCAGTCCCAGTCCTAGTCCTAATCCCAGTCCCAGTCCGTATCTGGTCTACTTCCCGGAAAAAAGCATCGTAAACACATACTAATATAAGCAAATTTATATACCAAATTTCAGGCAAATCGAAAAGGACTTATGTAAATAGGTATGTGAGTATTATTAATTCATGTCTTTATTTCGGCTTCGCATGCATATTTATCAGTTTTGCCAGGTTGATGCGACTAAATCAAATATCACAAGGAAAATTACTTTCCCAGCAACAGCTTTCATTTGATATCCATAATACACACACATTCTAGGGGTGTCCATGTTTTGGCCTATATCTCGAGACCCTAGTCACCCAGCGGTGTAAAAGTTACTCTGTACTAAAGCACACATCAACAGCTTCAATTTGATACCCATAATGTAAAAACACATCCCAGTGTTACCCTGATCCACGTTTTGGCCTATATCTCGAGACCGTAGTCAGCAATATGTATGAAAATTACCCTCTACTAAAGCACTCATCAAGAGCTTTCATTTGATATCCATATTCTATAAACACATTCTAGGGGTACCCGGGTCCACGTTTTGGCCTATATCTCGAGACCCTCTGTGTCGATCGCAACCAAACCTATGTGCAAACCACCGCGTGAGGTATACGCAACTTATGTGAAAGTTTGAACAGAATCGACCGGCGCATCTCTTCAAACACCGGCTACCAACTAACACACATTTTAGCCTTTCTTTTTATACTCAGTTGAGCAGAGCTCACAGAGTATATTAAGTTTGATTGGATAACGGTTGGTTGTACATATATAAAGGAATCGAGATAGATATAGACTTCCATATATCAAAATAATCAGGATCGAAAAAAAATTTGATTGAGCCATGTCCGTCCGTCCGTCCGTTAACACGATAACTTGTGTAAATTTTGAGGTATCTTGATGAAATTTGGTATGTAGGTTCCTGAGCACTCATCTCAGATCGCTATTTAAAATGAACGATATCGGACTATAACCACGCCCACTTTTTCGATATCGAAAATTTCGAAAAACCGAAAAAGTGCGATAATTCATTACAAAAGACCGATAAAGCGACGAAACTTGGTAGGTTAGTTGAACTTATGACGCAAAATATAAAATTAGTAAAATTTTGGACAATGGGCGTGACACCGCCCACTTTTTAAAGAAGGTAATTTAAAACTTTTGCAAGCTGTAATTTGGCAGTCGTTGAAGATATCATGATGAAATTTGGCAGGAGCGTTACTCTTATTACTGCATGTACGATTAATAAAAATTAGCAAAATCGGAGAAGGACCACGCCCACTTTAAAAAAAAAATTTTTTAAAGTAAAATTTTAACACAAAATTTAATATCTTTACAGTATATAAGTAAATTATGTCAAGATTCAACTCCAGTAATGATATGGTGCAACAAAATACAAAAATAAAAGAAAATTTAAAAATGGGCGTGGCTCCGCCCTTTTTAATTTAATTTGTCTAGGATACTTTTAATGCCATAAATCGAACAAAAATTAACCAATCCTTTTGAAATTTGGTAGGGGCATAGACTTTATGGCGCTAACTGTTTTCTGTGAAAATGGGCGAAATCGGTTGATGCCACGCCCAGTTTTTATACACAGTCGTCCGTCTGTCCTTCCGCATGGCCGTTAACACGATAACTTGAGCAAAAATCGATATATCTTTACTAAACTCAGTTCACGTACTTATCTGAACCCACTTTACCTTGGTATGAAAAATGAACGAAATCCGACTATGACCACGCCCACTTTTTCGATATCGAAAATTGCGAAAAATGAAAAAAATGCCATAATTCTATACCAAATACGAAAAAAGGGATGAAACATGGTAAGGTAATTGGATTGTTTTATTGACGCGAAATATAACTTTAGAAAAAACTTTATAAAATGGTGGTGACACCTACCATATTAAGTAGAAGAAAATGAAAAAGTTCTGCAGGGCGAAACAAAAAACCCTTAAAATCTTGCCAGGTATTACATATATAAATAAATTAGCGGTATCCAACCGATAATGTTCTGGGTCACCCTAGTCCACATTTTGGTCGATATCTGGAAAAAGCCTTCACATATACAACTACCACCACTCCCTTTTAAAACTCTCATTAATACCTTTAATTTGATACCCAAATCGTACAAACTCATTCTAGAGTCACCCCTGGTCCACCTTTATGGCGATATCTCGAAAAGGCGTCCACCTATAGAACTAAGGAATACTCCCTTTTAAAATACTCATTAATACCTTTAATTTGATATCCATATCGTACAAACGCATTCTAGAGTCACCCCTGGTCCACATTTATGGCGATATTTCGAAAAGGCGACCACCTATAGAACTAAGGCCCACTCCCTTTTAAAATACTCATTAACACCATTCGTTTGATGCCCATATTGTACAAACAAATTCTAGGGTCACCCCTGGTCCACCTTTATGGCGATATCTCGAAACGGCGTCCACCTATGGAACTAAGGATTACTCCCTTTTAAAATACTTATTAACACCTTTCATTTGATACCCATATCGTACAAACGCATTCTAGAGTCACCCCTGGTCCACCTTTATGACGATATCTCGAAACGGCGTCCACCTATAGAACTAAGGCCCACTCCCTTTTAAAATACTCATTAACACCTTTCGTTTGATGCCCATATTGTGCAAACGCATTCTAGAGTCACCCCTGGTCCATCTTTATGGCGATATCTCGAAAAGGCGTCCATCTATAGAACTTAGGTCCACGCCCTTTTAAAATACTCATTAATACCTTTCATTTGATACCCATATCGTACAAACGCATTCTAGGGTCAACCCTGATCCACCTTTATGGCGTCCACCTATAGAACTATGGCCCACTCCCTCATAAAATACTCTTTAATGCCTTTCATTTGATACACATGTCATACAAACACATTCCAGGGTTTCCCTCGGTTCATTTTCCTACATGGTTATTTTCCCTTATGTTGTCACCATAGCTCTCAACTGAGTATGTAATGTTCGGTTACACCCGAACTTAACCTTCCTTACTTGTTATATATAAGATATGCTCACACTTTTCCGCATATGAGGAGTTTGCGTCCATCCAAGAGAGGTTTTCTTTTGCTTTGTTATAAAAACAACTCTCAATGTCCGTCGATAAGAGGTTCGCGTCCGCTCAGTTGAGGTTTTTGTCTGCGTCCGGCTAAGAGAGTGTTCGCCTAAAAGAGGTGTCCATTAGGAGAGGTTTCTCTATACCTAATGAGACATTATTGGCTCACTACGCTAGATATTGAAAAATGTATCATCGATTGGCAAAACTGTAGCGTATCGTTTCGCTAGCGTGGGAATTTATTGTATTCATTGAACGAACGGTAAATCAGGTTTCGCTCGTAACTATTTACTACATTTGATGGTTAAATTGATTTTACGCAAGTAATGAAAAATCCAAAAAAGCAGCCAATTTGCACGCAGCATACACAACTTGACAATTGTGGCCATATTAACTAAATCTGAAGAGATCAGTGCTTTGAATGGACATAGATTTGCAAAAATTAAAAAAACCTATGTCAGCCATTATAGCTTTTCTTTCCTTAATTTAATTTATTTTCCATAAAAACAAAGCTTATTATGTGCGTATATTACTTTGAAACGCGGAGCTTAACTTGACTTATCCCTATATAAGGGCTTTTTGCTTTAGTTCGAGAACAATGAAGTTGCTCTGGATATCTTTCTATATATCAAAGGGACGCTTAATAATGTCCTGGTTGTTTTAGGAGTCGATGCGCTCTGGTTTTCCAACAAACTTCTGTGTTATAGAACAGTGGCCAAGTGCTTGCCTCTCCGAATCGTTTGGAAATTTTCTGGACACCGTTTTCGATGGTTTGCTAAGCTATCTGGACACAGTGATTGGGTGGGCTGAGTCATGCAGATTGGCTTGCGGAGCGGTTGCCTGCACACAAAAAAAAATTAAGTGCAGTGTTAACGCTTTTCGGAGTAATATCAAAACTAATTTTGGATTCAACGATGTCGCTCGTTGTATTGAGTAATGGCAGATGTGACAGCAAGTGTGGTCCGCCTTTTACACTGCACGTACTGGGCATTGTAAACCTTAACAAGTAGCGCAATTAACAGCTGTTCGCTCAAAATTAATACACACACAAACTTTGCTAACGTCCATATTACATAAATCTTAAAGAAAATTCAAGTTAATTTTTTTAACATACATAAACTGTGATAATTTTGAAATTTATAGCATTTAGGACGCCTTATTTGCAGTAATTAAGAGAAAATGTTTGCTTATATTCAAGTATTTAGTTATTTTTTCTACATTTATCTGTAATATTTATACAAAGATTGAAGAATATTGATGCAATGTAACTCTGCTCTTCCTGCTATTCTTCATTCTCTCTATTCGACTGCCTTCTTGTACTGCCTTCCACTCAATTCGCTACATAACCTCAATTTAAGCTGCCAAACTATATATTAACAATGGTCCTGGGTTCAAGTCGCGTCCGAAGCAATATCAATATCCTTTTTTTTATTGTTATTATAAAATAAATTTTTGGCACACAAGAAATATAGATTTTATAATTAAGCTCGATTCACAAAGGCCCTAACCATCAAATTTCGAATTTTACAGAAAAAGCAAAAACCATTTTATTTTTATTTTTATCATAGCGGAACAATACAATGTGGCAGCATGGTGATATACCTACAAACATAAATAAAAATTCCATGTACTTTGGTTTTGTAAATTCAATGGACAAATGTCAAAATCGTACTGCGCCGGAAGTTGATGTATCAAATCATTAAAAAAAAGTTTATAATCAGCTGTCCCATGCTGCCACCATGTATCGTTCCGCCATAATTTTTATTGATACTAATTTTTACCGAGCGAATATTTTATTATATCTTACCATAAACTGGGAAAATATTTTAAGGTTAGAACGTTTGTGAATAAAGCCAACGATATGAGTATTCTATAACAGAAGACATGGACAGGTAAAAAAACAAAAAAACAATGTAAGGCGCGGTAACCTCTGAAAAGATTTAAGTCCGAGCTTCTCTTCAAATTTGCGTCATGCTCTTTTTTAATTTTTCCTACAAATTGGCGGGAACGGCATCTGCAAGGCAGACGAGTTTTCACTGAGAAGCTTTCCAATGCAGAAATACACCCGGAGTGCTTGTCAAACATTGCCGAAGGGCGACCCCACTTAGAAAAATTTTCTTCTAATGGAAAAGCCTTGTTTTTAAAATATTGATGTTGCTTCGCCCGGGGCGTGAACCCAGGATCTTCGATGTGGTAGGCAGAGCACGCTACCATCACACCACGGCGGCCGCCAGACATGGACAGTTAGCACAAGCTAAGTTACACTAAATTACTTCAAACATAATTCATTTTAGCCGCCTGTCCAACCTTTTTCACGCTACACCACCCTTGCGTATGATTCCAAAATACCAAACGGTCAGTCAGCCTACGCATTTCCGGTTCCTATACACATATATACATATTTATATCCATTGCACCCCAGTCTGCAACTTTCATTCATAAAAAAGCAAATTATGCATTCACAAGCAACTCTCTACACCGCACATTTGACACGAATTAGCTCTTCCTGCCCACGACTAATTAGCCGAAGTTCGATTCTCGATTGATGCTTCGATTGTGCACACGCGTCATTTGTCGGCTTTTATTATGCAGAGCTCCACTTCCGCCTACCGTTTTTTACGTCGCTAGCCGACAATAACTTCCATACCTTATTTGTAAAAAATAAGTAAACAAAAACAACAACAAGCCAGTGTATTTAATATCATAATGTTTAGTAAACGCTCTCATTTTGCTGGTTGACAGTGTGTTGTCTTTGTTTTATGAAATGAGTCATTTGGCACGTGACCGCACGACACACCCCATTTGGGTATTAATTTGTAGCGGCGTCGTCGCTAAACACAATCCTACGTACTTAATATGGCGCGCGTGGTGCAATGATTTTTTAAATTTCTGCTAATTTAAATAATTTGGAATGTTAAGTAGTTTGTTAGTAGTGTTTATGGGCTTTTTAGTATTTATTTTCGGAGTATTGGTTCGAAACTATTTAGGCTGTATGAGTGGAAATGGTTGGGGTTTCGTAAAATTTATTTAAAAAAAAGTTTGTTGCACCAAAGTAAAAATAAAAAAATAAATCAAAATATAAAATAAAAGATATTAAAAAAAAAAATTCGAAAATATAAACTAAAAATAAGAGAAGAAAAAAACAGAGAACAAAACATTTTTTTTTTTATTTAAGAAAATTTGTAGGGCCCTTTCAGTACACTCATAAAGCCAGTGTACTACTTTTGGCGAGAGCCTGCAATTCTTTCCTATAGCCCCCCTGCAGCAGTACGAGACAACCGTGGCCTCCCTGGCCCTATCTTCCACATTGGGTCTCTAGGACTGTTTTTTGTTCAAAATAATCCATAAATATTTAACCCTATCAGAAAGTATCCACGACACTCCCAATCGAGGGAGTTCTGAAAGCGGGCATCTCATATATCCTTGTAAAAAGAACCAATTCCGTTTTTCCCGGGTTGACCTCCACTGAACCGCTCTGGAACAAAATTCTATAAAAGCAAGCAATTGCTGTCATATGCTGATGACATTGATATCATCGGCCTAAACACCCGCACCGTTAGTTCTGCCTACTCCAAACTGGAAAAAGAAGTGGTATGGGTTGATAGTGAATGAGGACAAAACGAAGTACCTGCTGCCATCGAGCAATGAGTCAGCGCATATGCGCCTTAGCATCCACGCTACTGTTGGCAGCCATAATTTCGAAATAGTAAAAGACTTCGTTTATTTGGGAACCAGCATCAACACTAGGAACAACATCAGCTGAAATACAGCGAAGAATCACACTTGCCAATAAATGCTACTTTGGACTAGGTAGGCAATTGAAAAGTAAAGTCCTCTCTCGGCAAACGAAAATCGTACCCTACAAGCCACTTATCGTACCCGTCCTGCTATATAGTGCAGAAGCATGGACCATGACAACATCAGATGAAGCGGCTCTGGTAGTGTTCGAGAGAAAAGTTTTTCCAAAGATTTATGAACCTCTACGTGTTGGCGGTGACGAGTACCGAAGAAGATTTAACGATGAGTTGTACGAGCTTTACGCAGACATCAACATAGTCCAGCGAATTAAAATGCAGCGGCTGCGCTGGCTAGGCCATGTTATGCGAATGAAAGATGACGCTCCGGCTAAGAAAGTGTTTCTATCGGAACCCGCCTATGGAAGCAGAGAAAGAGGGCGACCCCCACTGCGCTGGAAGGACCATGTGGAAAACGATTTAAACTCCCTTGGTGTGACAAATTGGCGCCAGTTGGCAGAGAGTAGAAGCGACTGGAGGGCCTTGTTGGGCAATTAAGTAAGTAAGTAAGACCGCCAGTCCACATGATCCAGCCACAGTGCCCAGGTAGCCCTCAAAACATCGCGCATGGTGCCCACGAATTTTCCCCTGATTAGGATACCTAAGTCATCTGCTAGGCAACCACGCGACAGCCATTCGTTTCCTGCTCTATAAGAAGCTCGTTGAACCCCAAATCTAGAGCAGAGGATATAGAACACCCCCCTGTGGCGTGCCCCTGCACACCTTCCTCTCCACTCCGCTGCGACAGTTCTACTGCAGAGAAGTATGTTAATGAGTTCCTCCAGAGCCAACCCTTGAATCCTAAACCAACCCGAGCGCTTTCAATGGCCCCAGATAAGACATTGTTAAACGCCCGCTCGATGTCTAGGAACGAACCCAGAGGAAACTTTTTGTTTTCAAGGGACCCCTCTATTTCTCTTACAATCTAATGGAAAGCCGTTTTCGTTGATCTGCCTTTACAATAAGCAAGCTGCGAGGCTGTCAGTAACAACCGAGGAATCCTTTCCCGTAGAGACATATCAATCAAACGCTCCAACATTTAAAGAAGCAACGACGAGAGACTGATTGGCCTGAAATCCAGGTGATGCATGACAGCTTCTACCGGCCTTTGGAAGACGAAATTACACAAGTGAGAATGGCACTTAAAGTGCGCGGGAAATCGAAGCAACTCAATATGATCTCATCGAAAACAAAACTCCACTATATAATTGATAGCACATTTTAAAACCAGCTAACAAAAACTTTGTACCGTTTGAAGAACTTCTTTGGATTGTGGATCTACAACAAATAAGAGCAAAAATTGGCTGAAGAAATGGAAAAAAAAATTCCTAAAAATGGTATTGGTTTTTTTCATAGGAATGGTTTCTTCAATCAAATGACATAATTTTTTTGAAAACGGCGAAATTTAGGTGTCAGGTTGCTGTGCCGAACGCAATACACATTTACAAGAGAAATGCATAGAGAGTTGTTAGTGTATTGAATAATGAGTTCTTTGAAAGATTGGACATAATCAAGTTCGCCCATAAAGCTGGCTAATGGTGAAAATTTTGGTCAGCTGATGCCACGAACTCTTAGCTATGGCAAATATCATTATTATTTATTGTTATTTTTAGAGTCGCTAAATAGTTTCTTATATTTTCTTTCTTCTCTATTTCTTCATCGTGTCATTCTATCGATGTCATTAGCACTATTTGCAGTGCTGTATATGAGTTTTCTGTAAAGTTACTCAATGTCTTAGCTTTTACGGCGCCATTGTGTCACATTGCCAGTGGCGCCACCTTCGGTATCAGCGCTATGAGGTAACGCAGCGCAGCGTGATACAGCGCAGCTCGCCCACGAAAATGTCATATCATTTGTTTAAAACAGGTATGAAGTCGTCAATATTAGAACCCCACAACGGTATTTGAAGAAGTAAAAAAAAAATAAAATAATTGCAATCACGCATCTTTTAAATTGACCAACAACCAACACCCACATTAAAAAAAATAGTTATAAACATACAAATAAATTTAAAATAAATTATAAATGCATGAGCGTATGTCATACCTATCGGGTGAGATTGAGTGGAAATCGATTAACGAAATTTTTCAAATAAACATACATACATACGTATGTATATAAGTTTTTTAAACTGCATTTTAATCATGTTCAATGTGTGGGCCACAACACCACCACGCACAATTATTATCAAATTGTGAATGATTTTGCGTGGTCAATAAATATATGTAAATATAAACGCCCATGTAGAAATATTGTAATAGATTTGTTAAGCGTACAAAATGTGTTAATACATTTATGTATATGTACAGAAATATTTCAATTAAAAAATAAGTAAATATATATATATGTAGGTGTCACTTTTCTGTTTAAATACAAGATTATCTATTAACAAGAGCGTCCGAGAGTTTGCCGAAGTTCATTGAACTTAGTGCTTGAAATAACCTAGATATATCATTCAAGTTCTTTCAAAGGCTTAGTGTCAGCTTTTGAAAGTTAAAAAAAAAAAAAGTTAGAAGTCAAAATATTGTTATCAGTATTCTAGAAGTTGTGCTCACCTAGATGTGGCGCTAGAATCCAATATTCTGTATGATGAAATTTTTGTATGATTCGCATGGTAAATGCATTAATTGAAGGGTGTTGAAATTTGAATGTGAGCTCTTACGATCAAAATAGCACATTTTTTTATGAGTTTCATAATACTTTTCGGAATCGGAATCTATCTCTTCCGCTAAGTTTCCAGAAAGGTTTTTCTTAACCTTTTTTATGTTTTTATTTTTTTAACTTATTTAAAAAAAAAATAAATGTAAGGCGCGATAACCTCCGAAGAGATCTAAGGCCGAGCTTCTCTTCCAATTTGCGTCCTGCTCCTCTTGATTTTCCCTGCAAATTGGCCGGACCGGACCTACATGTTTTATGCCGACTCCGAACGGCATCTGCAAGGCAGATGAGTTTTCACTGAGAGCTTTTCATGGCAGAAATACACCCGGAGCGCTTGCCAAACACTGCCGAGGGGCGACCCAGCTTAGAAAAATTTTCTTCTAATTTAAAAACCTTATTTCTAAAATTTTGATGTTGCTTTGCCCGGGGTGCGAACCCAGGGCATACGGTGTGGTAGGCGGAGCACGCTACCATCACACCACGGTGGCCGCCATTTTTTATTAACTTACTTTTAACTTATTTACTTTTAGAAAATTTATTACACTTCTCTCTCTTCAATTCATCAACACCCATGTATATCTCATGGGTTTATGTCTGCTTATGTCTGGCTTTCTTTCAACATCTACATTTGTTTATAAATTTTTTGACGAGTCTATTAAGTTGAAAAAAAACAACATTTTTTATGATTAACACCAACGCATCAGCTTTTTTTAATGCTTAAGCTTAACATTTAGTGGTTCTTTAGCATAATGGTCTGACGAAAAACTTGTGAAAAGAAAAAACAATAAAACATATCACAAAGGCGTATAATTATTTCTGTTATCATCTAGCACCCTTTAGTTTTCAAACTAAACGTTAGCTCGGGCGCCAGAAAAATAATTCGATATTTATTCCCAAAACGCTGCATGACCTGTGCAAAAAAAAGTTGCTGCATAAAATCGGTGTATTTTTCCGTCATTTCAGTTGTTTTCGTTGGGTTCCAAATCAAAAATGTACAACTCAAAACAATTTTTATGGATTATAATGCGTTAACAAATTCAATATTTAGTGAGTTTGAAAAATATTGTTGAAAATTGGACAAAAGTCGCTGCATAGAGCTGCCAGGTAATGTAGCTAACTGCACTTGTGTTTACAAAACAACCAAGCAGCAGCAAAACTAGCAGTGCTGCAGACAAAATTGCTGCACATGTATTTTCGTCTTTAATAAAAACCGCAAAACCTCCTTTATGAGCACTCACGTCATCACCTAACAGGGATGCCAATTTTTCGATATTTGTTATCCTGAAATTTTTGGGATCCCGTTATTACGACTTCGGGATTTATATATTCATTATTTTCTAACAGCTGCGACCACCGTGGTGTGATGGTAGCGTGCAAGCAACATCAAAAATTTTAGAAACAAGTTTTTTCAATTAGAAGAAATTTTTCTAAGCGGGGTCGTCCCCCGGCAGTGTTTGGCAAGCACTCCGAGTGTATTTCTGCCATGAAAAGCTCTCAGTGAAAACTCATCTGCCTTGCAGATGCCGTCTGGAATCGGCATAAAACAAGTAGGTCCCATCCCGCCAATTTGTAGGTAAAAAAAGAGGAGCACGACGCAAATTGGAAGAGAAGCTCGGCCTTAGATCTCTTCGGGGTTATCGCGCCTTACACTTTTTTATGTATTTTATATACTAGGAAAATGAATAACATTTTTATGAATGTACCGGCGTTAGTTTCACATATGTAGTTTCGTGCGGGTTTATACAAAGAAATATTTTGAAAGAGGTCGGTATAGAGATTCCATATATAGGAAATTGAGGTGAGAGGGCATGAGAGTTGAAGTGGGAATTAGAATTGGAGAGGGAGTTAAAGTGGGAGCGGGACTAATAGTAGTGGGAATGATAATGGGAATGTTAGCGGGAGTAAGAATGGGAGTGGATGTGGGACTAGGAGTGGGAGTTGTAGTGAGAGTAGAAGTGGAAATGGGAGTAGGAGTTCGAAGTAAGAGTGGGAAGTTAAGTGGGAGTGGGAGTAGGAATGGCAATTGGAATGGATTTGTGAGTTGAAGGCAGATAAATGGAATAACGGATGGGTAAAATTAATAAGAAAAATATAAAATCAATTAGAAGAGAATGGGATAGATATTGAAGAGGGGAATCAAGGAGATTTAAGGAGTTGATAAGCGCATTTCATAGCTTCCGCAGTCCAATGGTCAATCTCATTTACGCTTTGCGAATCCTGTTACAAGTATGCATGTATCATACGCATATTTAGCAGGCGAGGCTCTGGCGACCCCAAGATCCCATGGAACTAGGGGGTGGGGTGCAATGGCCTAGGAGATTCAATGTTTCCCAGATGGTCGGGCTTATACCTTAATGGTGCTTGTTACCGGAACCTGCCGGATCTCTATCCGGCAAAGGACCATCAACATCGATAACACTCGACAAATCCTTCGGAGACTGTCTTTATCGCTACAACAACAACATGGGGAAGCGAGGCTATATTCTTAAATGTAGGCAAACTAATTTTCAGTCAGAACAAAATATGCCAGGTACTCTAGTATGTATTATGTATTCCTTCGCTACTACTACAAAACACTTTTGATAGAACGTAATAAAAAAAAAAGAAAAAGTCAGAGAGTTTTAATATTCTTCTCAGCCTTTTATAATGCTCAATATAAACCACAAATTACCACGACGGCACGCATCAAACATAATTAACTTTATAGCAACTGTTGCCTTAGCTGGAGGCACAGCGATCAGACCTGAGCTATTTTCTTCTAGCGTTAGTAAATTGCTCGCTTCCTAGTTCAACGACACCAAATTGAAATTTTCTGCTCTAAAACTTTTCTTTGGTAAAAAAAATAAATAACCTCCATCATGTTTGTAGGTGCAATCAAGGGTCTGTTGTATGTTTGTTTGTGCGCGTGTTGCGATGTTTATAATGAGCGATCAACCATCAAAAGCAACAACAACGGCATCAACTTTTCCATGCTTATTCCTCATTTGCTTGAAATTAAGCGCGTTTGAACTTAATTTTTGTATTTGTTTTGTTTTTGCTGTTACATTTTTTCTTTTGCTATCTAAAGGCCCCTATTTCGCTGCGTACTGAAGCATGCGACCCCTTCTAAGAAATTGTATCATAACTGCGGGCGTAACTGCTGGTGTATACAAATGCATCTACAAAAAATATGCACCACAGTGGCGTGTAATACAATGGCAACAAGTTTGGGCAGTGCGATTTCAAGTTAACTACGCACAAAATAAAAATCTTGGTGTCAAAAACGCACTATGGTGTTGTTCTATATAAAAACTAAAATAGTGTGAATCCCCTAGAAGCGCTGAAGAAAAATATTCTACAAATAGAATTTAAATTATAATAACAAAAAAAATTGGATTGTTGGACTTGAACCTCACCTCACCAAGGCGACTGCCATGAGACTTTCATTTTTCTACAAGCCTACCATTAAATCTTATAAATTTTCCAAACAAATTTCGTCTTTATTATTACTATCACTTGGTGCTTTAAGACTTCAAAATATCTCTGAGCTAAAGAGTGGAAGCATGGCAGGGCAAATGCAAGTAATGAGATGCAATGGCTCCTATGCTAAGAATGTTACGGAATTTTGAGTAGTTCATTGTGAACAGAATTGGTTGGGAAACATGGAGTCCATATGCTGTTCCGACTTAGACGTGTGGTTCACGAATTTATCAAAATTTGATGCCGGAAAAACGAAAGCTAGCATCTATGGGCCAAATTTCAAGAAAACGAAGCCAATGAGATGCTCCCTTTTTTTTGAGGCAGAAATCCGTGCAATAGAAGTTTGCGGTAGAGAATGTCTACGAAGAGGCTTATCTTCGAGTGGTATCGTCTTATGTCAGAAAGTCTTACGTGCCTTGAAGTTTTACACATTTACTTTTAAGTTAATGTATGTGGGGTATTCCATCCCATTTCGACCAATTTTGAACCCGACACCTTTAGAATTGGCTGAAAGTTTTTCTTCTTTTTCTAGCTTACGAAAGACGTTTTTCAGAAGTTTTTCAAATTTTTTCATCCAACTCAAAAAAAGTTATGAATTTAAAAAAAAAAACACCGTTTTTGTTTTCAAAATGCTATAACTTTTTCAAAAATTGACCGTTTGGGATCTTTTTTTTTTTTTTTAAATTTGTTTTTAAATGTACTTTTCGGAAAAAATTCAAAAAAATTTTTAAAGTTTTTTTTTGTAATTTTTCAGTTTTTCGAAATTTTTCGAATTTCGCTCTTTTTTTCTCATAAAAAACTTCAATCAAAATAAGTTTTAAATATTTTGAAAAAAGGTGTTTTTTTCAAAATGCTTTAACTTTTTCAAAAATTTACCGTTTGGGATCATTTTTTTTTTTAAATATGTTTTTAAATGTACTTTTCGGAAAGAATACAAACAAAAATTTTAAGTTTTTTTTTTTAATTAAATAAAAAAAAAAAAAATGCTCGACCCGCTCCGGGATTAGTGGGGATGATTGCAGTATTGATTGAAGTTTTTTATGAAAAAGGGCGAAATTCGAAAAATCTCGAAAAACTGAAAAATTACAAAAAAAAAAAAACTTTAAACATTTTTTTGAATTTTTTCCGAAAAGTACATTTAAAAACAAATTTAAAAAAAAAAGATCCCAAACGGTAAATTTTTGAAAAAGTTATAGCATTTTGAAAACAAAAACGGTGTTTTTTTAAAAATTCATAATTTTTTTTGAGTTGGATGAAAAAATTTGAAAAACTTCTGAAAAACGTCTTTCGTAAGCTAGAAAAAGAAGAAAAACTTTCAGCCAATTCAAAAGGGTCGGGTTCAAAATGGGATGGAATACCCCATGTACATACGTAAGCACCTGGACAAGGGTGGTTTAGCAGCATTCTAAGGTCCATAGCCCTTCTGTGGACTCACAAAGGCATACACTAGGAAAACTATAAGTAACTGGGAAACAAAGCAGTTCAGACTAGACTGGATTGAATGCCCAGGACAAAGGCAGGCATATTTGTTCATACTCACAGCAACGACAGTACAGCCAAATTCAGTAGTCTAAGCAGGGAGAGCCAACGAACGCTCACTGGGTACCATACCATATGTTGTAGTAGTAAGTTAAATCTATCCGGCACACAAATATGTGGCAGAAACTCTCCCATCTAGGGTACGCCACTCTTAACACCTGCGTGCTATGGAGTAAAAAGTCTGAAGAGATACTTAAATACTTTAAAAATTGTGTGCTGCTATTATATTGAACAACACTGTATACTTATTGTATTAAATGAAAAAAAAATAAATAAAATAAAAAATTGGATGCACGTGTGCATCAGGCCAAGGCGGACGAATGAAGGCGGTGTAAAGATATTTTTACCCTAATATATTTGCTTCTACATGATTTTTCTTTTCTGTGTTTGTTGGTAGCTTCACAGTTTATCGAACCATTGAAATTGTTGGCAGGAAAAATGTGCCCTAGGAACCATAGCTATAAAGAGTATGTATGCATGTATGTACATATTAACATAAGTTATTAGTTTGGTGTTGTATTTTGAGCATATTTTTGGAGTTTCAGTTTAGGCTTCCTTGATAGCATAACTTAACATAACTTTTTTTTATTTCATTAACTTGAAGTTTTGCATGAATTTTAAAAATTGTATTCGGCAACTTCACGTATTTAACCAAGCTAGTGTGGAGTTAATGATCATTACTTGAATGCTTATGGATATATATACATGTGTGTATGTATGTTTGTCTGCATTTGTTATATTCTAAATGTAACGTACAAAAAAGAACATTTCTTGATGCCCCTTCATATTTTTAACATTCACTCCAACCAACAGTTGCTTTAGAACCAAAACCATTAAGCCTTAATTTCCGCTCTTTCCTTACCCCTTTTATAGTTCATTTTTATACCATCTTCGAACCCCATGAACACATCATTAATTAAAGAGTTCAAAAAAAATTCAAAAGATTAAAAAAGAAATAATATTTCATATTTATGTTTTGATCGCACTTCATTGTGGCTCCTGGAGAAGCATCATGTTTTTTTATTTCTGTTTCCACTTTTGAAGTGCCTGTTATGTTGTGATAATTAGGAAAGAATAATATTTCAATGAATTATTCTTACACACACTTTACAGGGTGTTTTGTTTTGCGGATTTTCGGTGCCCAGAAACGATAAAAAGTTGTCCTCCCATTCGTTGAGATTCAAGATGGCGCTCATGAGGTGTAAAGCGCTTGTCCATTTGTACTCTGCGTTCGTTTACTTCACAAATTCGATTGTGTTTGAGAGGAAATCGTAAGCCCTAGTTTAAAGAAATACGGTTATACCTTAGGATTGAAAAATTGAATGTCTATAAGCTCGTGAGTACTTTGAGATACCAGGCCACATTGGCATTTTTGCATGATTTAGACGCGAAAAATTAATAACTCAGAGAAAAATTAATATATTTCATTCAAACCAAGTGAAAATGTTATGTGTATGTGTATGTGTATATCGCCCCCCTCAGTGAGGATAGGTGAAGGAGGGTGGCGGCATTGGACCCTCTCCCAAAATTTCGAATTTGCCCCAAACAAAAACTTTCTTATAGCCTTATCTCGTTCTTTTTATACTCAGCTGAGCAGAGCTCACAGAGTATGTTAATTTTGTTCGCATAACGGTGCCCCGTAATGGCATAAACAAATCGAGATAGATATAGACTTCTATATATTAAAATGATCTGGGCGGAAAAAGAAATTCATTTAGCCATGTCCGTCTAATGAAATTTGGTATGTAAGTTCCTGGGCACTCATCTCAATCGCTATTTAAAATGAACGAAATCGGACTAACACGCCCACTTTTTCGATATCGAAAATTTCGAAAAACCGAAAAAGTGTGATAATTTAAATTTCAATAAAGATTAATCAATAATTTAAAAAATTTAAATTTTCTATATTTAATAAAATAAAATTATTTAATTATTACCAAGGACGGATAAAGCGATGAAACTTGGTAGGTGGGTTGACCATAGAATAGAAAATTAGTCAAATTTTGGATAACGGACGTGGCACCGCCACTTTTAAAAGAAGGTAACTTACAAGCTGTAATTTGGCAGCTGAGTAAGTAATGTTCAGTTACAACCGAACTTAGCCTTCCTTACTTATTTTTATCTGTATAAAAATTTTCAAAAATGTACAAATCTTACTTGTGTGTAATCTAGAGGCGACCAATTAATTCCGCAGAAAGATAATAAATTTCGTTCAAAGTAGGTTTGTATGTTAATATAATCTCTCGGGATATATATTAAACTTTTTTGGACTCATATTTTAGTAAAAAATACTCTACCCAAAAACTTTTGAACACTTGCAAATTAATATAAATAAATATATTTTAGCTTTTGTGTCACCACAAAGTTTTATTTAATTTTAAACCACGCGTTATTTCACTTCAGTAAATTGTTCACATCAGATTATCCAATGAAGAACAATAATTATAAGAAATGATAATTACCGTTATATACTACGAGCCGAACCCGTGCGCATCTTTGTTTCTTATCAAATATCAAGAGAAATCAGCTGTTCTATCAATCAATTAAAACTTTTCCAGCTGGCGTATGGTAGCAACTGTCGGCAGTGCAGTGCAAATATTCACAATAGTGCCATAGTGCAAATAGATTTCTTTGTGTGCTCACAGTCGTATATTTTTAACAAATTATTTTAATAAAATATAGCTAAAGAAAAACATTACGACCAAAATTGCCCAAAACTCGCTAATAGCCCGAATCTCCATCTTTACAACCAAAACTTTGTTTATAGATTTGGATTCCTCCAAATAAGAGCGAAAAAGGGACCCGTACATAAAAACAGCAATTAGAAATAATATATATGATGGGCATTTAAAAACCAAACTGTATACGTGTTTAGAAAAAAATTGACTTGAAAATGTGTACTGTTTTGCGTCTAAACCAAGCAAAAATACCACTGTGCAGGGTAGACACGGATAGAAAATAATACCAAAAAATCAATCCAGATATTACGCACAATTACTCGTTCAGCTATATCATCATGCCGCCGAATACGAATCAAGAAGTACGATCACGTATGCTATAATCCGAGAACCATGTTTTACGTGACGATTTGGCCCCAGAATCTCGCGAAAACCCGAGGCTCGAAACTCTCGCTTATGTTTGCGAAGAATTGTAAGTTCTATATATATTGTTCTCTCTTTATTCTTGAATTGTTCTGAACAATGTATTGAGTTTACACAGTAAAATATCGGCTTAACCTAATACGTATTTTACGTTGTATTTTAGTATATATATATTTTTTTTGTTGTAGCCAAATTTTAATTAACTTAAAGTAACACTTTTTGTTGGCCACATAAAAACTAAACCACTTTTGAGTAACTTACCACAGCGAAAACTTTCCAGCTGTGTTGGTCAAAAGCTCTAAGGTCACTTGCCTTTACTTTTATTAACTAGAGCAGATGATAATTTATTTTAATTTAGTATGAAATAAAGCAAATGATAATTTGGAAATTGCTTGGAAATTATAAAAAATAAATAAAAATTTAATATTAGCAAATTTGTATGAGCTATATACAGGTTATATCTACTAATAGTTATTAATGTGTTAAACTTTTTTGTTATAGAAAAACTTAAAAAGCAACACACAAACAGCAATTTTTCAAAAATGAACCATGAGTTTAGTCTAGTCTAGCGCGGCTAAGCTCGTTTTTATTTGAACTTCAAAACTGAGGAGCTCACAATCACAGTATGGTACTCAAAGAGAGAAAACATTATAATTTCACATTACTACGCGCCACCATTGCCCCAAACGAAAAATGGCACTGAAGATGGTACAACGCCGACATTGGTTTGTTTCAAAACCAAATATGACAAAGGTTGTTTGAAAATCGTTTCAATATACATCAACTACCCACTCTGTCGAAAAGTCAACAAAAAAGAAATGAACTCTGCATCAATTTTTGCAAAAGTTTTCTCCGAGCTGCAACTTTTTGACGCAACATGTTCTCTGGGGATTTCAATGTTTTTAAAGCTGTAGCTCTAAGTTTTTGCTCATGTGGCCCAACAGCCCACTGTTAAGCACTTAATCTTTCTCTCAAACTCTGCCACCCCTAGTAGTTGGAGTTTTGAACTCGCGAGCGCAGGAATAACACAGAATTGGCTCAACCATTTCTTCCTGCACCGCGCACTTCTTACATCTGCTGTTACTGACAAGGCCTAACTTATAAGTATGTGACGCCAAACTACAGTGTCGCATCATGAGTATTAAGTCTTCTCTCTTTAGAGATTTGAGCCACTTTGTAAGTCTAAGTTATACATAAAGTACTGTGTGAGATTGTTGCTTCGTTCGTATATTCTGCTCTATCTACTTATTTCGGGATGGACACGGTAAATAGCGGACCCTTCCATCCTCTTCCGTTCATTTGAAACAATTGGTATACCAATGTATCGGCTCGTCTGCCATTTGAGTGCCCTTGTGCCAACCTTCAACCTCTATTGCGGTCCCTAATCTTTACGTGTAAATGAAAAATAACAAAAACGTGAAGCACTAAAATTTGGACTCTAAGACAGAATAAAAAAATTAATTGATTCCAAAGTTGTCTCTCAATTTTGTTGCATGCAATTATTGCACGAACCGTTTTCAACACAAAAGTTTCAAAATCGACAATTGATTGCAAAATTGATCAAACAATGTAAACAGCTTTTACTCATAATTCGTTTTAAATAGCACAACAATGCCAACAATTTTTTTTATCTATTATATTATTACAAGTATTTTTTTATTTGGTTCTTTTTTTCTTCAAATTCTTACAAAATAGCATATCCAATGACTGACTGTCAGAGTCTGACGAATTCAACGATTTTGCTGCTGCTCGAATTTAAAATGACCATCTTCCACTCTGCACACTTTGTGCTTATTGCAGATTTCATTGTTAGGCTTCATAACTTGTGAAATTTGTTTTATTGTTTGCCATGTTCAAAGCTTCGAATTTCACGAATGCGCTGCATGACTGCCAACAAAAGCACATTTGCTCATTTACTGCCTCTGCTGCAACAGTACATTGCACTTCACTTTGACCTCAACAACGCGACTCAACGACTGTTGCAATTGTCAACTTGATTCTAGAACTCTAAAGTAACAACGCTGGTAATTCTCTAGTTACATTTATTCAGTTTTATTTTTTGCAATAAAATTTATAGAGTACACATTTTTATTTCATATAAATAAAATAGTAGCGGAAATATGCTGACCGACTCCACCGCATGAGTCAATGCTCACCGCTATCATTTAACCGCCCAGATATCCGAGGCTCATCTATACATTTTCACAGATTAAGAAGAAGTTCATCACACTACTATGCAATTCATGCTTGGTCGCTTATCAAGAGGCTGTTTTTATACAATTTTGTTATTACTTATCAACCTCGGCGGTTTCTTCTGCTTCTACTTAACTGGCCTTTATCCCTACATTTGCAGTGTGATTTACTATTGCAAAAAGAAAATAAATATTATTAAGTATTTGTTTGTTTGTGTCGCAGAAATGGTTCGCTGCCTCGTCGGGCGCTTTTGTGGCTTCCCTTTCATTTGGCGCTTTTTTTTTATCACATTCAAAGTGGTTTGCTCCAATGCGCTTCACTGCCTTGCTATGAATGCTACAGAAATCCACAGAAAGAATACAACCAACGGAAGTGCTCAGTGTCGGATAGCCCCAGTTAGCAATCTGCGTCTTTTGTTGTTCATAATTTGTGTGTATTTGCATATTTATCAGCTTGTGATTAAAACGCCAATTATCAAGTATAAATTTTTTTATTTCTAATAATATTTCTTTATATTATGCTTTCAACAAAACTGAATCAAGTTAGCTGCTATGCCTGAGTAATTAATTGATTGACTTGCTCGTAAAATTGACCTTTTGTTGATTGATAAGCATGGGAACTTTATTCGAGCACAATGAATCACGTTCACTGCAACAAGACCTGCCGCTTTTTCAAGTGCCATATGCTCAACCCTTGACTTGTAATATTCCGCCGGCACTTGCAGACAATGTTAACTACTTTAGGCTTTTATAAGAGCTGGGGGATAAGCAAAAACGTAGTTTCGGTACATTTTGTACCTTCTTCAGGGACATACACAAGTCATGAAGTTAGCTTGGAAAACTAAAGCGAAGTATAGAGCATTACTCGCTTTATGGTAGTGGCGTTGAAAAAATTCCCGGTCGTTACTATCTCAGATAGCACGTGGATTAGAAATAATGACCGTGAAGCCATTACTTTTACTAGTATTGGTGAAACTGTCAGTTCCCTGACACTCAGAAAATCTATTGTTGAACACAATGCTTAATGGTCCTGTAAAGTAAACAGGTAAAATAAAGTTAGTTCAAGGACAAGTTAAGGGCCAGATGCAATCTAGTGTTCTTCATACATTAAACTTAGCATATCCATGGTCCTTGGCGAATTTGGCTGTCGATCGCCAGAAGATACAAATTAGCTTTAGTGACAGTATACACTGTTACTCGTGATAACTTCCAGCCTGATCTATGTTACGGAATAACAAACCCTCTCCCTTTTTATTGTCCTTTTGTTCACTCCTCCCTCTGTCTTTCTCTTTCTATGCGTCCCTTTCTCCCTCCGTCTTTTCCGTCACTTCTTTTCCGCTCTGTCTTCGTCTAATCCTATCTCTTTCTCAGTCTCTTTCTCCGTCCCTCTTCTCTCTAGTTCTTATTCTTCTCCATCCCTTATTCCCAGTCCCATCCCAAAAGTCCCAGTTTTAGTCAAAGCCCCATTCCCAGTCCCTCTCCCAGTCCCACTCGGTCCCTAGTCCATTTCCCGAAAAAAAGTGTAGTAAATACTAACCTAGGCAAAGGGTTACCTATGTACCGAATTTCAGGCTAATAAACCTCGAATAGAATTTGTTAAAATAGATCGGTTCTTGGTACAACTTTGCAGGAACACTCTTTACTCATATGCTTTTATTAATTACCTTTTAAATGGACCACAAATCGTTCTCGAAGCGTGAGAACGAAAAATCTAAAATTAAGCAGAAATAGTGCTTGAAATGAGCACAGAAGGTTCACAAATCAATACCAAACTGTGTGCTTGGAAAACCTGTTCTTAAAACAAGCCCATCGGTCACGAGTTAAGAAAAAACGTACTTAACAGACTTTTGTCAACGAATGTTTTTAATTTTGAACTTGTTTCGTTCGTTTTTTCACTGAGTGTATGTATATCTTCAACTTCCATATAGTAACGAATTTAGGGTAATTCCGCTTATTCCAAACCTGGTCTTTATTAGACTACTTTGAAAGTACTTCACAACAACTCTCATACCTCACAACCAATAGCGTGCTTAAATCAAACTGCTTAGTCATGCCTCAGCTTGTGCGGCTTTTATACTTTCGGTTTCCTCGTCCACCCATTTCTCCTAAGGCCTAGTAATTTCGTGAACTTGATGCTTGGCTACCATCTAGTATATATGTACATGTATATTTGTAGTTTGTAGCCATATGCGTATGTATATGTGAGTACTACTTCGGCTGATGATGACATGCGTTTGTAAGTATCTCTCTGCTGCCTTGTGTGAATGTGTGTACATGATGATTGATTTGTTTACGTACATACGAGTGGCTGCTTAGTATCGGCTTAGTGATGGTAGCATCGCGTAGTGATGATAATATTCGTCACAATATTATAAGGTCCATCATCAAGCTCTCAATACAATTGCTGTATAAGAGAAAGAAGAAAACAATATGTAGGGATCGTGAACTCTTTCTAATAGCCTTCCCAACAACAAAATGAGCAACATAAAATATTCAACAAATGTGTTACATAGCATTTCAATTGTCTGCCACAATTTTGTAATAATTTCAACTAACTTGGTTATACATACACACAAACCAGGAACATGCGGATGTTGCAAACATTCTTCGACGCCGTCGCCAACCAACTTCAAATGATCGATGGTAAAAAGAAAAAAATGTGCAACGTGCTATGAAATCACTATTAGCGTTAAAAGACGTCAATAAAGCTAATATCACATCATTACATTTTGACCAAGAAGTTTTACAAGAAAATTAAACAACAAAAGTGCAACTAGAGGAAGTGAATAACTAAGCGACAAAAAGTGTCAAACACTTAAGAAATGAACCAAAAAAACCGCAAAGCTGGAAAAGTACCAACAGAAAAATGCAGTATCGAAGTAACGCAGTGCGCTTGAGCATGGCATAAACAATAATTGAATATTTGAGTTCCATCAAATAAAGCCTACGCCTGCGGACACAAACAATAACAACCTAAACCCTATACTTTTACAGAGGACTTAACGATTATTGACTATGGCCCCAGATATCTCATCTAATTACCCTGTCGAAGCAAATTTCAGGTACTGGATGGGGTTCTCACTTCGTAACGCATAACCATAGAGCAGTGTACCTTCAATCCGATTGTATCTACAATTTCAGGCCTTGCTCCGTTTACCCTAACAAGCGCGACTGTTGACTGGTTGATTATGGCAGTTTAAAGAAGGTATTAAACTGATGAAAAATATCTTTTCTGTTTTGCAAAATCCTATTTACGCGGCAAGATCGGAGAAGACATAACACTAACGATGAAGTTGTCTAGATTAAACGGCATGGTTGCATTGCACACCTATATGTGGGACCACTGCAAGCCTTGAGTGCTCTCAACAACAAAGCTCTAAACATTCCTAGTACTACCAAACAGTTGGAAATAGTGCAAAGAATGGAAAGAAAGCTCTAAACATTCCTAGTACTATAAACAGCGTATACGCAAATGTTGGCTGACTTGTTATCCGGTCATCAAAGCCCATTAGGTTGCGAGCAGCAGGCTATGAACTTAATCACTTTCACTCATCCATCTGGTACTGCGCTCGCCAGGCTAAGGCTCCTGCTATAAAGACTGATACAGCAATCACATCTAAAAACAGCAATTGGCATAGGTCCTAGAAAGCTTTTAAGTATTTGCCTAGAGGAAGGAGTTATTTTATAAGGTCCCGGCTTTTAATAGGGTTTTTCCGTTTTGTCGTAAAATAAACTTTTGGTTACACTATGAACTCACTCAGTCTATGTGAGGTCCTCACTGACCGGCCAGTTCAACCTAACGTAATGCCTCTTGAGCTAATGCTATAAATAAAGGCTTGGTTAGGAAACCAAAAGTGGTAAAGCTATGTTACGACCGCTAAAGAGTGGCCGGTATACTCACCGTTTTTAGCGGCAGCGCTTTGTTGGAAACTAAGAACAGTTACGGCAGACGAGTTGCAAAACTTATTTTTACATTTTTGTATGTTTTTTTTTTTTCGTTTTTTTTTTATATATTTTTTTTTAATAAACTCGCAAGAAAAAAATTTCAATTCAAAAATGTTATTTATTTTATAAATAATTTGATATATTTGTTAATATGTTCACCGCTTTGATAATAGCGGTGGGAAAACGGTGATGAACGAGTTTCTACCGTCATGACGGCCGTAATGTTTTGTGCCCTGCCGCCATATTATGTTACGGTGAACTTCATAGTTCCACATAATTACTTTTATATTGCAATATTTTTGACAACGTACTTTACCGCTATATAAGATGCCCCTGAAAACTATATCATGGAGAATTTCATTAAGATCGATATAAAAACTCTACCCTAATAATGCATTAAAAATCGCAGAAACTTTGGCCAATCCCGTCACACTTTTGTTACTATAATTAGCAATGTATACACACTTAGAGTACAATCGTATTAGGCAGAAGTGTTAGACGGAGAATCATTAAAAAACATTAATCATATACAGCAGCACATTTAATTGAATGAAGTACTTAATAATAAAAGGAAATCCTTCAGGTCAAAGCAAATAAAAAATACAAAAAAAAATCGACTGCCTTGACAAGAAAAAACAATGGCTATCAGGTTTATCAGGTTGGCTAGTTAAATATTGTCGATGCGCTCGTATTACTTACTTAATATTTAGAGGATGTTGTTGTCGGGCTGTTGACAAGCCTTTCATATACATACGTACATTGTCAACAATGAAACTCATGAAGCATGAATGAAATGATCAAAACCAAGATCATGAATGAATCAATGTTCTATTGATTTTAATGGTCATGCGATAACAAATAAATATGTACACTTTAATCGTAAAACATGTAGCAATTTGTAACTTGTTGTAGCACCAACAAAAAAAAAAAAAAAAAAAACTTAATAATTTCCGACTAGACTTAAAGCGCAATGAATGGGCAAGAAGCATAAACTACGACGACCAGCAATGTTTACTAGTATCATGAAGGCCGCGGCACAATTACATTTTTTATATAAATGAGTTTAACACAAGCTTATGCATTCCAATAACATCGCCACAATCAACCAAGATGTTGCGTTTGTAAATATGAAGGAACTTCAGACTTGGCAATTTAACTTTATTTCGCCTTGTTCGCCTGTTATAAACATTCTCCCTATACAACAAAATTACTTGCTAACACATTTTGTGTCGTATTCGATTGTTATATTGCAGTGTTTAATTGCGAAAAATGTTAGAAAATTTACCAACCAGTTGGAAAAATAATTTCACTTGCAAAGTGTGCCAACACCCTTAGCCAAAGCAAATGTCAAATTCTTGTTCTTATGACTTGAAGCCCCGACACATAAGGATATTTTCATATAGATGAGTTTAACACATGCTTATGCATTATGAGTAGATTGTATGTATTTTTATGGAGAATGGTAGAATGAGCGACACTAACGCCATCTGATATTGAAAAGTAGCCAACTCCCCAATTTTGTTCCAAGCAAATCATAAGAAGAAGAATTTGACATTTGCTTTGGCTAAGGGTGTTGGCACACTTTGCAAGTGAAATTATTTTTCCCACTGGTTGGTAAATTTTCTAACAATTTTCACAATTAAAAACTGCAATATAACAATCGAATACGACACAAAATATGTTAGCAAGTATTTTTGTTGTATAGGCAGAATGTTTACAACAGTGCTTCGCGAAATTTTGTATGTGAATGGACAAGGCGTAATAAACTTCAATTGCCAAGTCTGAAGTGCCTTCATATTTACAAACGCAACATCTTGGTTGATTGTGGCGGTGTTATTGGAATGCATAAGCTTGTGTTAAACCCATCTATATGAAAAATGTCATTGTGTCACCGCCATTGCTTGCAACAAAATTTGGGAGTTGGCCACTTTTCCATATCAGATGGCGCTAGTGTCGCTCATTCTACCATTCTCCACAAAAATACGTGCATTCTACTAATAATGCATAAGCTTGTATTAAACTCATCTATATGAAAAACTGCTTTTGTGACAGAGCTATAAGTACATGAGTATGACTGTACGCCTGGGAAAACATCGCTGACGACTTCCGCGTTAATTCAATAAGCATGCCACTAAGAAATGCGTTGATGCCTATGAATAAATATATACTCTTTTTTTTACTTTTTGCCAGTGTAACAACAAACACATAAATATGTATTTAAAACTTATATTTTGACATATTAGTTGTCATGGATGCGCTTATAAAAAATGTAATTTTTCTTTAATCAAGTATGTATTCTTATACAAATGTAGCCTTCGATTTTTTTTAGAAAACTTAACCAAGGCAATCTTTAGTGGTGCTCCCTTACAATCGTTGAATAGTGAATTACAAGATAAGTTCGAAACTCTGCTAAAGTGGTAATCAAAATTGAAACTGTGGCTGTGTTGGTAAGAGTACAATCATCCTCGTGGTAGTGGTTTAGTCGTTGACCAACGAGTAACGGGTCAAGACGCATGCACGGGTAATGATTTCACTAGCCGACGATCTCTGTTCTAATAAGAGGTACTTATATATATAGGTATATATATATCTGTTCAGAAACTGAAATATAATGACTGTAGAGAGGGTTTGGGCGGGCAGTCCAATGAACGATATTCTAAAGCCTGAGATGGTGACAGAAATGTTTTCTTCTTCCTCGCGGAGGAATAGTTTATGAAGGAGTTCGCTTCAAACACGACGCGAATGCTTCGCGGTATGACATTGCCTTTTCGGTTTCGAAGGAACACGTAATTGGCCTAACACCTTACCAACTCGCTTCTTGAGAGTGAGCGCAGGAAACATCCAAGCTCTACTGGCGCAAATAAATTGATTTCCTTGTATTCTTGTTACGCAGCACCTCTCAATAACCAAATCTATTTAATAACAGATGTCGCTCGCCTTATAATGTCGTTAGCAGTCTCAAGTGAAATCTGTGCTTTAGTTATTTCAAAGAAAAAGTTTCACTCGAAGATCGGCTTAGCTTGCATAACACGTACGCTTACAACAGTGATACACTCGAGAGTTTCGTATAGCCTCGGAAACCTATACGACGTTCGCCCACATATTGTGTGAGCGCAGCGACAGAGATTCAGTAGAAGTAGCAGTCAGTTAGTTTTAGCTTTTACTGGCTTGTACTTCAGGCCATAGTACAGGTCTACAAGTAGGATATGTAGCAGCACGCACATACACAGCCACTCTCACCTGATAAAGTGCTTGTTCTTGTTCGTTTCTTTTGTGGATGCTATTTGGCACTGTTTTACTCCTTAGGTCCAAGAATAATGTAGTAGAAAACTGCGTAGTAGAAAACTGCGTACAATTTTTATTGTTATATTACAAAGAAATATCCTTATTTACTTTCAAACGAGCACTTAATTATATCTCTCATTAAAATCCATATGTTTTGGACAATTTTAATTAACAAATTGCGATACTTTATTACCGGGGACGATTGCTAAAACACGACCAAAACCGTCGGGAGAGGTATTAATAGACGCGTTTTTGCCTCACTTCCAAAAATTCGAATGCTTTTTCTCTTTGGACTATTGATAACAGGACAAAACGCGTCTTTTCGTTTCTCTTTCCACATTTTTGGACGGGTTGTTGCAGTCGACCTCGGTTTTCGCGGAGAACTTTTGAACGGATAGAAAAACTTAGCACCCGTGTTTGTATTCTTAATGCTGGAATAACTACGTGCTCTCAGATACCCCAATTCAAGACTTTTGTATAATTTTCTGTAGGATCCATATAGGTACACTAAATTTTCATACTAAATTCGTTCAAAAAAATTTACCATCACAGCACAGATATTCCGGTCCTTTTTTTGTTTCCCTGCGTTGTTTTCCACGACAGCAACCCCGGTAATTTTGACACTTCGTTCAGTGTCAAACGCATGTTCCACGCAGGTTCCATTGGGTTCCATGCTAGTTTGACACTGACCGAAGTGTCAAACTGCAATGTGTTATAAAGAGAAAGGAATTGTTTCCTTCTCATACATATCATACTTGTAAACCTGTACTATGCTTCGGGCAGTAAACACCTTATGAGTAATTCTATGCTGTAACATTCTCGATGTAAACACATACATAATACTACAACAAAAGTAGCTTTTATGTTCGAAGCTTTGTCGGCGTTGTGCACCACTGGCTTACAACTATTATCAAGCCGAAATTTTTATAATTTTTCTCAACTTTACATTCAATTCATAGCAAATTGTATACTTACTTATTTTCCGTATTATGTGCTTTGATTGCTTATTTTTTTAATTTTTTTTATTAGTCATAGACCATCTTCAGCGATTAGTTACATAATAAACAGAAATGAACAAAGGCAAAGGCGCTTAACTAACATAATTATATGGCATCCTTCAAATTCAATTTTCACTTAAATCTGTTTATTTTATTGTCGATTTTGCTTGCTATGACTCTTTTGAAATAAGTTTTATTTGCTTACTATAGAAAACGCTTCAGCGAGTGCAAGCCAAAAACAAAATCGTCGCTTTCAATATTTCCAGACAAAAGAAGGTTACACAAAATAATAAAATCTGCTCTCTTTTTCGTATAATTTTAGCGGCTTTTCTGTCACCTGGCCAAGTGATGAATTAGAAAGTGAAGGCGCTAAGGTTTGAAGCTTTTTTTAAATATCAAAATGTTGTTTGTTTAGAAGTTTAAAGTGGCACGACAAATTAATTTTCCACAATAACCGCTGTATCCACATCATAGGAAAACGCTCAAGAAAAATTTAATATATCATTAGCTTAATGTGAAAATGTGCCAAGTCACTTTTTACGAATTTTACAGGAGACGAAAAAAGTGAATAATTTTTGAAATAACCCTTTTTTCAAAACTGTGAATGAGGATACCTTAGTTGCAATACTTTTGAGTGTAGAACCTTTGAAAAAGATAAATAAAAATCATGTATGCTAACCCAGCAGCTATTTTATGACTTAGCACAATTTCCTCACTCAAAACAAATTTTTTCTCCTGACTTAGCACTTTTTACTCAGTATGTTTCCCCATCACTCCTCCCCTTTAATGATTGAAATATAACACTAAAACTATATATTTCACAAAAAAACCTATTTATTTGTCAAACTATTTCTAACTATTGGCGGCCACCGTGGTGTGATGGTAGCGTGCTCCGCCTACCACACCGTATGCGCTGGGTTCACACCCCGGGCAAAGCAACATCAAAATTTTAGAAATAAGGTTTTTCAATTAGAAGAAAATTTTTCTAAGCGGGGTCGCAACTCGGCAGTGTTTGGCAAGCACTCCGAGTGTATTTCTGCCATGAAAAGCTCTCGATGAAAACTCATCTGCCTCGCAGATGCCGTTCGGAGTCGGCATAAAACAAGTAGGTCCTGTCCCGCCAATTTGTAGGAAAAATTAAAAAAAGGAGCACGACGTAAATTGGAAGAGAAGCTCGACCTAAAATCTCTTCGGAGGTTATCGCGCCGTACATTTATTTATTTATTTTATTTCTAACGGTGCTGATCTGGACTCTTTAGCCGGGTGGTGCGCAGACAATAACTTATTTTTAAATTCAAACAAATGCTGTGTTGTGTCGTATTCCATAAAGACAACTTCCACATACTTTATCTACAAACTAAATCTCTTAATCGTTGCCAAGAGAGTAAGGACTTGGGTGTAATATTTGACTCCAAACTCTCTTTTTCTAGTCACATTGATTTCGTTGTTTCAAAATTTGTTGCAATGTTTGGGTTCAGTAGACGTAACACCAGTGACTTTAAGGACCCTATGACATTGAAGGCACTTTATATATCCTTGGTTAGAAGTGGTATTGAATATTGCTAAATAATATGGAATCCTTTCTATGAATATAACTCCTATAAAATTGAGAAAGTTCCAAAAATGTTTACAAAATTGCTTTACGTATTCTTCACTGGCCAGACGGCCTCCCATCATATACCAGCAGTAACAAATTGCTTGGTCTTCAGGCTTTGCATGACAGAAGAACTTTTATCTCACTCATGCTTGCCTATAATGTAATAAACTTTAGCACGAATTGCTCTGATTTATCTAATTTGTTCATTCCATATATTCCACTGCGTGATCTTCGGCATAAAAGATTATTTATCGAAGATAACTCATAAAAGGAATTATGCTATGAATGAACCTATAACTAGAACTATAGATCAAGCAAATCGATTCAGTAGTGTTATTAATTTTAATAACAGCTTATATAAGTTTAAGCTTGAATTTTCTATTTTTAACTAGTCTGTAAGAAAGCATGTAGTTATCGACATGTAAGAATTGAAGTAGATTATGGTCAGCGCAAAGCATTTATCATACACCACAGGCATGTCTCAATTGGGTAAATCCAATTTCAAGGGGTTGTGTTCGCAACGCTCTCAAGGGGCTGCCAGCATAATATATAGCTTCTCCAAACCAATTGTCAACTCACCTAACCGTGGCGAATCCTATTTCATTGACAGGCAAGGCTCTGGCGACTCCAAGTTCCTCATGGAACTAGGGGGTGGAGAGGGCGGTACGGCCTAGAAGGTTTAATGTGGTCATATAAATCGTTCCCGAGATGATCGAGCTAGTAGTACCTTAATAGTGTTTTGTTACCGGAACGTACCGGATCTATATCCGACAAAGGGCCATCAACATCGGTAACACTCCCCAAAGCCTTCGGAAAGTGTCTTTATGGTTAATACAACAACAACAACAAAGCATGTACTTTTAGACTGAATGAATTAAATAAATAAATAAAATGCGCGCACAAAGAAATGACTAGTAATTCAGATTGATATTATTGACAGGTTGACTTAGCACATTTTTTTCAACAGCTGACGACTTAGCACATTTACGCATCATTGCCCAAAGCACGTAAAAATGAAAAATTTAAATATTTTTTTTTTGTGATCGATGTATTTTGAATTCAGTTTTAAAACTGCATTAAAATACAAATTTTCAAAAAAAGTGACTTAGCACATTTTCACATTAAGCTAACGATATGTATATTTCTCGTGAAAAAAAGAGTAACAGCCAAGTAATTTTTACTTTTCCTTTATCTCACTGTCCTCTATGAAGCGGCGTCACTTCCCTGCAAGGCCCTAAAGTCAGATTCAATAATGCACTAGAATAAATTTATTAAAATTTAAAGAGAGTACACTACACAAGAGAAAAAAATAACATTTGTGCTCAAATAAAATTGCAAATTTCATCCAAAAATCTCAAAAATATAGTCACTGTTATCCCTTCTATTTAACCGACTGTGTACTTACAGGGTCGTTGCTTTAAAAAAACGGGACACATAAATATTCCATGGCGAAACCATGGGAGCCCCCAGTGCGCGTTTACTAAAAACTCTAGAAAAAGTTAGCAGAGAGCATATTAATTTTCTTAAAAGGTGCGTACTACCTGACAAGCGAAATTCCTTTTGAACATTTCTTGAGCGTTTTTATTTTTTGTATGGATAGTTTTCATTTCTTGCGATGTGGTTACTGTACTATAAGAAAACTTGTAATGATTGGGAGTAAGAACTTGTGGCTTAGATATTTTTGCTAGAGGCTTTACTTTTTCGTGCATCGAAAAACCAGGGTTTTTGATTTCAAACATAGACTGCGTCTTTAGAATACTTCACAAGGCGGTTGAGAATTCAAATAAAGTAAAGGTCTATGGCATAGCATAATGAAGCATTTAGGACAAAGTCATAGACCGTACCCCAACGGGTTAAGAGCCTTACAATATATCCGCGAGTGGCATGCCTGTCGCAAGAGGCGACTAAAATACTCAAATGATTCAAAGGGGTTGTGTAGCGCAATCCTTTTATGGGGTTGCCAGTGCAATTTATAGCTTTTCCACCCCAATTGTCAGCCTTACCTACCCGTGACGAATCCTATTTGTTTAGCAGCCGCGGCTCTGGCGACCCCAAGTTCACGAATCTAGTGGATGGGGAGCGGGCTGGCCTAGAAGATTCCATGTGTTTATATTAAATCATTCCCAAGATGGTCGGGCTAGGAACTAAATGGTGCTTGTTACCGGAACGTACGGGATCTATATCCGGCAAAGGACCATTAACATCGACAAAACCCTAAAAAAACCGTCGGGGAGTGTCCTTGTCGCTACAACAGCAACACCAACAAGTCCTAGGCCAGGTAACGTAAAAAAATAAAATAAATAAATAAAAAATCAAGAGTTTTCCCAAACCCGAATCACCATTCGCTGCTGTTAGACATCGTCCAAAATCCTCCGCCGCTTAAAACTTGAAAACGACACGTCTAAATTGAATACTTGTGGGTTTGTTTATAACGTCTACGGGTATATTTTTGATATCAAGAAAAGTCGGGAATATTACGCGGTGTAGAACCTCTTATAAAAACACAGTTTTTCAAGTTGAATGCAGGGTCAATAAAGACTTCACATTGACTGAATGTGTCCATAGTGTTACCAGAACTTGTTTGACGACGAACTTGTTGAACGAAAGAACCCCAATTAGGTACCAACACTTATTGAATAACTCCGTCCTTTTGGAAAATACTAGAAAGCCTAGTTTAATTGCTGGCACGAGATGTGGCAACTATGTCGCCCTTAGCAGCTGGTGCCTTGACCTCGCGAGCGCAGGACTCGAACACAGTACGTGCTCAACCGTTTCTTCCTGCAGCTCACACTTCCTACATCTGCTTTTACTGACAAGGCCTTACTCATAAGCATGTAACGCCAGTTACAGTGTCCAGATAGTATGCCCATCGTGAGCCTTAAGCCTTATCTCTAAAGAGAACGCGAGTCTTAGTATTCAAAAATTTAATTACGACATTCTAACCTATTTTGATTAGAGATGCGCATTAAATCTATCAATATTTTAATAGAGCTATCAAACTACTATAAAACAATCGTAGCCCTTGAATGTATTGGAACATCGAACGAATGGAAATTTTGTTTTTTTTAATTCATTTGCATGCAAGGTCATAATAGAATAGGATAACATCTCCTGGAACCGCTACAAAAAAAAATATATATAAAAAACACTTGGCGCGATTTTCCTCATTCCCTCGTTATGCTAAAAAATACGTACCAAAATCAGATCAAACTGATTTCGGAAATTTATCAAAAACAATCCCAAAATCCTACCGAATATATCCCGTATGATTCCCAAAAAGTGCCCATAATCCAAATAACATTCCAACTGATTCCGGGAATTCCCATCACTGAATGCATAAGCAACTGTTTTACCGCTAGTATAATTTTGTCTCCTCTTTCACTACTTTTCGAACGCACTATGACCAACCCTAATACGAGGCCACTTTCGGATGCAGCTGCTCAATCGCTCTAATGAAAACGCGTTTCATATCTATGCCGTTTTATTTCCTATCTACCACCAGCAAGAGCGAGTTTATTAGAGATCGCGCTTGAATTCATATTTGCATTCACATTTGTATTTGTATGTATATTTTTAGGGCGCTATTCAAGACCGGAAGTAGTGGTGGTTGTTGTTAGTGGCGCTTTTTCTGTTGTGCTATGTCTTGCCACTTACGTTTTCTACTTCTTCCTTACCTTTCGAAGATTGAACACTTATTTCACATCCTTGTTTTTTTTTGCTTTTGCGTGCTCTCCTTAAGGCTTTTAGGAAACCGGATGCGTTCTTAATATTCATCCCGGTTTACATACGTATGTTCATATGGCGGAATAAGTATATTATTATAAGTTGGTTGTTTATAGATAAGTAGTTATGCACGTATGTATGTTTGAAGCTATTCTTACGTCCCCCAGACAAGATTGTGATTTTTAACAGCGGTTCCCTTTTCCCTTTTTTTTTATTTTTCCCTCTCCCCTATTTGCACATGGATTGTATTCACTTCGATCGCCTGACTGAACTCAGTCTCGATTTCATATGTTTTTGCTTTAGTATTTATGTAGTACCTTTTGCTTTCAGGCGTTAGTGGTATTGAATTTAATTTTTAAGCGTGTCTAAGTCCAGGTTTAATGCCCCCTCTTTTTTCTGAAATCTGTCGAGTTATCAACCGTATATATATGTGTGTGTGTCTGACTCCCTCTTTTAATCAATCCCTTTTGCAAAGTGAAGTAAGTATATACATATGTACTTATGTGTTATCAACTCATATTTGAGGTTATCAGCTATCGTCTTCCTTCTCTTACTTAACAAGTAGTCTTTAGTTTGACTTTTTCGGGGTTTTACTTTTTTGCCAGGCATACTCAGTCAATAGCTTAGTTGGCGCTTTTTTTCGAATATAACTACGGCTTCCCTTGAACTACCCAAACCGACAGTTGCACACTACATAACGACTAACTCCGAACTGGTGCGAATTGGTTGCAGAGTGGGACAGTTGGCAGACACACTTCTACCAACAGCGTTTAAATATGAGCTATACATTTAGTACCAACTCTTTCTGCAATAGTTCTGCGCTAACTTGAAACTAGTACGATTCACTGCAGAGACGTTTCGACGCAATGAAAGGTTGTTAATTTGAGAGCGTAATCGCTAGGCTTGCGTCAGTTGAGCCCATCTCAGTTCTGGTGGGTTGGCAATTAAATTAACGAGACTGTTAGCGCGCTAACTCGCATTGGCTGCCTTTTTTGTTTCATAAAAATTAAGCGCTGTTTAATTATCGTTTAGCATCAAAACACTTTTGGTTGTTTTATTGGTTGCTGTGCTGTGCCCAAGTAGCCTCTAGGCGAAATTTTTATGCACATTCTTCTGGAACCAATTGCATAATATCTTCTGTGTGTATAGATCAATAAACCTTTGGACGTCATTTATGAATCATCTTGACTCTTAGGTCGGAAAGCACAAAACTGCCTTGAGTTCGGAGACTGGATACTCGTAGAGGAAATGCGTGACTGCCTCCTTGCAACCGTTCACCCTACCGCTCCTGCAGCTGTTGTTGAAGGCGATTCTCATTCTCATCGCGTATGGGCCAAATGCTCAGTGTCCTGTAATGTCGGATGTGATGCTGAATATCTTTTTCCTAGACATATTCAGTAGAGACTCTGTTCTTCTCAAGTTGTGGTCTGGCCATATTTGCCTGGTGATTTTGCAGATGGCTGTATAGTACCAATTGCGGATTGCGGTTATCTTGAGATTAATAAGAACGTCACTCCTTATTAACGGAATTGGCCGGTGTCTCATAGGTGTCTAACGGTGCACCAGCCATTGCCAGTTCATCCGCTTTTTCATGGCCGTCAATGTTCCTGTGGTACTCAGGTGATTGGGTGCAATGTTTGCTGCTTCGCGTTTCGCCCTCTTACAGTTTTCGATGGACTAACAGAACGTATATGGTGAATCTAGCGCTTTGAGCTCTGCTTGGCTGTCGAGTATATGTGTATCTCACCGTCGCAATGTATGCTTTGCGAGATGGTGCTGTAAGTCTTCTGAAATTGTTTTACTTCGCTTGGTTCTGTTAAGTTAAATTTGCCGCTGGACACTCCTCTATATATTGAATTTTATTGAATTTTCTCTTTCCTCTGCTCTTTGAAACTCCTTAGACTTTGCTAAAACTGCGTTCGCTATGTTGCTTACTTGTATGTGTGATTGTTATATAGTAAATATATTTATTTTTGGAAATTTAAACATCTGCCGTTTTCATTTACTTTATACAGCTTAGTCCGATATTTTTTTTCCTTTTTGTTTGTCCGCAGTTGCATTTTGAATTCACCTTCATTTGGGATTTCATCCCTCTATTTTTACGTTACTTGCGTAGTAAATTATTAGGGTGTGTGTGCTTGTTTTATTACAGTTGTTTATATTGGGGCGCCAAAGCAAGCGATTATATACCTTTCATAAATGAAATGTCCTAACAACAAAATATTGAAATAGTATATCATAAATTTGGACGCTACTTAATGCTAGCTGCACAATAAACTAGATCAAAGGAGCATGCAAGCACCTTATAGCTGCATTGAAGGACACTCTAAAAATATCCGTTATCTGGGTTTCGGGTCATAGGGGATTCGCAGGAATTGAGATGGTGGATGAGCTGACCCTTGGGGGTTCAGCGGAAGACTATGAAAGAATAACCAGCGTCAAGTTAGGCATACCTTTAGAGACAGCCAATAGGAAAATCCAGAATTATTATATGTACAAAGCTCAGCAAAAGTGGGGGGGGGGGGGGGGGGGCACTGCGAGCTGTGCAATTTCAAGAGCAAATTCAAGAACATGGCCCGACTACAATGACACAAGGATAATGAGTGTACGGTATAGATCTAGAGCAGTGTAGCAAAACGCCAACAGAGCTTCGAATACATATGCAATTTTTTTTTTAGTAGTATGTGTTTACATGCAGAACGTTTGAGCATAGAACTGACGCATGCGATGTTTAATGCTTGAAATACAAGCTAAAACTGATTGACTGCTTGCTCTACTGAATCTCTGTCGGTGCGCTCATACGACATTTAGGAGGATGCCGAAGCTCTCGTGCATCTAGAGCCGACACCAGTCATTGCGCATGCATGCGGAAAAGATGTGTATTCCGAATAATGGCAACTGCAGAAGTTGTAAAGACGTTACTTCCAAAGAGACTGCTAAGCACTCCCTGTCTAAATCCCGGGATCTAGCTTGAAAACGTCTGAGATCCTTCGGAAGCCCCTTTCTGCAAATCTAGAAATAGGCCTTCCAAATATTTTTGATTTTATAAACAGCTCTGGCTGGTTGTAGGTCATATCCGATGGAACAGTTAGTCGGTACAGACGATTTTCATCGCATCAAAACGGCTTTTCATTAGCTACTTGGTCGACCTGGGTTGCAGTCATTATACCTACATATCTACGTTTTCCGAGTTTCTTTCTAAAAAAAAAGTCAGTCAGATTACAATGTTGTCGTTTTCCTGAAAGGTATAAATAAGGCTTTCGTCAAAGACGTAGACAGTTCAGTTCATACCTTTTTATAATCTTATTTCCCTCCTGAGTTCCTGCAGCGTATAAATGCATTTTCTACGCTGTTGCGCCTTTTTTAGAGTTCTTTTTGTGCAAGAATTAAGGGGTTGTTAATTTGAACTCTCTCAAACTCTTGCCAAGTATATACTCATATGCACTTACTCATGCTTGAAGAGTTTGGAGTGTTAATATTTTGAAGTTTGAGTTTTAAGATTATGAGTAAAATGTAATGGAGCATAATTTGCTGAGTGAAAATAAAACGAGGCATGAGGGGACTGAGTGAAAAAATTAAATCCAATGAGCTGAGTTTAAATATGCGTATGAATGAATAACACATATGAGTTAAATTAGATAGTTGTATTTTAGTAAATTGCATTGATATGGACGTAAGTTAAAAAGGAATGGTTGAAAATTCGTACAATTATGGTTCTAATCCGGCATGTAGAGCTCTATAGTGAATTGACCTAGCAAACTCAGCCGACAACGCAGAGAATTTTTGGTTTTCTCAAAATATCCAATCTACAAAGTGCTGTAATCTAAGAAAATTACGTATTACATTTCGTTTTGAGAACCACATTTTTTCTAAATTGATACCGAGGTTATCTTAGAACAGGAAATGTATCTTGTTCAAGACGAAAACTTAAGTACCGTATCGAACCTGTGGGTAGGAATGCGAGAACCTCACTTGAGTCCAAGTACCTCAATAGAATTAAACTGTAAAAGGGAACAAATTAGACAATTTTAGCATGATATATATCACTCCAGAAGAATACCTAGTAACGAGCCTGGAGCAGTCACTTCCGATCATTCATTGCTAAGAGAAGAAGACCACTCTATCACTGGTCGGGAGAAGGCGAAAAGGGAATCAATTGAACCTACACGTTTAGAAATTTGAGCATTAATATCAAACCATTCGTCGATTTAAGTAATTTTTGAAACTTTTTTCACATACCTTTAAAATTTTCAATTTATTACTCTATTTTCAAATTCAGTTTAAAGTTGTAAGCTTAACTAAACGATTATTTTAAAATCTAAATTTAAAAAACATCAAACAGCTTAAATAATATTTAAACAAAATAAAAAAATAAAAAGTCCATAAATACAAACATGTATACAATTTTGGTTTTAAAACAAATCCCAAAAGTTTAAACTTGTTGGGTATCTAAAAACAAAAAAATCATTTGTGACAAGTACAGCAAGTCACATATTTTTCCCCAATATTTTGTTATATACAGCGCACGCTCGATAACGTGAACGCTCTAAAGAACACCCCAAAACGTGAACAGGCATTTTTTGTGCATTGACTACTCTAAAACGTGAACAAACCCAAAAAGCTCTATAACATGAACAATAAACGTTACAATTATTTGAATGTAGTTTACATTGATCTCGAGTAATTCTGAAATTGGGGAAATTATTAAATAGGCATTTTATTCGTAATTGCATGTAAGGAGTAAAATATTTCAGTTTCGTCTTATGTTTTCTGGTGAAAATTAGTTCTAAAAAACCCGTGTGCTTGACATTAAAACAAAAGGCTGAAATTCTCAGCTTTTTAGTTTTTAGATTTTAGCAAAGAAATATAATGGTGCTAAATCAACAATTTGTAATATTAAAGCGAAAAAGCAAGTGATTTTAAAATGCGTAAACAACACGTATTGTGGACCTGGAAATAGAAAAACACTGCGTTCTTCAGAGTTGCCCAAAATGGAGAGAGCTCTTTATCGTTGGTTTATCCGAATGCGAGATAAAAACTGGCCAGTAAGTGCTCTAATGTTGAAAGAAAAGGCAAAAACACTTCATGCAAAATTTAAGGAAAATGAGCAAACTTCTTCGCTAGTGATGGATGGCTCCAAGGATTCAAGAAGAGGTACGGTATTCATCTTCTTAAAATATCAGGAGAAAAACTGTCTTCGCAATCTCAGCTAGTGGATCCGTTTAAAGAAAAACGTAAAGCTAAAATGGCCGAATTAGAGTTGTGCAACGATCAGTTATATAATGCTGATGAGTCGGGGTTATTCTGGAGACTTTTGCCAGAGAAAACGTACACGTCAAGTTTGGAGAAGAGAGCCCCAAGGGTAAAGTCCGAGAAGTAGCGAATCACGTTTTTATGCTGTTCAGACGCCACTGGATCCCGCAAGCTTAACTTTTGGTATTTGGAAAGGCGAAGAATCCACGCTGCTTTAAAATCTTTCAGTTTCCCACCGACTATAAGAGCTCGAAATCCGCCTTGATGACGTCGGCTATTTTCAAACAATGGTTTCATGAGTCATTTGTTTCACAGGTGAATATTCATTTTAAGTTTTGTCCGATTTTTAAGGTTACATCGTTTTTAAAGGCGAAAGCCTTACCAATTAAAGCTCTCCTCCTAATCGACAACGCTCCTGCTCACCCAAATGAAGCTGAACTGACAACGGAGAATGGGCAAATTTCGGCAATGTTTATGCCACCACCCTCATTCAACCGATGGATCAGAATGCAATAAAAATCACTAAGTTGCATTACAGAAACAGCCTTCTAGCTTCAATAGCAGCGACAAAGACTGATTTGCTCGAGTCGTTGAAAAAAATAACTTAAAAGCAGCTATACATCTTCTGGATGCGGCTTGGTTTCGTGTTGGTGAAGCAACATTAGCTAAGTGCTGGAACAGTATTTTAAATTTTGCTGTAAACAATGATGATCCCAAAGATAATTTTCCGTTGGCGGTTTTAAAAGAAAAATTGGAAGCTGAACTTCGCACCTTAATGAGCAGCACCGTCGATCTCCTTAGTAGTTTAAATCCTGAGGTTCGTTCGTGTTCGCAGATTGTATGTTCCAAGATATGTACTATGTGCAATGTGAAAGAGTTTTTTTGAATTGTACAGTTTTACACTTAACGAAGTGATATTAAAACTAATTTTGGAGTCACACGCCGAACCTCGTAGTTTCAAGTCCCAGCCGACGCAACATCAAACAATTTTTTGTTTAGTATTATTATAACTTAAATTCTATAGAAAAAAAATATTCAAAAATTTTAAAAGTATAATATGTATGTTATTTTATAAATAATAACAAATATTTGACAAATTGTTCACCGCTTTGAGTATAGCAGTGAGAAAAACGTTGTTGAACTTGTACCGAGTTTGTACCGTCCGTAACATTTATTGCTGCTATATTACGTCACGATGAACTTCGCAGTCTTCTTAGTTTCCACATAATTAGATTTACATTGCAATATTTTTGACAACGTACTCTACCGCTACATAACGGCCGCTATATATCGGCACCGCTTTCGAGAAAATCAAGCTTTTAAAAAATTTTAATTTCACTGGAGCATATGGGATAGGCTATTTTTAGCGTGTTCTGTGCATACATATGGTACAGCTCAGTAGGTACAGCATGCGACTCTGATTCGGACAACGTGACTCGAAACCTTGCGACGGACCTCACAATTCGTCTTATTTTTTGTTTTTTAACTGCTTGTGTATACTTCTCTGGCTTGAAATTAAAACAAGCTCTGCTCACTCGTTTTTCGAAAACCGGTATACATATTCTAAACTTTCATTTTTTAACTGCTTTAGCGTTTTCTACCGCGAGATGCAGGATTGATCTGTCTAAGATTTGCTAAATCTAAATTAGTTTGCGCATATCTTTGGCTTCGTAAAGGTACAGCCACTGAATGTTAGTAGCCACCCGAACATGGTATTTCGTTGGGTTGGAGAAAGACAACACTATTGTGACGTGCTTGCAGATCCTCAGGCGCTCTATCTACTACTAATCATAAACAGATTGTTACATTGGAACTGACATACACATGTTGTGTAAATTTTAACGTGCAAATAAAAACAAAAATCGTGAAAAAAAAATTATTTAAGTTCGACAACAGCACGCCAAACAAATGACGATTGCGGTTAGAAATATTTCAACAGCAGTTGTCATTTTTTCTGTCAGACTATAAGCTCCACATTGCAGAAAATGATGATGACAGAAGCCGCAAATCTATATTTTGGAGGGTTGGTTACGATTAGCAAAAAAAAAGACCGATTGTGGCTTAAAAATGAGCCAACTATTTTAAGGTCACATAATACTTACATATATACATGCAAACATATGTATGTATAATACATACACCTGCATAACTATCCAAACGCAGCTTTGGCGGTGCATGCTGAAGTTGCTATATTTAAACGATATATGTATGATATATACAAAGTGACGAAAATATGCAAAAATAATAAAATTTAAAAAAGGGGATTAAAATTAGCAACAGTTGACCCTGAATTCCACAGAGCGAACTAAGAAGTCAAAATTACAAAAAAAAAAAAAAAAGCGCGACTGACAGACGGGACAAGCAAACGACATAGCGCAACATAAGGCAACTGCAAAATAGCAATGCCGGTATGTAAAGAAATGAGCCAGACAAAAAAAATGTGAATTTAAATCAACCGCAACCGACGACATAAGGACGATCCGGACGCGTGCCACTTGCGCACACAACAAAAACAAAAATATGAAAATAGAATAAAAAAACAACAACAATAATGAGTTCAACAATCAGCTACCCTTCTGAATGTATAAATAGCCAAAAGTAGGGATAAACTCGTACAGACGTGCAGCCTTACAAGAAAATTAACATACCAATACACCAAGCACACACAAAACGTCGCATACGCATGCGCACAATTAAAAAAAAAACAAAAAAGAACCAAGCCCATCAATCCAACTTCTATATAATTTTGGAAAAGCAAAAAGTCTGTTGATTTAAAGAGGCGCAGGAAATGGCATCTGCTCGTTATAAATATACATATATAAGCATGTGAACTGGTTTAGTTGAGCAAGGATAACTTCGCAGGCGTTTTGAATGTGAAATACAAAAATAAAAGCAGAAGGAGAAATGGATCAAATAGGCTGCAACGTTGATTGTAAGTTATGTTTATATTCGAAGAATTGTAAAATCGGCATGCGCCAGCTGCTTCGTAAGTGGAAAAGGACTTGTGATCACTATGTACATACTAGATAAATATCTAACATACAACTGTACCTTGTATGTATGTAGTTGCAATTATGTGTGTACATATGTATTCATACCATTCGAAAACTGTATAAAATACGAATGGCATGCGCTATCTGCAATAAAAAGACATTGTAGCATACTTCGACATAAGTGTTGATAACTTTAATGTGGACATGTACATATATAAGAGTGGCTGCTTCATGTTTTTGTTGTTGCATGATTATTTACTAACAGCCTAGTGATGTCAACATTCCCCACACTATGTTTTTTAATCCAACTTGTGTGGAATAATTTTAGACTCTTTCAACAGAACTTTGATTAGTGACATTGGACTTTAAAGCAGGAACGGAAAATAATTATTTTTTTTCCGGAGTCGAAAAAGTCCTGGTCAAAAAATTGTCCTAGGTGAAAATGTTTGAGTTCCCAGGTATCCCTATAGCAATATCATGTCGAATCATGAATCCTTTTTATTTTTCGAACTTTTTCCATAAAAGTCCACATATAAAGGTAAAATCTGTATTTTTATTTTTTGAGTCCGATAGAACTAGTTAAACTCGGATTTTTAAAAATAAAAGTTAAATCTGGCCTTTTATTTTTTAATGCCAAAATAAAAGTCCCGATTGATAACAAAGAAACGGCTTATCCGAAAAAAAAAAATTTTTAATTCGGTTAAGCAGTTTCTTTGTTATCAAGCGGGACTTTTATTTTGGCCTTAAAAAATAAAAGTCCGGATTTAACTTTTATTTCCGGACTTTTATTTTTAAAAGTCCGAGTTTAACTAGTTCTATCGGACTCAAAAAATAAAAATTCGAAAATAATTTTTATCTTGATCCAAATATATTTAAAGTCCAAAATTAATAGTTTTGCAAGGAATTATATTATAAAAGGAATAACAGTTTCAGCCCCTGCTTTAAAGCTGTGCTAATAAACAATGCTTGCGCCGTTCACTATTATATCAATATTATTTTATATGTATTTAATTAGCGAGACAAGCTCATATTGCTTTATACAATTTTGTTTGTTGTTATATGTACCTTATTGTGTATAAAATGAAAAGCAAAAAAAAGGTAATACCGAAAGAAAAATTATTTTTTTTTTTTTTGATCCTTCGAAATACAGCCGAAAAGGTTTTTTCGCTGTAACTTGGTTATTTGACGTCCGATTTTTAAAAGTGATATGTCATTATTTTGGCCGTGAGAAGCTTCACATTTCCGTTTAATGTCCTTTTAAGCTATGAAGTCGTTTTCACATGATTAGGTCAGCTAACAAAATTTTACCCCCCTAATGTATGCTTTTTTCCTTACCAAACGAAAGTACTTAAAAATTCAAGAAAATGTTGCTTTGAAACCATATTACTAAAGTAATAAACAAAGAAGTTATAGCAATTTCAATATTTATTGCAACTGTTATTTTACCTGATTCTTATTATACTTAGACCTGAAACTCATGATATTTTTGGAGGAAAAATTGCAGGGTTTGCATTAAAAAGTTAATAAAGATACGCCTCATATCATGAATAGGGGAAGTCAAAGTAAATAAGTGAGTCAAACCTGTTGTTTCGTATTTATAATAATAACGCTATGCGACAAAATCAACTTTTTTTCTGGGTATTGGATAAAACCCACTTTTTTGTAGAGATTGAGGCTTAAGTAAACAAAGTACCATCTCCGTTTTTCGAACTTAGCCTCCAAAAAATAGATATCGGCTTACGAATTTCGAGTTCGAAATTCTACATTTCGAATTTTAATTTTTTTGTTAACGCGTTCAGCAAATTGTAAAAAAAGTAAAAATGTGGGCGTGGTCCGCTCTTTTCCCTTATTTGAAGGGCTGAATTCTTTTTTTGAGAAATTTAGTATAACAGCTGTTATACGAGGTAAAGAGTCAGGCTCTGACTTCTGAATACAATCAGACTCTGACTTCTGACTTTTCACCTTTACTTTTTCAATTTGAAAACGACTTCATAGCTTAAAATGACATTAAACGGAAATGTGAAGCTTCTCAAGACCAAAATAATGACATATCAATTTTAAAAATCGGACGTCAAATAACCAAGTTACAACGAAAAAACCTTTTCGGCTGTATTTCGAAGGATCAAAAAAAATTAAAAAAAAATTTCCGAAACCCTCTCAACATAATCTTCAAATTTAGCGGCGGACATTAGCAACTTTCTTTTCGACCCAGTCTAATGAGATTGTACCCGTTTCACAAAAATACAAGTTTTCAGATGATATTTACTTTATGTATTGCAAAACGGGCCCCTTGTCTCTAATTAAGTTCACAAAAAAAATTGCTCAGAGTTAAACACTGTCACTTCCACCAATGAAAACTGTTAAAACAAGATCAACATTAGAATAACAGTGAAGGTTGTTCTGTTGATAAATCAGAAATTTCTGTGGAACCATAGTCATAAGAACAAACTAGTGAACGTCATGAATGTAAATTTCTCTTTAAAATATGTTTTTCGTTGTTGAAATCACCAATGAAATCAGTTCTCTTCACAAAAAATCAGTTAAATTGATTGAGAATCGGTAATTTTTACAGGATATTGGTGCCATGATACCAAATGTCTTCCAAATGATACCAAAAATCTTCTGTTGAAATGACATGTTCTCTTGACAAAAAACCTTTGAAATAAACATAATGTGATACATTTTATGGAATATCTATTAATTCAGGAACAACAAACCATTTGTTGATTTTAATAGCGTCATTTCTTTCGGTGTAGATATTTACCCGGCCGCTTCGACCGCTTTAACTAAGATGAGCAGCAAAACTTTATTCTATCGAACAAAGTAGCAAGGTAAATTCTATTCAACTTTAGCTGGAGTTTGAGCTCGCGCTGAAACGCTTTGGTCTCCTTGCGTCGTTTGACGCTTTAACTGCGCTATACGGGCCGATTCTGAGCGTTACCGGTAAAATAGTACCCAGAACATTATGTAACCGAAAATCGTTACCAGTTCTTTTATTCGCGATTCTGGCCAAAGTGGAAACGCTGTCATCACCGAAGAACTCACCAATGTCTGTGGTGAAATTTAAAAGTTGGGTTTCTTCGCCTTATCCATGGCGGAACGATACAAAGTGGCAGCATGCGACAGCTGAATATAAACTTTTTTATTTGATTTGATACATCAACTTCCGGCGCAGTACGATTTTGACATTCGTCCATCGAATTTACAAAAACAAAGTACATGGAATTTTTATTTATGTTTGTAGGTATGTCACCATGCTGCCACCTTGTATGGTTCCGCCATGGCTTTACCGAAAATGTGTCACTCGTAGATACGAAGTTAACGAATAAACGAGACGATGTGTATATATGTACATACATGCATAAGATTTTACATAGTTATATTGTAATTTATTCTGTAAAAGAACATAATGTAAACAAATATATAATATATAGCAAGAGGCAACACTTTTTTACTATTAACTTTACTTATTTCCGCTTACAATTCGTTATTTTTCAGTTTTGCCTTTTTCTAAACAACAGCTGTTGTGTGGTTATTTCGATGTAACCACCTACTTTTGTGGGTAAAAAATTATCCGGCTACTTTCGCGGATAGAATACCAAAAGGGTGTAAAAGTTTCCACATGATTTCGTTACCGTTGCGAAGAATGTTGTTACCACACTAGAATCGGGGCGATAAGATAACAATGAAACACCTTGCCGCTTTCTACTTTGAAACGACCGCCGCGTTTATGTAAATCCGCCTTGGCGTTTCATTGTATCTAATTCTTTATTCGACCCATTCCTATGGTACACGGTTAAAAATTTTTTTTTTAATGGACTTTGTGGCAGCGCTCTGCCCTTAAGTGGCCCAATGAAACCAGGCTAATCCTGTTCACGCGATCGATTTAGATATATATCTATGTCATAACATTTTTGGGTTTTTTTTTTTGTCGAGTCTTTGATGGGCAGCGGTTTGTCAAGCGTCGAGATCTGAGACTGCTCAGCTACAGAAGAGATATCATCAGCCAAGAGTAATGCTTAAAGAAAACAGAAGCAATCCCTTTATACATTAATTATTAAAAGTGGTGAGAACAATCTTTTTTTATAGAAAAAAGGGAGTCCGAGCTATCAAATGTGTTTGAGTGAGAGTTATAATCTTGGCATAAACACCGAAAAGGTTTATTTAGTTCGAAATTCGTTCTACGTTGTTTCATCAGGAGAGGTTTGAAGTGTCTCGAAGTCCGAGGGGTAACACAAAAGCTCACTTCATTCAGAAGGAATGGGCTTGAAATTGATCCATTTAAAAGTTTTGTCATAAATATTACACCAAGCATTTCCCTTCGACTAGCAAGAGTTGGAAGATTGATGAGCTTTAATCGATTAGTATAAGGTGGAAGATTATATAAAGAGTCCCATTGAAAATTTCTTAAAGCAAATAGTAAAAATTGTTTTTGTATTGATTCGAGAGCGTAAGTTTTTAACCAGGGTTCCGCATTCCATTTTTGGAGAACCATGTTTCAAACCATTCATCGCTTTAGGCAGATTTTCAACTTGTTTACCATAAATTGAAAACCGCTAAATTTAATACGACGTCTTTTAACTTTATTCGGTTTAAGATGTAAACTTAACGGACCAAAAAGTTCAAATTGTCAAAATTGTTTTAAATAAGCGAGTTTCTGGTCTATATACTATTTGTCCTCATTTTTCTATTGCATTTGTCTACATGTTTATTTTTCCTTGATATTTACATACATATCTTTTGCATATATTTACCTCAATCTTCAAGGTTATTATTACCTTGTTTGTAAAAACATGTATCTCTCTCCTTATTTATATTCTCGGTATTTTGTTTATCCCTACCGTCTTCATATTCATACTTGTAATCTTAATTTTTGTCATTAATTATACATATGTCATATCTTAACTGTACTTTTACATATACATATTCTTTTTGGCTTAATATGTGACATTTGTCTAAATTTCATCTTTCTCTCTCTTTCACTCTTTTCCAGTTCGCCGCTCGCCATCCTCCTGCCCCGGTCCGAACAATTTACCACCACTCCAATTTCACAGTGTTCATGGCGACAACATACGGATATCACGTGACGGAACTTTGGCCCGCCGGTTCGAGAGTTTTTGTCGTGCCATCACATTTTCAGCGCGTCCAGTTCGCATCAACGAACGGATCTGTGTACGTTTTACAGAGATTTCTAATAATTGGAATGGTGGCATACGTTTCGGCTTCACCAGCAACGACCCAGCGACATTGGAGGGTGCGCTGCCCAAATATGCATGTCCCGACTTAACAAATCGTCCAGGGTTTTGGGCTAAGGCGTTACACGAACAATATTGCGAAAAGGATAACATACTCTATTACTACGTCAATTCAGCTGGTGATGTGATATATGGCATTAATAATGTTGAAAAGGGTGTCATATTAAGCGGTATTGACACGCGTGGTCTTCTTTGGACCTTGGTTGATATCTATGGTAATTGCACAGCTATTGAATTTCTCGATGCGCGTGTCTATATGTATCAACAAAATGGTAATGGACAAATATCATCGAGTGCAACATTACCTGCCGGTGTTAATAGTACAGTAATTAATGGTGGTGGCACTTTGCCTGGGCCACAAATACCGCTAAATACACATCATCCACATCAACAGTCACGTCGCTCATTGCCTGCCGTAGAACAAGATTTAGATCGTCATGTGTTACCTTCAATGCAATCGCTAAATATTTCAATGGAACAAATGCCATACGCACAGGAGCTTGCCAATGGGCTGCCACCATTGCGTTACAATGCCAATGGACGTCTCATTCCAGTACCCTTTCACATAACTAAAGGCCGTAATGTGCGTCTCTCTTTGGATCGTTTCATAGCTTCACGCACTGAAAATGATTTCTGTCAAGGTTATGTTTTTACAGCGCGCCCCATACGCATTGGGGAAAAAGTGATTGTGCAAATACTCAAAACCGAACAAATGTATTTAGGCGCTTTAGCACTTGGCATCACTTCATGCAATCCTGCCGCCCTTCAACCCTCCGATCTGCCCAATGATTCCGATTTTCTTTTAGATCGTCCTGAATACTGGGTTGTGAGCAAAGACATTGCTTCGCAACCACAACGTGGTGATGAGATTGCCTTTTTTGTCGCACCCAACGGTGAGGTGACGATAAGTAAAAATAATGGTCCAGCTGTGGTGGTTATGCATGTCGATCACTCGCTGCAGTTGTGGGCATTCCTCGATGTTTACGGTTCAACGCAGTCGGTGCGTATGTTTCGTCAACAATTGCCCAATATGGTAAGCTATCCACAACAACCACTTTGTGCTGCACCATTAACACAACGCCTGCCACATCACAGCAATATCTCAATCGCTGCCGAATCAATGAATAGTCTGAATAGTCAAATGTCTGAATCGCGTAAAATGTTACATACTTCCGCGCTTACGGTAGCATCACACAATACTATGAATAGTTCTGTGGCAGCACTGGCTTCGATGCCATCTAATCCGACGGCAGCGTTATCCGCCCATTATAATGTACCTGCAGCAACAGTTTCGGCTGTAACGCCAGTCAGCAATACCAATGGCAATAATACGACGGCGACAGCGACTGGTCATATGATTAGTATGCCATCAAGTGGTGATCTTATACAGATTCAGCCAAATGGTGGTGGTACAGTTTTGGTTGTGAATTTGCCACCGGCCAACTCGACGCACGAACTTAATAATATAAATGGTGGTGGCTGCATCAGTGGTGTTGCTTCTTCAGCGCGGCAACCTACATCTGGTGTGTTAGCGGGTGCTTGTTCGACAATTGGAAGTAGTCAATACATTGAGGTAAGGAAGCAAGAGTTTTTGTGAATATTTGAAAGACTTATTAACATGGAAAAGATGTAGCTTCACATGACGAGTGCACGTAATAATCACGACTTTCTAAATCCAAACAAGACATAATCACGACAAGACAATATTTCCTGCAAAGAGAAACCCCGTCAGCTCTAAATACCGATAAAGTACAGCCCAGGCAAGTTTCCTCTTATACACGTATACACAGAAGGGTGAAAACGGAGAAAACTTGTTAAAATAGTGTTCATGTTTAGTGGGGATTTTTGTCGAAGGAACTTGGGAGGTAGAACGCTTGGGGAAAGGGGATGTCAGAAGGTTGAAAAAAAGAGTTCAAAAGAGAGACAAAGACAGAGAAACAGTAAAATGGAAAAGAAGAGAACTAGAAAATCAAGGTGATAAAAAAATGGGAATGAGGGAAGACCAAAAGAGCGCGGAAAAGAACGAAACAGAGGGATAAGGAAAGGGAGAGAAAAACAGTAAGATAAAAGAAACATCACTATCAAGTTATTTGAGTATGTCTCATCCGTTACATATGAATTACCAGCTTTTAAAATCTATCCTGATAATGCTAGTTGCCAAGTTTTTACATAGCCACCAACAAATTCTAATTCATCACTGTTTCTCATGTTTCTTTTATGTAGCCTGTTGCAACATTGAATGGCTGTCACTCTAATCAAGAAATGAACAAATGGAAGGACACCGTCGATCATAGTGGTGGCAATAGCAGTGCCAACGCTGAATGCACGATATGCTATGAAAATCAAATCGATTCGGTACTCTATATGTGCGGTCATATGTGCATGTGCTATGATTGCGCCATCGAACAATGGCGGGGTGTGGGTGGTGGACAATGTCCATTATGTCGTGCCGTTATACGTGATGTCATACGCACATATACCACATGAACGAGGGCCAATATTTGGTAACCGTCGCATTGATGGTGAAATGGAAACAAATCAAGGATCTATATCTACATATGCTATAAGCCAAAACTTCGTAGAAAACGGCGAGTTGATAAGAATGTTCGCTGTCGGATACAATTAATTTAAAGCGAGAGAGACAGAAGAAATGAGAGATATAGGCAAAGTAATTCCTACTTCAATTAAGTGTGTCTCCTAAACAAATCATATTTAGAAATTATAATACAATGTACTATGTACGTTTTTAAACTGAAACATGAAAGCATGAAAATCAACTAAGAATAACATTTGAATGCCGTCAATGTGCTAAAATTTAGCACAAATTTAATTATAAGTATGCACTAACTCACAGCCTTAGACAGTAGAGAAAATATACTATAATTGTATAACTGAGAACTCGCGAATTGTGTAAGCACTTTGAAAAGTGTAAGAAAGCAGAAGAAATTAAAAAATAATTTAAAAAAATGCATATTATTGTAAATTAAAATTGCCACGAAATTGATGAGAATACAACTTACTTATGATTTAACCTAAGCTACAGTGCGCTATTAAATATTGTAAAATGAAATTCTAATTTAAAGCTAAAATGCAGACTAGAATACTTTATAGACAGGAAAAAAAGTTAAAAAGAAACTCGTAAAAATTTAAAGTATTTACTCTGAAACAGAGCCACATACCTAACCAATGTAGATTTTATAATTAATAGGTACTCAGTAGGTGGCAAACGTTGAACTCATCGAACGAACGACCCGAATTGTTATCGGGTGAATAAATGTTACTAAGGCATCACTCTCTTTGAGCTATGTAATTTTTTTTTTGTTTTCAGTTTTGCTAACTATAGTGCCGACAGTTTTTTCACTTATAGTGAAGCTCTATCGATGGGAACTTTTGATTCATTATACTAATACCAACATCGATAGTTTAACAGCGACACTTTTTTAAGGTTTGTCGTATATATCCCATGCCCAGGCTGTCATGTTATTTACTTTGTATGGAATTTAATAAAAAAAATGGAGTTCTGTTTCAAGTTGATCTTTATTTGTGTATTTTGACGTATAAATCACCACCAAATATTTAGCCATGTGCCTCGATAGCCAGACTATCCATCTATGGTAGGGATGGTGATCGCACCTATTGGATGGAGGCGAAGTGCAGTTACAGTAAGAAGAAAAAGAAGAAGGGATGGTGACCTACCTTCGATAATAACGACAATGGTAACGATAGTTTGCCACCACTAGTAATTAGTTTAGTAATACGAGCAATTATATGATTACGCTAAGTAAACAATTAATATATTTCGATTGTGAAACTTTGCATGCAAAGAAAATTTTAAAGGTTTACATATTTGACAAGATTAAACGCAAGCGAAGACAGAATTTAAAAAATTGTAACAGAACAATATTCTAAATTTGTGATTTTATAAGTATAAAAATAACAAACAAACAAACAAAAAAAAGGCAAAAATATAAATTATGTGACGTTTATCGGCGTCTTATCAAAATTGTAATTAAATATTTAAAATTGTAATTAGTTATTATTAAAATCCTCTTTTCTTCACAGTATATAAGCGTTTTTAAAAAAAATGGTCGCTTTAAATCCTTCTTTTGTTTATATGTATTATACATATATACATAGTAAATACGCAAGATTTGGACTTTTTTCGCTTAAAAATTTTTATTGCCGTTATGTGATTAATTAAAAGGCTGATTGTATATGCAAATGTTTGTATGTATTTGAAAATTTTAAGTAATTGTTTAACTTTTATTTTCAATATTTGCTTTTGTTTCGCTAGAATTTTACATAAACATATTTTAAAAATTTATATTTTAGCATGTTTTTTTTTTATTGCTAAGAGGAGGCTTGTTTTTGAAGCATTTTAATTAAGTTTTATCAGCGCCTATAATGGTTAGATATGATTTTTTCTTCTTTACGAGATTTCATCTAATTTAGTGCTCTTAAATTTTATATAATTATAGAAAACTAATCAAGAAACTGCCAATTCTAAATAATATGGAGAAATGCGAAAAATTTGTATTCGTATTCAGTGATAGGTCGTTTAGGCTCAACAAGTACAAGTTTCGCGCGACGTTTTGCAGTATTACCGTCCATATCGGGAATAAAGGTTATTTCTAATCGCAAATTGAAAATTACACAGTATTGATAGTAAAAAATTTAAAAATGTAAAAGTTCGAAATAAAAACACATTTTTAATACGTCGCGTAGATAAAATCGACAGACAGAGCTGGATAGTAATGATTACTTTGGGAATTTATATACTGTCAATTCCCAATACAAGTACTTCAGAAAAGTAAATAATTCCTTTCCTACACAGCAAAGGAATTGCTGGAATTTTTTACTGCATTTACCCAGCTCAATTGACTGATAACTAGAATATCGCTTTTTCGCGGTCAACGTTTCGAAAACACCCTATCTCAGGAAAGTTTTGCAAATTTTTCTAAATGAGACTTGTTTGAAAAAACCGCTCACTTTGAGAATTCTTTTAAAGAACGCCCCATCTCAGCATTGGCTTCAAAAACTCCATGTCTAATTATAAATTCAATACATTTTGAGCTGAGTTTAGTTGAATCCTTTGACAGGGCATTTTCGAACTGTCTGTCGAGTTAAGGTGGGACTCCATTCAGTGATTGAAATATTTTGAAGTCTAAAGCAATAGAGGTTTAAGTTTTCATGGTTTTTTCTTTCTGTCCCACAAAACGTCGCCGCATCCTTTCGAAAGTTCGACAACGCCTTAACTGTCGAATCAACTATTCGTAAGCTAAAAATGTTACACTTACTCACAAAAGTATTTTGCATCCGATTTTTTGCAAATTTCAGCAAGTTTTCCTTAAGTTAAATTATTTTCGCAATTTTTTTATGAAAAAAAATGTTAATATATAACAGACGAAATATAGGTTAAATTTTCATCAAAGTTTTGAACTTTAACTTGAACAATACTGTGCTAATCTTAATCCGCTAAAGTGACCTCCTGATTTTTGGCAATTTTTTTCTTAGCGGACCTTCGTACTTATTCCCATATAAACTTTAGAACGGTATTGTTTTTTATATGGGAAAAAAACGAAGGTCCGCTAGGAAAAAAGTTGCGAAAATAATTTAGCTTAAGGAAAACTTGCTGAAATTTGTAAAAAATCGGGTAATAGTCTAGTTGAGGGGTCGACTGCTAATACGCTACCAAAATATCGAGAGAGGTGTCAAACGACGCGTCTTGACATCAGTATTAATAATCCGAAGGCGGAGAATAAAAATTTTAACTCGTTCAAAAGATATTAACGAAAAACCGGAAAAAGACCCGCGGGTACCTCCGAAACCGGGGGTGGGATCTATAGTATTTTTGCGCAGAACACCTTTCTGCGTTGGGGGCCTTCGGCCGCGGTTATAACAAATAACCCTGGGCTACGCCATGCCAAGTCCGGGTGTGTGGTATAACCGTGGCTACCGCCACGGTGATGCACAATTTTTTTGGTGGGTACAAACAACAACAACCACATGGAAATCGCCAACTTCAACTGCAAATATCTCCGGACAGAGATAAAATTTTTCTTTTCCGCCATCGGATTATTGTTCTCGAGATTAATACGCGTTTTTTGACACCTCTCTCGATATTTTTTGTAGCGTATTAGCAGTCGACCCCTCAACTAGACTATTACCAAAAATCGGATGCAAAATACTTTTGTGAGTAAGTGTATATCTTTTCTGCTTATTTCAGGAATTACTTATTTTATTCAGTGGGGAGGAAACAATGAAAATATTTGATAACTCTAAAAGGGATACCAAAGCGGCCATTGGGTATTGAACACGCGACTGTAGACTATCGAATGACGGAAAGCCTATGACATTGAAAGTTTTGTAATACATTCTCTAGTTTATCAGAGCTTGATAAACAAATATTTTATATGCATAGCCATAAACCTATTCGTAAAATTGTTTAAGCATGTTAAAATATAGTTAAACCAAGCGCATTACAAAGATTTAAAGTTTCACAGCTTCTATAATGCTATATTCAACCTCAGCTACTCGAGCCGAAACCTGTTACAAAAATGAATGCATCATACACATATTTAGCAGGCGAGGCAATGGCAACCACAGACTCCTTGGGGGTGGGAGTGAGACGACCTAGACGGTTCAACGTGGTAATATCAAATCGTTACCGAGTTGGTCCTGTCATATCAAATCGTTACCGTTATGTACCGGATCTATATCCAAGTACTCCCAACAACAATAACATTCCCAAAACCTTCGGGAGTATCATTATCGTTAAAACAACAACAACAACATCAGACATTAACAAATCAGCCTTTTCCTAAAACAATTAATCGCATAATAAATGTTAGCTTTGTTTACGAAAATTATTTAATTTTTCTGTAACGCAGCAATTTAATGAAATCGGTAATAAATTCCTAACTACAAGCACGATTACAAATAAAATGAAATTTATTTGCTTATAAAACTGCCACTACTTATTAAAGCGAAAGATATAAAACTGTATTTTAAGTATAAACATCGTATATTTTAATGTTATAAACAATTAAGTAACAAAAATGCAACTTAAATTACAACAAACTGCCCAAAGTATAAAATAAAAGAAAAAATCAAGAGAAAGATAAATGAAAAATGGCAAATTAAATGCACAGTTATTGTATGTATATAATCTTAAGGCGCATTCAGCGTTCCTTTCCGAATCATTCTCGTTTTTTTTTTTTTTTGTGCTCATAGAACGTGCTCGTGCCGCAAACCATTAGTTCGGCACACTTCGTACGAGCTTCTTATCTTTCATTTTATAAACTTTTCAAAGATTTCACTTGTGAATAAAGAGAAAAATTATTATTTTAAAATCATTTTGCATCGTATAAAGAGCGTTCTGCTAATTTCGACTTAGCGCTCGAAGAACCAGTAAAATATAAATACAAATCTGTCTGGACGCGAATAATGAATTCGTTTTTATACATATATATATTTTTAGATTTTTCCAGCTGATGCTTTGACGAAACCTTAATTGAGTATACTCTTTAATTTAATTCTAAAAAATCAATTACAAATTACATTTAGGGTAGTCACGTCACTCTGGTTATCAACTTAGTTGTTTATGTGTTTATATTGTTAACACAGTTTACAAAAACGAAATACACTAGAGAAATAATTATTCACCAAATAAGTTGATAACGACCTGACGTGAATACCCCTATTGACTATTATTTATTTATACATATATGTAAGTTAGGTACCTAGGTATATTTAGGTTATTGTGAAGTTTTTACTTTATTTATATCGACTAAAAGCTTGTTAGCGAAAAACTAGAATTTTTTAAATTTTATTCTAACGAATTGTAAAAAATAATCTGCTGTAATCGTTTTCAACAATTGTTATTTTAAAAAAAATTTATTGTGAACTAATAAGAAGAAGAAAAACTACACTGATAACTATAATTTTGTAAAAAAAAAAAAAATAAAACAATCAAGCGAATAATTTTTGGATTTTCATTTTGACGAATTGTATAATACTATTGGAAATATTCTCTACTAAAATATGTACTACATAACGAAAACGCATTCACTACTTCTTGTTTTGTTGCATAGATAAACTTACCCTTCCTAGCAGTTGGCAGGTTTAAATTTTTTTTAAATATTTTTAATTAATCTTTTCTGCAATAAACTTGTAAATTGAAATTTCTAATATCGCTACAAATTAGTTTTAATATAATTTTTTAAGACTTCAAAATACATACTATTCATATATTTTAAATTAATTTTACCATAAACTACTGCTTGGTTAATTAAGTTATTTTTTGTATTAATTTCTAGTCAATGAATATTTAAAAAAAAATTAATGCATAATAATAAAAAAAAGACAAAGATAAATAATTTTTTTATTATAAACTATCGTACCCGGCAGACGTTCTCCTAAAAAAAAATAAATGTAAGGCGCGATAACCTCCGAAGAGATCTAAGGCCGAGCTTCTCTTCCAATTTGCGTCGTGCTAATCTTGATTTTCCCTACAAATTGGCCGGACGGGACCTACATGTTTTATGCCGACTCCGAACGGCATCTGCAAGGCAGATGAGTTTTCACTGAGAGCTTTTAATGCCAGAAATACACCCGGAGCGCTTACCAAACACTGCCGAGGGGCGACCCTGCTTAGAACAATTTTCTTCTAATTGAAAAACCTTATTTCTAAAATTTTGATGTTGATTTGCCCGGGGTGTGAACCCAGGGCATACGGTGTGGTAGGCGGAGCACGCTACCATCACACCACGGTGGCCGCCGTTCTCCTGCCCTATATTTTAAAAATGAACTTCTCTTCCCCTTATTCATCTCTATATCATCTAATAGACTACCATACCAATTCTAAATATTCTCGCGGACTTTTTTATTCCCGCGGAAAAATTTCTCCAATTCTTTTCTCCTAGGGAGAACAATAATTGGGGAATAGGAATTTCGAATTTTCGAAGTCAGCTGTTTTGTCAATTGAATTTTCGTTGCGCATTTCTTATTTTGTTTGCAAAATTGAAAAGTTTTATAACCGCTCTGCGTTACACGCTTTACGCAACAAAATGCACCCCTGCGTGCAGGTGGCATCGCCGTCAGCTGTTGCTGAGCAGCAATGCCAATTGCACTCAGCAGTGGCAATAACATTCAGCGATAAGGAAAAACGGCAACGCAGCGTGGATGTATAAAACAGTTGAGATAGAACCGGCAAATTACATACACGCTAATTAAATTGAGAAGTAAGTGAATAGAAATAAAATCAAAGGCAGCAACTAGAAACTAAGACCTGAACGTGTAAAGAACAAACTCCCTTAAAAAAAAAACAATTAAATTAAAAAAATTAAAACAAACGTTTATTTAAAAGGAAACAAAGGAAAAAGTAAGTGTGGTGTCTACAGCAGCTAGTGTGTGTGTGAACAACAAATTTCATGGTGTCCACGATGGACACCTTAAATGGCGACCGTGACGCCGGGCCTCGAAATGGCGGCCATAGTGGCGAAGAGGCAGGCCTCTTAAAAACTAAAATTATAAAAATTTAAAAATCAAAAAAAAAAAATTTTTTTTTATTAATTAAAAACGAAAATGAATTAAACCATCAAACAAAAATACAAAAAATCGAAAGAAAATGAAATATTAATTACAACAAAATACACATATACGAAAAGAAAAAGTTACAAATAAAAATCCAAAAATCTACAAAAAAAATTTAAAAAACTATAAAAATTACAAAAAATCCTACAAAAAAAAAATTTTTAAAAACATTCGAAAACCCATACAAAAAAATTTAAAAACATTCAAAAACTCATGAAAAAAAAAAAACTAAAAACATGAAAAACTTTACAAAAATATACGGATACACGGATATTCAAAGCTTTACAAAACAAAATTCCGGAAAGGCAACTGAATTAAATCAAAATAAATTTTCATTATAAAAACTTTTAAATGGGTATATAGGGTGGTATTTGAAGTGAAGATAATAATACGTAAAACTATTTTTTTTCGGAGATAATAAAATATGCGAAATAATTACATAACTTTTTTCTTTGTAACTAAAAACGCAGAAGATCTACAAATACAACATAATATAGAAAACTAACAACAACAGAGATAAACTACAAATTATTAAAAATGGAAAAATCGACAAATTTAATACATAACTGAAATAGTTTATACAAACATACGGTAATAATTTGGAAAATTGATAAATTCTAAAATAATATAAAACCTAAAACTACAAAAGGGCTACTGTACCTCACATACCACATAACGGTCATAGGCAGAACACGCTACATACAATAATGGCTATATGTACAGCTACACCTATACATAACGCCGAAAACTACAGCAAACATCAGCAGCAGCAGAGCGCTAGCAGAGGAGGTTATTATATATAACGGAAGAGGGTATCATATGGCAGGCTAGCAGCGGCAGAGATGGTTATATTATATTATTCGACTGGCAACGAATAGCGGCTTCAGAAAATTTGCAGTACGGGTATGGCGCACAGTGTGCACAAAACAAAAGTAGACTATTAAAATTTTATTTCAACATGTTCTTTAAAAATATTGTAGTTTTGAATTTTCGTACTATCCCATTATTTTATTTTACCACATTATAATTAACTTTTCCTATAAATAAACATCACCTATGTAATTCCTATTACTATTACTATTTTGAAACAAAATTTATTATTATTATTATTAAAACATTACAAAAAAAATACAAAAATGAGAAAAGCACAACACAAATACATTTGTAAACATTCTTAATGAATTTTTTTAGATAATATGGGTCACAGTTGGACAAAACCAAACCTAAAATTTTCCGATTAATGCATCTAATCAAATACGATTCTTTTTCTACTTGTTCACATTCATTATATTTCAGCTGTCTTAATCATAACTTCATAAATAAGTAAAAATTTAATCTCGTTGATTCTAATCCAATTTATGGAAATTCTAATTATTGTAAACTTTCACAAAAACATAGCTTTGTAACATTTTCATTATAAAAACTTTTTTTTGGTTTTGCCCAACTACCCCATATACGTACTTACTTTTCAAGTGTAACAATTTATTTTGCCAACCTACAGTGCGTCCGTAAACAAACATACATAATTTTTTTTAGCGTAAACAATGGTTCCGTAAATAACTAATGAAATTTTTTTAATCTCGGTGCGCCCGAGGATATTCGTATTATAAATTTGAAAAGATGCGGTGCGCCCGTATCTATAAAAATAAAACTATTAAATTGAAGGCCGAAAAACAACAAATAAAAATAAAAATAAAACCATACAATTTTAATAAAAACGGTGCGTCCGTAAAGGCACAATCACATTGAGATATTTTTAATAAAGCGGTGCGTCCGTTATCATCAGCCAAGTCCTTTTACAAAAATAAAATATTTTCCTTTGAAATCAATTTAAATTAAATTACTTCAATATACATTCAATTTATCATTAAATATTCAGTCTTTCATTAAATTGCCGGATAATTCTTTCAATTTCACATCAACATTCAATTCAATTTCAATTTCTGTTAAATTTTCGTAAGCAATTTCCACAAATTCGACTTTAATCAGTTTAAATATTTCTTCTTTGCTTCCTACTACATATGTTCCTTAGAAATCAAAAAGACCCGCGGGTACCTCCGAAACCGGGGGTGGGATCTATAGTATTTTTGCGCAGAACACCTTTCTGCGTTGGGGGCCTTCGGCCGCGGTTATAACAAATAACCCTGGGCTACGCCATGCCAAGTCCGGGTGTGTGGTATAACCGTGGCTACCGCCACGGATGCACAATTTTTTTGGTGGGTACAAACACAACAACAACCACATGGAAATCGCCAACTTCAACTGTAAATATCTCCGGACAGAGATAAAATTTTTCTTTTCCGCCATCGGATTATTGTTCTCGAGATTAACACGCGTTTTTTGACACCTCTCTCGATATTTTTTGTAGCGTATTAGCAGTCGACCCCTCAACTAGACTATTACCAAAAATCGGATGCAAAATACTTTTGTAAGTATATATCTTTTCTGCTTATTTCAGGAATTACTTATTTTATTCAGTGGGGATGAAACAATGAAAATATTTGATAACTCTAAAAGGGATACCAAAGCGGTCATTGAGTATTGAACACGCGACTGTAGACTATCGAATGACGGAAAGCCTATGACATTGAAAGTTTTGTAATACATTCTCTAGTTTATCAGAGCTTGATAAACAAATATTTTATATGCATAGCCATAAACCTATTCGTAAAATTGTTTAAGCATGTTAAAATATAGTTAAACCAAGCGCATTACAAAGATTTAAAGTTTCACAGCTTCTATAATGCTATATTCAACCTCAGCTACTCGAGCCGAAACCTGTTACAAATATGAATGCATCATACACATATTTAGCAGGCGAGGCAATGGCAACCACAGACTCCTTGGGGGTGGGAGTGAGACGACCTAGACGGTTCAACGTGGTCATATCAAATCGTTACCGAGTTGGTCCTGTCATATCAAATCGTTACCGTTATGTACCGGATCTATATCCAGCAAAGTACTCCCAACAACAATAACATTCCCAAAGCCTTCGGGAGTATCATTATCGTTAAAACAACAACAACAACATCAGACATTAACAAATCAGCCTTTTCCTAAAACAATTAATCGCATAATAAATGTTAGCTTTGTTTACGAAAATTATTTAATTTTTCTGTAACGCAGCAATTTAATGAAATCGGTAATAAATTCCTAACTACAAGCACGATTACAAATAAAATGAAATTTATTTGCTTATAAAACTGCCACTACTTATTAAAGCAAAAGATATAAAACTGTATTTTAAGTATAAACATCGTATATTTTAATGTTATAAACAATTAAGTAACAAAAATGCAACTTAAATTACAACAAACTGCCCAAAGTAGAAAATAAAAGAAAAAATCAAGAGAAAGATAAATGAAAAATGGCAAATTAAATGCACAGTTATTGTATGTATATAATCTTAAGGCGCATTCAGCGTTCCTTTCCGAATCATTCTCGTTTTTTTTTTTTTTGCGCTCATAGAACGTGCTCGTGCCGCAAACCATTAGTTCGGCACACTTCGTACGAGCTTCTTATCTTTCAATTTATAAACTTTTCAAAGATTTCACTTGTGAATAAAGGGAAAAATTATTATTTTAAAATCATTTTGCATCGTATAAAGAGCGTTCTGCTAATTTCGACTTAGCGCTCGAAGTACCAGTAAAATATAAATACAAATCTGTCTGGACGCGAATAATGAATTCGTTTTTATACATATATATATTTTTAGATTTTTCCAGCTGATGCTTTGACGAAACCTTAATTGAGTATACTCTTTAATTTAATTCTAAAAAATCAATTACAAATTACATTTAGGGTAGTCACGTCACTCTGGTTATCAACTTAGTTGTTTATGTCTTTATATTGTTAACACAGTTTACAAAAACAAAATACACTAGAGAAATAATTATTCACCAAATAAGTTGATAACGACCTGACGTGAATACCCCTATTGACTATTATTTATTTATACATATATGTAAGTTAGGTACCTAGGTATATTTAGGTTATTGTGAAGTTTTTACTTTATTTATATCGACTAAAAGCTTGTTAGCGAAAAACTAGAATTTTTTAAATTTTATTCTAACGAATTGTAAAAAATAATCTGCTGTAATCGTTTTCAACAATTGTTATTTTAAAAAAAATTTATTGTGAACTAATAAGAAGAAGAAAAACTACACTGATAACTATAATTTTGTAAAAAAAAAAAAATAAAACAATCAAGCGAATAATTTTTGGATTTTCATTTTGACGAATTGTATAATACTATTGGAAATATTCTCTACTAAAATATGTACTACATAACGAAAACGCATTCACTACTTCTTGTTTTGTTGCATAGATAAACTTACCCTTCCTAGCAGTTGGCAGGTTTAAATTTTTTTTAAATATTTTTAATTAATCTTTTCTGCAATAAACTTGTAAATTGAAATTTCTAATATCGCTACAAATTAGTTTTAATATAATTTTTTAAGACTTCAAAATACATACTATTCATATATTTTAAATTAATTTTACCATAAACTACTGCTTGGTTAATTAAGTTATTTTTTGTATTAATTTCTAGTCAATGAATATTTAAAAAAAATTAATGCATAATAATAAAAAAAAGACAAAGATAAATAATTTTTTTATTATAAACTATCGTACCCGGCAGACGTTCTCCTAAAAAAAAATAAATGTAAGGCGCGATAACCTCCGAAGAGATCTAAGGCCGAGCTTCTCTTCCAATTTGCGTCGTGCTAATCTTGATTTTCCCTACAAATTGGCCGGACGGGACCTACATGTTTTATGCCGACTCCGAACGGCATCTGCAAGGCAGATGAGTTTTCACTGAGAGCTTTTAATGCCAGAAATACACCCGGAGCGCTTACCAAACACTGCCGAGGGGCGACCCTGCTTAGAAAAATTTTCTTCTAATTGAAAAACCTTATTTCTAAAATTTTGATGTTGATTTGCCCGGGGTGTGAACCCAGGGCATACGGTGTGGTAGGCGGAGCACGCTACCATCACACCACGGTGGCCGCCGTTCTCCTGCCCTATATTTTAAAAATGAACTTCTCTTCCCCTTATTCATCTCTATATCATCTAATAGACTACCATACCAATTCTAAATATTCTCGCGGACTTTTTTATTCCCGCGGAAAAATTTCTCCAATTCTTTTCTCCTAGGGAGAACAATAATTGGGGAATAGGAATTTCGAATTTTCGAAGTCAGCTGTTTTGTCAATTGAATTTTCGTTGCGCATTTCTTATTTTGTTTGCAAAATTGAAAAGTTTTATAACCGCTCTGCGTTACACGCTTTACGCAACAAAATGCACCCCTGCGTGCAGGTGGCATCGCCGTCAGCTGTTGCTGAGCAGCAATGCCAATTGCACTCAGCAGTGGCAATAACATTCAGCGATAAGGAAAAACGGCAACGCAGCGTGGATGTATAAAACAGTTGAGATAGAACCGGCAAATTACATACACGCTAATTAAATTGAGAAGTAAGTGAATAGAAATAAAATCAAAGGCAGCAACTAGAAACTAAGACCTGAACGTGTAAAGAACAAACTCCCTTTAAATAAAAACAATTAAATTAAAAAAATTAAAACAAACGTTTATTTAAAAGGAAACAAAGGAAAAAGTAAGTGTGGTGTCTACAGCAGCTAGTGTGTGTGTGAACAACAAATTTCATGGTGTCCACGATGGACACCTTAAATGGCGACCGTGACGCCGCGCCTCGAAATGGTGGCCATAGTGGCGAAGAGGCAGGCCTCTTAAAAACTAAAATTATAAAAATTTAAAAATCAAAAAAAAAAATTTTTTTTATTAATTAAAAACGAAAATGAATTAAACCATCAAACAAAAATACTAAAAATTACAAAATCGAAAGAAAATGAAATATTAATTACAACAAAATACACATATACGAAAAGAAAAAGTTACAAATAAAAATCCAAAAATCTACAAAAAAAAATTTAAAAAACTATAAAAATTACAAAAAATCCTACAAAAAAAAAAAATTTTAAAAAACATTCGAAAACCCATACAAAAAAATTTAAAAACATTCAAAAACTCATGAAAAAAAAAAAACTGAAAACATGAAAAACTTTACAAAAATATACGGATACACGGATATTCAAAGCTTTACAAAACAAAATTGCGGAAAGGCAACTGAATTAAATCAAAATAAATTTTCATTATAAAAACTTTTAAATGGGTATATAGGGTGGTATTTGAAGTGAAGATAATAATACGTAAAACTATTTTTTTTTCGGAGATAATAAAATATGCGAAATAATTACATAACTTTTTTCTTTGTAACGAAAAATGCAGAACAACATAATATAGAAAACTAACAACAACAGAGATAAACTACAAATTATTAAAAATGGAAAAATCGACAAATTTAATACATAACTGAAATAATTTATACATACATACGGTAATAATTTGGAAAATTGATAAATTCTAAAATAATATAAAACCTAAAATTACAAAAGGGCTACTGTACCTCACATACCACATAACGGTCATAGGCAGAACACGCTACATACAATAATGGCTATATGTACAGCTACACCTATACATAACGCCGAAAACTACAGCAAACATCAGCAGCAGCAGAGCGCTAGCAGAGGAGGTTATTATATATAACGGAAGAGGGTATCATATGGCAGGCTAGCAGCGGCAGAGATGGTTATATTATATTATTCGACTGGCAACGAATAGCGGCTTCAGAAAATTTGCAATACGGGTATGGCGCACAGTGTGCACAAAACAAAAGTAGACTATTAAAATTTTATTTCAACTTGTTCTTTAAAGATATTGTAGTTTTGAATTTTCGTACTATCCCATTATTTTACCACATTATAATTAACTTTTCCTATAAATAAACATAACCTATGTAATTCCTATTACTATTACTATTTTCAAACAAAATTTATTATTGTTATTATTAAAACATTACAAAAAAAATACAAAAATGAGAAAAGCACAACACAAATACATTTGTAAACATTCTTAATGATTTTTTTTAGATAATATGGGTCACAGTTGGACAAAACCAAACCTAAAATTTTCCGATTAATGCATCTAATCAAATACGATTCTTTTTCTACTTTTTCACATTCATTATATTTCAGCTGTCTTAATCATAACTTCATAAATAAGTAAAAATTTAATCTCGTTGATTCTAATCCAATTTATGGAAATTCTAATTATTGTAAACTTTCACAAAAACATAGCTTTGTAACATTTTCATTATAAAAACTTTTTTTTGGTTTTTGCCCAACTACCCCATATACGTACTTACTTTTCAAGTGTAACAATTTATTTTGCCAACCTACAGTGCGCTACAGTGCGTCCGTAAACAAACATACATAATTTTTTTTAGCGTAAACGGTGGTTCCGTAATTAACCAAAAAGATTTTTTTTTGCATAAACGGTGGTCCCGTAAATAACCAATGAAATTTTTTTAATCTCGGTGCGCCCGAGGATATTCGTATTATAAATTTGAAAAGATGCGGTGCGCCCGTATCTATAAAAATAAAACCATACAATTTTAATAAAAACGGTGCGTCCGTAAAGGCACAATCACATTGAGATCTTTTTAATAAAGCGGTGCGTCCGTTATCATCAGCCAAGTCCTTTTACAAAAATAAAATATTTTCCTTTGAAATCAATTTAAATTAAATTACTTCAATATACATTCAATTTATCATTAAATATTCAGTCTTTCATTAAATTGCCGGATAATTCTTTCAATTTCACATCAACATTCAATTCAATTTCAATTTCTGTTAAATTTTCGTAAGCAATTTCCACAAATTCGACTTTAATCAGTTTAAATATTTCTTCTTTGCTTCCTACTACATATGTTCCTAAGAAATCAAAAAGTAGTTCCCAGAATTTCAGAACAAGACTCAGATTCCGAAAATTCCAAAAATTCAGATTCCAATTCCAAAAATTTTAATTCCGAAAGTTCCGATTCCGAAAATCTCGATTTTAAAAGCCCAGCTTCCGAAGGCGCAACCACATACTCGCCCATTACAATCAAAAACCTTGTTGTTAGACTTTCTTTGTCCGGAGAATTTCACGGATTTGAGGAATTGCCCGAAACAAATATGTCAAATCCTCCTAATTCCGATACAAATATGGCGACTCCTGAAGAAAAAAGAACGTTTATCGGCATATGTGCTGGTATTATGCGTGAAAATTATAGCGGTGAGCCCCTAGGTCTCGAATCTTTCATTACTAAAATTGAGTTAATCGAACAATTTGTCGACGAAAATTTGACTGACATTTGTATTTCATATATTAAATCCAAACTCGATGGTAAAGCTCGAGAAACGATACCAACTCAAGTACTTTCAGTTAACGATATAAAAATAGCACTACGTAACCGTATAAAACCCGACAACTCCAAAGTTGTGGCCGGAAAATTTGCAGCTTTGCAAGTTAATAATAATAATTACACCGATTTTGCAAAACGCGTTGAGGAATTGTCTGATGCTTTAGAGCGTTCGCTCATTATCGAAGGGATTACTCAGACCAAAGCCCGTGAAATGGCCATCGAGCAAACACTTAACGTTTGCCGATTGAACGCAAAAACCAGTTTAGTGAAATCAATCCTCGCTTCAAACAATTTTTCTGATTCCAAGGACGTAGTAGCCAAACTGATTGTAGAGCAATCAAATGAAATAAAACAACGCCAAGTTTTAGCATTTAGGGCGCGGAACAATAACGATTTTAGAAATTTTCAAAGTAATAACCGAGGTCGAAATTTCCAAAATCAAAATCGTAACTTTAACAATTATAGACAAAATAGACCATCCTTTAGTAACAGTAACTATGGCAACAACTTCAATCGCGGCAATCAAAGGCAAAATTTCCGTTCCGGCGGTGGAAATCGGAATCAGCCTAATAGTAATAATAATAGCAACAATAGTCGTACTAGCAATAATAGCGGTTCTAACACTTCCAATAATAGAGCTAGAAATGCAAGCGGGCTTTAAACAGGGAAGCTCCTCAGGAGCGAACACTGAGGGAGGACGAGACAAATTACTAACTGATTCAGCTCACAATTTTTTTTCTAAAAACGTTTATTGTCTTAACTTAAACTATTCCGATTTTATACAAATAAATATTACTGGTTCTAACAAATTTTGTACATTTCTAGTCGATACACAAGCCGACATTTCCTTAATTAAAATTTCTTCTCTTAATAAAAATTTGTCAATTAATAACAATGATACAATTAATATTACTGGAGTAACTACAGATACAGTTTCTACATTAGGTACTTTTATAACCAACTTACACTTTTCAAATTTTTATATCAAACATACGTTCCACGTGGTAGACAATGATTTCAACATTCCATCAGACGGAATACTTGGTAAGGATTTTCTAAAAACAAATAAATGCGATATCAGCTATGCAACAAATTGCAGTTCCTTCTGGCTAGGCAATGAAAAGATCGCACTTCCCATCCTTCACGGAATGGAAAGCGATACATTTGTTATTCCACCTCGTTGCGAAGTTTATAGAATTTTCGCCTTGGAAAAAGACTCAGAACCACTTTTCGTGGATTCTCAAGAGATTTCTGACGGTGTTTTCACAGCGAAATGTATAGTTGATACTAGTAATCCGATCATTAAAGTAATAAACACCACAAATAGCGTAAAATACGTAAACAATTGCAACATTCAAACCGAAAAACTTTTTAATTATAACGTTTATAAAATCAATAACCCAGTAAAGCAAGATAGTCGTATCAAAGAACTTAAAAGCATTTTAGAAAAACAAATACCTAATTATGCTGAAAATAAGCTTATTAACTTATGTTTACAATATTCCGATATTTTTGCGCTAGACAATGATAAAATGACAATAAACAATTTTTATGAACAAAAACTAAGACTAAACGATACGACGCCAGTATACATTAAAAATTACCGCCTACCGTATTCTCAACGCGAAGAAATAAATAAACAAGTTAATAAATTATTGGAAAACGATTTGATCGAAAATAGTTGTTCGAATTATAACAGTCCCTTGATTTTGGTACCGAAAAAAGACCTAAATGGCCAAAAATCGTATAGAATGTGCGTTGACTTTAGGGCCTTAAATAAAAAGTTAATTGCCGATAAATTTCCTTTGGCACGTGTAGACGATATTTTAGATAACCTTGGCCGTGCGAAATTCTTTTCTACATTAGATCTTTTTTCGGGTTTTCACCAAATCCCACTTCACAAAGATTCAAGAGACATAACATCTTTTAGTACTGACCGAGGAGCTTTTCGATGGAAGGTGTTACCATTTGGTCTAAACGTAGCTCCAAATTCATTTTCAAGAATGATGTCAATTGCATTTTCTGGTATTTCACCCAACCAAGCTTTATGTATGTAGACGATATAATAGTAATTGGATGTAGCGAAGCATATCATCTCAATAATCTAAAAAAAGTTTTCGAAACCTGTAGGATGTTCAACTTGCGACTTAACCCAAAAAAGTGTAATTTTCTTAGACCTGAAGTAACTTTCTTAGGGCATAAATGCTCAGCAAATGGTTTGCTATCAGACGATTCAAAAATTGAAGCAATTAAAAGGTATCCTAAGCCAGGCGATAAAGATGCTGTCCGAAGATTCGTGGCATTTGCAAATTATTATAGGAGATTTATTCCAAATTTCGCTTCTTTAGCAGCTCCATTGAATCGTTTGAGTAGAAAAAAGGTTGAATTTAATTGGCATGTGAGTTAGCTTTCGAAAAACAAAGAAAAAGTCTGATTTCTCCAAAACTTTTACAATATCCAGATTTCACCAAAGAATTTTTAATTACGGTTGATGCTTCAAAGTTAGGTTGTGGTGCGATACTGAGTCAAAATCATAACGGTAACGACTTGCCAATTTGTTTTGCTTCAAAATCCTTTAGCAAATCAGAACAAAATAAAGCAATTAAAGAATTAGAACTTTTGGCAATATATTTTGCAATAAAGCAATTTCGTGCATATATTTATGGCACTCACTTCAAAGTTAAATCAGATCATCGTCCACTAGTTTTATCTATTTAATATGAAAGATCCTTCGTCGAAACTTTCCAGAATCCGTTTGGAATTGTCCGAATATAATTTCACCATAGAATATATTAAAGGAAAATCTAACGTAGGTGCAGACGCATTATCGCGAATTTCAATTCAAGAACTTAAAAATTCCAATAATCAAATTTTAGCGGTACAGACGAGGTCTATGACGAAACCTCACGAACAATTACAACAATCGCTTGAAGACATAAACGAAGAAAATGTCAAACTACAGGTATTCGACAAATTTTCATATAATTTTTCCAAGAAAATTCATAGGATAAAAAGCCAAATATGTCATGAAAACGATAATGATAAAATCAATTTAAAAATATATGCGCATTTAAAACATAAAAAACTCGAGTTACTTAATATTGTGTGTACTAACAAAATAATGCAATTAGATGAATTACTTTTGAAGCTTGAAAAAGAAGCTGGTAAACACAACATTAAGAAAGCAGAATGGCAAAGAGATGATCAGATATTTAAATATTTTTCTATTTCAAATTTTAAAAGTACAGGAAATTCAATTTTAAAAAATTTAAAAATATTATTAATAGAACCTGTCGAAACAGTTACGGACAACGACAAAATACTTAAATTAATGGAAATTTACCACAATGACCCGATATCAGGAGGTCACTGCGGAAATAAAAAGCTTTACGCAAAAATACGTACAAAATATTATTGGAAAGGTATGACCCGTGATATTGTCAAATACGTCAAAAATTGCAAAAAATGCCTTTTGAATAAAGTCAAGCCAAAAACCAAAGAAAATTTGGTGCTTACACCAACACCCTGCAAACCTTTCGATGTCGTAGTTATAGATACAATAGGACCTTTGCCTGAGTCGAATAATGGGAATAGGTTCGCGGTTACTATTATGTGCGACTTAAGCAAATACCTAGTTACAATATCAATCCCTGATAAGGCAGCAAAAACAATTGCAACAGCCATTTTTGAAGGCTTCATCCTCATTTGTGGCATAATGAAATCAATTAAAACCGATTTAGGAACCGTATATAAAAATGAAATTTTTTCTGAATTAACTAAACTCCTAAAAATCGAACATAATTTTTCTACAGCTTACCATCATGAAACCCTAGGTACAATTGAAAGAAATCATCGGGTGTTTAATGAATATTTACGAGCTTTTCTAAATGATAACTTCCCCGAATGGGACGTTTATTTGAAATATTTTACATTTTTGCATAATACAACTCCTAGTACAGTTTTTGATAATGGATTTACTCCATACGAATTAGTATTCGGTAGAAATGTTACCTTACCAAATGAAATAAAATATAGACTACAAAAAACGCATAAATTAGCAAAAGATTTAATTAATAAACATAAAATTAAAAATAAGGATCTTTATGATAAGAGGGCGCGTCCGTTAGCAATTAATATAAACGATAAGGTAGTAATACAAAAAGAACCTAGAAATAAACATGAAAGCATTTACCAAGGACCATATATAGTCACAAAAATTGATGGAGTTAATGTCACGGTTTTAGATGAAGTAAATAAAAAGGAAAAAACCGTTCACAAAAACCGAATCAATAAGGTAAACTGATAAATTTTTCTCATACAAATTTACAAACTAGCTTGTAATTAATTTTAAATTTTCACTATCTGTTATTGAAGCATGAAATTTCAAATTAAAATTTATAAATAAGTCGTTTGTTTAGAGACAAGACGTTTATTTCACTGCTCTGTGTTGTGCGCTTAGTTTTTCGGGTATATTGTGGCTGTTTATATACGATTTTGGTCTCATCTGGTAGCTATTGAGCTGGTGCTGCTTTTTGCTGTTGATAAGCACATCGTCACCAAGAAGTTTTAGCGTTTACGCTCAAACTTTGTTTCTGCCGGCTTTATTGTTGTTGTTATGTGAGGTATATTATGAGAGGTATGTCACACACACAAACTCCTGAGGCGGTCAAGCAAAGAAAGGCGAAGCAAAGAATTTCCAACGAATAAAGCGGTAAAACTTGATGAGAGTGCTGCCGTACCATCAATATTAGCAGCGCTTCGCGAGCTTGAAGAGAAAATAGAGTGCCAAACTGAAAAACTACAGTCTCTTTTTGAAAGTCTCTCCACAAAAATAACGGACGTCGAGAACACACTCACAAAGAAGATAGACACTGAAATAGCTCTGCTTTCTAATAAACTGTCTGAGTCTGCTGAGCGAATTGCAGCATTAGAGGCCAAACACCAGAGGTATGACTGTGAAATGCAGCAGCTTTGAGCGGACATAGAAAAGATAAAAGAGGAAAAGAAAAAACATTCTCTCGGATTTGACTCTGACGCTGTGGTAATTGGCATACCGTACACGGAAGGTGAGAATTTAAAGAGCATTCTCAATCTCTTGTGTAATTTCGTTGAGTTTCAACCACCACAGATAAGAGATATATTTCGCACTAAGCCCACCACCAACAATACTAGAAGCGCTGTTATTGTTAAGTTTCACTGCCCGCTTGATCGAAATCGCACACTTAAAGCCTTCAGTGACTATAGAAAGCGAAATAAGTGAACAGTTTCTCTTGCTTATGTCGGACTTGAGGGAAAATTTTCAATTTTTGAAAGCTTGCCAGCGGAGCAACGAAAAATTTTACAAGAAGCCATCAAATTGCGCAGAGAAGGAAAACTGACATCTGTATTTACTCTGAGAGGTGCAGTACATATTAGGGCAGAGAAAGGTGCGCCTGCTGTAAAGGTTGTTGATCAAAACCATTTACTAAGTTTTTGTTGATATGATGTGTTCGCTCTCTTTTATTTTATTTTGTTTATTCTTCTTTTGTGTTCTAAGTTTACTTTTAGACTTATGTATGTTTTGTGATACATTATCTTTTGTAAAGGTGATTCGTTTGTTTACCCTATTCATATGTCACGCGCTTTCTATTGAAGTTGCTTTTGTTTATTTGCCATATGTTAGTTCGTGACAGAGTGACTGACAGCATCGATGATAACACCTTAGCTCTAGTTAACATTTTATGTAAGCAACAGAGCGGTCTTAAAATTGTTCATTTTAACGCGAGAAGTTTAAACAGCTTAAAGATGGACTATTGTAGGTACGTTTTTGAATCCTCCTTTGTTGATGTTATTTGTGTGTCTGAAACTTGGTTTCATAACAGTGTAAGCGATGCTCAATTCAACATAAATAATTATAGACTTATTCGAAACGACCGGATTGGTAAAAAAGGTGGGGGTGTAGGGATCTACTGTAAGAACCACATTAATATGAAACACATCTGTGAGTCAAACAATGAAGGTGTGGAATTTCTCTGTGTGGAACTGTCTGATCGCTTGAGCAAAGTTCTTTTAGCGTGTGTATATAACCCTAATAAGTCGGTTTCTGTAAGCCCGTTCTTTGAAAAGTTGTCTTCATTGCTTGTTGACTATGATAACATAATTATTTGCGGCGACTTTAATATTAACCTTCTTGTGCTTGATTCAGTACGTGGTATGTTTCTGGATGAAGTAGCTAGCTCTGGTCTTTCTATAGTTAACACCCTAGAACCAACTCGGCACGGTAACAATTGTGTTTCTAGCCTTCTTGATTATTTTATTGTTTCTGATCTCTCCCTCGTTTTGCTGTTCGACCAAATATCTTTCATTTCAGATCACGATCTAATTTTCTGCACGCTAGATATTCACTGTAATGACCCTTATGTAGAAAGTTGCTTTATGTACAGAGACTATCGCTCGATTGATTTAAATGCATTGTACGTCGAAATGGAAAATACAGACTGGCATAATTGTTGGTACTACCAGGATGTTAATGATAAGCTAGCATTTTTGAATGGCACACTTTTATCAGCTTATGACAAGCACGTTCCAACCCGCTGCAAGAAGTTAAACCCATGTCCATGGTTTAACTCCAGAGTCAAAGAAGCCATGAAGGCTCGTACAAAAGCGTATAAAACTTGGAAGAGGTACCGTACTCAACCTAATTGGGACTTATTTCGTGCAGCGAGAAACCAATCCACTCTAATAGTTAGGAAAGAAAAACAACGTAATTTTGAGTGCAAACTTGATCCCTCCCTTCCTTCAGGCTTTCTGTGGCGCAATATTAAAAGTCTTCGAATAAGATGTAAGGATACAAAAGAATGTACGTTAAATGCTGATAGTTTGAATGAGGTGTTTCTATCTAGTGCTTCGAATAATAGCTCCACACCGCAGTTTGTTCCATATCCTTCTAGCAAATACTCTGACGTACCTTTCGAATTCTCAACTGTATCGGAGATCCATGTCGCTAAATGCCCCAATAATATAAAATCTAACGCTGTTGGCGAAGATGGCTTACCTATTAGATTTTTGAAGTTGATTATGCCCTATATCGTTAGCACGCTGACGCACATTATTAATCATTGTATTACGACATCTTGCTTCCTTAATTCGTGGAAAATTGCCTACGTACGTCCCATTGCAAAAAAATAGGCGCGCCTGTTCTCCGGGTGACTTTCGTCCAATTAGTGTTCTTCCCGTCTTGTCGAAAGTTTTTGAGTCAATAATGGCTGAACAAATTACATCTCACATTACAGCAAAAAGCCTACTTTCCCCTTATCAATCTGGGTTTAGGGCGGGTCATGGTTGTTCAACAATTTTGGTTAAAATTATGGACGACTTGCGTATGGCTTATGACAAAGGTGAAATATCCCTCCTTTGTTTACTTGACTTCTCTAAAGCGTTCGATTCTGTTGATCATATATTACTTTGCTCTAAGCTTACGTATTATTATGGATTTGGTAGGGCTGCTATTTGTCTAATGAGGAGTTACTTAACGGGTAGGTGTCAAAGAGTTAAGATTGGCGAAGTGTCATCAGCGATCAAAACCATAACTTGTGGCGTTCCTCAAGGGTCCATTCTAGGTCCAATACTTTTTAGTGTATTTATAAATGATATATTTTTAGCCTGTCGGCATGTAAGTATGCATGCATATGCTGATGACGTTCAGCTGTACCTATCTGGTCGTTTTGATACTATTAATGCAATAGCGGTAAAGCTGAATGAGGATTTACTAGCTATATCACGATGGTCTACACGAAATGGCCTTCAACTTAACTCAAGTAAGTCGTATGTCTTACCAGTTTTCAAAAATAAAATAAATCTTACTAGTATTACTAATATTAATTTAAACAACAACTCTCTTGAAATAGTTGAAAAAATCACCAATTTGGGCTTCATTATTAACACAAATTTAACTTGCGTAAACCACATAAGTTCAGCTGTAGGCAAAGTGTATGGTACTCTACGTAATCAGAGGCAGTCAGCACCCTTTACTCCAATTCATATTCGAAAGAGGCTTGCCTGTCAAATTATTTTGCCTACCCTAACCTACTCTGAACTAGTATATAGCAAGCTTGACTCTCAGTCGGCGCATAAAGTTGATATTGCATTTAATGAAATTACGCGTTATGTATATGGAATACGTAGGTTTGACCACATATCTGCATGGAGAACATCGCTACTGGGATGTGACATCGCTGCTTATTTAAAAGCCAGAAACTGTATATTTCTATTTCGTTTAATGTATACGAAGACTCCAAATTATCTTTATGAAAAACTTATCTTTCCACAATCAGAGCGCTGCCTTAACCTCATGTTGCCATATTTTAACCTTAAGAACTCTACTAGAATGTTTTTCATCAATGCTGTTAGAATTTGGAATTCAATACCTGCTGGCATAAAAAGCAAATTGAACGGAAGTAACTTCACGGATGTCCTGTATAAATACTTTTTCACAAATTGAACCATTTACATAATGTACTGTGTACTTATTTTTTTTGTTACGTGTTTTAATATACTTATTGATTGACTTAATTTAATTTATGGTTAATTCATCGTAAACTATTTTTAACATATTTCTGGATCTGAGTGTTATTTTTCTGTTGTGCAAAAAGAGATGTAAATCTTACTGTACTAATATTATAGAAATAAAATTGAATTGAATATTAATATACAAAAACAAAAATTTCAATTTGCATGTAAATAAAACCAAATATTAATATGCACGCACTATTTGTAATAAATATAGATAATACATTAATTTAGTGCAATAGAAATTAGAAAACAAATTACATGTAAGTAATAGAATTAATGTTAACAAAAATTTCATATGTAAAAGAAAAAAATTGTTCTGATTGAACGAATGAGAAAAAAGGGGAGGAACACCCTAATATTATACATTCATTCAACCAAAACAATTTGAAAGTCATAGGAACAAGAAGAATATGACAAATCTGATCAACTTGTCAGATTCTTCTTTTTCTAAGGAAGGGTGGTATAACCGCTCTGCGTTACACGCTTTACGCAACAAAATGCACCCCTGCGTGCAGGTGGCATCGCCGTCAGCTGTTGCTGAACAGCAATGCCAATTGCACTCAGCAGTGGCAATAACATTCAGCGATAAGGAAAAACGGCAACGCAGCGTAGATGTATAAAACAGTTGAGATAGAACCGGAAAATTACCATAGATTAGATTGATACGAATCTTTTGTTTACGCTCTCATATTTTCGCTCTCACGAGGGATTTATCTTCTAGTTGTTGCTGGCAACAATCACAGATAAATCCCTCGCGCCAGCTGAAGCGGGTGCCAGAACAAAAAATGTGCCAGCTAAAACGAAAAACGTGCCAAAAATTTTGGTAAACTTTAGTTTGACTTACAACTGTAGAATAGCTTTCAACAATTATGGGAAAAAGGATAAAAATACTTGTTTTAGTGTAAGTATTATTAGTTCGAAGACGGAGGGTAAATATTATTTCCCATTCAAAAGTTATCACTAAAAACAGGTTTTGTAAATATGAACTCCCGATGCAACCAGTCCATTTTGATCACAGAACCTGGAACGCCAGACATGTAGGATAAGCCCTATACATTAAATAATGTTAACTATTATATCGTAGGTCCGATTTACTGAAATTTCAAAAGAATATATGGTGTTCACTGCGAGTTAAATGCGTTACAATATTTGACTAATTAATTTAATCGAAATGTTAGTTTTACTTAGATTTGTTTATATTTAACTCTAACTAGTCGTATTATTGTAAAATAACTTTAAGGAAATAAATATTTTACGACTATCATTTTATTAATTGATTGAAACTATAATCGCCGAAATGTATGTCAAAAATCCCCATTTTCAGATCTATTCATTTTTGTTTGGAGTGGCATCATTGATAAATGTTATAAAAATGTGCATTTTGACAGCGCTCTCTCGAAACAAAGAGTTGCAAATTCATTCATCTATGCAAATTACATACACGCTAATTAAATTGAGAAGTAAGTGAATAAAAATCAAATCAAAGGCAACAACTAGAAACTAAGACCTGAACGTGTAAAGAACAAACTCCCTTTAAATAAAAACAATTAAATTTAAAAAATTAAAACAAACGTTTATTTAAAAGGAAACAAAGGAAAAAGTAAGTGTGGTGTCTACAGCAGCGAGTGTGTGTGTGAACAACAAATTTCATGGTGTCCACGATGGACACCTTAAAGTTTAATTATTGTCGCGAATTTGTTGGAAATTGAGAAATAAGGTATAAACAATGCACATTATTGCATTTCATGTGGTATTCACTGAAGTGAGTAACGAATTGGTGCCACAGCAACATCAACAGAAGAGCATAAGAAGAAGACGGCGGGATAACACAAATACGCCGCAGTTGCCTGCTTTCATTCAGCAAAGCAATTTTCTGGCGTCCAAGTCGAGTTCAGTTCGCCTTTCGTCATATGCCAAAATCTATTTAAGCCTTCTTAAAAAATCCTTGCGCAATTTCTGGATGGCTGCATAAAATATACCAAGAGCTCTTCCGTTGCTTATGATATACTTTTCGACTTAAAATAAGGAATATTGTGGTAGATTGTGCAGCACAAATTTGTACAAATAAGCGTTCTTTCTTAAAAGAGCCAATTTCCTTTAACTATTTTGATGCATTCCATTTAATTTAACAAGTGAAAAAACTTCTAAGAAATGGCAGAGAAATCTCCCTCTCTCTAACATTCATAATACCTACTCTTCTCCCATAACCGGTTTCCGGTTGTTCAGAATAGGAGGAAAGGGAGAAGTGAAAAAACTTACACGGAATTTTTATTCAGAATACGAGGAATGGGAGAAGGGAAAAAACTCGCACGGAATTTTTGTTTAGAATTGGGCTGTACAAATTTACTACTTTTTCGTCCATTTATCCTTCTTATTACTGGCCTTTCCTTATTCCCTTTATCACTCCCTTCTCATTCTAATTCTCCCTCTGATTTCTAAGCCCATTCTTACTTCCACTCCCACTCGTATACCCAATTCCACTCCTTCTTTCGCTCTCACCTAAATATATCAAATATTGCATACTCCCTTTAAATAACTAAGGAGATTGAGCGAACTTAAATATTTGTTTCACTCGCACTCTCATTTCCCCTACCAATCGCTCTTCCACTCCCAAGCCCTATATCTCTTCCACCTGAATAATATGAGATATTGTTACGGTCTGCTGCTACGATCTACGGCTACGATCCACTTGGGAGCGTCTTCACGCGAACACACCTAGCGATGTGGCGAAAGTTGCGATAAAAAGATATCGAAAAAAAAACAAGAAAAAGACAGACCGGCCATCACTACGGAAAAGATCGGCCTTTTTTGAAGATTGAGTTTCCGCCGTATACACATAAGGAAAGAAAAAATTTGGTAAGGGAAACTAAATCAAGAAAAATCGCCGAGTTGCCGGCCAAATCGACACCAAATTAGATGATGGTGGTAAAACGTATTCACCGATGGTGTTTTTAAATGATTATTGGGACTTACAACGTGAACATTTTCCCATCAATGAAACAACGCCAGAATTAGATCTGCATTTTAACCTATCAACCATTAGACATGTTCAAGTGGCAATTATATGCTGCGCAGAAATAAAAACAAAAAAAAAGGGAATTGGGTGGTAATATATCTTAACCTAGGAGGACACTACCACCGGCGTAAAGGCCAGCACGAAGCTTTATCGCCACCTGGGTCTTTTGTTCACCTCGGACCACCGCGCCAATCACCACCAACGGTGCCTACTATTACCACGGGCATCACCATCGGTAGTACCTCCCCCAACTCCTTCATAAGCGCAACCACGAGCGCAACAACCATCAGACGTACCGCCACACCAGTTGCAACGCACGTAGCGGGGCCACGTACATAGGCTTGAGGCCATTAAGGTTAGCACCAACAACAAGCGGTTCCACCGACCCCAAGACTAGCGCACCTTTATTAACTGCGCTCATACCGGCAATAATACCAGCCGCATCCTTACTAGCCGCGCTCATGCCGGCAATAACACTACTAGCGCATCTTTATTAACTGCGTCCATACCGGCACTAACACTACTAGCGCAACCCTTACCAACTACGACCAGATTGGGCTACAATAAACCTGCTACAATGACAATCACAGGACAGCGAATTGCGATAACGAACATCAGCGGTTAAAGCGGTGAGTTCGTTCCACTACTGAACTAAAATTATGTATTTGTAGCCTTAACCTTTTTTTAAATTATATTTTTGACTCCGCAACATTATATAATGTTAATGTAACCACAACTAAATTAAAAGTGAATTGTTTATATAAAACACAAAGACCAATGTGCTAAATACCTTTGCACTGTAAATAGGATTGCAATTTGGTAGAAAAATGGAAAAATGAATTCCCTGTAGTTAAAGGCACTAATATTAAAAAAGCATAAAAACAACTCAAGATTGATAGTAATGTAAAGTTTATGTCCTATAACTAAAAACCACGGAGATCAATTTAACGTAACTATTTAGTGTTGCAAAAAACGGTATAAAGCTAATTAAAAGAAAAAAAAAACCATATTCGAGTATATATCTATGTAATGTTTAAGTCATAGTAAATTGCCTTTTTTCTACAAGAAAAATTTTAACCAACAAAAAAACAAAGCATATTTTAATGGTCATGGGTGTGCAATTTATACTGCCTGTGAAACAAAGAAAAAGGTGTTTCAGGTATTAAAATCTGCTTTGCGTTGTGGTAAAATTTTACTAATACATTTTTTTTATTGATGCCATCGTGGCGAATATGATTTTGGAGTGAGCAAAAGTGTTGATATTGTTTCGGTAAGGAATAAAGTTTTATTGGTAATTCAAGCTCAGTTGCATTATCAGTAAAATGCATTAACTCTATATTAAGAGACGCAAATAACAAGTAATGCGGGTTGGCTTGCGTTAGCAAAACAAAACTTTTTGTTGTATACATTTTTTTTTTGGGTGACTGAGTCGAACTAAACCCGAAACAATACCTACCCTAACACTTACTTGTAAAACAGTTTACGTTTCACTTGAACAAGTAAAACGATTTCAGTAATTGTACTATAAGTTTAAAAGGTTCATGTTTTACCTGAACAGGTGAATGACTTCGGTAATTTTTCCATGAAGCTAAAAGCTTACGTTTTGCTTGAGCTTGTGAAACAATATTTTTTGAGGGGTAGGATTTACCCCAAGTTTAGTCCTAGTTGCGTTTATGACTAATTTCTCAGCGCATAGTACATATTACTGTCATTATACTATGTGTAATACCCGAATTGATGTTTAGTTAAACTCAAAGTAATTTTAATACAACAACTATTAATTTTGTAAGGGGACCCCAATTAGCAGAAGTTGTATCCAAACTGTACAGCCCTAAGATAGATTTGTAAAAAAAAAAAAAAAAAAAAGGAGAAAAAAGGGCATTTGACCAAAGTTCTACAAAAAAAAAAGACTTTCTTTCATTACATATATAGTATATTTTTATTTTAGTACATATATAGCCTTTTTGATTGCTATAAAATTTTTTCAAAAAAATTTGTTTATAAGCTTAAATAGGTTCCAAAAGTTGTAAGTTGTAGTAAGAAGTAAGAGAAAACAAAAGAGAAATCTATGTTAGTAGTAATAATGAGCATTGAATAAATTTGTTGACAATATGGGAATGCTGACTTCCTTATTTGTTTAGAACACAGGTAAGGGGCCACCGAAATACAGGTGCGTCGGTGGCCATGGTTATTGAGGGAGGGACAAGCACCGGGCGTCGCAACACCACCCGCGGCGCCCCCTATATATATTCGGCCCTTTATGTTTATTTTCCCTTTGGTTATTTTATTTTAATTTCAGCAGTTTTTTTTTTGAGTTTGGTTTTTAGAGTTAGTAACCGGTCATGTCCGGTTCGGTAATTTTTTTTTGCGCCAGTTTTTTTTTGAATTTTAGATTTTTGAATTTTTTTGAATGTTAACGGTCTGTCCGTGACATCCGGTTCAGCCGGATGTTGTTTTAGTTTGAATTATAAGCGTTTTGAGTCGGTCTATGCGCTTCTGTCAGTTTGTTTTGAATTCGACAGCTGCTCGTTTTGATAGGCATGATAGGAACTTGTTTCTGTTTATGGCGCAGGAACAGTAAGGTTGGCAAGGACCCGCCCCAGCCGACAATGACTAGCCACTGTGCACCAACACATCATGCCGACCGCCTTCCTTACTGCTTCCATAGTAAATGCGCTTCAATAACATATGGCGCCCAACGGGATTTGGTGCCCGAGGCGCTGTCGCGCTGGTCATTCCGGGTCAACTTGTGAAGTTGACCATCCCACCAGTCCGAGGTGAGCAGCCGCAGGAGCAGCCACCTGCGTTGCGGTGGGATGGTTAGATGGATCAAGTTGTCCGGAGTGATCATCGTGGACAGTTGCTGAGGGCGCCATAACAGATGGCGCCCAACGTGGCAACTAAGGCGCTGGCCGCGAGGGTCAGTCGGGTCAACCCGTGAAGTTGACCATCCCACCAGTCCGATTGAGCAGCCACAGAGCTGCCACCTACGTTGCGGTGGGATGGTTGGACGGATCAGGTTGTCCGGGCTGGTTGTTGTTGTTGTTGTTGTAGCAGTGCTTCGCCCCACCTAACAGACGCGACCGATCACAAACTGTCATCAATATCCTCTAACGGGAGTCCAAGGAAACTTGCTGTTTCAACAGGGGTGGACCATAGGGAAAGGGGTGTTAGAGGCGTTGGTTCCACATTACAATTAAAGAGATGGTTGGTGTCATGTGGGGACACATTGCAAGCGGGGCATACATTTTGTATGTCGGGGTTGATTCTGGATAGGTAAGAGTTTAACCTGTTACAGTATCCAGAACGAAGTTGAGCCAGAGTGACACGCGTTTCCCTGGGGAGTATGCGTTCCTCTTCCGCAAGTTTTGGATACTTTACTTTGAGTACTGGGTTCACCGGGCAATTCCCGGCATAAAGGTCCGACGCCTGTTTGTGGAGTTCACCAAGGACCTGCTTGTGTTTTTTCGCTTCATACGGCTGTGTTCTCAGATGCCGTATTTCCTCAAAATGCTTACGGAGATGACTCCTTAAGCCCCTAGGCGGTGCTGGCTCGTCAATCAGATGTCTGTTGGGATGCCCAGGTTTCTGGGTATTCAACAGGAACTGTTTGGTCAGCATCTCGTTTCTTTCCCTGATGGGGAGTATTCTCGCCTCATTATGTAGATGGTGTTCTGGGGACATAAGAAGACAGCCCGTGGCAATTCTGAGAGCAGTATTTTGGCAGGCCTGTAGCTTCTTCCAGTGGGTAATTTTTAGGCTTGGCGACCATATGGGTGACGCGTAGCACGTAATCGGCTGGCTAATTGCTTTGTATGTAGTCATGAGCGTTTCTTTATCTTTTCCCCAGGTACTGCCAGCAAGGAATTTGAGGATTTTGTTACGGCTCTGAATTCTCGGAACAATTGCGGCTGCGTGCTCACCAAAATGTAGATCCTGATCAAACGTCACACCCAAGATTTTGGGGTGTAGGACAGTCGGTAGCGTAGAGCCATCGACGTGGATGTTCAAAATGGTCGACATTTGGGACGTCCATGTTGTAAATAAGGTCGCGGAAGATTTAGTCGGTGATAATGCCAGGTTTCGCGAGGCGAAAAAACTGGAGAGATCAGGGAGGTAGCCGTTTATTTTATTGCATAGCTCATCGATCTGTGGGCCTGGGCCTGTGGCCATTACTGTGCAGTCATCGGCGTAGGAAACGATTGTGACTCCTTCCGGTGGTGAAGGTAGTTTAGATATGTAGAAATTAAACAAAAGTGGGGATAGGACACCACCCTGTGGCACCCCTTGTTTAATTCTCCTTGGCTTTGATGTTTCGTTTCTAAATAGCACCGATGCCTGCCGACCACCCAGATAATTTGCGGTCCACCTTTTAAGACATGGGGGAAGGGTAGACCCTTCCAGGTCTTGCAGTAACGAGCCGTGGTTGACCGTATCAAAAGCTTTTGATAGGTCTAGCGCTACGAGTACTGTTCTATGGTGGGGGTTTTGATTTAAACCGCAATTTATCTGGGTACTAATGGCATTTAGCGCGGAGGTAGTGCTATGGAGTTTTCTGAAGCCATGCTGATGGGAGGCTAGTTGCAAATTTGCTTGGAAATAAGGGAGCAAAATGGCTTCGAGCGTCTTTGCTACTGGCGATAGGAGAGATATCGGACGATACGACTCTCCTATGTTAGCTGGTTTACCAGGCTTTAGTAGCGGGACCACCTTGGCCATTCTCCATTTCTCGGGTATGACAAAGGTGGAAAGAGACAGGTTGAAGACCTGCGCTAAATATTTGAAACCCTCTTTCCCTAGGCTTTTAAGCATCGGCATGGCTATGCCATCTGGGCCCACTGCTTTGGATGGTTTAGCGCGACCAATGGCGTCCTCAACCTCTTTAGCGGTGATGGTGATTGGTGACGCGCTGAATTTGTGTTTATGTGCGTGTCTGTTGGCCCTCCGTCTAACTTTGTCGACCGTAGAATGCATTATATATTGTCGGCAGAAAGCGCTCGCGCATTTTTTCGCATCCGACAGCACTTTGTCGCCAAAGGCGATGGAAACTTTGTCTTTGTGCTTAGTCGGATTCGATAGGGACTTTACGGTGGACCAAAGTTTACCCACACCGGTACAGAGGTTACAACCTCTTAGGTGCTCCTCCCATTTCGCCCGCTTGTGTTCATCCACAAGCAATCTGATGCGTTGGTTTATATCCCTTATTTGGGGGTCGCCTGGATCAAGCTGCCTTATAAGGTCACGTTCTCTCGCTAAGTTTGCGGCCTCCGCCGGGAAGTGGGGCCGGATTTCGGGAATTCTCCCGGCGGGAATGAAACGTGCCGAGGCGGATTCAATGACCATGCGAAAGGCACGCTCCCCTTGGCGGGCATCAGTCGGGATAGGGAGGGCAGCAAAGAGGTTGTCTGTAAAGGATTTATATTCTCCCCACTTTCCTTTTTTAAAGTTTATGAAAGTGCGTTTTTCGGTGACGATGAAGTCGGCGGTACGCTCGAGCGAAACAAGTATAGGCAGGTGGTCGGATGCCAATGATACCATCGGCTGCCAGTTGACGCAGTTTACGAGTTCTGCGCTCACGATTGAGATATCTGGCGAACTGTGACAGCTTCCTACCATACGTGTGGGGGCGTCTCCGTTTATTGTGCAGAACGTCGTTTCTTCTATTTGATCCGCCAACATCTCGCCCCTACTGTCCGCCCGCAAATTTGAATGCCATAGATCATGATGGGCATTGAAGTCGCCTAAAATAATGCGATTGTTTCCAGTGAGTAAGGCTCTAATATTAGGGTGGTATCCACCGGGGCAACAGGTGGCAGGGGGGATGTAGATGTTGATGATTTCTAGGTTTGCATCGCCTGACCGGACAGATAGGCCTTGACGTTCTAAGACGTTGTCCCTGCGGTCGATGCCAGGATCAAATATGTGATATTGCACAGAGTGGTGTATTATAAACGCGAGGCCGCCTCCATTTCCGCTCTCGCGATCTTTTCTGTGGACATTATACCCAGAGCAGGACTGCAATGCAGATCGTGCTGTGAGTTTAGTCTCTTGAATCGCAGCAATGCGGATGTTGTGCCGCTTCATGAAATTGACTATCTCCGTAATCTTCCCAGTTAGTCCATTACAGTTTAACTGCAGAATTCTGAAGTGCATGAGGGGAGACGTTGCCACTCTGGGGGTAAGTGACGGGTGACTACGCCTGGGTTCAGGAAGGCCAGGACGCAATTGCTGTTGTGGCCCTGGGACTGGGCGTCCTTGGGCAAGCATTGGGGTACCCGGATGATTTGGGTTTGCGACCTGGCAACATGGCGCGATGCATTGGGCGGATGTCGCAAACATATATATTCTGTGCTGGCAAACGGTGCAAACGGAGGTAGGGACTAAGAGTCTGTTTCCCTGACCTACACGATTGCTGCCGGAAAAGAGGGGGGGAGAAGACGGGGGCAGGGGCTGTTGCTCAGCATTGCTTCCGACTCTACTACGAAGATTGTAGTTATGAGTGGTAGCAGCTGTTTGAGTTGTTGGCGCCGTAAGGCGCGAGCAGCAGCGGGTACTTGTTGTGGCTTGCTGAGCAGCGGGGCTGCTGGAAGGTAATGGGGGGGCGCTTAGACGTAGACTACGGGACGCCCTTGGGCGTGAACAGCAAGGAGCCACAAAAGATTTATAAAAGTTACGTGGACGTCGGGTTTTGGGATCAAGCCCAGAACAACCTGTCCGATGCAACCATCCCTTACACGAGACACACTGAACAGAGTATGACCGTCCTAAAAAGATTCTTTTCCGGCAGATGCAGCAAAACCATTTCTCAGGACCGAGGTCAGGAGACGGACCCGGATTGGATTCGATACCTTCCCGGAGCAAGAGAATATGGAGCAGTCCTGCTGCAAGGAGCTGCTGGGAGGATGACAATTTGTGGGAGGGACGAAACAAATTAAATGGAGTTACACTGAAATGACAGTCCTTGGTCGGGAAAAATCCCGAGTCGCTCCGGTACATAGAACCGACTGCCTTGGGAAGCGGTCATCGGGGGCAGTGGCCGAAGGAGCCACGGACTTTACGTCAGTCTCCGGATTTTTTTTTATTATTTCACCCAGTGAGGCAGTGCTAAACGCACTTGATTTTTTTGTAAGTGGGGTTTTGTGTTTCCGGAATGTTATCCGTTAGTCGGTTTGGTAATAATATGTCCGCTAACTTGGGTTTCAATTTTTTTTAATGTTAAAATTTTTTTTTCAATAAATTTTTTTTTATGCCGAATTTGTTTTGTTTTGTGTTGTCTGGAGTGTGTGTATGTGTTGACAGGACCCCAGCTCATCCCACGTCTCAGGTGGCAACGCATAGTGCCACCTGGATTGTGACGGGTTGAGCTGGGATTCAGAGTGGCACTCCTTCCTGTCCCACCAGATTGGGGGAGCGGTTCCGAAACCGCTCCACCCATTGCGGCGGAGCCAGGAGGGGTGTCCAGCGAGAATGGACGGGAGGCCTCAACACCCCCAACCAGTCCCAAGGGCAAGCCCCTGGAGACTGCCCCTGCGTTGCGGCTGGGCGTGTTGAGACCAACCCGTGTGTGCCTGGAGTGACCCTAGTGACCCCAACTAGTCTCGGAGGGGGGCCTTAAGACCCCCTCGCACTGCGGTTGGGAGCACTAGGGACAAGTATGAATGAGTCTATGTAATTTTTTTTTCTCGCCTGTAGCCCGAGTGCCTTCGGGAAGGGATGCCAGCATTCCCATTGATGCACGACACATTTGAATTGCTTCGTCGCTTCTGTTTTTTTTCAGCTTTTGAAAGTTTACTTATTTTTTTTGTCGTGTATAAATTTATATACCCAAACCTTTTTTTGAATTCTTAACTGCCTTACGTGGCAAAAGTTTTTTGACCTAAAACTGACCATTTTTTTTTAATATGTCGCGCGACCAGTCGTTCGGGCAACCGGGCCGGAATACCCCGTTTGGGAGTGCAGGGAATTACCCGGGAAACCAGAACCGGGGCAGTAAAAATAGAAGGGCCTTCTCTCAGGCCAGGCGTCCCTTGGTGGTGCACACCCCAGTAGGCGGACAATATGGAGACCCCGCGTTAATAAACATGGGCTCGGACCTGAATGACCCTCGCGAGAAACTGGACGGACCTGTAAGCACCAGTCACGTGAACGCGCACGATATCTCGGGGCTAATGCCCAATGTGCAGATCTACGCACCAGAAGGAGCTGGTGCTTTACCACCAAACCAGGAGATTGGAAATTTCGGAGACGCTACAAGTGATCGGGCGAATACCTTAGGAATGCAGGACGAAGCCACTCGTGGAGGCTCGTGGGTGGACGTGCTACACCAACTGTTCCAGGCTTCGCAGGAGGAAATGCGGAGAGAGATGGGCTCAATTAGAGCCAATATGGCCCAGCTCAACGCCGCTCTCGAATCCACGCAGCAAGCGAATCAGCAAAATAGGAACGCAAGTAGGATGGACCGTAACCCATTTCCAACGGGAGTACCACCAATGTACCCGACTCCAAGCAGCACAGCAGTAAAACCGCAGGAGTGGAAAATCTCATTTGACGGCACTGGGAGCGTAGCCGATTTGCTCTTCAAACTGAACACCTTGTGTGAGCGCACACAATGCCCTGACGAACAAATAATGGCTAGTTTCCACCTGTTTCTTTCCGGGCGGGCCGAAGAATGGTACTGGCTGTTCACAAAACAAAACCCTAATGCGACATATGCCTTTTTGTGCTACTCATTGAAAAGAGAGTTTGGCACTTTGAAAACTGACCACGAGATCATGATGGAGATCTCCATGCGAAAGCAGAAAGCAAGTGAGTGCTATGACGTGTTTCACACGGACATAATCTCCTTGAACGCGCGCTTAAGAGAGCCAATGTCGGGGCTTCTACTGATTGACATAATAAAAAGAAACGTCAACAGTAGCCTTAAACTGATGCTTTTCAACGCAGATGTAAGGAACCTTCATGATCTACGGGATGTAGCACGCAGAGGTGAACAAGTGCTGAAAGAAAGCAAGCTGTTGGGAGCTACTTACCCAGGACGGCATGTAAACGAAGCACGCGTGACAACCCCGGACATGAGGATGGAAAACGAAGACGGCGAGACGGATCCGCAGATAGAGGCGCTGGAATATCGACGCAGCAGAAGACCGGACTATTCGGGAATCCAATGCTGGAATTGCCAGGGAATGGGGCACTCCTATATATATTGTGAGGAACCCATAAAAAATCCTTTTTGTTTCAAATGTGGGTATAAGGGGGTATTTACTCCTAAATGCCCTAGGGACCATCGTAGGCAGGGAAACCAGTACCCGAGCGAGAAGATGGGGGAACCTCTTTCGGCTTCATAGCTCCCACACCAGCCGGTGCTCGAGGCGTCGTCCCAGGCACCGAACCAGAGGGCGAACCTCTGCATGGAGATGGTGAGCTTCCGAGGTGCAGTAGTACCCTGGCGGAAGAACCCTCAAACGTAATAATAACCTTCCCTGATAGTACTGACAATTCGAATAGTTCTGAAGCCGAGAGTCAAACGTCTTCATCCGTGATGGGCGAGCCGATTAGAATTCTGCAACACCAGCATAGGGATGTCGCTTGCCAAACGCAACTTTCACCAAACCTAGAAGAAAGGGAACATAGGTATAAACAAATAAGACATACCATTTTTGAACAATATCCGGTATCGGACAATATTTTGAAGTGTAGGAAGAGATACCACAGGAGAGAACAGGAGCGTAGACTGCTGCAAGCCACCACGTTAACGCTTACCGAGGATGAAAGGCCTTTAAGTAAGGCTAAAATTAAAGACAGTTTCCTTGTAGGGTTGCTGGACTCGGGAGCCAACGTCTCCATCTTAGGGAAAAATGGAGTAGAATTCTTAGAGGATAACGGCTTCGAATATCAGCCCTTACACGCGTTCGTATATACCGCGGGCGGCAACAAGCAAAAAATTTTAGGCTCAGTATCCCTACCAGTCACCTTCAAAAATATCACAAAGATTATTCGTTTTTATCTTGTTCCCTCATTGCTCCAAGAAGCTTACTTCGGGGTAGATTTTTGGAGAGCATTTGCGTTAGCTCCCGAAATTTTCCCAAGCGTAGAGTGTTTAGAGGCTAGACTTGAGAAGGAAGAAGAACTTAACCTGCACGAATTGTCACCAACAAAAAAATTAGAATTGCAAAAGGTCATCGAGACGTTCCCTTCGTACGAGAAGTTAGGCCTAGGACAAACCAAATTAGTGGAGCATCACATCGACACCGGTGATGCTGTACCTATAAAAAGCAAACATTTCCCTCTTTCGCCACCGAGGCAAGCCGAAGCTTTTAGAGAACTAGACAGGTTACTCGAATTAGGAGTTATAGAAGAATCCAACTCCCCGTGGTGTAGTCCTGTAGTACTGGTCCGGAAACCAGGTAAAGTTAGGCTGTGCATAGATTCGAGGAAGGTCAACGCGGTGACTAAGAAGGACTCGTACCCCCTGCCTCATGTCAACGGCTTATTGAGCAGACTGAAAGATACGCATTTTATTAGTGGCATTGATCTGAAGGACACGTTCTTCCAGATCAAATTGACAGAGTCCTTTAAGGAAAAAACAGCATTCGCAGTTCCGGGGAGGCCTCTGTACCACTTCAAAGTAATGCCATTTGGTCTGTGCAATGGACCGCAGACTATGAATAGGCTGATGGACAAGGCAATCCCTTCGCGTCTGCGAGAGAACGTCTTTGTCTACCTGGACGATCTGATGGTTGTAGCACTAATTTTGAGGATCACCTGAAATTGCTAGCGGAAGTGGCCCAATGTTTGAGAGACGCCGGGCTGACAATCAACGTGGAAAAAAGTAAATTTTGTCAGAAGGAAATACGCTACTTAGGATACTTGATAGGCAGCGGGTGTCTGAAAGTGGTTCCGGGAAAAGTAGAAGCAATGCAAAACTTCCCGATCCCTAAATCCCCTCGGCAAGTGCGTAGGTTTGTGGGCATGGCGAATTGGTACAGGGCGTTTATTACCAATTTTGCTCACTTGGCAGGTCCCTTGACCGACTGTCTTCGTAAGTCAGCAGGCCCGTTCAAGCTTACCTCTGAAGCTATAGAGGCCTTCGAAAAGCTAAAAGTAGCTTTGAGTTCCGCCCCTGTTTTGGCCCAACCAGACTTTTCAAGGGAATTCGTAATACAATGCGACGCTTCCAAAGTAGGTGTTGGCGGAGTGTTGTTCCAGGTCGATGATGAGGGCGCTGAGCATCCAATCGCATTCGTGTCGAAAAAGCTGAATAATGCTCAACGCAATTATACAGTAATCGAGCTGGAATGTCTTGCAGCCATAATCAGAGTGAAGCGCTTCCGACCCTATGTCGAAGGATTACCTTTTCGGATTATTACGGACCACTCCAGTCTCAAGTGGTTGATGACACAGAAAGACTTAAGCGGGAGGTTAGCGAGATGGTCACTCTTACTGCAAAGATACGACTTTAGAATGGAACATCGTAAAGGCACCCTGAATGTAGTACCAGACGCGCTGTCACGTTTTGATGCCGATGAGTTGTCTTTCACTACCACACCCGGAGAAATATATTTAGTCTCTCCCGAATTTAGCAGCAACGAGTATTTAGACTTAATTCGGACCGTCACCGAAAACGAGGAATCACTTCCGGATTTACGAGTTGTGGACGGTGTAATTTTCAAAAGAGTTAAGTTTCGTAAGGGGATGGAAGGGGAAGAAGACTCGTTGTGGCGTTTATGGTTGCCAAAAGGGTTGACTGAGGAAGCAGTGAGATTAGCACATGACGCTAACCGGAGTTACCATTGCGGATGGCAGAAAACCTTAGAACGTGTTAGGCAGAAGTACTTCTGGCCGCAGCAGGCTAAGGACGTCAGAGACTACGTCCAGCGTTGTGACACCTGCAAAACGGTAAAACCCACCAATCAGCAGTCGAGACCACCTATAGGGAGTACCTTTGAATCCGAAAGGCCATTTCAGCGGTTATATTGCGACTTTCTAGGGCCGTATCCGAGATCTATGCGGCGAAATCAATTTCTTTTCATAGTACTAGACCATTTTTCAAAATACGTTTGGCTAAAGCCCATGCAGAGAGCCACCACTGTTAACGTTATAAATTACTTCGCTTCAGAAATTTTTCCAGCTGTAGGGGTCCCTGAGTTTATTCACAGTGACAATGGTAAACAGTTTATCTCGAAGGAAATGAGCCAATTTTTTGCAAATTACGGGGTGACGCACGTGAGGACGGGGTTATATTCTCCTCAAGCAAACGCATCCGAACGCGTTAATAGAGAAATTGTTTCGAAGATTAGGATAAGATAAACCTGACCATACCGATTGGGATAAGCATATACCCGAGAATTTATCAGTTTTGAGAAGTGATTTTCATACGGCGATTCAGTGTTCTCCATACTTTGCATTATATGGCCAAAATATGGTCCAACATGCCTCAACGTACAACATTTTAGGGAAACTCGGCAGCCTTCGGGAAGACCAGGTTACGGTAGTAAGCAGAACTGACAAGTTGACCAATATCCGTGAGCAAATCCGTAAAAATTTAGATCAGGCTAAGGATAGGGGAGTAACCACCTATAACAAGCGCTCTAGACAAGTCAACTACAAGGAAGGTCAGGAAGTTTTCCGAAGAAACTTTGCCTTAAGTAACTTTAAACATGGCATTAACGCCAAATTCCTACCCAAATACCTGAAGTGTCGCGTGCTTCGAAAAATAGGCAATGCATTGTATGATCTCGAGGACCTAAACGGGAAATTGATAGGTCGCTTCCATGCTTCGGATATTCGTCCGCAATGAACCAACAAGGGCGTTTCTTTTGCCAATTTACAATTTGATTTTTTTTCTATACCCACCAATTGGACCTTTTTTTTTGTCTGGGCGTTTTGGCGGTCGGGGACATCTCGCCCAGTATTCTCCCCGAGCACTGACCTCATAGGATGTTCACGCGCGTACTCACCGAGGACCGTGAACACCCTGGCAGTCCACACTTAGGTCGGCCTAGCCTTTCGGAGTTTTGACGAGTTCTCCATATCAAAATGTCTACATTTTTTTTTATTTTGCATTCCTGTGGGAGCGATACCCACTAGGAATCATCTTTCGGAGTTTTGACGAGTTCTCCATAACAAATGTCTAATTGCCGCAAAGCCCTTTTAACTAGGAAACAGAAATATTTCCAACTTGACTTAAATTTTTTTTGATAGACCTATGTTGCCCGGCTGGCTTCGTAGTAGGACTTTGAGACTCTTATCTCAGGGGTGAGTCGTGCCCCACGTTGCTTGTCGTCGGAGATCCCTGGCAATAGCTTCCCACAGATGATCCGGCTTCCTGTTCGCTTCATCGTCAGGTCTTCAAAGCGAAGCAGGTTTGTTACGGTCTGCTGCTACGATCTACGGCTACGATTCACTTGGGAGCGTGTTCACGCGAACACACCTAGCGATGTGGCGAAAGTTGCGATAAAAAGATATCGAAAAAAAACAAGAAAAAGACAGACCGGCCATCACTACGAAAAAGATCGGCCTTTTTTGAAGATTGAGTTTCCGCCGTATACACATAAGGAAAGAAAAAATTTGGTAAGGGAAACTAAATCAAGAAAAATCGCCGAGTTGCCGGCCAAATCGACACCAAATTAGATGATGGTGGTAAAACGTATTCACCGATGGTGTTTTTAAATGATTATTGGGACTTACAACGTGAACATTTTCCCATCAATGAAACAACGCCAGAATTAGATCTGCATTTTAACCTATCAACCATTAGGCATGTTCAAGTGGCAATTGTATGCTGCGCAGAAATAAAAACAAAAAAAGGGAATTGGGTGGTAATATATCTTAACCTAGGAGGACACTACCACCGGCGTAAAGGCCAGCACGAAGCTTTATCGCCACCTGGGTCTTTTGTTCACCTCGGACCACCGCGCCAACCACCACCAACGGTGCCTACTATTACCACGGGCATCACCATCGGTAGTACCTCCCCCAACTCCTTCATAAGCGCAACAACCATCAGACGTACCGCCACACCAGTTGCAACGCACGTAGCGGGGCCACGTACATAGGCTTGAGGCCATTAAGGTTAACACCAACAACAGGCGGTTCCACCGACCCCAAGACTAGCGCACCTTTATTAACTGCGCTCATACCGGCAATAATACCAGCCGCATCCTTACTAGCCGCGCTCATGCCGGCAATAACACTACTAGCGCATCTTTATTAACTGCGTCCATACCGGCACTAACACTACTAGCGCAACCCTTACCAACTACGACCAGATTGGGCTACAATAAACCTGCTACAATGACAATCACAGGACAGCGAATATAGGCCTGCGGGCATTCCAATTGCGATAACGAACATCAGCGGTTAAAGCGGTGAGTTCGTTCCACTACTGAACTAAAATTATGTTTTTATAGCCTTAACCTTTTTTTAAATTATATTTTTGACTCCGCAACATTATATAATGTTAATGTAACCACAACTAAATTAAAAGTGAATTGTTTATATAAAACACAAAGACCAATGTGCTAAATACCTTTGCACTGTAAATAGGATTGCAATTTGGTAGAAAAATGGAAAAATGAATTCCCTGTAGTTAAAGGCACTAATATTAAAAAAGCATAAAAACAACTCAAGATTGATAGTAATGTAAAGTTTATGTCCTATAACTAAAAACCACGGAGATCAATTTAACGTAACTATTTAGTGTTGCAAAAAAGGTTATAAAGCTAATTAAAAGAAAAAAAACCATATTCGAGTATATATCTATGTAATGTTTAAGTCATAGTAAATTGCCTTTTTTCTACAAGAAAAATTTTAACCAACAAAAAAACAAAGCATATTTTAATGGTCATGGGTGTGCAATTTATACTGCCTGTGAAACAAAGAAAAAGGTGTTTCAGGTATTAAAATCTGCTTTGCGTTGTGGTAAAATTTTACTAATACATTTTTTTTATTGATGCCATCGTGGCGAATATGATTTTGGAGTGAGCAAAAGTGTTGATATTGTTTCGGTAAGGAATAAAGTTTTATTGGTAATTCAAGCTCAGTTGCATTATCAGTAAAATGCATTAACTCTATATTAAGAGACGCAAATAACAAGTAATGCGGGTTGGCTTGCGTTAGCAAAACAAAACTTTTTGTTGTATACATTTTTTTTTTGGGTGACTGAGTCGAACTAAACCCGAAACAATACCAACCCTAACACTTACTTGTAAAACAGTTTACGTTTCACTTGAACAAGTAAAACGATTTCAGTAATTGTACTATAAGTTTAAAAGGTTCATGTTTTACCTGAACAGGTGAATGACTTCGGTAATTTTTCCATGAAGCTAAAAGCTTACGTTTTGCTTGAGCTTGTGAAACAATACTTTTTGAGGGGTAGGATTTACCCCAAGTTTAGTCCTAGTTGCGTTTATGACTAATTTCTCAGCGCATAGTACATATTACTGTCATTATACTATGTGTAATACCGAATTGATGTTTAGTTAAACTCAAAGTAATTTTAATACAACAACTATTAATTTTGTAAGGGGGCCCCAATTAGCAGAAGTTGTATCCAAACTGTACAGCCCTAAGATAGATTTGTAAAAAAAAAAAAGGAGAAAAAAGGGCATTTGACCAAAGTTCTACAAAAAAAAAAGATTTTCTTTCATTACATATATAGTATATTTTTATTTTAGTACATATATAGCCTTTTTGATTGCTATAAAATTTTTTCAAAAAAATTTGTTTATAAGCTTAAATAGGTTCCAAAACCCTTGTAGTAAGAAGTAAGAGAAAACAAAAGAGAAATATATGTTAGTAGTAATAATGAGCATTGAATAAATTTGTTGACAATATGGGAATGCTGACTTCCTTACTTGTTTAGAAGGCACTTAGGGCACACAGGTAAGGGGCCACCGAAATACAGGTGCGTCGGTGGCCATGGTTATTGAGGGAGGGACAAGCACCGGGCGTCGCGACACCACCCGCGGCGCCCCCTATATATATTCGGCCCTTTATGTTTATTTTCCCTTTGGTTATTTTATTTTAATTTCAGCAGTTTTTTTTGAGTTTGGTATTAAGAGTTAGTAACCGGTCATGTCCGGTTCGGTAATTTTTTTTTGCGCCATTTTTTTTTGAATTTTAGATTTTTGAATTTTTTTGAATGTTAACGGTCTGTCCGTGACATCCGGTTCAGCCGGATGTTGTTTTAGTTTGAATTATAAGCGTTTTGAGTCGGTCTCTGCGCTTCTGTCAGTTTGTTTTGAATTCGACAGCTGCTCGTTTTGATAGGCATGATAGGAACTTTTTTCTGTTTATGGCGCAGGAACAGTAAGGTTGGCAAGGACCCGAGAAACGATCAACATCTACATCCCTCCTGCCACCTGTTGCCCCAGTGGATACCGCCCTAATATCAGCGCCTTACTCACTGGCGATAATCGCATTATCTTAGGCGATTTCAATGCCCATCACGATCTATGGCATTCAGACCTGCAGGCGGACAGCAGGGGTTAGATGTTGGCGGATCAAATAGAACAAACAACGTTTTGCACAATAAACGGAGACGCCCCCACTCGTATGGTAGGGAGCTGTCACAGTTCGCCAGACATATCAATCGTGAGCGCAGGACTCGTAAACTGCGTCAACTGGCAGCCGAGGGTAACATTGGCAGCCGCTTTGCTGCTCTCCCTATCCCGACTGATGCTCGCCAAGGGGAACGTGGTTTCCCCAAGGTCATTGAATCCGCCTCGGCTCGCTTTATTCCCCCGCGAAGAATTCCCGAAATTCGGCCTCATTTTCCGGCGGAGGCCGCAAATTTAGCGAGAGAAAGTGACCTTATAAGACAGCTCGATCCCGGAGACCCCCAAATAAGGGATATAAACCAACGCATCAGATCGCTTGTGGATGAACACAAGCGGGGGAAATGGGAGGAGCATCTAAGTGGTTGTAACCTCTCTGCCGGTGTGGGTAAGCTTTGGTCCACGGTAAAGTCCCTATCGCATCCGTCTAGGCACAATGACAAAGTTCCCATCGCCTTTGGCGATAAAGTGCTATCGGATGCGAAAAAATGGCGAGCGCTTTCTGCCGACAATATATAATGCATTCTACGATCGACAAAGATAGACGGAGGGCCAACAGACACGCGCATAAACATAAATTCAGCGCGTCACCAATTACCATCACCGCTAAAGAGGTTGAGGATGCCATTGGTCATGCTAATCCATCCAAAGCAGTGGGCCCAGACGGCATAGCTATGCCGATGCTTAAAAGCCTAGGGAAAGAGGGTTTCAAATATTCAGCACATGTCTTCAAACTGTCCCTTTCCACCTTTGTCATCCCCGAAAAATGGAAAATGGCCAAGGTGGTCCCGCTACTAAAGCCTTGGAAACCGGCTAACATAGGAGATTCATATCGCCCGATATCTCTCCTATCGCCAGTAACCAAGACACTTGAAGCCATTTTGATCCCCTTTAGAAAACTTCATAACACAACCAGCGCGCTAAATGCCATTAGCACCCAGATAAATTGCGGTTTAAATCAAAGCCCCCACCATAGAACAGTACTCATTGCGGTAGACCTATCAAAAGCTTTTGATACGGCCAACCATGGCACATTACTGCAAGACCTGAAAGGGTCTACCCTTCCCCCAAGTCTTAAAAGGTGGACCGCAAATTACTTGGGTGGTCATTTTCGTTCCCCGAGAGAGGACTTAACTCTTCAGTTGCCTACCTAGTCCAAAGTAACATTTATTGGTAATTTTTCGCTGGATTTCGAAAGTTGTTGTTTGAGTTAATGTTGGTTTCCTAATAAACGCAGCCTTTTACTATTTCGAAAATATTGCTGTCAACAGTGGCGTGGTTGCCGAGGCGCAAGTGCGCCAACTCTTCGCTTGATGACAGCAGGTACTTGGTTTTTTCGTCTCGTTCGCTTCTTTTTCCCGTTCAGAGTAAGTAAAACTTACACCCGCGACGGTGTTTAAACTGATGATTTCAAAATCGTCAACATACTCTAGTAATTTCGCCTTCTCATTCCATAATCATCGATTGCGTGCTCGGGTTTAACCTTCCTTTGGCGGTATATCGCTGTCTCCATTTAGGAGTACAGAGTAGTGTTACCTCCAAGACCAGGCACAAGATTTGTAGAACCACATCGTTGTACATCCAAGCCAGGGCTATCATTCTGGCAGTATGCCTTCAAACTATCACGGATCTACAACCACACGAAAGAAAGTTACGTGATACGTCAACCGTAAATGTTAAATGGGATAAAATACGATTGCCAACGGGTCGTGATTTGGTTTGAATGCCTTTTGGTAACAATTTGTTTGGGTGTATAAAATTATCCCGAACTTTAGAGTGTAAAAGTACGTAATCCAAACGCCGCTGAATCCCGACTTTATTATTTAATCCAGAAACGAACAATTTCCGACCTTAAAAAAAATAATAACCCGTCGCTTGGATTGTGCCTTTTCTGCATTTGAAGTTTTCGGAATTTAGTTTTGTCTATATTTAGGCATGTCTGGATTCATTCTTTTCGGGATTTATGAAAATTCTGTTAATTGTATCTCGTCAGGGTTCTGAAAGTCAAGATTATGACCGACTTATGACCGCCGTTTTTGTTGTTATAGTGATGGTTAAGATACTCCCTGAAGTTTTTGGAGAGTTTTATCGACACTGCGGAGTTATCACCTTAAGATAATAAGTCCATGGTCTCCGGAACGATTTGATAAAACTATAGGTTCTAGCTCAACTTCCCCTACCAAAAATACTTGGGTCCCCCATTCACCGCCTGTTATCTATATATATAAGTTTATATTTGTAACAGTAGAGACTGATACTGGCTTGGAGCCGCTGTTAAACTATAAAACTATGTGGTTTGGTAGTTCCGTAAAAAGTTGTTTTCTGACCGTTAAAGTGTTTTCGCATATTTTTTATATAAAAGTTCATGCAATTTTGAATAAAAATTAGTATTCATCTAAACTATAACAAAACTTGAAGTCAAAAATTATTATTAAGGAGATATGCCGTGTTTACGCTTATGTGCTCGTCTGTTGACCCGCCGCCTGCGTTTTTCGAACGAGGAATGCATTACGTATTGGCCGCATAAGACGCTCGCGCATTTCTTCATGAATATTTCTTCATTGTGCTTAGTCGGGCTTGAGAGGGGCTTTGCGGTTGACCACAGCTCACCTGCACCGGAATCTTTCGATATTCCTCAAACTATCTGATGCGGTTGTTTATATGCCTAATTTGGGTGTCGCGAGGGTCTTGCTGCCTTACAAGGTCACACTCTCACAATAACATTGCGACCACCGTAGACAATTTTTCCGGATTTCTGGAATTCTACCAACAGTAATAAAACGAGCTGACACTGATTCAACGATCTTGCGGGATTGAGAGTTCGTCAAAGAGACTGTCTGTAAATGTTGATAAAAATGCGTTTCTCAGAAGTGATGCATTCGGCTTATCGCTCAAGTGAGAGGAGTATGGGTAGAAGGGTAGAAATATGGGTCGGAAGCCTATGTTACCATCGGCGGCCATTTGAAGCAGTTTACAAGCCCTGCGCTTACGATGAAGATGTCTGGCGAGCTATAACATTTTGCTACCACACGAGTGGGGGAGCCCCGTTTATCAAGCCGGACTGGGTGTCATCTATTTGAGCCGCCAACATCTCATTCCTGCTGTCAGCTTATCAAAATGATGGGTGATAAATGCTAGTCCTCCTCCACTTCCTTTCGTGCGGTCTTTCCTATGGATGTTGCAGCCGGAGCAAGTTTACAAAGCAGATTTTGCGGAAAGCTTCGTCTCTTGTATCGCAGCAATGCGAATTTTGTTGCGCTTCATAAGTCAACTATCTCGTAAGTCTTCCCAGATAACCCCTGAGAGCCTAACTGGAGTGTTTTGAAGTACGACAGGCAACGTCGCCACTCTGGCTGTGACAAAATGCTAGGCTACGTGGGCTGTTGTGATCCTGATACAGGATGCCCCTTTTTTTTTTGTTTTTGTTGGCGGGAGGCTCAAAATGCCTAATGCACCATAATTGCTGCCGTCGCAGCAACCGTGTGTCCGTAGACTAAAAAACAGCCCTGTTTTGGAACCGTCGCCCACCCCGGTACCACTTTCGCATTACTTCAGGATGGCGTTCCATATTTCTCACTTAAGAGCTGCTGTTCCTGCGTCCATGTTCGTCCGTCCGTCCGTTAACACGATAACTTGAGTAAATTTTGAGGTATCTTGATGAAATTTGGTATGTAGGTTTCTGAGGACTCATCTCAGATCGCTATTTAAAATGAACAATATCGAACTATAACCACGCCCACTTTTTCGATATCGAAAATTTCGAAAAACTGAAAAAGTGCAATAATTCATTACCAAAGACAGATAAAGCAATGAAACTTGGTAGGTAAGTTAAACTTATGACGCAGAAGAGAAACTTATTAAAATTTTGGACAATGGGCGTGGCACCTCCCACTTTTAAAAGAAGGTAATTTAAAATTTTGCAAGCTGTAATTTGGCAGTCCTTGAAGATATCATGATGAAATTTGGCAGGAACGTTACTTCTATTACTATGTGTACGCTTAATAAAAATTAGCAAAATCGGAGAAGGACCACGCCCACTTTAAAAAATTGTTTTAAAGTAAAATTTTAACAAAAAATTTAATAATTACAGTATATAAGTAAATTATGTCAACATTCAACTCCAGTAATGATATGGTGCAACAAAATACAAAAATAAAAGAAAATTTCAAAATGGGCGTGGATTCGCCCTTTTTCATTTAATTTGCCTAGGATACTTTTAATGCCATAAGTCGAACAAAAATTTACCAATCCTTTTGAAATTTGGTAGGGACATAGATTTTATGACGTTAACTGTTTTCTGTGAAAATGGACGAAATTTTTATACACAGTCGTCCGTATGTCCTTCCGCATGGCCGTTAACACGATAACTTGAGCAAAAATAGACATATCTTTACTGAACTTAGTTCACGTACTTATCTGAACTCACTTTATTTTGGTATAAAAAATGAACGAAATCCGACTATGACCACGCCCACTTTTTCGATATCGAAAATTACGAAAAATGAAAAAAATGCCATAATTCTATACCAAATACGAAAAAAGGGATGAAACATGGTAATTGGATTGGTTTATTGAAGCGAAATATAACTTTAGAAAAAACTATGTAAAATGGTTGTGACACCTACCATATTAAGTAGAAGAAAATGAAAAAGTTCTGCAGGGCGAAATAAAACACCCTTGAAATCTTGGCAGATATTACATATATAAATAAATTAGCGGTATCCAACAGATGATGTTCTGGGTCACCCTGGTCCTCATTTTGGTCGATATCTGGAAAACGCCTTCACATATACAACTACCACCACTCCCTTTTAAAACTCTCCTTAATAACTTTAATTTGATACCAATATCGTACAAACACATTCTAAAGTCAGCCCTGGTCCACCTTTATGGCGATATCTCGAATAGGCGTCCACCTATAGAACTAAGCCCCACGCCCTTTTAAAATACTCATTAACACTTTTCATTTGATACCCATATCGTACAAACAAAGTCTAGAGTCACCCCTGGTCCACCTTTATTTCGATACCTCGAAAAGGCTTCCACATATAGAACTAAGGCCCACCCTCTTTTAAAATACTCATTAACACCTTTCGTTTGATACCCATATTGTACAAACGTCTGCTAGAGTAAAAATAAAATATAATGTTCCGATATCTTTATGATTTGTTGAAAATAACCATTGTCGCGACTAAGTGCGATTTATTTATGGTATATTCAATGGTGTAATTAAATGGCTGGTCCACCTTTATGGCGATATCTCGAAAAGGCGACCACCTGTACAACTATCACCACTCCCTTTTAAAACCCTCATTAACACCGTTAATTTGATACCCATATCGTACAAACACATTCTCAAGTCACCCCTGGTCCACCTTTATGGCGATATTTCGAAACGGCGTCCACCTATAGAACTAAGGCCCGCTCCCTTTTAAAATAATCTTTAATGCCTTTCATTTGATACACATATCATACAAACACATTCCAGGGTTTCCCTCGGTTCATTTTCCTGCATGGTTATTTTCCCTTATGTTGTCACCATAGCTCTCAACTGAGTAGGTAATGTTCGGTTACACCCGAACTTAACCTTCCTTACTTGTTAAGTATAGCAGTTATCGCTATGATTAATAGCCCTATCGTGCATATTAAAGCACCTAGCCAAATGTCTGTGGTTTTTGTGTCCACTTGGGCTTGTGGCTCATATTTTATCAATTTGTTGTCAACTATTTCCTCTTCAGAGGTTTCTTTGCCGAATTCATAGCCCGCTATCGCTATCATTATGCCTTGGGCTATTTTTGTCCACCAAGACATTTCGATTGAAAGAGGAAATTCAAGAAAAAAAATTATTGCTGATTCCTTAGGAAAAAAGAAATTTGCTAATTGAAGCTTTAATTTTAATCTTTATTCAAACATTCCACTTTACTATTTACCTTATTTAATTTTTAATAAATTTACCTTATTTAATTAATAGCTATTTTAACCATTTATTTCTAAAATTGTAATTCTTGTGTTACTTTAGAGTTTTTCATTTCTAATTTAGATATTTAAAATTTTTCCTTAAAAAAAATTTCTAATTTTATTTTTTCAAATTAATGGTTAAGTACACTTTTATTTTATTTTGTCTAATTTTACTTGCTTGTTTAGTTAACATTATTAAAGTCTAAGAAAATTTTTGTTCTTAACGGAAAAATTTGTTTAATTTAAAATATTTTTTTTTTTTTTCAACTTACAATATATGCTAAAAACTAATTTGCCATTATGCCATTTTCAACGATAGCGTTAAAAATTCCGTTAGATTTTAATCATTAAAAGTTTTTTAATAAGACATTTTAATTTTCTTCGTATTTACTTTTTTCTTTTTTTTGACATTTTTCTTTAAATTTTAAAATTTCAAACTTCCTTTCCATTAAACTTGTCCTACTTTAAAAAAAATTCCTAAGCAAAAACAAAGTTTAGCGTCCCTAAGGCCGCTCAATTGATTCTACATTTTTATACTTAAATTACTGCCGCCAGACTTGCTGCTGTCATTCTCGAAAGCTATGCCGCCCGTCGGAAAAAATGTCTTGTATTATTCCACTTGATGTATTTCTATTTGTTTTCTTGCTATCAATCTTAGTATTCCACTTCTTTTTATGCTCTTACTGCCCGTCTAATATGCGGCCAGACATTAGCCGTTTGGTATATTCCTTGTTATTACTGTTGCGATTTCCGCTGGGCATACCAGGTAAAAGTCTTAATCCTGATGATATGAAGTTGCTTGCCTCCTTGCCAACATGTTGCACAATCTCAAAAATTTGTTTGATTTTTAAGGGAAAATCCGATTCTTAAGGACTTTACCCGATTACACGCAAGTAACAAAATTGGAATTTTGATTTTGAACGGAATGATTTTAAACTGACTGATTTTAAACTGAATGATTCTAAACTGTCAGGCTCTTCCTGCAGTCATATCCTTCAAACAATTTTCGCTTGTTAGGCAAATTTTATGTTTTAAGGGTCGAACTGGCAGAATCTTCCTCCAGCTAGATTTTTTAGCAGTTTTGCCAATTTCAAATCTAGTCTGGCAGGATCGCCATGTAGAATAAAGTTGAACAAAAATGATATAAGAGCCGAACGCTGATGAGTAGCGTTGGATCGCAATTGGTGCAACTGTTCTTTATTGACGAAATTCATTACTATTTATACAGAAGTTCTTAACCTATGCATATATACATACTTACATTAATATTTACATACCAAATGTGCATGACTCAATAGTGAGGAATGCATGTCAGCAAATTATTGAACTACATATTGTCAATATGATTCCCGCTTGAGCGGTTTGGAATGACGCATTAATGCATTAGGTGAATTAGTGAAAGCGAATGAACTTATGGTAGTTACCTGGGTCAATGAACGAGCGTTTGTAATGTTAAGTGTGTTTGAAATGGGGTGAATTCCACGCGATACTACAATTATTTAAAACGTAGTGGGCCTTAGTTCTATAGGTGGACGCCTTTTTGAGACATCGCCATAAGGGTGGACCAGGGGTGACTATAGAATGTGTTTGTACGATATGGGTATCAAATTAAAGGTATTAATGAGGGTTTTAAAAGGGAGTGGCCCTTAGTTGTATATGTGAAAGCGTTTTCGAGATATCGACCAAAATGTGGACCAGGGTGACCCAGAACATCATCTGTCGGGTACCGCTAATTTATTTATATATGTAATACCACGAACAGTATTCCTGCAAAGATTCCAAGGGCATTTGATTTCGCCCTGCAGAACTTCTTCATTTTCTTCTACTTAATATGGTAAGTGTCACACCCATTTTACAAAGTTTTTTCTAAAGTTATATTTTGCGTCAATAAACCAATCCAATTACCATGTTTCATCTCTTTTTTCATATTTGGTATAGAATTATGGCATTTTTTCATTTTTCGTAATTTTCGATATCGAAAAAGTGGGCGTGGTCATAGTCGGATTTCGGTCATTTTTTATACAAAGATAAAGTGAGTTCGTATAAGTACGTGAACTAAGTTTAGTAAAGATATATCGATTTTTGCTCAAGTTATCGTGTTAAGGGGCGAGCGGAAGGACAGACGGACGACTGTGCATAAAAACTGGGCGTGGCTTCAACCGATTTCGCCCATTTTCACAGAAAACAGTTAACGTCATAAAATCTATGCCCCTACCAAATTTCACAAAGATTGGTAAATTTTTGTTCGACTTATGGCATTAAAAGTATCCTAGACAAATTAAATGAAAAAGGGCGGAGCCACGCCCATTTTGAAATTTTCTTTTATTTTTGTATTTTGTTGCACCATATCATTACTGGAGTTGAATGTTGACATAATTTACTTATATACTGTAAAGATATTAAATTTTTTGTTAAAATTTTACTTAAAAAAATTTTTTTTTTAAAAGTGGGCGTGGTCCTTCTCCGATTTTGCTAATTTTTATTAAGCGTACATATAGTGATAGGAGTAACGTTCCTGCCAAATTTCATCATGATATCTTCAACGACTGCCAAATTACAGCTTGCAAAACTTTGAAATTACCTTTTTTTAAAAGTGGGCGGTGCCACGCCCATTGTCCAAAATTTTACTAATTTTCTATTCTGCGTCATAAGCTCAACCCACTCATCGCTTTAGCCGTCTTTGGTAATGAATTATCGCACTTTTTTGGTTTTCGAAATTTTCGATATCGAAAAAGTGGGCGTGGTTATAGTCTGATTTCGTTCATTTTAAATAGCGATCTGAGATGAGTGCCCAGCAACCTACATTCCAAATTTTATCAGGATACCTCAAAATTTACTCAAGTTATCGTGTTTACGGATGGACGGACGGACATGGCTAAATGAATTTCTTTTTTCGCCCAGATCATTTTGATATATAGAAGTCTATATCTATCTCGATTAGTTTATGTCGTTACGGATTACCGTTATGCGAACAAAGTTAATATACTCTGTGAGCTCTGCTCAGCTGAGTATAAAAACAACAAACAGTAGAAAACGAGTTATAAATAGAAACTTGCGAAGTGCATTGATGGCCTGATGCGCTAAACGTCAAGCCTTCAATGTGTGGATGATAAACCGTCATGTGTTTTGAAATAGTCGGCTATACGGTCTATGAACTTTGTTTTTTATTTATTTTATTTATTTACTTATTTCTTACAGCTTATACTAAGCCTAGCTTATACCTATATATAGTAATTAATATATAATCTAATTAAATTAGTTTATATGCATCTATTGACTGCCCAAATTTAGTGAGAGATGGGTAGCAGACGAGTGACACCAATGCAAGGATTTTGCCAGTTGTATCTGACGCTGTTAACGTATTTAAAGTGCGAAGGCAACATCTGAACGGCGATGCACTTACTAGGATGAGTGATGCGTTACAGTATGAGCTTCGGCTACTTTTTTCGTACGTGGGAAAACTTCTTAGTGCCAGCGTAGAGTAATCGGGATGTATGCAATGCTATTGATCATTCGAAAGTTTGCCCATCTTGCACTAGAATGGCAGTGTTCTACAGTAATTGTACAATTTGTGTTTAAATTCCCTTATGTTACTAGATTTAACATCATTTGGTAATTCGTTGTAGAATTTTAATCCTTTATAGTACAAATTACATTTGTCTGCTTCTGTTCTATAAGCAGGTAGAGTAAAATCATTTCTTCTTCTTGTATTTATGGAATGAACATTTCTTACATATTTTATGTTACTTTTCAAATAATCAGGCAAGTTGCCTTGTTTCTAATAAAATTCATCGTATGATAAAACAGTACCTGTTTAATGCTTAGCCAATTTAGAGTGGCGAGCATATCTCTGATAGGTGTGTCATAGCGTTTCCTAAGAATAAATCGCATAGCTCGGTTCTGTTGCTTTTGCAATTTGTAAATTTGGTTATCTCTCATAATGAAGAATAATGTTGGACAATATATGAAGTGAGTTTCGATTACCGATCTGTAAACCATTTCCTTGTACCGTCTACTTAAGTACTTCTAGGTTCTTTGCATGAAATATATCTTTTTGGCTATTTTCCCAACCGTGTAATCGATGTGCTCACTAAAGTTGGGTTTATCATCGATTTTGATTCCTAAGTACTTGATAGTACTGACTTTGTCAATAGCTTCGCTGTTTATATTTAGAAGTGGCAACTCAATGTTTTGAAAATTCCTTCTTGATATAACCATAAATTTTGTTTTGCTTATATTGAGTCTCAATCTATTCGAGCATAACCAATCATATACTTTATTAAATCTTCTTGTAATTTTATATATATTTCAGTGATATTATCTCCACTAAGCATCAACAATATATCGTCAGCAAAAAGTTTAATATCACAGTACTTTAGAGAATTGGTTATATCATTAATATAGATGTTAAACAATATAGGTGCCAGGACAGACCCTTGCGGAAGTCCAACAGGCACTTCTCTTTTTTCTGACAGGGATGATCCAATTACAGTTCTTTGACTTCTCTTCATGATAAAGTCTTGGAACCATTTTAGCTCCGTTTTTCTAATTTATTCATTTTCTATGTATAATAATTTAATATAATATAACTTGTAAAATATACATTTTACAAAGGTAATAAACTTGGTCTTGAAGACAACAAATTAATATAATAATTAATTATTTACAGACCAGCAAAACCAAACATAAGAGAAAGGAAATTTTTTTTTTCACTCAAGCAATTTAACCTTGAGTAAATTTTTGGTTAGAAGTACCTAATTAAAATTAAAATGCCCTTAATGATGAAAAATACAAAATATTTATACAGCTTTTTAAGATAACATTTCTCTAGAAATTTCTTATTTATTAGCTTTATATTTTTATGATGTGTACAAAGCGTGCAGTAAATTGGTCTTATTTGTTTACAAACTGCTAGCTAATTTGTTCTATCGTACACTGTCAAAAAACTAGAGTTTGGAGCAGTGCAATAAATTTTGAGCAATAACACTGCTCGAACTTAAGTGGGACGACATAATCAAGATCTTGTTCAGAGTGTTAATGAGGCCTTAGTTTGTAATGGATTAAAGCATTCCATATTTCGTATGTTCGTAAAATTAATGTGTTTTAGACGGCTTCTATAGGAATTTGGAAAATGAGTTTACGTCGCCTCAAATAATGTATGTAGTATACTTTGATTATTTCGTTATCTGTGGAGACTTAAATGTTAACTTACTTGTTTCTGATTGCTCTAGTGATGGATTATTAGAGAATGTTGCCGCGGCTGGCCTTTCTATTGTTAATAGAAACATACTCACAAGATATGCCAATAACTGCTGTCCTAGTCTGCTGGACTATTTTATTGTTTCTGATCCTAAGTGTTTTAAAATTTGACCAGCTTCCGTTCTTGTCTGACCATGAATTAATTTTTTGTGCACTGAACTTTAAATTTGACCAATCCAGTATAGAAAGTACATATAGTTTTAGAGACTACCGTTTAGTTGACAATAATGCCCTTTTTTCCGATTTGTCCCGTGTCGATTGGTGTGAATGTTGGCGTCTCCCATCTGTTAATGACAAGCTTGACTTTCCCAATAATAAAATAGTTGAAGCTTTTCACAAGCATGTACCCCTGCGCACCCGAAACGTCAAGTCCGTATCATGTCCTTGAATTAATAACAAAGTTATAGCTGCAATAAAAGGGCGGAATAAGGCGTACTGCAACTGGAAGAAGAAAAGACGTAACTCGACCTGGGACTCCTAGAGAAATGCGAGGAATCTCGCCACAAAGGCCATTAGAATAGAAAAGTGTAGGTATTTTTCATCACGTCTCGGCCCTGAACTTCCGCCTAATGTCCTATGGCGAAATCTTAAAACTCTGCGAGTGTGTGGTAAAGATCTTCCTGAATGTACTCTGAGCTCGACTGTCCTTAATAATACGCTTGTTAGTAGTGCTGTATCTACTTTAAGTCCAATGAATGTTCTTTTTAGTGAATCTGCTTGTTTTCAAGGTGTCATGTTTGAGTTCTAAACGGTACCGGAAGCCCATGTAATAAGATGCATCCTTAAAATTAAGACCAACGCAATCGGAGTAGATGGAATTCCAAATATATTTGTAAAAATGATTCTGCCTCTCATTGTAGGGGCAGTTACCCATATAATCAACCATTCGATAACAACCGCATGCTTCCCGGAATAGTGGAAAGTGGCCAAAGTTCGACCTCACCCCAAAAATAGAAAAGCGTTTTCCCCGGGAGATTTCAGGCCTATTAGCATCTTACCGATTCTATCAAAAGCATTCGAAAGCTTATTGGCGCAACAAATCAGGACCCACGTGTCTGTACACAATCTACTCTCGCCATACTAGTCAGGCTTCAGAGCTGGGCACAGCTGCTCGACTGCTTTTATAAAAATCTTGGATGACATACGCGTACCCTTTGACAAAGGCCAACTAACAATCCTGTGTCTACTAGATTTCTCGAAAGCCTTTGACTCAGTCAATCACACACTACTGTGCTATAAGCTACAAAAGTATTGTAACAAATTTACTGCAAATCCTCTTATTTGCAATCCTCTGCTAAGTTCGAATCACTAAACTGTTGAATAAATAACTCCAATATTGAATGATGGAAAAATGGCCTTTATTAAGTACTTCACAATAACACTTATACTTTGCTACTCGCTGGCTTAATAACCAAACTGATTGATAACTCAAATGAAACTTTACTATTGGCCGCCAGATCGCGTGCTTAATCAAACTGATTGATAGCTCAACTCAAACTGAATTACTTCTTACTCGCCTGCCCCGCTTTTATAGTTTACGCTGCATACTTCTAGGCTCTTCGATTTCCAGAAGTTACTAGTTAGTTCGGCTACAAAATCGCCAGCCACAACTACGTGCACACATTATTGCTCTCTCTTGTGACAACTCAGATACGATATATGCATGTGTTTGTGCATTGCCGCTCCGCTGCTCGTATACGTACATATGTGTAGACGCAATTATTTATTCGTTTATGTAGATACATAATGATTGAATTATTTATGTGAATGTTTGTAGTTTACAGTCTCTCGCGCATACATAGGCGTATAAGTAAATGCATCTGTGTGTGACATCTCTCTGGACTGCCTTATATATGTGTATACTTGATTTGATTATTAACGTAAATACTGCTTGGCATGGCCTTAGCATCGCCTTAGTGATGGGATAAGTTAGCGATGCTAATATCCGTGACAGTATATTAGATTCAGTAATGATGCTCGAAAGATGATGGAAAGCTATTTATCAGGCAAGATTCAAATTGTTATGAATGGAACAGATGTGTCAGAGCCGATGGAAATAGCTGCGGGGTCCCCCAGGGATCTATACTTGGCCCTTTGCTGTGCCTCAATGCTGGAAAATCGTACTGCTTGCCCATTGCGAAAAAGGATTATTCGAGGCTTGAAATACCTAAAATAAGCATCGGGAACGCTGTTATAACAACCGTCAATAAAGCTAAAAACCTTGGAGTTGTGTTGAACTCGAGCCTCACTGCGATCGATCATGTTAACACAGTAGTGGGTAAGGTATATGTGACTCTTCGTAATTTGAGGCAAACTGCGCCCTATATCCCTTTTCAAATTATAAAAAAACTTGCCATCGAACTCATTGTCCCAATAATTACGTATTCTGAGTTAGTTTACAATAAGCTAGACTCAAGGTCGGCTCATAAAATTGAGGTTGTTTATAATCAAGTTACGCGTTATGTTTATGGACTGGGCAAGTTCGACCATATATCTGCATGGAGAAATCGAATTTTAGGATGCAATTTATTCGATTACCATAAGGCTAGGAGCTGAATTTTTCTTTTCCGTCTTATTTCAACAAAGACGTCGCTGTACTTGTACGATAAAATAGTCTTTAATAAATCGACTGGATCATGCACCTTAGCTGTCCCTATTTTTAACTACGTAGAGTCTACTAGGTTGTTTTACGTCAACACCATACGTTCCTGGAATTCTATTCCTACTGCTGTAAGAAACTCTTTAAACCAAAACAACTATAAACAGATTCTTTATAGTTTTTTCTCTAGTGATAGAACTAGAGCTTTTTATCTACTGGTTCTTTTGATATCTACATATTTCTCTATACTCCTTAACCTTTCTGTTTCTACTTCACTCTCATCTATTTTGTTTTTTTTTTAAGCACAGCTTAAGATATAGAACTATCTATATATATGTAAGTTAATTAGTATTATATAAACCACAATGGTTATGACATCTGTTTGTTGAACTATAAAAGATTTCATTATCTTAATGTACTAATAATTAAATTGCCTAAAACAACCTTGTTACTGTGAACTTTTTTAAAAATAACTTTTTAACTATAAATCAAACCTTAATACTCTAAGTATATAAGCCTAGATTAGGTATATTTGGGTCGGGGTCTAGAAAATTTGTATATGCACAAGTGTAAGGTAACTTTGATTAAATAACGGTTGTAGATAATGGCATGAAGGAATCGAGAAAGATATAGACTTCCTTATATCAAAAGTTTTGAAATTCGATACACCAGCTAAGGGTTAAATGACAAGCAATTTACTTCAATTACAGTTAATTATTATGTAGCCCATGTACGTAAGTGGTTAGCCACTAGGCCGACAAGCTCAGGTATCGACGACACCAATTTTTAAATGAACATAAACGTGAAATAATAAATTCCAAATGAATTGCGCAAGTATACGCTTTTGGTTAAAAACGGTAGGTAAGGTCAAATCATTGATGACAAAATCTAAGTTAGTTACACTGCATTTTTTCTAAGAAATATATTGGAAATCTTGACAATTTTTTATTTATTTACCTTTTAAAATTTATATGATTGATGAATACATTTCTTACATGGCTGTCAGTAGTCGTCCGGAACATTGTGGATAAAACAAGTGTGATAACTTCTGAAATAGTACAGATATTCGCCGCCGCTGCCGCCGATTTTTGTCGTTTTTCGCACGCCGCCGCCGAATGTCAAAAATATCGGGCGCCGGCGGCGGCGGCGGCGGCATCCGTCGCGTTACTATATTTTCTACTGGTTTAAGACTGTTTAGGTCATTTATTGTTCATGTCAAAAATTGGTCAGATATGGTCGAAAGTGGTATCAACGGATGCGCATCACTGCCAGTTATAAGAAACTAATTGCCGCTTTCGATGTCAGCTTAACAGGGACTTTGCATCACTCAATTCACCAAGTTGTTAAAACAAAATACTAAAAGAACAGTTATATAATAAATTTATATGCTCACTTTGCATATTTTTTCATAAAATTAATAATGAACAATGAATTCAAATAAAATGACCCAAGGCGAACATGTTTTCAATTTGTCCTCAAGTTGTTAAAAAAAGCAAATTACACAAAATAGGTGCCGATTTTTAAAAAAAAATTTATATTGCGATTGGCTGAAAGAATAAGCGAAATCACTTTGGTCTACATTTTAATAATTTTATCCATGGACCTGTCAAAATTTTAATTATGTAGATGAGCCGAGGATTATACGATTTTCACCCATGAGTTACGCAATGACATCCACTTAGACTGCTTGTGATTTCGAGGGCGGCATCCTTGGCCGAATAGTCACTCCCTAACGCTTCATGGTGTTTCTCTGGTGTAGCTCGGCAGCATAGCGCGACAAAAACATCCGTTAGAGAGTCTTCGGAGCCACACCTAGAGCTTATAGGAAAATGACGTCGACGAAGGTATGAGCTCGAAGTCGCAGTCCTATGGCTTCTGTGCTGGCATATGGTGTGAGGGTCGGGAGGCGTGGTAGCGAATGGTGGGCGAGATTGCTACTGTGCGCACATCGGGAATTGTAGCTCTTAAAAACAGCCGAAAAAACTGGAGGCGCCCTGTGCCACGAGGGTCATGAGTATTAATAGACATTTAATAGCAACCGTAATTCGCCTTTGTGCGTGACCGCCAAGGAGCCACAAATGATTTAAAAAAATTGTGTTCGCGACGATTATTAGGAGTTAACACCAGGTGAAACTACGCTTTGCACGAGATATACATACAAAAGTGTGACCATTTTATATATCTATCTTTCTTTTCAGCAGACGCAGTAGTACAAATTCCAAAGACCGGGGTTAGGTTCTCTGGAGTAAGTGAACGAGGGACAGTCCATCCGCAAGGAGCTACTCCTGAAAAATTTTGAACAATCCGGGAGATTTTGAGGTAAAAACCCCGGATCTTTCCGAAATGGCCAAAACGTTAAATACATACAAACAAAACCTTTCCTAAATATTATTTTTTTAAATAGAAAAATCAAGCTTTTTAATGTAAGAACACCGGCGTACGCCGTCGCGCCGCCCACGCCGCCGCCGCCGATAAAGGGATCGGCGTTAACCCGTTACTGCATAGACGTCAAAATTACAAATAGAATGAATCGCCTGATTTTTATTTGACTAACGTTTTCTGATTCTGTATCTATTTTTATCAACCGCTGAAGATAGCTGGCACTATGCGCCGCCATATTGAACACCCTGTCAAAACGCTGCCAAAATGCGAAAAAGTAGCCATATTGAACAGGCAGTTGACGGAAGATATCACACTCGTTTTATCCAAAATGGTCCGGAAAATCCAGTACACAATTTTCTAAAAAAAATTTTTTTTATTTTTATATCTTTTTTATTTCTTGTTTTTGCTGTTTTTTCTATTTATTGTTCATTCTAGACGATAAAAAAATTGACGGACGAATAGTACCTGCCTTCATTTATTGATATCCAAGAATTTTAATTCAAGTAATTGCTGGACGAGTCTTGCTTTAAATTATGCAGCAGAGGGGTGAAGCTATTCTAAAAATATTAAAATGTAAAACCTCTGGCTAAATGAAGCATAAAAAATTGCTAAACGATTATTTTCAAATACAAAAATTGTTTTTTTTTTTAAATAGCCAAATAAACGTTTATTTAAAAAAGGGTTACATAAAATAATGTAAATTTTGTATGTTTATGATATATTATGAAATAAACAAATATAATTAATTATTACAACAATGTAGGTACTTAAATATTTATATATGTACATACATTGGATTAAAATAGCTAGAACAAAATGGGAAAAAGGTAAACAATTGCCAAATATTAGCGTACTTTTTGTGAGAATTTAACTTGCACTTTGTTAATTAAGAAAAATTAATTTAGAAAACTCTTCATTAAGAAAGAGGACGATGCCAAGCCCATTTCCAAAGTAATTTTTCGCAAAGATATAGCCAATTATATTCGTCTAAAGTTCTTTTATATCTCTTTTATTTAAAATTGGGTATGTTCCTAATCCTTTTTCCTCATTTTTCTGGACCCATTACTTAAGAACAATTGATTTTGTCAGAAGTGGGCGGTGCTATGCTCCTTTTTGCAAATTTAAGCTTAATATGTCGTCGCTGCGCTAACGAAAACAGTTATGTGTTTTTCTTCAAATTTGTTTTATTGCATATTTTATTATCACTATTTAGAGCCCACATTTCTGCATATGGCGTTTTTATACCTTTCATGAAACTGAAATCATATATTAATTTCGTCACGAAACCCAAAATTGTAAGTCCTTAAAGGAAAAAAGATAGACCCACCATTTAGTATACCGAAATAATCAGGATGAAGAGCTGAGTTGATTTAGCCATGTCCGTCTGTCCGTCTGTCTGTTTGTATGCAACCTAGTCCCTCAATTTTTCAGATATCTTGATAAAATTGGGTGAGCGGGTGTATTTGGGTGTCCGATTAGACATTTGTCGGAACCGGCCGGATCGGACCACTATAGCATATATCCTCCATACAACCGATTTTTCAGAAAAAGAGGATTTTTGTCATATCTTACTCAATTTAACAGATTGAAGCTACAAACTTCACCATATAATTTCGTATATTGCACATATTGTTGCCTGAAAAAATTGATGAGATCGGTCGTATATATAAAATATATATTCCCCACAACCGATTGTTCAGATAAGAAACTTTTCATAATTACTGCCCTATTTTAAGAGCTAGAGGCTTCAAATTGCATTGAATGCTTACGCATATAGCATATATTTTTGTCTGAAAAAATCATAAAGATCGGTGGTATATATAGTATATATATATAGTATATATATATATTTTCGCAATTTTAACCCCATTTTAAAAGCTTGAAGCTTCAAATTTCACCGAATTCTTACATATATAGAATATATTGTTGTCTGAAAAAATCATAGCGATCGGTTGTATATATAGTTATATCTCATACAACCGATTGTTCAGATAAGAAACTTTTCGCAATTTCTATCCCATTCTAACAGCTATAAGCTTCAAATTTCACCGATTGCTTACGTATATAGTATATATTGTTGTGTCAAAAAATCATAGAGTTCGGTGATATATTTAATATATATATGATGCTATATATAGTATATATATATTTTTTTTTTTGCGATTTCGGCCCCATTTAAACAGCTAGAAGCTTCAAATTTCACCAAATGCTTACGTGTATAGCATATATTGATGTCTGAAAAAATCATTGAGATCGGTGGTATACATAGTATATATCTCATACAACCGATTGTTCAGAAAAGAAACTTTGCGCAATTTCCGCCCCGTTTTAACAGCTAGAAGCTTCATACATATACTTATTATATACTTCATATAAACTGTAATTTTTGCCCTTTTTTTACGGCTAGAAGCTTCAAAATTCATCAAATTTAATCAAATAGTTACGCTTACGTCATATATTTTTGAAATACGTGATTCGTAGTAATAGTTTTTACATGCAGACCACAAAAAACGTGAAGCTTTGCATCCTCACCTACCTACGCGTCATATTTCTATCGATAGTCATAAGTAAAACCAACTGAACCTTAATCAGGTTATGCTACGCCTAACATTTTTACAAATTTCACGCGCCCAACGCTTTTATTTAATTGTCTGATCAACGCCATAGATTGATAAGGAGAGTGATGCCTAGTACCTAGGACCTACCTAATTATTTTCTAGCTTTTCGTATTATTATTAATTCATGTAAGTATTGTTTTCTATAAAACCGTTTAACTTAAAAATTTTTTTTTAATTATTTTATTTATTTTATATTGTAACGAATTTACTTGCAAATCCTCTTATTTGCAATCCTCTGCTAAGTTCGAATCACTAAACTGTTGAATAAATAACTCCAATATTGAATGATGGAAAAATGGCCTTTATTAAGTACTTCACAATAACACTCAAACTGTGCAACGAATAGCTTAATAACCAAACTGATATCTTAAAGGAAACTGACTTTCAAAATAATAGTGCTATTGCTCGCTAGATATCGTCTTACTCGTAACTGTTTGACAATTCAAATCAAACTGAATTACTTCTTACTCGCCTGCATCGCTTTTATAGTTTACGCTGCATACTTCTAGGCTCTTCGATTTCCAGAAGTTACTAGTTGTTTCGGCTACAAAATCGCCAGCCACAACTACGGGCACAAATTATTGCTCTCTCTTGTGACAACTCAGATAAGGTATATGCATGTGTTTGTAGTTTACAGTCTCCCACACACACATAAGCGTATAAGTAAATTCATCGGTGTGTGACATCTCATCTCTCGCTGCCTTGTATGTAAATGTTGCTCGTCGGAATGTGTACATATGTGTAGACGCAATTATTGATTCGTTTATGTAGATACATAATGATTGAATTATTGATGTGCATTCACGTCACTGCTTAGATCGGCTTAGAGCTGGCAGCACTCCTTAGTTTTGCTAATATTCGTAACACTGCCCTCCACCTAAGTCTGATCGTCCCGATCAGACAAATCTCTCGATCTAAACGCTGCTAATCTCTCCAAATGAACCACTTTCATTTTGGTTCGTGGTTTGGTAGTGGTTTGTATGCGGTACGCTACATCGTTGATCCGTTTTACAACTTTGTATGGGCCTTCCCAGTTACACTGCAATTTCGGGGACAAACCTTTTTTCCGTTGTGGGTTGTATAGCAGCACCAAATCTCCTTCCTGAAACCCTTCCGAATTAATTGCTTTATCGTACCTCGCTTTCATCTTGTCACTCATAATCTTTGCTCGTTGCCTTACCAGATCGTGTATCTCTCTCAGCTCTTCTTCTAAGACATCAGTGGATTTCTTGACATTCCTCTCCGCATCGGCATCTATCCCATACTTCAAATCAGCTGGCAGTCGAAGGTCATTGCCAAAAATTACCTTTGCGGGAGTTTGGCCCGTTGTGTCATGTACTGCCGATCGGTAGGCCATCAAGAATAATGATATGTGTGTATCCCAGTCCTTATGGTACTTGTCGACTACTTTCCTTAAATGCTCCTCCAATGTTCTATTGAAACGTTCCACCATACCATCGGACTGAGGATGCAATGCAGTTGTCCGTGTTTTTCGAATGCCCAACTTCTTGCACAGTTCTTGGAACACAGCTGATTCAAAATTCCTGCCTTGGTCAGAATGTAACTCCATTGGTACACCATACCTTGCAACCCATTCGTTTTTAACCACTTCTGCTACTGTTTCTGCTTCTTGGTTTGGGATTGGGTATACCTCTGGCCATTTACTGAAATAATCCATAACCACCAGTACGTATTTGTTTCCGCGGTTGCTAGTAGGAAATGGACCTGCGACATCCATGGCGATCCTTTCAAATGGTGCACCTGAAATATACTGCTTCATCTGGCCACGACTTCGTGTTTTGGGCCCTTTCGCTCTGTTGCATACCTCGCAATTGGCAATCCACTCGGTGACCGACTGACGGCAACCAACCCAATAGAATCTCTGCTTAATTTTCTCGAGTGTCTTCGTGATTCCAAGATGGCCTCCACTTGGACCATTGTGCAACTCGCTGAGCACGTCAGGAATCCTCTTCCTGGGAACAACTATAAGTTTCTTCTTACACTGACCATCCTCACTCTCCCATACTCGATGCAAGCAACCGGATATCAATTCCAAACTGTTCCACTGTGCCCAATATGACTTCGCAATGGGACTCTCTGCTGACATATCCTCTCTGCTTGGTCTTTCGTTTCGTTCGAACCCTTGCATAACATGTGACAGATCTGTATCTTCTAGCTGACACTTTCTTAGTTGTTCCTTGTCCCATTCATCCGTACACGTTATAGTCATTAGCCGGACATCTATAATGTCTTCTTTAGCCTCGGCCTTTGAACAGTGCTTGCATTCCAAACTACATGGCCTTCGTGACATTGCATCGACATTTCCATGGGTACTACCTTTTCGATGCTCAATGGAAAAGTCATAGCTTTGAAGTCGCTCGATCCACCGTGCCAATTGTCCTTCCGGATTACGGAACTGCAGTAGCCATTTTAAAGCTGCGTGATCTGTCCTGACACGGAATCGCTGGCCGTAGAGGTATTTGTGAAAATGTTTAACGCACTCTACCAATGCCAACAGCTCTCTCCGCGTAACGCAGTAGTTCCTCTCTGGTTTTCCAATCGAACGGCTGTAATATGCAACTACCTTCTCCTGTCCATCGACCAGTTGTGATAAAACGCCTCCTATAGCATATCCACTCGCATCTGTATCTAGAATAAATGTTGCTCCTGGAATCGGATATGCTAACATTGGGGCAGTGCACAAACGCTCCTTCAATGTTTGGAAAGCCACTTCTTGCTCCTTCTTCCATTCAAAAGCTTTATTTTTTCTTGTAAGCTCATGGAGGCTATGGGCTACGCTGGAAAAATTTGGTACAAATCGGCGGTAATATGTGCACAGCCCAAGAAAACTTCTCAATTCATGTAGGTTCTGTGGTCTTGGCCAATCCTTTACAGCCTCTATTTTTTCGTTCGCAGTGCAGATGCCCTCTGTCGTTACCTTGTGACCCAAATAATTGACTTCCTTTTTAAACAGCGCACACTTTTTGGGACTTAACTTCAGACCAGCGCCAGCTATTCTCTGGAAAACTTCCTCCAAATTCTTAAGATGTTCATCAAAGTTCTTGCCCAATACGATGATGTCGTCCAGGTACACCAAGCATGTTTTCCAATGTAGTCCTTTCAGTACCTGGTCCATGAGTCTCTCAAAAGTAGCTGGTGCATTACAAAGTCCAAAAGGCATCACTGTAAATTGCCAAAGACCATCACCGACACTGAAGGCTGTTTTCTCTTTATCTTCCTCCTTCACCTCCACTTGCCAGTAGCCGCTTTTCAAGTCCAGCGTGGAAAACCATTTCGTACCAGATAGCGAGTCCAGAGTGTCGCCAATTCTTGGCAATGGGTAGCTATCCTTTTTCGTTACGTCATTCAACTTCCGGTAGTCCACGCAAAACCTCATTTTTCCATCCTTCTTTTTTACAAGTACTACCGGTGAGCTCCATGGACTAGCTGATGGTTCGATGACGCCGCTGTCGCTCATTTCTTGAATGATTTGACTCACAACTTCCCGCTTCGCCAGTGGAACACTACGTGGAGCTTGACGGATCGGCCTCGCATCGCCAGTGTCAATTTGATGTTTCACAACGTTGGTGCGGCCTGGTTTAGAATCATCCTGGTCAAATATGTTCGCGTACTTTAGGAGCAGTTGTTTTGCCTTACTCTGATATGCTTTCTCTAGCCCCTGCATCCATGCCGTGATGTCATTTGAAAGATCAGTATTACTAGCTGAAACGTGTTCCTGGAGTTGTTCACAGTTAATAACTACTTCAGCCTCTTGGCATCTTCCCAAAATAGCTCCTTTAGTCAGTTTGAGTGGTGACTTGAACTCATTGAGTACTCTTACCGGAATACGACCATCTTGTTGTGTCATAGCCAGGGTTTTTCCTACAAGTATGTTTAGAGCTGATTTGTTTGCTGCTTCGACAACCCACAATTTGTTTGTCCCACAATCTCCATCAACCTTTGCCCAGATGACTGCTTCGGATTTTGGTGGTATTTGCTGACTCTCTTCCACCAGCACTCGTTTACTGCTGTAGCCTCTCTCGTAGCCGAAATTAAGTGGTACATCCATGTTTTTATATCGCATCGTCTTGCTTTGCATGTCGATCTTGATGCCCTGGTCGATTAAGAAGTCGACTCCAATTATGATTTCATCAACAATTTCTGCCACTATAAAATTGTGTACTACCGTGACGTTCACATTCTACTTCTCCAATTACCTGGGTGTCCTCTCCCGTGGCTGTACGTAATCTTGCTCCAAGCAATGGTCTTATCTTTTTGTTGACTAAATCCGCTCGAATGATGGAATGAGATGCACCCGTATCTACAGTCAGTAACCGTTCCTTTCCGTCCACATGTCCTCCAACAGTAAGATTGCTCGATCTTCTTCCAATCTGCGAGATAGAGATTATGGGGCATTCAATTGCGGGAGCCAGCTGTCGCCCCTTGCGGCTGACTCGATTTAGTTTAACGATTGAGTGGTCTTGGATATTTGCTCATCACCTTCTGCTCTGCGTTTACGACCATATGACCTGGGTTGCCACACTTGAAACATTTAATAACTCCGGCATTTTTCTGTTGTGATCCCTTCAGTGCTTCCAAAATAGTGTCTACCCAATCTGGTCTTTCCACTTCTACACGATGAGCTTTGTATGCTGGTTTACTCAATAGTGAGGCCGTTTCCTGAGTCAATGCATGTGATACCGTTTCAGCAAATGTCAGCTTTGGGTTTGCGTATGTAGCTCGCTTCGTTTCCACGTCCCGTATGCCATTTATGAAACTCTGGATTTTTACCCTTTCAGTGTATTCCACGGGTGCGTCCGCATTCGCAAGATGAGCCAATCTTTCAATATCTGAAGCAAACTCCTGCAATGTCTCATTTGCTTTTTGGTAGCGGTTTTGCAACTCAATTTGGAATATCTGTTTCCTATGCTCGCTTCCGTAACGTCTCTCTAAAGCGCTCATCAATGTTTCGTAATGGTTCCGCTCGTACTCTGGGATGGTCTGTAAGATTTCCGCGGCAGGCCCTTTCAGTGCCACGAACAGAGCTGCAACTTTATCTTCAGCATTCCATTGGTTCACTGCTGCGGTCTTCTCAAACTGTAGCTTAAAGACCTGAAAAGGAACAGAACCGTCAAAGGATGGTGTCTTTACCTTTGGATTACTCGCTGAAACAGCTGGGCGATTTAGTTGTAACTGCTCCATACGACCTTTTAAATCATCTACTTCTGCCTGAAATTGAGCCATTTTTGCATCCTGCGCTTCCAGTTTTGATGATACCTGTTCCAAAATTTCTGCCGAAATTTCAGACATACGTGCCTCTTGCGCTTCCAATTGAGATGCCATATATGTCTTTTGGTCTTCCAGTTGAGATGACACTTGCGACGTCATTTCTGAAATACGTGCCTCCTGTGATTCCAGTTGGGATGCCATATATGTCTTCTGCTCTGCCAGTTGAGTTTCCATCTTGGATGTAATACGTGTCTCCTGTGATTCCAGTTGAGATGACATATACGTTTTCTGTTCTTCCAGTTGAGATGACATATACGTTTTTTGTTCTTCCAGTTGTGATGCCATATATGTCTTCTGCTCTTCCAGTTGTGATGACATTTGTGACGACATTGATGCTACAGTCGATGTTTGTGCAGATATTGCAGCCAATATCATGTTCAAGTCTGTGCTGGTAACCGTCTGCGATGTTTCGTTTTTCTCTTCAATTTTTGTTACTTCCTCGCCATCAAGATGAAAGTCATACTCTTCCACATCAATTCCTTCCGCTTCCATTGCCTCTCGTAGCCGTGCCTGAAGTTCAAGTTTAACGCCGCTTGTATTCAATCCACGGCTCTCCAACTCCTTCTTTAGTTGCTGGATCTTCAATTCACTGAACTTTGCCATGTCCTTGTTGTCCTCCGGAATTTATTCAACAATTCCTCTTCTGACACCAATTGTAACGAATTTACTTGCAAATCCTCTTATTTGCAATCCTCTGCTAAGTTCGAATCACTAAACTGTTGAATAAATAACTCCAATATTGAATGATGGAAAAATGGCCTTTATTAAGTACTTCACAATAACACTCAAACTGTGCAACGAATAGCTTAATAACCAAACTGATATCTTAAAGGAAACTGACTTTCAAAATAATAGTGCTATTGCTCGCTAGATATCGTCTTACTCGTAACTGCTTGACAATTCAAATCAAACTGAATTACTTCTTACTCGCCTGCATCGCTTTTATAGTTTACGCTGCATACTTCTAGGCTCTTCGATTTCCAGAAGTTACTAGTTGTTTCGGCTACAAAATCGCCAGCCACAACTACGGGCACAAATTATTGCTCTCTCTTGTGACAACTCAGATAAGGTATATGCATGTGTTTGTAGTTTACAGTCTCCCACACACACATAAGCGTATAAGTAAATTCATCGGTGTGTGACATCTCATCTCTCGCTGCCTTGTATGTAAATGTTGCTCGTCGGAATGTGTACATATGTGTATACGCAATTATTGATTCGTTTATGTAGATACATAATGATTGAATTATTGATGTGCATTCACGTCACTGCTTAGATCGGCTTAGAGCTGGCAGCACTCCTTAGTTTTGCTAATATTCGTAACAATATTTATCTTAAAAATCGTTTAGGTATGTAGATCTGTTCACTATATATTTCGAATGTATGATTATTCGGAGATTACGAACGGGATAAGATTATTGTTCAGCCCCATTCATGAAAGGTATGAAGTCTTCGGCACAGCCGAAGACAGTCCCGTTCTTACTTGTTTTATATCTCTTTTGGTTTAGAAGTGATCGAAAACAGCTATGTACTCACAGTACTAGAAGTACACTGAAAAACGGTTATGTACTTATTCACTAGCTTATAATTTTTTTTTAATCGTTGGCGAAAGTGCTTTGATTTCAATGTAAAAAATAATTACACACCATCTTGTTTCCCAAGGTAGCCGGTTCTATGAACAGGAGTGACTAGGTCCTCACAGCGGATCCTTGCAGCGTGACTGCGCTATATTCTCCTGCTCCGGGAGGTATCGAACCCAATCCAGGACCTGTACCTGACCCCGGTCCAGAGAAATGGTTTTGCTGCGTTTGCCGCAAAAGAATATTTTTAGGAAGGCCACACTCTTGTCATTGTGTCACGTGTAACGGAGGGTTGCATCGGACGGGATGTTCTGGGCTAGACCGCAAACCCCGAAGTCCTCGTAACTTTTCTACATTTTTTGTGGCTCCTTGCTGTGTACGCCCAAGGGCGGCCCGTAGCCTTAGACTTAACGACTTATATTCTTAGGTCCCTACCATTTTTTGCACCGTTTGACAGCACAGAATATATATGTTTGCAACATCTGCCCAATGCAGCTCCTTCCTTGGACGATGCCACTTTCCTAGATGTTCTGGTCTCAGCGACGGCAACCCCCGACGGGTTTCATTGCGCCATGTTGCCAGGTCGCAAACCCCAATCTACCGGGTACCCCAATGCTTGCCCAATGACGTCCAGTCCCAGGGCCACAACAGCAATTGCGTCCTGGCCTTCCTCATCTCAAACGTAGTCACCTATCACTTACCCCCAAAGTGACGACATCTCCCCCGTTGCACTTCAGAATTCTGCATTTAATCTGTTATGGGTTACCTGGGAAGATCACGGAGATAGTTGATTTCATGAAGCGGCATAACATCCGCATTGCAGACCAAACACACAGCAAAATCTACTCTGCAGACCAGCTCTGGACATAACGTCCACGGAAATGATCGCGGGAGTGGAAATGCAGGCGGTCTCGCGTTTACCACCACACAGGGCAATATAATCTATTTGATACCGACATCGGCATTATGCTACCTACTGTCTTACACCCTAAAATCTTGGGTGTGACGTTCGATTAGTATCTACATTTTGGATTGTACCGAAAATCGAGAGCCGTAATAAAATCCTTAAATCTCCTTCCGGCAGCACTTGGGGTAAAGACAAAGATACTCTCATTACTACTTACGAAGCAATTGGCCGGCCGATTGCATGCTAGTCGTCCCGATATGGTCGCCAAGCCTAAAGGTTACTCACTGGAAGAAAATACAGGCCTGCCAAAATACTGCCCTCAGAACCGCTACGGGCGGGCTGTCTTCTTATGTCCCCAGAACACCACGTACACAATGAGGCGAGAGTACTCCCCATTAGGGAGAGAAATGAAATGCTAAATAAACAGTTTCTGTTGAATACCCAGAAAACTGGGCATCCCAACAGACATCTGATTGATGAAGCTACACCTCACAGGGGCTTAAGGGGTAATCTCCATAAGCATTATGAGGAATAACGGCAAAAATTGCATGAATTTACCTACCGCCAAAAGCAAATTTGAATCATTTTTGAAAGCAGCTATGTGCTATAAAACGGCGCAAATATTTATCACGTCGTAATGGCTTAAAAAACATGATTTTTTCCTTCACACATCAATAACGTACTTTCCATAAAATATTTCAAAAATACAACATTTGCAAAATTTTGCAAATGGACACCAGAAATAAGTTTTTTTGATCAACTGAAAAGTTACTGAAAAACACATAACTGTTTTTGTGAGCGCAGCGCCGATATGCACTTCGTCCAACACATGAAGTTTGGTTATTGTTGCTAGTGATAGAACTTTTAAAAAAGTTCGATACTGGTACTCATACTCAGTAAAAGGTATCGAGTATACTCAATCCAAGTGAATACTTCGTAATTTTTACCAAAAGTGAAGAAACTTTTTTTAATGACATTGTATGTTTTGAATTTAATAAAAACAAGTAAGGAAGTTTAATTTTGGACGAAGCAGAACATTATATAACCATTTGTGTGCTCGTACATGTATTTTAAGGATACATTTAAAGAGAAAGTCACGAACATTAAATGATTTTAAAAATGAGTATTTAAGCGGGGATTACCCTTAAGTTATTTAATAATTTGGGAAAAATTTAAACAAGGTGACAGCAGGACGGACAAGGCGTCAGCTGTTTCGATTATACCTTGATTTTAAAAATTTTTGATCGAATTTTGGCGTCTAAAGAAAAATTTCACTTAGAAAAAAGTCGTTCCAAACGGGGTCGCCCCTCGGCAATGGTTTGGCAAACACTCCGAGTGTACTACTCCCATGAAAAGCTTCCCAGTGAAGATTCATCTTCCTTGACGATGTAGTTCGGAAGCGCCATAAGTATGTAGCACGACCCAAATTGGAAGGGAATCTGGGTCTAAATCTCCTCGGAGGTAAATGGCGTCAAGTATTTTTTTATGGCATCAAACGTTTTGTGGGGAGATTAACTAAATAAAACTTATGTACTTTGCACTGCCATATATCTACTGGTTGTTGTTGTTATAACAGTGCTTCGCCACATCCAATAGAAAATAGGTATTTAGTAGGATTAGTTACATTTTATTTTTAGAATTTGTAGCAAAATGTTTGCATATTTACATGTTTTATGTTCTATATGAATTTGAAGTTAATTTAAATAATTTAGAAATTTTAAAAAGATAGAAAATGGTTAATTTGATTGGTAAATTGAGGTTTGAAAATGTGCTTGCTTCGTTGCATTTAATGTGTATAAGTGCCAAATAAAGCAATTGATACAAAGTAATTAGTATGGTGCACGTGTAGTGTATATGTATCAAAGCGCAAGTGTTGCAGGTTCAAATACCGCTCTGCCCGTCTGATTTTTTGTTTTTTTAAACACGGAATGGAAAATTGCTTTAAATTAGCGAACTACTGGTTACATTGCCAACCAGAAGAATACCAATTTATACATATATTTTTTTAATATATTTTTATGCTCAGAGTATGTGCATAGATGTACATATAAACTTTGCTAACATGGCTTAAGTTTGAGGTATCTTGTTGGAATTTTCTTTGTGGTTGCCTTGGCACTTATATCCCATGATATTAAATATGACAGAAATGGACGACTACCACACTGACTTTTAGTATAAATAAATTTTTTTAAAAACACCATGAACGTGATTTTTTAGGAAATAATGCAGCCACAACAGCCAAACTACATGTGTTGGACCAAGTGCTTGTCTTAAGCTGAAATTTGCAAAAATTGGCATAGCACCGCCCACTTCTGACAAAATGCATTGTTCTTAAGTAATGGGTCCAAAAAAGGCGAAATAGAATTAGGGTCACATCCAACTTTAAATAAAAGAGATACAAAAGAACCTTACACGAATATAATTGGATATATCTTTGCGAAAAATTGCTTTGGAAATGGGCAGCGATGCCACGCCTCTTTCTTAACCCAGAGTTTTCTTAATTAACAAAGTGCAAGTTAAATTCTCACAAAAAGTACGCTAATATTTGTCAATTGTTTACCTTTTTTCCCATTATTTTCTAGCTATTTCAATCCAGTGTATGTACATATATAAATATTTAAGTACATTATTGTAATGAATTAATTGTATATGTTTATTTCATAATATATCATAGACATACAAAATTTACATTATTTTATATAACCCTTTATTATTTAAACGTTTATTTGGCTATTTTTAAAGAAAAACATTTTTGTATTTGAAAATAATCGTTTAGCAATTTTTTGTGTTTCATTTAGCCAGAGGTTTTACATTGTAATAAATTGCTCTGGTGCTCTGCACCTGAGCCTAACTTACTCTTGGTTAAATGCCTCCAAGACCATATTTAATATGAAGTCATTTTCACAATGAAACATTGTTAATATACCAATCATAAATTATTTAAAAAGAATCAAAGCACTTCAATTTGGAAGACTATTTTCTCTAATACACAATTTTCAGTTAACAGACGAACAGAGAAAATTCTGTTCAAATGGTTCATAATAAGAGAATTTTCTGTATACGCCTTGCGACATGATAAGTTAACGTGCATTTGGGGAAACATACAACAAACAGCAAGACGTTTCACATGCAAATTAATCGTAATCAGTGGATCACAACAAAAAAAAACGCCTTCTCGTTGAGTATACATACCTGCTCGAAATAATAGTTACACAGCAGTCCTTCAGTTTCAAAACAAGAAATATCTATTTTATTAATCAATATTATGAAAATAAAACACACTTTTTTCCTTGTTCCATTTATTAATGAAAATAAGCAAACTTCACATTAAAGTAACGAAAACCACATTAGTTATTATTTAAAAACATTATTTGGCCGAAAGTAACCTGCTCATAAAAATGGGTACAATATTGATGAGATAGCAAGTATTAAAAAAATATATGAAAAAAAACTTTTATTTTACACATTTAACATTGCTTAGTTAATAACCAGTACATCCACCTCCATTCTGAACTACTTTACCCATTCTTTTGAGCATGCTATTGATTAAAGCCTAGCAGGTTTCTACGGGTATCTCAAACCAAGTTGTTTGAACTTATTCCCATAATTGCTCTTTGTTGGTTGCCAATTTCTTTTTTAAATCTTCTCGCAGGTTTTCAATCGGATTTAAGTCCGGGTATTGACTAGGCCAGTTCAAAACATTAACATTATGGTCCTTAAAGGATGTGTATGGTGGTTTAAGAGTATTTACATCGCTTTTTAAGTCTAAAGTACACAAAGATCAATTTTGTGGACGCTATTTATACATTATTGGGTGGTGTGAATGAAAAATAAGCAAAAACGCAAAAACGAAAGGAAATTTTTATATTAATTTGTTGTCTTCAAGACCAAGTTTATTATTTTTGTAAAATGTATATTTTACAAGTTATATTATATATTATTATACATAGAAATTCTAAAGAAAACAAGAGCTTAAAGAAATCCCATATGGACTGCAACAAAAATCCTCGTCTAATGAGCTAATAGCATCTGAGTGGCGCACTCAATTGACGGTGGTAAAGAGTAATAACAACAAAAAATAGAAAACGAATTATAAATAAAAACTTGCAAAGTGCATTGATCTTAAAACTAACAGAATATTTAATTTTAAAATAATGCAAAATTCATGAATATTATAAATAAGTTGCCATCCTTCTTCTTCTTCTTCCATCCTTGACACATTGGCGTTGTTCTCATCTACCTCGTGTTGTGATTGTATTTTGACCATTAGGTATTCGGTAATATATGGGCCGAAAGAAACTTTGCTACCCTTTGAATTTGGACTCGGCTGACTGGCCACTGGTACTGCTCCCTCCGTGTGCACCCGCTCTAACGTCGTTTTATATCGCCGAAGCTTATGTCTACTGAAGATGTTTTTGTACCCTCTTTGCGATTTGTGGAGTGTCCTGATCCCATGTGCGGTGGTCGCTCAGGAACGGTGCTAACGCTTTTCCGCCGAACTGCTTCCCATTGTCGGTGAGGAAGGTTTTCGGACAACCAAGTCGGTATATGACCTTTTCTTGTAGCGCTTTGAGCACCCTTGCCATTTTTGCTTGGCGCGCCGGGATTAACTCGACCCACTTGTAGAATTTGTAGCTCGTGGCGGGCAGGTAAGTGCTTCTTTGTTTGGAACGTGGTAGTGGTGGCACGAAGTCGGCGGTTACTATTTCCCATGGCTGCGGATATTGTAGGGTTGCCAATAATCTCACCGGGCTCTTCTCTGTCGCCTTTTATTGTGTAAAATATGTCTGGTTCGGTGTTTTGTAACGGGCGGCGGAAGAGCGCATTTCATATCGCGTTCGGCGCTCTTTTTCGGTAATCTTCACTGACGTTGTATGTTTATATAGCCGGGTAACGGGGGTAGAAGCGTTGCTTCAGGGGTCGGCTATGTTTACGGATGGTCGAATGTTCGGCTGCGGTAATTGGGCTAACGGTTTTACTCAATCGCTTCTGGTGGTGCTCCGGTTTTTGACCATTGTTCACGTGATCCCGGCTGGTCATTGCACATAGTGTGTCTAGCTCGGCTGATCTCCTGGTCAAGGTGACTTCTAAAGGCTGGCCATCTAGCGCGAGGGTGATTCCCATCGCCACTTTGCCCTGTTTCGCTTCCTCGATTTTCAGCAGCTCATATTCTTCCGTTATTTCCAGGAGCTCATCGATCGTCTTAAACTCGCTGCGCTTGACGAAGAGGCGGTATTCAACGCGTAGGCCATCGTATATTCACTCGAGGTGGTTTTCTTTGCACATTGTCGGATGCTGGCGGATCAGCGTTTCCAATGCAAGGACGTAGTCCTTGGCTTTTTCTCGGCCTTGTTGCCTGCGTTTTCAGATGGCCTCTTCTAAATGTTGAATATGACGCTTGGGTAGAAAAAAATTTTCCACCTCCCTTCGAAAATCACTCCAGTGGTTGATTTGTTGCTTACGGATGCGGTACAATTGGAGTGCTTTGCCAAGCAGCAGTTCCGGCAGCGTTAGGAGGAGCCGGTCGACGGGGATGCGGTAACATTCGGCGAGCTCCTCTATTCTCTCCAGAAATCCGTGCAGCGACTCCTCTCCCGAAAAATGCAGATCCCAGTGGCGGACGGTATTCATTAGCTCACCGGTGCTCATTTCGTCTCGTTTCGGTGGTGTGCGTTCTCTCTCATGCGCATTGCGGTTGGGGACTATGAATCGGGATGGTGGGGATTGACTTGGTCGGTGGTGTGGGGGAGATGTTTAGTGTCGGTGTTAATAGTTTAACTGGTTTTCCTTCGTTCTCTTCTACTTCCTTCTCCAACTCCTTCAGTAGGTCTTCGCTTGATTTCCTCGTGCGTTTTGTTTGTACGTACGTGCTCAGTGCGCGACGCAGATCGGCTACGGTTTGGCCCTCCACGTGAATCGTATGCTTCTTGCACTCCTCTATCAGCCTCTCCCTTTTCAGTAAGTAGATCCAATTGAGTGAGTCGGCATTCAGCGTCGTAACTTCGGGGGCCGGTGTGTTTGTTGTTTCTGATGGTGTGTTCGTCGAACCCGCCCCGGCGGTGTTGGTGGTTGTTGAATTTGGTTTTCCACGTTCATCTGCGGAGGAGGGTCCCTGCTCGGGCGCCATTTATGAGGTGGGTTTTGTCGAAGGCTGAGGTAGCACTCAGTCAATCCAGGGTCAAGTAGATGTCCCACAAACCCCCAATTAATAAGAACACAGTAGTTATGTGTTAATGACGAATACACACATGGCTGGAAGGGTAGAGAGAGCAGTAGCTTTCCGTACAAAGATGGCGGGGGAGGGAGGCGAGCGGCTGGATCAGCACGGCGGCCGGACGGCGGACAGTATTAGCGGACGGATTGGTGCAGCGGCATGGGCGCAGTGGCGGGATTAGCCGGCGGCTGGACGGCGGACAGTACTAGCGGACAGATGGATATAGTGGTATGGACACAGTGACGGCACCAGCGAGCTGGCTGGACGGAGGTAAGGTAGCGGCGGCCAACGGTCGTCGTGGCAGCGGCGTGATGGCGGTATGATAGCGGGCGGCCAACGGTCGTCGTAGCAGCGGCGTAATGGCGGTGGGATAGCGACGGCAACAACAGGGTGACGGAGCGCGTACCAGTGGCGTAGCCAAGGCGAGGTGTCGGTACAAACGTTCTACCTGATTACCTTTTAGGGGGGTTACCAGTAGCGGCGGTTGCGGGTGGCGGCTTCCAGCGAGGACGCTGTCTCAGTGGCGGCGGCGGATGGACCTGCGAGGAATGAATAGAATTATGGTTAGTGCCGGTATGCTAGCTGGACACCACCGCCTCCATGCCCGCACGATGGCAGGGCTGGACGCGGAGTTGTACCAGTCGGAACTCCGTAGGCCGATCCGTGGGCCGAGGGGAAGTGCATCTTACGGCACAGCGGTAGCACCTTTAGCTGCTGGACCGGTCTACGGCCGGAGCCGGGGCGGAGGGGAAAAGGGCCCCCACTTAGCTGGGACACGGGCGAGAAAACCCTAAAGGCGACAACCCGTTGTCCCCGCAAGCAAACCCGTTCCCTGACAGCGCCTCTTTCCACTCCGTGGTGTGGTTGGCACACTCTCTTTTAGTACTGACTCGCTAGCTGTACACCACCGCCTCCATGTCTGATGGCAGGGCTGGACGCGGAGTTGCACCATCCGAAACCTTGTAGGTCGATCCGTGGGCTGAGGGGAAGTTCGCCTTAGCGGCACAGCGGTAGCCCCTTTAGCCGACGAGTCGCTCCACTGCCGGAGCCAGGACTGAGGGGAAGGGGTCTGTTGGCCGAACGGTGGTGAGCGCCCCCTTACTTAGCTTGGATACGGGAGAGAAAACCATAAAGGCGACAACCCGTTGTCCTTGCAAGCAAAGGGTGACCAGTTCCGTGGCGGCACCCCCCTTTCCCTATGGAAGTGGGATTTGCTCGCTCGCTGGACATCGCTCATCCCGTGGTCGCACACTAAGGTAAGGTGCCGGGGGCGGTGCACCAGCTCTGTCCTTGCCGGTTTGTAGGCTGCGAGGAGAAACTCGGCCCGAAGGCACCACGCTACGCAGCTGTAGAACCGGGTCGGCTGGTCCTTTAGGAAGGGGCGGGTAGCCCTAAGACGGCGAGCCCCCCCTTACTTAGCCTGGACACGGGCGAGAAAACCATAAAGGCGACAACCCGTTGTCCCCGCAGGCAAAGGCTGACCCGTGCTAAGGCAGCACCCCTTCCACTCAGCTAGTCAGGAGGAGTGACTGGGCTGCTTAATAAAGCAACCACTTCTTCTGACTAACCTGCGAGGAATGAAGTACCAACAGCAAATTCATTCCTTTTTATACTGCTTCTGTTATAATGCGAGTAAGAAATGAAGCGCTAATTGGGCTCTTCAGTGAATTACCATTTACTGTGAGCTGGCGTGCTATGTGCATATTATTGTTGTCGCCAAATGCCATTCGCATGCATTGGTATGTAACTGCTGCTGTTGGCTACCTATTAATGTACTATGTATACTCTCAGACGTAGGTGAAAAGGGGTTCCTGTGGCGGTCTCAGGCGTAGGAGAAAAAGGGTTACAGTGGGGGTCGTAGTATTGTAACGCTACGTTACAGTTTTATCAGCGTTCTTTTTTGCAAATAGACTATAGTTTTTTTTATCATGTATCCCTTTTAAATTAAAACACAGATAGCATCTGCTAACTATTGTTTTTTTATTTTTTATGAAATTGGAGTAAAAATTTATTTAAATATTTTATTCTGTTATGTCTTTTATGAAAAAAATAATAAAACGCATAGAAAGTCGCCTTAAACTTTTCGTTTTTTTTTTTTCTTAGTCTTAAGAATTTTTATTTAACCTTTTTTAGGTTTTTATTTTTGTCAATCTAGCCTCTTTCTGAAAAAGTTCTTGCAACACTGGACATCTGCCCGATGTACTTCCCGCCTTGGACTTTGTCACTTTCCTAGATATTCTAGTCTCAGCGACGGCAACCCCCCGACGGATTTCATCGCGCCATGCCGACAGGTCGCAAACCTAGCTACACCGGGTACCCCAATGCTTACCCAAGGACGTCCGGTCGCAGGGCCACAACAGCACTTGCGACCTGGCCTCCCTCAACTGGGGCGCAGTCACCCGTCACTTACCCCTAGAGTGACGACGTCTTCTCCGTTGCACTTCATAATACTGCAGTTAAACAGTAATGGTCTAACTGGGAAGATTACGGAGATGGCACAACATCAGCATTGCTGCGATCGAAGGGTCTAAACTCACGGCAAGATCATTATCTTAGGCGAACTCAATGCCCACCATGATCTGTTGAATTCCAACCTACAGGCGGACAGCAGGGGCGAGATGTTGGCGGACCAAATAGAAGAAACGATAATGGAGATGCCCTCACTCGTATGGTAGGAAGCTGTCACAGTTCACCAAATATATCAATCGTGAGCGCAGGGCTCGTAAACTGCGTCAACTGGCAGTCGATAGTAACATTAACATCCGACCACCTACCCCCATACTCCTTTCGCTCGAGCGATCTTCCGACTTCGCAAAACATAGGTCTTCGCAAATATCACGCTTCCTAAACCTTGCTCGAGTACTCAGTTCGAAGTTGAACATAATGAAATTCTCCACAGGTCCAGCCTGAAGTAGTTTTTCGTGGTCTCAACCAAGCTCAAGCAGTTGCTGCACTTTACATTGATATAGACCAGATATTAATGAAGCGAATTCATTACGAAATGTTTTAAGGAATCGACACATGAAAGCTTTTGTGGTTTTTGACCATTTAAGTCCACTTGCAGAACGGCAAGTCAACTTTTTACCTCAGAGTTAACTTGATAGCTCATACATTTTTGACAAATTTTTAAAATTGACTCTGAAGTAAAAAAATAACTTGCCGTTCTGCAAGTGGGCCTTAAAAATTGTATTTTTATTTTTTAAGTTCAAAAAAAAAAATATGAGTGTATATACATTTTTACATTGGCGGCCATCGTGGTGTGATGGTAGCGTGCTCCGCCTATCACACCGTATGCCTCGGGTTCAACTCCCGGGCAAAGCAACATCAAAATTTTAGAAATAAGGTTTTTCAATTAGAAGAAAATTTTTCTAAGCGGGGTCGCCCCTTGGCAGTATTTGGCAAGCGCTCCGGGTGTATTTCTGCCATGAAAAGCTCTCAGTGAAAACTCATCTGCCTTGCAGATGCCGTTCGGAGTCGGCATAAAACATGTAGGTCCCGTCCGGCCAATTTGTAGGGAAAAACAAGAGGAGCACGACGCAAATTGGAAGAGAAGCTCGGCCTTAGATCTCTTCGGAGGTTATCGCGCCTTACATTTATTTTTTTTTTTTATATACATTTTTTAACATGTATTGTGAAATACACTTCAATATAAAAAGTTTGGAGCAGCACTGTTCTTGAATTATTTTTTCAGGAGAACAAATTTACCTAGTCATTAACACAGACGAGAAAACATAATAAGTAGCAAACACTTAGTTGCGGAGTTTATAATGCAGGATTTTAACTACAAAATTTCAACCATATTGGCTAAACCGTCAACGATATTGACCGATAAAAAAACATATAAAGTTAGATGGCAAACCGTAGTGGCAACCATCTCTTGAAAAAACTTTTTTTAATACGGCTTATAATACCTTTGATTTTATACACATATTGGCTTTTGTTGTTGTTGTTGTAGCGATAAGGACACTACCCGAAGGCCTTGGGGAGAGTTATCGATGTTTATGGTCCTTTGCCGAATGCCGATCCGGTACCTTCCGGTATCATGCCCGACCATTTCGGGAACGATTTGTTGTGACCACATGCGACCTTCTAGGCCATACCGCCCTCCAACCCCCTAGATCCATGAGGAATTCGGGGTCGCCATAGCCTCGGCTGTTAATGAAACAGGATTCGCCACGGATAGGTGAGGTTGACAATTGGGTTTGGAAAAGCTATATATTGCGCTGGCAACCTGAAAGGGTTGCGCTACACAACCCCTTGAATCTGGTAGTTTAGTCAGCTCTTACGACAGGCATACCTACCGCGGGTATATTCTAACCCCCAAACCCGCTGGGAACTTTTCCGTCAACTCTTTTCGTCTTAAACAGGTGGCAACCCTGTGATCGAATCTCAATACGCCATAGTTTTAAAAGAACCAGTTTAGAATGTAACTGATTACCTACATACAAACTGTGGTTTAAATTAATCCAGTCATTAGGAGGGATGTAGAATTGGAAACCTTACTTGAGAATTCATTTGTTAAAATACGACGTGGGGGTGTGGTGACATACATAAGGTCAACGGCCATAAGATCAATTCGCCTTATGACCATTCATATGTCACAAGGTCAATTAACTATGTAACCTTTTTAAATTTCACGTTTAGAAAATTTTGGTTTGGATCTTTTGTTCCAAATTTTTCTTAGAATATTTGAATACGTTATTCATATTTCAAAGAAGTACTCACTGTACTTGTTTTTAATCAGATTTTTTGCTGAAAGCAAAATAAAATATAGGAAATGGAGTGCCGAAAAACATTTCCGCGGAACTCATTAATGTACCTATTCGAATGCTGCACTAATTGCTCGCTTAATTCGAATAAACAAATAAATATAGCGGAAATAATAAAAACTAACTATAACCCTGAAGGGAAGTCAGTATGTAGTGATAAAAGTCTCTTGTTCGGATCTAGACCTAAGAATTAGTTCGTTGGTAGCTAGATTTTCTCCAGTTATAAAATCGACAGTTTGAATTTTTATATTTCATATTGTAACGAATTTACTTGCAAATCCTCTTATTTGCAATCCTCTGCTAAGTTCGAATCACTAAACTGTTGAATAAATAACTCCAATATTGAATAATGGAAAAATGGCCTTTATTAAAGTACTTCACAATGACACTTATACTTTGCTACTCGCTGGCTTAATAACCAAACTGATTGATAATTCAAATTGAACTCTACTATTGGCCGCCAGATCGCGTGCTTAATCAATAACTGATTGATTGCTCAACTCAAACTGAATTACTTCTTACTCGCCTGCCCCGCTTTTATAGTTTACGCTGCATACTTCTAGGCTCTTCCATTTCCAGAACTTACCAACTATATTCGTGTGTGATAGTTCTCATATAGTTTCTACTTGTTTACAATTGTCTACTTTTTAGCGCTTCTCAGATGTACATATGTGAGTTTGTAGTTTACAGTCTCCAGCACACACATAAGCGTATAAGTAAATTCATCTGTGTGTGACATCTCATCTCTCGCTGCCTTGTATGTAAATGTTGCTCGTCGGAATGTGTACATATGTGTAGACGCAATTATTGATTCGTTAATGTAGATACATAATGATTGAATTATTGATGTGAATTCACGTCACTGCTTAGCAGCGGCCTGGAGATGGCAGCACTCCTCAGTTTTGCTAATATTCGTAACACTGCCCTAAGTCTGATCGTCCCAATCAGACAAATCTCCCAATCTAAACGCCGCTAGCATCTCCAAATGTACCACCCTACTAATCCGTGGTTTCCCAGTGGTTTGTATGCGGTAGATGGTATCACTGATCTTCTTCACAACTTTGTACGGGCCTTCCCGACTGCACCGAAATTGGGCTGGAACACCTTTCCGCCGGTGAGGGTTGTTTAACAGTACCAAATCTCCATTCCGGAAACCGTCCGAATTATTTTCCCTGTCGTACCTGTGTTCCATCTTACTACTCATTATTCTGGATCGTTCTCTCGCACTCTGTTGCTTGGCCAATGAAGAACTACTTTGTAGAGCTTGTTCTTGACGGATTGGCTTCACATACTCAGTATCGTTCCGACGTTTCCCAACAAAAGTGCGCGCTGGCTTGAAACCATCCTTGCATTCTTTTGAAAAATTCTTTCAGTCATTTTAGTGCGTCCATTAGGGTTTGTTGATGCCGGTCTTTTCCTCGCTTTATTTGGCACATTCGATCCATCAACCTTTGCTCGATCTACTTGCCTTGACTTTCGTGGTCTCTGTCGAATCTCCTCCACCAGCACTCGCTTACTGCTGAACCCTTTTTCTAAACTGAAGTTAAGTGGCACATCTTGGTTCTCATAATGCATCACCCTTCTCTGCATATCGATCTTGATGTCATGGTCAACCAAGAAATCCACTCCCAATATAACTTCATCAACAATCTCCGCCACAACAAATTTGTGTAAAACCATGACCTTCCCAATCAATACTTCACATATCACTTCTCCCTGAACTTGGTTATACTCGCCAGTGACCGTACGCAACTTTGCTCCAGGTAACGGTTTTACTCTCCTGTTGACCAAGTCAGATCGGATCAAGGAATGAGATGCGCCCGTATCTACAGTCAGTATTCGTTCGTTGCCATCCACGTTCCCTCTGACGGTAAGACTGCTCGATTTTCTACCAATTTGCGACACAGATATCACAGGGCATTCAATAGCTGGATCTAGCTCTCTACCTCTTACTCGCTCTTGCTCATCTCCTCCAGCTTTGCGTTTACGCCCACCCACATTGTTGGAACTATTAAGGCCAAGATCGCAATGACGTGCAATGTGACCGGACTTCCCGCATTTGAAGCATTTCATAACTCCGGCATTTTTCTGTTGTGATCCCTTCAGAGCTTCCAAAATTGCGTCTACCCACTCTGGCCTTTCTACTTCCACACGGCGTGCTTTGAAAACTGGCTTACACAGAAGCGACGCTGTTTCCTGAATCAGGGCTTGTGACACCATTTCTGCGAATGTTGGCTTTGGGTTTGCGTATGTAGCCCGCTTCGTTTCCACATCTCATCTCTCGCTGCCTTGTATGTAAATGTTGCTCGTCGGAATGTGTACATATGTGTAGACGCAATTATTGATTCGTTTATGTAGATACATAATGATTGAATTATTGATGTGAATTCACGTCACTGCTTAGCATCGGCCTGGAGATGGCAGCGCTCCTCAGTTTTGCTAATATTCGTAACAATATTTAACATATACATATTTGAGAAACAAGCCACCAACAAAAAAAACGACCAGCTTTCAGGACCTTCGACTATGAGTATGCCATTTTTCCCTTTCTTACCAGTTCGTATAATATCGCGCGAGGCCCCCACTTCGCTGGAAGGACCAGGTGGCAATCGATTTAAGCTCCCTTGGTGTGACTAATTGGCGCTAGTTGGCAGAGAGAAGAAGCGACCTGCGCGCCCTGTAGGACGTCCATAAACGTGTAAACGGGTAAGCGCCAATTAAGTAAGTAATAATATCGCACGGGACGCAACCTATAAATTTTCATATATTGGTATATCGTAATAGTTTTATGTTGTATTTACTTCGTGCGGACTGTCCACGGGTATTGGCTAGTTTTACGGATATGTTAAAGATGAACAGACGTTTAAATCTATAAGAAATTAACATCTCATTAATACTTAAGGCAAGAGCTTGATTATGTCAGCCCACTTAAGTTGTAAGTGTTGCTGCTCAAAATTGAGTGCACTGCTCCAACTCTGGTTTTGTAGCAGTGTACGATGGAATATTAGCAGCTGGGAAACAGATAAAACTAATTAAGTGTACTCAAGTGTCTCTTTGTACTTTTCATTAAAAATACATTCAATGTACACGTAAACTTAATAACAAAACTTTGCAAATACATGTGAACAAGTCCCTGGTAACGGACGTGGCATTTGAACGCATTTCAATCTGCATAGAAGAGAACATGAGCAGCGGACTGAGCGGATATTACAATATTTGAAGCAAAAATCGTGGGTGCTTCAACAATGGAGGTGACAAGAAATAGAAGTATTTTTTTAATGCTTGTGAAAGTGTGCAACACTTAACGAAGCTAAGGGGAAATTTTACATACCTTAAATTAGAGAAAGAAGGTGAAATAGAGATCCAATGCCCGTATATCTTCGAAATCTGAAATATCTTTTTAAAACGCTGGATATAAGCTCAAGTACGATTACGGACGCGACGTAACGTACGTAATTTTTTCTCAATGAATAACACTATATGACATTGAAAATATATTCTTTGCGAGACATCAAGGTATAGGTCTAGTAGAGTAAACAAAATCTGCATACCTGGAATTTCGAATACTCCCTAAAAGTCCGGGCTAAGGGGCCAAATCCCCTTTTTCATAAGCGGGGACGTATACTTGTATATAACTTTCCCCTCTGTTTAATCTTCGATAAATTTTTAGGTCATTCAAAATAGAGTAGGTCATAATGTAATGATAGAAGGTGGAGGAAGATTTGACAGCTGTCATATGGAACGCCTTTAGCTCCAGGTTGTATTTTGGAAGCACACGAGAATGTGGGCATAAAAAGGCCCCTTTTCAAATAGTACTTTAATCAATACTTTTTAAATAATGATAGAATATAGATGTAGCTTGATTTTAATGCAATTCCATGATAAAAACTATGAAATTAAGTTTGCTTTATTAACTTTTGAAACGTCTTAACCTCCATATCAAAACCTGAAAGTAAAGACTACTAATGTCAAAAGATGTTTGCAATAAAAACTTATTAAAATTTATGCTGAAAGGGTTCTGCGACAAAAGACTATGAAAAAGATCGTACTCCTGGTCTTTGAGCGGTTGAGGGTCAATGTTCGGATTTAAATACCGAGGCCAAAACGTGTGTTTTGAACACGCTCCTGACAGTTTTGAACGAGTATTAGTCATGTAGTATAACTTACTTAATTGGCGCTTAACCGTTTAAACGGTTATGGCCGTCCAACAAGGTGCGCCAGCCGCTTCTTTTCTCTACCAACTGCCGCCAATTGGTTACAATCAGGAGTAGATCGGAAACGAATTGATGTGACCAAGTTCAGCCTTCTAGGTTATACCATCCTCTCCACACAAACTTCTGAAAGCCATTCACCTGGAATGACCATTCATGGGTGGATTACTTGTACATTAATCGGGTTACTATACAAAAGTGTAATATAATACGCCCGCCCACCTCTCAAAGACCGGTGTATCGGTAGACATCTCTGAGGCTGACGATCAAGAAACCGGCAATTTGTTTCTACGGACTCGTATTATTTAATATACGATTAGAAAATAACAGTGTCTACTGATTATATCTAGAAAAGAGATATTCAGATCACATCCACAATCACAGGGCACAGGCTGTTTAGCCTACTCACGGAAAGTATGGAAGTCCCCTTGAACGCTAAGTGTAAGACCTTCAGTGAGGACGGTTGATAGGAAACAGTCACCCATATCCCCTGCAAGAGCTTAGTCCTAGGGAGCATTAGGTTCCGAAAATAAGCCAGTTTTATGCTTTAAGGGCGATATCAAAATGCTCTATAAAGGACATCAGGAGGTAAATTGACCTAACCAAATGGTTTTGAGTTAAACACTAACGGGGTATATCAAGCAACCAAACAACCATAAAAGCCTCGAATACTGCCCCTTTTGGTGCTGACCACGGAAAACGTTTTAACACCTATGATTTGAGGTCATGCATTTAAAATTTCCGGTTCATTGACGGGACATTGACTGCCCGAATGGTTCGTCAAGGAAAATGCTGACAATATAGCCATCCAATATGTGCGATATATGAAGCAAAGAAAAGCGCAGAGTTGGTCTCAGAAGCATCTGGAAAGCACAAGTTTTGCCCACGCCGTGATATATATAAGTTGTCCTTGGCGACGTGAATGCTAAGATATGGGGAAAAGGTGCATTTGGCTCAGTTGCAATTTTCAGCCTGCACAACGAGGCCTCACGTAATGCTTTGAGAATCACATTTGAACATGAAATATCCGTCCTTCTATCGTCACAAAACCTACAAGGAAAACTGTAAAAATATATTTTAAACATATATTATCTATTTTATATTAATATTTCTACATCTTACCATCATTTAATGCAGAAAATATGCGAGCTTTAATAATTTTGAGAATTGTCATACGTTTGAATCATATAAAAGTCAACACAAAACGGAACTCGAGAAAAAAGTGATGCCATTGCATATTTTTTCAGAAAAAAACGATTTATATAATTTTACATACATTTTTTCCTCTGAATAAAAAGGAGTTTTGTAAAGCGACCACATTTTTATTTCTAAGGGCGTTCAAGATGGCGGTGTTAGAGCGAGAAACTTCTTACATCTGCCACCTTCTATAATTCCATCATGGAGTAGGATCTCTCTTCTCCTCTTTCTGACAACATATAAGTTTTGTTCGTTGGATAAACGGAAATAAAGTTATAGGCCAATATATGGATCAACTTATGGAAGAGAGGTAATTAACTATTTTTAGTAAACAGATCTATTTAACATCTGAAAGCTTTTTTAATTTCAAGTCCACGTTTGCTTACTAGGAAAATAATAAGGATAAAGGCAGGATCAATTTAAAAAACCACCGTTTTCCAAAGTTTTTTTAATGCTAAATAAAAGTCTTGACAAAATTTTATTAAAAGCAAAAATATACATCTGGGTTTAAAGCGCAACAATATAAAGAAAGGACGTTATATTTTGTTAGTAAAACATCCAAATTAGCAAAATCGATGAAGCGTTTCTTTGAAAACATGTTTCTCTGTCGAGGATGAGGGGCAAGAATAAACTATTTGATTACCACATCTTGCACATATTTGACCTTTAATCCCAAATGATAGATCAGAAGTGGTCAGACTATATCACTTTTGATTTTCGGTTCATGATGGACCATATTTGGGATTTACCCATACATATATAAACAAACAATTGCAAGAAAATTTCCGTTTGAAAAAGTACAGCAAAATATCTTGTCATTTTTCATTTCGCTGGAATATCAATAAATACATTTAATTTGTTATTTTGATAGCGCAAAATGTGTTTGTTCAGCTAATTAAAATAAACAAAAACAATGTAAGGTTGTCTAAGTTTGTGTGTACCTGAATATTATATACTCAGCGTGAGTTTGAATTGTAAGTTCATTTCATATAAATTACTTTTTCGAATTTTGTTACCATTGATTTATATTTTTTTGAGGCCCCAGAAATGTTTTGTAATGCTTGATCGGAATAGGGCCGTAGCACCGACCATTAAAAAAATTTCTCCTAATTTCCTCTTACAATAAAACTTCGTGAGTGAAATTTTTCCTTTTTCTTGTTATAATTCCACTTGGAAAACGAGACATAATTGATATAAAGCTCTTTTTTGCAAAGATATAGCTTATGTTATTCATCCAGAACCCTTTTAAAATCCTTTATATAAAAGTGGGCGTGGTCCTCCAACGATTTCGTTAATTTTTCTTCGTAGGCAACCTCTTTGTTATTTTTGTTATTTTGTTATGATAGGTTAAACGGTCTTTGATTTATGATTAATAATATTTATATATTTGTATGTTTAATGGTGTGTTCAATTTGACTTAAGATTTTTTAAGAATTAATGAGATTAACACCGGCAAATAATAATTGTTATTGTTGCTGTTGTAGCGATAAGGTTACTCCCCGAAGGCTTTGGGGAGTGTTATCGTTGTGATGGTCCTTTGCCGGACACAGATCCGGTACGCTCCGGTAACACAGCTCCATTAAGGTGCTAGCCCGACCATCTCGGGAACGATTTATATGGCCACGATTTATATGGAAACATTCACTGGAATATGGCGATGGTACCATTTCGAAAACCGCCACGTCATCATCGTCAGGCAATTTCGTAATTTTTATTATTTCAACGGACGCACAATCGCCTAGCTATTGGGCTATTGTGTTGTATTTGCTTTCTTGGCAAATTTCAGTTTTATCCCATAATATATAATAAAAAATAATATTTGTAAAATTGACTTTATCACAAGTGGGTGGTGCCACGCCCATTTCCAAAAAAAAATTTTTCATTTTTATCAACAGTCTTAATATCAGTCCACACATCAAATTTCAAGATTCTAGATGAATTATTTACTAAATAATCAGGTTTTATGTGTGTTCCAAAATGTTATATATGTAAAAAGGGGGCGTGGTTACCATCCGATTTCCCTCAAAGTTGATGCACTCTGTGTGCAAAGCACGCTGAGTATAATAAGATTAACCTTGTATAGCTTTAACTTAAATTTAGATGTATTTTTTTTATTTCAAATTCCTGGAATCTTACTTTTATTTACACGACTCATTTAGGTATAAATAGCGCCGCAAAAATTATCTCGGTGTACTTTATATTTAAAAAGTCGTAGCACAAGTTTTAAATTAAAATGAATCTACGAAATCATTTCGGGCTGCTGTTTGTCCTGCTTAGCTGCTTTTGGACACATACGAATGCCCAATTTCGTATTATAGGTGGCCATTATATACGTATAGAGAAGAGCCCACATTCTGTAGCAATATTCGATAATAACGGCTATTTTTGCGTTGGTTCCATAGTCAATTTTAAATCGGTGCTTACAGCGGCGCATTGCGTAAAAAATAGAATTAAGCAGGATCTCGTTGTTCTAGCTGGTGTAACCAGTACGGAAGCAATTAACACAGGAATAGGGCAACAACGCTATGTGGATGATATACATATTGATCGTGCTTATAATCCAGTAACAAAATTTATGGATATAGCTATTGTTAAAGTGGATATACCCTTTGAACAGAATTGTGCAGTAAAAATAATACCACTTTGCGATACTCCATTAGAACCGGGCTTACGGATGAAAATTAGTGGATGGGGTGGGTTAGATGGAAACAGTATAAATGGTTCTCCTCTTCTCAAAACTACGTCCGTGCAAATAGCAGACACGCAACAATGTAGGAATGCATATGCGACACATGCAGTAATACAGCAATATTTTGCAGAAACAATCATGTATGCTGGACGTAGTTCGGAAGATATGGGTCCTGGAGATTCTGGAGCAGCAGGCGTCGTGAAAAAACGACTTTGTGCGGTAGCACAAAGTTTTTGCTCGGATCCCGATTTGCCGGGTTTATATACAAATGTATCAAATCCAATAGTTCGAGACTTTATAGCAAGATGGATGTAACTGAAGGGTGTTATTATAAATTGACTGTTCAGTGGAATATCACCCTAACTCGACTGAGCGCCGAATTTCGATCCATTTTAAGATAGGGCGTTTTCGAAACAGCAGTTGAGATATAGTGATATTCCGCTCAGCAGTCGAAATTGATTATATGTATTTTTTCTTGTATGATGTAAAAATAAATTGTTATAACTGTGAGTAAATAAATATTTTTTATTGTATGCTATGAAAATTTATAAAAAAAAATTAAAGAGTGAAAGTGAGCAAAATGTTAGCATACTATTTGACTGGCATTACACTCAGAGAAAAAATCGTTCTAAAACGAACGAAAAAAGTTCAAAATTAAGAACATTCGTTGACAAAGGTCTGTTAAGTACGTTTTTTCTTAACTCGTGACCGATGGGCTTGTTTTAAGAACATTTTTTCCAAGCACACTATTTTTATTTTATGGCCACTTTGGTATTGATGTGTGAACCTTCTGTGCTCATTTCAAGCACTACTTGGGCTTGATTTAAGATTTTTCGGTTTCACGCTTCGAGAACGTTTTGTGGTCGATTTAACAGTTTTCGGTCTCAATTCCAGAACGGTTTGTGATTTGTGGGAGGAAGGTAATTGTTTAATTATAACCCATTTATTTATTTATTTTTTATTAATAAATAATTTTTGTTTTTTATTAATAAAAAATATTAATAACAAAAAAACTATTATTAAAAGCCAAAAGGTTTGAAAAAAACGCTTAATATGCATTTTTGCATATATTTCTCTTATCCAGAAATTTTTCTTATTTGATGATGCAATCTGAATATATATTTAAAACATTTCATAACAAGTTTGAGAATTACCTGTGCATATGTGAATGGAACTGAACGAAAAATAAGAGTTAAAAAAATAGAATATAAAAAAATTGTTTTAAAAAACTTCACAATTTGACAATTCTCGCGCCACACGATCGCAACCGCAACATCATAGCCGCTGGGCTACTACATAGTGTACAAGGACAAGTGTGTTGACTTCTTTCTGACAGGCACTCGCTTAAGTGAGCATAGCGGGAAAATCAGGTGTGCCATTGTTGTTTCGGTTGAAAACGGTCAATTAGGGTTATGTGCAGAGACGTAAAAGGTTGAAACAGGGTTTACGTAGTCACAAAAGTGTTGCTCCTGTTCCACAACATTTTAATTTTATATCATAGCGAAAATTGTTCAGTTCAGATTTATTGATTTTCTTTAAAAATTTAATTTAATACATGAGGTTACTCCTAAGAGTAAAAAGCATAGAAAATCTAGAGTTTTTCAAATTATTGTGAAACAATTTTTAAACTCAACAACAAAGTATATCGGTAAAATATTTTCTAGGATTTCTGTACGCAAGTTCATTACATTTTTGTAATACAAGAACCTGTAAAAAGCAGAAAAACGTATAGTTTTCAAATTATTGTAAAAAAACTTTTTAATTTGAATTTCTGTACCCATGTTCACTATATTTGTGTAACACAAAAATCTGGAGGTCAATTTCTTAACTATGAAAAACTGAAAAGTGTACACTTATTGAAAACTCATTTGCACACACAATTTACACTTTGAATTTAATTGTGTTTTTATGCACAAAATTTTGAAACTAAAAACAAAATTTTCATTTGTCAGAAAAAATAAAGAAAAAACGGCCTAATGTCAAAAAACCCTACCGAAATACACATTGGCTTGTTTGTTTTTAATGAAATACGTTGTAGTTTTCTTGGATTTCATTTTTTTTTTAAATATAGTTTACACACTTACACCAGTACTGAAACCCTCGCAAAAAATATAAGAGAAAATACAAGAAATAGAAAATAAGGTAGTGTCATATAGGAGTTTGATTTGTTTGCACTTACAGCACCATTTTATTTGCAGGAAACTTTAGGGCGAATTAATGGTGACGTATAACCAACCAGATAAAACAGCTGATCGAACCTACCTTATGGAAATAAATGTAATCGATTAATGGTGGCTTACCAAAACGCTAACCCCATAACCACAGCCAACCAATCGGTTTTTGGTTTCTCGCCATATCCATAACCTAAAAATATTGGAGTTGGTGAATTTAATAACTTTTTGTAGATCTTATTCATTGTTTTGGATACGTTATGACTAAGAGACTTATTTTTTGTGGAATATGTATGTAATTTTTTGCGTTTTCTTCATTTTTGTGAAATTTTGACGATTTTTAGGTTAAGGCACCATTAACCCATTAGTGCCCAGAGAGATCCAGATGGGTTAGGAACATAAAATTTTCAGACAAGTATTTATTTGCTCGTAGAAGCAAAATATGAAAAAATAAAATTTCTACCTCTGCTGGTTTTGGAGTTATGAGCTGTAACATATGTGTAACGGTGGGCACTACTCAGTACATTTTGACTGCCTTATTGGTAACTGACGATAAACGAAAATTGTTGAACTTTAACCCAATACTGCACTGGTACATATGCGTAACGCAGCCCGTTTGAATTTGAAACACCCGTTAGTCATAGCAGGCTAGTAAAATTTAAAATTTTTGCATTCCGAGAAATATAATAAAATGTAGATAACCCTGTCAATCAAGCACTGAGTCAGTTGCACTTTGTATTTCATCGCGGTTGGTCGTTGTGTGAAAATGACTTTTTTAAAAGTGAGGCGAAACGCAAAATTACAACGAGACGAAGGTAAGAACAAATAATAAAGAAACATTTTAGCAGTGAAAGTTTTGTGTTTATTTACTTAGAGATATATATATAGAATTATGCAAATGCAAAATGAAATGTTTGGTAGCGGTAGGCTTCTCGGGATAAACGACAATCGGAGCGTTACGTATATGTAACAGTGGGCACTCCTCAGCACTTATATTTAGATTGTTTTTGTGCATGTGTAAGGGGTGGAAAAGTTAGTAAGCCATTACGATTTGGATACAAAATGTTCAAATTTTGGAGCCTGAATACTCCTTTAGGATATTTAGTAAATTTTGAGATGTACCAAGGATCGAATCCTCGTATGAAAGAGGAATATTCATTCAAATACGGGAAAAACATAACGCCGGTATTTTGCATGTTGGACGTGTTTGACGAAAGTATCATGAGTTTAGAATTCAGTTTTTATTTTGACAACTTATTCACTTCACCCTCAACCTTAGTTGGACTAAGGCAACGTGGTTACCATGGAACCGGAACCATTCGACCAAACATAATTCCAAAATCATGTCCTTTGCAGTCGAAAGAAGAATACAGAAAACTTGAACGTGGTTTCATGGAAAGCGCGGAGATGGAGTAAACCGATATTAAAATAACTAAATGGGTTGACGATGCAGTGGTGAGTGTAGCTTCTACTATATGTACATGGCAAACTACCTGTTACCACCATTGGTAGGTATTCGCGATTGGAAAGGAAATGTATTATGTTACTTTTGCCAGATTCTATTCAACAATACAACAAAAACATGGGTGGAACGGATAGAATGGACCAAAATGTAAATGCCTATAGAATTGGAGCACGTGGTAGAAAATGGTGGCACTCAATTTTTACTTGGCTATGCATTCATTAATTCATCTGTCGGGCGAAGTATCGAAAAATTTACATAAATGCTTTGGTTGCATGCCTACGCTTTGACAACGCCATACGAAAAAGAATGAAACGCCGTACGTTATCTTTGCTTTGAAGCGACCAAAGCGTTTATATAATTTTGCCGCTATGCATTTGTGTAAACAGCCTTAGAAGTGCAATTTTTCCATGCTACACGTGTGGCGCTTTTTATTTTGACTCTTAAATAAATTTTGCTTTCCGTATGTTTCCGCTTTGTTGCAGGCTACAAATCATCTAGTATTCTTATTTACGCGGAAATATATGCAACTATTTCATCTGTAAATACTACAAAGTTTTAATAAACTATCAAATGCAACTCAGCTTGAAGTACTCTTACATACCAAAAATGCAACTCTAGACCTGAGATTTGCATCAGGTGAGCGAGGCTGTTGGTAGTTTTGACGTTTATCACTTAGTTCACACACTTGTATAGGTACACTATGGGCTACTACGAGTTCTTGATAGCTTGTGCCAAATGTTGTATTTAATATCGTAGTGCACACGAATTGTACCGTTTCTTTTTTCTTGAACTTAATTTAAGAACATTGTACTTAATTTAAGAACATCGTTCTCATTAATAGAACACTCGTTCATATTCTATGACCACGGGCCCTATTCAGCAGAGCTGTAAAAAGATTGAATCAATTGAGTGTGCATTCTCTCATCATTCTTTTAAAAATTTGTGATTTTTTGGTTGCATATTATAAATCTCGTTTCCTGAATGGCTCACTAACTCAAAGCTAAAGTGTGCGTGTTATTGAATGGTAAAATATAATTCAGTATAGAGTGTGAATGTAGGAACCATTCCCAGTCTTTAATGAATGTAAACTTGAAATAAATGCACACTTTTTTCCAAGGTTATTTTTTTGTATACTTTCATTGCCATCAGATATGTTAAATCAATTTAGGAGTTGGGTGTAAAAAAGGCTTAAAATTGATCAATAGCAAAAATAGACCTTTCTAATTATTCAAGTAGTTTAATATTTAAGAATTCACGAGCTTAACACCGGCTTATAATTATTGAATATGAATTATTATGTTTGTTTAAGAGCAACTGAAAAGAAAGAAGCATTTACTGGTATATTGTGATGGTACCATTTCGAAAACAAATAAACAAGTAGCTAATTATAAACCAGGAAAGTCTTAAATCTTCTTCATGGTGTCCGAACATAAGACATACAAGAAATAGTACTTCATAGCAGATTTTGTATACTTCGTAATTGGGCTGATTTTTTTAATTAATCGTGTGAGATCAAAAAATGTTAGGCTCTTGTGGGTTGATTGGTTTCCTTTTTAGGTAACTCTCGTGGATAACTCGCTTACATAAAACCATAGGGCTCTCAATTATATAAAGTACTCAAAAGACATGAAGTCATAGTCGAATTTGGCTGAAACTTCGCAGACAATATATTTGCCTTCTTGCTATATGTCAAAATGTTACTACTCATTTTGCTGTTGTGGTAAAATGGATTTTGTAAATGAACACATTGTGCATTGACCAAATAGAGTAAATTGTGGATATTTTTTGTCGATAATATAACAAAAACAGATACTTGAGTTTAAGTCATTTAAATACATCAAAGTGCATAGGTCCATCGGCGATTTCGTCGGAGCTTCCTAATTCCGAGAATTCCGATAAACATATGTCTATTTCCATGGCATCGTCCTAAGGTGATTCAGTTCAATTCAATTTTATTTCTAAAATATTAGTACAGTAAGATTTACATCTCTTTTTGCTCAACAGAAAAATAACACTCAGATCCAGAAATAAGTTAAAAATAGTTTACGATAAATTAACCATAAATTAAATTAAGTCAATCAATAAGTATATTAAAACACGTAACAAAAAATAAGTACACAGTACATTATGTAAATGGTTCAATTTGTGAAAAAGTATTTATATAGGACATTCGTGAAGTTACTTCCGTTCAATTTGCTTTTTATGCCAGCAGGTATTGAATTCCAAATTCTAACAGCATTGATGAAAAACATTCTAGTAGAGTTCTAAAGGTTAAAACACTTATTTAGAACGATGACAATTTTCGGAACAGGGATGTTGAAATTTGCTTTTTTTATTATTTGTCATTTGCTTTTTTTATTATTAAATTTTTAGAACATTTTTAACAAAAATGCTTTCTCAATAAGATTGACAGTTTACAAAAAATGCAAAATAAAGCGATGAGGTTTATTCTAAAGAAAAAATACGATACTCCGACAAGAGAAATGCTAAACGAATTGCAATGGCTTAGTTTAAAACAGCGGATCCTTTTCTTTGTGATGATTTTTATTTTTAATATTAAAAAAGGTAATCTGCCAGAGTATTTGAGCAACAATATTGTATATCAAAGAGACGTTCAATATATTAATACGAGAAATAAAAATAGCTTCAGACTTCCGCTCTTTACAACGGAAAGAGGACAGCTTAACTTGTTTTATAAAGGTCTAAAAAGATTTAATGAGCTTCCTGTAGAAATTAGAAACTGTGAAGACTTAAATATGTTTAAAAATAAATTATACTTATATTGTCGCACAACTGTGATACGATAGAGATTTCATATTACATGTGATAAGTTTATATGTTGTAAATCTAGGCATAAAAGCTGTAATAATAATAATAATAATAATAATTAACTTCTTTGTGCTTTATTACCATTTAAATAACGAAAAAACTGGTCATCACTGTCAATAACTAAATTTTTGTGTTGATATTTTTAAGTGGCTTTAATTTAATGCAACCATGTGATATTTGAGCGGGTTTTTGCTTGTACGACATTTTTCATAATTGATTGATATTAGAAAAGTGTGTGCACACTCAGCAAAGGCTGCATTCATTTGAATGCTAATTCTGTGTGGAAAAATGTTTGTGTTTCATTCAACTATTTCATTCTTTCTTCGAAGAGTTCAAGAGTTCATTCTTTTTTTCCCACTACTGAATGAAGAATGGGTTGAATTTAAAGCCACATTCCACATGAAATAATGAAGAAACAGCATTCTTAAATCAATGATTTAACATTTCAAATGATTGCACACTTTTACAGCCCTGCTATTCAGTAACTATTAGTTTTGAAATGTACATTTTTCTTTCTTTCATACAAATTATATGAAGAAAAAGTGTACATTTTAAAACTCACAGTTACTGAATAGGACCCCAGCCGTTCTCTTTTAAAGAGCATAGCTGTCAGTTCACGAACAAGGTTATTGTTCAGGTCGTTCGCTTTTCAAGAACAAAAAAGTAAGAACATGAAAAGCTTGAATTGAGTCCGGTGGTGCTGGATTTTAGAACGGCGTTTTTCTCTGAGTGTAGGAGGAAAACGTACCCTATATTTCAAATCAATGCAGAGCTAAATACTGAAGGAATAAGTGACAGCGAAAATTTCGTTTAGGTTAGGCCATGACAGGTGAAGTCAATATTATAAAATTGAGTCGCATTTGACAATACTAGCCCCCATAAATTAAAGTGTTGCTTCTCGAGTTGTCTGCAATGTTGATTTTTTTTTTTACTATCATACAAAATACTACAATAACGCTTAGTCTTTGACGTCGATTCCGAGGGCATTATTTCACTGCATCTGAATTACGAAGCTGCTTAGAGGAAAATACAACGTTCTGGTCAACGGAACGGAATGGCTGGATCTTCAGAGTATCATATTGTCCACAACTAAGGAATATGGCAACAGACCGTTGACATCAATGAAATGACTCACGATTCGGAACAATGTCATGGAGATACATATGAGTATCTCTGATTGACCGTGCCAAGACAAACAAATATTTATGTAGACCACCCTTAATCTCTTTCTCCCTCTTGTTCTCTTGACTTTTCCACCTTCCTTCTAACTTTCTATATATTTCCTTCCCACTTCCTCTGTTTTACCTTCTCTTTTCCTTCATCTCCTTTTTTTCCAATATGAAGATATATCGAATCTGGGTTTTCTCCGCACATTGCATCTTACCGGGGGCAATCGAAAGACCTCTGGTGGGTTTAGGAGTCGAGGCGGCTCTGGTTGATTTTATTAGCAAACTTCTATGCGGCAGAATTGTCGCAGCGGAGTGGGAATGGGCCATAATTAAGAGGAAGGTATGCAGGGGGACGCCACGGGGGCGTGTACTATCTCCTATCCTCTGGGTTTTGGTAGTCAACGAGCTTCTTGTGGAGCTGGAAGCCAATGGTTGTCGGGTGGTTGGCTATGCAGATGACCTCGCTATCCTAGTCAGATCCAAATTTCTGGGCACCTTGCACGATGTTCTGCAGGGCTACCTGGATACTGTGGCTAGGTGGGCTGAATCATGTGGATTGGCGGTCAACCCTGGAAAAACGGAATTCGTTCTTTTTACAAGGAGATATAAGATGCCCGATTTCAGAACTCCCTCGATTGGAGGGGTACCGTTGGTACTTTCTGATAGGGTTAAATATTTGGGGATTGTTTTGGGCAAGAAACTGTCCTGAAGACCCAATGTGGATAAATGAAATACAATTTTTTTAAGTTAGCAAAAAATAATTTAAAATCATACTTATGAACTACTACGTGAAAGCTAAAGGGGGAGGGATGGCTTAAAATATACTACCGATGGTCACCGAGGGGAGGGAGGGGGATAAAAAGTTGTAGAAAATGGGTCACGTAGTTTGGGTACGTTCCCTAAGCTCTTCAGCTTGATAAATTAGCACAGGTTTTTTTTTGTTGCTTATCGTCGCCAGTTAATGTAACCAACTCAAGGCTTTACTTTCTGGATAGTGACTGCTCATTTATTCATTTTTTCGTACATTATTCTTAATACTACCCTACAAGAATACTGACTATCATCTGATTTTCAGCAATGTCAACCTAACAATCAGCGCCTCATACAAACTTTCTATCACAAACTTAAGGGGACTTGCGCAAATGTGATGTAAACAACTGTGTACGTGTGCGTTTTTGTCTCCTTCTTATACACCAACATGGCCTACTGATTAAGTATATAGCCGTACTGCTCACTCTCATTCCTTTTCCTGGATCAGTGCTGACACTCTCACTATCAAAAAGTGTCATAAATGATAGTTTACTGTAGATATCAGGTTTGACTGTTATACTATCATAAATGACCATTGTTATATTCTGCCAAAAATTAAACAATGCTTTTTGCTTTTTATTTACTTTATTTCATTACGTTTTTAATTTTGTACATGATAAAAGCATACGTGTTTCTTATTTGTTTAAAATAAATAGTTTTATAAGAATTCGAGTTCAGAATGTTCAATTTAAATTCAGAAAATAACAAAACAACAGAAGAGCGCTTTCCTCATGCGGAAACACATTTAAAAATGAATCACCACTAGCCACTATTGTTTTTTGCGTATAAATTTTTTGAGTGCGCCCCATACATTCCGACAACTTTTGGTATTTTTTAATATTGTTTTCGATTTTTTTTTCCTTTAGCATGGAGCTTTGAAATGCTCTCTTTTTCATTTTTTAAACTTATTTTTTATATGGTTTTCGTCGGTTGAAAATGGAGGAATTTAAAAAATAACAAAACAACCGTGATAATCATTTGATTGTCATATCACAGTCAGTAGTGACAACAGGATAAACTGTTCTCGCATACATAAAATTCCTTTGAGAATTATGTATTTGTCTCACATGCATAATGGTATCTGCTGTATGTTCTTTTGTTCTGTACCAGGTGTCCGAAGCTTTCCCAGTTTGAGTCCTTTTTCATAATTATAGGCTGGCGTTGGGAACATGTGGACATGCGTGAGCGAACAAAGGAACATACATAAATTTGAGTATCAATGTTTACGTCATCGCAGGATCAGCATTGTCAATTACAAGTGTGAGTGTATTAGTAAAACTATCAGCGTTTCTTGTAGGGTACTTACATCTTGACTTCTATTCTTAAAGGGTTGCATTTTGTTACCTTCTTACAAGCCAACCTAATATAAACGCACGCAAGTCATTTTCTGTCAAAAATGTCTCATGCACATACAACTTGTATGAGAGCAACTCAAATTGAATTTGCTGCGTGAAAACCTAACTCGATTTCCAATTTTTGTTCTGCGTGACATTTAGATTTGACGTTTGCACACATGCTTTACATTGTCGCAACGCATGCTTATTTGGGTTAGGGCAAAACACGCCGGTTGTTTGCGTGCGCTAAAAAAACGCAGTGCGGTTTTATTAGGTTGGCTTGTTATACGAAAATTGTTATACCCTATATATGACAAGCATCGATTTCTGCCTACCATAATGCCAACATTATCTGTTTATCTAGATTTTATAAAATTTTGGAAATAGCTAAAAAGAGCTAAAATAAAAGGCTTAACGCTAAATCTAGCTTGAAAAAAGCTAAAATGGCAACACTGCAGATGTCACAAACATATATATTCTGTGCTGGAAAACGGTGCGCAAGGTGGTAGGGACTAAGAGCCTGACCTACTCGTGTGCTAGTGCCGGAAAGAGGAGAAGAAGAAGACGCGGGCAGCGGGCTGATGCTCGGCATTGCTACCTGCTCTACTACATTGTAGTTATGAGTAGGAGTGGCCATATGAGTTGGTGGCGCCGTGGGGCGCGAGCAGCAGCGCAGACTACGGGACGCCTTTGGGCGTGAACAGCACGGAGCCACAAAAGAGTTGTAAAAGTTACGAGGAAGACGGGTTTTGGAGTCAAGCCCAGAACATCCCATCCGGTTAAGCATCCCTTACACGTTACATACTGACAGAGAATTTAAACACAATGAGAAGGCGTTTTTGCTAGATTCCAACTTTTTTGCATGTGAACACGTCTTGCACTTCACCACACACAATCCAATTTCAATGTTAACCAGTTAACAGCAGAAAATTCTCTGTCAACAGTTTCAGCTGGTGTATAAATTCTCTGGATTTTCTCTTAATATGATTTCTTTGTGGGAATATAGGTATTTAGTAGGATTAATTAAATTTAAATTTTATTACTTGTAGCAATATATTTGCTTGTTTTATGATTTAATATGAATTTGAACTTAATTAATATAATAATAGCAATATATTTGCTTGTTTTATGTTGATGCAAATTGCAGAAATTTTGCTTATTTCTTTACAAACAAAAACCTATTCATATACCCAAAATATGCCCTTTCATGAAATGTATGTAAATTAATCATACATTTATGAATTATCCCATCCCTTTTTGTTAATAAATTAAAATGTTAGGAAAATGTATGCAAATTGAAATATGCATGCAAATAGTGTTTTGCCGACGGCATTTGCACACTTGGAATTTCTGTGCACACGAAATCCATTGCATATTTATAAAACGTTAATTTGCATAAAATGTATGCATATTAACCATGAAGTATGAATTATTAATAAATTGAAAAATTGAAATAAATAAAATATTTGATAACAATTGAATAAATAAAAAAATATTTAGTTATTATTTGGACTATGGGTGGGAGGGGAGGTACCTATAAAGAAATTTCCTAAAGCATTTTATATGTGTTATTCAGTACAATGATGTAAGTACCTATGTACTTGAATATTTTCAAAGGCAGGTTTGATAAGCCAAGTCAAACTTAAATACATTTGACCTGCCTCAAATCAACCCTTAAATATGTAAATAAGACCAACAATACACAAAAGACATGTGCCTGTTGATCAGATGTTGAGCATTGTATCATTGAATATATATGTATGAAAATACAAACCAAAGCAAAAAAGTATAAATGTACATACATATATACATATTCAATAATACTCCAATTAAAGGCAGACATGTATAAAAAGCAGTGTCTTAAGTTATTAATAAAACAACTTGTCGCTTTCCGCGTTATGAAGCGACCAAATCAATTATGGCCAGGCATGCTTAACCAACGAACCGATATCATTTCGTTACGATAATTAACGTTAATAAACGAAACAAAGTCATTTCGTTTCGTTTATTAACGTTAAGAACGTTAAATTAACGAAATGATTTCGTTTCGTTTTCTGCCATATCAAAACGAAATCAAATCGTTTATGTTGATTATTAATTTCAAACTATGCTGGCAAAGCTGATTGATGGCGGAGTCATTAAAGGTGAAAGCATTAGCCAAGCTGATTGCAACTTTTCTCATGAATTTTGACAGTACGAACATTTCTCAGAGGATTTCTGACATTACCACCAACGAATTACACAAACAAATTACATGGAGTTTGTGTGTGTATGTGCGCTCGCTGTTACCACCTTACGGCTTCACCATGGCTATAGCATTGCCAGCACAATTCAAACATAAAGTATCACGTTTTTGTTAACGTTTTTAACGTTAACGAAAGCTTTTCGTTTCGGTTAAAAACGAGATACAATTTATCTTGATAATTTCTTTATCGATAATATTTCGAAGTGTTTCAACGGAAACGGTGGAAATTTTTTGATAAACGATTAGCTTAACGTTAAGGTGCATCCCTGATTATGGCAATCCGCGTATACGGCCATGTATATGTAAATATCAATGCTCGTAGCAATTAGCCGACGAAATACAATAAGCTGGAGACATTGGTGCTTTATCGGTAACCGTATCGGTAACCTTTTAACAGCTGATTCGACCAACCTTATGAGAATCAATGCAATCGATTATTGGTGCCGCTAAGGTCGTAACCGTATCGTAGCCAACCAACTGGGTTTTGGTTTACCGTCGTAACGATAAACAGCTGATTACGTTAGGGATACGGATACAGCGATACGACATACGGCACCAATGACTCCGGCTATAGGCACGAGACAAATTATGTGTCGTCGGTGGTTAAAAGTGTTGCCGTTTACACCTTTAACAACTCACAGCTAAAAGGGGAATTTATTATAAAATTAAAATACACGAATTTATTGCTCTTTTGCGAAATAATGTTATATTTCTTCGCAAAATTACTTTAATTTATTTCGCCGCTCCCATATATAAATTTTTATCTATGAAAATAATGTAAAATTCTTACTTTGTACTGACATGTGATAAACAAGTCAGCATATACAGTATGACGTCACAGTGCGAATTCGGGCCAGAAACGGGTAAAACACCACTCTTATATATCAACTGCAACACAGTTGCTGCAAATTTGGCTGCGTGACTGCGCGAACAATTTTTCGGCAGAATATGATAGGGGGTTTCAAATAGCAAATAAAAATGTCCATAAGCTGTGACAACTCGGCAATTCAGGATATGAGAAAATTATTTGCAATAATTTATATGAACAATGGATGGAAATTTTTAGATTACATTGCTAATATGTTAGTGAACATTTACTAGGCAATATCTGTGCATGTTTATTTGCATTTTTTACTACCATATTAGTACTTTCATACAGGCTTATAAATAGTTTGGTATTATTTCAAAGGAAAAGTGCGGGGTTATGAAAGTTGTTATGCTCGTCATAATGAATACCCCCAATATGCATCGAAGTTGGAATTTATAAAATCGCAAAAATTTGTCTTTTGACGATTTTGTCAAATGCCATGTTGCCGAATTGCAAAATTCTATCATCAATTTGGACAACTTAAGAAGAAGCATTTATGAATGAAAAATCAAGAGGAAGCTAGTTTTCAGGATTTTGCGATTTACATACAAAACATGAGCATACATATGTATGTGTGCTTGTGCGTATGGTTGGATGGTTGAAGTGAATTTTGTTTTGTTTGTCAACATGCGAATATAAAAATATTTCTTAGCTTACATATGAACATAGATTTGTACATATGCTTGTGCGTAAGAATAGTTTTTGTAGGAAGTGGTTGATTGAAACAGTTTGTCTTTTATTTGAACATGTGAATGTACAAACATTTGTTAGCTTATGCATGGATATATTGGTATCAATGAAGTGGGTGGGAAATGGGGGTGTAGGCTGATCTTTAGTTTAGGAATATATGTGTGTACATATATACCAATCTAGGTTTGTTTATACCCACTCACCATTTAGGTGATTAAATTTTCAATTTCCCTACATATCAATATAATTTGATTACTCATTCTGACAAAATAATGAGTTACCATACAATTGAACAAAAGAAATAATCAAAAATGAATACTTTAGATGATCAAACACTGAATATATTTTTTCAACCACATTTTGGAATCATATTTGAATCAAATGTGTTTACTTTAGGAGATCAAAAATTTATAATAATTTTTAATTCAGCTTTCTGAATCTTTTTTGACTATATTTGTTGACTGAATAATGTATTTTATACTTGTCAAAATATTTCTTTACATCGGAGCTGCTCAACCCCTATACACTTGTAGCACTTTTGTTTTTGTTTTGCCCTGAATCATAGGCACAGATTCAAATTCACACTTTGAATATAAAAAAAAAACAAGTAAGGACAGGACTGTCTTCGGCTGTGCCGAAGACTTCAACCTTCCAACCATCATAATTTATTTACAAAAAATCAGAGAATTAAATTTGCAATATACTTGCTCTGATCAGAGAATTTTTTGGTAACAGACGAACAGAGAAAATCGTTAAGAGAATTTTCTGTTACGTCTTGCACCCTGTTAAGTTAACATGAATTTGGGGAATAGTGGTGAAGTGCAAGACGTGTCACATGCAAATGGATCGTAAGCAGTGGATGCCAAAAAAACGCCTTCTCATTGTGTTTAAATTCTCTGGTCTTTGTTTCACCCTCTACACTAACTCTATGTATTCTATGTGTGTCCACAATTCATCGCAACTGATTTAGCTATATGTTATACCCTATGGCCATCAGAGGGTTGTATCTCCGATTTTCGGTACACCCTGTGGCTGTAGCTAGTTATTTAACCACCGCCGCTAGATGGGTCTCCTAAGCAATATCTAAGCGAGGATGGGCTTTTTTTCACGCGCAAACGTAAACGTATGCGCGTGTATAAAAAAACACGGTTAATATACGACAAAAAATTAAGTGCGAGCTCAAAGAAAGCGGCGCAAACATACAATTTGAAGTAGATACAGGCTCGCCAGTATCAATAATTAATATGAAAGATGCAAAGAAACATTTCCCCAAATTAAAAGTATGCCCTCCGGACACTGAGTTAATAAGCTATTGTGGCACTTCACTAAATTGTGTTGGGTATGTATGGGTTAGCGTAGAATCCCAGAGCAATACGATGCCAGTGAAGCTACACATTGTGCGGTCCGATCGAATGCCTCTACTTGGAAGAGAGTGGCTTCGCAGCATTAAGTTAAACTGGGGTGACGTAATGGAAAACAGTTACCGTGCAACAAAGTCCAGTCTGCGCCACGGAAATCGAACAATGTTATTGAAATGCTAAAGGGAAAATATCCCGAAGTTTTTTTTTCTACAGTAGGCAAAATAACAAACATGCAAGCCAGATTGAACTTAAAGCCGAATGCTACACCGAAGTTTGTAAGAGCGCGAAGTGTGGCTTTTCCACTGTATGATGTGGTGGAAAAGGAAATAGACAGGCAAGTGGAAGAGGGGCTTCTTGTGAAAGTTGAACAAACTGAATGGGCAACACCTTTAATTGTAAAACCCAAGAAACAGGGTGGCGTACGGATTTGCGGGGATTACAAGGTTACCCTTAATCCAGCTTTGGTAGTGGACCAGCACCCATTCCCCACAATCTGTCGAATGCATATCTAGAATTAGAGGTGCACCCGGAGGATCAAAAATTTATGACGCCACTCACAAAGGTTTATACCAACCCACGAGACGCATGTTTGGCATTGCCAACGCACCCGCTAAGTGGCAACGGTTAATGGAACAGTTGGTGGATATTCCCGGTGTGTCGGTATTTCTTGATGACATTAAGATCACAGCAGCCAACTATGAAGAACATATCTTTCTTAGACACAGTTTTTCAGCGATTTCACCATCACAATATGCGTGTGAATATACAAAAGTGTGAAATTATGAAAGACCGTATAGAATATTGCGGGTATGTGATTGATGAATGTGAGTCAAAAGCAAAGTGTATGCTATACAAAAAATGAAAAAGCCTACAAACAAAGATGAAGGCGTTCTTGGGCCTGATTAATTACTATGGCCGTTTTGTAAAAAACTTGAGCAACATCATCTATCCGCTAAATAAGCTGCTACAAAATGATGCAAAATTTGTATTCGACAAAAACTGCGAAAAGCATTAGCTGAAGTGAAGGAGCAAATGCAGTCCAGTTTATTTTTAACACACTATCATCCAAAGCTGCCGGTGGAATTGGCTGTAGATGCCAGTCCCGTTGGAGTAGGTGCGGTCCTCAGCCACGTCTATGAGGACGGTTCTGAGAAACCTTTGCAATTTGCATCGCAGACCCTTGACAAAACGCAGCAAAAATATAGTCAAATTGATAAGGAAGCATATGCTATTATTTTCGGTGTTCGAAAATTATACCAGTACTTGTATGGAAAACGTTTTATACTAGTAACGGACAATAAACCTATTTCACAAATATTTTCGCCGCATAGGGGCTTGCCCCTGTTGTCAGCCACAATAATGCAGCACTACGCAATATTTCTGGCACATTTCGATTTTGAAATTCAATTAAAACGATCCAAGGATAATGCTAATGCGGATGCAATGTAGCGATCACCGATTTCTGAGATTAATGGAAAGATGGAAGAGGTAGACATGATTGAGCAGGAGATGATAGATGATCTACCGGTTACCGCCAACGAGTTAAGAAAAAAAACTGAAGAGAACGGCGAACAATGTCTGAAATTGGGAAGAGATGCGGACCCAAAACACCGTTTTGGTAACACTCAAACAGAATTCAGTCTACAACATGGCTGCTTGATGCGTGGTTTACGAGAGTATATAGCAGGATGAAGAGCCTGGCAAGAGCATACTGCTGGTGGAACACGATGAACAATGACATTGAAGACCTAGTCTCGAATTGTTCAGAGTGCCAACTTTCTATACCCAACGCAGAGCTAGTAAAGCCGGTTCACAGCTGGGTGGTCCCAAAGAAATCGTTTGAAAGAGTGCACGCCGACTTTGCAGGACCATTCATGGGTAAATACCTTTTCATTTTAATCGACGCTTTCAGTAAATGGCCTTCAGTACACGTTGTACCGAACATGACAACGAGTATAATGATTCAGAAATGTCGATAAATATTTTCCACGTTTGGAATCCCCGACGTTTTTTTTAACGATCACGGAACGCAATTCGTTTCTATTGAATTCCAAAATTTTTTGAAACTGAATGGGATTATCCACAAGATGGGAGCTCCATACCATCCCGCACCTAACGGGCAGGCGGAGAGGTTTGTCCAAACGATAAAAAACAAACTTAAAGCCTCGAAATGCAACGCGGTAGACATGAATTGTGAATTGACAAAGATCCTACTTGCATATAGAAGGGCAATTCATCCAGCTACACAGAAGTCACCATCCATGCTTATGTTGGGTCGACAAATAAAATCGCGCATAGATTTACCACTACCACAAAACGCAGGAAATTCGAGCGAACGTAAAATTGTAGAAGCAAAATTTTCGATCGGAGAGAGAGTGGCGGCACGAGAGTACCTGGCAAAGGAAAAATGGCATTTTGGAGCGGTTATCGAGGTGTTAGGAGAGTTGCATTTCAGTATTCGATTAGACGATGGTCGCATTTGGAAGAGACACGTTGATCAGTTAAGAAAAATCGGTAGTAAGACGAGCTTGGAAGTAGAGGACGACAAAACATCTGTTTCGACACCTACAACATCTCGGTTTGTATATCCTAATCCTAACCAAGATAAAAGTTTCATTCTAGGTTCGAGCCAGATACAGGAATCACAGTCGCCACCAAAGCCGACAACGCAAGGAGCGTCAAACCCTGAAGGGGAGCAATTAAAGAAGTCGAAATAAGAGAGGACGTAGAGACTTCAGTTCACATTGAAGGTGACAATTTACGTCGACAATCAAAACGAACACGGAACATACCACTACGTTTCCGACAATCATAATTTCAAATGTAAAATATAAAATAGTCATGAATTTCATTTGTTCCATTTTCCATGTCAATGTAAACGTACTTAGATTATAAGCAAGGAAGCTTAATCTATACACTAATGCCATATGAATTAATAAATAAGTGATTGAATAAGGAGGGGGAGAAGTGTCATATATAGGGTATAACAATGTGCGTATAAGAACGTAACAAAATGCAACCCTTTAAGAATAGAAGTCAAGATCCCTTCAAAAAACGCGAGTATTCCATAAATAATGTAAGGAATACTCCTTTGGGAGTATAGGACTGTTCCAAAACTAATCTGTATTCATACAAAAAATGTGCTCCAATTAACATTGCGATGTCCTACGAGGAGTAGGTGATCCCACTCTCGCTTTGTTTGAAAAACAGTACAGAAAAAGAAGGTGTAAATAAAATGGATGAAAGAAGAAGCGGATACAAAGGTAAATCAAAAGGTAACATAAAAAAGTCAGGCACATACAAAGCCGCAAAATGTCATTTCTGTAAAGCTACAGACATTGAAGCTTTATCGGTAACCGTATCGGTAACCTTATAACAGCTGATTCGACCAACCTTATGGAAATCAATGCAATCGATGTTTATCGTTACGACGGTAACCAAAAACCAATTGGTTGGCTACGATACGGTTACGACCTTAGCGGCACCAATAATCGATTGCATTGATTCCCATAACGTAACAAAATGCAACCCTTTAAGAATAGAAGTCAAGATCCCTTCAAAAAACGCGAGTACTCCATAAATAATGTAAGGAATACTCCTTTGGGAGTATAGGATTGTTCCAAAACTAATCTGTATTCATACAAAAAATGTGCTCCAATTAACATTGCGATGTCCTACGAGAGGAGTAGGTGATCCCACTCTCGTTTTGTTTGTGAGTATTCCATAGAGTTCATACGTGAGAGTACTTTCCAAAGTACTTTCACTGTTGTACTCCATGGAGCACCCACAGAGGATCATAAGCCAAAGTAATAAATAGGAATTGAGTGGGAAAGAATTCTCGGAGTGAATTTAATTTAAAATGAAAGTAAATCAAGAGGGGCAATACAACTTTTATACTTATTACTACGAATATTCTTATGTTATTTAGCATTTGCGTGAATAAAGAAACTAATATTTCTCTATACTATAGTATGTTTACATAAAACCAGGGCCCGTATTACGTGTTACGATCAGTGACTGAAAACCATTTTCACTCAAGCGATAACTATGCAACTGTCAAACCTTTTTTGAAAATTATAATAAATAATGGATCTAACGAGTACTATTTGTTGCTAGTTCAAAAATGCCGTTAATCTAATCCACCTTTTCAGAGCTATTGTGATTTAAAAAATTAGTTTCGATCACGGAGCGTAACACGTAATACGGGCCCAGTGCACATTTTATCAGAGTTGCCATAATAAAGTTTTATTATCAGTTATTTGTATGCAATATTTTACTTTTGGCAACTCTGTTCGATCGTCATCGTGTCGTGATCACGGTCGCTAAAAAACGAGCAATGATCGGCTGATGGTGGTCCGCAAACGCATTGCAAAGGAATATTGTTAGAGTACTCCAACATGAAGAAAATGGAACACGTAATCCAACAATTTTTGCAGGGATGTAATTAGTAATAAGATTAATGTACGAAAAGAATGAATAAAGCGGGAGTCATTGGTGCCGTATGTCGTATCGCTGTAGTCGTATCCCTAACGTAATCAGCTGTTTATTGTTACGACGGTAAACCAAAAACCAATTGGTTGGCTACGATACGGCTACGACCTTAGCGGCACCAAAAATCGATTGCAATGATTCCCATAAGGTTGGTCGAATCAGCTGTTATAAGGTTACCGATACGGTTACCGATAAAGCACCAATGTCTGCAGCTTAAATGAGCAGTCACTATCCAGAAAGCAAAGCCTTGAGTTGGTTACATTAAGGCTTTTTATTAAGGCAGCATCAACCTAATATCATTTTCGTTCCGTGTGTTTGCCCCTCGATACTATGACTGTTTCATCTGCTTCGAAACCGCTTCCAAGCGAAACTGAATTTTTGATTTCAGAAACATTTAACTGGGTTTCTAATTCTAAGTCCACATGTATACGGTATAATTTTTTGATGGTTTTCGATATCCCGTCAGGGTTATTTCGGGATTATTTAGGGACCCTTCTGGAATCAATTCTGTATGGTTTTCGGGATCCCGTCAGGGTCATTTCGTGACTAAAGATATAGTTAAAAAAAAGTTTTAAAATTCGTTTTATAGCATATCAAACTAAAAAGTGATAAATAAATATAAACTGTATCAAAATAAAATTATGATAAAATCAAGATACATATGTATTAACAAACAAATTAAATTCAGAGTAAAAAAGCGAGGAGTGCCTTTTACTACTTTTAATAACTTTCCTCTCATAGATAGTTGCTAATAAAAGGATTGTTAACCCCACGCTTTTAACTCTGAATTGAATTTTTGTGTTAATAACATAGATTTTTTTTGAGGTGATTAATTATGACTGATTGTTCGATCTTCTACTACTGTAATATTTCCTATTTGTACTTAACAAATATTTTTCTATTATATAATTCGGTTAGCTATAGAGTTTTTTATACCCAGCTGAGCAGAGCTCACAGAGTGTATTAATTTTTTCGCATAAGGGTACCCCGTAACGGCATAAACTAATCGAGATAGATGTAGACATCTATATGTCAAAATGATCGGGCGAAAAAAGAAATTCATTTAGCCATATCCGTCCGTCCGTCTGTCCGTAAACACGTTAACTTGAGTAAATTTTGAGGTATCTTAATGAAATTTGGTATGTAAGTTCCTGGGCACTCATCTCAGATCGCTATTTAAAATAATAAATAATCTGACTATAACCACCCCCACTTTTTCGATATCGAAAATTTCGAAAAACAGAAAAAGTGCGATATTTCATTACCAAATACAGATGAAGCAATGCAACCTGGTAGGTGGGTTGACCTTATGACGCAGAATAGAATGTTATTAAAATTTTGGACAAGGGGCGTGGCACCGCCCACTTTTAAAATTTGCTGTAATTTGGGAGCTGAGTATGTAATGATAGGTTACACCCGAACTTAGTATTCCTTGTTAGTTTTTGAACTGGTAATTAGAAACGTATAATAATATGTACAAACACACACCAAATTGGCAATTTATACCATTTGGGCAATTTATTACTCAATTTATCATATAATAAATTGTAATAATAAATTACCAATTTAAAAAAAAATTGCGTAATAAATTGTTTCAAACTGCAAATGCAACCTTGTAAAGTGTGTTTATTTAAGGGCCAATTAATGGTGACTTATAACCATAAAACCATAACCAGATAAAACAGCTCATCGAACCTACCTTATGGAAATCAATGTAATCAATTAATAGTGGCATACCATAACGCTAACACCATAACCATACGATAAGGCCAAATTAAACTTCCTTAAGGCGAATAAATGGTGACATAACCATAAAGCCATAACCAGAAAAAGCAGCTGGTCGAACCTAAATTATGGAAATCAATGTAATCGATTAATTGTTCAATACCATAATACTAATGGTGCCATACCATAACGCTAACTCTATTGCAATTATTTCCATAAGGTAGGTGTGATCAGCTGTTTTATCTGGTTATGGCTTTATGGTTATTAGTCACCATTAATTCGCCCTTTAACCCTAATGCCATAGTCGTAACCATACCCATATCCATAATCATCTCCAATGCATCGATTAATGGTGCATTAACCTAAAAATCGTGAAAATTTCATAAAAATGAAGAAAACGCGAAAAATTACAAGCATATTCCACAAAAAATAAGTCTCTTAGTCATAACGTAACCAAAACAATGAATACAATCTACAAAAAGTTATAAATTCACCAACTCAATATTTTTAGGTTATGGATATGGCGAGAAACCAAAAACCAACTGGTTGGCTAAGGTATGGTTATGGCGTTAGCGTTATGGTATGACACCATTCTTCGATTACATTGATTTCCATAAAGCGCCAAATACACGACACGAACATTCCCGATATGTCATGTTTCTGCGACCTTTTCTGTCGTGTATGGTGGTGTTTGCCAGTTCGCGCAAATGTTCGCCAAAAATCAAAATATTTTAATTTTTGGCGAACATTTGCGCGAACTGTTCGTGCGTATATGACGAAATAGCTCATAATCGTAGTAATTTCTGAACGGAACAGACGTGCGCGGAAAAGTAAAATGGACAATAAAAAATTTCTGAGTGAATTTATTGAAATGTATAAATCTTTGCCATCATTGTGGCAAGTAAAAAGCAAAGATTATTGTAATAGAAATAAATAAAGAAAGAAAAAAGCAATATTGCTGCAGCACAATTGTTGTCCGTATTCATCGCTGTGTGAAAGAGAACTAATGTTCGGCCAAAAGTTCGTATGGTGTATGGCCAAGCTGCGAACAAGTTTGCGGAATGTTCGCGGAAATGTTCGTGTCGTGTATTTGGCGCTTAAGAAAAATAAATGTAAGGCGCGATAACCTCCGAAGAGATCTAAGGCCGAGCTTCTCTTCCAATTTGCGTCGTGCTCCTCTTGATTTTCCCTACAAATTGGCCGGACGGGACCTACATGTTTTATGCCGACTCCGAACGGCATCTGCAAGGCAGATGAGTTTTCACTGAGAGCTTTTCATGGCAGAAATACACCCGGAGCGCTTGCCAAACACTGCCGAGGGGCGACCTCGCTTAGAAAAATTTTCTTCGAATTGAAAAACCTTATTTCTAAAATTTTGATGTTGCTTTGCCCGGGGTGCGAACCCAGGGCCTACGGTATGATAGGCGGAGCACGCTACCATCACACCACGGTGGCCGCGTCGTTATAAGTCACCATCAATTGGCAATTAAGCTCGCAGCACTGATGCCCCTATTATGGCCCCTATTATGAGGCAAATTCGATTTTCGACTGTGGTCGAAAGAGCTGATCGAACGAATTTTCATTCGGTATTATGACACTCATTCGATCAAAACTAGTGTCATTGTTCGATAATTCGATAAATTCAACCGTTGAGAAAAGCACATTCCCATGATCTGTCAAATAAAATAAAAGCAAAATTATTTATTATGAAGAAAAAAGCTTAAGTACTAGAATAGAAAGAAGTACAAAACGCAGAAATGAATTTCAACGCGTAAATGTAGCTTTCTACACATTGTAAATTTCTGAACATGTTGTTACATGTGCTAAAAACTAAACTTCATAATGACCATAGAAGCGTTCATGGACTTGCTATCCGGTAAAGATGAATGGCTGCAACAATGCACAAGAGCCAAGTCTATTCCAACCATTTTGAAATTGGCAACAATTCTCACATTTTGCGCTGGGGATTGTCTCAGCTGAGCACCGGGTACGAGAATGCACTCGGAATTTTTTCCACCTGATCCTTTCTGCAAGTTCGTTTTGTTATAAACGGATTTTGTCCAACTTATGCAATCAGTCTTCCAAGCAGTTGTTTTGTATTCACGACCTTGGACCTATATGTGGGCTTCTTGAACTATATTGACTAAATTATTTTTATTTAATTTTGTTATAATGTTACTTTGAACTTTGTAATTTTAATATGTTTTACAATATTTTAATTTTCAATATTGATTTTACTATTTTCAAAAATTTTCAGTATTAGCCGTGTTTTCTTTTACACGTAAACGTCTATACGCTTATACTTTATATGGACTGCTAAGCGTCAATCTTTAAATACACCTCTGAAGTTGCTGCGCATAAAATGTGTACTACTAAATTTCAATACGCATTATACTCAGATGTAACTAAAATATGTGTTTTTGTTTCACCCTCTACACTAATTCTATGTATTCTATGTGTGTCCACAATTCATCGCAACTGATTTAGCTATATGTTATACACAGGCATACAACAGAGGGCTGTGTCTCCGCTTTTCGGTACACCCTGTTGCTGTAGCTAGTTGTTTAACCACTGCCGCTAGATGGGTCTCCTAAGCATTATCTAAACGAGGATAGGCGTTTTTTTTGCGCGCAAACGTAAACGTATACGCGTGTATAATAAAACACGGCTGTTATTCAATTTTCATGAAAATATAACATTTTCTTTTAAATAATTTTTATGTGGATATTAATTTTAATAAAAATAAAGCATCATACACTATATACGATTAATACAAATAGTTTGAAATTACTATTACGTAGCAAAAAAGTAGAAGAAAAACACAAAAAACTTACATTTTAAACAATTTTCTTCTAATTCGATGCAGCGTCGACAACAAATTTCTATACGCTTCAAAATTAGATACACAGCGAAAATTTCAACAGAGATTAGATATCAGAATACCAATTTTTAATTCGATTTTCGATGTTCGATAGCCAGCGAAGATCGTAGATCCAAAAATGCTCATAATAGGGCCTATGAGACAAATTCGATCCTCGACTGTGGTCGAAAGAGCTGATCGAACGAATTCTCATTTGATATTATGACACTCTTTCGATCAAGACTACCCTACAAAAATTATTGGATTATTAACAATACTCCTTTGCAATGCGTTTGCGGACCACCATCAGCCGATCATTGCTCGTTTTTTAACGACCATGATCAGGACATGATGAAGATCGAACAGAGTTGCCAAAACTAAAATATTGCATACAAATAACTGATAATAAAATTGTACTATGGCAACTCTGATAAAATGCAACCGCACGCTGGTTTTATGTATACATACTATAGTATAGAGAATTATTAGTTTCTTTTTCACGCAAATGCTAAATAACATAAGAATATTCGTAGTATAAAATATAAAAGTTGTATTGCCCCTCTTCATTTTAAATTAAATTCACTCCGATAATTCTTTCCGACACAATTCCTCTTTAGTGCATTGGAATATGATCCTCTGTGGGTGCTCCATGGAGTACTACAGTGAAAGTACTTTGGAAAGTACTCTCACGTATGTACTCTATGGAATACTCACAAACAAAGCGAGAGTGGGATCACATACTCCTCTCGTAGGACATCGCAATGTTAATTGGAGCACATTTTTTGTATGAATACAGATTAGCTTTGGAACACTCCTTGTAATAGATTGAATTATTTGAAATGTAAACTAGATGGCAACCTTAAGTTACCAAATGCATACTTCACCACAAATGCATCTCTGTTTAGTTGTCCTTTGCTCACCCCATTTCTTTCTTCTTTGTTCCGTCATTCGCATATTCCGTTACGTTGAGCGGTATAAATTGATCTACAAAATTCCGTCATTGGAAAATTACCACGCGTAGCGAACGGACGGAGAAAGATACTGGGGTAAGTAATGTGTCTAATTTATTGTCAACTTGAATGTTACATAACCTTTTTTTACACAGAAATAAACTTGAATATGCTTGAATAAGCTGGAATAAGCTTGAATATACAAACTTGAACATAGTTTCAATCTTCTGGCAATTCATGTTCATCCCAAATCCGAATTATTTGCTACGCGACATCTTTATTTCCCAATCTATTGGATAACACATAAATTGCCTGTGTATGTATGTGCAGAGGTCACCGGTACGCCGAAGTCCGCGCCTTCAGCCAGAAGGCAACAAAATGAACAGTGCCGCCACTACTAAAGTTGAGACTGTATCGTCTAAGTCAAATGCTATGTCTAAATTAAATGCACCGACTGCACAATCAAATGTGACACAATCTAGTACTCAAAGTATATCGGTAAGCGCGCCCCTACATAGCGCTCCACTAGATGTGCCAAGTAATATGTCGTTGAATCAGTCATGTGTACTAGCCGCCGGAACTTCGATTGTGGTGCCCAGTGTACCCGTAAATGTCTCGTCATGTAATACGTCATCACATGTGTCGTGTACTCCACCTATCAGTACACCGTTTGTAGTGCCGTCATGTGTCCAGTCAAATATGTCAAGTGTTTCCAACAGAATGCCATCCAGTGCGCCGCCGTCCACTGCTACTATGTCGCCACCTAGTGCTCCCACAAGCGCGCCGCCATATAACGCTCAGCCAACCAGTATATTTGCCGCCATGCCAACAACAAGTACATCACATATGAATGTTAATATTTTTGAACCAAGTCCTAGCCCGATTTACCAGGTAAGCGAACTTTCCACTAATTATAATAATGCCCATGTCAGTGTTGGTCCGGGTATCACCACCCCGGTCATAGTCGACGTACATAAGATCGTCTCCTTGTCTGACGGTACCACCTCTGCCAACGTCAACGCCGCCGCCTCTGCTGATGGAAACGCTGCCAGCTCTGCCAACATATACGCCGCCGCCTCTGCCAATAGAAACGCTGCCAGCTCTGCCAACATCAACGCCGCCGCCTCTGCCGATGCTAGCGCTGTTACCAACGTCAACGCCGCCGCCTCTGTTAATGGAAACACTGCCACTTCTGTTAACGCTAACATTGCTTCATTTGTTAACTCCAATGCCGCCGCCGGATCCGTAGAATCCTCTGCCAACGTCTCTGCGCCGTGGAACGCCAGCAGTGCCGCTACAGCAGTGTGCACAAATACGTATAATGCATCGCAAGTTAATATTCTTTTAGCAATGCAACAACAAATTTCTAGATTGAAGCTGCAACTTAGGCAAGCAGAAGTTAAAATCGCAGATACCGAACGCCAACGTACAGTAGCAGCATCATCACATTTAATGCCACCAGCCACGTCTCCTGTTAGGTTAAATACATATACGCATCACCATTGTGTCGTGACGCCGGCTGCGCAGGTAGCCACTCCAACGCACAATAAATTCATTGCGTCGATCGGTAGTATAGTATCGGGCAGTGGTACCATGGGGTCGCATAGGCCTCACGTCGGGCAACCAGTATCGACGAGTGCATCGCCAGCAAATGAGCAGCCATATATAGTGAATTCAACAGCTTCGTTGAATGAGCAGCCAGCCAACTATGCAACAATTATTCAGCCCAGCTACATTGCTACTCCTGATGGTACCCTGACCCAATTAGTAGGCGAGTCATATAGCGCCTCACATGAAGCCCCGCATACCGTTTCGTCGAGCTCCACGTCGTGCTATGGTCGGTCATCCTGGTCACCTAGCATGGCTCAACATTATGGTGTATCCAATACCAGCGCACCGGTCGTCACCTCCGCTCATAACTTACGAGCGAACTTGTCAAGCCATACCCCGCCAATAAATTACATGCCACCACCCAGGAAATTGTTAGATTTACCATTGTTTTCAGGTCAAGCGGAGGACTGGCCCATATTTTATGCAGCATTCACAGAGTCGACGGCGGTCTATAATTATTCCAGTTTTGAAAATAACCAGCGTCTTAACAAATGCCTTAAAGGGGAAGCTAGGGAGGTAGTTAAGTCCCTATTAATACACCCAAGCAATGTGAATTTTATTATTGAGCAACTACGCTTTAGGTTCGGTCGTCCTGAGCAGCTCATTCGGAGCCAACTCAAAGTTATACGAGAGGTACCACCTATCTCAGAAGCTAATATTGGCAAATTTGTCTCGTTCGCAACCACAACTAAGAACCTTACAGTTTTCCTTCAGTCTATAGGTGAAGATAAACATTTGGCCAATCCAACCTTATTTGACGAACTAGTAGCGAAGCTTCCTCTTAATAAACGTTTGGATTTGGCTCGTCATTCTTCTTCTATTCGGCCATTTCCAAACATAGTAAATTTTAGTGAATGGTTAACCGAGGTTGCGAGCTTCGTACAGATGGTCCAGACTAGTGATGCAAAAGAATCTAAACGACGCGCAGTATTGCATACAGCCGGCGAGCAACGTACTACCAAATGCATCGTTTGTCAAGGTGATCATAAATCTACTGAGTGTCGACGTCTGCTCGAAGCCAATGTACCGGAGCGCTGGAAACTGGTAAAACGATTAAGTCTTTGTTTTAGCTGTCTTTGGCCTGGTCACTCTACTCGCGACTGCCGCCGCCGCAAACCTTGTTCAGTGAAAGGTTGCTCTAAGTTCCACAATCGTTTGTTGCATGAGTGTCAGGGTGATCAGCCAGCCAAATCTCAAGCGCCTGAATCACCAAGCCCTAACAATCCGGTCCTCAACTGCTCCGCACGCGCTAATGCAAATCTGCTATTTAGAGTGATTCCTGTTACGCTCTATGGACCAAATAAGCGACTCAATACGTATGCACTACTCGATGAAGGATCATCAATTACGATGATGGACGACTCTTTAGTAAAGGAACTTGGACTACGCGCCGAAAAACGTCACGTAGAAATTCAATGGTTTGGAGGTAACGCAGTAAATCAGCCCGTCGCCTTGGTTGATTTGTTTGTCAGTGGTTTGGGAATGCAGAAACGTCATATGCTACGGAACGTCCATGGTGTAGCCAATTTAAACTTGCCAATGCAAAGCCTCAGTCAGAGTGATATCCGTAATGTCGAAAGGTATCAAGGTAAAATGCCGGTACAGCCGTATCAAAACGTAACGCCTAAAGTTTTAATTGGACTAGACCACTGCCATCTCGGTCTGCCTATCCGGGCCACGACGACGAACCATGAGGGACCATACGCAGCGTTTACAGATCTCAGTTGTATCATATTTGTACCGTCGACCACCCCGCCCCCAAGGAAGCTGTCTTGCCTTCACGTCAACGCATCAGACTGCCAGATGCACAATATGATAAAGGACTATTTCAGCGTCGATTCATTTGGAGTAAGAGCTGCACCGCCGATGGAAAGCGCAAATGATATGCGGGCAAAACGTATTCTTGAAGAAACTACAGTGAAGTTGAATGATAGATTTCAAACCGAGTTGTTGTGGAAGTACGACAGGATCGAGCTACCAGACAGTTACAGCATGGCATTGAGACGCCTTGTGGGCATCGAACGACGTATGGCTAAGGATAACGAATTTGGCAAGGCTTACCAAAATATCATCGAAACGTATGTCGTCAAAAATTATGCGCGTAAGCTGCTGCCACGTGAAGCCGCGGAAACAACGGCAAGGACTTGGTATCTTCCGCACTTTGGGGTGGTAAACCCCCAAAAGCCAGGTAAACTGCGATTGGTGTTCGACGCAGCAGCCACATCAAATGGAGGTTCGCTGAATTCCCAATTGCTTAAGGGTCCTCAGCAGTATCGCTCTCTGGTGTCAATTCTATTTCATTTAAGAGAAGGTGCTGTCGCAGTATGCGCAGATATTCAGGAGATGTTTCACCAAGTCGTAATGCGCCCGGAAGATCGTTGCTCACAGAGGTTTTTGTGGCGCGATGGTGATGGTCAGAAGGCTCCCGATGTTTACGAAATGATAGCCATGACGTTCGGTGCGGCATGCTCCCCGTGTTCGGCCAACTATGTTAAAGTGAGGAATGCTTTAGAACATACAAATCATGATCGACGTGCAGTTAAAGCTATAATCGAACGCCACTACGTTGATGACTATGTTGATAGTTTCGATACCGTCTCCGAAGCCATACACATCTCGGAACAGGTTCGTCAAATACATAAAGGTGCAAGTTTTCAGTTGCGGAAATTTAGGTCTAACGCCCGTGAAGTTGTTGCTGCATTGGATGGTGAAACCACAGCATTGTCAATCAAGTCAAAGGCATCCAACACATGGGAGAAGGTTCTGGGGATGGCGTGGCTACCACAAAGCGATACATTTACGTACCGGCCGGAATTTCATGGATATTGTGCATCTGTAATCAGTGGTGATATTACGCCAACGAAACGATTGCTGTTGAGTGTAATAATGTCCATTTTCGATCCATTGGGACTCTTGAGTCACTTAACTATAACAGCTAAGCTTATGATGCGTGAGATATGGAAGCGAGATCTAGGGTGGGATGAGCCAGTTACACCGGAAGTTAGCGCCATTTGGTTCCAATTTCGTAGACAAATGTTGAATGTATCAGACTGCCAAATTCCACGTCACTACTTCTACAAAGGAAAGCCAGAGTCCTTGCAACTACATGTATTTGTTGACGCTAGTGAGGATGCCTTTGCGGCTGTAGCGTATTGGAGGTCGGAGGCCTCATCGGGTGATGTAGCCGTTTCAATCGTATTTGCCAAAACTAGAAGTGCACCTCTGAAGCCGCTTTCCATACCCAGACTCGAGTTGCAGGCGGCATTACTGGGATCACGCATGATGTCGACAATAGTGGAGGAGCATACAGCGCGAGTAAACAAAATTGTCTTTTGGAGCGACTCGAGGACGGTCCTCAAGTGGATAGCCAGTGAGCATTGCCGCTATAAACCTTTCGTAGCCCATCGAATCGCCGAAATTCTGAGTGTGTCAAAGCCGTCGGATTGGAGATGGGTACCCACAAAGGAAAACGTTGCCGACGAGGCCACTCGAGTTCACAAAGACGTAAATGTGGGCCCGTCCTCTCGATGGTATACGGGTCCAGCGTTTTTGCATCGGCGTGAGAGTCAGTGGCCAACAGGTACTTCCAATGATATAGCTACAGAGGATCATGAAGAACTGCGCCCTAAATTTACACTTTTGGCTATTAAACAAATCGGTATTGACTTTGAAAGGTTTTCAGCGTATATAAAACTGAAAAGAGCCGTCGCCTGGGTCCTACGCTTCATTAATAATTGCAAAATAACCACCCGACAAGCCAGCAGTACATTGCAATACGGGTTGACTGCTTCAGAACTTGAATCAGCAGAGCAGTTATTGTGCCGCCAAGTGCAGAACGAAGCCTTTGCCGACGAGATAAGTCGGTTGAAGAATGGCGTCGCCGTGCCAGCTAACAGTTCACTGTACGCTCTTTCGCCGTCCATAGACGTTCATGGACTCCTGCGGGTCAGTGGTCGCTTGAATGAAGCCAGCTTGTTGGCATACGACGCAAAACATCCGATAATCCTACCGCCAAAACATCCCGTAACAAAGCTTATCGTCTCCCATGAGCATAGCCGTATGAAGCATTTGAACACCGAGGCGACAATTTGTATGATACGACAAAGGTTTTGGATCCTGAATCTAAGGAAGGTCCTTCGTGGAGTCATAGCAGGGTGTAATACATGCAAAATTAAGAGGGCGAAGCCGCAGGCACCGCAGATGGGACAACTTCCGGAGGATCGAGTAACTCCATATGTGAAACCGTTCACGTACACCGGCTTGGACTACTTTGGGCCCGTAAGCGTCACAGTTGGGAGACGCACAGAGAAGAGATGGGTGGCCTTGTTCACATGCCTGACGATGAGGGCTATCCACCTTGAGGTTGCACATGACCTTTCAACGGACGCATGTATCCTTGCGTTACGCAACTTTATGAATAGAAAAGGGGTTCCAAAGCGGATACGATCGGATAATGGGAAAAATTTCGTCGGTGTGGACGGCGAGTTAAAGCGCTTCAAAGATGTGTTTGATTGCTATGAATTACAGAGCGAGCTGTCAAGTAAGAGCGTTGAGTGGGTATTTAACTGTCCTGAAAATCCATCGGCAGGGGGTGCTTGGGAACGCATGGTGCAATGCGTGAAGAAGGTGCTACGTCATACAATGAAAGAGATTCATCCAAAAGAGCACGCGTTTCAGAGTTTGTTGATTGATGCTGAGAATATAGTGAACTCTCGGCCACTAACGCATTTACCTGTTGACCCACAACAAGAGGAGCCTTTAACCCCCAACCATTTTTTGTTGGGTAGCGCCAACACAGCGCAAACTCCAAGCTGCATGGAGCCGCCGGAGAAGTACTGTTCCCTACGTAAGCAGTGGCATATCGTCAGGCAGATGCGAGATCGATTCTGGAAGAGATGGGTAGAGGAATACTTGCCAACACTGACCAGGCGGTCAAAGTGGTGTTCGCCTACAGACCCGCTGCGAGAAGGGGACCTGGTACTAATTTGTGACCCCAACGAGCCAAGGAAAGAGTGGCGTCGTGGCAGGATCCAAAGGACATACCTTGGCAAGGATGGTCAAGTTCGGAGGGCAGACGTGCTGACACCTACTGGTTCGGTTCAGCGTCCTGCATCAAAGCTGGCCAAGCTCGACATGGTGGTGAATCCAGCGTGATTCACGGGGGCGGGGATGTAATAGATTGAATTATTTGAAATGTAAACTAGATGGCAACCTTAAGTTACCAAATGCATACTTCACCACAAATGCATCTCTGTTTAGTTGTCCTTTGCTCACCCCATTTCTTTCTTCTTTGTTCCGTCATTCGCATATTCCGTTACGTTGAGCGGTATAAATTGATCTACAAAATTCCGTCATTGGAAAATTACCACGCGTAGCGAACGGACGGAGAAAGATACTGGGGTAAGTAATGTGTCTAATTTATTGTCAACTTGAATGTTACATAACCTTTTTTTACACAGAAATAAACTTGAATATGCTTGAATAAGCTGGAATAAGCTTGAATATACAAACTTGAACATAGTTTCAATCTTCTGGCAATTCATGTTCATCCCAAATCCGAATTATTTGCTACGCGACACTCCTAAAGGAGTATTCCTTACTCTATTTATCGAGTAGTCGCGTTTTTTGAAGGGTACCCTCAAAAATCGTTGGATCATGTGGTCCACTGGAGTACTTACCATTATACTCCTCTGTAATGCAGCAATGGACCAACTCATGTTTCTACACGAACACATCCCTGCAAAAATTGAGAGTACTCCATGCATGCATGTATCCATAGTGTACATGTACAAGTGTGTTGACTTCTTTCTGACAGGCACTCGCTTAAATGTGCATAACAGGAAAATCTGGGTTGCCATTGTTGTTCCGGTTGAAAAAGGTCAATTAGGGTTCTGTGCAGAGACGTAAAAGAATGAAACAGGGTTTATGTAGTCACAAAAGTGTTGCTCCTGTTCCACAGCATTTTAATTTTATATCATGACGAAAAGTGTTCAGTTCAGAGTTATTGATTTTCATTAAAAGTTTAATTTATTACGGAGGGTTACTCCTTTAATTGTAAAAAGCAGAGAAAACGTAGAGTTTTTCAAATTATTCTGAAAAACTTTTTAATTTGAATTTCTGTACCCAAGTTCACTATGAAAAACTGAAAAATGTAAACTTATTGAAAACTCATTTGCACACACAATTTACACTTTGAATTTAATTGTGTTTTTATGCACAAAATTTTGAAACTAAAAACAAAATTTTCATTTGTCAGAAAAAATAAAGAAAAAACTAACTAATGTCAAAAAACCCTATCGAAATACAAACTGGCTTGTTTGTTTTTAATGAACTACGTTGAATTTTTCTTGTATTTCGTTAGTTTTTTCAAATATAGTTCACATACTTTCACTAGTATTGAAACCTTATTGGCTCCCTCGACAAAAAATATAAGAGAAAATACAAGAAAAATACATAGAAAATAAAGTAGCGTCATATAGGAGTTTGATTTGTTTGCAATTACAGCACCATTATACTTGCAGGAGGCTTTCACAGCTACAAAAATTAAGGCGGATTTAAACAGACGCTTTGGTTGTCTTGCATTCATTAATTCATCTGTCGGGCGAAGTATCGAAAAATTTACATAAATGCTTTGGTTGCGTGCCTACGCTAAACTATATTTCAAAAAACTAACGAAATACAAGAAAAATACAACCTTCCATTAAAAACAAACGAGCCAGTTTGTTCTTCGATAGGTTTTTTTGACATTCGTCCGTTTTTCTTTATTTTTTTCAGACAAATGAAAGTTTTTTTTTTAGTTTGAAAATTTGGTGCATAAAAACACAATTAGAATCAAGTTTCTTGTGAAAAAAGTGAACCATTAGAGATCGAAATAATTTGCGCGTGTTATTTGCATTGTTTTATTGTTAAAAATGTTAATGTAAAAATAAAATGTAAAACATAAACAAAAACATAACAAACTCACTAATTATGGGGGAATAGTGGCCTCGCTTTTTCATGATAGAAATTTTGTTTGTGTTTTGAAGTTCCGATAAAGTTTCGTTAGTTTTTTTAGCTTGAAATCCAAGCAAAAATAAAGTAGTGTCATATATGCTTTTGAAGTGACCAAAGCGTTTTATATAATTTTGCCCTTATGCATTTGTGTAAACAGCCTTAGAATTGAAATTTTTCCATGTTACACGTGTGGCGCTTTATATTTTGACTCTAATTTAAATAAATTTTGCTTTTCGTATGTTTCCGCATTGTTGCAGGCTACAAATCTAGTATTCTTATTTCCGCGGAAATATATGCAACTATTACATCTGTAAATACTACAAAGTTTTATTAAACTATTAAATGCAACTCAGCTTGAAGTACTCTTACGTACCAAAAATGCAACTCTAGACCTGAGATTTGCATCAGGTGAGCGAGGCTGTTTTTAGTTTTGACGTTTATCGCTTAGTTGACACACTTGGTATAGGTACACTATGCATGTATGGAGTACTCGCTATGGACCAAGCGAGTGCTCCAAAGTTAACCACAATTCACACAAAAAATGTGGTCCAATTAACATTGCGATGTCCTAGGACTGGACCATATACTCCAGCTCCGCATTACATCAGAGTAATCCATGTAGTACCCACAGCCCAATAAACATCGTGTAGTGATTACAATCGTTAACAAGTAAGGAAGGTTAAGTTCGGGTGTAACCGAACATTACATACTCAGTTGAGAGCTATGGTGACAACATAAGGGAAAATAACCATGTAGGAAAATGAACCGAGGGAAACCCTGGAATGTGTTTGTATGACATGTGTATCAAATGAAAGGCATTAAAGAGTATTTTATGAGGGAGTGAGCCATATTTCTATAGGTGGACGCCATTTAGGGATATCGCCATAAACGTGGATCAGGGTTGACTCTAGAATTTGTTTGTAGGATATGGGTATCAAATGAAAGGTGTGAATGAGTTTTTTAAAAGGGAGTAATCCTTAGTTCCATAGGTGGACGCCGTTTCGAGATATCTCCATAAAGGTGGACCAGGGGTGACCCTAGAATTTGTTTGTACAATATGGGTATCAAAAGAAAGGTGTTAATTAGTATTTTAAAAGGGAGTGATCCTTAGTTCCATAGGTGGACGCCGTTTCGAGATATCGCCTAAAGGTGGACCAGGGGTGACCCTAGAATTTCTTTGTACGATATGGGTATCAAATTAAAGGTATTAATGAGGGTTTTAAAAGGGAGTGGTGGTAGTTGTATAGGTGGTGGCTTTTTCGAGATATCGCCATAAAGGTGGACCAGGGGTGACTCTAGAATGCGTTTGTACAATATGGGTATCAAACGAAAGGTGTTAATGAGTATTTTAAAAGGGAGTGGGCCTTAGTTCTATAGGTGGACGCCGTTTCGAAATATCGTCATAAAGGTGGACCAGGGGTGACTCTAGAATGTGTTTGTACGATATGGGTATCAAATTAAAGTTACTAATGGGGGTTTTAAAAGGGAGTGGTGGTAGTTGTATAGGTGGTCGCTTTTTCGGGATATCGCCATAAAGGTGGACCAGGGGTGACTATAGAATACGTTTGTACAATATGGTTATCAAACGAAAGGTGTTAATGAGTATTTTAAAAGGGAAAGGGCCTTAGTTCTATAGGTGGACGCCTTTTCGAGGTGTCGCCCTAAAGGTGGACCAGGGGTGACTCCAGACTTTGTTTGTACGATATGGGTATCAAATGAAAAGTGTTAATGAGTGTTTTTAAAAGGGAGTGGGCCTTCGTTCTATAGGTGGTCGCCTTTTCGAGATATCGCCATAAAGGTGGACCAGGGGTGACTCTAGAATATGTCTGTACGATATGGGTATCAAATGAAAGGTGTTAATGAGTATTTTAAAAGGGAGTGGTGGTAGTTGTATATGTAAAGGCGTTTTCCAGATATCGACCAAAATGTGGACCAGGGTGACCCAGAACATCATCTGTTGGATACCGCTAATTTATTTATATATGTAATACCTGCCAAGATTTCAAGGGTTTTTTATTTCGCCCTGCAGAACTTTTTCATTTTCTTCTACTTAATATGGTAGGTGTCACAACCATTTTACAAAGTTTTTTCTAAAGTTATATTTCGCGTCAATAAATCAATCCAATTACCATGTTTCATCCCTTTTTTCGTATTTGGTATAGAATTATAGCAATTTTTTTTATTTTTCGTAATTTTCGATATCGAAAAAGTGGGCGTGGTCAAAGTTGGATTTCGTTCATTTTTTATACCAATATAAAATGAGTTTAGATAAGTACGTGAACTAAGTTCAGTAAAGATATGTCGATTTTTGCTCAAGTTATCGTGTTAACGGCCATGCGGAAGGAGAGACGGACGGCTGTGTATAAAAACTGGGGGTGACTTCAACCGATTTCGCCCATTTTCACAGAAAACAGTTAACGTCATAAAATCTATGCCCCTACCAAATTTCAAAAGGATTGGTAAATGTTTGTTCGACTTATGGCATTAAAAGTATCCTAGACAAATTAAAAAAAAAGGGCGGAGCCACGCCTATTTTTAAATTTTCTTTTTTTTTGTATTTTGTTGCACAATATCATTACTGGAGTTGAATGTTGACATAATTTACTTATATACTGTAAAGATTTTACATTTTTTTAAAATGTTACTTAAAAAAAATTTTTTTTTTAAAGTGGGCGTGGTCCTTCTCCGATTTCGCTAATTTTTATTAAGCGTACATATAGTAATAGGAGTAACGTTCCTGCCAAATTTCATCATGATATCTTCAACGACTGCCAAATTACAGCTTACAAAAGCTTTAAATTACCTTCTTTTAAAAGTGGGCGGTGCCACGCCCATTGTCCAAAATTTTACTAATTTTCTATTCTGCGTCATAATTTCAACTCACCTACCAAGTTTCATCGCTTTATCTGTTTTTGGTAATGTATTATTGCACTTTTTCCGTTTTTCGAAATTTTCGAACCTCAGGAACCTACATACCAAATTTCATCAAGATACCTCAAAATTTACTCAAGTTATCGTGTTAACGGACGGACGGACGGACGGATATGGCTCAATCAAATTTTTTTTCGATCCTGATGATTTTGATAAATATATGGAAGTGTCTATATCTATCTCGATTCCTTTATACCTGTACAACCAACCGTTATCCAATTTAACTTAATATACTCTGTGAGCTCTGCTCAACTGAGTATAAAAACGAGCAATGATCGGTTTACAATATGTTCGTGTATAAACATGAGTTGGTCCATTGCAGCATTACAGTGGAGTATAATGGTATGTACTCCAGTGGACCACATGATCCAACGATTTTTGCAGGGATTGTATTGCTCATTTTTAACGATTGTAATCACTACACGATGTTTATTGGACTGTAGGTACTCCATGGATTACTCTGATGTAATGTGTACTCGGAATGTAATGCAAAAAGTTTAACATTAAATAATACAAATAGACAAAATAAAATTATTTTAATCTATAAACCGCGTGCAAACCCCAGCGATAGCGCTAGCAACCAAACGCGCTACCACCAGCTATAGCGCCCACGAAACTACCAGTCGTGCACACCTTGCGTGCAAAAACCGTACACGGCCACTATAACCCGCGTACAAACCCCAGCGGTTGCGCTAGCAACCAAACGCGCTACCACCAGTCGTGCCCACCTTGCGTGCAAAAACCGTGCACGGCCACTATAAACCGCGCGCAAACACCAGCGATAGCGCTAGCCAACCAAACGCGCTACACCCAGTTATAGGCCCAACGAAACCACCGGACGTACCACCACTATCAACTTTATTAACAACAATCAGCAGGGCCGCCTCAGATAGGCCTGCTGCAATATCCACCTGATTAACCACAATCAGCAGGGCCGCCTCAGATAGGCCTGCTGCAACATCCACTTGACTAACCACAATCAGCAGGGCGGCCTCAGATAGGCCTGCTGCAACATCCACTTGACTAACCACAATCAGCAGGGCCGCCTCAGATAGGCCTGCTGCAACGTCCACGTTATTAACAGCAATCAGCAGGGCCGCCTCATATGGCCTGCTGCAACCTACACTTGTTTACCAACAACCAGCCAGGCCGCCTCGTATAGGCCTGCTGATCCAGCCAGCAACTATGACAAAAACTGCCTTTAAAACTGAGTGAGTTCGTTCTGTAATACAAAACTACATTTTTTTTAATTTTAATTTGACCAATTACCAGTTGGGTTTGGAATTAACAGAATAATTGTAAGAATCTTTGGGAGTTGAGTCGGACTATAAATTTGTAATACCAGCCTAAAAATAGTTAAGTTATGAAAAGCTGCATACTCAAAATTTTAATAAGGTTCTGAAGTAAAATTTCGAAATTTATTCAAAATGTTTTAGAAGTTGGTTTACAATTCATTCGCATTCCTTTAAATTGTACTGAAACGTAATTTTAAATTTAATTACTGAAAAAAAAGTATCGATGGTTAAACTGTGCTGTTACTTTAGTGCGTGTAGATCAAAGGCAGGCAAATATTTTCCTGGGAGTCGAAGTATGTTCGGCCGTCTCACGTACACAGTTCATAATTACACGCACACAACACAAACGTCAACAAGCAGAGCATAAAAAAATCAAATTTTATTCAGTTTCATGCAAGCATTAAATGAAGCAGGTTGATACCGCATTGCTTGATCATTTAATCATTAAATTTAAATTTAATGGTACACTGAGCATAAATGCAAACTATATTTTATTGATCAGGAAGATGGAGTTTGAAAACGATTTTTTGTTTTGTCTAAATATTTTTAAGATTGCTGAGTGTCTTGTATGCAGCCAAGTTTTAAAATACAAAGACGAATTGCACCTTAAGCGCCATTATAACGCTCGTCGTCCTGAACTCCAGTTAGTAAGAGGAGTAGAGAGAGATCTGTTTGTGAGGACCAAATATAACACCATTAATTTGGCCCACACAAAGCGACCCCACATCATATTCGATACAGCACTAACACAACAGCCAGTCACAAAAGGCTATAGCAACAGACCAACCAACAAGTTCAATACAGCATACATCATATTCGATACAACATTAACACAACAGCCAGTCACAAAAGGCTATAGCAACAGACCAACCAACAAGTTCAATACAGCATTGACACAACAGCCAGTCACAAAAGGCTATAGCAGCAGACCAACCAACAAGTCTCAGCAACACAACGGGCAAGCACAACACTTTAATGCCAACACAACAAACTGACAAATCTCAGCAACGCAACGAGCGTTCGCAACATCGAACAGCAACCATGGCAACGCAACCATTTGAGCCAGCAATACCAAACAAAGCAATAAAAGGAGCAACACAGCAGGACAGAAGTTAGTTGGCACGGAGCTGTGGCCATGACCAGAGCTACTTGTGGAGCGTCCCTTGAAGTTGTCGGTTCAACCATGCGGACAGGTCGTTTCACAGGAGTAAGTCGTGGCCTCAAGTGGTGAATGTGTCGGTTATACCACCAAACACCGCTTGAGACTTCGCCAGCAACGGCACTACCACAGTAACGCGCACCCGCGAACAGGCAGCGTCCGCCCGCCTGCGCCGACAGTAACAGCGCCACAAATATCGCTACGCAAGCATATACGTTGGCCGCAGCAACACTACGCAAACATACAACGCTAGCCGCAACAGCATCATAGCTAATATATACGCTGGCCATACCATTACGCCAATCTACTACGCTGGCCGCAACAGCACCATAGCTAATACATTACGTTGGCTTCAGTACTGCGCCGATCTACTACGCTGACCACGACAGCGCCCCGATAATATACTGCGTTGACACAGCAAATTTACGCAAACCTACTACGTCAACTGTACCAGAGTTACCCTCGTGCCGAAGCACGGAGCTGTGGTCGTGACCAGAGCTACTTGTGGAGCGTCCCTTGAAGTTGTCGGTTCTACCATGCGGACAGGTCGCTTCACAGGAGTGAGTCGTGGCCTCAAGTGGTGAATGTGTCGGTTATACCACCAAACACCGCTTGAGACCTCGTGAGCAACGGCACCACCACAGTGACGCGCCCCGCGAGCAGGTGACATTCGCCAACCAAACTGCCACGCTGGTCACAATCGCAAACATACTACGTTGGACATAGCATTACGTTAATCCACTCCCCCGGCCATAATCGCACACACACTACGTCGGCCACAACATTACCGCGACCGCACCACGCTAACATATTACGTGGATCACATCACTCCGCAAACATACGACGTTGGCCACAGCATTGCCCCAACCCACTACGCTGACCGCAAGCGCCAACATACGACGCGGGCCACAAAGCGCTACGCAAGCACATTACGTTGGTCACCGCACCACGCTGGCCACAACGGCACTACGCACACATACTACGGTGACCACAGCAGAGTCACGCAAATACACGACGTCAACCACACTAGGGTTGCGTACATACACGCCAACGCAAGGCGTCACCGAAACACGTTTTACACGCACTCAGGCAACGACCAGCCGGGCGTCCTAACGGGACGTTCCTAACGGGACACGCACGCCGACGCAGGGCGTCACAAAACACATTTACACACACACAAGCAACGACCATCGAGGCGTCATAACGGGACACGAGTACCGTTGGCCCACCACGCAGTATAGAGCAAGCATACAGTGAAACGAAAACAACTAATATTTCTTCTTTTGATTACGTAAAATTTTTCATTTTAATTATAGCGTACATACATATATAGAATTAGAGAAATAAAGTGAATTTATATGAAAACGATTTGCACGGTGTCCCAAATTTACAAATCTTTTGTAAGCGAACCTTGGACACGGCGAGTATACCCCTAGCACTTATTGAAGAAGCGCCGGGACGGAAAAAGCTTCGTTACAAGTTGATTGCTAAACTTAAAGACAGTTTTAGGATAAAATATAGTAAATTATTGAATACAGAGCATGCTAACTATAATGCTTTGGAAGACAGTCAACTGAAGGCAACATATGCAATAGCGTTAGCAAAGAAAGGTAGGCCCTTTGAGGATGGGGTTTTTTTAAAGAAATGTGCCTTGAAATATTTCCGTTTTTCGGAAGCGTAGGGAAGCAAATGACTGCAATCGTAAATGGTCTTCAGTTGTCAGCCATAACTATGACTCGAAGAAGTGAAATTATTGGGAATTTCCTACAAGCGGAGACCAAAGAACGTATAGAAATACTAAATATGTATCGGTTTGCTTTGATGAAAGCCTCGATATTTGCGACACTAGCCAGATGATTGTATGCATAAGATCAGTTGACAACTTTTTTAATGCATCTGAAGAGATTTTAAATCTGCAATCAATGTATGGCAATGTTACTGGGGAAAAAATTTACGAATCTTTCGAGCGAAATGTTTTATCAATAGTTGTCAAGGAGAAGCTTTCAGCTATATGTACAGACGGAGCATCTGTTTTGGTTGGCCGTAAGCGGGTCTTTGTAGGGCAAAAAATTAAAGCCGAAATAAATGTTCCCACGTTTCATTGTATTATACACCAACAAGCTCTATTTGCAAAATCAATTGGCCTTGTCGAAGTAATGAAAACTGCTATGGAAATAATCAATCGTTTGAAAGGTGGACACAACGCTCTTACAAATAGGAAGCTGGTAACGTTTTTGAAGGAAATAGATTCACAATACAAGGATGTGTTACAATTTACAGAAGTCAGGTGGCGCAGTCGGGGAAAAAGTTTAGATCGTTTATTTTGTCTTAGAGAAGAAATAGCTCGTTTTTTGGAGTCGGAGGCTCTTCCAAAGGATGCTCAAATAATTAATACCATTAGATGTCCCAAATTTTTATTACAGCTAGCTTTTCTTACAGATATTACGTTGCAAATAAATAATTTAAATCTAGTTTTGCAGGGAAGAAATAAAAGCATATGCGACTTGCTTCAAGCAATAATTGAGTATTCCACAAAGCTAATTAGTTTCAAGAACAAAATGGCTTGCCAATTCTTTGTCAACTTTCCAAAAGTTTCCGAAATATATTCAAAATTTCCAAGTCCAAAAAATTAGATAAATTCATGGAAGAAATGAATAATCTTATAACAAACTTTGACAGTAGATTTAAAGATGTTTTTTCAATGAAATGGGTTATAAACATTTTTAATAGTCCATTGACATGCTCACTGGAGAATGTACCTATAAATATTCAAGATGAGCTATTAGGAATGAGGGAGGATTTAGCTATTCCATTGGAAACGGGCATTCCTTTTCGGAAAGATATTTGCCCTAACAAATACAGGGCCACTAGGGACCTTGTATTAAACATGTATTCAATGTTTTCGACAACATATATATGTGAGTCTACAATTTCGTCAATGTCTCTCATAAAACGCAAACACCGAAGCCAGCTAACGGACAAGCACTTGTAAACATTGCTCAAAATAAAGTGCTATGATAAGGAAATTCAAATTGAAAAATGATTAGAGTTTCACAATTTATGTAAATAGTTAATTTTTAAACTTTATGTAGTTTGTAATTATCATTACCATTACAATTAGTTTATATTTCATCAAAAAATTAATATTGATTTCAAAATGTAAAAAACTTAAATAATTAATACATACTCCCCTAAGGAAAAGTTTACTACGATCACGTAAAAATTGCATATACATATGTAGGTATGCTACTTTCTTTTTTGAACTACCCAACTTATTTTGAATATTCATAGTAGGTACACGAAGTACGTTAGCTTTATTTTTCTGAACACCCACATATGAATTTTAAAAAAAATTTTATTTTTAATTATTGACAAAAAAAAGTTAAAAAAATCAAAGAAACTTCTATTAATATTTAGGTATTTTTATCTGTTAAGTTATGCCTACAACAGATACTTTTCGTATTACAGAACTTACTTAAATTCATAGTGCTTGAAGCACTCGCTTTATTTCGTTGAAAACCCATATTTTAATTAAAAAAGTTATTTATTTATTGATAAAAAACTTAAGAAAAACTAAGCACAAAGCATACACACATGTTTTTTTTTATTAATATCTAAGTTAAGCCACCTTCATAATATAACTCTTAATACAACAGATACATAGGTACATTTTGAATTCCGAAAAAGTGCTTGAAGCACGTTAGCTTGATTTCTTTTTAAAAATCCACGTATGAATTAACAAAAAAAAAATTTTTAATTTTCAAAAAAAATTACCCTCCAAAAAACTTGAAAAAAAGTTCAAGCAGACACAAAACATAAGATTTTTATGCTTTCCTGTCAATTTAAGTTACGTCGACCATATCAAGACTTATCTGTTAACTTATACAACATATAAATTTTTTCCAATGCAATACCACCAACACATACGCATTTTTGAGCGTAACACACTAATATTCCCACATATTGCGTCCTCTCACCGTGCCGGCCTCTGGTGTAGATACCTAAACATTATTACATATTATTATTTTAGATTTTCTTTCATACAAATAAGAAAATTGTTTTATAATGCAAGAAAATCTAAAAGGTTCTTCGGAGGAAAAATTGCCGAAAGCATACTCAGAAAAATTAGCTTAGAAATTTAAATGAAAATTTTAAAATTTTCTGAATATTTTCGAAAACCTGCGAGTTTTAAATTTTTTTTTTTTTTGAAAACGTTTTCAAAATCGGCCTACACCTTTTCTGTATACATTCAATCAATTCTTTAAACTAACAAAAGAAAAAGAAAAAGGAATATATAAAATTGGATATTTATTACTGCTGAAGAGGGTGGGTCCCATTGTTCAGTAAAACCTGTGCTTCGAATAATATAGTATGCAAGCTGATGGCCACAGTTTTTTAAAGGTCTTTATTTTAGTATAATGGCTGCTGAAGCTGTAAAGGCTGAACAACCAGAGAGGTGATGTGTGAAGCGTTTTCAGCATAAATGCAGCATTCCTTTTGTAAAATCTGAGGACTTTACCGCTTTTGCTAGCAGTAATTAATTATGAACGTGAAAGAAAATGGTTATTTCTTATACATTTTTCTACCTCAGCTGCAGTACGCAGGGCTAAAATTTAACTGTCATGATTTCCAAGTTTTACATATATATCACTATTTAAATATAGAGGTGCCGGTTTTGCCATCGAGAATTTGAAAAAAAGCACAATACTTCAGAAGATGTTTCCAATGTCATGTTTATATATTGGAATGGCCTTTTAAATGCGTGAAAAAGACCCACCTGTATTAAATGCATATGTATAGCTGCAAAAAAAAAATAAAAATAGCAGGAGAAAAAAAAACAAATTTATTTACACAATATATTTACGTAAATTATACAAAAAACGGTTAATGAATTGTACAATGAAAGCTGTTGGGGTTTACCTGAACAAAATTTCGAAAAAATTTAAAAATCAGAATAGTTTTTAAAAGTAATTGCATTGCTTAATTCAAATATACATTCTTATTAATTTTGCATAGTTTTACGCTTGTATGGAAGAAAGACCAAAAGCAGCCTTCGAAAAAGAGCTGTTAAAAAACCCAATGCGAATTTTCAAAAGACTTCAGCTTTTCTTTATTTACTACAACCGGAATAAGTTTGTAGTTCAAAATTATTGACTAAACATTCGTAAGTTTACATGAAGACTTTTAAAAGACTTTTTTAGGTTATAAATAAACGAGTACATAATGAATACTAAAAAAAAATTGTTATTAACATGGGAATGCTGATGTCCTTAATTATTTAGAAGGCACTAGGTAATACAGGTAAGGGGCCACCGAAATACAGGTTCGTCGGTGGCCATGGATTTTGAGGGTGGGCTAAGCACCGGGCGTCGCAACAACACCCGCGGCGCCCCTATATATATTCGGCCCTTTCCGTTTTCCACTTCCTTTTTATTTTACTTTTCAGCAATTTTTTTTCTTTTGATTTTCAGCGTTAGTAACCGGCCATGTCCGGTTCGGTAATTTTTTTTTTCGTTAGTTTCTTTTTTTGAATTTAAATTTTTGAATGTTTAACGGTCCGTCCGTGGCATCTGGTTCTGCCGGATGTCGTTTTAGTTTGAATTTATAAGCGTTTTGCGTTGTCTCTGCGCTTTTTGACGGTTTTTTAAAAGGCATGATAGGAACTTTTTTTGTTATGGCGCAGGAACAGTAAGGTTGACAAGGACCCCGCCCAGCCGACATGACTAGCCACTGTGCAACACCAGGTCATGCCGACTGCCTTCCTTGCTGCTCCCGTAGAAAATGCGAATCCATAACATATGGCGCCCAACTATGTCCGCTAATCGGGGTTTTTATTTTTTTTTGGCAATGTTCAAACTTTTATAGTTTTTTTTTCAAAGTTTTCCTTAGCCGAATTTGTATTGTTTGTGTGTTAGTGTGAATGGTGGGTATGTGTGCGTAATAGGACCCCAGCTCATCCCACGTCTCAGGTGGCAGCACAGAATGCCACCTGGATTGTGACGGGTTGAGCTGGGATTCAAAGTGGCACCCCTTGCTGTCCCACCAGACTGGGGAGCGGCTACGAAACCGCTCCACCCATTGCGGCGGAGGCAGGAGGGGTGTCCAGTGAGAATGGACGGGAGGCCTCAACACCCCCAGCCAGTCCCAGGGGCGAGCCCCTGGAGACTTCCCCTGCGTTGCAGCTGGACGTGTTGAGACCAACCCGTGTGTCTGGAACTGACCCTAGTGGCCCCAACCAGTCTCGGAGGGGGGCCTTAAGACCCCTTCATATTGCGGTTGGGAGCACTAGGGACAAGTATGAATGGCTGTGTGTGTCGATTTTTTTTTGTTCTTCAAAACCTGTAGCCTGAGTGTTTTCGAATTATGGGATGTCAGCATTCCCATTACATTTGACTAACAATTTCTTTTGCAGCTTTTCGCGAAATTTTTGTTCCCTCGCGCTAATTTTTTATATATATATATATACATTTTTTTTTATTAGTAAACAAACCATCGTCTGGAATATACGTTTTGCAGTAAATAGAAGTTTTTTTTTCTAATAACAATACTAAGATTTAACAACTTACAATTTTTTTTCTCCTTAATATAATGTCGCATGACCAATCGTTCGGGCGAATGCCCACCAGAAACACTCCTTCCGGGAGTAATGGCAACTTTTTTTTTTTCCAAATTTATAAATTGATTTTTTTTTTAACCCTGTCTGGGCGTTTTGACGGTCGGGGACATCTCGCCCAGTATTCTCCCCGAGCAATGACATAGGATGTTCACACGCGTACTCACCGAGAACCGTGAACATCCTGGCAGTCCACGCTTGGGTCGGACTAGCCTTTCGGAGTTTGGACGAGTTCTCCTTATCAAAATGTCTACACCCATATTTTTTTTTGCTTTTCTGTGGGGGCGATAACCACTAGAACCATACGTAGTTTTGACGAGTTCTCCAAAACAAATGTCCAACTGCCGCAAAGCCTTTTAAACTAAGAAACAAAATTAATTCCCTACTTGACTTAACTTTTTTTGATGGACCTATGTTGCCCGGCTAGCTTCGCGGTAGAACTTTGAGACTCTTATCTTAGGAGTGAGTCGCGCCCCACGTTGCTATCATCGGAGGCTCCTGGCAGAGGCTTCCCACAGATGATCCAGTTTCCTGTTCGCTTTATCGTCAGGTCTTCAAAGCGAAGCAGGTTTGTTATGGTCCGCTTGGGATAGTCACCTTTGGAACGCTCCTAGGGGCTAGTGATGGCAAATAAAAGGTGCAATGGCAATGTTGATCGAAATGGACACTAGAGGTCGCCACGGCCGCGTGAATGATGATCTCTAAGAGGAAAACACGCTGTTTCCGGGAAAAAAAGAAAGGAGAAAAAATGTTTCGATCCAGTTGATTAAGATATAAAAAAACAAAAAACCATATAAGGAAAAAATACGCAAAAACAAATTCCTTAAATCAAAAGTGAGAAAAGGTTAAATCTCAATTACAGCAAAATAGGCACACAAAAACGAAAGATAATAGAAATAAAACTTCTTCTTGTTATCCGGAAAAAGCAGTAATAAAGCGAAAAACCAGTTTACTAAGCAAAAAGTTTAACATTAAATAATACAAATAGACAAAATAAAATTATTTTAATCTATTTTAATCTATAAACCGCGTGCAAACCCCAGCGATAGCGCTAGCAACCAAACGCGCTACCACCAGCTATAGCGCCCACGAAACTACCAGTCGTGCCCACCTTGCGTGCAAAAATCGTACACGACCACTATAAACCGCGTGCAAACCCCAGCGATAGCGCTGGCAACCAAACGCGCTACCACCAGCTATAGCGCCAAAGCTACCACCAGTCGTGCCCACCTTGAGTGCAAAAACCGTGCACGGCCACTATAAACCGCGCGCAAACACCAGCGATAGCGCTAGCCAACCAAACGCGCTACCCCCAGTTATAGCGCCAACGAAATCACCGGACGTACCACCACCATCAACTTTATTAACAACAATCAGCAGGGCCGCCTCAGATAGGCCTGCTGCAACATCCACCTGATTAACCACAATCAGCAGGACCGTCTCAGATAGGCCTGCTGCAACATCCACCTGATTAACCACAATCAGCAGGGCCGCCTCAGATAGGCCTGCTGCAACATCTACTTGGCTAACCACAATCAGCAGGGCCGCCTCAGATAGGCCTGCTGCAACGTCCACGTTATTAACAACAATCCGCAGGGCCACATCGTATAGGCCTGCTGCAACATCCACTTGACTAACAACAACCAGCCGGGCCGCCTCAGATAGGCCTGCTGCAACTTCCACGTTATTAACAACAATCAGCAGGGCCGCCTCATATGGCCTGCTGCAACCTACACTTGTTTAACAACAACCAGGCCTGCTGATACAGCTACCAACTATGACAATAACTGCCTTTAAAATTGGGTTAGTTCGTTCTGTAATACAGAAACTACTTTTTATACCTTTCATGAAAATGAAATGGTATATTAATTTCGTCACGAAACCGAAAATTGTAAGTCCTTAAAGGAAAATAGATAGACCCACCATTAAGTATACCGAAATAATCAGGTTGAAGAGCTGAGTTGATTTAGCCATGTCCGTCTGTCCGTCTGTCCGTCTGTCTGTTTGTATGCAAACTAGTCCCTCAATTTTTGAGATATCTTGATAAAATTTGGTGAGCGGGTGTATTTGGGTGTCCGATTAGACATTTGTCGGAACCGACCGGATCGGACCACTATAGCATATATCCTCCATACAACCGATTTTTCAGAAATAGAGGATTTTTGTAATATCTTACCCAATTTAACAGATTGAAGCTTCAAACTTCACCATATACTTTCTTATATTGCACGTATTGTTGCCTGAAAAAATTGATGAGATCGGTCGTATATATAGTATATATCCCATACAACCGATTGTTCAGATAAGGAACTTTTCGTAATTACTGCCCTATTTTAAGAGCTAGAGGCTTCAAATTTCAACGAATGCTTACGTATATAGCATATATTGTTGTCTGAAAAAATCATAAAGATCGGTGGTATATATAGTTTATATATGGTGGTATATATAGTATATATATATATATATATATTTTTGCAAATTTTAGCCCCATTTTAACAGCTAGAAGCTTCAAATTTCACAGCATACTTACGTATATAGCATATATTGTTGTCTGAAAAAATCATAGAGATCGGTTGTATATATAGTATATATCTCATACAACCGATTGTTCAGATAAGAAACTTTTCGCAATTTCTACCCCATTTTAACAGCTATAAGCTTCAAATTTCACCGATTGCTTACGTATATAGCATATATTGTTGTCTAAAAAAATCATAGAGATCGGTTGTATATGTAGTATATATCTCATACAACCGATTGTTCAGATAAGAAACTTTTCGCAATTTCTACCCCATTTTAACAGCTATAAGCTTCAAATTTCACCGATTGCTTACGTATATAGCATACATTGTTGCCTGAAAAAATCATAGAGATCGGTTGTATATATAGTATATATCTCATACAACCGATTGTTCAGATAAGAAACTTTTCGCAATTTCTACCCCATTTTAACAGCTATAAGCTTCAAATTTCACCGATTGCTTACGTATATAGTATGTATTGTTGTGTCAAAAAATCATAGAGATCGGTGATATATATAATATATATATGATGGTATATATAGTATATATATATATAGTATATATATTTTTTTTTGCGATTTTTGCCTCATTTTAACAGCTATAAGCTTCAAATTTCACCAAATGCTTACGTGTATAGCATATATTGATGTCTGAAAAAATCATTGAGATCGGTGGTATACATAGTATATATCTCATACAACCGATTGTTCAGATAAGAAACTTTGCGCAATTTCTGCCCCGTTTTAACAGCTAGAAGCTTCAAATTTCACAAAATGCTTACGTGTATAGCATATATTTATGTCTGAAAAAATCATAGAGATCGGTGGTATATATATTATATACTTCATATAAACTGTCATTTTTGCCCCTTTTTTACGGCTAGAAGCTTCAAAATTCATCAAATTTCATCGAATAGTTACGTTTACGTCATATATTTTTGAAAGACGTGATTCGTAGTCATAGTTTTTACATGCAGACCACAAAAAACGTGAAGCTTTGCATCCCCACACAGATTACCTACCTATTTTTATATCTTTCATGAAAATGAAATGGTATATTAATTTCGTCACGAAACCGAAAATTGTAAGTCCTTAAAGGAAAATAGATAGACCCACCATTAAGCATACCGAAATAATCAGGTTGAAGAGCTGAGTTGATTTAGCCATGTCCGTCTGTCCGTCTGTCCGTCTGTCTGTTTGTATGCAAACTAGTCCCTCAATTTTTGAGATATCTTGATAAAATTTGGTGAGCGGGTGTATTTGGGTGTCCGATTAGACATTTGTCGGAACCGACCGGATCGGACCACTATAGCATATATCCTCCATACAACCGATTTTTCAGAAATAGAGGATTTTTGTAATATCTTACCCAATTTAACAGATTGAAGCTTCAAACTTCACCATATACTTTCTTATATTGCGCGTATTGTTGCCTGAAAAAATTGATGAGATCTGTCGTATATATAGTATATATCCCATACAACCGATTGTTCAGATAAGGAACTTTTCGTAATTACTGCCCTATTTTAAGAGCTAGAGGCTTCAAATTTCAACGAATGCTTACGTATATAGCATATATTGTTGTCTGAAAAAATCATAAAGATCGGTGGTATATATAGTTTATATATGGTGGTATATATAGTATATATATATAGTATATATATATATATTTTTTTTTTGCAAATTTTAGCCCCATTTTAACAGCTAGAAGCTTCAAATTTCACAGAATACTTACGTATATAGCATATATTGTTGTCTGAAAAAATCATAGAGATCGGTTGTATATATAGTATATATCTCATACAACCGATTGTTCAGATAAGAAACTTTTCGCAATTTCTACCCCATTTTAACAGCTATAAGCTTCAAATTTCACCGATTGCTTACGTATATAGCATACATTGTTGCCTGAAAAAATCATAGAGATCGGTTGTATATATAGTATATATCTCATACAACCGATTGTTCAGATAAGAAACTTTTCGCAATTTCTACCCCATTTTAACAGCTATAAGCTTCAAATTTCACCGATTGCTTACGTATATAGCATATATTGTTGTCTAAAAAAATCATAGAGATCGGTTGTATATGTAGTATATATCTCATACAACCGATTGTTCAGATAAGAAACTTTTCGCAATTTCTACCCCATTTTAACAGCTATAAGCTTCAAATTTCACCGATTGCTTACGTATATAGCATACATTGTTGCCTGAAAAAATCATAGAGATCGGTTGTATATATAGTATATATCTCATACAACCGATTGTTCAGATAAGAAACTTTTCGCAATTTCTACCCCATTTTAACAGCTATAAGCTTCAAATTTCACCGATTGCTTACGTATATAGTATGTATTGTTGTGTCAAAAAATCATAGAGATCGGTGATATATATAATATATATATGATGGTATATATAGTATATATATATATAGTATATATATTTTTTTTGCGATTTTTGCCTCATTTTAACAGCTATAAGCTTCAAATTTCACCAAATGCTTACGTGTATAGCATATATTGATGTCTGAAAAAATCATTGAGATCGGTGGTATACATAGTATATATCTCATACAACCGATTGTTCAGATAAGAAACTTTGCGCAATTTCTGCCCCGTTTTAACAGCTAGAAGCTTCAAATTTCACAAAATGCTTACGTGTATAGCATATATTTATGTCTGAAAAAATCATAGAGATCGGTGGTATATATATTATATACTTCATATAAACTGTCATTTTTGCCCCTTTTTTACGGCTAGAAGCTTCAAAATTCATCAAATTTCATCAAATAGTTACGTTTACGTCATATATTTTTGAAAGACGTGATTCGTAGTCATAGTTTTTACATGCAGACCACAAAAAACGTGAAGCTTTGCATCCCCACACAGATTACCTACCTATTTTTATACCTTTCATGAAAATGAAATGGTATATTAATTTCGTCACGAAACCGAAAATTGTAAGTCCTTAAAGGAAAATAGATAGATCCACCATTAAGCATACCGAAATAATCAGGTTGAAGAGCTGAGTTGATTTAGCCATGTCCGTCTGTCCGTCTGTCCGTCTGTCTGTTTGTATGCAAACTAGTCCCTCAATTTTTGAGATATCTTGATAAAAGTTGGTGAGCGGGTGTATTTGGGTGTCCGATTAGACATTTGTCGGAACCGACCGGATCGGACCACTATAGCATATATCCTCCATACAACCGATTTTTCAGAAAAAGAGGATTTTTGTAATATCTTACCCACTTTAACAGACTGAAGCTTCAAACTTCACCATATACTTTCGTATATTGCACATATTGTTGCCTGAAAAAATTGATGAGATCGGTCGTATATATAGTATATATCACCCACAACCGATTGTTCAGATAAGGAACTTTTCGTAATTACTGCCCCATTTTAAGAGCTAGAGGCTTCAAATTTCAACGAATGCTTAGGTATATAGCATATATTGTTGTCTGAAAAAATCATAAAGATCGGTGGTATATATAGTATATATATGGTGGTATATATAGTATATATATATAGTATATATATATATATATATATATTTTCGCAAATTTTGGCCCCATTTTAACAGCTAGAAGCTTCAAATTTCACCGAATACTTACGCATATAGCATATATTGTTGTCTGAAAAAATGATAGAGATCGGTTGTATATATAGTATATATCTCATACAACCGATTGTTCAGATAAGAAACTTTTCGCAATTTCTACCCCATTTTAACAGCTATAAGCTTCAAAGTTCACCGATTGCTTACGTATATAGCATATATTGTTGTCTGAAAAAATCATAGAGATCGGTTGTATATATAGTATATATATCATACAACCGATTGTTCAGATAAGAAACTTTTCGCAATTTCTACCCCATTTTAACAGCTATAAGCTTCAAATTTCACCGATTGCTTACGTATATAGCATATATTGTTGTCTTAAAAAATCATAGAGATCGGTTGTATATATAGTATATATCTCATACAACCGATTGTTCAGATAAGAAACTTTTCGCAATTTCTACCCCATTTTAACAGCTAGAAGCTTCAACTTTCACCAAATGCTTAAGTATATAGCATATATTGTTGTCTGAAAAAATCATAGAGATCGGTTGTATATATAGTATATATCTCATACAACCGATTGTTCAGATAAGAAACTTTGTGCAATTTCTGCCCCGTTTTAACAGCTAGAAGCTTCAAATTTCACAAAATGCTTACGTATATAGCATATATTGTTGTCTGAAAAAATCATAGAGATCGGTGGTATATATATTATATACTTCATATAAACTCTCATTTTTGCCCCTTTTTTACGGCTAGAAGCTTCAAAATTCATCAAATTTCATCAAATAGTTACGTTTACGTCATATATTTTTGAAATACGTGATTCGTAGTCATAGTTTTTACATGCAGACCACAAAAAACGTGAAGCTTTGCATCCTCACACAGATTACCTACCTATTTTTTATTTTATATTTATCTTAAAAATCGTTTAGATATGTTCAAATTTCACTAAATGCTTACGTGTATAGCATATATTGTTGTCTGAGAAAATCATAGATACCGGTGGTATATATAGTATATATCCCATACAACCGATTGTTCAGATAAGAAATTTTGCGCAATTTCTGCCCCTTTTTAACAGCTATAAGCTTCAAATTTCACCGATTGCTTACGTATATAGCATATATTGTTGTCTGAAAAAATCATAGAGATCGGTTGTATATATAGTATATATCTCATACAACCGATTGTTCAGATAAGAAACTTTGCGCAATTTCTGCCCTTTTTAACAGCTAGATGCTTCAAATTTCACCATATGCTTACGTATATAGCATATATTGTTGTCTGAAAAAATCATAGAGATCGGTGGTATATATATTATATACTTCATATAAACTGTCATTTTTGCCCCTTTTTTACGGCTAGAAGCTTCAAAATTCATCAAATTTCATCAAATAGTTACGTTTACGTCATATATTTTTGAAATACGTGATTCGTAGTCATAGTTTTTACATGCAGACCACAAAAAACGTGAAGCTTTGCATCCTCACACAGATTACCTACCTATTTTTATACCTTTCATGAAAATGAAATGGTATATTAATTTCGTCACGAAACCGAAAATTGTAAGTCCTTAAAGGAAAATAGATAGACCCACCATTAAGTATACCGAAATAATCAGGTTGAAGAGCTGAGTTGATTTAGCCATGTCCGTCTGTCCGTCTGTCTGTTTGTATGCAAACTAGTCCCTCAATTTTTGAGATATCTTGATAAAATTTGGTGAGCGGGTGTATTTGGGTGTCCGATTAGACATTTGTCGGAACCGACCGGATCGGACCACTATAGCATATATCCTCCATACAACCGATTTTTCAGAAAAAGAGGATTTTTGTAATATCTTACCCAATTTAACAGACTGAAGCTTCAAACTTCACCATATACTTTCGTATATTGCACATATTGTTGCCTGAAAAAATTGATGAGATCGGTCGTATATATAGTATATATCACCCACAACCGATTGTTCAGATAAGGAACTTTTCGTAATTACTGCCCCATTTTAAGAGCTAGAGGCTTCAAATTTCAACGAATGCTTAGGTATATAGCATATATTGTTGTCTGAAAAAATCATAAAGATCGGTTGTATATATAGTATATATCTCATACAACCGATTGTTCAGATAAGAAGCTTTTCGCAATTTCTACCCCATTTTAACAGCTATAAGCTTCAAATTTCACCGATTGCTTACGTATATAGCATATATTGTTGTCTGAAAAAATTATAGAGATCGGTTGTATATATAGTATATATATCATACAACCGATTGTTCAGATAAGAAACTTTTCGCAATTTCTACCCCATTTTAACAGCTATAAGCTTCAAATTTCACCGATTGCTTACGTATATAGCATATATTGTTGTCTGAAAAAATCATAGAGATCGGTTGTATATATAGTATATATCTCATACAACCGATTGTTCAGATAAGAAACTTTGCGCAATTTCTACCCCATTTTAACAGCTAGAAGCTTCAACTTTCACCAAATGCTTAAGTATATAGCATATATTGTTGTCTGAAAAAGTCATAGAGATCGGTTGTATATATAGTATATATCTCATACAACCGATTGTTCAGATAAGAAACTTTGCGCAATTTCTGCCCCGTTTTAACAGCTAGAATCTTCAAATTTCACAAAATGCTTACGTATATAGCATATATTGTTGTCTGAAAAAATCATAGAGATCGGTGGTATATATATTATATACTTCATATAAACTCTCATTTTTGCCCCTTTTTTACGGCTAGAAGCTTCAAAATTCATCAAATTTCATCAAATAGTTACGTTTACGTCATATATTTTTGAAATACGTGATTCGTAGTCATAGTTTTTACATGCAGACCACAAAAAACGTGAAGCTTTGCATCCTCACACAGATTACCTACCTATTTTTATACCTTTCATGAAAATGAAATGGTATATTAATTTCGTCACGAAACCGAAAATTGTAAGTCCTTAAAGGAAAATAGATAGACCCACCATTAAGTATACCGAAATAATCAGGTTGAAGAGCTGAGTTGATTTAGCCATGTCCGTCTGTCCGTCTGTCCGTCTGTCTGTTTGTATGCAAACTAGTCCCTCAATTTTTGAGATATCTTGATAAAATTTGGTGAGCGGGTGTATTTGGGTGTCCGATTAGACATTTGTCGGAACCGACCGGATCGGACCACTATAGCATATATCCTCCATACAACCGATTTTTCAGAAAAAGAGGATTTTTGTAATATCTTACCCAATTTAACAGACTGAAGCTTCAAACTTCACCATATACTTTCGTATATTGCACATATTGTTGCCTGAAAAAATTGATGAGATCGGTCGTATATATAGTATATATCACCCACAACCGATTGTTCAGATAAGGAACTTTTCGTAATTACTGCCCCATTTTAAGAGCTAGAGGCTTCAAATTTCAACGAATGCTTAGGTATATAGCATATATTGTTGTCTGAAAAAATCATAAAGATCGGTGGTATATATAGTATATATATGGTGGTATATATAGTATATATATATAGTATATATATATATATATATATTTTCGCAAATTTTGGCCCCATTTTAACAGCTAGAAGCTTCAAATTTCACCGAATACTTACGCATATAGCATATATTGTTGTCTGAAAAAATCATAGAGATCGGTTGTATATATAGTATATATCTCATACAACCGATTGTTCAGATAAGAAACTTTTCGCAATTTCTACCCCATTTTAACAGCTATAAGCTTCAAATTTCACCGATTGCTTACGTATATAGCATATATTGTTGTCTGAAAATATCATAGAGATCGGTTGTATATATAGTATATATATCATACAACCGATTGTTCAGATAAGAAACTTTTCGCAATTTCTACCCCATTTTAACAGCTATAAGCTTCAAATTTCACCGATTGCTTACGTATATAGCATATATTGTTGTCTGAAAAAATCATAGAGATCGGTTGTATATATAGTATATATCTCATACAACCGATTGTTCAGATAAGAAACTTTTCGCAATTTCTACCCCATTTTAACAGCTAGAAGCTTCAACTTTCACCAAATGCTTAAGTATATCGCATATATTGTTGTCTGAAAAAATCATAGAGATCGGTTGTATATATAGTATATATCTCATACAACCGATTGTTCAGATAAGAAACTTTGCGCAATTTCTGCCCCGTTTTAACAGCTAGAATCTTCAAATTTCACAAAATGCTTACGTATATAGCATATATTGTTGTCTGAAAAAATCATAGAGATCGGTGGTATATATATTATATACTTCATATAAACTCTCATTTTTGCCCCTTTTTTACGGCTAGAAGCTTCAAAATTCATCAAATTTCATCAAATAGTTACGTTTACGTCATATATTTTTGAAATACGTGATTCGTAGTCATAGTTTTTACATGCAGACCACAAAAAACGTGAAGCTTTGCATCCTCACACAGATTACCTACCTATTTTTTATTTTATATTTATCTTAAAAATCGTTTAGATATGTTCAAATTTCACTAAATGCTTACGTGTATAGCATATATTGTTGTCTGAGAAAATCATAGATACCGGTGGTATATATAGTATATATCCCATACAACCGATTGTTCAGATAAGAAACTTTGCGCAATTTCTTCCCCATTTTAACAGCTAGAAGCTTCAACTTTCACCAAATACTTACGTGTATAGCATATATTGTTGTCTGAAAAAATCATAGAGATCGGTTGTATATATAGTATATATCTCATACAACCGATTGTTCAGATAAGAAACTTTGCGCAATTTCTGCCCTTTTTAACAGCTAGATGCTTCAAATTTCACCATATGCTTACGTATATAGCATATATTGTTGTCTGAAAAAATCATAGAGATCGGTGGTATATATATTATATACTTCATATAAACTGTCATTTTTGCCCCTTTTTTACGGCTAGAAGCTTCAAAATTCATCAAATTTCATCAAATAGTTACGTTTACGTCATATACTTTTGAAATACGTGATTCGTAGTCATAGTTTTTACATGCAGACCACAAAAAACGTGAAGCTTTGCATCCTCACACAGATTACCTACCTATTTTTATACTCAGTTGAGCGGAGCTCACAGAGTATATTAAGTTTGATTGGATAACGGTTGGTTGTACATATATAAAGGAATCGAGATAGATATAGACTTCCATATATCAAAATAATCAGGATCGAAAAAAAATTTGATTGAGCCATGTCCGTCCGTCCGTCCGTCCGTCCGTCCGTCCGTTAACACGATAACTTGAGTAAATTTTGAGGTATCTTGATGAAATTTGGTATGTAGGTTCCTGAGCACTCATCTCAGATCGCTATTTAAAATGAACGATATCGGACTATAACCACGCCCACTTTTTCGATATCGAAAATTTCGAAAAACCGAAAAAGTGCGATAATTCATTACAAAAGACCGATAAAGCGACGAAACTTGGTAGATGAGTTGAACTTATGACGCAAAATAGAAAATTAGTAAAATTTTGGACAATGGGCGTGGCACCGCCCACTTTTAAAAGAAGGTAATTTAAAAATTTTGCAAGCTGTAATTTGGCAGTCGTTGAAGATATCATGATGAAATTTGGCAGGAACGTTACTCTTATTACTATATGTACGCTTAATAAAAATTAGCAAAATCGGAGAACAACCACGCCCACTTTTAAAAAAAAATTTTTTTAAAAGTAAAATTTTAACAAAAAATTTAATATCTTTACAGTATATAAGTAAATTATGTCAAGATTCAACTCCAGTAATGATATGGTGCAACAAAATACAAAAATAAAAGAAAATTTAAAAATGGGCGTGGCTCCGCCCTTTTTCATTTAATTTGTCTAGGATACTTTTAACGCCATAAGTCGAACAAAAATTAACCAATCCTTTTGAAATTTGGTAGGGGCATAGATTTTATGGCGTTAACTGTTTCCTGTGAAAATGGGCGAAATCGGTTGATGCCACGCCCAGTTTTTATACACAGTCGTCCGTCTGTCCTTTCGCATGGTCGTTAACACGATAACTTGAGCAAAAATCGATATATCTTTACTAAACTCAGTTCACGTACTTATCTGAACTCACTTTATCTTGGTATGAAAAATGAACGAAATCCGACTATGACCACGCCCACCTTTTCCATATCGAAAATTACGAAAAATTAAAAAAACGCCATAATTCTATACCAAATACGAAAAAAGGGATGAAATATGGTAAGGTAATTGGATTGTTTTATTGACGCGAAATATAACTTTAGAAAAAACTTTATAAAATGGTTGTGACACCTACCATATTAAGTAGAAGAAAATGAAAAAGTTCTGCAGGGCGAAATAAAAAACCCTTAAAATCTTGGCAGGTATTACATATATAAATAAATTAGCGGTATCCAACAGATGATGTTCTGGGTCACCCTGGTCCACATTTTGGTCGATATCTGGAAAACGCCTTCACATATACAACTCCCTTTTAAAACTCTCATTAATACCTTTAATTTGATACCCATATCGTACAAACTCATTCTAGAGTCACCCCTGGTCCACCTTTATGGCGATATTTCGAAAAGGCGAACACCTATAGAACGAAGGCCCGCTCCCTTTTAAAAATACTCATTAACACCTTTCATTTGATACCCATATCGTACAAACAAAGTCTAGAGTCACCCTCCAGAAAGGCCCACTCCCTCTTAAAATACTCATTAATTCCTTTCGTTTGATACCCATATTGCACAAACGAATTCTAGGGTCACCCCTGGTCCACCTTTATGGCGATATCTCGAAACGGCGTCCACCTATGGAACTAAGGATTACTCCCTTTTAAAATACTCATTAACACCTTTCATTTGATACCCATATCGTACAAACGCATTCTAGAGTCACACCTGGTCCATCTTTATGGCGATATCTCGAAAAGGCGTCCACCTATAGAACTAAGGCCCACTCCCTCTTAAAATACTCATTAACTCCTTTCGTTTGATACCCATATTGCACAAACGAATTCTAGAGTCACCCCTGGTCCACCTTTATGGCGATATCTCGAAAAGGGGTCCACCTATAGAACTAAGCCCCACGCCCTTTAAAAATACTCATTAACACCTTTCATTTGATACCCATATCGTACAAACAAAGTCTAGAGTCACCCCTGGTCCACCTTTATTGCGATACCTCGAAAATGCGTCCACCTATAGAACTAAGGCCCACTCCCTCTTAAAATACTCATTAACTCCTTTCGTTTGATACCCATATTGCACAAACGAATTCTAGAGTCTCCCCTGGCCCACCTTTATGGCGATATCTCGAAACGGCGTCCACCTATAGAACTAAGGCCCACTCCCTTTTAAAATACTCATTAACACCTTTCGTTTGATGCCCATATTGTGCAAACAAATTCTAGGGTCACCCCAGGTCCACCTTTATGGCGATATCTCGAAACGGCGTCCACCTATGGAACTAAGGATTACTCCCTTTTAAAATGCTCATTAACACCTTTCATTTGATACCCATATCGTACAAACGCATTCTAGAGTCAACCCTGATCCACCTTTATGGCTATATCCCTAAATGGCGTCCACCTATAGAACTATGGCCCACTCCCTCATAAAATACTCTTTAATGCCTTTCATTTGATACACATGTCATACAAACACATTCCAGGGTTTCCCTCGGTTCATTTTCCTACATGGTTATTTTCCCTTATGTTGTCACCATAGCTCTCAACTGAGTATGTAATGTTCGGTTACACCCGAACTTAACCTTCCTTACTTGTTTATTTTATATTTATCTTAAAAATCGTTTAGATATGTTCAAATTTCACTAAATGCTTACGTGTATAGCATATATTGTTGTCTGAGAAAATCATAGAGATCGGTGGTATATATAGTATATATCCCATACAACCGATTGTTCAGATAAGAAACTTTGCGCAATTTCTTCCCCATTTTAACAGCTAGAAGCTTCAAATTTCACCAAATGCTTACGTGTATAGCATATATTGTTGTCTGAAAAAATCATAGAGATCGGTGGTATATATATTATATACCCCATATAAACTCAATTTTTGCCCCCCTTTTTACGGCTAGAAGCTTCAAAATTCATCAAATTTCATCAAATAGTTACGTTTACGTCATATATTGTTGAAATACGTGATTCGCAGTCATAGTTTTTACACCCAGACCACAAAAAACCAGAAACTTTGCATCCTCACACAAAGTACCTACCTGTTTTTATTTTATATTTATCTTAAAAATCGTTAAGGTATGCAGATCTGTTCACTATATATTTCTTATCTTATACATCCAATTATTCGGAGATTACGAACGGGATAAGATTATTTTTCAGCCCCATTCATGAAAGGTATGAAGTCTTCGGCACAGCCGAAGACAGTCCCGTTCTTACTTGTTTTATTTTAATTTAACCAATTACCAGTTGGGTTTGGAATTAACAGAATAATTGTAAGAATCTTTGGGAGTTGAGTCGGACTATAAATTTGTAATGCCAGCCTAAAAATAGTTAAGTTATGAAAAGCTGCATACTCAAAATTTTAATAAGGTTCTAAAGTAAAATTTCGAAATTTATTCAAAATGTTTTAGAAGTTGGTTTACAATTCATTCGCGTTCCTTTTAATTGTATTGAAATGTAATTTTAAATTTGCTTACTGAAAAAAAAGTATCGATGGTTAAACTGTGCTGTTACTTTAGTGCGTGTAGATACCTAAACATTATTACATATATGGGTATTTTAGATTTTATTTCATACAAATAAGAAAATTTTTTTATAATGCAAGAAAATCTAAAATGTTCTTCGGAGGAAAAATTGCCAAAAGCATACTCAGAAAAATTAGCTTCGAACTTTAAATGAAAATTTGTAAATTTTCTGAATATTTTCGAAAACCTGCGAGTTTAAAAATTTTATTTTTTTTTTTTTGAAAACGTTTTCAAAATCGGCCTACACCTTTTCTGTATACATTCAATCAATTGTTTAAACTAACAAAAGAAAAAAAACAAGGAATATATAAAATTGGATATTTATTACTGCTGAATTAGGGTGGGTCCCATTGTTCAGTAAAACCTGTGCTTCGAATAATATAGTATGCAAGCTGATGGCCACAGTTTTTTAAAGGTCTTTATTTTAGTATAATGGCTGCTGAAGCTGTAAAGGCTGAACAACCAGAGAGGTGATGTGTGAAGCATTTTCAGCATAAATGCAGCATTCCTTTTTTAAAATCTGAGAACTTTACCGCTTTTGCTAGCAGTTATTAGTTATGAACGTGAAAGAAAATGGTTATTTCTTATACATTTTTCTACCCCAGCTGCAGTACGCAGGGCTAAAATTTAACTGACATGATTTTCAAGTTTTACATATATATCACTATTTAAATATAGGGGTGCCGGTTTTGCTATCGAGAATTTGAAAAAAAAGCACAATACTTCCGAAGAAGTTTCCAATGCCATGTTTATATATTGGAATGGACTTTTAAATGCGTGAAAAAGACCCACCTTAATTTACTACATATGTATAGCTGCAAAAAAAAAAACAAAAAATAGCAGGAGAAAAAAAAACAAATTTACTTACACATTATATTTACGTGAATTATACAAAAAAACGGTTAATGAATTGTACAATGAAAGCTGTTGGAGTTTACCCAAACAAAATTTTGAAAAAATTTAAAAATCAGAATAGTTTTTAAAAGTAATTGCATTACTTAATTCAAATATACATTCTTATAAATTTTGCATAGTTTTACGCTTGTATGGAAGAAAGACCAAAATCAGCCTTCGAAAAAGAGCTGTTAAAAAAACCAATGCGAATTTTCAAAAGACTTCAGCTTTTCTTTATTTACTACAACTGAATAAGTTTGTAGTTCAAAATTATTGACTAAACATTCGTAAGTTTACATGAATACTTTTAAAAACTGCGAACTTTTTTTCGAAATTCGTTTTCGTTATTGAAGTTTATTTTTTTTTAGGTTATAAATAAACGAGTACATAATGAATACTAAATAAAATTTGTTATTAACATGGGAATGCTGATGTCCTTAATTATTTAGAAGGCACAAGGTAATGCAGGTAAGGGGCCACCGAAATACAGGTGCGTAGGTGGCCATGGATTTTGAGGGTGGGATAAGCACCGGGCGTCGCAACAACACCCGCGGCGCCCCCTATATATATTCCACTCTTTCTGTTTTCCACTTCCTTTTTATTTTACTTTTCAGCAATTTTTTTTTCTTTTGATTTTCAGCGTTAGTAACCGGCCATGTCCGGCTCGGTAATTTTTCTTTGCGTTAGGTTTCTTTTTTTGAATGTAAATTTTTGAATGTTTAACGGTCCGTCCGTGGCATCCGGTTCTGCCGGATGATGTTTTAGTTAGAATTTATAAGCGTTTTGAGTCGTCTCTGCGCTTTTTGACGGTTTTTTAAAAGGCATGATAGGAACTTTTTTTGTTATGGCGCAGGAACAGTAAGGTTGGCAAGGACCCCGCCCAGCCGACATGACTAGCCACTGTGCAACACCAGGTCATGCCGACTGCCTTCCTTGCTGCTCCCGTAGAAAATGCGAATCCATAACAAAGAAAAAAGCTTAAGTATTGCAACTAGCCAGAAGTATAAAACGCTGAAATGAATTCCAACGCGCAATTGTAGCTTTCTAAACATGTTGTTACATGTGTTAAAAACTAAACTTCATAATGACCATAGAAGCGTTCATGGACTTGCTATCCAGTGAATATGAATGGCTGCAACAATGCACAAGAGTCAAGTCTAAACCTTTTTGAAATAGACAACAATTCTCAGATTTTGCGCTAGGGATTTGCCGTCTTTCAGTGAGTTTTACAGCTCCGGCTCACGCTCAATTCTCACTGGAATGCTCTGGATCATTGAGAGATTTGAGAAGCAGATGTCGTGAAATTTTCGCACACGTGAAATGTGATAGGCAGATGTCGACGTGTTTTATGTTTTACAATATTTAAATTTTCAATATTGATTTTTCTATTTTCAAAAATTTTCATTATTTTCAATTTTTCCTCATGAAAATATAACATTTTCTTTTAAATAATTTTGTGTGTAATTTTAATATAAATAAAGCATCCTACAATATATACGATTAATACGAATAGTTTGAAATTACTATTAGGTAGCAAAAACGTAGAAGATAAACACAAAAAACTTACGTTTCAAACAAATTTCTTCTAATTCGATACAGCGTTGACAACAAATTTCTATTCGCTTCAAAATTAGACAGCCAACGAAAATTTCAACAGATTAGATGTCATAATACCAATTTCAAATTCGATGTTCGATAGCTAGCTAAGATCAAAGATCGAAAAATGCTCATAATAGGGGTCTGATATGCCAACCTTATAAAACCGCACTGTTTTTTTAGCGCACGCAAACAACCGGCGCATTGTAAATTTTACCAAGTAGCGCAACTAACAGCTGATCGGTGAAAATTCGCACATTCACACGAACAGTTCTCGACTCAGTTTCAAAACAAAACTTTAGATTATTTAACTCAAATTTTAAAGTGAGATAATCTTTACAAATTTATGTACATAGAATAAATAAGGCGTTTTTCTTGTTATTAAAACAGTAGTTTTATTTTTATTAAAGCTTTTATCAATTTTTTTTTTTTTATTTTGAAAAAACTCCGAACACCATTCATTCATTTTATGACATTCGACTGCCTAGTCCACTGCCTTCCACTCTCCCTACAAGAATACTGACTGTCATATGACTATCATGTGATTATCAGCAATGTCAACCTAACGATCAGCGCCTCATACAAACTTTCTATCACAAACTTAAGGGGACTTGCGCAAATGTGATGTAAACAACTGTGTACCTGTGAGTTTTTGTCTCCTTCTTATACACCAACATGGCCTACTGATTAAGTATATAGCCGTACTGCTCACTCTCATTCCTTTTCCTGCATCAGTGCTGACACTCGAACTATCAAAAAGTGTCATAAATGATAGTTTACTGTAGATATCAGGTTTGACTGTTATGCTATCATAAATGACCATTGTTAAATTCCGCCAAAAATGAAACAATGCTTTTTGCTTTTTATTTACTTTATTACATTACGTTTTTAATTTTGTACGTGATAAAAGCATACATGTTTGTTATTTGTTTAAAATAAATAGTTTTATAAGAATTCGAGTTCAGAATGTTTAAATTCAGAAAATAACAAAACAACAGAAGAGCGCTTTCCTCATGCGGAAAGACATTTAAAAATGAGTCACCACTAACCACTATTATTTTTCGCGTATCTATTTTTTGAGTGCGCCCATACATTCCGACAGCTTTTGGTATTTTTTAATATTATTTTTGATTTTTTTTCTTTTAGCATGGAGCTTTGAAATGCTCTCTTTTTCATTTTTTAAACTTATTTTGTATATGGTTTTCGTCGGTTGAAAATGGCGGAATTTAAAAAATAACAAAACAACCGTGATAATCATTTGATTGTCATATGACAGTCAGTAGTGACAACATGATTAAATCGGATAAACTGTTCTCGCATACATAAAATTCCGTTGAGAATTATGTATCTGTCTCACATGCATAATGGTGTCTGCTGTATGTTCTTTTGTTCTGTACCAGGTGTCCGAAGCTTCCCCAGTTTGAGTCCTTTTTCATGATATAGGCTGTCGTCGGGAACATGCGGACATGCGTGAGCGAACAAAGGAACATACATAAATTTGAGTATCAATGTTTACGTCATCGCGGGATCAGCATTGTCAATGACAAGTGTGAGTGTATTAGTAAAACTGTCAGCGTTTCTTGTAGGGCTATTCGCAACATAACCTCTGTTTAAGTTGCCAAACTATATAGTAAACCATGGTACAATTAAAATAAAAGGTGCAATGGCAATGTTGATCGAAATGGACACTAGAGGTCGCCACGGCCGCGTGAATGATGATCTCTAAGAGGAAAACACGCTGTTTCCCGGAAAAAAAGAAAGGAGAAAAACTGTTTCGATCCAGTTGATTAAGATATAAAAAAAAACAAAAAACCATATAAGGAAAAAATACGCAAAAACAAATTCTTTAAATCAAAAGTAAGAAAAGGTTAAATCTCAATTACAGCAAAATAGGCACACAAAAACGAAAGATAATAGAAATAAAACTTTTCTTGTTATCCGGAAAAAGCAGTAATAAAGCGAAAAACCAGTTTACTAAGCAAAAAGTTTAACATTAAATAATACAAATAGACAAAATAAAATTATTTTAATCTATAAACCGCGTGCAAACCCCAGCGATAGCGCTAGCAACCAAACGCGCTACCACCAGCTATAGCGCCCACGAAACTACCAGTCGTGCCCACCTTGCGTGCAAAAATAGTACACGGCCACTATAAACCGCGTGCAAACCCCAGCGAAAGCGCTGGCAACCAAACGCGCTACCACCAGCTATAGCGCCAAAGCTACCACCAGTCGTGCCCACCTTGAGTGCAAAAACCGTGCACGGCCACTATAAACCGCGCGCAAACACCAGCGATAGCGCTAGCCAACCAAACGCGCTACCCCCAGTTATAGCGCCAACGAAATCACCGGACGTACCACCACCATCAACTTTATTAACAACAATCAGCAGGGCCGCCTCAGATAGGCCTGCTGCAACATCCACCTGATTAACCACAATCAGCAGGACCGTCTCAGATAGGCCTGCTGCAACATCCACCTGATTAACCACAATCAGCAGGACCACCTCAGATAGGCCTGCTGCAACATCTACTTGGCTAACCACAATCAGCAGGGCCGCCTCAGATAGGCCTGCTGCAACGTCCACGTTATTAACAACAATCAGCAGGGCCACCTCGTATAGGCCTGCTGCAACATCCACTTGACTAACAACAACCAGCCGGGCCGCCTCAGATAGGCCTGCTGCAACGTCCACGTTATTAACAACAATCAGCAGGGCCGCCTCATATGGCCTGCTGCAACCTACACTTGTTTAACAACAACCAGGCCTGCTGATACAGCCACCAACTATGACAATAACTGCCTTTAAAATTGGGTTAGTTCGTTCTGTAATACAGAAACTACTTTTTATACCTTTCATGAAAATGAAATGGTATATTAATTTCGTCACGAAACCGAAAATTGTAAGTCCTTAAAGGAAAATAGATAGACCCACCATTAAGTATACCGAAATAATCAGGTTGAAGAGCTGAGTTGATTTAGCCATGTCCGTCTGTCCGTCTGTCCGTCTGTCTGTTTGTATGCAAACTAGTCCCTCAATTTTTGAGATATCTTGATAAAATTTGGTGAGCGGGTGTATTTGGGTGTCCGATTAGACATTTGTCGGAACCGACCGGATCGGACCACTATAGCATATATCCTCCATACAACCGATTTTTCAGAAAAAGAGGATTTTTGTAATATCTTACCCAATTTAACAGACTGAAGCTTCGAACTTCACCATATACTTTCGTATATTGCACGTATTGTTGCCTGAAAAAATTGATGAGATCGGTCGTATATATAGTATATATCACCCACAACCGATTGTTCAGATAAGGAACTTTTCGTAATTACTGCCCCATTTTAAGAGCTAGAGGCTTCAAATTTCAACGAATGCTTAGGTATATAGCATATATTGTTGTCTGAAAAAATCATAAAGATCGGTGGTATATATAGTATATATATGGTGGTATATATAGTATATATATATAGTATATATATATATATATATATTTTCGCAAATTTTGGCCCCATTTTAACAGCTAGAAGCTTCAAATTTCACCGAATACTTACGCATATAGCATATATTGTTGTCTGAAAAAATCATAGAGATCGGTTGTATATATAGTATATATCTCATACAACCGATTGTTCAGATAAGAAACTTTTCGCAATTTCTACCCCATTTTAACAGCTATAAGCTTCAAATTTCACCGATTGCTTACGTATATAGCATATATTGTTGTCTGAAAAAATCATAGAGATCGGTTGTATATATAGTATATATATCATACAACCGATTGTTCAGATAAGAAACTTTTCGCAATTTCTACCCCATTTTAACAGCTATAAGCTTCAAATTTCACCGATTGCTTACGTATATAGCATATATTGTTGTCTGAAAAAATCATAGAGATCGGTTGTATATATAGTATATATCTCATACAACCGATTGTTCAGATAAGAAACTTTTCGCAATTTCTACCCCATTTTAACAGCTAGAAGCTTCAACTTTCACCAAATGCTTAAGTATATAGCATATATTGTTGTCTGAAAAAATCATAGAGATCGGTTGTATATATAGTATATATCTCATACAACCGATTGTTCAGATAAGAAACTTTGCGCAATTTCTGCCCCGTTTTAACAGCTAGAATCTTCAAATTTCACAAAATGCTTACGTATATAGCATATATTGTTGTCTGAAAAAATCATAGAGATCGGTGGTATATATATTATATACTTCATATAAACTCTCATTTTTGCCCCTTTTTTACGGCTAGAAGCTTCAAAATTCATCAAATTTCATCAAATAGTTACGTTTACGTCATATATTTTTGAAATACGTGATTCGTAGTCATAGTTTTTACATGCAGACCACAAAAAACGTGAAGCTTTGCATCCTCACACAGATTACCTACCTATTTTTTATTTTATATTTATCTTAAAAATCGTTTAGATATGTTCAAATTTCACTAAATGCTTACGTGTATAGCATATATTGTTGTCTGAGAAAATCATAGATACCGGTGGTATATATAGTATATATCCCATACAACCGATTGTTCAGATAAGAAACTTTGCGCAATTTCTTCCCCATTTTAACAGCTAGAAGCTTCAACTTTCACCAAATGCTTACGTGTATAGCATATATTGTTGTCTGAAAAAATCATAGAGATCGGTTGTATATATAGTATATATCTCATACAACCGATTGTTCAGATAAGAAACTTTGCGCAATTTCTGCCCCTTTTTAACAGCTAGATGCTTCAAATTTCACCATATGCTTACGTATATAGCATATATTGTTGTCTGAAAAAATCATAGAGATCGGTGGTATATATATTATATACTTCATATAAACTGTCATTTTTGCCCCTTTTTTACGGCTAGAAGCTTCAAAATTCATCAAATTTCATCAAATAGTTACGTTTACGTCATATATTTTTGAAATACGTGATTCGTAGTCATAGTTTTTACATGCAGACCACAAAAAACGTGAAGCTTTGCATCCTCACACAGATTACCTACCTATTTTTTATTTTATATTTATCTTAAAAATCGTTTAGATATGTTCAAATTTCACTAAATGCTTACGTGTATAGCATATATTGTTGTCTGAGAAAATCATAGAGATCGGTGGTATATATAGTATATATCCCATACAACCGATTGTTCAGATAAGAAACCTTGCGCAATTTCTTCCCCATTTTAACGGCTAGAAGCTTCAAATTTCACCAAATGCTTACGTGTATAGCATATATTGTTGTCTGAAAAAATCATAGAGATCGGTGGTATATATATTATATACCCCATATAAACTCAATTTTTGCCCCCCTTTTTACGGCTAGAAGCTTCAAAATTCATCAAATTTCATCAAATAGTTACGTTTACGTCATATATTGTTGAAATACGTGATTCGCAGTCATAGTTTTTACACCCAGACCACAAAAAACCAGAAACTTTGCATCCTCACACAAAGTACCTACCTGTTTTTATTTTATATTTATCTTAAAAATCGTTAAGGTATGCAGATCTGTTCACTATATATTTCTTATCTTATACATCCAATTATTCGGAGATTACGAACGGGATAAGATTATTGTTCAGCCCCATTCATGAAAGGTATGAAGTCTTCGGCACAGCCGAAGACAGTCCCGTTCTTACTTGTTTTATTTTAATTTAACCAATTACCAGTTGGGTTTGGAATTAACAGAATAATTGTAAGAATCTTTGGGAGTTGAGTCGGACTATAAATTTGTAATGCCAGCCTAAAAATAGTTAAGTTATGAAAAGCTGCATACTCAAAATTTTAATAAGGTTCTAAAGTAAAATTTCGAAATTTATTCAAAATGTTTTAGAAGTTGGTTTACAATTCATTCGCGTTCCTTTTAATTGTATTGAAATGTAATTTTAAATTTGCTTACTGAAAAAAAAGTATCGATGGTTAAACTGTGCTGTTACTTTAGTGCGTGTAGATACCTAAACATTATTACATATATGGGTATTTTAGATTTTATTTCATACAAATAAGAAAATTTTTTTATAATGCAAGAAAATCTAAAATGTTCTTCGGAGGAAAAATTGCCAAAAGCATACTCAGAAAAATTAGCTTAGAACTTTAAATGAAAATTTGTAAATTTTCTGAATATTTTCGAAAACCTGCGAGTTTAAAAATTTTATTTTTTTTTTTTGAAAACGTTTTCAAAATCGTCCTACACCTTTTCTGTATACATTCAATCAATTGTTTAAACTAACAAAAGAAAAAAAACAAGGAATATATAAAATTGGATATTTATTACTGCTGAATTAGGGTGGGTCCCATTGTTCAGTAAAACCTGTGCTTCGAATAATATAGTATGCAAGCTGATGGCCACAGTTTTTTAAAGGTCTTTATTTTAGTATAATGGCTGCTGAAGCTGTAAAGGCTGAACAACCAGAGAGGTGATGTGTGAAGCGTTTTCAGCATAAATGCAGCATTCCTTTTTTAAAATCTGAGAACTTTACCGCTTTTGCTAGCAGTTATTAATTATGAACGTGAAAGAAAATGGTTATTTCTTATACATTTTTCTACCCCAGCTACAGTACGCAGGGCTTAAATTTAACTGACATGATTTTCAAGTTTTACATATATATCACTATTTAAATATAGGGGTGTCGGTTTTGCTATCGAGAATTTGAAAAAAAAGCACAATACTTCAGAAGAAGTTTCCAATGCCATGTTTATATATTGGAATGGACTTTTAAATGCGTGAAAAAGACCCACCTTAATTTACTACATATGTATAGCTGCAAAAAAAAAAAAAAAATAGCAGGAGAAAAAAAACAAATTTACTTACAAATTATATTTACGTAAATTATACAAAAAAACGGTTAATGAATTGTACAATGAAAGCTGTTGGAGTTTACCCGAACAAAATTTTGAAAAAATTTAAAAATCAGAATAGTTTTTAAAAGTAATTGCATTACTTAATTCAAATATACATTCTTATAAATTTTGCATAGTTTTACGCTTGTATGGAAGAAAGACCAAAATCAGCCTTCGAAAAAGAGCTGTTAAAAAAACCAATGCGAATTTTCAAAAGACTTCAGCTTTTCTTTATTTACTACAACTGAATAAGTTTGTAGTTCAAAATTATTGACTAAAGATTCGTAAGTTTACATGAATACTTTTAAAAACTGCGAAGTTTTTTTTCGAAATTCGTTTTCGTTATTGAAGTTTATTTTTTTTTAGGTTATAAATAAACGAGTACATAATGAATACTAAATAAAATTTGTTATTAACATGGGAATGCTGATGTCCTTAATTATTTAGAAGGCACAAGGTAATGCAGGTAAGGGGCCACCGAAATACAGGTGCGTAGGTGGCCATGGATTTTGAGGGTGGGATAAGCACCGGGCGTCGCAACAACACCCGCGGCGCCCCCTATATATATTCCACTCTTTCTGTTTTCCACTTCCTTTTTATTTTACTTTTCAGCAATTTTTTTTTCTTTTGATTTTCAGCGTTAGTAACCGGCCATGTCCGGCTCGGTAATTTTTTTTTGCGTTAGTTTCTTTTTTTGAATTTAAATTTTTGAATGTTTAACGGTCCGTCCGTGGCATCCGGTTCTGCCGGATGATGTTTTAGTTAGAATTTATAAGCGTTTTGAGTCGTCTCTGCGCTTTTTGACGGTTTTTTAAAAGGCATGATAGGAACTTTTTTTGTTATGGCGCAGGAACAGTAAGGTTGGCAAGGACCCCGCCCAGCCGACATGACTAGCCACTGTGCAACACCAGGTCATGCCGACTGCCTTCCTTGCTGCTCCCGTAGAAAATGCGAATCCATAACAAAGAAAAAAGCTTAAGTATTGCAACTAGCCAGAAGTATAAAACGCTGAAATGAATTCCAACGCGCAATTGTAGCTTTCTAAACATGTTGTTACATGTGTTAAAAACTAAACTTCATAATGACCATAGAAGCGTTCATGGACTTGCTATCCAGTGAATATGAATGGCTGCAACAATGCACAAGAGTCAAGTCTAAACCTTTTTGAAATAGACAACAATTCTCAGATTTTGCGCTAGGGATTTGCCGTCTTTCAGTGAGTTTTACAGCTCCGGCTCACACTCAATTCTCACTGGAATGCTCTGGATCATTGAGAGATTTGAGAAGCAGATGTCGTGAAATTTTCGCACACGTGAAATGTGATAGGCAGATGTCGACGTGTTTTATGTTTTACAATATTTAAATTTTCAATATTGATTTTACTATTTTCAAAAATTTTCATTATTTTCAATTTTTCCTCATGAAAATATAACATTTTCTTTTAAATAATTTTGTGTGTAATTTTAATATAAATAAAGCATCCTACAATATATACGATTAATACGAATAGTTTGAAATTACTATTAGGTAGCAAAAACGTAGAAGATAAACACAAAAAACTTACGTTTCAAACAAATTTCTTCTAATTCGATACAGCGTCGACAACAAATTACTATTCGCTTCAAAATTAGACAGCCAACGAAAATTTCAACAGATTAGATGTCATAATACCAATTTCAAATTCGATGTTCGATAGCTAGCTAAGATCAAAGATCGAAAAATGCTCATAATAGGGGTCTGATATGCCAACCTTATAAAACCGCACTGTTTTTTTAGCGCACGCAAACAACCGGCGCATTGTAAATTTTACCAAGTAGCGCAACTAACAGCTGATCGGTGAAAATTCGCACATTCACACGAACAGTTCTCGACTCAGTTTCAAAACAAAACTTTAGATTATTTAACTCAAATTTTAAAGTGAGATAATCTTTACAAATTTATGTACATAGAATATATAAGGCGTTTTTGTTGTTATTAAAACAGTAAATAAAAAAAAAAACAGTAGTTTTATTTTTATTAAAGCTTTTATCAATTTTTTTTTTTAATTTTGAAAAAACTCCGAACACCATTCCTTCATTTTATGACATTCGACTGCCTAGTCCACTGCCTTCCACTCTATTCGCAACATAACCTCTGTTTAAGTTGCCAAACTATATACAGACCAATTCTAAATATTCTCGCGGAATTTTGTTCTCGCGGATTTTTTTATTCCCGCGGAAAAATTCCTTCAATTCTGTTCTCCTAGGGAGAACAACAATTGGGGAATAGGAATTTCGAATTTTCGAAGTCAGCTGTTTTGTCAATTGAAATTTCGTTGCACATTTCTTATTTTGTTTAAAAAATTGAAAAGTTTAATTATTGTTGCAAATTTGTTGGAAATTAAGAAATAAAATATAAACATTGCACAGTATTTACTGCATTTCATGTGGTATTCACTGAAATGAGTAATGAATTGGTGCCACAGCAACATCAACAGCGGAACATAAGAAGAAGACGGCCGCATAACACAAATCTGCCGGAGTTGCCTGCTTTCATTCAGCAAAGCAATTTTCTGGCGGCCAAGTTGAGTTGAATTCGTCCTTCATCATATGCCAAAATCTATTTAAGCCTTATTAAAAAATCCTTGCGCAATTTCTGGATGGCTGCATCAAATTTGTATACCAAGAGCTCTACCGTTGCTTATGATATACTTTTCAACTTAAAATAAAGAATATTGTGGTTGTAGTTGTTGTTGTATTAGAAGTGAGAATATTGTGGTAGAATATAAATACATCTTTTAGCACAAATTTGTACAAATAAGTGTTCTTTCTTAAAATAACCAATTTCCTTTAACTATTTTGATGCATTCCCTTTAATTTAACAAGTGAAAAAACTCCTATGAAATGGCAGAGAAATCTCCCTCTCCCTCACATTCATAATCAGCCCAATTCTAAACCAAAATTCCGTGCGAGTTTTTTCCCTTCTCCCATTCCTCGTATTCTAAATAAAAATTCCTTGTGAGTTTTTTCACTTCTCCCTTTCGACCTATTCTGAACAATGTTCGAAAAAGCGGAAACCGGTTATGGGAGAAAAGTAGGTATTATGAATGTGAGGGAGAGGGAGATTTCTTTGCCATTTCATAGGAGTTTTTTCACTTGTTAAATTAAAGGGAATGCATCAAAATAGTTAAAGGAAATTGGTTCTTTTAAGAAAGAACACTTATTTGTACAAATTTGTGCTAAAATATGTATTTAAATTCTACCACAATATTCTCACTGTTAATACGACAACAACTACAACCACAATATTCTTTATTTTAAGTCGAAAAGTATATCATAAGCAACGGTAGAGCTCTTGGTATACATATTTGATGCAGCCATCCAGAAATTGCGCAAGGGTTTTTTAATAAGACTTAAATAGATTTTGGCATATGACGAAGGACGAATTCAACTCAACTTGGCCGCCAGAAAATTGCTTTGCTGAATGAAAGCAGGCAACTCCGGCAGATTTGTGTTATGTTCCGCTGTTGATGTTGCTGTGGCACCAATTCATTACTCATTTCAGTGAATACCACATGAATTGCAATAAATACTGTGCATTGTTTATATTTTATTTCTTAATTTCCAACAAATTTGCAACAATAATTAAACTTTTCAATTTTTTAAACAAAATAAGAAATGTGCAACGAAATTTCAATTGACAAAACAGCTGACTTCGAAAATTCGAAATTCCTACTCGCCAATTATTGTTCTCCCTAGGAGAACAGAATTGGAGGAATTTTTCCGGAATAAAAAAATCCGCGGGAACAAAATTCCGCGAGAATATTTAGAATTGGTCTGAATACCTACCTTTCTCCCATAACCGGTTTCCGCTTTTTCGAACATTGTTCAGAATAGGAGGAAAAGGAGAAGTGAAAAAACTTACAAGGAATTTTTATTTAGAATACGAGGAATGTGAGAAGGGAGAAAACTCGCACGGAATTTTCGTTTAGAATAGGGCTGATAGTAAACAATGAACCGGCGTTTTTTGCCCGAACCCAAATAAGCATGCGTTGCGACAGTATCATGGTTCAACTATATACAGGTTGACTCATCTGTAAAGCAACAAAATATGTCTGTTCAAATTGTCAAAATCTGTGTATTGGTGTTGGTGCGAATGGTATGGAATGGAAACATAAAACTTAGCAGTTTTTGTATGTGTAAGTAAAATGTTGCCATTGTGTTGGTTTCATTTTGAGTTTGCCATCTCCTTTTGACAATCCCTTCGACCATGCAATGACATAAATAAAATCAGCTGATGAGATGAGCCAACCTGTACATAATTGAACCATGGACAGTATAAAGCATTGTAAATTTTACCAAGTAGCGCAACTAACAGCTGATCGGTGCAAATTCGCACATTCACACGCACAGTTCTCGACTTAGTTTCAAAAAAAAATTATAGATTATTTAACTCAAATTTTAAAGTGAGATAATCCTTACGAATTTATGTATAAAGAATATAAAAAGCGTTGGTAATAGTCTAGTTGAGGGGTCGACTGCTAATACGCTACCAAAAATATCGAGAGAGGTGTCAAACGACGCGTATTAATCTCGAGAACAATAATCCGATGGCGGAAAAGAAAAATTTTATCTCTGTCCGGAGATATTTGCATTTGAAGTTGGCGATTTCCATGTGGTTGTTGTTGTGTTTGTACCCCCAAAAAAAATTGTGCATCACCGTGGCGGTAGCCACGGTTATACCACACACCCGGACTTGGCATGGCGTAGCCCAGGGTTATTTTTTATAATCGCGGCCGAAGGCCGCCAACGCAGAAAGGTGTTCTGCGCAAAAATACTATGGATCCGACCCCCGGTTTCGGAGGTACCCGCGGGTCTTTTTTCGGTTTTTCGTTAATATCTTTTGAACGCGTTAAAATTTTTATTTTCCGCCTTCGGATTATTAATACTGATGTCAAGACGCGTCGTTTGACACCTCTCTCGATATTTTTGGTAGCGTATTAGCAGTCGACCCCTCAACTAGACTATTACCAAAGCGTTTTTGTTGTTATTAAAACAATAGTTTTGTTTATATTAAAGCTTTTATCATATTTTTTTATAACTTTGAAAAAACTCCGAACACCATTCCTTCATTATATGACATTCGACTGCCTAGTCCACTGCCTTCCACTCTATTCGCAACATAACCTCTACTTAAGCTGCCAAACTATATAGTAAACAATGGTATAAAGAATGTGTGCAAACGTCAAATCTAAATGTCACGCAGAACAAATATTGGAAGCGTGCGTTTATATTAAGTTAGCATGTGAATTAGCGAATTGTCAAAGTCAGCTGTAAAAACAATAAACAGTTTGTGCAAAAAAATATTTTTAAATATTGTGCGATTTCATAAAACAAAACTATAAAAAATGGCTGAGCACGAGCCAATGTCATGGTATATCGGCACCGAGTTGGCAATGCCCCTCAAAGGTTTACGTAAACAAGTTATTTCATTAAACAATTTTAAACAATTGGATAAGCCACATTTGGTGTCTAAACTGACGATCAAAGTGGAGGAAGTACAAAATCTAAATGGACATCAAAGTCGTTACTTAGCCAGCGAATTCAATGGACAGGAACAAAAAGTTGTAATGGGAATGGCACTTACGCCTACTGATTGCTATGTAGAATTGCTTGCACGCCAAATGATCGTGGGGGAACAAGCCATTTGTTTTATTGCAACAAAAAAGGGGGAAATTAGATTTATACTTACTTTACTAAATATACATGACACAAAGGAAATTCATAAATTAAATGTAGCCGAAATTTATGCATTGGCCTTGCGCTTCAAAGAAAATGGTGTGGTCATGTTCAAACAATATCCACGCTTTGCGCACGAATATTTTGCACGCGCCGCAAAATGTTTGATCTCCTATAAACCGTTCAATACTTTATCAGCCAACACTGAGGGGGTATCTGGTGATGAAATGGAATCGCTTTTTACTCAAATACAAACAAATTTAGCTGCTTGCTTGTTGAATGAGGAACGCTATGAAGATGTTATATATGTTACCAAATTTGTTGAAGAGCAAATGGATGCATCAGAGAAGAGCATTTATAGGCGCGCTACAGCATTTTATCATTTGAAAGAATTTGAAAAGGCACGCAGATTAATTGAGCGTGTACCCAACTATCAAGAGAAAAAAGATTTTGCTAAATTACATCACCGTTTGGCGGATAGCTGGAAAACGAGTAATGAACAATATAAAAATCTAGTGCAACGCATGTTTAGTTAAAATAATTGTTATGTACTATACTGCAAGAAAATATTTAAGGACGGAATAGATTTCAACGCAGTAAGAAAACATTAGAGACATGTATTGTAAAGTTTATAAATATATTTGTGTACGCAGGGAAAGATAATAGTGCAGTTTACCGTACCCACCGAAATTTGGGCCAAAATTTTCGAGTGAGGTATCAAAAGACGCGTATTTACGTCTAGATCAAGAATCCGAAAGCGGAAGTTAACTTTTTTTACCCGTTCAAAAGATATTAACGAAAAACTGAAAAAAGACCCGCGAGACCCTCCGAAACCGGGGGTGGGATCCATAGTATTTTTGCGCAGAACACCTTTCTGCGTTGGCGGCCTTCGGCCGCGCTCATAAAAAACAACCCTGGCTACGCCATGCCAAGTCCGGGTGTGTGGTTTAACCGTGGCTACCGCCACGGTGATGCACAATTTGTTTGTGGGTACAAACACAATAACAACCACATGAAAATCGCCAACTTCAACTGCAAATATCTGCGGACAGAGTAACAATTTTTCTTTTCCGCCTTCGGATTATTGTTCTCGAGATTAATACGCGTCTTTTGATACCTCGCTCGAAAATCTTGGCCCAACTTTAGGGTGGGTACCGTAAACTGCACTACTACCCAGGAAAATTTATTTTTAATGTCTACGCAGAGTTAGGGATCGCCATACTTTTGCTGCTTTAAAATCCAGAACTGCAAAATGCTGCTGCAATAAAGCCGAATATAAATTTAAGTCCAATGTCGCTCAGATGATTTTTTCGTGGGATTCAAGGGGTTGATAAGCGCAATACAAAGCTTTATACCGTCAAAGCTTCCGCAACCCACCTACGCGAGGGGTATCCTGTTACAAATATGAATGTATCATGCACGTATTTAGCAAGCGAAGTTCTGGCGATTACATGTTCCTCAGGGAACTAGGGGGTGGGGAGGGCGGTATGGCCTAGAAGGTTTAATGTGGTCATATAAATCGTTTCCGAGATGGTCGGGCTATTACCTTAATGCGGCAGTTACTCACGAACGTACGTACCAAAAATGTGTCAGCTGACACGACCTATCTTATGAGTGCAATGTAAATGAAAACTCACCGACGTGCAACGCCCGTACGTATGTACGTAGCCCGGAACGTAAAAATCAAAACAATTTTGATTTTTTCCGTAAGAACGTGTCAGCTGATCGCTCTCTCACTAGACAGAGTTGCCTAGTAAACTTTTGTGCGCTAATTTTTGACCGTTTGCAATTTTATTCAAAAACACCTAATTAAAGTTTGAAAAATTGTGAAAATAATTCGAAATAATTATGTAAAAGTGCTGATTATAAATATGTAATCTATTTATACTTATTTAATATGTATTCCGGCCTTTTACAATATTAAAAATTAAATTGGAAAAAGTTGATGTTTCCATAAGCACACATGCAAAATGGTCAATGGCAACAGTGCTTATCTGTAAACAATACACACACAAATATGTTATGTACATGTACACAGACGCACACATTGATTCCTACGGGCTTGAGAGTTCGGTCAAACGTGCTTCGTACGACAAACGTCGGTACGTACGGCACACGTCGGTGGTTAACTGCCGCATCATGGTGCTTTTTGTTACCGGAACGTACCAGATATACATCAGTGAGCTGCAATTATTCATCTTTTAAGGTTATTATTGAACTAACCTAAAAATGAGTATTAGAGCCTCCTGCGATTTACAACGAGATTGACTGAATTTTGTGTGTGTTAGTGCAGTCGTGTGGCTTCTTGTCCCACGTATTTGTTGTCGGCTACACGCTGATGAAAATCAAAAAATTTTGATTTTTTCATTTGACGCTTGCTTATTTGATAGTCGCGGGGTGTGATTGACAAAACATCAGTTTTGTATTTAGTTTGTGTCACCATTCAAAATGAACGACCCTTCAAAAAACGAGAGTACTCCATAGTGTAAGGAATACTCCTTTAGGAGTATAGGTGTGTTCCAAAACTAATCTGCATTCATACAAAAAATGTGCTCCAATTAACATTGCGATGTCCTAGGAGAGGAGTAGGTGATCCCACGGTAATAGTCTAGTTGAGGGGTCGACTGCTAATACGCTACCAAAAATATCGAGTGAGGTGTCAAAATACGCTTATTAATCTCGAGAACAATAATCCGAAGGCGGAAAAGAAAAATTTTATTTGTGTCCGGAGATATTTGCAGTTGAAGTTGGCGATTTCCATGTGGTTGTTGTTGTGTTTGTACCCACCAAAAAAATTGTGCATCACCGTGGCGGTAGCCACGGTTAAACCACACACCCGGACGTGGCATGGCGTAGCCCAGGGTTATTTTTTATAAGCGCGGCCGAAGGCCGCCAACGCCAAAAGGTGTTCTGCGCAAAAATACTATGGATCCGACCCCCGGTTTCGGAGGTACCCGCGGGTCTTTTTTCGGTTTTTCGTTAATATGTTTTGAACGCGTTAATATTTTTATTTTCCGCCTTCGGATTATTAATACTGATGTCAAAACGCGTCGTTTGACACCTCTCGATATTTTTGGTAGCGTATTAGCAGTCGACCCCTCAACTAGACTATTACCGATCCCACTCTCGCTTTGTTTGTGAGTATTCCATAGAGTACATACGTGAGGTGCTTTCCAAAGTACTTTCACTGTAGTACTCCATGGAGCACCCACAGAGGATCATATGCCAAAGTACTAAAGAGGAATTGTGTCGGAAAGAATTATCGGAGTGAATTTAATTTAAAATCAAATTAAATGAAGAGGGGCAATACAACTTTTATATTTTATACTTTTTTTTTTTTTTTTTGGGTTTGGTTGAATGGCACGGACGCTAGTCATTAACGCCAGGTTGTATGTCGGATTGTTCTTTTTTCAGATTGTTGTATATGTAATTTTAGCTCCACTAATACACAATGGTAGTACCAAGGTAGCCAGAACCATGTGTAGCAGCTTACAATTTGGTATTAATTATTATAATTGTTCGTATTTTCAATTAGGGTTGGTTTTTACTTGGCACCACACCATGTTATATTCAATTTGATTTAATGGTTTACTCCAAGTACGATAAATTTTAAGTTTTTCAACTATTTTAATAATTTTTTGTCATTTCGATTCCCTCACTATCCGCCATTTTGTTCTCAACCGCATGAATAGCGTCCTTTTATAGCACGCGGTTGAAGCGGCAATTACCCACCGACGTTTGCCGTACGTACGGACGTTTGTCGTACGAAACACGTTTGGCCGAACCCTCAAGCCCGTAGGAATCAATGTGTGCGTCTGTGTACATGTACATAATATATTTGTGTGTGTATTGTTTACAGATAAGCACTGTTGCCATTGGCCATTTTGCATGCATGCTTATGGAAACATCAACTGTTTCCAATTTAATTTTTGATGTTGTAAAAGGCTGGAATTAATATTAAATAAATATAAACAGATTACATATTTATAATCTGCACTTTTACATAATTATTTCGAATTATTTTCACAATTATTCAAACTTTAATTAGGTGTTTTTGCATAAAACTGCAAACGATCAAAAATTAGCGCACAAAAGTTTACTAGGCAACTCTGTTGTTGTTGTTGGTGTTGTAGCGATTAGTTACTCCCCGAAGGCTTTGGGGAGTGTTATCGATGTGATGGTCCTTTGTCGGATACAGATCCGATACGCTCCGGTAACACAGCACCATTAAGGTGCTGGCCCGACCATCTCGGGAACGATTTATATGGCCACATTAAACCTTCAGGCCATCCCTCCCTCCCCACCCCCAAGTTCCATGAGGAGCTTGGGGTCGCCAGAGCCTCGTCTGTTAGTGAAACGGGATTCGCCACTCGAAGGTGAGGTTGACAATTGGGTTGGAGAAGCTATATATTGCGCTACACAACCCCTTGAATCCCAGGCAACTCTGTCTAGTGAGAGAGCGATCAGCTGACACGTTCTTACGGAAAAAATCAAAATTGTTTTGATTTCTACGTTCCGGGCTACGTACGTACGAGCGTTGCACGTCGGTGAGTTTTCGTTTACATTGCACACTCATAAGATAGGTCGTGTCAGCTGACACGTTTTTGGTACGCACGTTCGTGAGTAACTGCCGCATGAGTTGTGGGGAAACGAACTTGACGCGACGACGTTACAACACGAAGTGTATATTTTATACTACGAATATTCTTATGTTATTTAGCATTTGCGTGAATTAAGAAACTAATATTTCTCTATACTATAGTATGTATACATAAAACCAGTGCGCGGTTGCATTTTATCAGAGTTGCCATAGTAACATTTTATTATCAGTTATTTGTATGAAATATTTTACTTTTGGCAACTCTGTTCGATCGTCATCGTGTCGTGATTACGGTTGTTAAGAAACAAGCAATGATCGGCTGATGGTGGTCCGCAAACGCATTGCAAAGGAGTATTGTTAGAGTACATTGTGAATGATGACAAAGTGTGATCTCTTCTGCATAAACGTCAAAATTCCAAGTGATTGGTTCACCTGATTCGTATTTGACTATCGCTGTCTCATTCTGTATCTCTTTCTATCACCCGCTGAAGATAGGCGCCGCCATATTGAACAGCCTGTCTAAACGCTGAAAAGTAGCCATATTGAACAGCCTGTCAAAACGCTGAAAAGTAGCCATATTGAACAGCCTGTCAGGCAGTTGACAGATAAGAGATCACACTTTGTCATCATTCACAATGGTTAGAGTACTCCAACATGAAGAAAATGGAACACGTAATCCAACAATTTTTGCAGGGAAGTGCGCGGAAGAACATCAATTCGTATTAAAATTTATTGAAAATTATCAATGTTTACCAGCTTTATGGAATGTAAAGCTTTTATTATTCTTTAATAAAATTTTTATAAATTTTTTTATTATTTAATAAAACTGCTGTAGTTTCAAGTAAAAAAAATTATCATCCGATGACGACATATTCACGTCCGAACGCTACGGTTTCTCAATGCAAATGTTGTTTGATGGCTTTTTATTTGAGTCGCGGGGCAAGCGTCAAATACCCGACACGCACACATACAAAAATTCAGTCAATCTCGTTATAAATCGCAGGAGCCTCTAAAATGAATAACCGCTCATAAGCCACGAAGCAGTTCAGTACTTAATTGAGTTATTGAGCAAGAAAGCCAACTGTGTTCTACGAAAACACTAATTGGAATAAGTAAGACTAACAGTGTAATAAAATGAATAAAGTCATATCAGTCTTCTGAGGCTAGCAGCACAACGATGTACACGAAACTAATGCCCCTATTACGGTGTACAACTCAACTTAGTTGGGTTGTAATTAAAACAACTAACTCCTGTTTGGTATTACGAATTACAACTTATTTCAGTTGAAGTTGAATTGAGCTGGCAACTTCAGAAAGTGATGATTTGACAGATAAATGAACAGCTGATCAATTTGTGGCGGAAATTTTAGCATTTGCAAAATTGATTTTGTTATTACAAAATATTATATGATATGAACTCTATTTTATAATGACAAAAATGGTGGTGATTGACATGTCGCGAATACGGAAAACATTCGCGTGATCATTCCAATCCCTTGGAACTACCTAGCACCAAGTAAGAAATTGCTTAAGTGACAAATAATGAGCTTCAAATGAAGTTATTTTGCAGATTTGAATGGAAGCATTTTACTCCTTACTAAACAAAATTAAGGACCATTTCCACAAACGCTTTCGTGGGAAGGGTGCACCCCTTTTTCAAAATTATGCGCCACACTCAGATTTCTTGATGATGGCAACTATCAAAAATTTTGTGGAAATGATTTTGGTGTTGGACTGGTTTTAGATATTATTGAGGAGCATAATTGTGCGAAATGGATTAAAACCCAAATAGCAATAATTGTATTTTACTCTAAAACAGGATTCCCAGGAGTGTGATTAGTATCAATGGGACTCAAGTTCGCATAATTTCACCTATTTTGACTGCATCCGAACTTCGGCCAGCCTCGTCCAATCGAGTTAGGTCATATAAATATTGTGAAAGGTTTTCGAAATAATTAAATAAGTTACTAAATAAAGCTACAGTTTTTCGTTATTTTGGGTATTTTTAATCAACATAAAAAATCACTTTTTGTTGTCCTTTTTCATTTTTTTATTCTTGTGTTTTATACTCGCTGGCAGGGTCGGACGCTTTCTAGACTTACTTCTCTCCGCTTTGAACAATTCTGCAAAATAAAGTGAAATTTGAGTTTCAAATAGCGTAGGAATCCTTAATATATAACACTTACCTTCATCAGGTTCTTCGCCCACTTCCTCTTTATAGTATTTTGCATCATCTTCAGACGCGCTTTCCTCTTTTGCGTCATCACCAATTGCAGCAGCTTCCGTTTTTGCTTTCTTACGACTACCTGTTGTGCCCTCTTTTGCACGTATGTTGCGCGCACGATTATCTTCTTGTACCTTCTTACGATATTCTTTTAGTTTGCGTTTTTTCTCAATCATTTTACGCAGCTTTTCTTTTTCCTCTTCCGTTTTAACTATGTGATCGTGATACAATACTTCACCCGTCAGTAAACCTTCTTCGATTTTCATTAGCTGCATTGTAAGGCGTGGTCCTATTTCATGCAAACGCACCGCTGACTTATTATCTTCTAAGTTACCTTTACGTTTCAGAGTTTGTGGGAGTACAACTTGCGATTGCTCATCGTCTTCCATTTCTGATTCAGAAGCTCCACCTTCTCTAAAAAAAATATGAATAATTTCGCTGATGTCCATCAGTTCATATTAAGGTGACCAGACGTTCATTATTGAACCTAAAAGTACCTTAAGTAAGACTTAATAAAATTCTTATATATTGCGATGTCTTTTGCTGCTCCCACCTCCGTTGCACCCAAGCATAAACTGAAAACTGTTTCTCCAACTGCTAAGGTGGTTAAGCTTGATGAAAGTATCTCTCTTGAGAAGGTCTTTGCCAAGCTGACCGAACTTGAACTGAACAATTGCGGCCTTTAATTCAAAGCGTAGCGAATAAGTTGACAGAGGTGGAAAATAAGCTTTCTAAGCGAATGGAGGAAGAAATATCAGTGCTTAATGCTACGATTTCTGAATCGTCTGCTCGAATCTCTGTTTTGGAAGCCAATGCGATGAAATTTGAAGAGGACATGACATGCATGAAAAATATGTTAGCTGGTGTCATTGAACAGAGTGCTGCGCCGGATATCTCCGCTGATGCGGTTGCTTTCGGCATCCCGTATCTTGAAGGTGAAGACTTAAAACGTGTATTTAACCTGTTGTGTAAATCTATTGACTTCCATTCTCCTCAAATAAGAGATATTTTTCGCACAAAACCTTCAAATTCAAATCCAAATAGTGCTATTATTATTAAATTTCACTCGCCTCTCGACCGTAACCGGACCCTGCGAGCTTTTCGTGAGCATCGGAAAAGAAGAAAGTCGGCTATTCCCCTAAATCCTCTTGGTTGTGAGGGTTTTTTTTTCATATTTATGAAAGCCTCTCTAAAGACAATAGACTTCTGCTGCAAGAAGCTGTCAAATTGCGATGAAATGGGAAGCTGAAGTCAGAATTTACAATTAGAGGTGCAGTGTATGTTAGGAGTGACAGCGCTGCGAACAGCCCGCCAACTGCCATAAGCTGCGTAGACGACTTACATCAGTTTCGCTAGTTTAGTCTTAAGTATTTGTCCTAGTTGCAGTGAATTAATCTTTGTAAGTGTAGTTAAACTCAGTTATTGCACTTTCTCGATTTATTTACTTTCTTGTTTTCTTAAGGTTGCTTTTCACTTTTGCTGTCCTAATGTTGGTGGGTAATGATGCGAATAGCATTGGCGATAATAGTCTTGTACTTATGAATATTTTATGCAGTCGTCAAAAGGGTTTTAATGTCGTACACTTTAATGCGAGAAGCCTAAATATTGAGAAAATGGATAAGGTTAGGAGAACATTTGAGCAATCTTCGGTGGATGTTATATGTGTGTCGGAGACATGGCTTAGGCATGAGATAAAGGATGCGCACTTTGAGATAGATGGTATACGATGTATCGAAATGATCGAATGAATAAAAAGGGTGGTGGGGTAGCCATTTACTGCAAAAAATATCTAAAATCGAGCATGGTATCCCATGCATGGTATCCCATGCATGGAGTTACAACTGAGTACTTGTTGGTTCAGGTGTCCAGTCCCCTGTCTAAAGTCCTCTTGTCATGTGTGTACAATCCCAATAGATGTTTTAGTGTTAATGATTTCTTTAATACGTTGTCTGTAATAGCTGTTGATTATGATGAAATAATAGCATGTGGTGATTTTAATGTAAATATTGTCACGGATATTAGCATCACTAAGTTATCCCATCACTAACGCGATGCTAAGGCCATGTCAAGCAGTATTTACGTTAATAATCAAATCAAGTATACACATATATAAGGCAGCCCAGAGAGATGTCACACACAGATGCATTTACTTATACGCCTATGTGCGCGCGAGAGACTGTGAACTACAAACATTCACATCAATAATTCAATCTTTATGTATCTACATAAACGAATAAATAATTGCGTCTACACATATGTACCATGTACGAATACGAGCAGCGGAGAGTCAATGCGCAAACACATGCATATATCTGAGAAGTTTGAGAGCTACTGGACTAGTAGATTCTGGAAGCGCCTAAAAGTTGTATAAAATTGTGCAATTTTAGTTATAGCTGAGAAGTTTGAGAGCTCATGGGCAATGCTAGTACATTCTGGAAAAATGCTACCAAAGGGTATAAAAGGCAACAGATGAAGAGGCGCTGTAATTCAGTTTGAGTTGAACACTCAATCAGTTATTGATTAAGCACGCGATCTGGCGGCCAATAGTAGAGTTTAATTTGAGTTATCGATCAGTTCGGTTATTAAGCCAGCGAGTAGCAAAGTATAAGTGTTATTGTGAAGTACTTTAATAAAGGCCATTTTTCCATTCTTCAATATTGGAGTTATTTATTCAACAGTTTAGTGATTCGAACTTAGCAGAGGATTGCAAATAAGAGGATTTGCAGCAAATTCGTTACAATTGGTGTCAGAAGAGGAATTGTTGAATAAATTCCAGAGGACAACAAGGACATGGCAAAGTTCAGTGAATTGAAGATCCAGCAACTAAAGAAGGAGTTGGAGAGCCGTGGATTGAATACAAGCGGCGTTAAACTCGAACTTCAGGCACGGCTACGAGAGGCAATGGAAGCAGAAGGAATTGATGTGGACGACTATGTCTTTTATCCTGATTAGGACGAGACAACAGCAAAAATTGAAGAGAAAAATGAAACACCGCAGACAATGGCGAACACAGACCTGAACATGATGTTGGCTGCAATATCGGCACAAATGTCCGAAATGTCATCACAAATATCTACCAACATGTCGTCACAATTGGCATCCCAACTGGAATCGAAAAAGACAGAAATAACATCTCAAATGTCATCTCAGCTGGAATCGCAGTCGACACAGATAACATCAAAGATGGAAGAACAAGAGGAGCGCTTATCATTGCAGGTGGCACAAATGTCTACACAGTTAGAAGCACAGGAAGCAAGCGTAACATCAAAGCTGGAAGCGCAGGATGCAAAAATCGCTCAATTTCAGGCAGAAGTCGATGATTTGAAGGGTCGTATGGAGCAGTTACAATTAAATCGTCCAGCAGTTTCAGCGAGTAATCCAAAGGTAAAAACACCATCCTTTGACGGTTCTGTTCCTTTCCAGGTCTTTAAGCTACAGTTTGAGAAGACCGCAGCAGTGAACAACTGGAATATGGAAGATAAAGTTGCCGCACTCTTCGTGGCATTGAAAGGACCAGCTGCCGAAATCTTACAGACTATTCCAGAGTACGAACGGAACAGTTATGACGCATTGATGGCTGCTGTAGAACGGAGATACGGAAGCGAGCATAGGAAACAGATATTCCAAATTGAGTTGCAAAACCGCTACCAAAAAGCAAATGAGACATTGCAGGAGTTTGCTTCAGATATTGAAAGATTGGCTCATCTTGCAAATGCGGACGCACCCGTGGAATACTCTGAAAGGGTAAAAATCCAGAGCTTCATAAATGGCATACGAGATGTGGAAACGAAGCGGGCTGCATATGCGAATCCAAAACTAACGTTTGCTGAAACGGTATCGCATGCACTGACTCAGGAAACAGCCTCACTTTTGAGTAAGCCAGCGTACAAAGCTCATCGAGTGGAAGTGGAAAAGCCAGACTGGGTAGATGCAATTTTGGAAGCATTGAAGGGTACGCAGCAGAAGAATAATAATGCAGTCAAATGCTTTAAGTGTGGAAAGCCAGAGCATATTGCGCGTTATTGCAACACCAACCCTAACAGTTCCAACAATGTGGGTGGTCGTAAACGCAGAGCAGAAGGAGATGAGCAAATCTCCAAGACAAATCAATCGTTAAACTAAAGCGAGTCAGCAGCAAGGGGCGACAGCTGACTCCCTCAATTGAATGCCCCATAATCTCTATCTCACAAATTGGAAGAAGGTCGAGCAATCATGTGGATGGAAAAGAACGTTTACTGACTGTAGATACTGGTGCATCTCATTCCATCATTCGAGCGGATTTAGTCAACAAGAAGATAAGACCATTGCATGGAGCAATATTGCGTACAGCCACTGGAGAAGCCACCCAGGTAATTGGAGAAGTAGAATGTGAAGTAGCAATTGGGAACGTCACGGTACTACAAAATTTTATAGTGGCAGGTATTGTTGATGAAATCATAATTGGAGTGGACTTCTTAATCAACCAAGGCATCAAAATCGATATGCAAAGCAAGACGATGCGATATAAGAACATGGATGTGCCACTTAATTTCGGCTACGATAGAGGCTACAGTAGTAAACGAGTGCTGGTGGAAGAGAGTCAGCAAATACCACCAAAATCAGAACCAGTCATCTGGGCAAAGGTTGATGGAAATTGTGGGACAAACAAATTGTGGGTTGTCGAAGCAGCAAATAAATCAGCACTGAACATACTTGTAGGGAAAACCCTGGCTATGACAAAACAAGATGGACGTATTCCGGTAAGAGTACTAAATGAGTTCAAGTCACCATTCAATTTGACCAAAGGAGCTATTTTGGGAAGATGCCAAGAGGCCGAAGTAGTTATTAACTGTGAACAGCTCCAGGAACACGTTTCATCTAGTAATACTGATCTTTCAAATGATATCACGGCATGGACGCATGGGCTAGAGGAAGCCTATCAGAGTAAGGCAAAACAACTGCTCATAAAATACGCGAACATATTTGACCAGGATGGTTCCAAACCAGGCCGCACCAATGTTGTGAAACATCAAATTGACACTGGAGATGCGAGGCCGATCCGTCAAGCTCCACGTAGTGTTCCACTAGCGAAGTGGGAAGTTGTGAGTCAAATCATACAAGAAATGAGTGACAGCGGCGTCATCGAACCATCAGCTAGTCATGGAGCTCACCGGTAGTACTTGTAAAGAAGAAGGATGGAAAAATGAGGTTTTGCGTGGACTACCGGAAGTTGAATGACGTTACGAAAAAGGATAGCTACCCATTGCCAAGAATTGACGACACTCTGGACTCGCTCTCTGGTACGAAATGGTTTTCCACACTGGACTTGAAAAGCGGCTACTGGCAAGTGGAGGTAATGGAGGAAGACAAAGGGAAAACAGCCTTCAGCGTCGGAGATGGTCTTTGGCAATTTACAGTAATGTCCTTTGGACTATGTAATGCACCAGCTACTTTCGAGAGACTCATGGATCAGGTATTGAAAGGACTACATTGGAAAACATGCTTGGTGTACCTGGACGACATCATCGTATTGGGCAAGAATTTCGATGAACATCTTAAGAACTTGGAGGAAGTTTTCCAAAGAATAGCTGGCGCTGGTCTGAAGTTAAGTCCCAAAAAGTGTGCGCTGTTTAAAAAGGAAGTAAATTATTTGGGACACAAGGTAACGACAGAGGGCATCTGTACTGCGAACGAAATGATAGAGGCTGTAAAGGATTGGCCAAGACCACAGAACTACATGAATTAAGAAGTTTCCTTGGGCTGTGCACATATTACCTCCGATTTGTACAAAATTTTTCCAGCGTAGCCCATAGCCTCCATGAGCTTACAAGAATGGAAGAAGGAGCAAGAAGTGGCTTTCCAAACATTGAAGGAGCGTTTGTGCACTGCCCCAATGTTAGCATATCCGATTCCAGGAGCAACATTTATTCTAGATACAGATGCGAGTGGATATGCTATAGGAGGCGTTTTATCAGAACTGGTCGATGGACAGGAGAAGGTAGTTGCATATTACAGCTGTTCGATTGGAAAACCAGAGAGGAACTACTGCGTTACGCGGAGAGAGCTGTTGGCATTGGTAGAGTGCATTAAACATTTTCACAAATATCTCTACGGCCAGCGATTCCGTGTCAGGACAGATCACGCAGCGTTGAAATGGCTTCTGCAGTTCCGTAATCCGGAAGGACAATTGGCACGGTGGATCGAGCGACTACAAAGCTACGACTTTTCCATTGAGCATCGAAAAGGTAGTACCCATGGAAATGCTGATGCAATGTCATGAAGACCATGTAGTTTGGAATGCAAGCACTGTTCAAAAGCCGAGGCTAAAGAAGACGTTATAGATGTCCGGCTAATGAATATAACATGTACAGATGAATGGGACAAGGAACAGCTAAGAAAGTGTCAGCTAGAAGATACAGATCTGTCACATGTTATGCAAGGGCTCGAACGAAACGAAAGACCAAGCAGAGAGGAGATGTCAGCAGAGAGTCCCATTGCGAAGTCATATTGGGCACAGTGGAACAGTTTAGAATTGATATCCGGTTGTTTGCATCGAGTATGGGAGAGTGAGGATGGTCAACGCAAGAAGAAACTGATAGTTGTTCCCAGGAAGAGGATTCCTGACGTGCTCAGCGAGCTGCACAATGGTCCAAGTGGAGGTCATCTTGGAATCACGAAGACACTCGAGAAAATTAAGCAGAGATTCTATTGGGTTGGTTGCCGTCAGTCGGTCACTGAGTGGATTGCGAACTGCGAGGTTTGCAGCAGAGCGAAAGGGCCCAGAACACGAAGTCATGGCCAGATGAAGCAATATAACTCAGGTGCGCCATTTGAAAGGATCGCCATGGATGTCGCAGGTCCATTTCCTACTAGCAACCGCGGAAACAAATACGTACTGGTGGTTATGGATGATTTCAGTAAATGGCCAGAGGTATACCCAATCCCAAACCAAGAAGCAGAAACAGTAGCAGAAGTGGTTAAAAACGAATGGGTTGCAAGGTATGGTGTACCAATGGAGTTACATTCTGACCAAGGCAGGAATTTCGAATCAGCTGTGTTCCAGGAAATGTGTAAGTCATTGGGCATTCGAAAAACACGGACAACTGCATTGCATCCTCAATCCGATGGTATGGTAGAACGATTCAATAGAACATTGGAGGAGCACTTAAGGAAAGTAGTAGACAAGTACCATAAAGAATGGGATACCCGCATACCATAATTCTTGATGGCTTACCGATCAGCAGTGCATGAGACAACGGGCCAAACCCCCGCAAAAGTAATTTTTGGCAATAACCTTAGACTGCCAGCTGATTTGAAGTTTGAGATAGATGCCAATGCGGAGAGAAATGTCAGGAAATCCACTAGTGATTTGGAAGAAGAGCTAAGAGAAATACATGATCTGATAAGGCAACGAACAAAGATTATGAGTGACAAGATGAAAGCCAGATATGATAAAGCAATTAATTCAGAAGGTTTTCAGGAAGGAGATTTGGTGCTGTTATACAACCCACAACGTAAAAAAGGTTTGTCCCCGAAATTGCAGTGTAATTGGGAAGGCCCATACAAAGTTGTAAAACGGATCAACGATGTAGTGTACCGCATACAAACCATCGGTAAACCACGAACCAAAATGAAAGTGGTTCATTTGGAAAGGCTGGCAACGTTTAGATCGAGAGATTTGTCTGATCGGGACGATCAGACTTAGGTGGAGGGCAGTGTCATGGATATTAGCATCACTAAGTTATCCCATCACTAACGCGATGCTAAGGCCATGCCAGGCAGTATTTACGTTAATAATCAAATCAAGTATACACATATATAAGGCAGCCCAGAGAGATGTCACACACAGATGCATTTACTTATACGCCTATGTGCGCGCGAGAGACTGTGAACTACAAACATTCACATCAATAATTCAATCTTTATGTATCTACATAAACGAATAAATAATTGCGTCTACATATATGTACCATGTACGAATACGAGCAGCGGAGAGTCAATGCGCAAACACATGCATATATCTGAGAAGTTTGAGAGCTACTGGACTAGTAGATTCTGGAAGCGCCTAAAAGATGTATAAAATTGTGCAATTTTAGTTATAGCTGAGAAGTTTGAGAGCTCATGGACAATGCTAGTACATTCTGGAAAAATGCTACCAAAGGGTATAAAAGGCAACAGATGAAGAGGCGCTGTAATTCAGTTTGAGTTGAGCACTCAATCAGTTATTGATTAAGCACGCGATCTGGCGGCCAATAGTAGAGTTTAATTTTAGTTATCAATCAGTTTGGTTATTAAGCCAGCGAGTAGCAAAGTATAAGTGTTATTGTGAAGTACTTTAATAAAGGCCATTTTTCCATTCTTCAATATTGGAGTTATTTATTCAACAGTTTAGTGATTCGAACTTAGCAGAGGATTGCAAATAAGAGGATTTGCAGCAAATTCGTTACAATATGTTATCACGTGATATGTATAGCTCCCGTCTTTTAGATGACATGTCTAGTGTTGGTCTTTCTTTAGTAAATTCCTCTGTACCGACCAGATATGGGAATAATTGTTGTCCTAGTCTACTAGATTATTTTATTGTGTCTGATTTGTCTTCTGTCTTAAAGTTCGACCAAATTTGGTTTGTGTCTGACCATGATTTAATTTTTTGTTCCTTTGACATTACTTTTGACCATGGCAATTTAGTTTCGGTTCCTTCAAGTTTTCCTGACTATCGCTCGATCAATTTTAACAATTTGAGTACTGAGATGTCTAGGGTAGACTGGACTTCTTGCTGGAGCTTGCCATCGGTAAATGACAAGCTAAACTTTTTAAATAATTTATTGTTATATTTTTATAATGCTCATGTACCGATGCGCACAGTTCAGCGAAAATCTCGATCGTGCCCATGGTTCAACAAAACTGCTCGTGACATAATATGTAAACGTAACAAAGCCTATGCAGTATGGAAACGGAATCGCACTGATATAAACTGGCGTTCATATACGAATAAACGGAATGTAGCTACTGCCACTATAAAACATGAGAAGCAGGCATACTTTCGAAAAATGTTAAATTGTGAACTTCCTAATAATGTGTTGTGGCGTAACTTGAAAAGTCTTCTTGTACATGTTAAAGACAATCCTGATTGCTCGCTCGACCCTGAAGATCTGAATGCAGTATTCGTTAATTATGCTACCTCTTTCAATGTCCCAATCGCCCACCCGATACATTGTCCTGTGAATTTTTCCCAGAAATTTTAATTTTGTGCTGTGTCGGAGCATGATGTGGTTAGATGCATTTATAAGGTACGCTCAAATGCTATTGGTGAGGATGGTATTCCTGTAAAATTTATAAAAATTGTTCTTCCACAGATACTGCCAGCCCTGACCCACATTATCAACCACTGCATCACATCCTCGTGCTTTCCTGATGTCTGGAAGATCGCATCTGTCCTTCCTGTAGCTAAAAATAAGTCCGCCTGCCGCCTAAGTGATTTTCGTCCCATAAGCATCCTTCCTGCGTTGTCGAAGACCTTTGAGAGCTTGTTATCAGAACAGATCCATGCTTATATTGACAAGTTCAATCTACTTTCCCCATTCCAGTCTGGATTTAGAGCAAAGCATAGCTGTTCAACTGCAATAATCAAAATCTTGGATGATATTCGGGCGCCCTATGATAGTAACAAGATAACTATGTTGTGTCTGCTCGACTTTTCCAAAGCGTTTGATTCTGTCAACCACACGTTGTTGTGCATGAAGCTAAAGTCTTATTTTGGTTTTGGGGACTCTGCCTTAGGTCTCATGAGGAGTTACTTGGGTGGTAGAGCGCAACGAGTGAAGGTGGGATCGCAAGTCTCTAGTCTTAAGAGGTTATCAAATGGTGTCCCCCAAGGTTCTATACTTGGACCGTTATCAAATGGTGTCCCCAAGGTTCTATACTTGGACCGTTATTATTTAGCCTATTTATTAATTACATATTTACCACCTGCAGGTATGCTCAAATGCATGCTTATGCAGATGATATTCAACTTTATATGTCTGGAACACATGCGCAAGTTTCTGAACTTTGTGCCAAGTTTAATAGTGATTTGTCAGCTATTTCGTCTTGGGCGCTAAAAAATTATCTTTCCCTTAATAGTGATAAATCGTATGTGCTACCTATATCTAAAAGGCAAATTAACTCATCAAATCTACCAGCTTTATATATCAATTATAAGTGCCTTAAGTACGTGTCTAAAGTAAGGAATCTGGGGGTTGTTATTAACTCTAGTCTCTCTTGTGATGATCATATTAACGCTGTTATCAGTAAAGTTTACTACACTCTACGTAATCTACGAATGTCTGCCCCCTTCACCCCACTTGGAATTAGGAAGCGGCTTGCTATACAACTAATGCTACCAACTATCTGCTATTCGGATTGTATATACAGCAAATAAGATTGATGTCGCCTTTAATCATATCACGCGGTATGTCTTCGGGTTGGCTAGGTATGATCATTTATCAGCGTGGCGAACGAGTCTCTTGGGTTGTGAAATATCTCAGTATCTTAAGGCTAGGAACTGTATATTTTTGTGTCGTGTGATTGCTGATAAAATGCCTACTTATTTATTTAACAAGCTAACATTCTCCAGATCTGCTCGCATAAGTGACTTGATCGTGCCCAGCTACAATTATTTAAACTCTGCAAGACTTTTCTTTGTCAATGCTATCCGCATTTGGAACTCTATCCCCAACTCGGTTCGCAATAGCTTAAGTAGAAGCAACCTTAAGAATGTTATATTTTCTTTCTTTGGTAAAGTTTATACAAATTAGAATCTGAGTTTAGCTACTTATTAATCTAGTCAATCATTGTTGCAAAATGTCCTTGTCACAATTCTTGTGAAACTTATATATTATCACTTTTATTACTTTATGGAATAATATATACATTTTTAAGTTTTAAGTTTTAAAAAATTATACTCATTATTATGTAACCATTTTTGCACTATAAAAGATCATACAAGATCTTATTGTGCTAATACTGTCAGTAAATAAATGAAATGAAATGAAAAATGTTCAATTTTTACTCCAAGCATCTTTTTGGGGAAGAAATAAGCGAGGTGGAACGGCTTTATAGGTTCAATGTGGCTAAATGAAATTGCTCGTTTGTTCGAACTATCCTGCAAAGAACTGTAAGTAGTTGTTGCAGCTAAAAGGACACTCCCCGAAGGCCCTGGGAGTGCCATCGATGTTGATGGTATTTTGCCGGATGCAGATCCGGTACGTTCCGGTACAAAGCACGACCATTTTGGGAACGATTTGTTATGACATGCGACCTTCTAGGCCATCCCGGCATCCCAACCCCTAGATCCATGAGGAGATCGGGGTCGTTGTTGTTCTTGTTGTTGTAGCGATAAGGTTGCTCCCCGAAGGCTTTGGGGAGTGTTATCGATGTGATGTTCCTTTGCCGGATACAGATCCGGTACGCTCCGGGAACACAGCACCATTAAGGTGCTAGCCCGACCATCTCGGGAATGATTTATATGGCCACATTAAACCTTCAGGCCATCCCTCCCTCCCCACCCTCAAGTTCTATGATGAGCTTGGGGTTGCCAGAGCCTAGTTCTGTTAGTGACACAGGATTCGACGCAGATAGGTGAGGTTGACAATTGGATTTGGATAAGCTGTATATTGTGCCCGCAACCTGAAGGGTTGCGCTACACAGCTCCTTGAATCTGGTATTTTAGTCGCCTTTTACGACAGGCACCGCGGCTATATTCTGACCCACTAACCCGCTGGGAGACTCGGGGTCACCAGAGCCTCGGCTGTTAATGAAACAGGTTCGCTACGGATAGGTGAGGTTGACAATTGGGTTGGAGAAGTTATATATTGCACTGGCTCCTCCTTGAGAGGGTTGCGCTACACAACCCCTTGAATCTATTTGGTATTTTAGTCGCCTCTTACGACAGGCATACCTAACGCGGGTATTTTCTATCCCTCTAAACCGCTGGGGTACGGACTGTAAGTCGACAACAACAATATTAACTTACTGCATTATGAAATCGGCTATATCTTCACACTTGGATAAATTGGGAATTTTGCCCATGACAAGCTTCTTAACGCCACGCGTCAAACCCACTGGTACGACTTGCACAGAGTAATGTCTCATTTCGATTAAATTTGTATCTGGCGTATAGGAGAATAAAAGACACCGTCTAATTGTTGCAATATTTACCTAATTAATTTTGAAAATTTAAGGATGGAAAAATTTTAAATAACTCATTTAGTGCTTACTTGAGCTAAATTAATAGCCGGAAACATATTTTGAAATGTACTAGCCATAAGTTTTAAATGTTTACCATCACCAGTAAAATTATTCATGATAACAAGCGGTGAATGTTTGAACATATCTTCGTCCACGAACTGCCGTTTACTGGTAGATAAGACATCGCGGGATAACGTAAATTGATGTACCTTGAAAGAAAGAGATAGTTTTCATAAATTTTACAATTGCATCTTAATGGATTTAAAATGTGCGACGAGCTATAGGGACTACCAAATCAATTATGCCCACTATACGTCTATTTATTTATTAGTCTACACATTATTCAAACTCAATAAATATTTTGAAATTCGATCTACACGTGCCTTTATGAAGTGGTTGAAAATGTCTAGATGGTCTAAAGTATGGGAGGGCAAACTAAGCACATTTGCTCTGTCCTGGGCCCGGATTACGTGTTACGATCCGTGATCGAAACTCATTTTTTAAATCACAACAGCTCCTGATAGGTGGATCGGATTAATGGCATATTTAAACTAGCGACAAATAGTACTCATTAGATCCATTCTTTATTATAATTTAAAAAAAAAGTTTGACAGTTGCATAGTTATTGCTTGAGTGAAAATGGTGTTCAGTCACTGATCGTAACACGTAATACGGGCTCTGATAACGTACGATTCTGCGTGCTTGGTGTGCCAGGTAATGGAGGTACGGTCATTGGTGCACACGGTAAGTGAAAATTTAAGTACTTATTTTTGTAAACAGAAACAATACGCGAAATGGTACTACCAAAGCCAAAACCTGTTTATTTTATTTTCGTGAAAATACTGTAGTATTGGAATCTTGCATTTTAGTCAAATCAAAGAACCACACTTGAGTACAAGTTGGGAAACTATATTTTTTTAAATTTAAGTAACAGCATCTTTTGCTTAATAAAAAATTCCCTTTTTTGCTGAGAACACTGTGATTCTCAAGTTGAGCCATTGCTTCGAAACAACTCTAGAGATTTTAGAGGTATGCTTGTTATCAACATGCGCTCTAATGCTTGTTGGGTTTATTCGACTCCATTGCGAGCAAACGCAAATAACTGACAGGTTAAATAGAGTTTAACCCTGCCGAATCAGGCGCTTAAGCTCAGCATAAACTTCGGTTAAAATAGACTGAAAAACTGCAGAATAAGTTTAAGTCTAATTTAACTGACAAACTGAATTGAACTACTGAAAAACTCGGCCTCACCAAAGATATAAAGAGAGTTTTAGAAATATGTGGAACATCGAATTCTTTAGACCATCGTTTGACAAACGCCAAAGTTCCTTTGACTCTGTTCAAGCAACCTTCTTTGTGCAATTTAAAGTCAAGTTTAGGGTCCATCGTAACGCCAAGGTCTACGAAGCTACTGACTTGGTTAATTGTATAATCATCAATCATATACTCGTGGGAATGTTTGTTGTTGTTGTATTAACGATAAAGACACTCTCCGAAGGCTTCAGGGAGGTTATCGATGTTGATTGTCCTTTGCCGGATATAGATCCGGTACGTTCCGGTAAAAAAAGCACCGTTAAGGTACTAGCCCGACCATCGCGGGAACGATTTATATGACCACATTAACCTTCTAGGTCAATACCGCCCTCCCCACCCCATAATTCCATGTGGAACTTGGGGTCGCCAGAGCCGCGGCTGTCAATGAAACAGAATTCGCCACGGTTGGTGAGGTTGGCAATTGGGTTGGAGAAGCTATATACTGCGCTGGCAACCCCTTGAGACGGTTGCGCTACACAACCCCTTGAATCATTTTGGTATTTTAGTCGCCTCTTAGGACAGGCATACCTACCACGGGTATATTCTAAGCCCCCTAACCCGCTGGCGTCGTGGGATTGGTGTGAAGCACATGAACTTGCACTTCGGCAGGTTTAGTAACTTTACATTCACGCTACACCATTCAACTAGGCTACTCAGATCCGTTTGTAGTTTTGATCTATGCATTGGTCAGAGGATAGGCATAACAAGTTTGACATCATCAGCGTACATTAGCGGCTGGCAGTACTTCTAAAAGCTTTACTAAAATCAGTATAACTAACATATATTTCGCTGTTAACCTTAAGTCCGTTCAGCACACGAGTTGTCAAGCAAGTTAATCACGGTAGATTTACCCATCCAAACACCATCTTTAGACAAACCAATGGTTGAGGATACCCTATGAGCTAGTTGCTTTGTGATGATGTTGTTGTTGTTGTTGTTGTAGCAATGCTCGCCCCACCTAATAGCCGCGACCGATCACAAATTGTCATCAATATCCTCTAACGGGAGTCCAAGGAAACTTGCCGTTTCAGCAGGGGTGGACCATAAGGAGTGACGATCGATTCAAAGAGTTTGGGAATAGCACTAAGCTTTGCTATTCCTTGATAATTTAAAACACAGGATCTGTCCCCTTTTTTGTGAAGTGGTATTATAAAGGAATCTTTCCACTTTCTGGGAAACATCCCTTTCTTTAGGGATGAGTTAAAAAGACATATAAGAGGTTTACACAGGAATTCAGTACAAACTTTTAGCACAAAAGAGATGGAACTTCATCAGGGCCGCTAGAATAGGACATTTTTACGTTTTAGATGTCTTAGTACCTCCTTCGGATTAATATACAGAACAAATGCTGAATTAAGCGAGGACAGTTTAGGACAGCGCAAGGTCAATATCATTAGTTAAGCATCGAGGAAAGGGCGCTGGACCGGAATATACTCAAATGTTACGAACGGAAGCAAGGCGAACTAAAAAACCACTTCACGCAGATATTGAGTGGCAGGGCAGTTTCAAGGAGTATACTCATAAGTGTAGGATAGAGGGAATCCTTTCTGTCCACACTGTACCATCGACGCAGAACACTTAATGCTTCATCGCCCCCTTTTCACGGCGAAGGACTCCGTACACAGAGTTTTTGGAGAGGTTTCCAATAGGAATTTAGTTCCCATAATGTGAGAAGCAACGGCGACTAATGCTGCTAGAAGGGTTGTGTTCTAACCCAGGACAACCCGAACGATGCAAACATCTTGTACACGAAACAGACTGCCAAGTGTATGACGACCTGGGGTAGATCCAAAACCTTCCGGGAGTGTTCCTTTTGCTGCCAAGCCAGAAAAACTAGTACAGCACTTAATAAGGTGACCTTAATAATAATACATACCTTGAACGTTAAAGTTGGCCCGCGCGGCATGCGTACGATTTTAAATGATAACTGCGATATAGCTTTATTGAAAATGCCCATATGGGAGACATGAAAGTAACTGCTCATTGCTACAAAATCCTTAATTCGGTTGGTTTTCTTTTCCTTTAATTGTGCCGCAGTAAATGGTTCCATGATCCTTCGAAAATCCAGTGTTAAATCAGTTATATACGGGCAGGTGAGACCTCGATGTATTATGAAGGAATGCGGTGCCTCCACCAGCTCATGTGCTTCCTTCTCTTTAAATGCTGCTGTTCGCTTTTTTGGATGTGCTTTTTTTGCTTTTCCCATTATTGCTACGAAGGGCGTTACTTGAATTGGGGAAAATTGCACTTTCTTTATTGCGTTAATGGCTTATACGCGAGTATTTAAGGAAAATGTGCTGTAAATAATAGCATGCGGTCAGTGTTATTACTTCTTCTTCTTCAAATTCAAAATAGTTAAAAATTCACAGTAAATGTTACTGCACGGCTGCCACATCCCAAAATGTTTTGGAAGCAAAAAAAAAAATGAGAAAGGGCCACGTCTCTGAAAACGGGGCTACCCTGCCCCTACTAGACGGCAATAAGTCATTTGAGACATCAATTGACATATATGGTCATATGGAGTATACTCAGTCCAAAGTAACTCTTATTGATAAGAGTTATGGTAATAGTCTAGTTGAGGCGTCGACTGCTAATACGCTACCAAAAATATCGAGAGAGGTGTCAAACGACGCGTCTTGACATCAGTATTAATAACCCGAAGGCGGAAAATAAAAATATTAACTCGTTCAAAAGATATTAACGAAAAACCGAAAAAAGGCCCGCGGGTACCTCCGAAACCGGGGATGGGATCCATAGTATTTTTGCGCAGAACACCTTTCTGAGTTGGCAGCCTTTGGCCGCGCTTATAAAACATAACCCTGGGTGTGTGGTAACCAAGTCCGGGTGTGTGGTATAACCGTGGCTACCGCCACGGTGATGCACAATTTTTTTTGTGGGTACCAACACAACAACAACCACATGAAAATCGCCAACTTCAACTGCAAATATCTCCGGACATAGATAAAAATTTTCTTTTCCGCCATCGGATTATTGTTCTCGAGATTACTACGCGTCTTTTGACACCTCTCTCAATATTTTTGGTAGCGTATTAGCAGTCGACCCCTCAACTAGACTATTACCAGAGTTATTCTGTTAGATTTACGCCCCGATTCTCAGCATTACCGGTAAAATAGTACCTAGAACATTATGTAACCGAATATCGTTACCAGTTCTTTTATCCGCGATTCTGGCCAAAGTGGTAACGCTGTCATCACCGAAAAACTCACCAGTGTCTGTGGAGAAATTTAAAAGGAAGTTTTCTTCGCTTTCACGGTTGCCACTTAGGACCATTTGGACCAAAAATGGTCCCTTCAACCCCGTTTGGTCCGCTGGTCCCTTCAATTTTAGACCTTTTAGGCAGTAGCCACGATTGGTACTTTTCTTTCTTTTCACTCAGGTAAAAATTCACAATATTGCCCAAAAATTCGCCACACTTTCGTTAGCCCCCATATAATTTTGAATTTACTACAATGGAACTCTCACCATAAAAAATTGCTCAGTCAATAAAATGTACCAGAACAATAACATTTCACCTAATATATAATTTATGCCAGGCATTAAAAAGAAAAGTGTTGGCAAACACATTGTCGTTAATTGTTGATGAAATAACCGACTAATCAAAAAAACTCTTTTTTTATAATAATATTAATGACGGCTAGATATTTAGATCGGTTATACAACACCCCTACAAGACAGGTACCCGTTGCCTAATCGATTACTTAATCGTCACCAATAAATTGTTCACCAATTATATTCTTAATGACTTTTACATTGCTGTCATGAAAAAGGTAACGCATGCGCTCTCTCAAAATCAGGGATGCACCTTAACGTTAAGCTAATCGTTTATCAAAAAATTTCCACAGTTTCCGTTGAAACACTTCGAAATATTATCGATAAAGAAATTATCAAGATAAATTGTATCTCGTTTTTAACCGAAACGAAAAGCTTTCGTTAGCGTTAAAAACGTTAACAGAAACGTGATACTTTATGTTTGAATTGTGCTGGCAATGCTATAGCCATGGTAAAGCCGTAAGGTGGTAACAGCGAGCGGACATACACACACAAACTCCATGTAATTTGTATGTGTAATTCGTTGTGGTAATGTCAAAAATACTCTGATAAATGTTCGTACTGTCAAAATTCATGAGAAAAGTTGCAACCAGCTTGGCTAATGCTTTCACCTTTAATGACTCCGCCACCAATCAGTTTTGCCAGCATAGTTTGAAATTAATAAGCAACATAAACGATTTGATTTCGTTTTGATATGGCAGAAAACGAAACAAAATCATTTCGTTAATTTGACGTTCTTAACGTTAATAAACGAAACGAAATGACTTTGTTTCGTTTATTAACGTTAATTATCGTAACGAAATGATATCGGTTCGTTGGTTAAGCATGCCTGCTCAAAATAGTGTACGTGTGACTCGCTTTCTCGCTCTTACCTATTGTGTTTTCGACATTCCTTCTCGCTCGATGTTATTTATATTTTTAAGTTACTTCATCAGTTATGTTTTCGTTATCGCTAACCAAAACATATGCAACAACAACACGGGTAACTGGCCTATCGGTTACCCGTACCGGTTACCTTCTGTCAAATCGCTTTTTCCATGAATGAAACGCGTCCTTTATGTTCAGATAGTATTTAATTATAAATAATTCATATATACAATGTTTTTTACAATTTAAATTATTCCCTTATTACTCTAGTGAACTTTACATATGTGTATATTGATATGTACAAGCTAACTAAGTATAATAACGTCTATTAATAGCTGTGCCCTCTCTGAAACTTTCGAAGTTCAGTGATGATGCCCAATTTTTCCTGCGCTGGTGGTGTTGTTCAACATCAGTTTGCAGAGCCATATGAGTTTTGTAGGGATAATACCGGAAGCCCCAATTCGTGCTATCAAACTCGATTTACAGGTGATATTGATCCTTTGGTCTTGACCCTTTCCCATAGTATGATTGTTAGCGCCTTATCTGTGGTACTAAAAAGGCGGGGGGATAGTTGTCGCAGTTTTCTTATAATTTGAGCAAATTTATGTTCTTCCTTCAGCTACAGCTGGAATATTTGGAATATTGCTATGCGCACATCGTCAAAATCAAATTACCTAGAATGAGAAAGAAACTAATATCAGTAAGGAGAGATTAAAGTTTTTAATATATTTAATCCGAGAAGTGTTCTATAAATATGGCTCCACAATTAGCTCTTTTCTGAGAGGCCAAAGGCACAAGGGACTCAAGGAGATTTCAGATAACTAGAATCAGGGGTACCCGAAGATACTTCGCTATTGCATTCATAGAGAACACAACATTATAACAAGGTATAATTGATTGATGTTACGAAGCAAATTAGACGTGCTACAAAAACAAACAAATGCAGATGACTGTTTAATTCAACAACACCAACAACAACAACAACAACAACAACAACAACAACTGTTTAATTTATTATCCGTAGTTCTTGTATGGACGTGCAGTATGAAAAGTGCAAAGTACTGCTAAAACTGATTTCCCCGAGTAACCCGGGAACGAATTGATTTGACTACGCCTATCCTTCTTTAGCAGCAGGGTCTAGAACCAGTTCCCTGTTGGACAGGAAAATAAACGTTTGGTTATCTCCAAGTTGATCATATGCTATTACAGAATATACTCGTTTGCTGCATCCGACCAGTACATCCAACTTTCTCAGATTTTCTGGGCTCAGCAAGGGTATCCTCCTGAATGGTGCATTTGTTGCACGCTGCTGCCTGGCCTCACCCAACAACACAAGACACGACGGAACATTCCTTGGGACACCCAAGGTCACTAACGCTTCTCATGGCCCAGCGGGTTAGGGAACTTAGAGTATACCCGCGGTAGGCATGCCTGCGTAAGAGGCGATTAAAATACCAAATTGGTTCAGGGGGTTGTGTAGCGCAACCCGTTCAATGAGTTGCCAGCGCAATATATAGCTTCTCCAACCCAATTGTGAACCTCACCTACCCGTGGCGAATCCTGTTTCTTTAACAGCCGAGGCTCTGGCGACCCCATGTTCCTTATGGATCTACATTTGAAGGCGCTTAGTTAGCTGACATCGCTTACTTAAACGGTTGATTCTATAGTAAAAACTAAAACAAAATATAGGTTAGGTTGAACTGGCGGGTTCATGACGACCTCACATAGACTGAATGAGTCCGTAGTGTTACCAGAAGTTTGTTTTAACGACCAAGCTAAAAACCCTATCAACAACCAGGACATGTTATAAAATAACTCCGTCCTCTTGACAAATACCAGAAGCTTCCTAGAACTAAAGCCACTTGCTGCTTCTAGATCTGACAGCTGTCAGCTGGAGTCTTAGCCTGGCAAGCGCAGGGCACGGGCACAGAACGTAATCGATCGTTTCCTCCTCCAACCCGCACTTCCTACATCTGCTATCACTGACCAAGCCTAATTTAAAGGCATGTGACGCCAGAAAGCAGTGAGCAGTATTTTAATTAATCTCTTAAAACAACGTGATCGGTGGCTACATCGCCATGTAGATAGTGTGGTGTTCCACCTTGTATAAACGTAGGTACTGTATGTGCCCAGCCGTGCAAATGGACATAAGCAGTAACATTATTCACATAAACATAGCTTGATATTTGTGCAGGCATCAATATAGCATACATTGGTCCAGTTCGGTGTGCACCAGCCACTGGTACAAACACTTTTGAATGCATAGCTTTCATATAGATTGGATGTCCAGAAGTGTTCCGGTTGTGCCAAAATGTAATGGGCTGCTCAGTCTCTTGGTACGGCTGTATAGGTATGGGCGGGTGCAATGTATTACTAGTTTGCTCAAGATCGTATGGTACATAGATGGCTCGAAGACACCAGAGGGGATTGGAGCCAGAGTTTTCGGACCCAGAGCCAAAATATCAGTAACTCTAAAAGCACATCCGAGCATTTTCAAGCGGAAGTATTCGCCATAAGTTAGTGCGCTAAGCTGAACCTTCAGCGCTGATACCCCAATGAAACAATTGCCATACTCAGTCAGGCAGTCAGGCCCCACTAAAGGCATTTGCGGCATTCGAAATAAAGTCAGCACTGGTCCTTCAGTGAGTAGAAAAGCTAAATCAATTAGGAGCACACAACGTAGTACTGTTGCCCTGGGTCCTAGGCCACAGGGGAGTAGAAGGTAATGAGCAGGCGGACTCAGTGTTTAATTTATTGCGTCCCTCCCACAAATTGTCATTCTCCCAGCAGATCCTTACAGCGGGTCTGCGCCATACTCTCCTCTTCCGGGAAGGTATCGACCCCAATCCGGGTCCTTCTCCTGACCCCGGTCCTGAGAAATGAGTTTGCTGCGTTTGCCGGAAAAGAATCTTTTTAGGACGGTCATATATATAAGGGCCTGAAATATTTCAATGAACTTCTGAATCACATAAAAAGCAGTAATAACTTCAATACTTTTAAAAAAAGGTTATTGGAGCATTGTTAAACCCTTCCAATAAGATAAAGTTTTTCTCCTCTTATTTTTTACATGATATATCCGATACTGGAGCGCGAAAAGGGAATCACTCGCATTCCGACAGCATTAATATAACAATAAAATTATATAATGTGTAACAAAAATAACGAAAATAAGGCCAAACAAAAGTTGGAGCAGGGGGGATTGGAAACACGTCCTTTTCAACCTCCCATTATATGTTGAGCTGTGCTAATCGGAATCTTCATGCATTCCGACAGCGTCTTTACTAAACAAAGTTGAGGGGTGATTGGATACACGTTATTTTCAATTTCCAACATCCAAAGACATGTTTAGCTGTGTTGATCGGAGACTAATACATTCCGACTGCTTAAAATACACATATAATTGAAAAATATAAGTTCCAAATTTTGTTGCCTTAAGCTGGGAGCAATGGAGGATTGGAAACGCGTCCTTTCCATCCTTCCTTAAATGAGTGGCTCCCAGACTCGTCCCTTTGTCACGCTAGTAAATATGCTGATCGGAATCACATGGCATTCCAACAGCATATTCAATAGAAATAAGTGATTATAACAATGAATTGTAATTAGTTGTTTAAGTTTTAGGCCTAAACAGCCGTAATAATAAATAAATTAAATTAAAAAAATAAATACTCTAGTCAGTGTTTCACGTGCAAGGGATGGTTGCATCGGACAGGTTGCTCTGGGCTAGATCCCAAAATCCAGCGTCCTCGTAACTTTTATAAATCTTTTGTGGCTCTTGTTGTTCACGGCCTCATTACGTTATGAGGAAATACGGCACCTGAGAACACAGCCGTATGAAGCTTAAAAACACAAGCATGTCTTCAGTGAACTCCACAAACAGGCGTCGGACCTCTATGCCGGTGATTCCTGTACTCAAAGAACAAAACTAGCAGAGGAGGAACGCACTCTCCCTAGGGAAACGAGAGTAGTCACTCTAGCTCAACTTCGAGCTGGATAACGTAACAGGTTAAACTCTTACCTATCCAGAATCAACCCCGACATACAAAACATTGTCCTACTTGTGATGTGTCCCCACATGACACCAACCATCTCTTTAACTGTATTGTGGAACCAACCCCTCTAACACTCCTCTCATGGTCTTTTCCCACTAATGATTTAGAGAATGTAGTGTTCGACAATTCCGTTATAGAATACGTAGATACGGCGAAAAACTTCGGTGTAATTTTTAACAAAACATTGACATGGAAAGACCATATTTTTAGAAAGGTTGGGAAAGTGTATGGAATGCTTCGTACACTATGGTTAACACAGTATTTCACGCCTTTGCACATAAGACTACTTCTGGCTAAAGCGTACTTAATACCTACGCTACTCCATGGTTGTGTGATTTACTCAAACTGTGACTATCTGTGCAAGAACAAACTAAATGTTGTTTACAACAACATTGCTAGATATGTTTATGGGTTGAAAAGATTTGACCACGTATCTCAACATGCTGAAAGGTTGCTAAACATTTCTTTCGAAAATCTTTTAAAAGTCAAAACACTGTCCTTCCTCCATAAATTGATACACACGGAGGAACCTGACTATCTATATCGTAAGCTTATTTTTCTGCAATCATCAAGATCGGTGCTTCTTCTTAAGCACATCAGATACCGCTCGCTAACCTCTGAGCGCCAATTCTTTGTTACTGCAATACGTCTTTGGAACTCGCTACCTACTAGTCTTCGACTCTTAAGTAATGCTCTGCACTTCAGAAAAGAGCTACCATCATTTCTTAACGACTCTTAAACTGGATCTCAAATTGTTGTTGTTAAAATGTTCATTTCTAAGTCCTTTTCCTTTCTCTGTGTCTTTCTTTATTTGTTAAATACTATTCAATCTATAACCAGCCAAAGGTTATCATCACTACTGCTGTCTTTTAATATTTATTAACTACTTTTCTTTAGTTTTAAGATTTACATTTACATACATAAATATTTCACTATTGTCCGCTATATTTAATTTAATTTGATTAATCTAATTTATTATTATAAATGTTCAATTTTTATAGCTCATGCTATTCATGACTAGCACTGTTAAATAATTTGTCAAAATTGTTGTGCTAGGAACAAATTTTCAAATAAATACATACAATTGGAAGGAGATCTGGTCCACCCCTGTTGAAACAGAAACTTGGACTCCCGTTAGAAGACATTGATGACAATTTGTGATCGGTCGCACCTATTGGATGGGGCGAAGCACTGCTATAACAACAACAGCAGGCGGACAACCCGGAAAGAGAGGCAGCAACTGCATGACCCATCGATCCCAAGCCGTTCCTGGCAGTTGGCTCACTCAATAAATGCCCCTAATAGTAGAAGGGAGGGAAAAGAGAGAACACTGGCGCAATATGCCAGGCCTGAGTCAATCTAAGTTACTGTTAGGGGGTTACAGCACAACTCGATATAGGGCATTAATAGGCTTCTCAAAGAGATAACCTAAGAATCCTAACGGCTATTCTTACAAGACACTGTAGACTGAACAGTCACATGCAAAAGCTGGGCATAATATCGAACAACACATACCGATTTTGTGATGGATCAGCAGACGGCGGATCATATACTTCTAGATTGCGGCGCTATTTCAAGACGTAGGGCTAAGTTTATGGGCTCACCATGGCCAGAGCATTCCCACATTTAATCCCTCAAGCCAAGAACACTGCTGGGGTTCATCAAGGAAGTCGGCTAGGATGAGGTGCTGTGAAGATGTGCAATCCTCAATAAATTATCTATCTACCCACGTTCCGGTAACAAGTACCATTGTGGTACTAGCCCCACCATCTCGGGAACTATTGACATGACTACATTAAACCTTCTAGGGATTGAACATTAATAATGACCGCAATGCGAAAGTCTGCTCAAATGTACCATTCTCCATGGAATGCTCGATATATAACTTTCCACGTTTTGAAACAGTGATGAAAAGAGCAAATTTTACTAAAATTTTAACTGGCTGTGGGTAGTAAGGTGTTGATGTCCTCTGTTGACGCAATATAATGACAACTGCGACGCAGGGAAAATGGCAAAAATCTTGTAAATCTACTGATAATAATTAATTAATTCCTCCCCTTCTATGCAGTTCTATGCATACATACATATGTATTTTTCTCACCAAACGCTAATTAAAAAAATTGATTGGTTTTCACATGAACTTCGAACTCTGTCGTATTTGCATTCTTCAGTTGATTATCAACAAAAGCATAAAAAAGGTAAGGTAGCCAATTTACTTACCCTTTCTGGTGCGATGATTCCTGGACCATCGGGCCTGACTAGACGCGATTTTTTTTTTTTTTTGCCTAAAGAGAGCGTGCTTAACGCGAACCATATCATGTTATGACACACCTTTGGTGATGCAAACAATCAGACATTTCTGCTTCTAATGCTTCTAGGATAGCAGCAGCAGCTCCCGGTGGCGCCACATAAATAACAGTTGCATGCCGATCAGTTGCCTTTTTTGCTCTGGCTACCTATTCAATTTTAATTCACATTACATTATCTACTATTGCAATTTTTAATCAATACAAATCAATATAAATTACCGAAGCAAATCATGGCAAACCAAGATTTGTAGTTCACCCCTTTTTTAGGGAAATACATCCAACCAGTTTGGTACCGTATTCCAAAGCATGTTGGTTGTAAAGTACCTTGTATCCTTGGCAAATGACACGTGAATCTGCATTTAATTGTAGATTTCCTCTGATTTTGGCATATTCTGAGCTGCATCGCAACCCGGCGGAGATGCTATTAGAATAATATAAAATTTTTTTTATTATTTAAAAAAGCACATACGTATGAATGAAAATCAGAAAGTAAAGGTAGTAGTGCAGTTTACGGTACCCACCCTAAAGTTGGGCCAAGATTTTCGAGTGAGGTATCAAAAGACGCGTATTAATCTCGAAAACAATAATCCGAAGGCGGAAAAAGAAAATTTTTATCTCTGCCCGGAGATATTTGCAGTTGAATTTGGCGATTTTAATGTGGTTGTTGTTGTGTTTGTACCCACAAAAAAAATTGTTGATCACCGTGGCGGTAGCCACTTCCACTTTCGGATTATGGATCTAAACGTAAATACGCGTCTTTTGATACCTCACTCGAAAATTTTGGCCCAAATTTCGGTGGGTACCGTAACTGCACTATTACCAACGTAAATAATGTTGTTGCCCAACTTTCGGTGGGTACGTAAACTGCACTATTACCAAAGTAAATAATGTTGTTGTTGTTGTAGCGATAAGGACACTCCCCGTTATCGACTTTGTTGGTCCTTTGCCGGATGCAGATCGGGTACGTTCCGGGAACAATTAAGGTACTAGCCCGACCATATCGGCAGCGATTTAGTATGACATGAAACCTTGTAGGCCATCCCGTCGATTCTATACAACTTAATACGGTAACGATTTAAAAGACGGTGCACCACCTAATTTTTATCAAAAATTATCAAACGAGGAATCAAAAGATGCGCCTCGAGCTCCGTTTTTATTATTATTTGATATTTTTAAATTAGGTGGTGCACCGTCTTGTAAAACGTTACCCTTAATATTATTTTTGGCGAAGGCCGCCAACGCAGAAAGATGGTCTCTGCAACAAAATTTTTAACGGTAATAGCCTAGTTGAGGGGTCGACTGCTAATACGCTACCAAAAATATCGAGAGAGGTGTCAAACGACGCGTCTTGACATCAGTATTGATAATCCGAAGGCGGAGAATAAAAATGTTAACTCGTTCAAAAGATATTAACGAAACCGCCACGGTGATGCACAATTTTTTTTGTGGGTATAAACACAACAACAACCACATGGAAATCGCCAACTTCAACTGCAAATATCTCCGGACAGAGATAAAATTTTTCTTTTCCGCCTTCGGATTATTGTTCTCGAGATTAATACGCTTCTTTTGACACTCACTCGATATTTTTGGTAGCGTATTAGCAGTCGACCCCTCAACTAGACTATTACCTTTTTAATTTCCGTCACATGTCACAACTAAAATTAACTTAATATTATTTGGGCGAAGGCCGCCAACGCAAAAAGGTGTTCTCTGCAACAAAATTTTAAATTTCCGTCACATGTCACAACTAAAAGCACAAGATATTTTTCGTTGTAAACAATGCTATTTTTCTCCGTTTCAAAGTTTCCCGGAATAATCAATGAACTGTCATTTCGATGACAGCATGAAACGTCGATTGGTTAGTGGAGAGCATGGTTCAACTATATACAGGTTGGCTCATCTGTAAAGCAACAAAATATGTCTGTTCAAATTGTCAAAATCTGTGTATTGGTGTTGGTGCGAATGGTATGGATTGGAAACATAAAACTTAGCAGTTTTTGTATGTGTAAGTAAAATGTTGCCAACATCGTTTACTATATAGTTTGGCAGCTTAAGTAGAGGTTATGTTGCGAATAGAGTGGAAGGCAGTGGACTAGGCAGTCGAATGTCATATAATGAAGGAATGGTGTTCGGAGATTTTTCAAAGTTAAAAAAAAAATGATAAAAGCTTTAATATAAATAAAACTATTGTTTCAATAACAACGAAAACGCCATATATATTCTGTATACATAAATTTGTAAGGATTATATCACTTTAAAATTTGAATTAAATAATCTAAATTTTTTTTTGAAACTGAGTCGAGAACTGTGGGTGTGAATGTGCGAATTTTCACCGATCAGCTGTTAGTTGCGCTACTTGGTAAAATTTACAATGGTTGCCAATATGTTGGTTTCATTTTGAGTTTGCCATCTCCTTTTGACAATCCCTTCGACCATGCAATGACATAAATAAAATCAGCTGATGAGATGAGCCAACCTGTGCATAATTGAACCATGGTGGAGAGCGAAAAAAGCTTTGAATGGGTGGGTCAACTACCCTACAAGAATACTGACTGTCATATGACTATCATGTGATTATCAGCAATGTCAACCTAACGATCAGCGCCTCATACAAACTTTCTATCACAAACTTAAGGGGACTTGCGCAAATGTGATGTAAACAACTGTGTACCTGTGAGTTTTTGTCTCCTTCTTATACACCAACATGGCCTACTGATTAAGTATATAGCCGTACTGCTCACTCTCATTCCTTTTCCTGCATCAGTGCTGACACTCTAACTATCAAAAAGTGTCATAAATGATAGTTTACTGTAGATATCAGGTTTGACTGTTATGCTATCATAAATGACCATTGTTAAATTCCGCCAAAAATGAAACAATGCTTTTTGCTTTTTATTTACTTTATTACATTACGTTTTTAATTTTGTACGTGATAAAAGCATTCATGTTTGTTATTTGTTTAAAATAAATAGTTTTATAAGAATTCGAGTTCAGAATGTTTAAATTCAGAAAATAACAAAACAACAGAAGAGCGCTTTCCTCATGCGGAAAGACATTTAAAAATGAGTCACCACTAACCACTATTATTTTTCGCGTATCTATTTTTTGAGTGCGCCCATACATTCCGACAGCTTTTGGTATTTTTTAATATTATTTTTGATTTTTTTTCTTTTAGCATGGAGCTTTGAAATGCTCTCTTTTTCATTTTTTAAACTTATTTTTTATATGGTTTTCGTCGGTTGAAAATGGCGGAATTTAAAAAATAACAAAACAACCGTGATAATCATTTGATTGTCATATGACAGTCAGTAGTGACAACATGATTAAATCGGATAAACTGTTCTCGCATACATAAAATTCCGTTGAGAATTATGTATCTGTCTCACATGCATAATGGTGTCTGCTGTATGTTCTTTTGTTCTGTACCAGGTGTCCGAAGCTTCCCCAGTTTGAGTCCTTTTTCATGATATAGGCTGTCGTCGGGAACATGCGGACATGCGTGAGCGAACAAAGGAACATACATAAATTTGAGTATCAATGTTTACGTCATCGCGGGATCAGCATTGTCAATGACAAGTGTGAGTGTATTAGTAAAACTGTCAGCGTTTCTTGTAGGGTAGTTATCTCCGCCTTGTAGGGTGAGCATAACGGGAAAATCTGGGTTGCCATTGTTGTTTCGGTTGAAAACGGTCAATTAGGGTTCTGAGCAGAGACGTAAAAGATTGAAACAGGGTTTATGTAGTCACAAAAGTGTTGCTCCTGTTCCACAGCGTTTTAATTTTATATCATGGCGAAAAATGTTCAGTTCAGAGTTATTGATTTTTATTAAAAGTTTAATTTATTACGGAGGGTTACTCCTTTAAGTGCAAAAAGCAGAGAAAAGGTAGAGTTTTTCAAATTATTGTGAAAAACTTTTTAATTTGTATTTCTGTACCCAAGTTCACTATATTTGTGTACCACAAGAATCTGGAGGTCAATTCCTTAACTATGAAAAACTGAAAAATGTACACTTACGGGCCGATTCTGAGCGTTACCGGTAAAATAGTACCCAGAACATTATGTAACCGAAAATCGTTACCAGTTCTTTTATTCGCGATTCTGGCCAAAGTGGAAACGCTGTCATCACCGAAGAACTCACCAATGTCTGTGGTGAAATTTAATAGTTGGGTTTCTTCGCTTTATCCATGGCGGAACGATACAAAGTGGCAGCATGCGACAGCTGAACATACAACTTTTTTATTTGTGAACAAATGCGTGGTGGCAACGGCGCGCACCCACGTATTTGTTAAAGATTAGGTTAAGGCGAAAAAAAAAGGAAGAAAATAAAAACACCAAAAGGATTTCGTATTAATAAAAGAATTCACAAAGTGCTTTTATTTATATAAATACATCAAGTGTTAAGAAAAGGTTTAACAAATGTTGTGGAAAATGATATATATGTGAAAATAATTTTGAAAAGTTGAACTTACGTGAACGGGCGATTACGTGTTCCTTTGCTGGCTGCTGGATTAAAAGAGGACGAGACTCTTTTCCACATGAGCCGATGAACCCACGATACAGCCACTTCGTTGGGTTTCCCGGCAACAAAGTTGCTGTACCACGGGCTCACAGCGGTAAACGTCTAAGACACATACGTACTACCACTCACACATGCCTGTGTGTATATCACAAGAATATGCGGGTGGTAGTAACGAAGAAAATAAAACAAAGAAAGTTATGTTACGAGGGGGGGGGGGGGGGGAGATATATTTAGGCCTGTGGCCTAAACATACCGGCCCCCTTGCCGTAAGCAACAAAGAAAAAAAGAATGAAAAGGAAAAAAAGGAATGACACGCGATCGCACGTCCAGTAAGCCGTTATGTCGATGTGCAGATGCGGACTGCAAGCACTGCACGTCGCACGATGGACTTCGTGTCTCGTTGTCCTGAGAAGAAAAAGAAAAGATGTTATTAAATACACGTACGTGGTTTTAAATTCCGTGCTGTAATTACTTAGTTCTAATTAAACGCTCCTATTTTTGGCAGGCTCCTGAGACCACCAGCCCGAATACGGTCGGTTGGGTCAGGAGACCGCCAACTGTTGTTGCTGGCGTTCCGCTCACCATCAGTTCGGCGTATAGATCAGCGCCGAGTGTAAGACGAACTGGCGATGAGCGGTAGAACTGCGGATCTGCAAGCCGCATAAATTCAAATGGAACGGCAACCTTTGCATCCACATTGGATGGCGGACTCAACCGATAGTGGCCGTTGATCACGGCGGCTTGGGTAGTGACACGAGTCGTTGACCCGAACTTGCCGCGCAGAATAAGGGTACATTGCCCTGGTCCTTGGCGCTCTAACTGCAAATCGCGTACCAGCTCTGCATCGACGATGGTGCTGGCGGCGCAGGGATCAATGATCGCACGTACCAAGTGTAGGTGCCCACGCGATTCGACGCGTACGATGGCCATCGGCGCAATGGGCACGAAAGACCGCATGATGGGCGCTGGAGTGGCTGGGAGCAGCCGGCCGGTTCGGAAGCCTTCCGGTGTACCACGCGATAGTGCTTGCATATTTTGGGCGTCAGAATGATATGGCGTCGATTTATCTCGCCGCTGCTGTCTGCCGCGTTTGGATGACTTGGTCGGGCCTCCTTGGAGTCCAATGTCGTGGTGCCGCCAGTTGTTTCGTTCGTTTCGACGTTTGTTTACTTTCGCCGCGCTTCTTTCATGCTGTAACAGCGGCCGGAAACTGCGCATCCCATGGTTGACCGTTGACGGTCTTGTTGTCACCGTTTTACTTATTTCTTCCTCCGCCTTTGCTCTCTCCTCCTCCATTTCTTCCTCCTCCACCTGCTGAGCCCAGGATTTAGCCGTTCCCGATAGGTTGATTGACAACGCGTCGTCGGACGTGTTGTCGTCGCCATTTGTGGCTGTCTCGTCGCATACCGGCCGACGCTCATCTAAATGAAGCGTGGTGTGGTGCTTCTCTTGGCACCTCTTGCAGCGATACTTGCTGCTACACTTGTTTACCCGGTGGAAGGGTGACAGACAGTTCGGACAGTACTTATATAAAAGCACTGCCCGCAACCTCTCTTCTGGAGATTTTTTCCGATATTCGGGACAGATTCGTAGACTATGGTCCCTGCCGCAGAGCTGGCAAGCGACGTCGAAACGCGTTGCGCCTCCCTCTGACTTGGCCAGTAAAGTTTGGTAGCGGGTCATGATCTGAAAGAATATTGATATCATTCATCATACCCAAATTGAGGTTGGCGGAATGTTGTTTGGGTGGCGTAAGCCAAAAAAAATATTATCTCTCATATATTTTCGCAAGAAAAAAAACATTTTATTGAAATAAAAATTAAGGGCCATAAGTAAATACGAAGAAAAAACGGATTTAGCACGCATCCATACGATGTGGCTGGTGCTTTAGCGCCTCTAGTACATCCCTGCAAAAACGCTCTCGTCACTCCACGTCATTTGACTAGTCATTTTACCAGGTCATAGGTTATATTCCTAGTCACACTTGCATGGGCGTGATTGGGTTTTGTGACCAAATTTTGTAGGGATTTTATAATTTATTTTATGTCGGTAGCTGTCGCCGAAGTAGTCCTAAAGATTTATTTTGATTTGTGGTGAACTTTGTTTTCACAACAAGTGGCCTGCCACCACACGGAACGGTTTCAAACCTGGCTGAAAAGGTATTAAAAAGTTGCACTTCCACCATTCAACATTATTTTTGACGTGTATTGTCGATAATGTTGGATTAAGTATTTTAAATCTCGACCAAATGAATGATTGGTCGAGATATGTAATACGCGACATGTGTGGCGTATTGTGCTCGATATGTCGTGCGGCATGTAATGCGTGACGTGTAGTGCGGCATGTAGTACGTGACGTGTAGTGCGCGAGATGATTGCTGCGCATGAGGCCTAATGTCGGTGTTGCCATGCATTGACTGTCAGAAGTAAAGTGTAGACATTTGACATTTGCTACAATTTTTTCATTTCCTGAATGAAAAAAAAATCATTGAGATAAAACACGCGGTGGTGAGTAAATTTCTATAATGCGTAATATGGTTTTTTATTAATTTATTTCTCTTTTTCTTTCCAGGTATCCAGTGCTGTTGAAGGTGTCATGGTACAACATGCAATTAAAACAAGCGGCTGAGCCATTATATCGTGAACAAAGCGTTGAGGCACAAAAAAACGTTTAAGGTGACGTATCGTTTTCTCTAAACGCTGCCAAAATGAAGTCCAAGGGAGATTTGACGGAATACGACGTGCTTAGCCGCAAATTGCCAACCGAGAAGGAGCCACAAACTCCACTGTACGAAATGCGTATCTTTGCCCCGGATAACATTGTGGCCAAATCGCGTTTTTTGGTACTTCTTGCGTTAATTGAAAAAGTTCAAAAAAAGTTCATTTGCACATTTCAGGTATGGCTGCCGATCAAGAGCCAATTAATAACAGCGATACAGAAACCGAAAGTACTGAAGATGAAATCGAGCCCAAGTTTAAGTATCATCGTATTGCCAATGATTTGCGTAAAATGCTTAATACAGATGTGGTTACATTTAGTGCGGCGCACCCAAAGTTTTTGATGTTTGGCACTTTTCTGGGTCGTATTTATTTATTTGACCATCAAGGTAATACAGTGACTTCACATCTCTCGGGGGATAAACCAAACGAATTTTCACACACTGTCGCTGTCAATAATATAGATGTTGACGCAAAGGCCGAGTACATAGCTACTTGTTCTGATGATGGCAAGGTAAATATAACTGGCATATTCAGCGATGAAAATAATCAAAATTTAAGTTTTGGTAAATCAATAAAAGCCGTCGCTTTGGATCCGGATCCTAAAATAACGGCTGGATAACGATTTGTTGTAGGTGACGATAAACTAACGCTTTATGAGAAAAATTTCCTTAAAAAAACTTAAATCAACTGTTTTATATAGCGCCGAAGGCTACGTTCTATCAGTATGTTGGAATGGATCCTTTATAGCATGGGCCAGTTATCTAGGCGTACGTGTTTATGATTTAAATGAAAAATGTTCACTTGGCCTCATGAAATGGGAAGAACCAACTAACGCACGCTTGGAGAATTTTCGTTGTAATTTTCGCTGGTCAAATGCAACTACGTTGCTTATAGGTTGGGTCGATACAATACGCATCTGTGTTATACGTAGACGAAATTCAGTTGAAGTTGCTTCCAGAGAATTGCCCGGTTATATAGTAGACCCAATATCAACTTTTCAAACAAACTTCTATATTTCTGGATTGGCGCCACTTACATCTAACCAATTGGTGGTATTGGGTTGCCCGAAAGAAAAGGATGCAGAGCGTACGTCATTGAGACCAGTTCTTTGCGTTATGGAACATAAACTGAATTCTTGTGAGGAGATTTGTACTGACAATCTTTCATTGCGTGGTTATCAGGAATATACGGTTAATGATTATAGTTTGGGTTGTATCATTGATGAAAATCGGTACTTCATTGTTGCACCAAAGGATATAGTTGTTGCTAGCCTATATGAAACAGAGGACAGAGTTAAATGGTTGATCGACCATCGTAAATTTGAAGAGGCAATGGAAGTTATATCAACACATGGCGGTAGCACATCATTGCTGTCTGTGGCCAAATTGTACATAAATCATCCACTCGCACAGAAGCAGTACGACGAAGCTGCGGAATTATGTCTGCGCGTATTGGGCAATAAAAATCACTTTGGGAGGAGGAAGTTTTCAAATTTGTTAGGTGCCAACAATTACGTTCAGTTAGCGCTTATCCACCTACCGCCGATGATTGTAAGCTTGATCCACATGTGTACGAGGTGGTACTATATGAGTATTTAAAATACGATGCCAAAGGATTTTTGAATCTTATCAAGGAATGGCCATTACATTTATACAATTGCACTGCGGTCATTAATGCAATTCATGACAATTTTCGTAAGCGCGACTATGAAAGTGCATTAAGAATGTACTTAAAGTTACAAAATGCCGACGTATTTTAAATGATACGACGTTATGATCGTTATGATGCAATACATAAAATGATTATACCACTCATACAGTTAGATCGGGAGCGTGCCTTTAAGATTTTATTTGAAAAAAATAAAATTTCACCAGAAATTGTTGTACAACAATTGGAACAAAATCAAGAGTATTTATATTGGTATTTGGATGAATTGGATAAATTTGATAAAAGTGGCAAATACCATTGGAAATTAGTGAATTTATATGCAAAATACGAACGTGAAAAACTATTACCATTTTTAAAAGAATCAAATCACTATCCAATGCAAGAAGCATTAGACGTATGTAAGCGGGAATTATTCTATCCTGAAATGGTGTATTTGTTGGGTCAAATGGGTAATCCGATAGAAGCATTAAATATTATTATAGAGAAGATAAAAAATATTGAAATGGCTATTGAGTTTTGTAAAGAGCATAACGACTCGGACTTATGGAATATATTGATTGATGAGTCTGTTAAAGATCCGGGAATTGTATTGAAACTGCTGGATGGCATAGTTGACTATGTGGATCCAGTCGCAGTTGTTGAAAAAATCAAGCTTGGTCAAAGTATACCAGGCTTACGAAATGCTGTAGTAAAGCTTTTGTGGGATTATCGTTTGCAGGTGAAAATTCGTAAAAGCATGCAAAAAGTACAATTTGAATTCTATTATAAGCAACATGAAAAAGTAGTAAATACACAAAATCGTGGCCGTTATGCTTCGGCCTCCGAGTATTGTTTGAAATGTCATCGATCGATTATTAGTACGAACGAAAATATGGCACCGCTTAAAGATATTATTATTTTCCTATGCGGACATGCATATCATCATAATTGTGCACCTGGCGCCTTGGATACTGATCACTGCGAATTTTGCAATCCCAGCGATTTTGATAAAAATTAAGGTGACGACTTTTTACTACTGCTGAATTAGATAAAAAAAAGACCATCGGTGAAATTGTATCGCCGAAACAGGTGTATGAGACTTCTCCAACCAAAATAAAGAGCTTCGGCATTTGGTTGCGTTGTGATTCGCGTTCTGGTGCGCACATCATGTACCGCGAGTATCGTGATTTGAACGTTGGTGGTGCAGTTACACAATGTTATCGTGATATGGGTGCTCGTCATCGTGCGCGAGCTCATTCAATTCAAATAATGAAGGTTGAGTCAATCCCAGCCCGGTCTGTCCTACATTTGCCGGTGGATATCACACAAAGGAAGCGTAGGTGTGTATAAAATTACATCTTGGAGGTACTGAAGGCTTATTAATATAATTATATTCTTTTTTTTCTGAGGGAAGATTGTGTAATCAACATGGCTAACTCATACAACTCTTTCGCTATTGCCCGACGATGGCAACGTACCAACGTCAGAAGCTGCAGCGCTGCATTATGATATACAAGGAGCGGTCGAAGAGGGACGCTATTATATATATATCGATCAGGTGAGTAATAGTAAATTAAGATTCGAAATCTCTCGCGGCAATGAGCCATAATGTTGCTCAGATACGCCATCATCTCGTTGCAAGGATCCTGAGCCAGATTAATTTGTTGATTTTTTGCCTTTTACATGCTCTCTACGCATAACTTTTTTCCAAAAAATAGAAAAGAACCATGAATTTAAATAAAATGGCCCAAGTCGGGCATGCTTCAAATTGACCTCAAGTTGTTAAGTTACCCGAGATGGGTGCAGCTTTTCTTCTTTTCAAAAATTCTTTATCCCGATTTGCTGAAAGAGTAAACGAAGTCCGCGATGCCAAATTCTTTAGTAGGCTCCAGGGGTTTAGCTACTCTCTTGAAATAAATTCACAAAGCATACTTAAGTTGAAGATAGATGTACGTATGAGTAGGGTTTGAAAATGCATTTTATTTAAAAAAACTGTAAAATAGCGTCTGAAATGTTGATTTTGATGCTTAATACTTCAACACCCAAGTCTCCCGGTTCTAGTATGTTCCAAATAGTTTGCCAAATTTCTTTGGTTGGAATGCAATGCGCAAAGGATAGTGTGCAGAAATCTGAGTTAATACCCTTTTGTGTTAGTCACTTTATTTTAGTTTAATGTTCCGCTTTTAATTGTCTTATGTGGAAAATATTAGGATATTCAAACTGAGATTCGGACCTGTTCTCCGGAATCGAAAGTATTTAGCCCATTAAGCACAGATCCTTACATTATTTTCCCCACAAATAAGTTTTATTAAGTTATTCATTTTATTTGGAAAATTTATTACAACGTTTTGCCGGAATATTTCTTTATTTAGTATAATAAATCTCAACTTGAAAACTCCTATCAAAAAATTGTCCCACCCAAGCAAAGCGATTCCGGTCGAAAGCAAGGTGACGTGTTCTCAATTTCGATCGATCGATTCTTTAGCGTTTTTTTTTTTTTTTTTTATGCAAAATTGCAATTGTCTTGTTGCCTCTGCATTTCCGAAAACCATTGGTGCTGGCATTTTGTTCAAATTTTTGCACAATTTTAATTTAACCAAAACCAAAATAAATAAAAACAGCTGTTTCGCTTTATTATCGACTCGATATGAAAAACGATACGAAATCAGCTTCGAATCGATTTGTTTAAATCGGAACTGAGAACACCAAAAAGAAATCGACTCGGAATCAACCCCGCCTGACCTTTCAAAGCGAGTCGGAATCCAGAACAGGCCGGATTGCTATTCAGAACACCACCTTGTGTTTCTTACAGCCAACCCAATATAAACGCACGCAAGTAATTTTCTGTCAAAAAATGTCTCATGTACATACAAGTTACATGAGAGCAACCCAAGCTGAATTTGCTGCGTGAAAAACTAACTCGATTTCCAATTTTTGTTCTGCGTAACATTTAGATTCGACGTTTGCACACATGCTTTACATTGTCGCAACGCATGCTTATTTGGGTTAGGGCAAAGAACGCCGTGCGGTTTTATTGGGCCGGCTCGTTCAACATTTATTTGCACTTTTACACCTTTACGACGTGCATCTTAATTTTATATTCGAAAATACTTTTAATTCAATTGTATTCTGGGGCAGATAGTGAGTCTGCGTTAGGTTGTGTTGGCCTCGTTCGGGGGAACGAGAGCTGGGTGATTTGTGTGTTGGCCTCGTTCGGGGTGAACGAGAGCTGGGTTTTTTGGGATAAAGGAATATGGACTATTAAAGTTCATTTTCGTTGTCGTTGGGCGGAAGTAGTACCAGTTTCGCTATTGGTCTTGTAATTTGTCCCTTAATTGTATTGACGTCAACAACACGTACACGGTTATCGGAACCTGGATGTGTGTTGACGACTCTCCCCATTCTCCACTCGTTTGGTTGTAGGCTGTCCTCTTTTATGACGACTAGGTCCCCGGGTTTTACGTTGGATTGTGGATGTTTCCATTTATACCTTTTCTGGATCTCGGTGAGATATTCCGATTTCCATCTTTTGCAAAAGGTTTGATGAAGGGCTTTCATCTTTTGCCATCGGTTTACAATGGAGGCAGGGTTTTCACTACAGTCGAGTTCAGGTGGAGCTAAAAGATGCCCGCCTACGAGGAAATGGCCTGGAGTAAGCGGCTCCAGGTCGGAAGGGTCGTTGGATGAGGGACTTAGAGGTCTCGAGTTGAGGCAGGCCTCAATTCGACATAAGAGGGTTGTAAACTCTTCGAGAGTATATTTATGATCGGACGCGAGCTTTTTAAAGTGGGTCTTAAAACTTTTTACCCCCGCTTCCCACAAACCTCCCATGTGAGGAGCGCTTGGCGGTATAAAATGCCATTCTATAATGTGATGGCTATATTTAGTCAACGTTCCGTCCCTTGCTTCACGCAGAAATGCTTTAAACTCGGATCGTAAAGATCGAGAAGCTCCGACAAAGTTAGTACCATTGTCGGAGTAAACGTTTTTTGGACAGCCCCGTCTGGATACGAATCTGGCGAAGGCAGCTAGGAAGGACCCGGAACTAAGGTCGTTTGTCGCTTCTAGATGGATGGCTTTCGTCGAAAAGCAGACAAACAGGCAGACGTATCCTTTCGAAATTCGACATCCCCTCCCTCTGTAGGATTTTATATCGAATGGTCCCGCGAAATCTACCCCAGTGTTAGTGAAGGCCCTAGTAAAGGTGGTGCGCTCTTTCGGAAGGATCCCCATAAGTTGCGTTTGTGTCCGCTTCCTGTAAATAGTGCAGACTTTACAGTTGTGGATAACCGACCTTACCATGACTTTAACGCGTGGGATCCAGTACTGAGTGCGGATATGACGTAGCATCAGCTGGTTCCCTCCATGCAGGGTGGTCTCATGAGAGGATTGGACGATAAGTCTGGATAACCTGCAAGTATAAGGAAGAATAATGGGATGACTTTCATTATGGGACATGTCTTTCGATGCCCCAGTCCGCCCCCCAGTTCGAATGATGCCTTCTTCATCTATATATGGGTTCAGGGGTAGAATCTCACTCTTCCCATTTATTAGATTTCCTGACCTCAAGTTTGCGTACTCTTCTTGATAATGTTGCCTCTGGCATATTGTTATCAATCTTCGCGTTGTTTTTTCTATTTCGTCAGGAGCGATCGCATGAGAATCCCTTTTCACGGAGGCTTTAGTTTTTGGGTGCGTATTCTGGAAAAACCGAAGAATATAGGATATAACCCGCAAAGCCCTTGGTAAATCGGAAAACCTATCCAGAATGTCAAAGTTATTTTTCACCAAAGTTGTATGAACTTTCACCCTCTTTTCCTCCATATTCGTATTGTAATCTTCTTCTTGTGTTGGCCAATTTTCGTTGTCTTCTTGTAACCAAGAAGGTCCCTGCCACCACAAAGAATTGTTGATTAGGTCCGAAGCGTAGAGGCCTCTGCTCGCCAAATCTGCAGGATTTGACGCGGAGTCTACGTGCCGCCATACTTTGTCTCCTACTTTATCGATGATTTTCGTTATTCTATGTGCCACAAACGTTGACCACGAACATGGTGGTTTTCGGATCCACGCCAGTACTATAGTCGAATCTGTCCAAAGGGTTACTTTAATGTTTGAAAGTTGCATATTTTCTATGGCCGACTCTATAATTTCTGCAAGTAGGACTGCGCCGCAGAGTTCCAGTCGTGGCAATGATATGGTTTTGACCGGGGCTACTCTCGTTTTGGCCATCAACAGGTTGGTGAAGACTTGATCCTTTGTTTGTACCCTCAGGAAAACAGTGGCGGCATATGCTTTTTCCGAGGCATCGCTGAATCCATGTATTTCGACATTGTCCTTCAATGTGTAGTGAACCCATCGCGGTATGCGTATATCGTTGATCTTTTCGTAGTCCGTCATGAACGATTGCCACCGATGTAGAGTAGTTTCAGACACATCTTCATCCCAGCCTGTCCCTTCCAACCAAATATTTTGCATTATTATTTTGGCTACAATTACGACTGGTGCCAGCCAGCCAAGAGGGTCGAAAAGTTTTGCGATCGCAGAAAGTATTGACCTTTTTGTTACGGCGTGGTTATTGTCAAAGGGTTTCGCTGTGAAGTAAAAGTAGTCGAAATGGGCGTTCCACCTGATACCGAGTGCTTTTACCATGCTGGTGTCTTCAAACTCAAGAAAATCCTCACTTAATAGGTGTTGCTTCGGTATACCCTGTAGGATTTTCTTGCAGTTGGACGTCCATTTTCGCAATGGGAAACCTGCCGATTGCAATGCCAATGATATTTCGTCCCTTGCCTTGATTGCAATTTCGATGCTGTGTCCACCGGCGAGTACGTCATCAACGTACATGCAATTTCGCAGTATATCTGCTGCCATTGGATGCGATGCCTCCACGTCATCAGCTAGTTGGTGCAGCGTTCGAATCGCAAGATACGGAGCACAATTAACCCCAAAGGTTACCGTTTTCAATTCATAAATGTTAATTGGGTTTTTGGGGCATTTGCGAAATATGATTCGCTGATATTTTGTTTGGTCTTCATTGACCCATATTTGGCGATACATTTTCTCTATGTCGCTGTTAAATACGTATTTGAACAGCCGCCAACGTAGTATAAGAACTGTCAGGTCGGATTGAAGAATCGGACCTGGATATAAGGCATCATTTAGACTTTTGCCATTAGTGGTAGGACAAGATGCATTAAATACGACTCTGACTTTTGTCGTTGTACTTCCCTCCTTTATAACAGCATGGTGAGGTAGGAAGTAACAGTCATTTGAGTCTGGCGAAATATTGCCTATTTGTTTCATGTGCCCTAAAGTTTCATATTCGGATACAACTCTATTGTATTCCGTTTGAAGGACTGGGTTTTTCGCAAGTCGTGTCTCGTTGCGATAGAATTGAGAGCACGCACTTCTTAATGAGGGGCCTAAGTTAAACTCTTTCCTAAAGGGTAAGGAGACTACGTATTTGCCATCGTTGTTCCGAACTGTTGTGGATTTGTATAGCTCCTCGCAGTAAGTGTCATCGTTATTGATGCTCCTTTTCTTTGGAATTTCCTCTATCTCCCAAAAAGCCGCCAATTGTTTATCTAAAGTGACCTCATTGAAATATGAAACTAGGGTCTTATTTGTATCAACCGCATCTGTCCGGCCTGTCAAAATCCAGCCGAACACCGTTTCCTGTGCTATTAATGTGTTTAGCACGTCCTTTCTGATACCGCCTAGCATAATTTGGGGGTATATGTCTCCGCCCAGAATTAAGTCGACTGGCTCATTGACAAAGAATCTTTTGTCAGCCAATACTAAGTCAGGGAATGCTTGCCTAGTCATTGCATTTATTCGGCAAGTTGGAAGATTCCCTGTCAGTTGTGGTAAAACCAGCATGATCGTATTGATCTCGATTAATGGGTCGGTTGGTGACCGCAGTTGTATGTTGCACGCTTCTTTTACTTGTGCAGACATTGTATTATTGATGCCCGAAACTTGGGCATGCAGGTGTTTGGATGGCAGATTAATTCTGCGCTTTAGTTTCTCGGTAATGAATGAACATTCAGATCCCGAGTCTATTAGGGCTCTCGCCGAATAGCAACACCATTAAAATGAATCTTGACCTGAGCTGTCCCTAGTAATACCCCTTTATTTGTGTTTGCGAAACATGAGTTCACATTATTAATCGGAGCGTTTTCTCTTTCAGCATTGCGTCGTATTTGAACTTCCCGTGAGGTAGATGCTCCGATAGTGTCGGAAGTATTTGTTGGTTTTGGCTGATTCGAAATATGAAGCAGCGTATGATGTCTTAAATGACATGTGGCACAGTTCATTTGGCTGGTGCACCTTGTCACCGAATGGCCAGCAGAAAGGCAGTTTATACACCCACGGCTGCTCTTAATTTGTTCAAACCGTTTATTGGGTGTTAAACGTAAGAACTTTTCACACTTTGAAATTCGATGTGCAGGACTTTTGCACATCTTACACGTAGGTTTGGCTGTTGTTGCACTTGCCTGGTAGGACCCTAATCGTTTCGACGATGTATCTGCCGAGGAACGAGAAGCATGTGGCTTAGAGGGTTTTGAAACCGTATCCCCTCTTATATCTACCACAGTTTCCAACGTTTGGAATCTGCTGGATAAGAATTTATCCATATCTGCCCATTTTGAAATTTCTGTTTTATTTTCTATGGTTTGTTCCCATAGAGCCAGTGTGGTTTCTGGCAGTTTTGTGGAGCACAAATATGTTAGAATTGCATCCCAGTTTGATATGTCAATCTTGTGACATTGAAGCGCTGAGATACAATTGTTTATTTCACGTTGCAGTTTTTTAATGGAGCTACCGCATTCGCTCTCAACTGCTTTTAAACTAAAAAGAATTTTTAATTGGGCATTGACCAAGATACGTTTGTTTTCGTATCGGTCACATAAATTTTTCCACGCTGTATCGAAACCGTCTGTTGTTAAGGAACACCGTTCCACTATCTCTTTGGCCTCCCCTTGAGTTTTTTGCCTTAAATAGTATAGTTTTTGCACTGCATGGAGTTTACTATTATTAATATATATGGCAGTGAACATGTCCCTAAAAGACGGCCATGAAATATAGTCACCTTTGAAAATATCCGTATCACATGCTGGCAGGCGCATGTGATATTCCATATTATCTGAGACATCTACTTTCTTATCTTTCTTTTCAAAATTTTCCAAAAGCTCAGCTATTGCCGCCTGACACTTTAGGAAGCTGAAATAGCACATTTTATGCTTCTTCTTGATAGCCGATAAGTCCTTTGAATCAAGCTCTGATGAACCTAAGAGCTTTTCGTATGTCACCTTCGTAGCTTCCCACAGAGTTTTTAACTCATCCCTTTGGTATATTAGGGAGTGTTTACTGTGTTGTGAAGGTGACATGTCGTTGAAGTCATTTTCATACTCCGTCACTACATCTGCTTGGCGTGTATAGGTATCCATTATATGAAAATTTATTGAAGTATTAATTGATTAATTGCCTTTGCAGAGAGTATTGAGTGAAAATGAACTGAAACGAAGGACTGTGTTTGAGAGAGATCTCTCGAGGAAGTGGCCTCGAAGCTTGCGAGAAAGCTAGGAATTGATTTAAAGAATGTGCAATTTTCGTGGTGGCAACGGCGCGCACCCACGTAATTATTCAAAGAATGCTCTAATGCAGATGTGCCAATGACTTGTGTAAGCCAATAAGTAATGGCTAGTGAAGAAAGTGGTGTTAGTGAAAAAATAATGAAATGTATGAACGTTCGTTATGGACTTTTTGGTAATTTAACCAAGGGCTGTGATCTTTTGTATCACAAAAATTAGATCAGTCAAAAACTGATTTGTGTATTGCCGCAAGTGAAAAATAAAAATAATTCAATTTTTAAAAAATTGAACAGGAAATAAGCCTTTTGGCCACCCAAACAACAACAACAATATATGTGTATGTAACTAAGTGCACTTTGTACTATAGCACCAAACTAAATTGCAAACGTATTGCCCGTGTAAATAAGTGCAAGTGATTTTTATGTGGGAGAAAATTTTATTTAATTAAATGTGCGCCTAAAATAAATTTACAGGTTTCTGAATAAGCAACCTTAACAAATCGAATTTTTGTGCAGTGGATTAAATTAATTTTTTCAGATAAATCCTGCAAAGGTGAAAATCGAAAAGTGACGCAAATCGGTGTTTGAGGTTATGTTAACCTTTTAGAGCAGTGTTGTGCTACCTTGAGCTGTGTCCGGAAAATCTTACCGCTGGTGGGGGATAGTTCCGGATAGTCACAAGGCGTGTTGCACAAACTTTAAATAACTGCGTTAAGCGCCTTTTTTCAAATTTTTGCACAAGATGAGACTTCTCACTTCACGGAAAAAAAACAAAATCACTTGCACTATTACATATAAAAAAGTCACTTTGTAATTTGTAATTTTATTTTGTGAAATTTTATTAAAAGTGAAAAGGAAAACCCTACCTAGCACGGAATACTTTCAACCACGTACCTTTATTAATTCGTTGATCCGGAGTACTCGAATGTGAATTAAATTTTGTTGTTGGATGTTTCCAAAATGTACCACCAAAATGTACCACCAAAATTTATCAGTTGTTGTATATTGGATATAAATCGCTGGTATCACCAAGAAAGTTGTATTATTTGCTGTTGAAATTTTTGGTTTTTCCTGTGTATTATCACTTCCTTGCTTTAATGCCTAGAGAGTTGAGTGGACTGTAATTGTGTGACTGGTTCTCTTTACCGGCGCGGTAAGGACCATGAACAAATGCGTGGTGGCAACGGCGCGCACCCACGTATTTGTTAAAGATTAGGTTAAGGCGAAAAAAAAAGGAAGAAAATAAAAACACCAAAAGGATTTCGTATTAATAAAAGAATTCACAAAGTGCTTTTATTTATATAAATACAACAAGTGTTAAGAAAAGGTTTAACAAATGTTGTGGAAAATGATATATATGTGAAAATAATTTTGAAAAGTTGAACTTACGTGAACGGGCGATTACGTGTTCCTTTGCTGGCTGCTGGATTAAAAGAGGACGAGACTCTTTTCCACATGAGCCGATGAACCCACGATACAGCCACTTCGTTGGGTTTCCCGGCAACAAAGTTGCTGTACCACGGGCTCACAGCGGTAAACGTCTAAGACACATACGTACTACCACTCACACATGCCTGTGTGTATATCACAAGAATATGCGGGTGGTAGTAACGAAGAAAATAAAACAAAGAAAGTTATGTTACGAGGGGGGGGGAGATATATTTAGGCCTGTGGCCTAAACAATTTGTTTTGATACATCAACTTCCGGCGCAGTACGATTTTGACATTCGTCCATCGAATTTACAAAAACAAAGTACATGCAATTTTTATTTATGTTTGTAGGTATGTCACCATGCTGCCACCTTGTATGGTTCCGCCATGGCTTTACCGAAAATGTGTCACTCGTAGATACGAGGTTAACGAATAAACGAGACGATGTGTATATATGTACACACATGCATAAGATTTTACATAGTTATATTGTAATTTATTCTGTAAAAGAACATAAGGTAAGCAAATATATAATATATAGCAAGAGGCAACACTTTTTTACTATTAACTTTACTTATTTCCGCTTACAATTCGTTATTTTTCAGTTTTGCCTTTTTCTAAACAACAGCTGTTGTGTGGTTATTTCAATGTAACCACCTACTTTTGTGGGTAAAAAATTATCCGGCTACTTTCGCGGATAGAATACCAAAAGGGTGTAAAAGTTTCCACATGATTTCGTTACCGTGGCGAAGAATGTTGTTACCACACCAGAATCGGGGCGTTATTGAAAACTCATTTGCACACACAATTTACACTTTGAATTTAGTTGTGTTTTTATGCACAAAATTTTGAAACTAAAAACAAAATTTTCATTTGTCAGAAAAAATAAAGAAAAAAGGACCTATTGTCAAAAAACCCTATCGAAATACAAACTGGCTTGTTTGTTTTTAATGAACTACTTTGTATTTTTCTTGTATTTCGTTAGTTTTTTTAAATATAGTTCACACACTAACACCGGTACTGAAACCTTATTGGCTCCCTCGACAGAAATATAAGAGAAAATACAAGAAAAATACATAGAAAATAAAGTAGTGTCTTATAGGAGTTTGAATTGTTTGCACTTACAGCACCATTTTATTTGCAGGAGACTTTCACAGCTATAAAAATTAAGGCGGATTTACACAGACGCTTTGGTTGTGTTGCATTCATTAATTCATCCCTGCAAAAATCGTGTGACCAAAAACGCACACAGCCATACGAATTTTTGACAGGGGTGACGATTTGGAATGAAAATTGTGCAAATGAAATAGCATGTTGACAAATTTTACTTTCCCACAATGTATCGTGCTCTCTCGCACCTATTATTTTCATAGGGATAGCAAAATACGTAATTTTTGCGTGCAAAAAATCCGCCATTTCTAATTCTGCAGAAAAGTTGAATACTTTTTCAATTTGTGTGATTTACATTTTGCAGAAATTAATATACACATTCTTTAATATTTTTTGGTCTACTAAAGTGTGTTTTAGCAAAAAAAACTCATATCAATGTGTGCATGTTTATAAAGAAAGAAAGTGAAATATGTAATTGCATAGTATAAATAATCGTGAGCAATTCTAATGCATAATAGTAAATTTTGATTTCCACATACAAGAAAAAAATTCTTGTTACCATTAAGATTTATTATCCAAAATTGAAAAAAAAAGATTAGAAAATTCGGTGTAAAAAAACGGCTATGTGTGCAATAAAATAGCATCTCTTGTTGAGATACACCTCCATAGTCTCCATTAATTATTGTGACGGCAGCAGCAAAGTGAACCCAAACAGTGTAGGTCGTGGTGGTTGTTGTTCGTGGTCCGCATCAACTGGACCAGGTGGGGCAATGACGCCACATCCAGTTATACCAAGGTATATACCACAAAAGCAACCGGGTAATGCAAGGCCACGATAGCAGCAGCAACAACCTCCCAAGGCTGGCTATCATCGTTGATTTATAAAAAAACAGTGTTGTGCATCTGTAATGCTTAAATATTTCCTCTGTTGAAACAGTTTCCATGATTCACTGTTCAACGAAAGCAGCAGCCAGCGTATGCCACCACCGAACAGCTGATAACAAAAACTTGGATGCACAGCAGTTTAAAGCCAAAATGGAAGTTGAGGAAATATCTGAAAATAAGGTAAATATATGTTTCGCGTTATTAACAAAATCGCCCTAAATTTTATGAATTAACAGATCGCTATGAACGACAAAGCACCCGAACGTGTGATCAAAGAAGGCACTACAGAAATTATTGCCGGCGGGGCCGTATTCTACAATCCAGTACAAGAATTTAATCGTGATTTAAGTATTTCAGTACTTAATGTATACTCAAAGCGGTTGATAAGAGAGCGGGAAGCGGCGGCGCATAAAAATCCACAAAATACAAAGGAAAGCAAGCAATGCTAATGACAAGAAACCATACACGGCTGGTGGTGTAAAATACGACGATGGACTGCGAATATTGGAAGCGCTTGCTGCAACAGGTTTACGTAGCATAAGTTATGCAAAAGAAGTAGCAGGCGTGCGTGAAATTGTTGCAAATGATCTATCTAAGGTGGCAGTAGATTCCATTAGCGTAAATATGCGACACAATGGAGTGGAACATTTAGTTGTGCCAAGCGAAGGGGATGCAATGTAGGTTTGATATACGAATCAATAGCTAGTGATTTAACTGTAATAATCAATAATAAAATTCGCAATAGGACTCTCATGTACCTTTCAACTTCATATGAGAAGCGTTTCGATGTTATAGACCTAGATCCTTATGGTTGTCCGAATCGCTTTCTGGATGGCGCTATACAATCACTGACGAGTGGGGGTTGATTACTTGTAACTGCGAATGATATGGCTGTGCTGGCAGGCAATACGCCTGAAGCCTGCAATGCCAAATATAGTTCTGTGCCTTTGCGTATGAAATGCTGCCATGAGATGGGATTGCGTATACTATTGCATTGCATTGAAACGCACTCTAATCGTTATGGAAAATATATTGAGCCACTTTTGAGCATTTCTGCCAATTTTTATATACGCGTATTTGTGCGAAGTGTAAATATAGCATGCGGTTGGTATACAGCATTTTGGCCTTTTACCACAATCAAATTACTTACCATATCTTTATATTATGAACACAGCAAACAATGAATGGTATTTCAATGCACTGGTTGTGATACCTATACGCTACAGCCTATGGGTATTGTAAAAAGCAAGATCTCAGATAAAGGCAATGCGGAAGTAAAATTCGGTATACCAACTGGACCAAATGTTAATACAAATTGTGCGCATTGCGGTGATAAACATCATGTAAGTTTCAACTATCCCACTTAAGTATTTAAACTCGAATAAATCAAATTATTTCCTTCTTACTTAATTGGTGCTTAACCGTTTAAACGGTTATGTCCGTTCAAAAAGGCGCGTCAGTCGCTTTTTTAGAGGGTTAACTGGCACCAATTGTTCACACCAAATTCTTTCTTATATTCCCAAATATAGATGGGCGGTCCACTTTGGTCGCATCCCATACATGATCCAACGTTTGTTGAAGAATTGCTACAAATCATAGAAGAAAAACCGCTAAGTGATTTGGACACACAACGTCGTTTAAAAGGTGTGTTATCGGCGGAACTTGTATTGGGTACATGAGTTTTTATGTAAAAAATATTCATCATATCCAACATCAATACCTCGCATTCAATTGTGGACGCTGTACGCACTACATTGGGTTCACGTAATATGGACAAGCATATTGTTGATTCCAGTGGTAAGGCCACAATTTCAAATGATGGGGCAACCATTAAGAAACTATTGGATAAAATAATAACACAACGTAGCATGCTCAAGTGGTATAAGCTTATCTGGAAAAGATATTTCGTAACGAAAACCTGTAGTGCCAAGGTAAAATACATTAAAATAAATTGTAGATGGCAACCCTCTTTAGAAATGTGCAAGATGCAACCATACATCAGATGCACTTGGCATCACTAAAATTGTTAGAGTCGAGCAATGTGGAGAGTTTCTGATTGGTTGAAACTGCCGTTGTTCGACGCCATGATTTTATTCTTGACGCCATCATTAATTTCGTTGCTAAGCAACGTAAAGAAAAACTGCTGAGTTGCAGAGTTGCGATAGCGGCAGTTTTTAGTTTTAAGTAAACCGGCCGCCGCGTAAGTTGTAATAAAAATTAAAATATACTTACGCACTTAGCGTAACAGAAAAACTTAAACTAAAGCCAAGTGACAATAAAAGAAACAAAGTGTTAGAGAACTGATTAGAGTGTTAAAGGACTAATTAGAATAAAAGTTTCAAAGAACTGAGAGTTTAAATAAAAGAAAAATATATTTAAAAACTAAACAAATTTTTATTAATTTGAAAGGGAAAAGTGTGAGTGCGTAGCTCTGTGTGTGCGCGCAGAACATTTTTTACAGATCCGTAAAATGGATCTTTTATAAACCCTGGAAGATTACCGCGCCTTGTCTGCTGTGGTTCAACAAAATATAACTTGGATGTTTGTTGCTCTTTTTCAATTTTCCTGAATACAAATGTCTGGATTGGAAAAATTTCAAGCAAATAAAGCTTGGCGTGCAAAAGTCAAGAAATTAATTGTCATGCAACGGTAAATGCTTATAAATATATCATTAAAATTGTATGCTTGTTTATGATGAGCCATTCGAGTGAGCATGGAGATGGATGTTTTAAATACTGTAGAGTAAATTGGCTTACTATATAAGAATTTGAAATTTTTCCAAATCTTTGACTAAAAAGTAGCTACTAGCTTGTAGAACTTTATTACTTTACTTTTAAAAAGATAAATCACTTTAGCATGGTAATATATACCTATTATTAAAAATTAATACAAACAATATCTTCAACATTTTTTTCTCGATTCACGAACACATTTAGAAAGGCTAAATCGCCTGCTAAAGAGCCGGTATCTTGCCAACGCTTTAGCTTGGATTTAGATTAGATTAGATTAGATTATTTATTTATTACGGCCAGAAGCTTAATTCGTAAATTTGAAAATATTACAGTTTTTTATCTTGTAGCTAAGGTTTTACAATATTCATATAATTTTGTTTTAAATACTGTTATTTGGTTGCAACTTTTTATATCCATAGGCAGTTCATTGCAACTTTTCAGACCCTTGTAGAAAATGTTCTGTTGATCAATTTCAGTTCTAAAAAACGGCAATTTGAAATTATGTTTGCTCCTCGTATTTATGTTGTGAGTTTGCTCAACTAATGCTATATTTTTATTTAAATACTCAGGTACATTTCCATGTTTAATATTAAATATGAATTTCATGGAGTGGAAAAAAATCTTTTGTTTCACACTTAACCAGTCTAAAGTCTTCAACATGTCAGCCGTTCGTGTATCTCTAGGTTTCTGAAGAATAAATCTCATGCATCTATTTTGAAGCTTTTGGAGCTTGTCTACTTCTTTAGAGGAGGATCTACAAACTTTGCTAGAAGCACGCGCAGCTCCTCGCGTAGCGAATGTGGATCAACACGAAAGTAACGTTGCTGTTAGCGGAAATGCAATGAACAAAATATTTGAAATTGAGGATGAAAATAAATCCAACAATGCAAACACTATAAAGAGGATTCCTTATAATTTTTCAACTAAGGCATCTTGTGACGAAACTATATTCGAATGCCAACAGCAGCGTACGTCTGATGAAAGTTTTATGGATTTGGAAAAATGTGTGATAAAACAGCATCCGATCCTGATAGCACACTATTTAAGTACATACATAGCGAGAACAAGGATATGGTTAAAGAAGATGCTAAAAAGCACAGCGCCGATGGAAACTATTTTAAAATCCCTTGTAAACAAGGTAAGTGAATATACAACATATTGAAAGTTGATAAGATTGCGTGGTATAAATTTAATAATATAATCTTAGAACTACAAGAAATAGATGAAGAAGCACAATCACTGCAACGTCTATTGCATGACTTATGCGTACAGGAGCAGCATCAATTGGATAATGAAACTCCTTTAAAAAGTATTGATGTAACACTCCTAGAAGATATTGAAGCGCCATCTAAAATGTGGGACTCCACAATAGTGGGCGATACCACTTTACAAACTTCACCTTTGAAAATGCGAAGATCAGTCTAATAGTTCTTTGGGTGGTGATGATGCATCATCACACATAAGCTTTCAAAGCGCTCAAAAAGGCAGTGAAACTTCAGCGACAACAAGCTTTTATGAAACAGCACATGACACCACAGGCACAAGTGCACCCAGGAAAGTTTCACATTATACCCAAAGCGAGTCCTCCGAAGAATCGCATGAACTGGAAAAAAGTATAATATTGATAAACCTAGATAACACACTAGAGCCCCCAGCAAATGAGCATGCAACTGTGACTGAACTTATCACCAATGATAATAAAAATATGCATGGCAGTGAAAAACTATCTTCCAGCGCGTCCTTTGATGATTCTTTAGGAGTAATTGAGTTGTCGGATGATGAGTCAGATGAAACGGACGGAAATGTAAACAAAAGTGTCTTTATTAAAGAGGAGAAAGAACAACAACAGAAGGAAATTGCAATAGAGCCAATAGCACGAAATGCGGAAAGCATGCTCCGTAATTACCATAACAAAAGTTATATTGACTTTGAAGAATCATTTGAAAATGATAAAGAAAATCGTAGTGAGAGTACCGAAAAATCATTGCACTTCAATGATACCATGGAAGAAGTTGAGTACATGATGAAAAAAGGTATCCAGTATATGCAAGCCGCTGAACCTACAAAAAAACTGGGTAATCTATCGCCAACCGTAAACGAAACCCAAATGGTGGTGAAACCATTACAGGAACGTGAAAAAACATTTACGTATTCGCCGAAAAAAGCAAAAAGCAACTGTGGCTCGCCAGCTAAAAAGTTTATCCATATCTCATTAAAGATGGTGATGTTGTAGCGATAAAGACACTCGAAGGTTTTAAGGAGTGTTTCCGTTTTTTCGTTAATATCTTTTGAACGAGTTAAAATTTTTATTCTCCGCCTTCGTATTATTAATACTGATGTCAAGACGCGTCGTTTGACACCACTCGATATTTTTGGCAGTCGACCCCTCAACTAGACTATTACCATTAATAATTCGGTAATAATGAAGATTTCAGGATGATTGGCATATTGGAGCAAATAACTATTGCTTGGCTACTGACTGCAGCCGCCGCCTTGTGGTTTATCAGGTAATCATGAATACGCACATTTTAAATATTTAAAAATAAGCTGTATGAACTAATACCATTTGTCTCTGTGTAGATCCTATATGCAAGGTGGGAAGTATCGAAAGAGTACGACGGCGTTAGGGAAAGTTGTTCTTATTACTAGAGCAAATACCAGCATAGGAAAGGAGACAGCCCGGGAACTAGCTAAACGTGGAGCCACAATTTATATGGCGTGTCGTGACATGGAAAAATGTGAAAAGGTATCAACAAAAATAAACCAGATAATAATTGTTATACAAATTTTGGTAATTCTTTACTTTAGCTCACAACTGTCAAAAATATCGGGAGAGGGTTCGAAAGACGCGTTTTAATCCCTGGACCACGAATCCGAGAGCGGAAATTAAGAATTTAATTTCTGTCACAAGATATTTCAAAAAAACCGCAAAATGGCCACGGAACGCTCCGAAACCGGAGGTGGGATCCATAGTATTTTTGCGCAGAACACCTTTCTGTATTGGGGGCCTTCGGCCGCGCTTATAAAAAATTACCCTGGGTGGGTCCAACACCGGTTTGGAGACCCAAACTATATCCGCGCAAAACACTTTTACCCACAGTTTTTCTTGCGGGTACAACAAAATCATCAAATTTACAATAACCACATGAAAATTTTTAATTTTGTTTGCAAATATCTCCGAAACGAAATAAAATGCCCAATTTCCGCTTTCAGATTCGTGATCCTGGGTCCAAAGCGCGTCTTTTGGCACCTGATATTTTTAGACGAGTTTTAGCAGTTGTGAGCTAAAGTAAAGAATTACCCAAATTTTTTATTATGATGTCATGGATGATGTCATACTGTCGACGTCGGGGTTAAAGCTGCTGACTGCGTTTTTTACGTAACGTGCCGGATCCATATCGATAACACTCGCCCAAACCTTTGGGGGTGTCTTTACCGTTAATACAACAACAACCTCAAATAGAGCCTCAAAAAAAACCTTGAAAACTTCTAGTATTTTCCAATCGGGCTTTTCCGTTTGGTCATCACACCGATTCTGGTAACATTACGGACACATACACCCTATATGAAGTGCTTTGACCGGCCAGCTCAAGTAAAACGTTTACATTATGGCTCGTCAAGAACTAATTAAAATTATGTAGAAAAGTAATTCATCTGAAATGAAATGTACAATTGAAGCTCATGTTCGGTTACAGCCGAACTTAGACACCCTTACTTGTTCTGCCTGTTTCAGAAGTTATTTTATTCATGACTTACATTATTGGGCGCTAAAGTAAAGAATTACCTTTATATTTTAATTGCCTGATTAAGAGAATGCGAGAGGTACACATGATCTACCAGCAGGAAAGGCGTGGATCCAAGCACGGGGCTGTAAAGTTATTGTTTAGTTATTGTTGCGAATTTGTTTAAAATTGAGAAAAAAAAATATAAGCAAAGCAACAGGGAGCAACAAACGAATGATGCAACCATCTTTCACACGTTGTTATTGTAGCAGTGCTTCGCCCCATCCAATAGGTGCGACCGATCAGAAATTATCATCAATATCCTCTAACGGGAGTCCAAGGAAACTTGCTGTTTCGACAGGGGGGACCATAATGAAAGGGGTGTTAGAGGCGTTTGTTCCACATTACAATTAAAGAGATGGTTGGTGTCATGTGGGGACACATTGCAAGCGGGGCATACATTTTGTATGTCGGGGTTGATTCTGGATAGGTAAGAGTTTAACCTGTTACAGTATCCAGAACGAAGTTGAGCTAGAGTGACTCGCTTTTCTCTGGGGAGTATGCGTTCCTCTTCCGCGAGGTTTGGATACTTTTCTTTGAGTACTGGATTCACCGGGCAATTCCTAGCATAAAGGTCCGACCCTTTTTTATGGAGTTCACCAAGGACCTGCTTGTGTTTTTTCGCTTCATACGGCTGGGTTCTCAGGTGCCGTATTTCCTCAAAATGCTTACGGAGATGACTCCTTAGGCCCCTAGGCGGTGCTGGTTGACCAATCAGATGTCTGTTGGGATGCTCAGGTTTCTGGGTATTCAACAGGAACTGTTTGGTCAGCATCTCATTTCTCTCCCTAATGGGGAGTATTCTCGCCTCATTATGCAAATGGTGTTCTGGGGACGTAAGAAGACAGCCCGTGGCAATTCTGAGAGCAGTATTTTGGCAGGCCTGTAGCTTCTTCCAGTAGGTAATTTTTAGGCTTGGCGACCTATGGGTGACGCATAGCACTTAATCGGCTGGCTAATTGCTTTGTGTGTAGTCATGAGCGTTTCTTTATCCTTTCCCCAGGTACTGCCAGCGAGGGATTTAAGGATTTTGGTACGGCTCTGAATTCTCGGAACAATTGCGGCTGCGTGCTCACCAAAATGTAGATCCTGATGAAAGTCACACCCAAAATTTTAAGGTGTAAGACAGTCGGTAGGGTAATGTCATATGGTCGACATTTGGCGCGGCCATGTTTTAAATAAGATCACCGATGATTTGGTTGGTTACAATATCAGGTTTCGCGAGGCGACAAAACTGGAGAGATTGGGGAGATAGCTGTTTATTTTATTACAAAGCTCATCGGTGTAGGAAAGAATAGCATAGGTGTAGAAGCAATAGTGACTCCTTCTGGTGGTAAAGGTAGCTATTGATATGTAGAAGTTAAACAGGAATTTGATGAATATGGGTTTTTTTTTAAGTTATTGCAAAAAAGCGTTGAGGATTTTTAATATCTTACGAGGTACCTTCGTACATGTTTCTAAGAATGAAGAATGAGACCTATTCAAACTTCGCTATACTTTAACATACGATACTTTACCCCATTTTAACACAACTATCATTTATTGATTTTATTAAATTTTATAAAATGTTTCTTCCTCCACAGTTCCATTTCCGTATTGGATGGTAAATATGGCTTTCGCATTTTCTCCATCAATAACTGTGACAAGGTGGAAAAAATCTATGCGCGTAAATCGCAACATATCTTGGTCGAGCGTTTCTTCAATAGCTCTCTAGTGGTGATGGTGACAGCAGAGAAACCCAACTGTTTACAAATGTTACAATATATCAATTGCGTCTACGGCTCAAATACCCACAGTATATGAATGAATCGAACGCACCTAATTGTCTGCCTAACGGATAGGATACATATTCATCAAATCGAAAATATTGCATCAAACGAACTGGGTCTGAATACTGAAACAGTACACATATTCAAAATCGATGAGGAGACTGTGATGATGGTATAGGGTGAGTTGTTGAATAACATACGAAAACCACTTTAACCCATCTATATATTTGCATTACAGCTAAAGCTTTACAAACAGCAAAAATTGCTGGCGCCAAGCAATTCCTTTTCCAATTGCATTCCAGTGAAGCATTCATCACACTGTACGGATGGTGCAAGTTAGAAACTGCTGTTGTAACTGCTGCCACCGACACAACGGTCATCTCTACATCGCCGAGTAGCGGCTCGTCCGACTATCTATCGAAGACAGTATAATCATATCTTTTGCCAACACAGGTTAGCGATGTGCTTGCACAGGAAAAGATTTCAATTGAACCCAATTAAGAGAGTTTATTTATTATTAAAGTACTTACTTTTCTTTATATCAACAGTATTAATTTAAGTTGCAATTTCATGTACATATATAATAAGGGATGTGATACGATTGCTGTCGGAATTAGATTTGAAACCAATCAATACTCCTGCTATGGGTTGCAGAATTATTGCTTGAATGATTACATTTAGAACAATAATAAGTCTGACTCAATTACTAGTCGTACATTTTTAAGTTCATCAATTACGACAGCAATCGGATTCCATGACACCTTTGAATATTCTTGATCTGAAAAAAGAGTAAACCTAATCTGAATTTCTACTAAGCTTTAAGTTGTAGATTATTCAAATAATTGGAGTTTTTTCTAAAGCTTAAAATTATTTTCTGTTCGCTTGGAAAAGATTTCAATTGGAAAATAAAAACCAATAAGGCGAGTTTATTTATTATTAAAATACTTACTTTTCTTTATATGAACTGTATTAATTTAAGTTACAATTTCATGTACATATATAACAAAGAATGTCGTGTACGATTGCTGTTGGAATTAGACTTGAAACCAACAATACTCCTGCTAAGGGTTGCAGAATTATTGCTTGAATGATTAGATTTGGAACAATAATAAGTCTGACTCAATCACTAGTCCTACATTTTTAAGTTCATACTTTACTTTATTACTTTCAAATTCAATTACGACAGCAATCGGATTCCACGACACCTTTGAATATTCTCGATCTGAAAAAAAAGAGTAAATCTAATCTGAATTTCTACTCAGCTTTAAGTTTTAAATTGATGCAAATAATTGGAGTTTTTTCTAAAGCTTAAAATTATTTTCTGTTCGCTTGGAAAAGATTTCAATTGGAAAACAAAAACCAATAATGCGAGTTTATTTGTTATTAAAATAATTACTTTTCTTTATATCAGCTTATTAATTTAAGTTACAATTTCATGTAAATATATAATAAGGGATGTCGAATATGATTGCTGTCGGAATTAGATTTGAAACCAATCAATACTCCTGCTAAGGGTTGCAGAATTATTGCTTGAATGATTAGATTTAGAACAATAATAAGTCTGACTCAATCACTAGTCCTACATTTTTAAGTTCATCAATTACGACAGCAATCGGATTCCACGACACCTTTGAATATTCTTGATCTGAAAAGAGAGTAAACCTAATCTGAATTTCTACTGAGCTTTAAGTTGTGGATTATTGAAATAATTGGAGTTTTTTCTAAAGCTTAAAATAATTTTCGGCTCGCTTAGAAAAGATTTCAATTGGAAAACAAAAACCAATTAAGCGAGTTTATTTATTATTAAAGTACTTACTTCTTTTTTATATGAACTGTATTAATATAAGTTCCAATTTCATGTACATATAATAAAAATAATAAATATTGAAAATTCAATTTTTTTGGTTCATATTTTATTCATATGGCTGCTCCAGGTAAAGTAAATCTGCAGGTAAAATTCATGCTATATGGCGGTTATATAAATGGTAAAACCGCAGTAAACTTTATTGTCAAAAGACTCGAAAATGTAGAGTGAAATGACTGAAGAAATGACCGCCATTTTAACGAACATTGTGCCGTGTGTGAGCAGAACAGTGCTATGCTCACATCGTATAAGTGGGAGCGGAATGCACGATCACATTAATAGGAACGAAACGGAAAATTTGGTCACAAAAATTCATTACGCCCATGCAAACGTGACTATGAATATAACCGCTGCAGAAAGTCACAATGACCGTAAAATGACTAGTAAAATGACGTGGAGCGTTTTTGCAGGGTCGCTTAGTTGACATACTTGTCTACCCTGCAAAAACGCTCCACGTCATTTGACTAGTCATTTGACCGTCATTGTGCGGTTACGGCCCTTGTTAAATTTTAGTCACGTTTGCACTAGCAAGAGTAGATTTTTTACATGTTTTTCCCATTTCGTACCTATTTATGTGATTGTGCATTCCGCTCCCTCTTATACATTTTCGAGTCATTTGACAGTCAATTTTACTGCGGTTTTACCATTTATATAACCGCCATATAACATGAATTTTACCTGCAGATTTACTTTACCTGGAGCAGCCATATGAATAAAATATGAACCAAAAAAATTGAATTTTCAATATTTATTATTTTCATTATTACCCTGCAAAAATCGTGTGACCAAAAACTCACACAGCCACACGAATTTTTGACAGGGGTGACGATTTGGAATGAAAAATTCTCCAAATGAAATAGCATGTTGACAAATTTAGCTTTCCCACAATGTATCGTGCTCTCTCGCACCTATTATTTTTATAGGGATAGCAAAATACGTAATTTTTGCGTGCAAAAAAATCCGCCATTTCTAATTCAGCAGAGACAGCAAAACATTTGGTGGTGGAAAATTTTTTCAATTTTGAGATTTTTAAGTGGAATATCTCCGGAAAGATTTAAAATTAAGAGGGAGTTCTCCAGATCACAAATGTATATATTTTAAAGTGCGCAAACTTATAATTTAAAAGTTATTTGGTGTTAAAGTTTACAAATTTCTATACAAATTTTATATGTGTATACGTATATATATGTGGCAGCACAGCTTTGTAATGTCATCAATAAAAATATATATTTATATATATGTGCATGTTGCTACAAAAGCGCGATTGATTTAAAAAAAACATTTATAATAAGTAAAAAGAATGCAAAAATGAAATGTGAAATAAACAAAAATGCAATTTAAGTTTATCGTTGCCAATTTATGTATATAGATATGTATGTGGATTAAGGTTTTGAAATATGTGTAAATTGTAATTTAAAGTGCTATAGAAATTTGCTAAATTTGCAAACTTTAACAACAAATAACTTTTAAATTATAAATATATATATTTGTGATCGGGAGAACTCCCTCTTTCATTTGATACCAAGTTTTACCCCGAACTCGGGGGTGCTACTCTAAAATTTTCCCAGTCTTTAATATACAATGATTTTTGCTGTTTATTTCGACAAAAATTTTTGATTTGATTTTTGTGCTGATCGAAAGAATTCACAATTATATAGCACCATGCCGCGAATTATGATAAAAGGTGGTGTGTGGAGAAACACTGAGGTAAGCATTTGACGCGACTGGTTACTCTTGGCCGTTTATTAACTAAATTGATAACTTTCAGGATGAAATATTCAAAGCAGCTGTAATGAAATATGGAAAAAACAGTGGTCACGTATTGCATCACTGCTGCACCGCAAATCTGCCAAGCAATGTAAGGCACGCTGGTACGAATGGCTTGATCCTAGCATAAAGAAGACAGAATAGTCACGGGAGGAGGATGAAAAGTTTTTGCATTTGCCAAATTAATGCCAACACAATGGCGTACAATTGCGCCGATTATTTCAGAGGGTTAACACCAATTGTTCACACCAAATTGTTAGGTACAGGATTCGCCACGGGTAGGTGAGGTTGGCAATCACAACCCCTTGAATCATTTTGGGCGGCAGGTATGCCGCGGATATATTCTTGGCACTTGTTATTGATGGCTTTTATGATTCCACCAACACAACCTGGACAGACGCCAATGCTCAGTCAACCACCCAAGCCGGGTCAACCCGCAATACCCGGACACGTCCGGACGTCCTGGTTATAATGTATGCTAATACAACTAATAATTTACAAATTTGCTGATGATTATTTTTGTGTTATTTTCTTTAGCAACCACCTGCACATGTTACTGGTAAATATCAACAGCCGCAACAGTATGATCAAGCCCAACGCCGTTTATATCCCGATCAGATGCCAAATCCGATAAGCGTTATCATTGAAAATCAAAATAGCGCTGGAGGTGCTTTTATTACTAATGGACAGAGTTTATTACCACCATTGGTGACCACAAAATATGTGGTAGAAGATCAGGGTAACTCCTCGCCACGTTACGTTAGGTATCGATAATCGAAATTAATTTTGTTTGGCAATTACATTGAACTTTCTTCTTTGCAGGTCGTCTTTGTGTTGCATACCTTCAACAGCTGATTTATTAAAAACAACAGCTTTGTCCATTACACTTACCGTCTCACCAATGGCACGCACGTTTGAGGGTGAATATGAGCGACCCATTGTAAATTTTGGTGAATTGGGTGCAATTAGATGTAATCGTTGCAAGGCTCAATAGCAACTTGTAGATGCTGGTCGTTGTTTCCAATGTCTAATTTGTAAAGTAACAAGAGATGGTAAAAAAAATCTTTCACTTTTACTTGTGTTCATTGATCCATATTTTTTCTCGACAGTGCCAACTGCATATTTCCAACATTTGGGCCATACCGGGCAGCGTGTCGATAAATATGAACGTCCTGAACTTGTATTGGGTACATGAGTATTTGTGTAAAAAATGCTTGGGTACCGATAGGTCTCATGGTAAACCTCAACTCATATCCAACATCAATGCCTCGCATTCAATTGTGGCACTGTACGCACTACATTGGGTTCACGTAGTATGGACAAGCATATTGTTGATTCCAGTGGTAAGGCCACAATTTCAAATGATAGGGCAACCATTATGAAACTATTGGATATTGTGAATCCAGCCGTAAAACTCTAGTCGACATCGCCAAATTTCAAAACGCTGAGGTAAGTTTTTTGTTATATTAGATGGCACCACTTCAGTAGTATTTTAAGCATGTGAAATCTTAAAACAAGTTAAGCCAGATGTTGAGGAAGGCGTGCATGCACGTATCATCATTAAAGCTATACGTAAAGCTTTACAATTATGCATGCTAAAATATGACATGGCTGTACATGTCGAAGCGCCAATCAAAGGAGCAACAAAGTGCTTTATTGGAAAAATGATCTGCCACAGCAATGTCCTCCAATGTCCAAGAGTATCAGAAAATTGTTGATGCTGAATGGCGTATTCTGTAGAATAAACTAGCTAAGTAAGGCGACAATGTTGTGTTTTCTAAATTACCAATTGGTGATGTTGCTACACAGTATTTTGCAGATCGTGATATGTTCTGTGATGTTCATGTACCAAAAGAAGATTGGAAACGTAGAATGAAAGCTTGTGGTGGTGCTGTTATGACTACAGCTAATGATATTAATTCAAGTGTTTTGGGTCAATTTGATTACTTTGAAGAACGTCAGGTTGGTGGTGAACGTTTCAACATTTTCCAAGGTTTGACATTAATTTCATTTTTATAGTTTATAATTATTTAAAGGTTGCGTTAATGCTAGAACAAGTACATTGATTTTACGTGGCAGTGTTGAACAATTTTTGGAAGAAACTGAGCTTCGTTACATGATGCTATAATGCTTGTGCGGCGTACAATTAAACATGATTCTGTTGTTGCTGGTAAGTCAAAATACAAATTGAAACAAATGTCTAATCTTAGGGCCTCATTCTCTATTACGAAACGAACTTTCGATGCGGATCAGAGACGAATCGCTAGTGTATTTCCACTATGTTAAACAATGGCAACTTATCACTTGACAATTACTTTTGCCTTCCTGTTAGTTAGAAAGGTGAAGACCGAACGAAAATGATAGAGAATACCATTGCTAGACGAAATCGTTTGGAGGCGAATCGTTCGTAGGGTGGGTAGAGAGGGATGGCCTGAAGGTTTAATGTGGCCACATAAATCGTTCCCGAGATGGTCGGGCTAGCACTTTAATGGTGCTGTGCTACCGGAGCGTACCAGATCTGTATACGGCTAAAGGACCATCACATCGATAACACTCCCCAAAGCCTTCGGGGAGCAACCTTATCGCTACAAAAACAACAACAACATTGAGTCCAAATCCCGAAAAAAACTATAAAATTTGTGTCAGTGAAATGATAATTATTGCTTTTGGTTGTTAGTTTTGAGGCATCGTCATCGAGTTCCTTCTGATCGGATATGCCGGTTCTTTTGCATTCTTTTACATGCATAAAGTGCCGTTGAAGCCTTCCTCGCCCTCTCCTACACGTTGATCTTCCATAACAGCTTACTGTCTAGGATCATTCCTAGATATTTTGTGCAAGGTTTCTCCCGTAGGGTCGCCCCTCCTAACTTAGGCCTGGTCCAATTACAAGACCATATGCAACGTCATCTGCGTAAACCGTAAGTTTTTCTAGTTCCTCGTAGAATCCCCTAAGCAGTTGGTTAATGACCATCGTCCACAGCAGAGGTGATAGCACCCCTCCCTGCGGAGTGCCCCTGTCCACTAATTTCGTGGCCGCGTACAATCCCCATTGCGATGTAATCTTTCTGCAGTTTAACATGCAGTCGATCCATCTGGGTAAGGCTGGATGCACTTTAACATAATTAAGCCCATCAATAATCGCCCATTTATAAAACTGCGGCAATGCTTAAGAAAAGTTCTAGAGCATATTCCTTATATTCCAGGGCTTTTCTATGCTTATTACCACCCTATGCAATGCGGTGTCTACTGACTTGCCTTTGGTGTACGCCTGTTGTGTTGTGGAGAGCAGCTTTTCATCCACGTTGGACTTTATGTACACATCTATCAGCCTCTCAAAGGTTTTGAGCAGAAATGATGTTAAGCTATTGTGTCTATAATCTTTGGGATACACGTGACCGATCTTCCCCGCCTTTGGTAGGAAAGCTACACGAGCAGTTCTCCAAGAGTGCGGTATATGATTCAGTTTATGCACCCATCGAATATTATTTTAAGCCATCCCACGACCGCCCTACTTGAAACTTGTAGCATGGCCGGACATGTACCATCTGAGCCCGGCGATTTCACCACCACTACGAGATCCTCAGTAGTGTAATTAGGCAGCATATATGAATGCAGCTGTTTCCTTACCATTACTACAGCTCGCACCCGTCCTTCCGTTTGCGCATAGTAAACGCCAAATGCGCGCGCGCTAAGTCCAGAAACCTTTCCTCCCGATGGAAGCCACGGCTCCTGGATCAGCGCGTTAGGAGGAGGAGTGCGCTCGACGCCACTTTACTGTGTTGGAGGTTTATCTGTAGGACTCGCAGCACCAATGGGCTGCTTGTCCCCCTCCAGCACCTTCATCGTGACGTCGTCGTCCTCCCTTAGCCCTTTTGGTTTAGAGTGTTCGAAGCCCCCTTCAGCATCTTGTACCTGTTGTGCCGGGTGTTCCTCTGTGCGACTCACAGCTCCATCTGGCTGTTGGTCCCCTTCTAACACATTCAGGGTGACGAGGGCTACCTCCACCTGTCTTTTTTCCCTTAGGTTTTTGAGGTCCTTTTCGAATTCGCCCACGTCCAGCGTGTTAGGATTTTAATACCCGCGACTTCTTTTCCTGAGTCGCATATAAATTTTGCCTGTACCTAAGGACTTTTTTCCAAGCTACGCGTACAATATATCCTCCGCCTGCTTGTTTATTTGGAAGATGTATAACTGACCTTCCTCCGTAGTCCGAGATACAGTAAGTACCTTCCAATCCTGTGTCGGTATGTTCGGATTCTGATTCTGCGAAAGTCGCAGTGTATCCTCCGACTTCATCACGCACGGTATCCATACCTTAACTTTTGATACCTTGGGGATTTGCGCTTTATCCACCATCTCAAAACGCGCGTTCGTGCCCTGCCTTTGGAGGTTTGAAACCACTTCCTCCAGCCACCGCAAGCTCGCGATGTTATCGCACGCTATCATCTTCATACCATTATACCATCCCCGAATCAAAGGTTGGAAGGAGCTTACTTGGTTATTCCCGCATCATCTTAAGCATTAAGCTAATAAGCTCCTTTTCTACAGATCTCCACCTTTCACTAGTCATCTGTTCGAAAGGACTGCTACGATCAACCAGCGCCACAGTCAGTGACTGCTTTGCCACATCACTCATCTTCTCGGGAAAAGCCGGCGTCTTAGTGTTATTTCCCTTTGGCACCTCCGAGAAAGCCGGAGTCTTAGCTCCCTCTAACACCACCGAGAAAGTCGGAGTCTTAGCGTTATCTCCCTTTGGCTTATCTCCTACTTCCATAGTTGGAACTTCCCTCTGACTCGCAGCCTTCGAGGTAGTTGCTACCTCGCTATTGGGGCCCATCTGTCTTACAGCTTTGGGTCTACTTGTCTTGTCTATGGGACTGCCCTGCGTCGCGGCTCTGGGACTGGGCCCTTTCTGCCTCTTGAAAGCAGGCTTGCCGCCTTCCGCCGAACGTTGCCTTTTCATTCTGCCATTCGACGCTTCTTCCTCCTCATACCGGTTGCAGAACCGAGGGTTTCTCGCAGCAAACCTTTTGAACTGCCTTCGACCTAATTCTACCGCCTCATGAGCCCATGCCAAGCGCTCGATCTCCTCTTCTGTTGGGTCCACCACTGCTCCCAAGCGTTGTACAATTCTTAGTACTGCACGGTACTTCGAGAGAGCTCTTTGCTCCGTACGCTTCTCCACTCTTCTACTCCTTTTTCATTTGTGTGCTTCTCCTACACGGAGTTCATTGAATTAGCACTACTCTCGCTCCCCGAGTCCGACGCATCGCTTAATGCGTATTTGTCGTCCTTGGCTTGCGGCTCAGTCCTCTTCTTATCATCGTCCTTATGAAAATTAGGTAATGAGTCGTTCACCTTGGTCGTACGACCACCAGCCCGACAAGGCGGGCTCAGCGGTCCAGTATTATATACAAGGAAAGAACCGTCAGCCACAGCAGCGCCCCTTACTGTGGTAAGGCCATCAATACTTCCCGAGGTGGTCCGGTATCGGGAAGGCTCCGTTCGAATACAGCCGAATTTATCCCCTGACTACAAATCGTCCAATAGGCACGGTCCGCATAACACCCTGGATTAGGGGGTTGGCAGTTCTTGGTCACCTACATCCCGCCGCCCTCCTATGAGGCGAAACGGCGTAGATGCCAGTCCTAAACAGCTCCTCCTCATAGTCGGGCGCTATGGAGATCGGCTAAGCCCTCACACCAACGACGATTTTCGTTACAATTGCTAGTGCATGCTCTCCAAGATGTAGATCCTGATCGAAAGTCACACCCAAAATTTTAGGGTGTAAGACAGTCGGTAGGGTAATGCCATATGGTCGACATTTGGCGCGGTAATGTTTTAATTAAGGTCAACGATGATTTGGTTGGTGAAAATATCAGGTTTCGCGAGGCGACAAAGCTCATCGATGTAGGAAACAATAGCATAGGCGTAGAAGCAATAGTGACTCCTGGTGGTAAAGGTAGCTATTGATATGTAGAAGTTAAGCAGAAGTTTGAATATGAGTTTTTTTAAGTTATAGCAAAAAAAGCGTAGAGGATTTTTAATATCTTACCAGGTACCTTCAAACCTATTCAAACTCAATTTTCACCAGGACAAAGCTGCTGAGACTTCGCTATACTTTAACGTACAATACGTTACCCCATTTTAGCACAACTATCATTTTTTGATTTTATTAAATTTTATAAAATGTTTCTTCCTCTACAGTTCTATTTCGGTATTGGATGGTAAATATGGCTTTCGCATTTTCTCCATCGATAACTGTGAAAAGGTGGAAGAAATCTATGCGTGTAAATCTCACATATTATCTTGGTCGAGCGTTTCTTCAATAGCTCTCTAGTGGTGATGGTGACAGCAGAGAAACCCAACTGTTTACAAATGTTACACTTCAAAAAGAATCGATTGCACCTAATTGTCTGCCTAACGGATAGTATACATATTCATCAAATCGAAAATATTGCACCAAACGAACTGGGTCTGAATACTGAAACAGTACACATATTCAAAATCGATGAGGAGGCTGTGATGATGGTATAGGGTGAGTTGTTGAATAACATACGAAAACCACTTTAACCCATCTATATATTTGCATTACAGCTAAAGCTTTACAAACAGCAAAAATTGCTGGCGCCAAGCAATTGGAAAAGGCAGTGAAGCATTCATCACACTGTACGGATGGTATAAAGTTAGAAACTGCTGTTGTAACAGCTGCCACCGACACAACGGTCATAGTAGCGGCTCGTCCGACTATCTATCGAAGACAGTATAATCATATTTTTGCCAACACAGGTTAGCGATGTGCTTGCACAGGAAAAGATTTCAATTGGAAAACAAAAACCAGTTAAGAGAGTTTATTTATTATTAAAGTATTTACTTTTCTTTATATCAACAGTATTAATTTAAGTTGCAATATCACGTACATATATAATAAGGGATGTGATATGATTGCTGTCGGAATTAGATTTGAAACCAATCAATACTCCTGCTAAGGGTTGTAGAATTATTGCTTGCATAATTAGATTTAGAACAATAATAAGTCTGACTTAATTACAAGTCGTACATTTTTAAGTTCACCAATTACGACAGCAATCGGATTCCACAACACCTTTGAATATTCTTGATCTGAAAAAATCTGAATTTCTACTAAGCTTTAAGTTGTAGATTATTCAAATAATTGGAGTTTTTTCTAAAGCTTAAAATTATTTTCTGCTCGCTTAGAAAAGATTTCAATTGGAAAACAAAAACCAATTAAGAGAGTTTATGTTATTATTAAAGTACTTACTTTTCTTTATATCAATTGTATTAATTTAAGTTGCAATATCACGTACATATATAATAAGGGATGTAATACGATTGCTGTCGGAATTAGATTTGAAACCAATCAATACTCCTGCTATGGGTTGCAGAATTATTGCTTGAATGATTAGATTTAGAACAATAATAAGTCTGACTCAATTACTAGTCGTACATTTTTAAGTTCATCAATTACGACAGCAATCGGATTCCACGACACCTTTGAATATTCTTGATCTGAAAAAAAAAAGAGTAAATCTAATCTGAATTTCTAATTAGCTTTAAGTTGTAGATTTAAATTGATTCAAATAATTGGAGTTTTTTCTAAAGCTTAAAATTATTTTCTGTTCGCTTGGAAAAGATTTCAATTGGAAAACGAAAACCAATCAAGGGATTTTATTTATTATTAAAATACTTACTTTTCTTTATATGAACTGTATTAATTTAAGTTACAATTTCATGTGCATATATAATAAAGGATGTCGTGATACGATTGCTGTCGGAATTAGATTTGAAACCAATCAATACTCCTGCTAAGGGTTGCAGAATTATTGCTTGAATGATTAGATTTAGAAAAATAATAAGTCTGACTCAATTAATAGTCGTACATTTTTAAGTTCTTCAATTACGACAGCAATCGGATCCACGACACCTTTGAATATTCTTGATCTGAATTTCTACTAAGCTTTAAGTAGTAGATTATTCAAATAATTGGAGTTTTTTCTAAAGCTTAATATTATTTTTTTGCTCGCTTAGAAGAGATTTCAATTGGAAAACAAAAACCAATTAAGCGAGTTTATTTATTATTAAAGTTCTTCTGTTTTATATGAACTGGATTAATATAAGTTCCAATTTCATGTACATATGTATATAATAATATTGAAAATAATAAATATTGAAAATTCAATTTTTTTGGTTCATATTTTATTCATATGGCTGCTCCAGGTAAAATAAATCTGCAGGTAAAATTCACGTTATATGGCGGTTATATAAATGGTAAAACCGCAGTAAAATTGATTGTCAAATGACTCGAAAATGTAGAGTGAAGTGACGGAAAAATGACCGCCATTTGACGAGCATTGTGACGTGTGTGAGCAGCACAGTACTATGCTCACATCCTATAGGTGGGAGCGGAATGCACGATCACATTAATAGGAACGAAACGGAAAATTTGGTCACAAAACCTAATCCGCCCATGCAAAAATGACTATGAATATAACCGCTGCAGAAAGTCACAATGACCGTAAAATGACTAGCAAAATGACGTGGAGCGTTTTTGCAGGGTATTATATATGTACATGAAATTGGAACTTATATTAATACAGTTTATATAAAAAAGAAGTAAGTACTTTAATAATAAATAAACTCGCTTAATTGGTTTTTGTTTACCAATTGAAATCTTTTCTAAGCGAGCAGAAAATAATTTTAAGCTTTAGAAAAAACTCCAATTATTTGAATCAATTTACTCAACAACAGATTCGATTTACTCTCTTTTTCAGATCAAGAATATTCAAAGGTGTCGTGGAATCCGATTGCTGTCGTAATTGAATTTTAAAGTAATAAAGTAAAATATGAATTTAAAAATGTAGGACTAGTAATTGAGTCAGACTTATTATTGTTTTAAATCTAATCATTCAAGCAATAATTCCGCAAACCTTAGTAGGAGTATTGATTGGTTTCAAATCTAATTCCGACAGCAATCGTATCACGACATACCTTATTATATATGTATATGAAATTGTAACTTAAATTAATACAGTTTATATAAAGAAAAGTAAGTATTTTAATAATAAATAAACTCGCCTTATTTGTTTTTATTTTCCAATTGAAATCTTTTCCAAGCGAACAGAAGATAATTTTAAGCTTTAGAAAAAACTCCAACTATTTGAATCAATTTAAATCAACAACAGATAGGATTTACTCTTTTTTTCAGATCAAGAATATTCAAAGCTGTCGTGGAATCGGATTGCTGTCGTAATTGAATTTGAAAGTAATAAAGTAAAATATGAATTAAAAAATGTAGGACTAGTAATTGAGTCAGACTTATTATTGTTCTAAATCTAATCATTCAAGCAATAATTCTGAAACCCTAGCAGGAGTATTGATTGGTTTCAAATCTAATTCCAACAGCAATCGTATCACGACATACCTTATTATATATGTACATGAAATTGTAACTTAAATTAATACAGTTCCCTTAGCAGGAGTATTGATTGGTTTCAAATCTAATTCCGAAAGCAATCGTATCACATCCCTTATTATATATGTACGTGATATTGCAACTTAAATTAATACTGTTGATATAAAGAAAAGTAAATACTTTAATAATAAATAAACTCTCTTAATTGGTTTTTGTTTTCCAATTGAAATCTTTTCCTGTGCAAGCACATCGCTAACCTGTGTTGGCAAAAGATATGATTATACTGTCTTCGATAGACAGTCGGAAGAGCCGCTACTCGGCGAAGTAGAGATGACCGTTGTGTCGGTGGCAGCTGTTACTTTACACCATCCGTACAGTGTGATGAATGCTTCACTGCCTTTTCCAATTGCTTGACGCCAGCAATTTTTGCTCTTTGTAAAGCTTTAGCTGTAATGCAAATATATAGATGGGTTAAAGTGGTTTTCGTATGTTATTCAACAACTCACCCTATACCATCATCACTGCCTCCTCATCGATTTTGAATATGTGTACTGTTTCAGTATTCAGACCCAGTTCGTTTGGTGCAATATTTTCGATTTGATGAATATGTATACTATCCGTTAGGCAGACAATTAGGTGCAATCGATTCATTCATATACTGTGGGTATTTGAGCCGTAGACGCAATGGCAGATATTTTGATTTTTTTTGAAGTGTAACATTTATAAACAGTTGGGTTTCTCTGCTGTCATCATCACCACTAGAGAGCTATTGAAGAAACGCTCGACCAAGATAATATGTGAGATTTACACGCATAGATTTCTTCCACCTTTTCACAGTTATTGATGGAGAAAATGCGAAAGCCATATTTACCATCCAATACCGAAATAGAACTGTAGAGGAAGAAACATTTTATAAAATTTAATAAAATCAAAAAAAAAAAAACGCTTTTTTTGCTATTACTTAAAAAAACTCATATTCAAACTTCTGCTTAACTTCTACATATCAATAGCTACCTTTACATCTATCTCCCCAATCTCTCCAGTTTTGTCACCTCGCGAAACCTGATATTGTCACCAACCAAATCATCGGTGACCTTATTTAAAACATGACTGCGCCAAATGTCGACCATATGGCATCCCTACCGACTGTCTTACACCCTAAAATTTTGGGTGTGACTTTCGATCAGGATCTACATCTTACAATTGTAACGAAAATCGTCGTTGGTGTGAGGGCTTAGCTGATCTCCATAGCGCCCGACTATGAGGAGGAGCTGTTTGGGACTGGCATCTACGCCGTTTCGCCTCATAGGAGGGCGGCGGGATGTCGGTGACCAAGAACTGCCAACCCCCTAATCCAGGGTGTTATGCGGACCGTGCCTATTGGACGATTTGTAGCCAGGGGATAAATTCAGCTGTATTCGAACGGAGCCTTCCCGATACCGAACCACCTCGGGAAGTATTGATGGCCTTACCACAGTAAGGGGCGCTGCTGTGGCTGACGGTTCTTTCCCCGTATATAATACTGGACCGCTGAGCCCGCCTTGTCGGGCTGGTGGTCGTACGACCAAGATGAACGACTCATTACCTAATTTTCATAAGGACGATGATAAGAAGAGGACTGAGCCGCAAGCCAAGGACGGCAAATACGCATTAAGCGATGAGTCGGACTCGGGAAGCGAGAGTAGTGCTGATTCAATGAACTCCGTGTTGGAGAAGCACACAAATGAATAAGAAGTAGAAGAGTGGAGAAGGATACAGAGCAAAGAGCACTCTCGAAGTACCGTGCAGTACTAAGAATTGTACAACCCTTGGGAGCAGTGGTGGACCCAACAGAAGAGGAGATCGAGCGCTTGGCATGGGCTCATGAGGCGGTAGAAGAAGAGCATTGGCGTCTGTCCAGGTTTTGTTGGTGGCATCATAAAAGCCATCAATAACAAGTGCCAAGAATATATCCGCGGCATACCTGCCGACCAAAATGATTCAAGGGGTTGTGGTTGCCAACCTCACCTACCCGTGGCGAATCCTGTACCTAACAATTTGGTGTGAACAATTGGTGCCAGTTAACCCTCTGAAATAATCGGCGCAATTGTACGCCATTGTATTGGCATTAATTTGGCAAAATGCAAAAACTTTTCATCCTCCTCCCGTGACCATTCTGTCTTCTTTATGCTAGGATCAAGCCATTCGTACTAGCGTGCCTTACATTGCTTGGCAGATTTGCGGTGCAGCACTGATGCAATACGTGACCACTGGTTCTTGCCATATTTCATTACAGCTGCTTTGAGGATATCATCCTGAAAGTTATCAATTTAGTTAATAATCGGCCAAGAGTAACCAGTCGCGTCAAATGCTTACCTCAGTGTTTCTCCACACACCACCTTTTATCATAATTCGCGGCATGGTGCTATATAATTGTGAATTCTTTCGATGAGCACAAAAATCAAATCAAAATTTTTTGTCGAAATAAACAGCAAAAATCATTGTATATTAAAGACTTTGGGAATATTTTAGAATAGCACCCCCCGAGTTCGGGGTAAAGCTTGGTATCAAATGAAAGAGGGAGTTCTCCCGATCACAAATATATATATTTTAAAGTGCGCAAAACATCTGGTGGTGGAAAATTTTTTCAATTTTGGGAGTTTTAAGTGGAATATCTCCGGAAAGATTTAAAATTAGGAGGGAGTTCTCCAGATCACAAATATATATATTTTAAAGTGCGCAAACTTATAATTTAAAAGTTATTTGTTGTTAAAGTTTGCAAATTTAGCAAATTTCTATAGCACTTTAAATTACAATTTACACATCTTTCAAAACCTTAATCCACATACATATCTATATAAATTGGCAACGATAAACTTAAATTGCATTTTTGTATATTTCACATTTCATTTTTGCATTGTTTTTACTTATTATAAATGTTTTTATTAAATCAATCGCGCTTTTGTAGCAACGTGCACATCCATATATATATATATTTTATTGATGACATTACAAAGCTGTGCTGCCACATATATATACGTATACACATATAAAATTTGTATAGAAATTTGCAAACTTTAACACCAAATAACTTTTAAATTATAAGTTTGCGCACTTTAAAATATATATATTTGTGATCTGGAGAACTTCCTCTTAATTTTAAATCTTTCCGGAGATATTCCACTTAAAACTCTCAAAATTGAAAAAATTTTCCACCACCAAATGTTTTGCTGTCTCTGCTGAATTAGAAATGGCGGATATTTTTGCACGCAAAAATGACGTATTTTGCTATCCTTATATAAATTATAGGTGCGAGAGAGCACGATACATTGTGGGAAAGCTAAATTTGTCAACATGCTATTTCATTTGGAGAATTTTTCATTCCAAATCGTCACAGCTGTCAAAAATTCGTGTGGCTGTGTGCGTTTTTGGTCACACGATTTTTGCAGGGTAGGTACACTATGTTGTAGATACGAGGTTAACAAATAAACGGGAGGATATGTATATGCATATTATGCATGATAAGTTTCTACATAGGTATATTGTAATTTATTCTGTGAAAGTACATAATGTAAACAAATATGGCAATAGGCAACACTTTTTTACTATTAAATAAAAAAAATAAATGTAAGGCGCGATAACCTCCGAAGAGATCTAAGGCCGAGCTTCTCTTCCAATTTGCGTCGTGCTCCTCTTGATTTTTCCCTACAAATTGGCCGGACGGGACCTACATGTTTTATGCCGACTCCGAACGGCATCTGCAAGGCAGATGAGTTTTCACTGAGAGCTTTTCATGGCAGAAATACAATCGGAGCGCTTGCCAGACACTGCCGAGGGGCGACCCCGCTTAGGAAAATTTTCTTCTAATTGAAAAATCTTATTTCTAAAATTTTGATGTTGCTTTGCCCGGGAGTTGAACCCAGGGCATACGGTGTGATAGGCGGAGCACGCTACCATCACACCACGGTGGCCTTTACTTATTTTCGCTTACAATTCTTTAATTTTCAGTTTTGCCTTTTTCTATACAACAACTGTTGTGTGGTTATTTCGATGTAACCACCTACTTTTGTGGGTAAAAAATTATCCGGATACTTTCGCTGGCAGAATACCAGGGTGTAAAAGTTGCCACATGATTTCGTTACCGTGGTGAAGAATATTGTTACCACACTAGAATCGGGGCGTTAATGGTAATTCTTTACTTTAGCTCACAACCACTAAAACTCGTCAAAAAATATCGGGAGAGGCGTTTTGATCCTATGACCACGAATCCGAAAGCCAAAATTAAAAATTTTATTTATGTGAAAAGATATTTCCAAAAAACCGAAAAATGGTCCCGGAGCGCTCCGAAACCGGGGATGGGATCCACAGTATTTTTGCGAAGAACACCTTTCTGCATTGGCAGCCTTCGGCCGCGCTTATAAAAAATTACCCTGAGTGGATCCAACACCGGTTTGAAGACCAATATCCGCGCAAAACACCACAGTTTTTCTTGTGGTTACAACAAAGTTATCAAAATTACAAGAACCACATGAAAATTTTCGATTTTGTTTGCAAATATCTTCGAAAAGAAATAAAATTTCCAATTTCAGCTTTCGGATTCGTGATCCTGTGTCAAAAGCGCGTCTTTGGATACCCCTCTCGATATTTTTGGACGAGTTTTAGCTGTTGTGAGCTAAAGTAAAGAATTACCGATTTAATATTTGACATTGTTTTTGCTTATAATGCTGGTTCCCAAATAGACGATTTCCATCACTGACTCGAATTTATATACGCCAACATTGACGTGGCTGCCAGAATTCTGAAGTGCATAGGGGGAGACGTCGTCACTCTGGGAGTAAGTGACGGATGACTACGCCTGGGTTGTGGAAGGCTAGGAAGCAACTGCTGTTGTGGCCCTGGGGCTGGACGTCCTTGGGTAAGCATTGGGGTACCCGGTGTATTTGGGTATGCGGCCTGGCAACATAGCGCAATGAAACCCGTCGGGGGTTGCCGCCGCGGAGACCAGAACATCTAGGAAAGTGGCACCGTCCATGGCGGGAGCTGCATTGGGCGGATGTGGAAAACATATATATTCTGTGCTGGCAAATGGTGCAAAGGGAGGTAGGGACTAAGAGTCTGTTTCCCTGACCTACACAATTGCAGACGAAAAAGAGGTGAGGGGGAGGGGCCGCGGGAGAAAACGGGGGCAGGGGCTGATGCTCGGCATTGCTCCCGCCTCTACTACGGAGACTGTAGGTATGAGTGGGAGCAGCCGTTTGAGTTGGTGGCGCCGTGGGACGCGAGCAGCAGCGGGTACTTGTTGTGGCTTGCTGAGCAGCGGGGCTGCTGGAAGGAAGTGAGGGGAGGGGGGGGGGGGGCGCTAAGGCGCATACTACGGGACGTCCTAAACTCTTACCTATTCAGAATCAACCCCGACATACAAAATGTATGCCCCGTTTACAATGTGTCCCCACATGACACCAACCATCTCTTTAATTATAATGTGGAACTAACGCCTCTAACCCCCAGCGGGGAAGGGGGTAAGAATATACCCGCGGTAGGTATGCCTGTCGTAAGAGGCGACTAAAATACCAGATTCAAGGGGTGTGTAGCGCAACCCTTCAGGTTGCCAGCGCAATATGTAGCTTCTCCAAACCTAATTGTAAAACTCACCTATCCGCGGCGAATCCTGTTTCACTAACAGACGAGGCTCTGGCGACCCCAAACTCCTCATGGAACTTGGGGTGGGGAGGGAGGGGATGGCCTGAAGGTTTAATGTGGCCACATAAATCGTTCCCGAGATGGTCGGGCTAGCACCTTAATGGTGCTGTGGTACCAGAGCGTACCGGATCTGTATCCGACAAAGGACCATCACATCGATAACACTCCCCAAAGCCTTCGGGGAGCAACCTTATCGCTACAACAACAACAACACCAACGCCTCTAACACCCATTTCATTATGGTCCACCCCTGTTGCAACAGCAAGTTTCCATGGACTACCGTTAGAGGATATTGATGACAATTTGTGATCGGTCGCAACTATTAGGTGGGGCGAGCTTCATCTTGTCCCCATTTACCCGCAAGACCCTTTCATTTGCTTTTTTATCTTATCCCGAGAAGGCAGAACTCAACACGTTTTTCAGGCCATACTGTCAACCGGTTTCTGAAAATTTATCACAGGGACTTAAAATAACGTATTTTTATATAAAATAGAAGATTCAGCAACACTGGCACCATCTGATATGAAACAGTAGCCAACTCCCAAGTTTGGTAGCAAGCAAAGTATAAAAAGAACAATTTGACATTTGCTTTTTGATTTTTATTTTTCCCACTCGTCGGTAAATTTTTTAACATTTTTTACAGTTAACAAGTAAGGAAGGCTAAGTTCGGGTGTAACCGAACATTACATACTCAGTTGAGAGCTATAGAGACCAAATAAGGGAAAATCACCATGTAGGAAAATGAACCTAGGGTAACCCTGGAATGTGTTTGTATAACATGTGTATCAAATGGAAGGTATTAAAGAGTATTTTAAGAGGGAGTGGGCCATAGTTCTATAGGTGGACGCCATTTAGGGATATCGCCAAAAATGTGGATCAGGGCTGACTCTAGAATTTGTTTGTACGATATGGGTATCAAATGAAAGGTGTTAATGAGGGGTTTAAAATGGAGTGGCCCTTAGTTGTATATGTGAAGGCGTTTTAGAGATATCGACCAAAATGTGGGCCAGGGTGACCCAGAACATCATCTGTCGGGTACCGCTAATTTATTTATATATGTAATACCACGAACAGTATTCCTGCCAAGATTCCAAGGGCTTTTGATTGCGCCCTGCAGACCTTTTTCATTTTTTTCTACTTAATATGGTAGGTGTCGCACCTTTTTTTTATTTTTTTCTAAAGTTATTTTTTGTGTCCATAAACCAATCCAACAGAAAACAGTTACCGTCATGGAGTCTATGCCTCTAACAAATTTCAGAAGGATTTGTAAATTTTTTTTTCGACTTATGGCATTAAATGTATTCTAGACAAACTAAATGAAAAAGGGCGGAACCACGCCCATTTTGAAATTTTCTTTTATTTTTGTATTTTGTTGCACCATATCATTACTGGAATTGAATGTTGGCATAATTTACTTATATACAGTAAAGACTTAAATTTTTTGTTAAAATTTGACTTTTAAAAAAAATTTTTTTTATAAGTGGGCGTGTTCTTCATCCTAATTTTTATTTAGCACATATATAGTAATAGTAGTAACGTTCCTGCCAAATTTCATCATGATATCTTCAATGACTGCCAAATTACAGCTTGCAAAACTTTTAAATTACCTTCTTTTAAAAGTGGGCGGTGCCACGCCCATTGTCCAAAATTTTACTAATTTTCTATTCTGCATCATAAGGTCAACCCACCTACCAAGTTTCATCGCTTTTTCATCATTTTTTCGGTTTTTCGAAATTTTCGATATCGAAAAAGTGGGCGTGGTTATAGACCGATATCGTTCGTTTTAAACAGCGATCTGAGATGAGTTCCCAGGAACCTACATACCAAATTTCATCAAGATACCTCAAAATTTACTCAAGTTATCGTGTTAACGGGCAGACGGACGGACGGACGGACATGGGTCAATCAAATTTTTTTTCGATACTGATGACTTTGATATATGGAAGTCTACATCTATCTCGATTCCTTTATACATGTACAACCAACCGTTATCCAATCAAAGTTAATATACTCTGTGAGCTCTGCTCAACTGAGTATAAAAAGGTAGTCCTTAACATTTTTTTATCATCTTTTTATTTTATAATTTTATTCAAAAACTAAAGTACTTGGAAGGCTTTGTTTTACCCCAAAATGGGTTTGCCTACAACTACAAAGTTAGGCGCGCTTCTTTCCTTACTCTCTATCTCATTCACTTCTGATTAAGGTTTCGTTTTTCTTCTTATTCTTCTACATCCCTTTGGCCATCTATCTCCACTTCCACTCCCACTGCCAGTATCACTTTCACTCCCACTATCAATTCCTCTCTCACTCTAAGTTCCACTCCCAATCTCCCTTTCCATCACCACCGTCTCACACTCCCCTTCCTAACCCCTCTACCACTGTAGTTTCAATTTCCTCATATATGGACTCATACACTCCTCCCTCGATCTATATAATCACTCAGTTAACAGTGCTCCTTAAAACAAAATTGTTAACTTCTTGCCTCTCTCTCTTTCTCATAATGTTAGATCCCTGTATTTCCATTGTACCTTCCTATTTCCCTTTCTTAATATTTCTCTCATTCATTCAAACTGTTTTTCTCTCTCCCGACCTCCCTCTAGTTTTCTCTTTGTCCATTTTCCACTTCCACTTTTTTCCTCTCCCATTCCCTCTCCTTTCTCTCTCCAATCCTCACTCCTACCTCTTATTTTCCTCGTTCCCTTTTTTTGCTTATAGCTTTCCGTATAACTCTCTCTTCCTCTCGCCCTTCTTCTTCGCCACCGCTCATTGTGAAAACCGCCTTAAACCTATTCTATTTGGTGGCCAAATTGTGAAAATGCATTCTGAAATCACCGTGGTTAAGATATTGACATATATCTCAAGAATGGTTAAGCAAATCGCACCATAAAAACAAGTTGACCCTTAGTGAATTTTCCGGAAAGGGAGAGTCCTAATGCTCTAATAATTTTTAGGAAATCCCACTATTGATCAATGACCCATTTCTCGGAAAGAAAAGTTTCTGAACTGAAAGCCTAGACAAGGAGGTACCCCTTTACCAAACTTTAAGCAAATTGCACCATAAATACGACTTTTTAAAATAGTGTAACCAGTTCTAGGGATTTCTGACAATTATACACCTTCTGCTAACGTTCAAATCGCTAAACTGTCGATAAATAACTGCAATATTCAATATTGCAAAAGGTCTTTATTAGACTATTTTTGGAGGAGTACTCCACAGTTATAATTCACTTCACAACTAAAAGCGTGTTTTAATCAAACTGATTACTGACTCCTCAGCTTTCGCTGCTTTTATAATCTCGGTTATCTCGTTCGCCAATTCTCCTAAGGTCTAGTCGTTTCACGATCATGTGTTCTAGAATAGCCGTATCTCATGCTTGGTTACCCAGCTATATACATATATATTTGTAGTTTATGCTTTTCTTTTAGCCATATGCGTGTGTATGTGTGAGTAACTATTTCTCCTCTTAGCTGATGACTCCATATGTGTATGTGAGATGTTCTACGTCGCCTTCTATGTACGTAAGTGTTGCTTGCCTTAATGTGTACATGTACATAAGAGTAGCTGCTTGCTGTTTTGTTGTTGGGATCATATACTAACAGCATAGTGATGCTAATATTGGCCACAACCTTGGTCCACTTCCCAGAATGAGAATTTTCGCAAATATTGACTGTACCTTATTTCAAGCAAATCGCACCATAAATTTGATTTCGAATAGATCTGTCCCTGAAAATATTTTTTTCTAAAATAATAAGGTAGTCAAGGATCCCATTATGAATCTAAAGCATTCTCAAATCCCTTGGACCACACAGAAAAATTCATTAAAATCAGTCCAGTCGTATACGAAGAGTTCAGTCACAAACACATGTACAGAGGAAATATATAAAATATATATTTTTAGGAAATTTTTTCCTCCGAATATTGTATTTTTTCAGTATACGAGGTGTGATCAAAAAGTATCGCGAATTTTGTGTTTTTCCAAAAATTATTTATTTATTCATAAATATCTGTTTTGTCCCCTTCAAACTAATCCCCATGAAATATTATACATTTGTGCCAAAGGTTTTTCCAATCTTCGAAGCACTTCAAAAATTATTTTGTTTATCTTGTTCAGTTCCTCCTTCGATGCCGTCTTTATCTCGTCAATCGTAGCGTAGCGTCGTTCTTTCACCTCTTCAGTTTAGGGAACAAGAAAAAGTCACAGGGGCCAGATCTGGGGAATACGGTGGCTGCGGCATAATTTGTGTGTCGTTTTTGGCCAAAAAGTCGCGTCGAAATTGAGCAATTTTGGTACGAGTTTCGCGGCGACCCGTCTCATGCCCAAATATTAATATATAAAAAACATGCGTCACCAAATTTTTGGCCGCGATGGACTCCTAAGCTACTGAACCGATTTTAAATTTGTTTTACATCCCGTGTGTAGTTTGATCTAACTTGAAATATAGGATAAGTTATCAGTTTATAGTCGTAATATTATTTTAATACAATTTTTTTTATTTGTTTATACGTAATAAAAAATGTTACGTATACGCAGTGGTACTCATATTTTCAGGTGGTGCGGATATACTTACGTGTAATTGGTTGGTGTTTAATTAAACAACGTGCTTATCAATAAAAAAATATTATAGCGAATGATATCAAGTATAGCGCATCACCAGGCCCGCCGAGAGGGTGGGGGGTTTCTGAGGAGGCCCGCGATTTAGAGGTGCTATGACTTTTTTTTTAATTCAGGAGAGTCTTTAGTTGTTTCATGTGCAATTTTTAAGCCGAATTTCAAAAGCAACGAAAATCTGCATTTCGTTTTAATATTATACTGAAGTGTGAAAAATAAAATTCTATATATATAAAAAGAAAGGCTAAAATGTGTGTAAGTTGGTCGCCGGTGTTTAAAGAGATTCGTCGGTCGTTTTGCTCAAACTTTCACACAAGCTGCGTAAACCTCACGCGGTGGTTACTACATAGGTTTGGTTGCGATCGACGTACGGGGTCTCGAGATATAGGCCGAAACGTGGACCCGAGTACCCCTAGAATGTGTTTTTAGAATATGGATAACAAATGAAAGCTGCTGATGAGTGTTTTAGTAGAGGGTAATTTTCATACCCCTGGGTAACTACGGTCTCGAGATATAGGCCAAAACGTGGGCCAGTGAATGCCTAGACAGTGTTTATACAATATAGATATCAAATGAAAGCTGTTGATGAGTGCTTTAGTACATAGTAATATATTATCCACAGACGGGGATAAGGACTAGGACTGGGACTTGGAGTGGGACTGGGACTGGGGCTGGAATAAAATACATACCACCCTCTGTGACAGGCAATAAGGGATGCAGAAGAATGAGAAGGAATTGAGGGAAGAGAACAGAGAGAAGGAGATTGAGAAAGAGATAGAATGAGACGAAGATGGAGATAGATGAAGCGAAAAAGACGAAGCGAGGAGTGAATAAAACGATTAGGAAAAAGTTAAGAGGAGGGAGGGCAGAGTCAGAGGGAAAAAGCGTATTAAAATGTATGCAGATAGGCTAAATTTAGGGCAGGACGTCTGCCGTGTCTTCTAGTAATTGATAAAAATTTAATGGCACGAGCCAATCGATATGTCTAGGTCCTCAGCAACTTCTCTAACAATGATTCAACGATTGTCCAATATCATGTTCTTCACTTCATCAATTTTTTCGTCTGCTGTTGAAGTGCTCGGGCGTCCGGCACGCTCTTCGTCGTTCACATCTTCTGGGCCTTCTGAGAACATTTTTTACCACCGATAAACGTTGCTTTGGTCCAAGGTAGCTTATCCGTATGTCACAGTCAACATTCGGAATGCATTCGCGCACTTAATTTCGTTTTTCAGACAAAATTTGATACAGATTCTTTAATCCATTTTTTTTTTGTTTTTTTTTTGTTTGAATAGGTATAAATCGAAGACGAGCCAAAACACGTGCAAGCAAAACAGCTGTCAATAATTAAGTGAACATTCAAAATGGCAAAAAATAACGCCACAAAAATATCGAAATTCCAATATACGTAACCCGCGAAAATTCAAAATTCGCGATATTTTTGAACGCACCTCGTATGACAGCAAAATGTTTGTATAATACGAGCGAGGCTCAGTTGCTATTACATTTATTCACCTTCATTTCGTGGAAGCTGCCAGTGGAGTTTATTGTCGTCTATGAGTTGTGATGCTTAATACGAAATTATTTTCGATATCGATTGCGCACCATTATAGATATTTTATGACTAATTTCTGTAAATATGCATCTCCTTCCTAGCTCCTTACTAGAACCAACCTACAGGACTCTTATGATATTAAGAGTGTTTCATGCCTGCCATCCCTCGTAATTTGAGACTTTATATTCGTTATTAAGAGCGACTATTTTATTAATCGCATTTTGTGTGCCGTCCTCACTCCAATTGTTTAAGCAGAAATATCAGATGATATTAAGTAATTAAATAAACCATTGAACAAGCATTACATTAAGTATGACCAATTTCTGCTTTTCATCAAACTTCTTTCATTTGAATTTCTTTTAGTTACAGTAAACATATTGCTTTTGCCCAAATTTTGCTTGAATCATATTTCAGCCTCCACATAAAATTTCTATACAGTATTCAACTACAAAAACTACTTAACTAAGCTGATTAATATGACCTAATTATTGTGCGTTTCATTATTTTTAGTTAAATCCATCACAAATTGTCATTCGAATCTTCGCTAGTTTCTGTAAGTAAATATGATGCCTAGACATCCACTTAAGCCTTTGTATGTACCCTGCAGCGAATCGCACTTATTCTAAACTAGCGTGGGACTTAAGCATTAGGAGATGGTACTATCTCAAATTTTGCCCGCTTTAAGTGCTTCCAACTGACTGTCGCAACCCTTCAGTGTTTGATTTACACATATATAATCAGATATTAACGACAGATAGTCTTACACTCCTGCGGCTAGAACTTCTAACTAAACCAGAGAAATATTCGAAAACTGGCATTACACGCTCCGTTATAGATCTCACACATGCTAGTAACGAAAATACAAGACGAACAAAGTGGTCTATCAGTAACGTTGCTGTTGTTGTTGTATTAATAGTGCTTCGCCAAATTCAATAGACACGACCACTCACAAATTGTCATCAAAATCCTCCAACGAGAGGCCAAGGAAACTGGCTGTTTCAACAGGGACGGACCATAGGGAGATAGGTGTTAGAGGCGTAGGCTCCACATTACAACTGAAAAGATGGTTGGTGTCATGTGGGGACACATCGTATGCAGGACATACATTACGTATATCGGGGTTGATTCTGGACAAGTAAGAGTTTAACCTGTTACAGTACCCAGAACGAAGTTGGGCCAGGGTGACTCTTGTCTCCCTTTGTTTGGGATATTGCATATTAATAACGGGGTACACCGGGCGCGTCTTGCCAAAGGCGTTTACCGATTCTGTGTGGATTTGGCTAAGGTCCTGCTTATGCTTCCCTGGATCAAACGGCTGTGTTTTCAGGTGCCGGATCTCGTCATAATGCTTTAGGAGATGTTCCCTTAATCTGCTATTAGTAACGTCTAGACACACATCCACCACAAAGCTATAAGCTTAGAGCTAGTGGAAACTTCACCAAGGATAGTTTCCAACCAACCACAAAGAAGAAGAAGGAAACAACATCTGTTCGAACCATTAACATTTGATTTTGTATTGAGTGATGCCACAATACAAAGGACACATGCGGAAGACTTGTCGCTTCAAATATCTAAGCCATTAGCGTGTAATGCTGCAAACCCCTAAAGTTGGGCACAACTAAACCATATGCCTGTATATTGGTGGAACGGGGAGCATATAAAATGGCATAAATAACGACGAATGGCACAGTGGGTACGCTCATCGCCACGATATGATGAGCTACACAGTACTTACATAGTCCAAGGAACAGTGCTTGCAAATGCTATAAAAAAGAGCAGGAAAGCATGCTTCAAAAAACTCAAGGATAGTGTCGAGCGTATTATTAATGAGCGTCTGCAGGAGACCCTGAAGAGTTCAGATAGCTTGTCAAATTGACAGTTTGGATTTCAAGAATCAAGTTCCAAAACAAACCGTTGTCAATAAAATCCGTGAAGCCATAAACGGAGGTCAAAATAAAAGGAAGTTCTGTGCACTGATTACTTGGTATATTAGAAATGCTTTTAATACTGCGAACTGTATAATGATAATGACAGCATTACGAAACTTTGGCATACCTGCTTACCTGCTCAGAATAATTTAAGCGACAGAGTGCTCCTTTTTTATACAGATGAGAGACCAAGAAAGCACAACATCACTGGCGGTGTCCCTCGGGATCTGTTCTAGGGCTAATACTCTGAAATACGATATATGATTGTGTGCTACAAATCGCCATTCCTGGTGGCACGAAAATCGTCTCGGTCCGTCGTCTATGCAGATGATATTACCGTAGTAGCAGTGACAAAGAAACTGGATCTGATCCAGGCATAATGTAATGACGCCTTAGGAAGAATAAAATAATGACTGACGAACATGGGTCTGGAGATAGCTAGCAATTAAACAGATGTGGTTTTGGGAAGTTCAAACTGAAATGTGGACTAGTCCAAATCATAGGAGATTATCAAATAAATTCAATGCCTTGTTTCAAATACTAAGTAGTAAATATTGACTCAAAACTAGTATTTAAGGAACGCTGGAATCACAGGGCGGTGGCAGAGAAAGTTTCTAGTGGAGCTCTAATGCGAATTTTGCACAACATCGGCGGCCAAAATGAAGCTAACCATCAACTTTTGGCAAACGTAACCAGCTCGATAATATTATACGTAGCACTAGTGTAGAACGAATGTAGAATTACTCACCAAAAAGTTATGGTAATAGTCTAGTTGAGGGGTCGACTGCTAATACGCTACCAAAAATATCGAGAGAGGTGTCAAACGACGCGTCTTGACATCAGTATTAATAATCCGAAGGCGGAAAATAAAAATTTTAACGCGTTCAAAAGATATTAACGAAAAACCGAAAAAAGACCCGCGGGTACCTCCGAAACCGGGGGTCGGATCCATAGTATTTTTGCGCAGAACATCTTTCTGCGTTGGCGGCCTTCGGCCGCGATTATAAAAAATAACCCTGGGCTACGCCATGCCAAGTCCGGGTGCGTGGTATAACCGTGGCTACCGCCACGGTGATGCACAATTTTTTTTGGGGGTACAAACACAACAACAACCACATGGAAATCGCCAACTTCAAATGCAAATATCTCCTGACAGAGATAAAATTTTTCTTTTCCGCCATCGGATTATTGTTCTCGAGATTAATACGCGTCGTTTGACACCTCTCTCGATATTTTTGCTAGCGTATTAGCAGTCGACCCCTCAACTAGACTATTACCAAAGTTATATTAGAAGCTTACCGAACTACTGCTTTACGAGTAACAAGTACCTATCGAACGAAGTCCGATAATGCGATCCTTGTTTTATCTAGGAAATCCCAGTATATTTGCCGTCAAGGGAAAGGGATGGTCTGAATGACATAGGAAGCGCGCGACCATCGGAAGTTGATATGCTAAATAGGAGCAGTTTTTGCTAAATCACAAAAAATCAAACAATTGCTTGATCTGGTCACGCCTCAAAGAGGGTTAAGAGATCATCTCCATTAGAACAATGATCAGGTGCGGCATCTGCCAACAAAACTGTTTGATCCAGCCGCGCATAAGAAAGCCTATGCCAAATCCATGCAGATTCGGTAAACGCATTTGCCAGGACGTGCTTGTGAAAACCGTTATCAATATATACTACCCCACTCTTGCAGAAGAATAAAGTACACTACCGAGGGTTACACGAGTCGCTCTGGCCCAGCTTGGTACTGGTTACTGTAAGAGGTGAAATTTACTTGTACTGTATCAGGTTAAATTTCTGGACAAGTAAACCCCGACATACGCGATGTGTCCAAACATGACACCAACCATCATTTCAGTTGCAACGTGGAACCAACACCAACTTCTCTATGGTCCACCCCTATTGAAACTTTTAGTTCCATTGGACTCCCGTTGGTGGAATTTGATGACAAATTGTCAGTGGTCGCACGCATAAAATGGGGCGAAGCACTGTAAACATAACAACAACGATGGGAGGAAAGAAAAAGGGTCCTTCACGATTGATCGGAAAATAGACCAATGGTATGAACGGAAGCACGACAAACTAAACTGCCAACTCACGCAGATATCGAGTGGGCACGGCGGTTTCAAGGAGTATTAACATAAGCTTCGTTTTCGTTTCTCAGCAAAATTCTCTACGTACACAGCGTTTTTGGAAAGGAACCTTCCACAAGGCATTTAGCTCCCAATCTGAAAGGAAGAGCTGATATATGCGGACGTGTAAGAGTGGCGAATAAATCGCCTTTCTCCCGGTGACATGATGCCTAATGCCTAACGACGGTCCCTCGGGGTATGAATACATAAACTGGATTAGTCTGGTTTCCTTGGGCCACTTGAGGGCGTTGCAAGAGTGATCCGAATTGCTACTATGAAAATAGCACCTACCACCTGTAGCAAGTTGAGTAATAAAATATCCTAAAATTGGAAAGTGTTCGTGTATCTGTGATTTTGTCATAGTTTCTGAAAAACCGCAGTGATTAATTCTGAACGCGGTGATATATCAATCGCAGTGATTTTCTCATAGAGGCTGAAATATCACAGTAAATTTTAGCAACAACTTAGAAGGAATCGACGTGGCTGGCTCACTACGACGGCAACTGCTTATCGTTCGCAATCACGTTTAGCAATAAAAGCAATCATAGACTCAAACATAATATTCCTCTCCGCGTTGTGTCTCCATTCTCAGTAAGCAGAGGCACTTGTCACATTTTAGCTTTTGATAAAAAAAAGAACATTTTTGCCTCCCTTCCTCCTCTAAACGCAGTGACTGACTGTTAACGCACGTACGTTACTGTCCGTACGTTTTACTGCATGACAGTGGTTTTGTATACAATTCTAGTGTTAACAAGTAAGGAAGGCTAAGTTCGGGTGTAACCGAACATTACATACTCAGTTGAGAGCTATGGAGACAAAATAAGGAAAATCACCATGTAGGAAAATGAACCTAGGGTAACCCTGGAATGTGGTTGTATGACATGTGTATCAAATGGAAGGTATTAAAGAGTATTTTAAGAGAGAGTAGGCCATAGTTCTATGGATGGACGCCATTTAGGGATATCGCCATAAAGGTGGACCAGGGCTGACTCTAGAATTTGTTTGTACGATATGGGTATCAAATGAAAGGTGGTAATGAGTATTTTAAAAGGGAATGGGCTTTAGTTCTATAGGTGAACGCCTTTTCGAGAAATCGCCATAAAGGTGGACCAGAGGTGACTCTAGAATATGTTTGTACGATATGGGTATAAAATGAAAGCTGTTAATGAGTATTTTGAAAAGGAGTGATCCTTAGTTCCATAGGTGGACGACGTTTCGAGATATCGCCATAAAGGTGGACCAGGGGTGTCTCTAGAATGTGTTTGTACGATATGGGAATCAAATGAAAGGTGTTACTGAGCATTTTAAGAGGGAGTGGGCATTAGGTCTATAGGTGGACGCCTTTTCGAAATGTCGCCATTAGGGTGGGCCAGGGGTGACTCTAGAATGTTTGTACGATATGGGTATCAAACGAAAAGTGTTACTGAGCATTTTAAGAAGGAGTGGGCATTAGGTCTATAGGTGGACGCCTTTTCGAAATGTCGCCATTAGGGTGGGCCAGGGGTGACTCTAGAATGTTTGTACGATATGGGTATCAAACGAAAGGTGTTACTGAGCATTTTAAGAGGGAGTGGGCATGAGGTCTATAGGTGGACGCCTTTTCGAGATATCGTCATTAGGGTGGGCCAGGGGTGACTCTAGAATGTGTTTGTACGATATGGGTATCAAACGAAAGGTGTTACTGAGCATTTTAAGAGGGAGTGTGCATTAGGTCTATAGGTGGACGCCTTTTCGAGATATCGCCATTAGGGTGGGCCAGGGGTGACTCTAGAATGTGTTTGTACGATATGGATATCAAATAAAAGGTATTAATGAGGGTTTTAAAAGCGAGTGGCCCTTAGATGTATATGTGAAGGCGTTCTCACGATATCGACCAAAATGTGGACTAGGTGATCCAGAAAATCATCTGTCGGGTACTGCTAATTTATTTATATATGCAATACCACTAACAGTATTCCTGCCAAGATTCCAAGGGCTGTTGATTTCGCCTTGTAGAACTTTTTCATTTTCTTCTACTTAATATGGTAGGTGTCACACCCATTTTCCAAAGTTATATTTTGCGTCAATAAACCAATCCAGTTACCATGTTTCATCCCTTTTTTCGTATTTGGTATAGAATTATGGCATTTTTTTCATTTTTTGTAATCTTCGATATCGATAAAGTGGGCGTGGTTATGGTCGGATTTCGGCCATTTTTTATACCAAGATAAAGTGAGTTCAGATAAGTACGTGGGCTAAGTTTAGTAAAGATATATCGGTTTTTGCTCAAGTTATTGTGTTAACGGCCGAGCGAAAGGACAGACGGTGGACTGTGTTTAAAAACTGGGCGTGGCTTCAACCGATTTCGCCCATTTTCACAGAGAACAGTTACCGTCATAGAATCTATGCCCCTACCAAATTTGAGAAGGATTGGTAAATTTTTGTTCGACTTATGGCATTAAAAGTATTCTAGACAAACTAAATGAAAATGGGCGGAGCCACGCCCCTTTTGAAATTTTCTTTTATTTTTGTATTTTGTTGCATCATATCATTACTGGAGTTGAATTTTGACTTAATTTACTTATATACAGTAAAGATATTAAATTTTTTGTTAAAATTTTAATTTAAAAAAAATTTTTTTAAAAAGTGGCGTGTTCAATGTTGTTGTACCCACAATTCAATTTTGCTAATTTTGTATTTAGCACATATATAGTAATAGTAGTAACGTTCCTGCCAAATTTCATCATGATATCTTCAACGACTGCCAAATTACAGCTTGCAAAACTTTTAAATTACCTTCTTGTAAAAGTGGGCGGTGCCACGCCCATTGTCCAAAATCTTACTAATTTTCTATTCTGCGTCATAACGTCAACCCATCTACCAAGTTTCATCGCTTTAACCGCCTTTGGCAATGAATTATCGCATTTATTCGGTTTTTCGAAATTTTCGATATCGAAAAGGTGGGCGTGGTTATGGTCCGATATCGTTCATTTTAAATAGCGATCTGAGATGAGTGCCCAGGAATCTACATACCAAATTTCATCAAGATACCTCAAAATTTACTCAAGTTATCGTGTTAACGGACAGACGGACGGACGGACGGACGGACGGACATGGCTCAATCAAATTTTTTTTCGATACTGATGATTTTGATATATGGAAGTCTATATCTATCTCGATTCCTTTATACCTGTACAACCAACCGTTATCCAATCAAAGTTAATATACTCTGTGAGCTCTGCTCAACTGAGTATAAAAAGTGCAATTTAACAAATGAATAGAACACAAGGTAATAGTCTAGTTGAAGGGTCGACTGCTAATACGCGTCCAAAAATATCGAAGGAGGTGTCAAAAGACGCGTATTGATCTCGACAACAATAATCCGAAGACGGAAAAGAAAAGGTAATAGTGCAGTTTACGGTACCCACCGAAATTTGGGCCAAAATTTTCGAGTGAGGTATCAAAAGACGCGTATTCACGTCTAAATCAAGAAACCGAAAGCGGAAGTTAACTTTTTTTACCCGTTCAAAAGATATTAACGAAAAACCGAAAAATACCCGCGGGTCCCTCCGAAACCGGGGGTGGGATCCATAGTATTTTTGCACAGAACACCTGTCTGCGTTGGCGGCCTTCGGCCGCGCTTATAAAAAATAACCCTGGGCTACGCTATGCCAAGTCCGGGTGTGTGGTATAACCGTGGCTACCGCCACGGTTATGCACAATTTTTTTTGTGGGTATATGGCGAGACCGATTCCGGCGTGGCCAAAATGGTCTCCATGTGTCTCAGACAGTATAAAATCGTGCAGATTGATATGCAGGTATGCACTCGTTTGCATGCACGCACTGTATTTCACGACTGTTGAAATATTTGATCACCGCAATTAAAATAAAACACTCGTACTTTTACAATAATGTTGGTTTTATTTGTGTCACACAAATTTATAAGTGAGCCGCTATATTTCTTGTATTTTTGCGTACACGATATTACTTAGCGAAAAATTTAGATGACTGCCCGAGTTGAATGCGCGTAAAAATCTGGCGTCATTCAATTTGACATTATGTGAGGTAACCCTCACTGTGAATGTTGCTTTGACAGGCAACCCCTATTGTGAATTCTTGTTGTGTTCCATACGCATTGCTTGACCTTATGGTCACGCAACACTTACCGTAGGGTTACCTTACATCATTCCCCTTTGGAAAAGAAGAATTGGCCAAATTCTTCTGTCCCAAAAGCGATGTAATTAACTTTAAAAGTTTAAGACTGTTAAACTAAGTTTAAATCTACATCTATGTTTAGGTCTAAATTAAGAATTAAATTGTAAAGTCTAGTTCTAAAGTAGAACTTAAATTTAGTTTTTATAATTAGAAAACAAAATTTTTTTTTTTGTGTTTTAATTCTACTGTATACATTCAGTTCTTAATTTTTAATGATTGCTTAAATTTATTTGATTTCATTGTCTTTTTTTTTTCAGGTTTGGAAGAAAAACATTTTATTTCTAATTTAACGATAGAGATTAACTTTAAATAATCTTGAATTTAAAAATTTAATTTAATTAATTTTTCTTATTCTATTTTTATGTACTATTTTTTTCTTTTTCGTTTCGTCATCAATTAACGTGACGTTTACGCTGTCAATACCTATTACGGTATACGGACCAATATAGATACTACTATGCTTGTCGCGGGGTTCTTTTTCAAGCAATACCTTGTCAAATACCTTGACAGATATTGGTTGTGAACTTTTGTTATATCCGGTTTGATTTTTTAATTTGTGTTCTGTAACTGTTTTATTCGCTAATTCGTGAGTTTTTTGAAAACGAAATTTAACTTCTTTCGAATAGTTTTCTATGTTATAAATCGGGTCTATTTTATCGGTTTGCAGTTCTTTTGGTAAATTAGCTGCTTTGCCAAAGACTAATTCATATGGTGAGAATTTATTATCGAATACTGTGTTTGTTGTTGTGTTGTGAAGAAAAGTGAAATATTTCAAGTAAACATCCCAGTCGGAAAAATTGGGATTTAGAAAAGATCTTAAATATTCATTGAAAACTCTGTGATTTCGCTCTACTGTGCCAAGAGTTTCATGATGGTACGCTGTGGAAAATTTATGTTCTATTTTTAATAGTTTTGTTAACTCTGAAAAAATTTCATTTTTGTATTCGGTACCTAAATCAGTTTTAATTGTTTTCATAATGCCATATATTAGTATGAAATTTTCAAAAATAGCTGATGCGACCGTTTTTGCACTTTTGTCAGGTATCGCAATCGTTACTAAGTATTTGCTGAGATCGCATATAATGGTGACAGCGAACTTGTTACCATTATCGGATTGAGGTAGAGGTCCTATAGTGTCAATGACAACAATGTCGAATGGCTTACATGGTGTTTCGGTTAGGACTAAATTTTCTTTTGTTTTTGGCTTAACCTTATTCAAAAGACATTTTTCGCAGTTTTTAACAAATTTCGCTATATCGCGCGTCATGCCTTTCCAATAATATTTGGTTCTGAGTTTTGCATAAACTTTTTTGCTACCGAAATGTCCTCCTAAAATTGGGTCGGTATGGTAAATTGTTATTAATTGTTGTTTTTTGTCTTCGTTTGTCACAGTTTCTACGGGTTCGGTTAGGACGATTTCTAAATGTTTTAAAATTTTATTCCCAGTGGTTTTCAGATCTGATATCGAAAAATATTTAAAAAGATTATCATTTTTTTGCAATTCAATTATATTAATATTGCGCTTGCCAGCTTCTTTTTGTAGCTTCAAAAGTAATTCATCTAAATGTATTATTTTGTTAGCACACGCAACCTTAATTAACTCAATCTTTTTGTGTTTTAGATGCGCATTTAATTCAAAATTCGTAATTTTACCACTTTTATCATAGCTTATTTGGGATTTTACTCTGGGTATTTTCTTTGAAAATTTGTTTGAAAAATTATCATAAACTTGTAATTTTATGTTTTCTTTTACTTTTTCTTCTTTGAGTATTTCTTGTTGCATTAATTGTTTTTGTTTTGTCTGTGATCTTGTCTGTACTGCTAAAATTGATGTTCCTGAATTTTTTATTTCTTCTATTGTGATGCGAGAGAGTGCATCTGCTCCTACGTTCGTTTTACCTTTTATGTATTCAATAGTGAAGTTGTACTCTGCCAGTTCAAGTCTGATACGTGAAAGTTTTGAAGAGGGATCTTTCATATTGAACAAGTAAACTAATGGACGATGATCGGACTTGACTGTAAAGTGTGTGCCATATACGTATGGTCTGAACTGTTTTATTGCAAAAAATATAGCTAAAAGCTCTAACTCAATTATTGATTTCTTTTGTTCTGAATTATTAAATGATTTGGACGCGAAACAAATTGGTAAGTCAATGCCATCTTTATTTTGACTTAGAATGGCACCACAACCAATTTTTGAAGCGTCGACAGTAATTATAAATTCCTTTTTGAAGTCTGGGTATTGGAGAATTTGAGGAGAAATTAAAGATTTTCGGAGTTTTTCAAATGCTATATCACATGATTGATCCCATTTAAATTCTACTCTTTTCCTGCTAAGTTTATTTAAAGGTGCTGCTATGGAAGCAAAATTTGGTATAAACCTTCTGTAATAATTGGCGAATGCCACGAATCGTCTTACTGCATCTTTATCGGAAGGTTTCGGATATTTCTTTATTGCAATTATTTTGGAATCGTCTGGAAGTAGACCTTTTGACGAACATTTGTGTCCTAGGAAAGTGACTTCTGAACGCATGAAGTTGCATTTTTCGGGATTGAGACGCAAATTAAATTTTTTGCATGTTTGAAAGACTTGTTCTAAATTTTTAAGATGGTGAGCTTCGCTACACCCAATGACTATAAGATCATCGACATATAAAAAGGCTTGGTTTGGAGAAATTCCTGAAAAGGCAATTGACATCATTCTTGAGAATGAGTTCGGAGCTACGTTTAAACCGAATGGTAAAACTTTCCATCGAAAAGCACCACGATCAGTGCTGAATGAAGTGATGTCTCTAGAATCTTTATTTAATGGGATTTGGTGAAAACCTGAATACAGATCCAATGTAGAAAAATATTTGGCTCTGCCTAGATTATCAAGAATATCGTCTATTCGTGCAAGTGGGAATTTGTCTGCTATCAATTTTTTGTTTACGGCTCTAAAGTCAACACACATCCTGTAGGATTTCTGTCCATTTGGGTTTTTCTTTGGCACAAGTATCAATGGACTATTATAGTTGGAATAGCTGTGTTCTATAAGATCGTTTTGCAATAAATTATCAACTTGTTTATTAATTTCCTCTCTCTGACAATATGGTAAACGGTAGTTTTTTATGTAAACAGGATTTGTATCTGTCAATCGTAATTTCTGTTCATAAAAGTTGTTAAGTGTCATACGATCGGTCTTTAGTGCAAAAATATCATCATATTTTAGACATAAATCGAGAAGTTTTGGTTTGGCATAGTTTGGCATTTGTTTTTCTAAAATTGATTTTAATTCCTCTGACCTTTTCGAATCTTTTGAAAGATCATTGATTTTATACACGTTATAGTTGGTGATTTCATCCGTAACTATGTTACAATTTCTTACGTATTTTACCTCGTCAGTGACGTTTAATACCTTTATTATCGGATTGTTGGTGTCAACAATACACTTTGCGGTGAACACACCACTACAAATTTCCTGTGCGTCTATAAAAACTGGATGTTTAGATTTTTTCAGCTTAAATAAGCGATAAACTTCGCATCTAGGAGGAATTATCAATGTATTATCGGTTGTATTATGTAAAATTGAAATTTTATGAATATTTTTGCCAATGCCAATTGTTATGCTCTCGTTTGCATAGTCTATGACGCAATTGTATTTTTTCAAAAAGTCTTTGCCTAAAATACCATCTGACGGTATGTTGAATTTGTCATCTACTACATTTAAAGTATGTGGAATTGAAAAATTTGAATAAAAAAGTTCTGTTTTAATGGTACCCAATGTTGAAACTGTATCTGTCGTAACACCCGTTATATTTATAATATTGTTGTTATTTATAGAAACATTTTGTTTTAAACTTGAAAGTTTTATAATTGATATATCAGCCTGTGTATCTACTAAGAAAGTGCATGTTTTAAAAGAGTCATTGCAATTCAGTTCGATAAAATCTGAGTAGTTCAGGTTTAAACAATAAATTGATTTATTTTGAAAAACGTTATTTAATTCAGATTCTGGTCCCCCAGTGTTCGCTCCTGAGGGCCGTTGGCGTTTAAAGTGCGTACACTAGCGTTATTTGTAGTATTTGAACGTCGATTGTTGTTGTTACTGTTGTTATTGCTGTTGTTTCTGTTTACGGGCCTGCTATTGTTATTTCGAAAGTTACCATTATTTCGCGAGCCATAATTATTGTTGTTATTATGCCTATAATTGCTATTGTTGTTTCTGTTAAAATTGTTGTTGTACCTCGAAAAGTTGTTCCTATTATATTGATTTGACCTGAAGTTACCTCGAAAACTATTATTTTGCCTGTTATAACGTGATCTAAACGCTAGTACCTGCCTTTCACTTGTTTGGTTATTTTGTTCTACGATAATTTTCGCAACTACATCCTTAGAATCAGTAAACGTAGTTGACGCTAAAATTGATTTTACTAGGTCTGAGCGGGTGTTAAGCCGACAAACGTTGACGGTTTGTTCGACTGCCATTTCGTGCGCTTTTTCCTGAGTCATTCCTTCTATAACTAATGATCGTTCTAAAGCATCGGAAAGTTCCTCAACACGTTTGGCGAATTCAGTATGATTATTATTAAAAACTTTTAACGATGCAATTTTTCCTGCAACAACTTTTGAGTTGTCAGGTTTTATTCTACCTTTTAATGCATCTTTTATTTGTTGAATTGTTGTTACTTCATTTGGAATTGCCTCACGCGCTTTCCCTTCTAACTTGGATTTTATAAACGAAATGAAAGTATTTGTCAAATTTTCTTCCATCAAATCTTCTATCAAAACTATTTTATCTATAAAGGATGCAAGTGAAAGCGGATCGCCGCTGTAGTTTTCTCTAATTATGGATGCACACATAGTAATAAAAGTTTTCTTTTGCTCTGAAGTCGCCATTGTTGGTTGTTCTTCGCTAATTGTGTCTAAATTATTATAGTGGAGTGAATTGGAAAATCCAGGGAAATCCTCAAGAAAAGATACGTGACTTTTTTTAATAATACTAGCTTTGTATGCTGAAGTTGTCGATGCGTCAGATAATTCTTCCTCAGTGTCAAAATCAGAACTTGATTCGCTTTCTTGTATTAATTCAGAAAGATCTTTGGGTATTTTTATATTGCAGTTAATTCTAGAAAAACATTTAGTGAGTTGTTCTCTGCACTTTGATAAACTTTCGATTATTGAACTAGGCTTATCTCGATTTTCAAAATATGAATTTACTTGTATTATGATTTGGTTATAGCTTTTAATTAAAGCATCTTCATATTCTATTGATTTTTTCGCTGAGATAGATCGGTTATTTAAAACTCGTTTAGTAACTTTAGTGAAATTAGAGCGTAAATTTTTGAAATTGGAATCAAAATCTGACATTTGACAACTGACATCTGAAAACTTTATTACATTTATTGAAAATGTTTACCTCCGTGGCAGAAAAAAATAATGTTTCATGAAAAAAAAATTCGGAAAAATGTTAAGATTAACGCTGTAGGCACTGTTTATACTAAAATGAATTTGAAACTATTCATTCACTGTGTAATTGTGGTATGCAATTTAAAAAGAAAAAAAAATTTTTTGTGAAATCAGAGAATATTCGAAATATTCAAAATCGATGAGTTAATTGGTAAATGGTAAAGATTCGCATATTCAAAGGCACTGTATTTAAGACTTATTTTGTAAATGCAAGTGAATGTTGAAATATTTTAACCGCACTGTATTCGTTTAATAATGCCAAGAGAAAAGAAACTGTTGGAATATTTGAAAGACACTGTATATAATACACAGTTTGAAAAGAGTCGCAAATGTAAGATATGTTGAAATATTTGGAATACACTGTATTCGTGTGATGCTTCGAAGGAATTGTTAACTATTTGAATGGCACTGTATTTGTTGCAAAAAAATGTGTAAATGTTTGTGATATTCACTATGTTCAATTTCCGAAGAAATAATTGGAAAAAGGGAAATTAAGCTTTCACCGATAAAATAAATTTTCACCATTACCATTATGTGACTGTAACCTGTCTATATTGATATTTGAAGTCAATGAGAGATTTCAAAATTGATTAGCTTCGAATAATTATTGCAAACTTTTGGCGAAAAGATTTGATATTTTTGGTATTATACATATAAAATTGATGTATAATTTGCGTTTCAAAAAGGTTTTAAAAAAATGTGTAAATTTGAAAAAATATTTTTCCGATTGTATTTATTACGAAGCAGTGTTCGCATTTAAAATAAAAAATTCAAGTTCCATGTTAATGTTTGAAAAAGAAAGAATATAGTAATATATGCGTGATAATTTGCATGTGGTGGCCGTATATTTAAAATTATTTTTAATGTACATTCAAAAAGTTTTCGATATTTAAATGTTTATATTAAATATTTGGTTAAATTGTGAGAAGAAAAATGTGTTGCTACATGCGCAGTATACAAATGTTTAGAAACAAAGTGTCAATTTTTGTTGCTACATGCATAGTATACAAATGTTTAGAGAAAAGTACATATGTAAAAAGGCAAAAGTGTCAAGTTGATTTGCTACATGCATAGTATACAGGTATTGAAAAAGATTACATACAGAAGCAAAGTGTCTACTTATACACAGAAATTAAATATTAGATATGTACGTATGTTCTAATCTACTCTACTGTACCGCTTTTTGTCTTTTCTGCTTGCTGGTGTATGTGTTGTTGGTATTTTTCCGCTTCTTGCCGATGTAGATGTTGCCGTCCAAGTGATGCCGTCGCCGACTGGTTTTTTCTTCTTACTTTTGTTATGTATAGCATGATTTTACCGCTACTAACGGTACTGCGTATTAAAACGTAGCGGGTGGTTGTGCTTATGTGTCAACGTTATGGTATGGTACAGCAGCTTCCAAAAACTTTTTACATATATGTATGTATGTACCACCACAATTCCACACGTAACTTTGGTTCAAGTTCAAATTAATTTTTAAATGTATGTTTATACGAAGTTCTAAAAAGTATATTTTGCCATTTAGGATGTACCTTTTTCTTGTAGTTTATGAAATTTTAAAAAAATTTTTTTTTTGTAGTATTTGAAATTTTATGATTTTTTTTGTAGTTTTTGATATTTTAATTTTTTTTTGTAGTTTTTGAAATTTTTAGATTTTTTTGTAGTTTTTGAAATTTTCAAATTTTTTTTTTTTTTTTTTGAAATTTTGTAATTTTTGTAGTTAGATTTTGTAGTTTTAAATTATAGATTACTTCATGTAATTTTTTTGAATTTGTTGCAATCAGCTTTGTGTAATTTATATCATTTTATGTAAAAATTTTTTTTGTATGTATGTACTTTTTTTTTTTTTTTATTACAACCACCACCGCATCACAACCAGCACGCACTCAGTTTTTAGTAAATTTGTAAATGTCTTTTAATTTTGTGCTGCAGGGAATTATTCCAGGTCCCCGGAGCCACCATTTTTCTGCAGGCATGGTCACGGTCGCCATGTCCTGTCACGGTCGCCATGTGGCGAGACCGATTCCGGCGTGGCCAAAATGGTCTCCATGTGTCTCAGACAGTATAAAATCGTGCAGATTGATATGCAGGTATGCACTCGTTTGCATGCACGCACTGTATTTCACGACTGTTGAAATATTTGATCACCGCAATTAAAATAAAACACTCGTACTTTTACAATAATGTTGGTTTTATTTGTGTCACACAAATTTATAGGTGAGCCGCTATATTTCTTGTATTTTTGCGTACACGATATTACTTAGCGAAAAATTTAGATGACCGCCCGAGTTGAATGCGCGTAAAAATCTGGCGTCATTCAATTTGACATTATGTGAGGTAACCCTCACTGTGAATGTTGCTTTGACAGGCAACCCCTATTGTGAATTCTTGTTGTGTTCCATACGCATTGCTTGACCTTATGGTCACGCAACACTTACCGTAGGGTTACCTTACAGGTACAACACAACAGCAACCACATGAAAATCGCCAACTTCAACTGCAAATATCTCCGGACAGAGATAAAATTTTTCTTTTCCGCCTTCGGATTATTGTTCTCGAGATTAATATTAATACGCGTCTTTTGATACCTCACTCGAAAATCTTGGCCCAACTTTAGGGTGGGTACCGTAAACTGCACTACTACCAAAGAAAATTTTAAGTCGTTCAACAGATATTAACGAAAAACCGAAAAAGACTCGCGGGGCCCTCCGAAACGGGGGTGGCAGTCATAGTATTTTTGCGCAGAACACCTTTCTGCATTGGCGGCCTCGGCCGCGCTTATAAAAAATTACCCTGAGTGGGGCCAACACCGGTTTGGAGACCAAAACTATATCCGCGCAAAACACTTACATATGTTCACAATTTTTATTGTGGGTACAACAACATTACAACAACCACATGAAAATCGCCAACTTCAACTGCAAAAATCTCCGGATAGAGATACAATTTTTATTTTCCGCCTTCAGGAGATAATATAACATCAGTAATTATTGCTTAAAAATGTTAATATAGAAGGCGCAAGGACCATCTCTAGCTTGTAACAGGAATTCACACAAATTCAATAATAAATAATAATTTTTTATTCAATTAGAACACATGTTTCATTTGTTGCGGTAGTTGAAAAATGAATATTGCGCAGTGCTGCAATGAGTTGAGCTGGTCTTGCAATTAAAATATATATTTTATAAATACAATGGAAAATAAATGCTTCTGTGCGAGTTTTTCGACTAATACCGTGAATTACCAGCACTGTGGAAAATAAATAGTGAATTTTTATAAAATTAATGCCTTTTTTATACAATTAAAATACATGTTTCATTTGTTGCGCTACTTTAAAAATGAATATTGCGCAGTGTTTTTGAGCCGTGTATGTAAAAATTTTCTTTTGCACAAATTTCATCGTTTTATATTTGCGCAAGGTTTTGTGTAATGTATGGGCCGTATAAGCAAAACGGGAATTTTCGAACCAGATGACCACCTTGTTTAATTATAATTTAAAGTCACGTCACATAAGCAGTTTTTCATATTCACGCGTTCAAAGCAATCTTAGGCAAGGCGCACACGAGGCTACGCGTCATAGACGCTGCAGGCGAAATTTGTACGCTTTGATGCCGAACACATGTATTTGAATGGAGAGCTGCACACGAGGCGTAAGCTGCATGAAAGCGACAAAGCATGAAGATTTCATGTAGCTAAGCGTATAGCAATGTTGGTCGCTGAGTGTACGTACGCTTGAAAAAAAGGAAGAACAAGATGTTTGTTTACATTTTTTTGTATGCAAATTTGTGTAATTAGTTAAAAAATGTTACTTTAGTTAAAAAAGTGCGTGACAGGTATATTACCAAAACGAAAAAGAGTGTTAAACACCACAACAGCTTGGGTAATAGTCTAGTTGAGGGGTCGACTGCTAATACGCTACCAAAAATATCGAGAGAGGTGTCAAACGACGCGTCTTGACATCAGTATTAATAATCCGAAGGCGGAAAATAAAAATTTTAACGCGTTCAAAAGATATTAACGAAAAACCGAAAAAAGACCCGCGGGTACCTCCGAAACCGGGGGTCGGATCCATAGTATTTTTGCGCAGAACACCTTTCTGCGTTGGCGGCCTTCGGCCGCGATTATAAAAAATAACCCTGGGCTACGCCATGCCAAGTCCGGGTGTGTGGTATAAACGTGGCTACCGCCACGGTGATGCACAATTTTTTTTGGGGTTACAAACACAACAACAACCACATGGAAATCGCCAACTTCAAATGCAAATATCTCCGGACAGAGATAAAATTTTTCTTTTCCGCCATCGGATTATTGTTCTCGAGATTAATACGCGTCGTTTGACACCTCTCTCGATATTTTTGGTAGCGTATTAGCAGTCGACCCCTCAACTAGACTATTACCACAGCTTGGTTAGACATTGTTGAAGCGTTTAAAAAGCTAAACAGTGTTGGAAACTAGAAATCACCCTTTTCTCTAGTCCGCGTGGTTCAAAATTGGCTTTCATAATTTACAAAGGCACGTGGATGCAAACAACGTTTAATAGCTATTTTCCTTTGAGGTAGTAGTGCAGTTTACGGTACCCACCCTAAAGTTGGGCTAAGATTTTCGAGTGAGGTATCAAAAGACGCGCATTAATCTTGAAAACAATAATCCGAAGGCGGAAAAGAAAAATGTTATCTCTGTCCGGAGATATTTGCAGTTGAAGTTGGCGATTTTCATGTGGTTGTTGTTGTGTTTGTACCCACAAAAAAAAATTGTGCGTCACCGTGGCGGTAGCCACGGTTATACCACACACCCGGACTTGGCATGGCGTAACCCAGGGTTATTTTTTATAAGAGCGGCCGAAGGCCGCCAACGCAGAAAGGTGTTCTGCGCAAAAATACTATGGATCCCACCCCCGGTTTCGGAGGGACCGCGGGTCTTTTTTCGGTTTTTCGTTAATATCTTTTGAACGGGTAAAAAAAGTTAACTTCCGCTTTCGTATTCTTATCTAGACGTGAATACGCGTCTTTTGATACCTCACTCGAAAATTTTAGCCCAAATTTCGGTGGGTACCGTAAACTGCACTATTACCTTCCTTTGGTTTCGGGGACGGATATAGCTGAAGAAATTAAATATATTATTTTTTTCAATAATTGTTTGCTTTTTGTAGCGACGCTCGAAAGTAGCTTCGTGTGCAGATCTTGAGGCGTAGAGAAATTGTAGCTATATGAAATATCTTGTACGCGTCTATGAAGCGTAGCCTCGTGTGCAACTTGCCTTATGCATATGTAGATTTCACGTATTTTTATGGAGAACGCCAGCCCGAGCGACACTGGCGCCATCTGACATGAAAAGAAGCCAACTTCTAACTTTTGGTGCAAGCAAAGGATTAAAAGAGTTCGATATTTTCCTTGGCTAGTGGTGCTTTCGCACTTTCCAAGTAAACCCTTGTTGTTGTTGTTGTAGTGACAGTTCTCAAATCAAATCTATGCTATGTAAACCTAACCGGCTATTAAGAGACTATCAATAGTTGGATTATGTGAAATGAACTTAAGGTCAGCATTAGCCAGGCATTAAGAAAACGGCTACGGAAAAGCAAAAGAAATTAACTACCACTAACGAATAGTCCAATTTGTCAACAACGCGATAAAGAACATGTAGTCGAATCACGATATTGAGTTCTTTTCTGATGCCGCTATCATCGTCTACGCGAACTTTGGTCAGTATCTTCGCATTCGCTCTTCTAGTCAGAGTGGAAGTAACGCTAACAAGTTATTGGGTATTTTATATGTTAATGACGATTTGTAATAATTTAATGCGTATTTGTTCTCATTTTTTATTTTTATTTATTTAGATACACTTAACATAGGTAAATATAGCAAAACACAATATAATTGCATTAATCAATCAATCAATTGATTAGATATATATGTATAGTTTTATTTTTCAATTCATACTTATTAAATTTATAATCATCAAATAACTTACAACTGGCTGTTGTTATGTCGCTGTTGCTGTAATAGCGGTTATGTGCTTACCTAAACTTCAATGAAGTTTTTTCAATTTTAATTGATAAATACATATATTTATGTACTTACTCTCTGCTACGCATTTCGATTTACTTATTTTTGTTTTTTGCTCTCTTAAGAAGTTTTTTGGTTTTTGTTTTATCTTTTGCAATTCTATTTAACTGTCATGCTGCGATGTATTAATGTATTTTTTTTATCTTGCCGTGCACTAAACAACGCTCTCTATTTCTCTGTATCACCAGTTGATTGCTATAAGAGCTTTCTTTATGTATGTATTTTAAATATACCTGCTTTTAACAACAATAACTCTCCTTTTGCTGTTTATGCATTCATAAGCCCTTCTCGTTCATGGCCCCATTAACGTCCCCATGCCCTGCGCTTAGGCATTTTGTTAGGTTTCGTGATTATGTACGGCTTATCGACTTGCATTGGTGTTTGTTTCGAGCGTTTCATATTTATGTATGTTATATTTATATAAAAATTCATTTATTGTTTTTTTTTTAATTAAAAAAAGCAAGATGTTCAAATTATTTGCAGTTTCTTACTCTTGTGTGTAAGTGTGTTTAACTTTGTAGCTCTATATACAAATAATTTATATTTTAAATTAATTTCGTTTTCTACTCTTGTTGCTTTCAATTGCTTTTTTCTTTGCTAAAACCACTTACAATTGTTTTAAATATTTATTTATATTTTAAACAAGAATAAAGTATAAAATATAATTTCCAAACGTAAAAGATTTTGTTAAGTATATATATATACACAATTTGTAAACAAAGGTGGAGTTTTGAACAAAACCGAAGCTTTTATATTTTAATTTTTTTTTTTCGTGTATGCATGTAGTACTTGTATAATGATTGTGATTATGGCTTAGCGATTTTAGGCAACAAAGTGTTTATTCTGTATTCTTCTGTTTTTTAAATTTACAGTATTACTTTTTTTTAAAGAAGAATCGGAAAAAAGCAGCAGACTACTAAGTGAAACTGTGGCATTTGAAAGGATGGATTTTACATTTTTTTTTTGCAATTATACTACTTGTGGTTTATTACGCAAGAAAAATGCTCTTTTTGAAATTATAAATACATTTTTATATTATTACATACTTTGCTTTAAATAGAATAAGAAACGAAACAAAAATATTTAATCATCGCAGTTTAACTATTTTGTTTCAATTATGTATACTCTTGCCATTTAATATTTAGTTAATGTTTCTTTTTGTTGGTCGTAGTTGTTGCTGTTATTTTTCTGCTTCTGTTGTAGTTTTCAATAGTATTATTGGTTGGTATAATTTATGCATAAATGACGTTTAAAAGTATTGCAGAATGTGCATAATAAGGCGGTCACTGACAGCATTGTTTGCGCACATCAGCCGTTACAGTCGGCTTCACATCGATGGGTTCCACATTTGGACGTATAACATCACCTTCCGGTGGATCTCTGATTTGTTTCTGGGATACGATACGATAGATTTCTGCAAATTATGATTGGGATTAATCAGGTAATTTAATCAATTAATTAATTCGAAGCACGTGTTCATCATTAATTTCAAACACATACCTGTGAGTATATTTTGGAATGCTGTTTCAACATTCGTCGAATCCAATGCTGACGTTTCAATGAAACTCAGTCCGTTGCGCTCGGCAAAGAGTTTCGCCTCATCTGTCGGCACTGAACGCAAATGTCGCAAATCGGATTTGTTGCCCACTAACATAATAACAATATTCTGATCGGCATGATCGCGCAATTCTCGCAACCATCGCTCTACATTCTCGTACGTTAAATGTTTGGCAATATCATAGACGAGCAGTGCACCGACAGCACCACGATAATATGCAGATGTAATGGCTCGATAACGTTCTTGACCAGCCGTATCCCATATTTGCGCTTTAATAGTCTTGCCATCAACCTTAAATGAAAATAAAAAAGCAAGATACGGCGTGTTTTAAATCCATAACAAATATCATGCAAAATGAAACGACAGCCTAAAGCTTTTGTATTTTTATAAGGAAAATATCGGTATACATATCACAATTTTCTTTTTTCGTAAGCTTTACCTCAATCGCTTTTTATAGGAACGCGTAAACTAAAAAATATATTATAGAAACCCTCCTTGGGTAGCCCGTTTGCGTTTAAAAACAAGGTCAGGAGGGTCTTTATTTCCGTTGGTGTTTCCGGTTGATGCCCGTTGTTGCAAAGAGCATGGATGGATCACGGTGAAGGTAATATGAAGATCGCATGTGGTCATAACAAATCGTTCCCGAGATGGTCGGGCTTGGTACCGGAACGTATCGGATCTGCATCTCTGCAACAACAAAATGTAGGTCCCGCTAATTTGAAGAAAAAAGTAGAATTGGCCAACCACAATTTGGAGAAGCACTGCGTTAATCTTTTCGGAGATACATATATCATTGCAAATTATTATAATTAATTGGCCAACTCAACGACTGGATCAAATTCAATACTTCCATATTATTATTCATCTATTTATAAAGATCCCGAAGGCTTTGATTGTAATTTGCCTGATATAGACCCGGTACATTCCGGTAACAAGCACCCTAACGTTTCAGCCAGACCATCTTGGAAACGATTTCATATGACCACGTTGAATCTTCTAGGTCATACCGTCCAACCACCCACCCCTTATTCCCAATAAATACTTCCATCTGTGTTTAGTAAAACAGATGTTAAAAAATACTCTATAGATGGCGCAAAAGGACACTCCCCGAAGGCCTTGGGGAGTGTTATCGATGTTGATGGTCCTTTGCCGGGTGCATATCCGGTACGTTCCGGTAAGAAGCACCATCCATCAGGATCTTGGGGTTGCCAGAGCCTCGACTGTTAAAGAAACATTATTCGCCACGGGTAGGTGAGGTTGACAATTGGGTTGGAGAACCTATATATTGCGCTGGCAACCCCTTTATGAAAAACAATCTGATAGAGCGATTTTGAAATATATTCTGATACATAAGCCTTTTTTAAGCTGGCAGCAGAAATAGGGTGATTTTAAAGCTGTTCTGGCACGGTTAAATGATCTCCCAATGCTTTTCATTGAATTTTAGAATAAAATAGTTAACAGTTCCTCTAATTTCATGCCGATGAAAACAATTGTAATAGTTCGTTAATCATCGTCGTAAATCGGGTGGGAAAAGCTTGGGAAGAGTGAGGGAAACAGAATAGAGGGAAATGCACTCAAAGGCGAAGTGGAAGAAGTGAAATACGAGATAGTGAGCGATAAAAACTCTTAGAAATATTTCAAAAATAAGCAGGTAAAAAAAGTACGGGAAGGACAACGTATGTTTGGTCTGGTAGTCTATTATATGTATTACTGTATCCTTACCTCTATGCTTCGTGTTGCAAACTCAACGCCAATTGTTGATTTCGATTCTAAGTTGAATTCGTTACGCGTAAAGCGGGAAAGCAAATTACTTTTGCCCACCCCTGAATCACCGATAAGCACAACTGCAAATAAATAAATAAAAAAGAAAAAGTGCGTTAGATGGAGTTTTTGAAAGCATTAATGAATATAAAATATGGTTGAAATAAGTACTTAAATTAAGAACAATACTTAATTCTAGCTAACCTGTCTGATCAGGTTATGTTTCGCTTCCCAAGGAAGTCGGTTGTATGTACCGGAGCGACTCGGGATTTTTCCCGACCAAGGACTGTCATTTCAGTGTGACCCCATTTAATTTGTTTCGTCCCTCCCACAAATTGTCATCCTCCCAGCAGCTCCTTGCAGCAGGACTGCTACATATTCTCTTACTCCGGGAAGGTATCGAACCCAATCCGGGTCCGTCTCCTGACCCCGGTCCTGAGAAATGGTTTTGCTGCATTTGCCAGAAAAGAATCTTTTTAGGACGGTCATACTCTGTTCAGTGTGTCTCGTGCAAGGGATGGTTGCATCGGACAGGTTGTTCTGGGCTTGATCCCAAACCCCGACGTCCACGTAACTTTTATAAATCTTTTGTGGCTCCTTGCTGCTCACGCCCAAGGGCGTCCCGTAGTCTACGCCTAAGCGCCCCCCCCCCCCCCACTACCTTCCAGCAGCCTTGCTGCTCAGCAAGCCACAACAAGTACCGCCTGCTGCTCGCGCCCCACGGCGCCAACAACTCTAACAGCTGATACCACTCATAACTACTACCTTCGTAGTAGAGCTGGTAGCAATGCTGAGCATCAGCCCCTGCCCCCGTCTTCTCTCCCCCCCCCCCCCCCCCCCTCTTTTCTGGCAGCAATCGTGCAGGTGAGGGAAACATACTCTTAGTCCCTACCCCCGTTTGCACCGTCTGCCAGCTCAGAATATATAGGTTTGCGACATCCGCTGAATGCAGTTCCTGCCTTGGGTGGTGCCACTTTCCTAGATGTTCTGGTCTCCGCGACGGAAACCCCTTGACGGGTTTCATCGCGCCATGTTGCCAGGTCGCAAACCCAAATCATCCGGGTACCCCAATGCTTGCCCAAGGGTGCCCAGTCCCAAGGCCACAACAGCAATTGCGTCCTGGCCTTCCACAACCTAGGCGTAGTCACCCGTCACTTACCCCTAGAGTGGCGGCGTCACCCCTAATGCACTTCAGAATTCTGCAGTTAAACTGTAATGGACTAACTGGGAAGATTACGGAGATAGTCGATTTCATGAAGCGGCACAACATCCGCATTGCTGCGATTCAAGAGACTAAACTCACAGCAAGATCTGCATTGCAGACCTGCTCTGGGTATAATGTCCACAGGAAAGACCGCGAGAGCGGAAAAGGGAGGCGGCCTCGCGTTTATTATACACCACTCTGTGCAATATCATATATTTGATCCTGGCATCGACCGCAGGGACAATGTCTTAGAACGCCAAGGCCTATCTGTCCGGTCAGGCGATGCAAATCTAGAAATCATCAACATCTACATCCCTCCTGTCACCTGTTGCCCCAGTGGATACCGCCCTACAATCGAGGCCTTACTCACTAGCAACAATCGCATTATCTTAGGCGATTTCAATGCCCATCACGACCTATGGCATTCAAACTTGCGGGCGGACAGTAGGGGTGAGATGTTGGCGGATCAAATAGAAGAAACGACGTTCTGCACAATAAACGGAGACGCCCCCACACGTATGGCAGGAAGCTGTCATAGCTCGCCAGACATCTCAATCGTGAGCGCAGAACTCGTAAACTGCGTCAACTGGCAGCCGATGGTAACATTGGCATCCGACCACCTGCACATACTTCTTTCGTTCGAGCGTACCGCCGACTTCATCGTCACCGAAAAACGCACTTTCATAAACTTCAAAAAAGGTAAGTGGGAAGAATATAAATCTGCAACAGACAGCAGCTTTGCTGCCCTCCCTATCCCGACTGATGCCCGCCAAGGGGAGTGTGCCTTCGGTAAGGTCATTGAATCCGCCTCGGCACATTTCATTCCCGCCGGGAGAATTCCCGAAATCCGGCCCACTTCCCGGCGGAGGCCGCGAGCTTAGCGAGGGAACGCGACCTTATAAGACAGCTTGATCCAGGCGACCCCCAAATAAGGGATATAAACCAACGCATCAGATTGCTTGTGGATGAACACAAGCGGGCGAAATGGGAAGAGCACCTAAGAGGTTGTAACCTCTCTACCGGTGTGGGTAAACTTTGGTCCACCGTAAAGTCCCTATCGAATCCGACTAAGCACAAAGACAAAGTTTCCATCGCCTTTGGCAATAAGGTGCTGTCGGATGCGAAAAAATGCGCGAGCGCTTTCTGCCGACAATATATAATGCATCCTACGGTCGACAAAGATAGACGGAGAGCCAATAGACACGCACATAAACACAAATTCAGCGCGTCACCAATCACCATCACCGCTAGAGAGGTTGAGGACGCCATTGGTCGCGCTAAACCATCCAAAGCAGTGGGCCCAGACGGCATAGCCATGCCGATGCTTAAAAACCTAGGGAAAGAGGGTTTCAAATATTTAGCGCATGTCTTCAACCTGTCTCTTTCCACCTTTGTCATACCCGAGAAATGGAAAATGGCCAAGGTGGTCCCGCTACTAAAGCCTGGGAAACCAGCTAACGTAGGTGAGTCATATCGTCCGATATCTCTCCTATCGCCAGTGGCAAAGACGCTTGAAGCCATTTTGCTCCCTTATTTTCAAGCACATTTGCAGCTAGCCCCTCATCAGCATGGCTTCAGAAAACTCCATAGCACTACCTCCGCGCTAAATGTCATTGGCACCCAAATAAATTGCGGTTTGAATCAATACCCCCACCATAGAACAGTACTCGTAGCGCTAGACCTATCAAAAGCCTTTGATACGGTGAACCATGGCTCGTTACTGCAAGACCTGGAAGGGTCTACCCTTCCCCCATGTCTTAAAAGGTGGACCGCAAATTATCTGGGTGGTCGGCAGGCATCTGTGCAATTCAGAAACGAAACATCAAAACCAAGGAGAATTAAACAAGGGGTGCCACAGGGTGGTGTCCTATCCCCACTTTTGTTTAATTTCTACATATCTAAGCTACCTTCACCACCGGAAGGAGTCACAATCCTTTCCTACGCCGATGACTGCACAATAATGGCCACAGGCCCAGGCCCAGAGATCGATGAGCTATGCAATAAAGTAAACGGCTATCTCCCTGATCTCTCCAGTTTTTTCGCCTCGCGAAACCTGGCATTGTCACCGACTAAATCTTCCGCGACCTTATTTACAACATGGACGCCCCAAATGTCGACCATATTGAACATCCACGTCGATGGCACTACGCTGTCTTCTTATGTCCCCAGAACACCATCTGCATAATGAGGCGAGAATACTCCCCATCAGGGAGAGAAATGAGATGCTGACCAAACAGTTTCTGTTGAATACCCAGAAACCTGGGCATCCCAACAGACACCTGATTGACGAACCAGCACCGCCTCGGGGCCTAAGGAGTCATCTCCATAAGCATTTTGAGGAAATACGGCACCTGAGAACACAGCCGTATGGGCGGTGCTGGTTCGTCAATCAGATATGACTCACCTACGTTAGCTGGTTTCCCAGGCTTTAGTAGCGGGACCACCTTGGCCATTTTCCATTTCTCGGGTATGGCAAAGGTGGAGAGGGACAGGTTGAAGACATGCGGTAAATATTTGAAACCCTCTTTCCCTAGGTTTTTAAGCATCGGCATGGCTATGCTGTCTGGGCCCACTGCTTTGGATGGTTTAGCGCGACCTTGATGCCAGGAATTGCTCGGTGAATCCAGTACTCAAAGAACAATACCCAAAAGTCGCGGTAGATGAACGCACACTCCCCAGGGAAACGCGAGTTACTCTAGCTCAACTTCCATTTGGATACTGTAACAGGATAAACTCTTACCTATCCAGAATCAACCCCGACATACAAAATGTAAGCCCTGCTTGCAATGTGTCCCTACATGACACCAACCATCTCTTTAATTGTAATGTGGAACCAACGCCTCTAACACCCCTCTCATTATGGTCCACCCCTGTTGAAACAGCAAGTTTCCTTGGACTCCCGTTAGAGGATATTGATGACAATTTGTGATCGGTCGAACCTATTGGATGGGGCGAAGCACTACTACAACAACAACAACAGCACGGAAAGGAGCTGCCTATATGTCGCTATGCCTCAATTTGGATTCCCCACAAAATGTATACGGCTGTGCAAAATGACGTTGAGCAACACCATCAGTTGTCAGAATTGGGAAAGGCCTCTCCCAAACTAAACGAGGTTTCAGACAGGGTGAACCCCTATTATGCGACTTCTTTAATTTGATGCTGGAGAAAATTATACTAGCTGCAGAGCTTAACCGCTCTGGAACAATATTCTATAGAAACGTGCAATTACTGGCGTATGCTGATGTCAATTATATCATTTGCTTTTCAATTGAAATTTTTTTCTAAACGAGTAGAAATAATTTTGTAGCTTTAGAAAAAAAAAACGCCCATAGAGAATACTCCTATAGATTTGTTAGGAATTAATTAAAATAAAATCACGGGCCGAATCGTAACAACATACTATCCGTGATCGAATGCCGTTTTTTAAAACACAAAACCTCCGAAATGGTGTATCGGATTAATGAAATAAGCGAACTAGGGATAATAGAAGCAGATTACACAAAAGTGTAACCCAAGGCAGTCGGTTCTATGTACCAGAGCGACTCGGGATTTTTCCCTACCAAGTACTGTCATTTCAGTGTAACCCCATTTAATTTGTTGCGTCCCTCCCACAAATTTTCATCCTCCCAGCAGCTCCTTGCAGCAGGACTGCTCCATATTATCTTGCTCCGGAAAGGTATCGAACCCAATCCGGGTCCGTCTCTTGACCCCGGTCTTGAGAAATGGTTTTGCCTCATCTGCCGACGGTCATACTCTTGCCAGTGTCTCGTGTAAGGGATGGTTGCATCGGACAGGTTGTTCTGGGCTAGATCCCAAAACCAGACGTCCACGTAACTTCTATAAATCTTTTGTGGCTCCTTGCTTGTTGTTGCGTAGTCTGCCCCTTAGCGCCCCCCCCCCCCCCCCCCCACCCTCTACCTTCCAGCAGCCCCCTGTTCAGCAAGCCACAAGTACCCGCTGCTGCTCGCACCCCACGGATCCACCAACAGTCGGGAGCAATGCCGAGCATCAGCCCCTGTCCCCGTATTTACAACATGGACGTCCTAAATGTCGACCATTTTGAACATCCACGTCGATGGCACTACGCTACCTACTGTCCTACGCCCCAAAATCTTGGGTGTGACGTTTGATCAGGATCTACATTTTGGTGAGCATGCAGCCGCAATTGTACCGAAAATCCAGAGCCGTAATAAAATCCTCAAATCCCTTGCTGGCAGTACTTGCGGAAAAGACAAAGAAACGCTCATTACTACATACAAAGAAATTGGCCAGCCGATTGCATGCTACGCGTCCCCTAAATGATCGCCAAGCCTAAAAACTACTCACTGGAAGAAGCTGCAGGCCTGCCAAAATACTGCTCTCAGAACCGCCACGGGCTGTCCTCTTATGTTCCCAGAACACAATCTACATAATGAGGCGAGAATACTCCTCATCAGGGAGAGAAATGAGATGCTAACCAAACAGTTCCTGTTGAATACCCAGAAACCTGGGCATCCCAATAGACATCTGATTGATGAGCCAACGCCGCCTAGGGGCTTAAGGAATCATCCACGTAAGCATTATGAGGAAATACGGCACCTGAGAACTCAGCCGTATGAAGCAAAAAAACACAAGCAGGTCCTCAGTGAACTCCACACACAGCCGTCGGTCTTTATGCCAGGAATTGCCCGGTGAATCCAGTACTCAAAGAACAGTACCCAAAACTTGCGGAAGAGGAACGCATACTCCCCAGGGAAACGCGAGTCACTCTAGCTCAACTTCGTTCCGGATACTGTAACAGACTAAACTCTTACCTATCCAGAATCAACCCCGACATACAAAATGTATGCCCCGCTTGCACTGTGTCCCCACATGACACCAACAATCTCTTTAAACACAGCCTAGAAAAATGCGTGCACAAGAAAAGGAGCGGCGCCACTCCGATAGAGGTTAACCGGCTTGAAAAAATAGGCCCACTTAACTGGGCTTACCAGATGTGTTTCCCTGAATATCAAAAGCTCACGTTAATAGACACAGTGTAATTGGAAGGAATAGAGCTGAAATCAAGAGGCAACAAAAAGGATTAAAAGCGAGAGATTAACTTCATAGGGTAATAATTGGAAAACGAAGTACGTTGTTTTAAAGAGTAGCCCAAATATAAACACACAAGTAGTTGGCACTAATTCCCATAATGGGGAAAATGTACAACAGAATGTTAATCATACAATCAAAAATATTCAAGAAAGGGGATGTGCAGAAGAATGCAATTGTAGAAGTTTTATAGAAAAGTTGGTACCCAATACTATGTGTGGACATATGTAAATACATATGTATATATGTATATATGCATATAGTATGTAAGTAAAGAAGGGCAAAGAGCTCAATTGTTGAAGATGCTGGGAATGAAATCTGTTATTATGCATCATCGATAGATGAATGAGCAAAAGAGAATATGAAATGAAAAGAACTGTATGAAGAGTGTCTACAATAAATAAAAGGTAGCAACAAAGGAAATTATGTGTCCGATTAATACGCAATCATGTGCTATTTAACTACAGATGTTCACTTGTACGGTGCCTTCCACTGAATAAAGAACGATTTGATACGGGGGGAATTTAAAAAAAACAGCTAGTTAGCGGGTTAGGGGTCTTAGAATATACCTGGGGCAGGCATGCCTGTCGTAAGAAGCGATTAAAATACCCAAATGATTCAAAGGGTTTTCAGCGCATTTTATAGCTTCTTCAACCCAATTGTAACAAGCTCTAATCCCGTTTCTCTAGCAGCTGAGACTCTGGCGACCTCAAGTTCCATGGAACTAGGGGTGGGGAAGGGATGGCCTAGAAGGTTCAATGTGGTCATATTAAATCGTTCCCGAGATCGTCGGCTTGTACGTTAATGGTGCTTGTTACCGGATCAATATCCGGCAAAGGACCATCAACATCACTAACACTTCCCAAAACCTTCGGGGTGTCTTTACCGCTACCGCTGAAAGATATTTACGTAAAACTATGCAAAAAACCCGAAGAGTGGTTGCAATTTACAGTTGCTTACCTAGCATATATTTAAAATATTAGGAAAAGTTAAAAGCGTTCAATAAATTGAAATTCGAAAATTATGATAAAAGGGGGAAAACAACTATAAACAGTTCTCGGCCTGGGTCAGTGGTACAGACAGCTAATAATACATCGTCTTTAACAACAACAACAACAGCTCCCGCTGCACCTATCTCCTTCATTTGCGTCTGTCGCTTCGTCACCGTCCGCTACCACCAGCGAGTGTGCTCGTGGTAAATCTGCTGCTGCTAATACCAATGCCAATGCTTTTGAAAATAATTCTGCTGCCGCTAACACCAATAATGCACGTACAGTTGTTGTTGGTACAAGCACAAGTTGTGAGCTTGATGTCGCTGCTCGTCTGGAATGGTTTCATGTAGGATCGTTCAAACCGTCCGTAGAAACTACTGAAATTACTACGTATATAGCAAAACTTACTTGCATCAAAGAAAATTCTATATCATGCTATAAATTAATAAAAAAAAAAGATGTAGCGGTAGAGACAGTAAGTAAAGTAAACTTCAAAATTGGAGTTCCGTCCTCAGATAGAGCAAAAATTATGGACTCGGGGCTGTGGTCGTCAAATGTCAAAATCCGACCGTTTGAGTTTTTTTCAAAAGTTTGTCTCGACAGAGGGAGGACAGTGAGTGATGCGCCTATCACAAATCCAAAGCTCACAATGCAGGTGGTCTGCGTACAAAAACAAATGAGCTATTTGAATCGGCAGCGACCCACGACTTTGATGTCATCATACTCGTGGAAACGTGGCTAACTGCAGATTTTTTATCATCAGAGCTTTTTGATCGTTTTTATAATGTCTATCGAAGGGACGGAGTACTCAACCGGGGGTAACAAGAGGGGGCTGTATTTTGGTGGCTGGCAAGTCGTGAAGTGCAACTACACGTTAATGATGCCAACATTGAGCAAATTTGTATTTCTGTAAATATAGGAGAAACGTTCCTTGATAGTATAAATGAAATTTTCTTTATTGCTAGTTACATCCCACCAAATAACAATTATGGAATGTGCAAGTCACATATTGATTATATCAGCTTTTTTATTGATTCTCTATTACCTCACCAAACGCCCTGTATTTTGGGCGACTTTAATCTGGGTTCTATTCAATGGGTGAGAGATCCAGATGACGGCATTTTAACCCCCTTTACATCTAACAAGGATGTGGAGGACTTACTTTGTGATACATTGTACTCCTTTAACCTATCTCAAATTAACGACATTGGAAATGATTTAAACAGAGTGTTAGATCTAATTTTTATAAACAATGATATATCCTGTGATATTTATAAGTGTGATATGCCACTCACCTCTGAATCGCTTCATCACAAAGCAATCTCTATCCAGTTCTCATTATATAAATACGATAATAACTCCACTGAACCCGAGTACTACTTCAATTTTTATAAGGCTAATTTTACGGCTCTGAATGCGTTTTTCGACTCCATTGATTGGAATTTAATCTTTGAGCAATTAGACTTATCAAATATGTATATGAAGTTCAAGAGCGTAGTAGAAGAAAGCCTTAACTTATACGTCCCAGCCCACAGAAAAAAGAGATCTTTCAATCTCCCATGGTAAACAAAAGAACTTTTGAGGTTAAAAAACCAACGAAACAAAGCAAATAAAAAATTTAAGAAAACTGGCTCTGCTGACGACGAAACAAAATTTGCTGAGTGCAGGAAGAAATTTGAATGCCTATCCAAGTTCCTTCATGATAAATATATTAATTCGCTTGAGACTAACATAAAAGCCAACCCGAAGTCTTTTTGGGTTTTTGTTAACTCAAAACGAAAATATAACGGTATGCCGAAATCAATGGAGTTTGGAGGCAAAGTTCCTTCCTCAACTCAGGAAGCATGTGAGCTCTTTGCCGACTTCTTCGGGTCGGTATTTAACAGGTTCCGGACAGTTAGTGCGTCATGTGATACATCTGCCATAGTGGAGTCTGTAAATATTGGTCAGTTCACGGTTACAGAGGAAGAAGTCCTGGAGTCCCTTATGAACCTTGATGTATCTAAGGGAGCTGGACACGATCTTCTGCCACCTTTGTTCTTAAAGAATTGTGCGGTTTCACTCTATCCGCCTCTTACTAAAAACTTTAACAAGTCCCTTGAATGTGGTAATTTCCTTGACGAATGGAAAGTGGCATTCTTATCGCCAATTTATAAGTCTGGCCCTCGAAGCAAGGTAGACAACTATCGACCCATTGCTAAGCTATCCATCATCCCAAAGCTGCTGGACAAAATTGTAAATGACCAGCTTTTGCAGTTTTTAAAAACTATATTGTCCCTCAACAGCATGGTTTTTATCCAGGGAGATCCATCAGCAAAAATCCCACCTATATAAGTCCCAACATCAACAACAAGCATACACCATAAAAATTCGAGTCGGCCAAATCAATTTACGAAACAAAAATTCTTTGTGCGACATGTCATAAAGTCAAATGTCCGAAAGCGATAGCAAAACCAAATGACTACATATTCGACTCGTGCAAACCCGTATAAACAAGAACAAGAGTAAATATGGGTGCACAGAAAGACAATACATTTGAATGAAGTTGGATTGAATATGTGACTTACTGAACTGGAGTTATGCGGCTGTTGTTGTGGGGGCGGTTTAACAAAACAGCTGAATTGAGTATAAAACAACTGTGCGTATTATTTCAAAAACTGCTTCTGCTAGAAGACTTAAGTCTGATGCAGACAGCACATATCATTTTTTTAGTACAGTAAGTTGTTTTCCCTTAAGTATGTATTTATTGTTTAATACATTATGTAAGAATGTTTTCTCTTATTTTTTGAATTAATCATAGCATAATAAAATATAATAATGTTTAACATTATGAATGTCAATGCTTGTGTTCGTGCCCATAGCCAATACAATCATTAGCAAGTAACGTTGAATAAGTTCGCATAAAACCCAATAACATATACCCAGTTGTGACAAATAACACACAGCTGAGATTAGAATCGTCTTTTATTTTTAGTTTTTTAATTAATAATGACTTCCTTTGAACGGCCGAGGCATATTTGTGGAGTTTGAAAGACGATGGATTTATCTAAACTGCTTAAAATCGGAATTTGTGGTCGATTGTGGAACCCCCCTTTCTGTAAGAGATCCAACTATATTTTTAATAATAATCAGTTTAAAAAAAAATTTTTGACATTTGTCACGAATGTCATCAACATCCTCTAACGGAAGTTCAAGGAAATTAATTTGTCATTGAAGGCGGGGTCGCATCAATTAGCTACCTGTTTGGGTGCCAAGGTTACTGGTAGACATGCATTTATATGACACACAGATATTTCAAGACACCAGAGGGCTTTGGAGCTAAAACAAGAATGTCCGTAATACTGGGACAGTTCGCGATCATATTTCAAGCGGAACAATTCGCCTTAAGTATGTGTGCAGATATAGCTTAAACGTGGCTGCATAAATGAGAGCATCGCTTAGCAACTAGTAACACCATCAGTCTGGGCGGAATTTATTGCCCTAGAGGTGTGGAGGGGAATCCGCAGGCAGACAATTTGGCCAAGAAGGAAAGTACAATGAAGCACATTGGACCTGAACCCTTTGTAGCAATAGGAACTAGCACAATAAAAAATGCGATGTTGAGGGAAGAGATATATCTGAGAAACCAACACATAAACCAAACAACAGGGAAGGACATTTGTGGACGGATACATCATTAAGCAAAACATAGCGATACAATGTCTTTGAATACTAACAATATTCCGCTAATTCAAGTTTGAAGGTAATCATATACACTCCATCAAGACGAGTGCAATATTCGAATTTCTGAAGTTACTCGGCCTGTGTGAGATACTATGAGAAGAGAGCACAGTAGACCTACATCTCACAGTACAAAACCTCAAATAAGCATATTCTATTATTATTAAGGAGGGGAGTGTTTTTCAAAGAATGCATAAATGAGAATGACTTTTTGTTTCACAAAGATTAACAATGTTCTCGATGTGATGATTATAGAGGCTTTCACAACTATTTGACGGTATATAAGAGCAGCAAATAAAAGAAGATTCAGACGGGCTTGATATGCAGAGACACAGCTGATCTATTAGAGTCGTGTTGAAGTAGTTGAAATACAGATGAGTGTACGATGAGCTGTACGAGCTTTACGCATACATCAACATATGTAGTCTAGCGAATTAAAACACAGCGGTTGAGCTGGCTAGGCCATGTTATGCGAATGACAGATGATGCTCCGAATAAAAAAGTGTTTCTATCGAAGCCCGCATATGGAAGCAGAAGAGGGCGGCCCTCGCTCCGCTGGAAGGACCAGGTGGAAAACGATTTAAACTCCCTTGGTGTGACCAATTGGCCCCGGTTTGCAGAGAGAAGCGACTGGCGCACCTTGTTGGACGGCCATAAACGGTTAAGCGCCAATTAAGTAAGTAGGCACCTTCTTACTGCAATGAGAACGCCACCACCCTTCCTCTAACCAGTTCTAGCATAATCTCTATCCTTACAGAATATGAAAAATAACTTTGCATCAAAATACTCTTCATCGAAGAAATCGGAGTTGAGCCAGGTTTCACCGATGACATGAACATCGAAGTCCATACGGGAAGTTGACAAGAAGATGTCCTTAGTTTTGGTGTGCATGCCGCCTATATTTTGAAAATATAATTTCAGATGCGGCCATTCCAGATGTGTGTCAAATGTGGTCATATTAAATTGCTCGCAAGACGTTCGGGCTTGTACCTATATCATGATTGTTACCGGAACGTACCGGATTTATAAAAATATCCGGGTGTTAGTTTACAAACAGGTCGACTGTGAATTGAAATATAACCTGTGTGTAACTTGAAATATAACCTTTTCATATGGTTGTTGTAAACATGAAATTAAGTTGTGTACAAAGTGATTTTACACGGATGTGTAACACTTTTAGTCATTCTGTTATAGAATAACCCAGAATTATGTTTGAAATACATTTGGCTTTTCTGGAATACATTTGGTTGTTCCCAACGATTTGTGTAAAAGGTATTTTGCAACTGGGTATCACAAAAACTCGAAACTTCACCAGCCAACCACTCACCCAAACATAGGCTACGTCATCGCACGATATTGATGAATGACTTCCATTTTCATTCCACTTTCTTGCAAATTTTCTTCATTATTTCACTTTTGTTACTTTAACGTGTATCAAATACTTTTTAATTAGCATAAATTTTTAATAACATTCCATTCAATTACCTTTAAATAAATAATCATATTCATCCTCCCTTGTACCCATATTTGATTGTGAATTTTTATTTTTCAAAACTCTTCAGATATTTCCTTCTTTGCAATTGGGTGAATTGCCTTTATATATTTTTTTAATTATTCAACTTGTTTTATGTATTTTTCCAATACCCTTTTTGTGCCTTCTTTTTTATCGTCGCTTTTCACTTGGAAGTTTCTTCGTCCAATGTATAATTTGCGTACATGTATTTTTACTTTTCTTTAGCAAAGCTCTTTCTTTTTAGTAATAAAAAATCCACGCGATTATTCACCAAAATACATTCGATGGAGCACATAAACACGTATGATGATAATGAAACCAAATGGGCAAAATTTCGACGGTCCAGTGGATTGGTGACAAGCGGCGACGGCAAACACAGCCAAAAGAAAAAAAGAAAATGTTAAATTAGAAAAAAATGACGGGCGGTATCTTTTTCACTGATTATTAAGAGGCTGTCGTTTAGAGCAATTAATTCTACTTAATTAAATGTAAGCACTTCTCTTTTGGGGCCGCTCTTGTACTTCCAACGGAATTTGCTTACACTTTGCATACACAATTTTCTAACCTAAACCATTTATATGCAAAACACATTTGAGTAGATTTGTTCACTATAAATTCCTACACTTAATAGATATTTCGTAAAGGCTTTCACTTAATATCATTTAAGCACATTTATTTTAATGGCGTTTCAGGAAAAACTTGAAAATTAATCACCTTTTTTACGTGACAACTACGACGACGACAAACGAAAATATCTTCTTCTTCTTCTTGAAACGGGGTGCTGTTGTTCAATATCAAATATGGCGGGGGCGAAAATGACTGAAAACAGAATAATGAATCTATTACAATACGCATTGAACAGGGGTCCATGGTGGAATAACCAGGTGAAGTAAGCCGTCAATTGTCTCGCTCTAAATTCTTCTTTGGTCTGTCATTCGGCTATCTGAGAATTTTTCACCAATATTGTCCCCGAAAAGTGTGGCGTTTTGCATTTTTCAAGAGTAAAATATGCCACTTTTAGTACTTTTTTCACATTAACCTACCTCATCCTACTAGGTCCTAGCGCCAAATTGCTGCTACAAAATATAGGAAGGGTAGTAGTGCAATTTAGGGGCCCACCCTAAAGTTGGGCCAAGATTTTCGAGTGAGGTATCAAAAGACGCGTATTAATATCGAGAACAATAATCTGAAGGCGGAAAGAAAAAGTTTATCTCTGTCCGGAGATATTTGCAGTTGAAGTTGGCGATTTTCATGTGGTTGTTGTTTTGTCGTACCCATAAAAAAAATTGTGCATCACCGTGGCGGTAGCCACGGTTTTACCACACACCCAGACTTGGCATGGGATTCAAGTGGTTGTGTAGCGCAATATATAGCTTCTCCAGCCCAATTGTCAACCTCACCTTCGAGCGGCGAATCCCGTTTCACTAACAGACGAGGCTCTGGCGACCCCAAGCTCCACTTGGAACTTGGGGGTGGGGAGGTAGGGGTGGCCTGGAGGTTCAATGTGGCCATATAAATCGTTCCCGAGATGGTCGGGCCAGCACCTTAATGGTGCTGTGTTACCGGAGCGTATCGGATCTGTATCCGACAAAGGACCATCACATCGATAACACTCCCCAAAGCCTTCGGGGAGTAACCTAATCGCTACAACAACAACTTGGCATGGCGTAGCCTAGGGTTATTTTTTATAAGCGCGGCCGAAGGCCGCCAACGCAGAAAGGTGTTCTGCGCAAAAATACTATGGATCCCACCCCCGGTTTCGGAAGTACCCGCGGATCTTTTTTCGGTTTTTCGTTAATATCTTTTGAACGGGTAAAAAAAGTTAACTGCCGCTTTCGGATTCTTGATCTAGACGTGAATATGCGTCTTTTGATACCTCACTCAAAAAAAAAAAAGTACCAATTTTAGGGTGGGGCCCCCAAACTGCATAATTACCATAGGAAGTTACAATGGTGAATTTTGGCTAGCTTTTCAGATAAAGGGCTATGTATCGCCATTATCCTAACTCGAATTAGGTAGTTTTTTCAAATTGCCATCATTTCCGCGGTAGTAACCATAATAATAACAGGTGCTAATTGAAAGGAAACCACTCCACTAACTCAACGTATACGAAATCACTCACACCCCTATTATGAATTTTCATACGATAAACGGTAAACGCTTGCTAGCGTATCGTAAAAAATCAGTTTTCATTCAAATTGCGATTTCCACACGCCCGATAGATGTACTATTGTGAATGACAGCAGAGTTTTGTGTACGATTTATTGCATGGTTCAATTATGTACAGGTTGGCTCATCTCATCAGCTGATTTTATTTATGTCATTGCATGGTCGAAGGGATTGTCAAATGGAGATGGCAAACTCAAAATGAAACCAACACATTGGCAACATTTTACTTACACATACAAAAACTGCTAAGTTTTATGTTTCCATTCCATACCATTCACACCAACACCAATACACAGATTTTGACAATATGAACAGACATATTTTGTTGCTTTACAGATGAGCCAACCTGTATATAGTTGAACCATGGATTTATTGTGAATCTATACGAAAAAGATAGCAAAACAAAACGCAAATACTAAAAATTCAATTGTCTTGTACGTAAAAGTGACAAACGTTTTTAAAAGCTGTAATAATAACCTGCTTTCTGCAACCTCTGTTGCCTTTTATAAAAACTCAAATGAAAAAATTGTCGAAACTTGCATAAAGGCCATAGAAAGAAAAAAATTTAGAGATGCTTCCAATCTTCTTAAAATGAACTCTACACTGTAAGTACTTGACATACTAGAAGGAAGTAAAAAAATAGATTTCAGAGTATGTTTTACCACCATACCATATATACATATATATAATACTTCTATCAAAGAGGATAAATACAATAAGAGCCGTCACTCGTTATTTTTTTGGCATTTACTCCTCGATGTATACTGAGAGGTATTCGCTACTTTTTTTTGGGCGAGATGTTTATAAATGTTTTCTATACATTTTCGTGGGGTATTTGTGTTTATTTTTCGACTGTATTTAATTAATTTATTTAATTCTCTTTCCAAAAATCACAGTTGCACAAGGGGCCTACACGGCATGGATAAATGCGAGACAATTAAAAATGTCCCTCTCAGAAAACATTCGGCATCAATTTTTTCAATTTCCAGCGAGATACTCGCCACAAAATAACGAGTGACGGCTCTTATTGTATTTATCCTCTTTGCTAATACACTCACACTTGTAATAGACAATGCCGATCCTGCCAAAGAGGATAAATACAATAAGAGCCGTCACTCGTTATTTTGTGGCGAGTATCTCGTTGGAATTTGAAAAAATTGATGCCGAATGTTTTCTGAGAGGGACATTTTTAATTATCTCGCATTTATCCATGCCGTGTAGGCCCCTTGTGCAACTGTGATTTTTGGAAAGAGAATTAAATAAATTAATTAAATACAGTCGAAAAATAAACACAAATACCCCACGAAAATGTATAGAAAACATTTATAAACATCTCGCCCAAAAAAAGTAGCGACTACCTCTCAGTATACATCGAGTAAATGCCAAAAAAATAACGAGTGACGGCTCTTATTGTATTTATCCTCTTTGATCCTGCGATGATGTAAACATTGATACTCAAATTTATGTATGTTCCTTTGTTCGCTCACGCATGTCCGCATGTTCCCAACGACAGCCTATAATCATGAAAAAGGACTCAAACTGGGAAAGCTTCGGACACCTGGTACAGAACAAAAGAACATACAGCAGATACCATTATCCATGTGAGACAGATACATAATTCTCAACGGAATTTTATGTATGCGAGAACAGTTTATCCGATTTAATTATGTTGTCACTACTGACTGTCATATCAAAGAGGATAAATATAATAAGAGCCGTCACTCGTTATTTTGTGGCGAGTATCTCGCTGGAAATTGAAAACATTGATGCCGAATGTTTTCTGAGAGGGACATTTTTAATTGTCTTGCATTTATCCATGCCGTGTAGGCCCCTTGTGCAACTGTGATTTTTGGAAAGAGAATTAAATAAATTAATTAAATACAGTCGAAAAACAAACACTAATACCCCACGAAAATGTATAGAATACATTTACAAACATCTCGCCCAAAAAAAAGTAGCGACTACCTCTCAGTATACATCGAGTAAATGCCAAAAAAATAACGAGTGACGGCTCTTATTGTATTTATCCTCTTTGGTCATATGACAATCAAATGATTATCACGGTTGTTTTGTTATTTTTTAAATTCCGCCATTTTCAACCGACGAAAACCATATAAAAAATAAGTTTAAAAAATGAAAAAGAGAGCATTTCAAAGCTCCATGCTAAAAGAAAAAAATTGAAAATAATATTAAAAAATACCAAAAGCTGTCGAAATGTATGGGGCGCACTCAAAAAATTGATACGCGAAAAATAATAGTGGTTAGTGGTGATTCATTTTTAAATGTGTTTCCGCATGAGGAAAGCGCTCTTCTGTTGTTTCGTTATTTTCTGAATTTAAATTGAACATTCTGAACTCGAATTCTTATAAAACTATTTATTTTAAACAAATAAAAAACACGTATGTTTTATCACGTACAAAATTAAAAACGTAATGAAATAAAGTAAATAAAAAGCAAAAATCATTGTTTCATTTTTGGCGGAATATAACAATGGTCATTTATGATAGTATAACAGTCAAACCTGATATCTACAGTAAACTATCATTTATGACACTTTTTGATAGTTACAGTGTCATCACTGATCCAGGAAAAGGAATGAGAGTGAGCAGTACGGCTATATACTTAATCAGTAGGCCATGTTGGTGTATAAGAAGGAGACAAAAACTCACACGTACACAGTTGTTTACATCACATTTGCGCAAGTCCCCTGCGATGACGTAGACATTGATACTCAAATTTATGTATGTTACTTTGCTCGCTCACGCATGTCCGCATGTACCCAACGACAGCCTATAATCATGAAAAAGGACTCAAACTGGGAAAGCTTCGGACACCTGGTACAGACCAAAAGAACATACAGCAGATACCATTATGCATGTGAGACAGATACATAATTCTCAACGGAATTTTATGTATGCGAGAACAGTTTATCCAATTAAATCATGTTGTCACTACTGGCTGTCATATGTCAATCAAATGATTATCACGGTTGTTTTGTTATTTTTTAAATTCCGCCATTTTCCACCGACGAAAACCATATAAAAAATAAGTTTAAAAAATGAAAAAGAGAGCATTTCACTAAAAAATACCAAAAGCTGTCGGAATGTGTGGGGCGCACTCAAAAAATTGATATGCGAAAAATAATAATGGTTAGTGGTGATTCATTTTTAAATGTCTTTCCGCATGAGGAAAGCGCTCTTCTGTTGTTTTGTTATTTTCTGAATTTAAATTGAACATTCTGAACTCGAATTCTTATAAAACTAAACAAACAAGAAACACGTATGCTTTTATCACGTACAAAATTAAAAACGTAATGAAATAAAGTAAATAAAAAGCAAAAAGCATTGTTTCATTTTTGGCGGAATATAATAATGGTCATTTGTGATAGTATAACAGTCAAACCTAATATCTACAGTAAACTATCATTTATGACACTTTTTGATAGAGTGTCAGCACTGATCCAGGAAAATGAATGAGAGTGAGCAGTACAGTACGGCTATATACTTAATCAGTAGGCCATGTTGGTGTATAAGGAGACAAAAACTCACACGTACACAGTTGTTTACATCACATTTGCGCAAGTCCCTTAAGTTTGTGATAGAAAGTTTGTATGAGGCGCTGATCGTTAGGTTGACATTGCTGACAATCACATGATAGTCATACGATAGTCAGTATTCTTGTAGGGTCAGTTCGAACAATGATCATCAAGCGTAACAAAAGATACTACGTTTGGAAAAGGAACCGCAATGAAACCAATTGGCGTGAATACAAGCTTGTCCGGAACGAGGCCACTGCTATTATAAAGTGAGAGAAGTGTAAATATTTTAGTAAAATGTTGGACACATCATTGCCGAATCATGTTTTGTGGCGTAATTTACAACATCTTCGTGTACATGTAAGTGACAGTTGTGATTGTTCCCTCTGCCCCGACCTCCTAAATAATGCATTTGTTTGCCGCGTCTCCCCGTCTTGTGTTAGTACTAGTACCCCCTCTTATACTTCCTCTGCCGTGCCTGTGTGTAGAATCTTTGAGTTTAAAACGTGTCGGAATATGATGTGGCTAGATGCATTTACAATATAAAATCGAATGCAATTGGTGAGGACAACATACCAATTAAGTTCGTGAAATTGATTGCAGCTTACATTTTGCCAACCCTCACCAATATCCTGAAACACAGTATCACAACTTCATGCTTCCCTGATGGGTGGAAAGTTGCCACGGTTCGACCCATGGCCAAAACTAAGTCTGCATGTTGTCCCAGTGATTTTCGGCCAATATGCATCTTGCCTGCTCTCTCAAAGGTCTTCGAGATATTGCTGTTCGAACAAATACTTGACCATATTAAAAAGTTTGCCCTCTTGTCCCCATATCAGTCAGGCTTCAGAGCTAGGCACAGTTGTTCCACGACTATACTAAACATTTTAGATGACATTAGGGGATCTTTCGACAAAAATCAACTGACTTTACTATGCTTACTTGACTTTTCAAAAGCGTTTGACTCGGTGAATTATGACTTGCTTTGTATGAAGCTAAACAACTACTTTGGTTTTAAGGATTCCGCAACGCGTCTCATGCGGAGCTATCTGACGGGTAGATCCCAGCGTGTCAAAATGGGCTCCGAAGCATCTAGTCTAAAACCGTTACTCACTGGGGTACCGCAAGGATCTATTTTGGGACCGCTACTATTCAGTATTTTTATTAACGATATTTTCTATGTATGCCAGCATGTACACATGCATGCTTATGCTGACGATATACAGCTATATCTATCCGGGAATCATGAGGACACATGTGATATTTGCTCGAGATTGAATAGGGACCTAACATCCATTTCTGACTGGGCGACGAAAAATGAACTATGCCTAAATAGTGATAAATCGTATGTATGTGCTGCCCATAGCTAAAAAGCGAATAGATTTTCAAAATATACCACCTGTGTACATTGCCGACAAAAGCCTAAAACTAGTACCCAAACTAACCAATCTTGGTTTCATTATCAATACTACTTTGACTTGCAACAACCATGTGGACTCTGTTGTTAGTAAAGTGTATTATGTTCTGAGGAACCTGCACCTTTACCCCCGCTAACATTAGGAGAAAGCTTGCCATACAATTTAATAGTGCCAACTTATAACTATTTAACTTCGGTCCGGCTATTCTTTGTCAATGCTATTCGTACATGAAACTCTATTCCAGCACCTATTCGAAGTAGTCTTAATAAAAGCAACTTATAAAAATTATTTATACTGTAGTGCCATAGTAAATTGCATTAAATTAAATTTTAGCTGGCAACTCCCTCTCTAGAAAAGTGCAAGATGCAACCATACATCAGATGCATTTGGCATCACTAAAATTGTTGGAGTCGAGCAACTCGGAGAGTTTCTGATTGGTTGAAACTGCCGTTGCTCGACGCCATGATTAATTTCGTTGCTAAGAAACTTAGAGAAAAACGGCCTAGCTACAGAGTTGCGTTAGCGGCAGTTTTAAGTGAACCGGCCACCGCGCAAGTTGAAGAAATAAAAAGAATTAAAATAGCTTAGTGTTAGAGTTAAAATTAAATTAAAAGCTAAGTGACACTAAAGAACTAACAGTTATGAAAATAAAAACAATTATATTTGAAATTAACCTACCAATTTATTTATTAAAAGAGGAGAACAAAAGACAATAAATTAAAACAAACGTAAGTACGTGCTTGTAGCAGTGTGCGTGTGGGCATGCAGAACATTTCTACAGATCCGTAAAATGGATCTTTTATAACACTGTTACGAATATTAGCAAAACTAAGGAGTGCTGCCAGCTCTAAGCCGATGCTAAGCAGTGACGTGAATGCACATCAATAATTCAATCATTATGTATCTACATAAACGAAACCATAACTGCGTCTACATATATGTACCATGTACGTGTACGAGCAGCAGAGAGTCAATGCACAAATACCTGCATATATCTGAGATACTCCTATAAGTATGCAATGAGAAAAACTATAAAATTGTGCAATTGTAGTTACAGCTGAGAAGTTTGAGAGCTACTGGACTAGTAGATTCTGGAAGCGTCTAGAAGATGCGAACGAGGAAACCAAAGAGTATAAAAGGCGACAGATGTAGAGGCGCTGTAATTCAGTTTGATTTGACATTTCGATTAAGACGCTATCTAGCGAGCAAGAGCAGTATTATTTTTAATAGTAGAGTTTCATTTGAGCTATCAGTCAGTTTGGTTATTAAGCAAGCTATTCGTTGCACAGTTTGAGTGTTATTCTGAAGTATTTTAATAAAGGCCATTTTTCCATTATTCAATATTGGAGTTATTTATTCAACAGTTTAGTGGTTCGAACCTAGCAAAAGAGCAAATAAGAGGATTTGCAGCAAATTCGTTACAATTGGTGTCAGAAGAGGAATTGTTGAATAAATTCCAGAGGACAACAAGGACAAGGCAAAGTTCAGTGAATTGAAGATCCACCAACTAAAGAAGGAGTTGGAGAGCCGTGGATTGACTGAGATACGGGGCATCTCATTCTTTGATTCGATCTGATTTGGTCTACAGGAGAGTAAAGTCATTACCTGGAGCAAGGTTGCGTACGGTCACAGGCGAGTATAATCAAGCCCAAGGCGAAGTGGTATGTGAGGTATTAATTGGAAAAGTCATGGTTCTACACAAATTCGTTGTGGTGGAGATCGTTGATGAAGTCATATTGGGAGTGGACTTCTTGGTTGACCATGACATCAGGATCGATATGCGGAAAAAAATTATGCGCTATAAGAACCAGGACATACCACTTAACTTTAGTTTGGAAAGAGGGTTCAGCAGTAATCGGGTACTGGTGGAAAATACTCGACATAGACCACGAAAGTCAGAGGCAAAGGTTGATAGATCGAATGGGCCAAATAAATCAAAATCAAAAGTACCTGCGAGAGAAACACTGGCATTGACAAAACCTAAAAGACGCAGGAAAACGAAGCAACGAATTTCCGAGAAAGAATGCGAAGGTAGTTTCAAGCCAGAGCGCACTACTGTGGGGAAACGTGGGAACGATACTGATTATTCAAAGCAAATCCGTCCAGCGCAAGCTCTACGAAGTAGTTCATCGGCCAAACAACAGAGTGTGAAGGAACGAACCAGGGTATTGAGTAGTACGATGAAACACAGGTACCATGAGAACAATAATTCGAAAGGTTTCTTGGCGAGAGATTTGGTACTGTTATACAACCCTCACCGGCGGAAAGGTGTTCCATCCAAATTTCGGTGCAGTTGGGAAGGCCCGTACAAGGAAGTGAAGAAGATCAGTGATACCATCTACCGCATACAAAGCATTGAGAAACCACGGAGTAGAAGAGTGGTACATTTGGCGATGCTAGCAGCGTTTAGATCGAGAGATTTGTCTGATCGAGACGATCAGACTTAGGTGGAGGACAGTGTTACGAATATTAGCAAAACTAAGGAGTGCTGCCAGGTCTAAGCCGATGCTAAGCAGTGACGTGAATGCACATCAATAATTCAATCATTATGTATCTACATAAGCGAAACCATAACTGCGTCTACATATATGAACCATGTACGTGTACGAGCAGCAGAGAATCAATGCACAAATACATGCATATATCTGAGATACTCCTATTAGTATGCAATGAGAAAAAGTATAAAATTGTGCAATTGTAGTTACAGCTGAGAAGTTTGAGAGCTACTGGACTAGTAGATTCTGGAAGCGTCTAGAAGATGCGAACGAGGAAACCAAAGAGTATAAAAGGCGACAGATGTAGATGCGCTGTAATTCAGTTTGATTTGAGATTTCGATTAAGACGCTATCTAGCGAGCAAGAGCAGTATTATTTTGAATAGTAGAGTTTCATTTGAGCTGTCAGTCAGTTTGGTTATTAAGCAAGCTATTCGTTGCACAGTTTGAGTGTTATTGTGAAGTATTTTAATAAAGACCATTTTTCCATTATTCAATATTGGAGTTATTTATTCAACAGTTTAGTGATTCGAACCTAGCAAAAGGGCAAATAAGAGGATTTGCAGCAAATTCGTTACAATACTTATTTTCAGTTAACGTAAATATGTATATCTGAGTTTTCGCTATCTACAATTACTAGTCAATGTGAATGAGCTTTCCCACTATGTTATTCTCAAAGTGTAATAATTTATTTATATATTAACTATAGATGCTAGTTTTAAATACAATTTTCCTATTAAATTTTTTATTTATAAATTTGAGTTTGTTATTAAGTTTGACATAGTTCGACTTATTTTATTATTTTTATTATTATAAGAGTTATTCATCTTGGTTGTACTATAAAAGATCCTAGATCTTATTGTACTAATATCTTGTCAATAAATACATACATACATACATACAACAACAACATATTCTGGTTCTAGGCAAACTGCCGCTGGGCTACTATATGCCCTGACATATTTTGGTAAATAATAACTTGGTAACTTAAGTAATACATCATGAATTCAACTGTCAAGAAATTTTGGGGCATCTTCTGATTAAGTTTGCTTTTTTTTTTATTTGGAAGAGTATATGTTTTACCCCCGACTCTCAACGACAAATCAATGAATTTTAAGGGATGGAAACACATTTAACACATTATACCTGCAATATAAGACAGTTTACTTTTGCCGCATCCATCGAATTTTACTGCTCATAACAGCAAAAGTGGCCAAATTTAATTCTTTATTTTTATTCGATCCTAAAAGTAATGTAAATCGCACTGGTCCTTTGTATTCAATTTTACATTTGCGGTAGGTGGCACTAATATGCTGAAAAAAGCAGTTTCTGTAATGACTTTCGTAGCAAGGTATTTATTATTCTATTTTTTCAAAGGGGGTAAAAATTTTACCCTCTTCAACCGTCGAAAATACATCCCTACCGTTACAGATAGCGTACATCCCTACAAGAATACTGACTATCATCTGATTGTCAGCAATGTCAACCTAACCATCAGCACCTCATACAAACTTTCTATCACGAACTTAAGGGGACTTGCGCAAATGTGATGTAAACAACAGTGTACGTGTCTCCTTCTTATACACCAACATGGCCTACTGATTAAGTATATAGCCGTACTGCTCACTCTCATTCCTTTTCCTGGATCAGTGCTGACACTCTAACTATCAAAAAGTGTCATAAATGATAGTTTACTGTAGATATCAGGTTTGACTGTTATACTATCATAAATGACCATTGTTATATTCCGCCAAAAATGAAACAATGCTTTTTGCTTTTTATTTACTTTATTTCATTACGTTTTTAATTTTGTACGTGATAAAAGCATACGTGTTTTTTATTTGTTTAAAATAAATGGTTTTATAAGAATTCGAGTTCAGAATGTGCAATTTAAATTCAGAAAATAACAAAACAACAGAAGAGCGCTTTCCTCATGCGGAAACACATTTAAAAATGAATCACCACTAACCACTATTATTTTTCGCGTATAAATTTTTTGAGTGCGCCCCATACATTCCGACAGCTTTTGGTATTTTTTAATATTATTTCCGATTTTTTTTTTTTAGCATGAAGCTATGAAATGCTCTCTTTTTCATTTTTTAAACTTATTTTTTATATGGTTTTCGTCGGTTGAAAATGGCAGAATTTAAAAAATAACAAAACAACCGTGATAATCATTTGATTGTCATATGACAGTCAGTAGTGACAACGTGATTAAATCGGATAAACTGTTCTCGCATACATAAAATTCCGTTGAGAATTATGTATCTGTCTCACATGCATAATGGTATCTGCTGTATGTTCTTTTGTTCTGTACCAGGTGTCCGAAGCTTTCCCAGTTTGAGTCCTTTTTCATGATTATAGGCTGTCGTTGGGAACATGCGGACATGCGTGAGCGAACAAAGAACATACATAAATTTGAGTATCAATGTTTACGTCATCGCAGGATCAGCATTGTCAATTACAAGTGTGAGTGTATTAGTAAAACTATCAGCGTTTCTTGTAGGGATCTTCTATCTCTTTTTATTTACTTCACCTGGTGATTGCACTATGCAGGGGTCGACTGCTAATACGCGTCCAATAACAATAATCCGAGGGCGGAAAATAAAACTCGTTCAAAAGATATTCCTTGTGTTCCAATAAAACATGAACCAGATACGGATAGAGATTTAACATGCAAATGCAAAAACAATGGTAACCACATGGTGACATTGTTGTTACATTTGCATATTAAATCTCTATCCGTATCTGGTTCATGTTTCATTGGAACACGAGGATTAACGAAACAGCGAAAAATTATCCCGAGTCCCTCCAAAGCCGGGGGTGACACCCATAGTATTTTTGCGCAGAACACTTTGCTGTTTTGGCGGCCTTCGGCCGCTCTTATAACAAATTACCCTGGCCACCACAAATTACCCACCCAATGGGGTGGGGTCAAGATTAAATGCGTGCAAAACCCCTTTGCACACAAAATTTTTTTAGTGCACAACAACCATATGGAAATTGCCAACTTCAACTGCAAATATCCTTGAGCAGAGATACAATTTTTTTTTCCGCATTCGGATTAAAGCTGCCGAGGCCAATACGCGTCTTTTGACACGTCTCTCGATACTTTTGGACGCGTATTAGCAGTCGACCCCTGTTCTAGACTTTTACCATTTTTTATAAGCGCAACGGAAGGCCGCCAACGCAGAAGTGTTCTGCGTAAAATATTATGGATATCACCATAATATAGTTTAACTGCTATACTTTTACATATCGCAATTGTTACGTTAAAGTGTATCAACTCAAAATTTCCAAATTTTAGTTTTTTGCAAGAGAACAATGTACAGTGGTCATCTCTACCCACTGCAAAAATCGTTCAGTGGTTTGACTAGTCTTTCGTTAAAAAACCGTTATGACTCTCTCTTTATTTTCAGAATGACTTCTTTAAGCCGGAGCCATTGGTGCCGTATGTCGTATCGCTGTATCCGTATCCCTAACGTAATCAGATGTTTATCGTTACGACGGTAAACCAAAACCCAATTGGTTGGCTACGATCTTAGCGGCACCAATAATCGATTGCATTGATTCTCATAAGGTTGGTCGAATCAGCTGTTATAAGGTTACTGATAAAGCAACAATGTCTCCAGCTTTAAGTCCGGCACACATTCGGCGTTGCTGCGGTTAGCGCCAGTCATAATAAGCACTCCAATGAACGCATACATTTCGCTCAAAGTAAGCTTCTTCCATGTTTTTGGTTCCGCCTCTGGATGTTTTGCGTTTAATTCCGCATATGTAGCTTCTGCTTTTTTGTTGGTGTAGCGTACTATAATATCCACCATTTCCGGAGTCATAAAACATTTATATGTATTGACTATTGACATCATAGTAGTTGATCTTGCGGGCCCACTTCGCTGTCGCAAAATATTTTGTTGCCTAGTTTGGCGTGCAAGTCGTGGCTGTGAGCTCCATGTGGTACTATCACGTGCTACGAATTCAGCTGCACGCAAATTAATCTCCTCAGAATCATCTGCAGCATCGGATTCATTGTCAGATTCTTCGTAATCAGCCGCATCTACCTGGGCATTGTCAATTGTGTAATCAGGGTCTTCTACATCCGATTCAACCACGCCATCTGCTACTGCTACTTGTTCGCTTTCATCCCCTTCAGGGTCGGAAAATAATTCATCATCTGAGATTTCGTCAAACAGGTTTTGTATGTACTGCTCTTTTTCAGCGTCAGATAATCTATATAAAAATAATTAATTTTTATTCCATTTATGAAATTATATTTGAGTTATTTGTATTTACCTCATATATTGATTCGAAGATAAATAATCCATGTTCCTTCTGCTATCCATGTTGTAATATTTTAAATTTTTTCTGACTTGTTATTTTCACAAATATAAATCAACTTCACACTTCAAAAGAACGCTTTACAATGAATATAAATTCGCAAAACTGCCGTTTATATAGCTGCAACCCTTAAGTTTCTGGAAGCATTTCTTACCTGCCAGGTAGTTGGATTATATCAAATGTTGTTTGTAAGCAAATTCTAGCAAGGGTACAATATAATGTCTTCTTCTAAATAATGAAGAGTGCGCGAAAAAGGTTGTAGTCTAAAAATTCTAACAACAATAGAAATTATTGACTTCTTAGAAATAACTTAGAAGGCGCGCAATTCTTAGAAGCAGGCCACAAATATATGTTTATAACTACTTAAAATGTTCGCAAGACAGTCAGCTACAACATTGCATTAAAAAAATAACTTGTTTCTCAGAAAAAATGAGAAAAAACGAGTAAAACAGGCTACCGGCCACACCTGTACCCGGGTATAAGAAGTCGTAGTAAAAGTTGGGTATAAGTCCTAGGGTTAAAGAGCTACATTTTTCATTGTCTCCAAGTGTTTGAACAAATTGGTTCGTTAGTGTATCACATAAAGTGTAACATTTTTAATTGTGCCTATTTACAACATATAACGGTTTGTTTAAGTTACGTGTTATTTCGGTTTATGACTCTTTAGTTTCATTAGGTAAGTTTATTCTGCTGTGTTATATCGTATTGTTACCAAATAATACCACTATGTATACAAAAAAATTTCAGGAAAAGAGTAATAACTCAAAAATTTGTTATTTTCGTGCAACTACTAAACAATGAAACATCGGTTATATTATTTTTAATGATATTTTCGTGCAATTACATTTTTTTTCCTTGTAATATATTATTAATATTTACGGAAACAGTTTTTCGGCTCTACTGAAAATGTTCAAATTTTGAGTTGCTACACTTTAACGTAACAAGTGAGATATGACTTAGGCGGTTATTCATAATGACCATATAGTTCTAAATGATTCATTATTTTTGGCTATCGAACATCGAAAATCGAATTTGAAATTGGTATTATGACAACTCATCTCTGTCGAAATTTACGTTGTGTATCTAATTTTCAAGCGAATAGAAATTTGTTGCCGATGCTGTATCGAATAGAAAAATAATTGTTTAAAATGTAAGGCCCCTATTATGAGCTTTATTCGATCTTTGATCTTCGCTGGCTATCGAACATCGAAAATCGAATTTGAAATTGATATTATGACAACTCATCTCTGTCGAAATTTTCGTTGTGTATCTAATTTTCAAGCGAATAGAAATTTGTGGTCGATGCTATATCGAATAGAAAAAGAATTGTTTAAAATGTAAGTTTTTGTATTTAAGGTAAGTGTACCTATTTACGTACTATTAAGACATGCCCACGTTTAAAGTGATATCTTGGCCTAGCAAAAAGCAGTTGAAATCCATTTTTTATTTCTGTGGGTTCAGAGATCTGTTACGGACTTTACGATGTTTATTAAAAAAATGTTTTTGTTTTCAACTTTATGCTTTATACGCATATTTCGACAAATGTATTTTGTTCCCAAATCCGTGCGAAAATTTGGGCCAGTTCCTAACTGCGTGCAAAAGCGTTCCTATTTCCGTTATAAATTAAAAAAAAATGTGTTTGCGGTTATATTTTAAATATTTTTGGAAAAAGACAAGCCATTTGGGTACAAAGTACATTCCTATGTACTTTATTTATTTATTCGAAACATAAAAACAAATTTTATCGATACAGCAATAAAAAAAACAGAAAAATCCATTATTTTCTAGTGTTGACTAGAGAAAAGGTAATTTAAAAAGTAAAATCATTGCTAACTACATATTATTTAGATTACGTACTTAAGATTTCATATATGTACGTAGTAAATTAACATATTTTGAATAATTTGAACATTTTTAGAAGTTGTGTGCCGTTAAAGTCATGAAAGAAAAAATACTTAAAACTTACTTTAAGTATTCAAATCGTTTTACTATAATTTTATAAAAGAATTAAAAGTTGTCTATTGAAATTACAAATTATATGATAAAACTGAACATTATACATGCAAATAGCTTATAAAACAAAGAAACATTTATTTAAAATAAGTTATGTGAATTAATTTAAGTCGATTAATGAAAATATTCCTCTTTTATTTACTGGCTGAGGCGGATTAATTTTTTTTTAATATTTCATCTGCTTCATAGTCAAGAATATCGTCTTTTTCTGGCCAACGCCAATTAAATCCGCTCATGGACATAGGCTTTATTTTAAATTGTAAAGGATCTCCACTGATAACTTTTAAAACTTTTCCGGGAAACTTTTCTCCTTCACACTGGAAAACAACAAAGTCTCCTTCATTATAATATTTTTCAGGAAGTAAAGATTTTTCCAGGTTTACTTTTTCACGTGGCTCCTTTTCTTTTGATGCTATTTTCAGGGCTGTTTTCCGAAGTTTTTCCTTTGATTTCTTTTCTTTTGTTTCTCTATGGATACAACCCACAAGCTCTGAAAGCACTCTGTATCACATCAGTACTAATCGACGATGTTATACATTTATCTATAGCTGGACCGAAATCTTCACGTTTCATTCGCTGTCCATTATTTGTAATTCTCCAATCTTGTACTTCCTTTTTCCAAACGCTTTTCAAACAGTGAAAAATTCCAACGTCCATGGGCTGTAACAAGTGCGTTGAATTTGAAAGAATTGCAATTAGGATAATGCCATGTTTCTTGCAAAATTCGCTGAGAGGTAGAGATATATGGGATACGTGCCCATCCAACAATAAAACGACAGGAAGTTTTACTTTCATTTCCAAAAGAAAATTATAAAATACGTTTGCGATATATTCAAAAAAGGTTTTTTCGGTCATCCAGCCTGAGTCAGATTTGCCAATGGCCCAGCTTTTAGGATATTTCGCCATAATATTTGGTGGAAAGCGTTTATAGGGGAAAAGGGCAAACAACGGCATCGTTTTGCCATCTGCGGATGCTCCTATAGACAACGTTAGACATTCTTTTTCATCAATACCTGATCTGAAGTAAACGTGCTTAGCACCGCGTTTAGTTAACACGGCTTGACATTTTGGGCACAGGAAAAATGCTGATTCATCACAATTAAAGATCCTTGATGGATCTTCCAGTACATCTAGACAGTTATTGTCTTTCATATAAGTCTCGACTTTCTCGAACCAATTCCTTATGGAAGATTTCGTTACTGAAGCTCGGGAGCTGTTAAGCATTGAGTAATTCGTTGGCTCAAGGACAGGTTTCTTTTTAACAAACCTTTGAAACATTTTCTTCCTGGAATACCATTTGTAAAAGTGTTTGGCCGTTTGAGTTCCTTAACCAAATTTCCCACGGAGTTTGTAAGCTGGTCTTTAGTTATAGGAAAGCCCAACTCCGCCAAATGATGAATCCATTTAACGATAATATTTTCTTCTTCTGTCGACAGAACTGGAAGGGGGCCTGAGGTTGGCTTTTTGGTATACTTCTTCTTGATTTTGTCCAATAACGTCTGTCTGGCAATTCCATATATTTTTGATGCTCTGTAGCAGGTCATATGGCCCTTTTCCACAGCCTCAATAGCTAACTGTAAACAAGTAGGTGAATACTTCGGCATATTATGATACTAGTTGCGTCCTGTTCTATTATTATATCACTAAAAATATGCGGTGCTGTGAAAAAATGTTACGAAAGAGCAACCCATTAATATTTCCTGATTACTGCCTATAGTATAACGTAATTAGGAACATACACAAAATTAATGAGCCTAATTCCGGGCTATGCTTTTCTCTTCAGCAGGTACTAAAAAGAAATTTTTTCTAAATTATTATATTGAGACTATATTTTATATGATTATAATCCGTATATATGCACAAAATATGTATATTTAGACACAATTTTTAATATTTTCTTTATTAACTTTTTGTATAATTTTCCCAAATATTGCTGTTCGACCATAACTTTCGGCTTTGAAAACTCCCGTAGTTTTGAAAAAATAGGTGCACGGAAATAGGCCATGATATTGTGTATGAAATTAGTTACTTATTATAATTTGCAAATCTTTTAAAAATATACATCTAAATCTAAATGTTCCTAATTCCGTTCTAAGCACGTAAATAGGTGCACCTCAAAAAAATAATGCTTCTAATTACGTGCTATTTTAAAATTAAAATTCTTAATAACTTTTTTATTATACACGGGCTTTAATACATGAATTCATATCGAAAACAATTAAAACTTTTAATTTCTGAAGGAAATTATATATTAATACTTACCAATTAAAGGTAAAACTCTTAAGAATTTGTCACAACACTCTGAGCAATTCCACTAACGATAAACACTGACACATGCCTTCTGAACAAAAGTTTATAGTCAAATGATAATTGAATGCAAACCTTATTTAAAAAAAATTTATCTTTGAGATTGACAAGTAGGAATTTTCAAATGTTAACAGTTTTGATACTATTCTTTAATTTTTTAATTAGAAAAATTGTTTCATTTCCTTATTTTTCTGCTTCAAACTTTTTTACCAAAAATAGCACGGAGTTTGGGGGCTAGCACGGGAATGGGTGCACTTACCTTATGTTCTACTTTTTTTACTACCTAGTAGTAATTTCTAACTATTTGAATTAATTTTATATAGGTCCAAGGTCGTGAGTACAAAACAACAGCTTGAAAGACTGGTTTCAATTATGGAACAAAATCCCCATATAGCAAAGGAACTTGCACATTATAGAAATGCAACTTTGCTTGATGCAGCTCAGCCTCCTCGTAATTCAATTTTATCCATCTTTCACCTATAAACTTTTGCCAAAATTAAAAAATATTAGGAATAGACTTGGCTCTTGTGCATTGCTGCAGCAGTTCATCTGTACTGAACAACAAGTCCATGAACGCTTCTTTGGACAGTCTGAAATTTTGAATAAATCTCTAAACAAAACCTATAATTTCAACAATTTAACAACTTATTTAGAAAGCTATACTTACGTGGTGGAATTCATTTCCAAAGGGTTTGAAGCATCTCACCCGTCTTCTACTTCTGGCTAGCTCCAGTAAGCTTTCCTCTTCATCTGACGAATCACCAAACCACGATTCCGTTGTAGTCATACTTTTATTTTCAATATTTGCATTTAATAACTAGTTCTACTTTTGTTTATTTATTTTATTTGACAGAATATTGGAAATGTGCTATTGTGAACTTTTGAATTTATCGAAATTCACAATAACGCTTGCCTTCATCGAACACGCGTCATAATACCGAATGAAAATTCGTTCGATCAGCTCTTTCGACCACAGTCGAAGATCGAATTTGTCTCATAATAGGGGCCTAAGTTTTTTGTATTTATGGTCTACTTTTTTAGGTCCAAGGCCGTGAGTACAAAACAACAGCTTGAAAGACTGGTTTCAATTATGGAACAAAATCCCCATATAGCAAAGGAACTTGCACATTATAGAAATGCAACTAGCTCAGCCTCCTCGTAATTCAATTTTATCCATCTTTCACAAATAAAATTTTCCAAGACATTCAACACCTCTAATAGTACCATAGACGCAGCCGGCTGGGCAAGTCCGAGTGCATTTTCGTTTCCAATGCTCAGTTGGTAGGATTCCTGAGCACAAAATCGGAGAACTGTTGCCAAAATTAAAAAATATTAGGAATAGACTTGGCTCTTGTACATTGCTGCAGCAGCTCATCTGTACTGGACAACAAGTCCATGAACGCTTCTTTGGACAGTCTAAAATTTTGAATAAATCTATAAACAAAACTTATAATTTCAACAATTTAAACACTTATTTAGAAAGCTACACTTTTTCTTTTCCGCATTCGGATTAAAGTTTTCGAGGTCAATACTCGTCTTTTGACACCTCTCTCGATGTTTTTGGACGCGTATTAGCAGTCGATGTTCTAGACTTTTACCATTTTTTATAAGCGCAACGGAAGGCCGCCAACGCAGATAAGTGTTCTGCGTAAAATATTATGGATATCACCATAATATAGTTTAACTGCTATACTTTTACATATCGCACTTGTTACGTTAAAGTGTAACAACTCAAAATTTCCAAATTTTAGTTTTTTGCAAGAAAACAATGTACAGTGGTCATCTCTACCCACTGCAAAAATCGTTCAGTGGTTTGTCTAGTCTTTCGTTAAAAAAACCGTTATGACTCACTCATTGTTTTCAGAATAACTTCTTTAGACTCAACTACAGCTGTAGTCATTGGTGCCGCTTGTCGTATCGCTGTAGTCGTATCCCTAACGTAATCAGCTGTTTATCGTTACGACAGTAAACCAAAACCCAAAAACCTTAGCGGCACCAATAACCGATTGCATTGATTCTCATAAGGTTGGTCGAATCAGCTGTTATAAGGTTACCGATACGGTTACCGATAAAGCACCAATGTCTGCAGCTTAAAGAGTTACATTTTTAGTTGTCTCCAAGTGTTTGAACAAATTGGTTCGTTAGTGTATCACATAAAGTGTAACATTGACTCCCCAACAGTTTGTCGAAGTAGCAGGATCGTTCTTTTTAAGATGTCGGTGTAATACTTACATTATCGTTTAAATGTAGTACAGTACAAAGTGTTTTGTAAAGAAATAAGTTTTCGTTTAGCCTCAAAATTATGGTTTTAGTTCGTTTAAAATAAATTTGTTGTCAAATTAAATGGACTTTCATTAATTAAAAAAAAAGAAATAACAATAAAGATTAATAAAGTGCAACATTAACAAATGAATACGTGATATTACGGAGTTTCAAAGCGGGCAATTTGAAATAAATATGTTAAATAATATTACAATGGATATAAATTTTATAAATTTAAAACAGTTTGTGATAAAATAACATATAATATCACAGCAGTCTAACGGGAAATTCACCAAATATATTCTTAAATACATGTTATGTACATATATACATATTTGACATAAAAGTGCTACAATATAAATCTAATACGATGAAAATGTTCTTACTAAGATTAATTTACCTGGACAGAAATTATATTACTGACACAAAAATTTAATTCACTTACAAATCTTGATAAAGCACATGGCAACAAGCCATATATTTAGCAATGACAAGGAAAACATTTGTGCTACGGGTTTAAGATGGGAATTACACAAAATGGTACTTGATATAACGGATCTACAAAAATTTATGTTTCACAGTTACATGACATAACGGAGCTACAAAACTGTAAAATGAAAATTAATTGCGTAATTAGTTCGATTCAACATTTAGTATAAAATTGAACATAAATACATTAAACATGTTATAAAAATTAATAATCACATGAATAAAAAAAAAATCATCACATATGGTACCAGCTGGATTATTTAATAAATCAACACGACACTTGAGTAACCACAAAAATGAGCAGCTATATAAATGGATACATACATATGCATTATTCACATGGTCAAACTTAATGTGACATTAAATTTTTTAATTCACTAAATTAATATTTCTATGACAATTGGAGGATGTCTGAGGCCACTGGCTTGGGCATGATGGGAGTACCACTTGCTGGAGGGGAGTGAATTTATAATACCGATATATAAATATAATTTGCGAAGAATTACAAATCTTGAAAAAGCACATGGCAACAAGTCATATATTTAAGAATTAAAAGGGAAAAAATTTGTGCTACGGGTTTTTACTTTGCGACATGTGTTAGCTGCTTAAGCACGTCTAAATGTTGTTAGTATATTACCCTTATATGTTTGTTAACCTGGCGATTTAAGAGGCAATTTAAGGGTCCTCTTGCCATTTATTGGAATTGAAAGATTTAATTCCCAAAACGGAAAAAAATAAAATGTAACATTTTTAATTGTGCCTATTTACAACATTTAACGGTTTGTTTAAGTTACGTGTTATTTCGGTTTATGACTCTTTAGTTTCATTAGGTAAGTTTATTCTACTGTGTTATATCGTATTGTTACCAAATAATACCACTATGTATATAAAAAAATTTCAGGAAGAGTAATAACTCAAAAATTTGTTATTTTCGTGCAACTACTAAACAATGAAACATCGGTTATATTATTTTTAATGATATTTTCGTGCAATAACATTTTTTTCCTTGTAATATATTATTAATATTTACGGAAACAGTTTTTCGTCTCTACTGAAAATGTTCAAATTTCGAGTTGCTACACTTTAACGTAACAAGTGAGATGTGTCTTAGGCGGTTATTCATAATGAGCATATAGTTCTAAATGATTCATTCTTTTTTGCAGGCTTGATACTGTTCCAGCGAAAGCTGGAACTTGGGGGCAGGGCCGCATTTCGTTCAGCGACTTAGGCCCCTATTATGAGCATTATTCGATCTTCGATCTTCGCTGGCTATCGAACATCGAAAATCGAATTTGAATTTGATATTATGACTACTCATCTCTGTCGAAATTTTCGTTGTTTATCTAATTTTCAAGCGAATAGAAATTTGTTGTCGATGCTGTATCGAATAGAAAAAGAATTGTTTAAAATGTAAGGCCCCTATTATGAGCATTGTTCGATCTTCGCTGGCTATCGAACATCGAAAATCGAATTTGAAATTGGTATTATGACAACTCATCTCTGTCGAAATTTTCGTTGTGTATCTAATTTTCAAGCGAATAGAAATTTGTTGTCGATGCTATCTAATAGAAACAGAATTGTTCAAAATGTAAGTTTTTGTATTTATGTTCTACTTTTTTACTACCTAGTAGTAATTTCGTAACTATTTGAATTAATGTTATATAGGTCCAAGGTCGTGTGTACAAAACAACAGCTTGCAAGACAACAACTTATTTAGAAAGCTACACTTACGTAGTGGAATTCATTTCCAAAGGGCTTGAAGCATCTCACCCGTCTTCTACTTCTGGCTAGCTCCAGTAAGCTTGCCTCTTCATCTGGCGAATCATCAAACCACAATTCCGTTGTAGTTACTTTTATTTTTAATATTTGCAGTTAATAACTAGTTCTGCTTTTGCTTATTTATTTTATTTTATTTGACAGAGTATTGGAAATGTGCTATCATAATGTGCGTCATAATACCGAATGAAAATTCGTTCGATCAGCTCTTTCGACCACAGTCGAAGATCGAATTTGTCCCATAATAGGGGCCTTAAATCCTAATTCACTTAAACCACAACTGTTGCGAACACATCCATCAGTATATCAAATAGACTCTGCAGTTATTTCATTCTTTCATTGACCCCTATTATGAGACAAATTCGATCTTCGACTGTGGTCGAAAGAGCTGATCGAACAAATTTTCATTGGGTATTATGACGCGCGTTCGATGAAGGCAAGCATTATTGTGAATTTCGATAAATTCAAAAGTTCACAATTGCACATTTCCATCAGCTGTCAAATAAAATAAAATAAACAATCAAAAGCAGAACTAGCATTGATTTCGATTAACTGACATGTTGCAGTACAAGGCGTTGTATGGAAAATTATCAAGCGTTTTTCGTTTTAAAATGTCGGTGTAATTATTACATTTTCGTTTAATGTAATGTTGTGCTAAGAAAAAATGTTTTGTGGAGCTTTAAAGAACTATGGTTTAAAGAAATAAACTTTCGTTTATGATTATAGAAATGTTGTACTTATGTGAAATATTAAAATCAAATTTACTATAAAGATATTATCATAATCGTATGATAAAATGGAGATACAAAGCGGTAAACTCGTCATAAATACATGATATAACGGAGCTATAAAACTGTAAAATGAAATTTATTTGATGACTAACGGAACATTCATAATAGAAAAAGAAAAATAAATTAAGTGATTAAATATATGCAACAATTAATACAATATTTTAAATAAATACATAAAATATGTTATAAAAATCATTAATCGACATAAATAATGCACCAGCTAGAGTTTTTAACAAATAAAAGTGACATATTTGTGATCACAGACATGGGCTAATTTATATATGGACACATACACATGCATTATACTGTTACGAATATTAGCAAAACTGAGGAGTGCTGCCATCTCCAGGCCGATGCTAAGCAGTGACGTGAATTCACATCAATAATTCAATCATTATGTATCTACATAAACGAATCAATAATTGCGTCTACACATATGTACACATTCCGACGAGCAACATTTACATACAAGGCAGCGAGAGATGAGATGTCACACACCGATGAATTTACTTATACGCTTATGTGTGTGCGGGAGACTGTAAACTACAAACACATGCATATATCTTATCTCAGTGGTCACAAGAGAGGGCAATAATTTGTGCACGTAGTTGTGGCTGGCGATTTTGTAGCCGAAACAACTAGTAACTTCTGGAAATCGAAGAGCCTAGAAGTATGCAGCGTAAACTATAAAAGCGGTGCAGGCGAGTAAGAAGGAGTTCAGTTTGATTTGAGTTGATCAGCAGTTACGACTAAGAAGATATCTAGCGAGCAATACCAGTATTATTTTGATTAGTGGAGTTTCATTTGAGCTATCAGTTTGGTTATTAAGCTATTCGTTGCACAGTTTGAGTGTTATTGTGAAGCATTTTAATAAAGGCCATTTTTCCATTATTCAATATTGGAGTTATTTATTCAACAGTTTAGCGATACGTACCTAGCAAAAGGGGCAAATAAGAGGATTTGCAGCAAATTCGTTACAATTGGTGTCAGAAGAGGAATTGTTGAATAAATTCCGGAGGACAACAAGGACATGGCAAAGTTCAGTGAATTGAAGATCCAGCAACTAAAGAAGGAGTTGGAGAGCCGTGGATTGAATACAAGCGGCGTTAAACTTGAACTTCAGGCACGGCTACGAGAGGCAATGGAAGCGGAAGGAATTGATGTGGAAGAGTATGACTTTCATCTTGATGGCGAGGAAGTAACAAAAATTGAAGAGAAAAACGAAACATCGCAGACAGTTACGAGCACAGAATTGAACATGATTTTGGCTGCCAATATCTGCTCAAACATCGACAGTGGCTTCTCAACTGGAATCGCAAAAGACAGATATAACATCTCAACTGGCATCTCAACTAGAATCCCAGGAGAACCGTATAACATCCAAGATGGAAACGCAATTGGAAGAACAGAAGACATATATGGCATCCCAACTGGAATCGCAGGAGACACGCATAACATCAAAGATGGAAGAACAAGAAGAGCGCTTATCATTACAGGTGGCACAAATGTCTTCACAGTTAGAAGCACAGGAAGCAAGGGTAACATCAAAGCTGGAAGCGCAGGATGCAAAAATCGCTCAATTTCAGGCAGAAGTCGATGATTTGAAGGGTCGTATGGAGCAGTTACAATTAAATCGTCCAGCAGTTTCAGCGAGTAATCCAAAGGTAAAAACACCATCCTTTGACGGTTCTGTTCCTTTCCAGGTCTTTAAGCTACAGTTTGAGAAGACCGCAGCAGTGAACAACTGGAATGTGGAAGATAAAGTTGCCGCACTCTTCGTAGCATTGAAAGGACCAGCTGCCGAAATCTTACAGACTATTCCAGAGTACGAACGGAACAGTTATGACGCATTGATGGCTGCTGTAGAACGGCGATACGGAAGCGAACACAGGAAACAGATATTTCAAATAGAATTGCAAAACCGCTACCAAAAAGCTAACGAGACTTTGCAGGAGTTTGCTTCGAACATTGAAAGATTGGCTCATCTTGCAAATGCGGATGCACCCGTGGAATACACGGAAAGAGTGAAGATTCAGAGCTTTATAAATGGCATACGGGACGTCGAAACGAAGCGAGCCACATACGCGAACCCAAAGCAAACATTTTCTGAAACGGTATCCCATGCATTGACCCAGGAAACGGCGTCATTATTGAGTAAACCAGCATACAAAGCTCATCGTGTGGAAGTAGAAAGGCCGGAGTGGGTAGACACAATTTTGGAAGCACTGAAGGGATCTCAACAGAAGAATGCCGGAGTTATTAAATGTTTCAAGTGCGGCAACCCAGGTCACATTGCACGTCATTGCGATCTTGGTCCTAATAGTTCCAACAATGTGGGTGGCCGTAAACGCAAAGCTGGCGGAAATGAGCAAGAGCGTGTCGATGATAAAATGGAGATACAAAGCGGTAAACTCGTCATAAATACATGATATAACGGAGCTATAAAACTGTAAAATGAAATTTATTTGATGACTAACGGAACATTCATAATAGAAAAAGAAAAATAAATTAAGTGATTACATATATGCAACAATTAATACAATATTTTAAATAAATACATAAAATATGTTATAAAAATCATTAATCGACATAAATAATGCACCAGCTAGAGTTTTTAACAAATAAAAGTGACATATTTGTGATCACAGACATGGGCTAATTTATATATGGACACATACACATGCATTATACTGTTACGAATATTAGCAAAACTGAGGAGTGCTGCCATCTCCAGGCCGATGCTAAGCAGTGACGTGAATTCACATCAATAATTCAATCATTATGTATCTACATAAACGAATCAATAATTGCGTCTACACATATGTACACATTCCGACGAGCAACATTTACATACAAGGCAGCGAGAGATGAGATGTCACACACCGATGAATTTACTTATACGCTTATGTGTGTGCGGGAGACTGTAAACTACAAACACATGCATATATCTTATCTCAGTGGTCACAAGAGAGGGCAATAATTTGTGCACGTAGTTGTGGCTGGCGATTTTGTAGCCGAAACAACTAGTAACTTCTGGAAATCGAAGAGCCTAGAAGTATGCAGCGTAAACTATAAAAGCGGTGCAGGCGAGTAAGAAGGAGTTCAGTTTGATTTGAGTTGATCAGCAGTTACGACTAAGAAGATATCTAGCGAGCAATACCAGTATTATTTTGATTAGTGGAGTTTCATTTGAGCTATCAGTTTGGTTATTAAGCTATTCGTTGCACAGTTTGAGTGTTATTGTGAAGCATTTTAATAAAGGCCATTTTTCCATTATTCAATATTGGAGTTATTTATTCAACAGTTTAGCGATACGTACCTAGCAAAAGGGGCAAATAAGAGGATTTGCAGCAAATTCGTTACAATTGGTGTCAGAAGAGGAATTGTTGAATAAATTCCGGAGGACAACAAGGACATGGCAAAGTTCAGTGAATTGAAGATCCAGCAACTAAAGAAGGAGTTGGAGAGCCGTGGATTGAATACAAGCGGCGTTAAACTTGAACTTCAGGCACGGCTACGAGAGGCAATGGAAGAGGAAGGAATTGATGTGGAAGAGTATGACTTTCATCTTGATGGCGAGGAAGTAACAAAAATTGAAGAGAAAAACGAAACATCGCAGACAGTTACGAGCACAGAATTGAACATGATTTTGGCTGCCAATATCTGCTCAAACATCGACAGTGGCTTCTCAACTGGAATCGCAAAAGACAGATATAACATCTCAACTGGCATCTCAACTAGAATCCCAGGAGAACCGTATAACATCCAAGATGGAAACGCAATTGGAAGAACAGAAGACATATATGGCATCCCAACTGGAATCGCAGGAGACACGCATAACATCAAAGATGGAAGAACAAGAAGAGCGCTTATCATTACAGGTGGCACAAATGTCTTCACAGTTAGAAGCACAGGAAGCAAGGGTAACATCAAAGCTGGAAGCGCAGGATGCAAAAATCGCTCAATTTCAGGCAGAAGTCGATGATTTGAAGGGTCGTATGGAGCAGTTACAATTAAATCGTCCAGCAGTTTCAGCGAGTAATCCAAAGCTAAAAACACCATCCTTTGACGGTTCTGTTCCTTTCCAGGTCTTTAAGCTACAGTTTGAGAAGACCGCAGCAGTGAACAACTGGAATGTGGAAGATAAAGTTGCCGCACTCTTCGTAGCATTGAAAGGACCAGCTGCCGAAATCTTACAGACTATTCCAGAGTACCAACGGAACAGTTATGACGCATTGATGGCTGCTGTAGAACGGCGATACGGAAGCGAACACAGGAAACAGATATTTCAAATAGAATTGCAAAACCGCTACAAAAAAGCTAACGAGACTTTGCAGGAGTTTGCTTCGAACATTGAAAGATTGGCTCATCTTGCAAATGCGGATGCACCCGTGGAATACACGGAAAGAGTGAAGATTCAGAGCTTTATAAATGGCATACGGGACGTCGAAACGAAGCGAGCCACATACGCGAACCCAAAGCAAACATTTTCTGAAACGGTATCCCATGCATTGACCCAGGAAACGGCGTCATTATTGAGTAAACCAGCATACAAAGCTCATCGTGTGGAAGTAGAAAGGCCGGAGTGGGTAGACACAATTTTGGAAGCACTGAAGGGATCTCAACAGAAGAATGCCGGAGTTATTAAATGTTTCAAGTGCGGCAACCCAGGTCACATTGCACGTCATTGCGATCTTGGTCCTAATAGTTCCAACAATGTGGGTGGCCGTAAACGCAAAGCTGGCGGAAATGAGCAAGAGCGTGTCGAATGTAAAGAACGAAAACTTGCCCCGGCTGTTGAATGTCCTGTGATATCTGTGTCGCAAATCGGAAGGAAATCAAGCAGTCTTACCGTCAGAGGGAATGTGGATGGTAAAGAGCGTGTACTGACTGTAGATACGGGGGCATCTCATTCCTTGATTCGATCTGATTTGGTCTACAGGAGAGTAAAGTCATTACCTCGAGCAAGGTTGCGTACGGTAACAGGCGAATATAATCAAGTCCAAGGCGAAGTGGTATGTGAGGTATTAATTGGAAAAGTCATGGTTCTACACAAATTCGTTGTGGCGGAGATCGTTGATGAAGTCATATTAGGAGTGGACTTCTTGGTTGACCATGACGTCAGGATCGATATGCGGAGGAAAATTATGCGCTATAAGAACCAGGACATACCACTTAACTTTAGTTTGGAAAAAGGGTTCAGCAGTAATCGGGTACTGGTGGAAAAGACTCGACAAAGACCACGAAAGTCAAAGGCAAAGGTTGATAGATCGAATGGGCCAAATAAATCAAAATCAAAAGTACCTGCGAGAGAAACACTGGCATTGACAAAACCTAAAAGACGCAGGAAAACGAAGCAACGAATTTCCGAGAAAGAATGCGAGGGTAGTTTCAAGCCGGAGCGCACTACTCTTGTGAAATGTGGGAACGATACCGATTATGCAAAGCAAATCCGTCCAGCGCAAGCTCTACGAAGTGGTTCATTGACCAAACAACAGAGTGTGAAGGAACGGCCCAGGGTAATGAGTAGTAAGATGAAACACAGGTACGACAACGAAAATAATTCGGAAGGTTTCCGGGAGGGAAATTTGGTACTGTTATATAACCCTCACCGGCGGAGAGATGTTCCATCCAAATTTCGGTGCAGTTGGGAAGGCTCGTACAAGGTTGTGAAGAAGATCAGTGATATCATCTACCGCATACAAAGCATTGAGAAACCACGGAGTAGAAGAGTGGTACATATGGCGATGCTAGCGGCGTTTAGATTGGGAGATTTGTCTGATCGGGACGATCAGACTTAGGTGGAGGGCAGTGTTACGAATATTAGCAAAACTGAGGAGTGCTGCCATCTCCAGGCCGATGCTAAGCAGTGACGTGAATTCACATCAATAATTCAATCATTATGTATCTACATAAACGAATCAATAATTGCGTCTACACATATGTACACATTCCGACGAGCAACATTTACATACAAGGCAGCGAGAGATGAGATGTCACACACCGATGAATTTACTTATACGCTTATGTGTGTGCGGGAGACTGTAAACTACAAACACATGCATATATCTTATCTCAGTGGTCACAAGAGAGGGCAATAATTTGTGCACGTAGTTGTGGCTGGCGATTTTGTAGCCGAAACAACTAGTAACTTCTGGAAATCGAAGAGCCTAGAAGTATGCAGCGTAAACTATAAAAGCGGTGCAGCCGAGTAAGAAGGAGTTCAGTTTGATTTGAGTTGATCAGCAGTTACGACTAAGAAGATATCTAGCGAGCAATACCAGTATTATTTTGATTAGTGGAGTTTCATTTGAGCTATCAGTTTGGTTATTAAGCTATTCGTTGCACAGTTTGAGTGTTATTGTGAAGCATTTTAATAAAGGCCATTTTTCCATTATTCAATATTGGAGTTATTTATTCAACAGTTTAGCGATACGAACCTAGCAAAAGGGGCAAATAAGAGGATTTGCAGCAAATTCGTTACAATACTTATTAACATAAAATGAAATTAACATGTGACTATGTAACGTATAATTTACTAAACTTAAAATCTATGATATTATCGAAACAAGAATATAGACACAGCAACATGACATGAGTACAAATCTATTTCAACTTCCCAGTCTTTGTTTGAAGCTAAATGGTTAACTAAGATATTATATTTATGAAAAATATTAATAAACTGAATTGGATTAAAATACAAACAAACATATTTGCTACTATTATAATTGTATTATAAAATGGAGTTACAAAGCGGTTAAATTAGACATGCACATGGATTATTCACATGGAGAAAGTATACTAAACTTAAAATCTATGTTACTATGTAAATAGAAGGAAAAATTAAGACTTAACTAAATTTCGGATACACTGAGAATAAAGGAAAGAGATACAAAAATTTTGACACAGCAACATGACTTAGGTACTTATTTCAACTTCCCAGTCTTTGCATGAAGCTAAATGTAGTATGATAAAATGGAGTGACTAAGCGGTAAATTTATCAATGGCGTTACAATACTGTAAAATGAAAATACTTCTATAAAAATTGAAAATTCTATATAATTTCTATTCAACATTTAATACAAATACATGAAACATTGTATAAAAATTAATAATCACATGTATAAAACAAATTACCACATATGGTACCAGCTGGATTATTTAACAAATCAACATGACACATTTCTAAAAACAATTATGAGCTGCTATATAAATGAATACATACACATGCAATATTCACATGGTCAAACTTAAAGTGACATTAATTATTTTAATTTATTCAACATAAAGTGACTAAATGAATATTTCCATAATAATTGGAGGATATCTGAGACCGCTGGCTTGGGCATGATGGGAGTACCACTTGCTGGAGGGGAGTGAATTTATAATACCGATATATAAATATAATTTGCGAAGAATTACAAATCTTGAAAAAGCACATGGGAACAAGTCATATATTTAACAATTAAAAGGAAAAAATTTGTTCTACGGGTTTTTACTTTGCGACATATGTTAGCTGCTTATGCACGTCTAATTGTTGCAAGTATATTACCCTTATACGTTTGTTAACCTGGCGATTTAAGAGGCAATTTAAGAGCCTGAAAGATTCAATTCCCAAAACAGGAAGAAAAAGAAAAAAAAAAAAAGCAGAACTAGTTTTCAAATGCAAATTTTAAAAATAAAAGTATGACAAGGACGGAATTGTTGTTTGATGATTCGTCAGATGAAGAGGAAAGCTTACAGGAGCTAGCCAGAAGTAGAAGACGGGTGAGGGATGCTTCAAATCCTTTGGAAATGAATTCCACCACGTAAGTGTAGCTTTCTAAATAAGTTGTTAAATTGTTGAAGCTATAAGTTTTGTTTATAGATTTATTCAAAACTTCAGACTGTCCAAAGAAGCGTTCATGGATTTGTTGCCCAGTACAGATGAACTGCTTCAGCAATGCACAAGAGCAAAGTTGCATCTCTATAATGTTAGCAGAATTCCAGGGATTATTGGCTTGATGGCACAAACATTAAAATTGTTGTTCATAAAAAAGAATTACTGCATTTATATTACAACAGAAAAGGATTCTACAGCATTCGTGCTATGATTGTAAGTATACCATTTTGATATTAGTTTCAGGTTGTAAATACATAAGTATACATCCTTTTAAATATATTTTTTAGGTTTGTGACCATTCTATGACTATACGATACATAAATGCAAAATATCCGGGAGCACCACATGATTCTTTGGTGTTCAATATGTCGGCTTTGAATTCACATTTGGAACAGCTGCATCAAGGTCTTCGCAATACATGGTTTCTTGGTATGTGTTTATGTACATATAGTTGAAATGTAGACATATAATACATTATTTTTCATTTGTAGGCGATGCTGGATATGTCTTAAAGCCATGCTTACTAACGCCTTTTAGGAATCCTGAGGATGGTTCTGCAGAAAGTATAAACAACACACAGCATGCGAAAGGTAGAAACATCATAGAGCGAACAATTGGAGTTTTGAAAAATAGGTTTAGATGCTTGTTACAGGCAAGAGTCCTTCACTACACACCAGAAAAAACAATACAAATTATACACCAGAAAAAACAATACAAATTATAAGCGTGTGTGCGGCTTTGCACAATATTTGCATATTTTACAAAGCAAAAAATTCCTTTGGAAGAGTTATCTAATGAAGAGCACGACCATGATATCCCATTCGAGGAAGCCAAGCCTTATGCCACCGTAATAAGCGGTACCGCTTTTTTGTAAAGTCAGGTTAACGTAATTATTCTTTGTCAAATTATATCCGTCATTATTTTTGACTGTCCAATATTGTTTATGTTTACTAAATTCAATTTTTTCATGAATAAAAAAATGGATGAAATCGACATTACGTTGATGGTTTTATTGGAGGAAGACCTCCCGGAAGATGACAATGAACGGGAGTCAGAAGCCGAATTATTTAAACAGCGTACAAAGGAAGGAGATTTTAATACTGCTACATCTCAACTCAAACGAGTGCAAATTCCGGGAATATTTTCGGCTGACTCCCTTTCTTTTTGACTATGTCCTGAATTTCATAAGTACTGACATTAGCTCAAAGCCAACAAATAGCATTCCAACACCAATATCGGCTGAGCAGAGCTCCATATTCCTTAGGTAAATGAAATTTGTTTGCATCTTTATATGTGTAGTGAAGGCCGTACTTACTTATTTGTGTACCTACATATATTAAAATCTATCCGAAAGCAAATGGTAATTTTTTCAGAAAGTGTTACTCGGATGCAATCCTCGGCAATAGGTTGAAAGACACTGCCAAGGCATTCTACAGATTTCTCTGATGAATGATCTTGAATACTAATTTGTTTATATCATTTAAGCATGCCTAATCGGCAGGTTAGAATACTTTAATTGTAATGAATGCATTTATATTATGTGCGAGCAAAGATACAGTGAGGTAACGCGGGTCTGAATGATTGGGGCTGTGTTTAACATTCGTGCGGTGAATAACGACTGTCTGTAGGTATCTATTTAAAGCGTGGTAAGCTCCTGTGAATGGTCTTCTGGCGTTTCTATTCGACTTGCCTTTTATGGTGCGGGAAGGACCGCTTGGTCTTTTCCTGAATAATTCTATAAAGTGTCCGTCGAAGGTAAAAAACTAAAGGGTGATCGCGGAAACTATTTAAAGTATTTTTATGAAATCTGGTCAAGTCCCTTTTACTTGGTCCAAAATAGGCTACTATATAATTTGTATCCCAATCCGAGAATCCATTAGGGACTGCCCTATACGAAATAATCAATTTATTTGGCGATTTGCTTGAAATTTGGTACATTCTAGAGGAATATGCGGACGAAGTAAAAGCCCTGCTGTCATATTTCAATTCAGCTAGGTATAAAAATTGGGTTAAGTTGATAAGGTGCAACAATAACACGACCCTGAGATAGCTAAAGCAGATGGTGCGTAAAAGGAAAAGGTAGCTTAACACGATATTAAAGGCCTTATATTTTTAAGCTCCCACATAACATTTCTATGGTAGGAATAATTGTTGCAGGAGGCGACAAAAAATTTACAGATGCGAAGGATAAAGGGGCGGATAAACTTTCAAAGGCAGTGAAAATAGTACCAGAAGATGCTAGTACCCGAGCGTACCGGATTTGATCCCCTGTGCGGTGTCGAAGAACGCGTTGAAACTGTCGTTGAGTCACAACCCGAGTATACCAGCACTGGATTGAATCACGTATATCGACTCACAGATGTGAGCCATCACTACATCTTCCAATTAAACGACGAAGCGGACGATATGTTGTATCCAGAGTTTTAGAAAATATGCTAAGGTATGGGCAGTATTAATGTGCTTTTCAGAATCAGAAGCCATAAGGTCAACATTTATAATAAGCTAGGAGTAGGGGAAGTAGACGGACTTCGATAACCTGATATATGTCGAAAAAAGATAATGTTTAGTGAAGAGAACCCAACAGAGCACCATTATTTGCAGAAAAGAAATGTTTGTAGAGATTAGGTTAACTTTTTTATTTAGATACAAGGAACATGCAATATTAGTGTTTACAATTTTAATTAATTATTGAATAAACTGCAACACAAAAACATAACAGAAACAGAAAGCGATTAATTTCATTTCAAAACTTACAAGTCTATTAGTAAAAAAAATTAATTTAGTATAAAGAAAGAAATAGAGATATTTATGAAATTAAGGGATGAAATGAAATATTAAAAAACAATAAATTTTATTTATTTTGTGTTATTTAAAATACTTATAGTTGTATATTAACCTGATTCATATTTGAAACTTCTATATCGATGATGAAAATTTAGCTTGATACATTTTTTGTTCAGAGTTTAGTAAAGTACATGAATGGTGTATTTATTTTATCAAAAAAAAAAGTTCTTCATACTTTGCAGGACGAAATAATGTTAAAAACAATAGTTCCTGTATTATTTATATGGCAAAACTTCAAGTGTCATGGGGGACCTCTTAAAATTAACGTTTTTAGTTTCGGTTACAAATTTAATTCAAATTAATAGAAATTTTTTCTAAAACTATCTTAAAAAAGAATTAAATTTACAAATTCTATAAAAAGGCCCCTGCTATTTCTCTGTTCGCTGCTGTAATTAATAAGCAATAACATATTATTATTTAGTTTTGCTCCACCGTCTCTGACAAAAAACCTACTTCAGCCCATGATTCAATCAGAAGAGGTTTGCTCGACAGACGAATTTTTTGACAATTGCAGCCATTTTGCTCCCAAATCGAATTGACATCCGTTAACTGTGTTGCTTCTTTGCAATTTTTCGAAAAATATTAGTATAGAAAAAGGAAGCAATCAGTTTACAAATCCCCGATAAGTACTGAACTGCATAATTCATTAGAACATTTATTTTAATTTTATGATGAATTCATTAACTATGCCATGATCTATTAGTGTGGCTGAACATAGGTAATTTTTTGAAAAGTACGGACATCAAGGAATCGTGCACTTTCGTAAACCTATGAACAGACGAAACCTAAACCACTTCAAAATTCATCGTTCAACGTCAAAAACTCGACTAGTAAATGATTTACATAACAAGTAAGGAAGGCTAAGTTCGGGTGTAACCGAACATTACATACTCAGTTGAGAGATATGGAGACAAAATAAGGAAAATCACCATGTAGGAAAATGAACCTAGGGTAACCCTGGAATGCGGTTGTATGACATGTGTATCAAATGGAAGGTATTAAAGAGTATTTTAAGAGAGAGTAGGCCATAGTTCTATGGATGGACGCCATTTAGGGATATTGCCATAAAGGTGTACCAGGGCTGACTCTAGAATGTGTTACGATATGGGTATCAAATGAAAGGTGATAATGAGTATTTTAAAAGGGAATGGGCTTCAGTTCTATAGGTGCACGCCTTTTCGAGAAATCGCCATAAAGGTGGACCAGGGGTGACTCTAGAATATGTTTGTACGATATGGGTATCAAATGAAAGCTGTTAATGAGTATTTTGAAAAGGAGTGATCCTTAGTTCCATAGGTGGACGCCGTTTCGAGATATCGCCATAAAGGTGGACCAGGGGTGTCTCTAGTTGTACGATATGGGAATCAAATGAAAGGTGTTACTGAGCATTTTAAGAGGGAGTGGGCATTAGGTCTATAGGTGGACGCCTTTTCGAAATGTCGCCATTAGGGTGGGCCAGGGGTGACTCTAGAATGTGTTTGTATGATATGGGTATCAAACGAAAGATGGTAATGAGTATTTTAAAAGGGAGTAATCCTTAGTTCTATAGGTGGACGCCTTTTCGAGATATCGCCATAAAGGTGGACCAAGGGTGACTCTAGAATGTTTGTACGATATGGTATCAAACGAAAGGTGTTACTGAGCATTTTAAGAGGGAGTGGGCATGAGGTCTATAGGTGGACGCCTTTTCGAGATATCGTCATTAGGGTGGGCCAGGGGTGACTCTAGAATGTGTTTGTACGATATGGGTATCAAACGAAAGGTGTTACTGAGCATTTTAAGAGGGGGTGGGCATTAGGTCTATAGGTGGACGCCTTTTCGAGATATCGCCATTAGGGTGGACCAGGGGTGACTCTAGAATGTTTTTGTACGATATGGGTATCAAATGAAAGGTGGTAATGAGTATTTTAAAAGGGAGTAATCCTTAGCTCTATAGGTGGACGCCTTTTCGAGATATCGCCATAAAGGTGGACCAAGGGTGACTCTAGAATGTTTGTACGATATGGGTATCAAACGAAAGGTGTTACTGAGCATTTTAAGAGGGAGTGGGCATTAGGTCTATAGGTGGACGCCTTTTCGAGATATCGCCATTAGGGTGGGCCAGGGTGACTCTAGAATGTTTGTACGATATGGGTATCAAACGAAAGGTGTTACTGAGCATTTTACGAGGGGGTGGGCATGAGGTCTATAGGTGGACGCCTTTTCGAGATATCGTCATTAGGGTGGGCCAGGGGTGACTCTAGAATGTTTGTACGATATGGGTATCAAACGAAAGGTGTTACTGAGCATTTTAAGAGGGAGTGGACATTAGGTCTATAGGTGGACGCCTTTTCGAGATATCGCCATTAGGGTGGGCCAGGGGTGACTCTAGAATGTTTGTACGATATGGGTATCAAACGAAAGGTGTTACTGAGCATTTTAAGAGGGAGTGGGCATTAGGTCTATAGGTGGACGCCTTTTCGAGATATCGCCATTAGGGTGGGCCAGGGGTGACTCTAGAATGTTTGTACGATATGGGTATCAAACGAAAGGTGTTACTGAGCATTTTAAGAGGGAGTGGGCATTAGGTCTATAGGTGGACGCCTTTTCGAGATATCGCCATTAGGGTGGGCCAGGGTGACTCTAGAATGTTTGTACGATATGGGTATCACACGAAAGGTGTTACTGAGCATTTTAAGAGGGAGTGGGCATTAGGTATATAGGTGGACGCCTTTTCGAGATATCGCCATTAGGGTGGGCCAGGGGTGACTCTAGAATTTTTGTACGATATGGGTATCAAACGAAAGGTGTTACTGAGCATTTTAAGAGGGAGTGGACATTAGGTCTATAGGTGGACGCCTTTTCGAGATATCGCCATTAGGGTGGGCCAGGGGTGACTCTAGAACGTTTGTACGATATGGGTATCAAACGAAAGGTGTTACTGAGCATTTTAAGAGGGAGTGGGCATTAGGTCTATAGGTGGACGCCTTTTCGAGATATCGCCATTAGGGTGGGCCAGGGTGACTCTAGAATGTTTGTACGATATGGGTATCAAACGAAAGGTGTTACTGAGCATTTTAAGAGGGAGTGGGCATTAGGTATATAGGTGGACGCCTTTTCGAGATATCGCCATTAGGGTGGGCCAGGGGTGACTCTAGAATTTTTGTACGATATGGGTATCAAACGAAAGGTGTTACTGAGCATTTTAAGAGGGAGTGGACATTAGGTCTATAGGTGGACGCCTTTTCGAGATATCGCCATTAGGGTGGGCCAGGGGTGACTCTAGAATGTTTGTACGATATGGGTATCAAACGAAAGGTGTTACTGAGCATTTTAAGAGGGAGTGGGCATTAGGTCTATAGGTGGACGCCTTTTCGAGATATCGCCATTAGGGTGGGCCAGGGTAACTCTAGAATGTTTGTACGATATGGGTATCAAACGACAGGTGTTACTGAGCATTTTAAGAGGGAGTGGGCATTAGGTATATAGGTGGACGCCTTTTCGAGATATCGCCATTAGGGTGGGCCAGGGGTGACTCTAGAATTTTTGTACGATATGGGTATCAAACGAAAGGTGTTACTGAGCATTTTAAGAGGGAGTGGACATTAGGTCTATAGGTGGACGCCTTTTCGAGATATCGCCATTAGGGTGGGCCAGGGGTGACTCTAGAATGTTTGTACGATATGGGTATCAAACGAAAGGTGTTACTGAGCATTTTAAGAGGGAGTGGGCATTTGGTCTATAGGTGGACGCCTTTTCGAGATATCGCCATTAGGGTGGGCCAGGGTGACTCTAGAATGTTTGTACGATATGGGTATCAAACGAAAGGTGTTACTGAGCATTTTAAGAGGGAGTGGACATTAGGTCTATAGGTGGACACCTTTTCGAGATATCGCCATTAGGGTGGGCCAGGGGTGACTCTAGAATGTTTGTACGATATGGGTATCAAACGAAAGATGTTACTGAGCATTTTAAGAGGGAGTGGGCATTAGGTCTATAGGTGGACGCATTTTCGAGATATCGCCATTAGGGTGGGCCAGGGTGACTCTAGAATGTATTTGTACGATATGGATATCAAATTAAAAGTATTAATGAGGGTTTTAAAAGCGACTGGCCCTTAGATGTATATGTGAAGGCGTTCTCGCGATATCGACCAAAATGTGGACCAGGTGATCCAGAAAATCATCTGTCGGGTACTGCTAATTTATTTATATATGCAATACCACTAACAGTATTCCTGCCAAGATTCCAAGGGCTGTTGATTTCGTCTTGTAGAACTTTTTCATTTTCTTCTACTTAATATGGTAGGTGTCACACCCATTTTACAAAGTTTTTTCCAAAGTTATATTTTGCGTCAATAAGCCAATCCAGTTACCATGTTTCATCCCTTTTTTCGTAGTTGGTATAGAATTATGGCATTTTTTTCATTTTTCGTAATTTTCGATATCGATAAAGTGGGCGTGGTTATGGTCGGATCTCGGCCATTTTTTATACCAAGATAAAGTGAGTTCAGATAAGTATGTGGGCTAAGTTTAGTAAAGATATATCGGTTTTTGCTCAAGTTATTGTGTTAACGGCCGAGCGGAAGGACAGACGGTGGACTGTGTATAAAAACTGGGCGTGGCTTCCACCGATTTCGCCCATTTTCACAGAGAACAGTTACCGTTACAGAATCTATGCTTCTACCAAATTTGAGAAGGATTGGTAAATTTTTGTTCGACTTATAGCATTAAAAGTATTCTAGACAAACTAAATGAAAATGGGCGGAGCCACGCCCATTTTGAAATTTTCTTTTATTTTTGTATTTTGTTGCATCATATCATTACTGGAGTTGAATTTTGTCTTAATTTACTTATATACAGTAAAGATATTAAATTTTTTGTTAAAATTTGAATTTAAAAAATTTTTTTTTTAAAAAGTGGGCGTGTTCTTCATCCAATTTTGCTAATTTTTATTTAGCACATATATAGTAATAGTAGTAACGTTCCTGCCAAATTTCATCATGATATCTTCAACGACTGCCAAATTACAGCTTGCAAAACTTTTAAATTACCTTCTTGTAAAAGTGGGCGGTGCCACGCCCATTGTCCAAAATCTTACTAATTTTCTATTCTGCGTCATAACGTCAACCCATCTACCAAGCTTCATCGCTTTAACCACCTTTGGCAATGAATTATCGCATTTTTTCGGTTTTTCGAAATTTTCGATATCGAAAAAGTGGGCGTGGTTATAGTCCGATATCGTTCATTTTAAATAGCGATCTGAGATGAGAGCTCAGGAACCTACATGCCAAATTTCATCAAGATACCTCAAAATTTACTCAAGTTATCGTGTTAACGGACGGACGGACGGACGGACATGGCTCAATCAAATTTTTTTTCGATCCTGATTATTTTGATATATGGAAGTCTATATCTATCTCGATTCTTTTATATATGTACAACCAACCGTTATCCAATCAAACTTAATATACTCTGTGAGCTCTGCTCAACTGAGTATAAAAATGTAATTAGTAAATATCGGAGATGCCATAATGAAACGTACTCATTGAGCATGTTAACTTATTCATTCCGTATGTTCGGAAAATTCGTCCCCATTTAAGAATTTGGGGAATCGGTTTATATTTGGAATATTATGTAGTATATACTTATTTGATATATTCGGACCCCGTGAGGTAGTATGAAATGGACGTGTTCCGAATATTCTAAATTAACGGAAGACTTCCATGAATACTCAACGTAAAGGAGCTTTCCGAAATTTCAGAGTAAAAAGGTGAATACTCCCTGTGTAGCAGGACCACATAAAAGCTGAACTCTTCTGTCAAAGTCAAGACTGGAATATACAGTTCTAAGACAATAAGCCATTTCCTTTTACATTTTTTTTTGGCAGACCATGTCGGCTGCCTTTTCAATATAGTCCTATCTCAAAATATTTTTCAAAAACTTACCATTTCATGATTTGTCACAAAAACGCCCTATATTAGAATTAGATTGAAGAACGCCTCAGAATGCTTTTCATTAACTCCCTCTTATGTCAAAATGCATTGAACTTATGCTCATATAGGGGGTTTTTGAAACAAATTGTGATAGTGTATTTTTGAATAAAATTCTAAACCAACATAGCTCTTTATAAATTCATGAAATATTTAGTAGAAAATGAATTATTTCCTCCAAAACCTGTTGGCATTTACAAATTTTTTATCACTACTAATATACTACTAAATGTACTTTTCTACTACAATTTTCGCTAAAGGGAATTGAATTATTCCCCGCTTTCCTTACTTCGTAAAAGCAACCCGTCCAGATTTTTCAATTTGGGAGTGTCAAAGCTCTGCCGTCATTGAAGAACAAACCTCTAGTAATTGAATCATGACTTCAGCCTGCCCAACTAAATTGCCAATTTCTAATCGTAATAGCGATTGCTTTTGTGGGGGTAATTTTTTTTTATAATTTTGGCCATTGTTTTGAAAAACAAATCGTTTTCATCGGCTTCTTCTTCCGGCCGTTTTCTGTTCTCCGCCGATTCTCTTAAAATTTTTAGTCGTTCCTCCGAGTTTTTTTCCTTCTGAGATTTCTTTTTCTTTTGGATAGCAGGAAGTTGGGGAACTTTGTCAGTTGCTGCACTGGATGTTGAGTCAATGGGTACGTTGGGGTAGTCGCCTATTATTTCGTCACCTAGTATACTACTAGTGCCTTCTGACTGCCATTCTTCTAAAAGAAATTCTGCGGAACAATCCATTTCATAATTTTCTTCCATGCTACCACCGATCTGCTCCCCATGTTGAATGTTTGTTACGGTACTAAACATATAAAATAAATTCATATTGTTGTATCATTAAAATTATATTGGGACATGCAACAACTATTACCGTCTTTACGCCGAAGGGCACGAATCTAGGAAAGACAAGCTTTCACTCCTTCGCTTTGCGGCATTGCCTGCAGAGCCGGTACAGGGTTTGCCTCTTCTGCGAACGTAATAGTCCCGAACGCCCATCTCTCGCTGCAAGCTAAACCTGCAAATATTAAGTCGTTAGCTTAATGTGAAAATGTGCTAAGTCACTTTTTTTGAAGAATTGTATTTTAATGCAGTTTTAAAACTGCATTCAAAGTACATCGATCACAAAAAAAAAAAATATTTTAATTTTTCATTTTTATATGCTGTTGACAATGATGTGTAAGTGTGCTAAGTCTTCAGCTGTTAAAAAGGATGTGCTAAGTCAACCTGTCAATAATATCAATCTGAATTACTAGTTTTTGTTGTTGTATTAACGATAAAGATACTCCCCGAAGGCTTTTGGGGAGTGTTACCGATGTTGATGGTCCTTTGCCGGATATAGATCCGGTACGTTCCGGTAACAAAGCAGCATTATGGTACTAGCCCGACCATATCCGGAACGATTTGGCATAACCACATGAAACCTTCTAGGCCATACCGCCCTTCCACCCCCTAGATCCATGAGAAACTTGGGATGGTCATAGCCTCGGCCGTCAATCAAACAGGATTGGGTTGGACCCAGCAAAAATGTGCCCGTAAATTGACTAGGAAAATGACTAACAGCTGTGTCGATGGAACACGTAAATCGTTAAGTAGCATTTGTACAGGGCAGCGGTAACTTTCGTGACCAGTCCATTTCGTCGTACCTATTTATGTGATTGTCCATACTGCTCACACATATACGGTTTTAGGTTATCGAAATGTAAACAAACTATAGTGCTGTACTGTTCTTACATTCACGTTCTGGCAATCATTTTTTGAGTTATATACCTGTAACTTTACGAGTATTTTTACGTTAATATGACCGTCTTTTGACTAGTGTTATGACCGTTTTTTTACTTGGATTACACTGCTATATAAATAAAATATTTCTTTAATTCAAATCTATTAACATTTCTTGTATTAAACAATTTTACAATATATTACATTATTTATAATAGTTGTAAATTATTAACTATAAGTCTTAAGGAATAGTTTTTCAGTCTTGTTGGTGACCCATAAATACAAATTTTATTGTATGCGATTGTATGCATACAAAGTTAAGGGAAACTTAAATAAATTAATTAATGATATAGAAAACAAAAGAAAAGAACTAACAGAACTATTTGTTGCAGTAAACCATCAAATCGTGAGTAGGCAATTCACAATTTGGGTAAGTTGACTTGTAATTCGCCAATTTTAATGCTATAACTTTTTTATTTTAGTTCAGAAAGCTGCAATTGAAGTTCGAAAGTTACAATTGAAGTTCAAAAATTTCAATTCAAGTTCAGAAAATTAAATTCAAGCTCAGAATTTCAATTTGTAGTTCAGAAAATTAAAATTGAAGTTCAGAATTTCTGTTTGTAGTTCAGAAAATTATAATTGAACTTAAATTGTTATTTTCTGAACTTCAGTTGTAATTTGCTGAACTGCAGTTGAAATTCCTGAGCTTCAATTATAATTTACTGAACTTCTATTGAAAATTGTGAACTTCAATTGTAATTATTTGAACTTCAATTGAAATTTCCGAGCTTTCAGAACTTCAATTGCAACTTTCAAATTTTTTTTACATAAAATGAACAATTTAACATTTTTTTGACAGTTAAATTGGTGAATTGCCTACCAGTGGTTTGAAACCACTTACATTCGTATTGGCGCTTCTCTATATCATTAATATAACAATATCTTTTTAATAATTCAATTAATACACAAATATAAATTTTTTCCCTTTACATTTTAGAACTGTGTACAAAAATATGTAATTTTACATATCACAACCTAAACCAAAAAGTATTTCAACTCATAATCAGAGAAGATTTGTGTTGAATGTTGATTTATACCACGAAAATAACAAAATTGGTAACAAAACCAGGCTAAACGATAACGTTAACTACAAAAAAAAAAGTTATTTCACGATGCTTTCATGGATCGATTTACACTTAAATACCGATCTGAAATTTTTTTAAGTTTTCATATTTTTTAGTTTAAAATGCGATATATGCATTCTGTGGCATAATTTTAGATTGAATGTACTTCATGCAATTTTCTTTCTTCGTGATTTTGCAATAATAAACGTAGGTACTCATAGTAATTTTTTGTTTTGAATTATGTGATTACAATATTTATAAGGACTATTTAGTTGATGGTATTGGTACTGTCAGTTAAATTCATCAGCAATTATTTATATTCAAAATATTTTTTTGTTATACATCTATTTTATAAATTTTGGTTAAAAATTATTGACAAATTCGTTGCAATTAGATTGCTTTAAAAATCTTTGCAAACTTTGTGCGATTGTTGAATATTCAGGCAGGTTCTGAAATTCGAGTATTATTTTAATTAGAGCATAAAAAGCTTAGTAACGTAGGAAAAAACTTAGAATTATTTCAGTTAAGTTCATCACAAATATTTATAGTCAAAATACTTTTTTCTTATACATTGCATTTAAATTGCTTTAAAAATCTTCGCAAACTTTGTGCGATTGTTGAATTTTATTTTAATTAGAGCATAAAAAGCTTAGTAACGTAGGAAAAAACTTAGAATTATTTCAGTTAAGTTCATCACAAATATTTATATTCAAAATACTTTTTTCTTATACATCTAGTTTATAAATTTTTGGTTAAAAATTATTGACAAATTCGTTGCAATTAAATTGCTTTAAAATTCTTTGCAAACTTTGTGCGATTGTTGAATATTATTTTAATTAGAGCATAAAAAGCTTAGTAACGTAGGAAAAAACTTTGAATTATTTCAGGTAAGTTCATCACAAATATTTATAGTCAAAATACTTTTTTGTTATACATTGCATTTAAATTGCTTTAAAAATCTTTGCAACCTTTGTGCGATTGTTGAATATTATTTTAATTAGAGCATAAAAAGCTTAGTAACGTAGGAAAAAACTTAGAATTATTTCAGTTAAGTTCATCACAAATATTTATAGTCAAAATACTTTTTTCTTATACATCTAGTTTATAAATTTTTGGTTAAAAATTATTGACAAATTCGTTGCAATTAAATTGCTTTAAAATTCTTTGCAAACTTTGTGCGATTGTTGAATATTATTTTAATTAGAGCATAAAAAGCTTAGTAACGTAGGAAAAAACTTTGAATTATTTCAGGTAAGTTCATCACAAATATTTATAGTCAAAATACTTTTTTGTTATACATTGCATTTAAATTGCTTTAAAAATCTTTGCAAACTTTACGAGATTGTTGAATATTATTTTAATAAGAGCATAAAAAGCTTAGAATAGGAACGTAGGAAAAAAAGAATTATTAGGTTCTTCTATAATTTTTAATCAAGATTATTTCAGTGTGTCTTGTTCGTTTGTTGTAGGTAGGTTTATGCTGTTGCAGAGCTGGATTTATTGATCAGATACCGCCTTTGTTTATGCCGGTTGTGGCTCAGCGTTAAACACCGTCTCATGCTGTCTTCGAAGTTGATCCTGCCTTGCAGTTTGAAAACGTCTAAATTAATAGGAATGGACAATGTTAGTAATAACATTTTAAAGAAATTTAAATTACACTACCAAAAACAACGCTGTTCACGAGTTTCAGTTTAGATAAAGATCGTTTGCCCTGTACTCCGTCCCAGTTAAAATTGAAAAGAACGTTGTCAGAGAAAAGTTTTCTCATTACTCCAATAATGTCTGATAATGCACCTTTCAGCATAAAGATATATGATTTCTAAATGAAAACCACCAATTTAAGTTATGAAACACAATTAAAAATATTCAAAAATACCATTGATTCTTGATAATCATCTGAGTCCAACTTTTTCTCAATGTCATAAACTGAATCCAGCGATGTTAGTGGCATAACGATAGAGAGCTCGGTGTGAGTATCATTTTCCGTTTCTCCGCTGATACGGCATACTATTTTGTGCGTTTTCTTAATCAGAACTTTTGAGTCACGCATGACCTTATAGATAGCCATGACTTCTGCCAATTCTGGAAGCTGAAATGATAGCATAAATAATAATTAAAGAGAATCAAGGTATTGCGGCTACAATTGCTAGGGTTTCACAAATAACAGTTCAATATTTCACTACGCACCTTTTCTTCAATCTTAGTCAATCTAAATTCCAGGTCGATATGCTTCTGTAATATTGTTTGTAGTATTGCCATTATATTTTCGTTTGTTGTAGGGAATGTTCCTTCGTTGGTTAAGGAAGTAGCCGCATTATTCAAAACGGTACTCGTTGTATTTAAGGAAGAGTGAAAGGACGCGCTGTGTTGTGCTACATCGATGAAATCGGCGTTTGCTGAATCGGAATTGGAGGGAAGTAAATCATTCAATTTGTTGTGTGTTTGGTTGGTACTAGAGCTGGACGAATTATTGAAATTGTTGTTTATAGCTTTTGAGCTAGATGGAAACGGTTCGCTGTGTAGTGCTACATCGACCAAATGCGCATTTGTTGCATTGAAGCCCTTTGACAAGTTAAACCTTCGGAATTTTGGCGTATATGGTTCGCTGGTTGTGGCGCTAGACAGATGACGGAGATTGGCGTTCTTTGCATATAATTTAGATGGAAACGGTTCGCTGTGTTGTGCTACATCCACGACATGGGGGTTTGTTGCAATATAATTCGAAGCAAATTCATCGACCAAATTGGCATTTACTTTGCCCTTCACCAGCTTTACCTTTTTAATTCTTAGTTGGTTGGCTGTAGAGCCAGACGAACTATGCAAATTGGCGTTATTTGCATACAATTGAGATGGAAACGGTTCGCTGTGTTGTGCTACATCCACGAAATAGGGGTCCGTTGCATTGGGAGCGGAGGGAAGTACATCTACCATACCCTTGAATGTTTGGTTGGTAGTAGAGCTGGAAATATTTAAAAAGGCGTTGCTTTTCCTATTCGAAGTAGAGGTATACATATCTATGTCTTCTTCAAATATGTCCTGGGTCGCCATTCTTTCTGATCATATGTTCTCCATGAAAAAAAAGAAATACAATTACGAGTAGCATTTATAGTAATTTGTTTGAAAATATATGAGGAGGTCCTCACTGTAGGGTTATTATTTTTATTTAACTTTGTGTTTAAGTTACTTTGAACTTTGTAATTTTTGAATTTTTACATCAAGAAGATATTATGTATGTGACTATTCATATTAATAAAAAATAATAAAGCATACTACACTCGCCAAAACGTAACATTTCATTCATATGTGAATTCGAGTAAATTGATAAAGTTAATTTTACCATTGATGCCTTAGGAAAGCTTCTTACGAATATAATATATATATATATTTTCCAAAATAAACATTTTGGAAATGTTACGTTTTGGTGTGGACCTCCGCATGTCATCAAATTGGAGCAAGCGATAATATAAGAATATTAGTTAGAAAATTTGTGAAAAAGGTTATGAAGTAAGGGTATGAGAAGATATTTATTTTCAAAAGGAATACAAAAATACTTATGTTCAATATCTTCCCAGGAAATTTCAAGTCTCATTTCATCCAACCTACTTCCAACCAATATACCAAGGGCTGAAAGTGACTCAAGTGGTGCTTCGTAATAATTATCGACTTTAAGAAATGCGTTCGCTACTACCACGTCCTTTCCCGATTCGTTTATTGTTTCTATTATTTTTATTGGACCTGTCCCCTTACTAAAGAAGAATGAATCCTTCTCTTTTTTTGGATCAATAATAAGAGAACCATATTTTGATGTTTTTTTTTTATTTCTAGGCATTTTCTCTCCTGAAGGCGAAAATGAAGTTGCTGCAAAATTTGATTGGGCTTTTTTATCAACTTTTTCAGGAATTGCATAAAATTTTCAAATTTGTATGCAGAGAATTGATCCAAAGTCCCATTATCTCTGGCACACGCAGGCAAATGCAACAAACAGTGGATGTTAAAGCTAATTAAATCGTCACCGTAAATTTCACCAAAGAGGTTGACAAACTCGTCTAACATTTCTTTTACAACATTGGTTTCGGTTTCGCAAAATGTTCCACAAGAAAGGATTCGTATGCTGGCATGTAAAAGAAGGAAATGATAATACAAATTATCATCAACGCAACCTTTTAAAACAAATATCCCAGAATAAAGTAAAAACTGTCTGTACTCTGTTGATTTCCAGTTTTTATTTTCTTCTAAATTTCTGCAAACTCTTCCGAATTCTGAAGGGACGTAGGAAGATATATAGTCAAACCTTGTATTCATTTCAGCAATGTTTCCCTTGTTAACCAATTGCTGAAGTAGTTTTTTTGTCACGCCTAGATCAACAAGATGCATTGGATCTAGGGGGAATTGGGATACCATACGAAAGTTTGCTGCCTCAAGCACACTTTGTTGTTGTAAGTTATGGTGTTCCTTGTCAAGTCTGTTCTTAAAGGATAAGTCGGTTCGCAACTCACATATCTGTTTTGAGAATGACAATCTTGTTCCTATACGTTCTCCCACCTGGCAACACTTAGGACAACTGTGTTTTCCGCTATGTCCTTGTACTCCAGAAATAAAAGCTCGTGCGGGTGAATCGCATATAAATAGATGAATATCAAACCGTTTCAAATCGGGGAACGAGCCTACTTTCAAGCCATTTATCCTTAATAGACTAACTTCCTCCGCGAAGTCTTTCAAAAAACCGTTTGCGTTTGTTGGTTTTTGTTTTCCTGAAAAACACGCAATCAAAAAAGGACGCTCAATTGCATTACCGACAATTGATCCTAGAATCGGCCATAGCACTCTCTTCGAACTTTCAAATGGTTTGAGACCATCAATTCCCACATCTATTAATACTTGTGTAGCGTTTTTTAGACTAGGAAACAACCTTGACTCGAAGTAGGACTGAATGCCATAGTATACAAACTCACCACCGATAATATTCTGTACTTCCACACTATTTTTGGGTGTTTCAAGAATTGTCTGTGCCGACAGCGGCAGATTTTTCACCCCAATAATTAATAAGGTCCGAACGAGATCATTTAATGCTTCTTGGGTAATATTATGTCGCATGGCCCATGACTTTATATAATACAATTTTTCTGCAGTCGAAAGTTCAGAAGGGAAGCTGTCGAACGTATTCTCAGCATCTGTTGCGCATTCAGAAGATTCCTGACGGCAGAAAGAGCTTTCGGAGGTGGTGTCCCACACATCTGTCGCAACTGCATTAAAATCAGCATCTGCCCGAGCAAATTTTGAAATATTGGCGTATTCGGCTACACTGCGCTTAAATTCTTGATTTTCCTGACTGCAAAGGTTATAAAACGTTCTTCTCTTCATATTTCTTACCTGATATAGGACACGTTCAGAAACACAAAAATAGCGCGGACTCAAATACGCGAGCGTAAAAATTCTGCTTCCACTGCTGATATACTTAACCTTTTCCAAAGTATATGCTTGCCTAAATATTGAATAAAAAAATGTAAATGTTAGCCAAATCACTGTGTAGGGGCGACCCTGATTAGAAAAACTTTTGAAATTGAAAAAACTTGTTTCTAAATTTTTGATTTTTTCAGACTCAACTTTATGGACTTGAATAAAACAAGAAATAAATTCCTTAGCAAACTTACCTGCAAAGCATTAGAAGTCTCAGCAGAAGCATAAATTAATTTTGTCTCCACTTTCTGCGTAGCCGACAATTTCTTAAATTCTTCATCTGAACGACGAGCTACTTGTTTGAAATTATATGCTGCCTGCAAATTATCTGTACAATTTACTTGTTTGAAATTATATGCTGCTTGCAAATTATCTGTACAATTTATGCATACAATTTTTGGAAGATTAGGGGGACTCATGTAACCGTATAAATGCCTTATAAAGTGTGTAAACGTATAAATTTATCTAGTTTACGCACGAGCTGTCAAAGTTTGTATGAAAAATCATTTACACAATTTGTATAAATTTACGCGCACATTTCATTGTGTAAACGCGGTAAACTCAAAGGAATGCAACCTTGCAGACATTACAGACGGCATTTTCATCAAAAATCTCCAACATCAGCAAGTAAAGGCGTTTTAGTTTTGATTTTTCACTTAATCTTGGTATTTTTTAATTTGTATAACAATCAAAAAAATTTTTTTGGAAATAATACAGCTGAAAAACAATCAAGTTTATCAAGAGTATTACTAGGTGCGTTCATATAACCGCGTGTGTAAATGGATATAATTTTACACCTTATAAGTTTATATGCTATCACGAGTCCCCCTATTATCAATTGATGTTGCGTGCAACTATGGTAAACGGAATGGCTGATTCGCAGAAATTTTTGTGACGTATTTGAGGGTACATAGCATGTAAGAAAAGGCAAGCATATATGTATCGGGCATTTCAATTAGGCCATCTCATTCTGCCATACTAACAATTGTGGAACAATGTGGGATATTTTGTTGTTGGTCGCCATCTTTGGTCACTAGATTTTTGCTGGGGATAAGCTACATATTGCGCTGGCAACCCTTTGAGGGGGTTGCGCTACACAACCCCTTCAAATTGGATTCACCCAATTGAGACAAGTCTTTGGTGTTTGATAAATGCTTTGCGCTGACCATAATCTATTATGGAAAATCCGCTCAAATATAGCATGGTTACATTTAATTAAAGCCACTTAAAAATATCAACACAAAAATTTAATTATTTTCCGTGATGACCAGTTTTTTCCATATTTAAATGACAATAAAGTACGAAGAAGTTAACTGGAAAAGTATTCATAATGAAATTTTCCTAAAAATTTAATAATAAAAAAGGCAATTTACAAATATCTCAACATCTCTGTTCCGAAAATTGTCATCGTTCTAAATGAGTGCTGCCAATGTGCCATATAAAAGGCTTGCATTAAAAAGTACTAGCCTATATTTGCACGTCCTCAATTGGTGATTAAACAATTGAAGAAAAGGCAATACATTATAAAAGCTCTTAAGTTCCTCCATATATCCTTCCTAGCGGTATATGGTCAAATACTGTATCTATACTGGTTTGCGAGTTTGCAAATTGCAATAGCAATATCCTATTTTCTAAGAAAAATATTCATTTAAACACAATAGTTTGTAATTACAGCCATTTAAAGTAGGCTCTATAGGTAGTAGTAGCTTTTTTGATAGCAAGGAAATTAACTTTGAATACAAATCTGCTCAAGTAAGATAGAATTCAACCAAAACAATTTCAATCTTTTACCAATGCTGTGCAAATAGGCAGAGATACTATTCTCAACAACTCGGGTCCTATATTTATATTCCGTCAAACACTGTTAAAATATCAGCTTTAAAAAAAAAATGTAGTCCGATGGAGCCAGTCAATAACCTCTGAAGAGTTTCTCCCAATGGAACATTTTTTTGTGTGGCACAGATGAAGGAAAACAGGGAAGGTGAATCAGGTGAATAGAAAAAGCCTGAATCACCGTAGGACGATGCCATGGAAATAGACATATGTTTATCGAAATTCTCGGAATTAGGAAGCTCCAACGAAATCGCCGATGGACCTATGCACTTTGATGTATTTAAATGACTTAAACTCAAGTATCTGTTTTTGTTATATTATCTACAAAAAATATCCACACTCTATTTGGCCAATGCACAATGTGTTCATTTACAAAATCCATTTTACAACAATAGCAAAATAAGTAGTAAAATTTTGACATATAGCAAGAAAACAATAGATTGTCTTTGCGAAGTTTCAGCCAAATTCGAATATATCTTCATGTTTTTTGAATACTTTATAAAATGAAGAGCCCTATGGTTTTATGTAAGCGAGTTATCCGCGAGATTTACCTAAAAAGGAAACCAATTAACTCACAAGAGCCTAACTCACACGATTAATTAAAAAAATCAACCCAATTACGAAGTATACAAAATCTGCTATGAAGTACTATTTCTTGTATGTCTTATGTTCGGACACCATGAAGATGATTTAAGACTTTCCTGGTTTATAATTAACTACTTGTTTGTTTGTTTTCGAAATGGTACCGTCGCAATATACCAGTAAATGCTTCTTTCTCTTCAGTTGCTCTTAAACAATCATAATAATTCATATTCAATAATTATAAGCCGGTGTTAAGCTCATGAATTCTTAAATATTAAACTACTTGAATAATAAGAAGGGGCTATTTTTGCTATTGACCAATTTTGGGCCTTTTTTGCACTCAACTCCTAAATTGATTTAACATATCTGATGGCAATGAAAGTATACAAAAAATAACCTTGGGGAAAAAGTATTTAGTACTGAATGGAAAAAAAAGTGTGCATTCATTTCAAGTTTACATTCATTAAAGATTGGGAATGTTTCCTTCATTCACACTCTATATTGAATTATATTTTACCATTCAATAACACACACACTTTAGCTTTGAGTTAAAGTATTTTAAGCCATTCAGGAATGGAGATTTATAATATGACCAAAAAATCACATATTTTAAAAGCACACTCAATTGATTCAATCTTTTTACAGCTCTGCCAGTGAAGCATACGTAAAGTAATTTTTGTAAAAAATTTTTTAACTCTCTCAATTTTATTACGAGTTAGATTCATAGAAAAGATTCCATATTATTGAGCAATATTCAAGTCAACTTCTGTCCAAGGATATATAAAGTGCCTTCAACGTCATAGGGTCCTTAAAGTCACTGGTGTTACGTCTACTGAACCCAACCATTGCAACAAATTTTGAAAGAGCGAAGTCAATCGTACTAGAAAAAGAGAGTTTGGAGTTAAAAATTACACTCAAGTCTTTACTCTCTTGACAACGATTAAGATATTTAGTATTTAGCTTGTAGATAAAGTATGTGGCAGTTGTCTTTTTGGAAAAGGACACAACACAGCATTTGTCTGAATTTAAAAATAAATTATTGTCTGCGCACCATCCGGCAGAAGAGTCCAGATCAGAACTGTTAGAAATAGTTTGACAAATAAATAGTATTTTTTGTTAAATATATAGTTTTAGTGTTATATTTCAACCATTAAAGGTGAGGAGTGATGAGGAAACATATTGAGTAAAAAGTGCTAAGTCAGGAGAAAAAATTTGTTTTGAGTGCGGAAATTCTGCTAAGTCATAAAATAGCTGAGGTTAGCATACATATATGTATGTAATACTCCTATATTGCTAATAGAAAATGCTCGCAATGTATTTTGAATTCGAAATCAAAACAAGACAGCCTATAAAATTTTTGTGATTGTAGCAGCATAAGTGTGACAAGAAAAAATTAAAATTTAGGTACATTCGATTATTGAATACAATAACAAAAACGTTTAAAAAGCAATATATCGGCACTCTGATGTTTGGGAATGTACCTAGCTTTTTGTAGCAATATGGGAGTATTACATATATGTTAGCATACATGATTTTTATTTATATTTTTCAAAGCTTCTACACACAAAAGTATTGCAAATGAGGTATTTTCATTCACAGGTTATTTCAAAATTATTCATTTTTTTCGTCTCCTGTAAAATTATTAAAAGTTGACTTAGCACATCTTCACATTAAGCTAACGAAATATATAAATAAATAGCAGATCCGATATACTGTACGAACTGTTACTCTTTCGTTTCGTATCCTCTTCTATTTATATGTAAGAAATCCATGAAATAAGTAGAAGATTACACGTGATTTGGGGAAAATTAAAAAAAATTAAAAATCGTGGCTAAAATCCTAAAAGGGACCAAAATCCGGTAGCTTTTCTTTTAGCAGTATTTCTCTCCCACACACGTTTAACTTTACAATATTTCAGTTCCGTTTCCACTTGGAAACTATGATAAGTTACCTCTACCTGAACATAATTTATTGCCACTTGACCAAAGCAACAGACGTGGAGGAAATTCGCCCAATCAAATTCGTGAAAACTTTAAGGAGTATTTTAATGGTATCGGCGCAGTTGAATGGCAGGAGCAGCATTATGTAAATAATTAACATTTTATAAGAAACCTTTCTACATATAGTATGGTCAAGTAACTTGTAAAGACGGCATGTTGCATTTGGTATGTGGTTAAATATATGCGTATGCGAGTGTTTTGCGTGCTAATAAAAACATACTTCACAGTTTCCTATTTATATCCGTCAACACTGACGAGCCTTCACTGATAAAGTCCAATCAGTTTTTTGACTTTGGACATCATCGAATTCATTCGACTCCTCCAGTTCCTCCACATTGGCAACCTGTTTGGGTTGTCCTAGTTTTGTTTCTACATGTTTCTGGAATTTAGTCCAGTTCGTTGACCTAGGGTTTCCAAAGGTTCCTCCCTTCTCTGCCCTCTTTAGGGGGATGCTGAAGCTGATATACGCATGGTCGGAGAAGGATGGTCTATCAAGAACCATCCAATCATACCTTGATATATCACGCTAGGAGCTCAATGTAATATCCAGAACATTGCTGGATGTTGGACAAATGTATGTAGGGACATTTTCCCTGTTGGCTATCTGCAAATTGGTTTGCAGGATGTAACAAAATAGAGATTCGCCTTTCTCGTTCGCATCTGCTCCTCCCCACGCATTGTGGTGCGCATTTGCATCTGCGCCTATAACCAACCGCCCTTTGCGCCCTTCCTTCTGTACTAGCCTTTTGCACTCCATCGGTGGAACCTCCGCAGCATGGGCCATGTAGCAGGATGCCAGGATAAATGCCTGCTTATTCTTTTGCTCAACGGCCACTGCTACGTGGTCCTCAGTGGTGTAATTAAGCAGCATATATGAATGCAGCTGTTTCCTTACCATTACTACAGCTCGCACCCGTCCTTCCGTTTGCGTGTAGTAAACGCCAAACCCGCGCGCGCTAAGTCCAGAAACCTTTCCTCCCGATGAAACCCACGGCTCCTGGATCAGCGCCACGTCAAACGAACCCTCCCTTTTGGTTTAGTGCCGGGTGTTCCTCTGTGCGAGTCACACCACCATTTGTCGGTTGGTCCTCTTCTAACACCTTCGTGGTGACGTCGGGGACCTCCACCTGTCTTTTTTCCCTTAGGCTTTCGAGGTCCTTTTCGACTTCGCCCACCTCTAGCGTGTTAGGGTTTTTATCCTCGGGACTTCTTTTCCTGAGCCGCGTGTAAACTTTGCCAAAGGACATTTTGCCAAGCTGCGTGTACAAAATATCCGCCGACTGCTTGTTTATTTGGAAGATGTAGAACTGACCATCCTCGGTAGGCCAAGATACAGTAAGTACCTTCCAAGCCTGTGTCGGTATGTTCGGATTCTGATTCTGCAGAAGTCGCAGTGTATCCTCCGACTTCATCACGCATGGTATCCATACCTTAACTTTTGGTACCGTGGGGATTTGCGCTTTATCCACCACCTCAAACCGCGCGTTCGTGTCTTGCCTTTGGAGGTTTGGAACTCACCGGTTGCACCGTTCGCGTTGTTCTACAAAACTTTTGTGGCTCCTGCTGTTCGCATCCAAGGACGTCCCGCGGTTCACCCGGAGGCGTACCTCCGTCACCTTCTAGCGGCAACGCTGCCCAGCAGGTCTCCAGCTAACGCGGTCGCTCCAACTCATCACTACAATCTACGTAGGAGGACAATAATGGCATAAGAAGGAAGGACGAAAAGGTTAATTAGCTAAAGGGAGGTAACGATCACACTCCAGCTTACTCGGTAATAATATTGCTAATGCTGCGGCTTCCATTTTCACCAAAAAGAAAATCAACAAGGTTGCGAAGCAGTGTCTGACTGTGGCCCCACTAGATTACAGTAACCCCAGTAGGCAGTTGTCTAACGAAAAGTGAAAATCTGTAGAAAGGAAGCTGATAAGCATTATGATCAATATGATGCATAATGAACCATGTAAACTGCTATCAGTATTTAAAACAGCGGGACGGTACAATGGTGTTAAACTGATGACCTGCCCAATAACAAGACGTTAGACTGGCTGTAGAGAGTTGCTCCAGACGTTCAAAAGCTAGAAGGTGCAAGGATGAAGTTGGTGGATAAAGCACTGATCGCCACGATACCGAATGCCAATGTTTGGATACCTCGTGTGGTGAAGTCGCAGGACACGCTAAACATACTGCAGCGTTAAAATCCGAATATACCAAAACGGGATTAGAAGGTACACCATGTATCTCGATCCACGGAGGGAGGTGTTGAAAAAGTGGAAAATGAGGGTATAGGCGCATAGGCGGAGGCGTTGGAAGTGGACAAAAAGCATCACTGCATATGGGGATTAATTTACAGGAGGCTAATAGAGGCAACGATATGTTGGGCCAACGTCAAGTAATGTGCTTGATATCATGTCTGATCATGAATTTCAGGGTATGATATTCATTTAATTGATTGATTTAGTTTAAAATATATTCCAGAGTATTATATTGTTCTAGAATGGAAATAAGTCCCCGGCAAACTCTCAACATGGCTTCTCGTCTGTTTCTATTCAATCTAGAGTCTCTTTCTTCCATAGCTGGCAAAGATAGAACAGTTATATAAAACTTAAGCTCTTCTAGTGATCTCCAAGTATCGCAAAAGTGTTTTGTAAGAAGTTTATCAACATCGCTAAATTTAAGCAATTGTGTTTTAGAGCGCAGAAAAGAACAAAATAATAACATAATTGGCGCTTAGCCGTTTTAAACGGTTATGACCGTCCAACAAGGCGCGCCAGTCGCTCCCTCTCTCTGGCAACCAACGCCAATTGGTCACACCAAGGGAGTTTAAATCGTTTTCCACCTGGTCCTTCCAACGGAGTGGGGGCTGCCCTCTACCTCTGCTTCCATAGGCGGGTTCCGATAGAAACACTTTCTTGGCCGGTGCATCATCTTTCATTCGCATAACATGGCCTAGCCAGCGCAGCCGCTGCGTATTAATTCGCTGGACTATGTTGATGGCTGCGTATAGCTCGTACAGCTCATCGTTAAATCTTCTTCGGTACTCGCCATTGCCAACGCGTAGAGGTCCATAAATCTTGCGAAGAACTTTTCTCTCGAACACTCCCAGAGCCGCTTCATCTGCTGCTGTCATGGTCCATGCTTCTGCGCCATATTGCAGGACGGGTACGATAAGTGACTTGTAGAGTATGATTTTCGTTTGCCGAGAGAGGACTTTACTTTTCAATTGCCTACCTAGTCCAAAGTAGCATTTATTGGCAAGAGTGATTCTTCGCTGGATTTCGGAGCTGATGTTGTTGCTAGTGTTGATGCTGGTTCCCAAATAAACGAAGTCTTTTACTATTTCGAAATTATGACTGCCAACAGTACGGTGGTTGCCAAAGCGCATATGCGCTGACTCTTTGCTCGATAACAGCAGGTAGTTCGTTTTGTCCTCATTCACCATCAAACCCATTTTTACCGCTTCTTTTTCCAGTTTGGAGTAAGCAGAACTAACGGCGCGGGTGTCTAGGCCGATGATATCAATGTCATCAGCATACGCCAGTAATTGTACGCTTTTATAGAATATTGTTCCAGAGCGGTTAAGTTCTGCAGCTAGTATAATTTTCTCCAGCATCAAATTAAAGAAATCGCAAGATAGGGGGTCACCCTGTCTGAAACCTCGTTTAGTTTCGAACGGTTCGGAGAGGTCCTTCCCAATTCTGACTGAGCTGGTGGTGTTGCTCAAAGTCATTTTGCACAGCCGTATAAGTTTTGCGGGGCAGCTCCTTTTCGTGCTGTCGTGTTGTGTGTTCGATTCTTTTTTCGCGGGCTTTTTCCAATATTTGGCGCATTGTGAAAATCTGGTCGATGGTAGATTTACCATGTTTGAAGCCGCATTGATAAGGTCCATTCAACCGATTCACGGTTGGCTTCAATCTTTCGCACAATACACTTGACAGGACCTTATTATATGCGATATTAAGAAGGCTGATTCCGCAATAGTTGGTGCAGTTTGCAGTATCCCCCTTCTTGTGGACTGGGCAAAGAACACTTAGATTCCAATCGTCGGGCATGCACTCGTCCGCCCATATTTTGCGAAGAAGCTGATGCATGCGCCTTACCAACTCCACGCCGCCGTATTTGATTAGCTCCGCAGGCAATCCATCAGCCCCCGCGGCCTTGTTGGTCTTCAATCTGGTTATTGCTATTCTGACTTCGTCATAATCGGGTTCGTCATCTCTTTGCGGTAAATCGTTGTCTCCATTTAGGAGAGTAGAGAAGTGTTTCCTCCATAAGCTAAGTACTTTTTGGACCTCAGTTAGAAGGTCGCCGTTTTCGTTCTTACAGGAGTTTTCCCGGTCTTAAAACCTCCGTTTGTCGCCGAATTTTTGGTAAACTTTTCGGACGTTATTCCTGGTGGCTAGCAGCTCAAGCTCTTCGCACTCACGCCTTTATGCCTCTTTTTTTTCTTCCTTCGCTTCCCTTTTTAACTCGCGGTAGCGTTCACACACTCCTCTTGTTGCGCTCGCTTTTAACGTAGCCCTGTAGGCAGCGTCTTTTCTTTCGGTTGCAACGCGGCATTCTTCATCGTACCAGTTGTTTTTTCGTGGCCGCCGGTAACCAATTTTTTCCTCGGCGGCAGTACGCTGAGCTGTGCTCTCAGAGAGCAGGTGTGCGAGTCGAGTTGCGAAATCGTTGGCAGTCTGTTGCGATTGCAGCCTTTCGACGTCTAGCTTTCCTTTTGTTTTTTGTTCCTTGGTTTTAGCCGCACTGAGGCAGGTGCGTTTTTTGGCTGCGACAAGATAATGGACCAAGTCGATGTTAGGTCCTCGGATCGTGCGCACATCTAAAACACTAAAGGCATGCCCTCCGTCTATCACAACGTGATGGATCTGATTGCGAGTATTTCGATCAGGGGAAAGCCATGTAGCTTGATGTATCTTTTTATGCATGAACCTCATGCATATTTCGAACATTGGCAATGTCAATCAGCCTCAGTCCATTGGGAGAAGTTTCATTGTGTAGGCTTCCGACTGTAGGGCCAAAAACACCTTCTTTGCCCACCCTGGCGTTAAAATCGTCAAGCACGACTTTTATATCATGGCGGGGGCAGCGCTCGTATGTGCGTTCTAATCTATATATATAAAAGGAAGTGTACATTTTGATTGTCACTCCATAACTCGAGAACGGCTCGACACATTGCCATGAAATTTTTAGGAAAGATACAGGAAGGAGAGATGATGATTAGTTGATTTTGAAATCCCAAATCCTGTGTGTGTGTGTGTGTTCGCTATGGAAACGTATTTCCCACATATCAATCATCAGCAAATTTTGGTTCCTTCGATCAACGGGAAGGTTTTAGGCTAAAAATAATTTCGATATATAAAAGGGGCGTGGCACCTCCCATACGAATGGAATCTTTAGTAATGCATAACTTTGAAGGTATACATGCCAGAACATTGAAATTCAGTAAGGAGTTATATGAGGTCAATCCCTAACACCACCAAGAAAAGACGGAATTGGGAAAAAGGGGGCGTGGAACCTCCCATTCAAATGGAATCTTTGGCACTGCATAACTTTGAAGGTATATATGCCAGAACATTGAAATTCAGTAAGGAGTTATATGAGGTCAATCCCTAACACCACCAAGAAAATGCGGAATTGGGAAAAAGGGGCGTGGAACCTCCCATTCAAATGGAATCTTTGGTACTGCATAACTTTGAAGGTATACATGCCAGAACATTGAAATTCAGTAAGGAGTTATTTGAGGTCAATCCTTAACACCACCAAGAAAATATGGAATTGGGAAAAAGGGGGCGTGGCACCTCCCATACAAATGGAATATATTATACTGCATATATCTGGATGTCGTAATGGTAGGATAATTAAAATTGGTAAGGAGCTATGTGACGTTAAGTCCTAAAACCTCCAGTAAAATGTGGAATGGGGAAAAGCTATGGTTGCCGTACAAACTTAAGTTATTTTAACACCTAAAGTTTGACTGCGTTGTTGAGTTTAGCTGTTATGCCTTTTGCACGTTTAGTAATCTGCCGCTTTAAAAAAAATTGTTTAGCTTCAGTCTATTACATCTAATATCTAATCTAATCTAATATATATATTATATATTATAAATGGGAAAGTTTGGATGTTTGGATGTTTGAATGTTTGGATGTTTGTCCAGACGTTTGTCTTTGTGACTCAATCACGCAAGAACGGCTGGACGGATTTGTATGAAATTTGGCATGCATATAGCCAATAGTCTAGAAGGATCTACTAGCTATATATTTTCCAAAAGGGGCGTGGTCTCCGCCCCCTAGGATCAGTTATAATTTAATTATTATATTTTTTTGTCTTTGCGACTGAATTCGCGCCAGAACGGCTTCACGGATTTTGATGAAATTTGGGACAGAGATAATAGGCTACTGGCGACATTTTTTTCGAACATGGAAAGGGGGAAGGGGGTCCCACGACCCCTTCGAATAATTACTTTTTAACAATTTTTACACATTATAACTTTACGTATACTGACCTTCACCAATATTACAAACTCAATGGGTGAAATAAGTCGAGGGCTTACAAAGTGAGCAGTGATACACCCCCCCCCCCCCCCTCCTTTCCCCTCTCGTGCAAAATCTATAAATTGTTATAATTCAATGTAAATTTTGTCCTAAAATCAATAATTTTTGGTATCTGGCTCATACAGATCGAGATCTAAACAATTTTGGAAAAACGATCAGTGGTACTCTCCTCCTCCCGCCATCCGCCCTCCTTCAATTGTTTTTATTAGCACGCTTTTATTAGCTTTACCTGTATGTTTCTTTGTAACTCTTCATTCGCTCCAACGCGCCTGTTGCCTTATTAACATGGTTTTATAATTATCTTCACCCTATTTGTAATCCCGTTTGGGTCATATCGAGATGGATGGTTTTCGGGATACGTCCGCGATCCCGCCGGGGTCATTTCTGGACTTTTTCGGGACTATTCCGGGATTATTTTGGGACCCTTCCGGGATCATTTGTGTATAGTTTTCTGAATCCGTCCGGGATTCCGTCGGGATTATTTTGGGTCATTTTCGGGACTATTCCGGGATCATTTCGGGACTATTTCGCGATCATTTGGGGACCCTTCCGGCATCATTTCTGGACGGTTTTCGGGATCTTATACGGGATCATTTGGGGACCCTTTCGGCATGATATCTGGATGCTTTTCGGGATCCGTCCTGGAACCCGTCGGGGTCATTTCGGGACTTTTTCTCGACTAATACGGGATCATTTGGGGACGCTTTCGGCATCATTTCTGGATGTTTTTCGGGATCCGTCCGGGATCCCGTCGTGGTCATTTCGGGACTATTTTGGGATCATTTGGGGTACCTTCCGGCATCATTTCTAGATGGTTTTCGGGATCCGTCCGGGATCCCGTCGGGGTCATTTCGGGACTTTTTCTCGACTAATACGGGATCATTTGGGGACGCTTTCGGCATCATTTCTGGATGTTTTTCGGGATCCGTCCGGGATCCCGTCTTGGTCATTTCGGGACTTTTTCTCGACTTATACGGGATCATTTGAGGACCTTTTCGGCATCATTTCTTTATGGTTTTCGGGATCCGTTCGGGATCCCTTCAGGGTAATTTTGGGACTTTTTCTCGACTAATACGGGTTCATTTGAGGTACCTTCCGGCATCATTGCTAGATGGTTTTCGGGATCCGTCCAGTATCCAATCAGGGTCATTTCGGGACTATTTCGGGATCATTTGGGGTACCTTCCGGCTTCAATCCTAGATGGTTTTCTGGATCCGTCCGGGATCCCGTCGGGGTAATTTCGGGACTTTTTCTCGACTAATACGGGAACACTTGGGGTAGCTTCCGGCATCATTGCTAGATCGTTTTCGGGATCCGTCCGGGATACCGTCAGGGTCATTTCGGTACTATTTCGGGATCATTTGGGGTACCTACCGGCTTCATTTCTAGATGGTTTTCGGGATCCGTCCGGGATCCCATCAGGGTCATTTCGGGACTATTTCGGTATCATTTGGGGTACCTTCCGGCATCATTTCTATATGGTTTTGAGGATCCGTCCGGGATCCCGTCGGGGTCATTTCGGGAATTTTTCTCGACTAATACGGGATCATTTGGGGACGCTTTCGGCATCATTTCTGGATGGTTTTCGGGATCCGTCCGGTATTCCGTCGGGGTCATTTCGGGACTATTTCGGGATACCTTCCGTCATCATTTCTGGATAGTTTTCGTAACCATTCGGGATCCCGACGGGGTCATTTCGGGAATTTTTCTCGACTAATACGGGATTATTTGGGGACGCTTTGGGCATCATTTCTGGATGGTTTTCGGGATCCGTCCGGTATCCCGTCGGGGTCATTTCGGGCCTATTTCGGGATCATTTGGGGTACCTTCCGGCATCATTTCTAGATGGTTTTCGGGATCCGTCCGGGATCCCGTCGGGGTCATTTCGGTACTATTTGGGGATCATTTGAGGTACCTTCCGGCACCATTTCTAGATGGTTTCAGGGATCCGTCCGGGATCCCGTCAGGGTCATTTCGGGACTATTTCGGGATACCTTCCGTCATCATTTCTGGATAGTTTTCGGAACCATCCGGGATCCCGACGGGGTCATTTCGGGAATTTTTCTCGACTAATACGGGATCATTTTGAGACGCTTTGGGCATCATTTCTGGATGGTTTTCGGGATCCGTCCGGTATCCCGTCGGGGTCATTTCGGGACTATTTCGGGATCATTTGAGGCACCTTCCGGCATCATTTCTAGATGGTTTTCGGGATCCGTCCGGGATTCCGTCGGGGTCATTTCGGTACTATTTGGGGATCATTTGAGGTACCTTCCGGCACCATTTCTAGATGGTTTCAGGGATCCGTCCGGGATCCCGTCAGGGTCATTTCGGGACTATTTCGGGATACCTTCCGGCATCATTTCTGGATAGTTTTCGGAACCATCCGGGATCCCGATGGGGTCAATTCAGGACTTTTTCCCGACTAATACGGGATGATTTGGGGACCCTTTCGGCATTATTTCTGGATGCTTTTCGGGATCCGTTAGGAATCCCGTCGGGGTCATTTCGGGACTTTTTCGGGACTAATACGGGATAATTAGGGGAGCCTTTCGGCTTCATTTCTGGATGGTTTTCGGGATCCTGCCAGGGTCATTTCGGGACTATTCGAGATCATTTGGGGTACCTTCCGGCATCATTTCTATATGATTTTGAGGATCCGTCCGGGATCCCGTCGGGGGTATTTCGAGACTTTTTATCGACTGGTATCGGGTCATTTGGGGTCCCTTTCGGCATAATTTCTGGATGGTTTTCGGGATCCGTCCGGGATCCCTTCCGGGTCATTTCGGAACTTTTTCGGGACTATTTCGAGATCATTTGGGGTATTTTCCGGCATCATTTCTGTATGGTATTCGGGATCATTTGGGGTCCCTTCCGGCATAATTTCTGGATGGTTTTCGGTCATTTCGGGACTATTAGGGGATCATTTGAGGACATTCCGGCATCATTTCTGGATAGTTTTTGGGATCCGTGCGGGATCCCGTCGAGTAATTTCTGGACTTTTCAGAGATTGTTTCGGGTTTATTTTGGGCCCTTCCAAGATCATTTCTGGATGGATTTCGAGATCTGTCTGGGATCCCGTCAGGGTCATTTAGGAGTCCGTTCGAGATCCCGTCAGGGTCATTTCGGGACTATTAGGGGATCATTTGAGGACCTTTCCGGCATCATTCCTGGATAGTTTTCGGAATCCGTCTGGGATCCCGTCAAGGTCATTTCAGGACTTTTTTGGGACTAATACGGGATCATTTTGGGCCCCTTCCGGAATCATTTCTGTATGGTTTTCACGATCCGTCGTGGATCCCCTAAGGACCCTTCCTGGATATTTTCTGAATGGTTTTTGAGAACGGTCCGGGAGCCCGTCAGGTTCATTTCGAAACTTTTTCGGGACTATTTCGGGATCATTTTGGTACCCTCAGGCATCATTTCTTTGTGGTTCTCTGGATAAGTCTAGAATCGTGTCGTTGTCATTTCGGGTTTTTTGGGACTATTGCGGGAACTTTTGGGTCGGGATCTGTCCGCGATAGCGTCGAGGTCATTTCGTGGATTTTTCTGGATAATTTCGGGATCATTTGGGGATCCTATCAGGTTATCAGCTCATTTAGTTCTTTTTTTACTCAATTACAAAAATAAAATGTATTAGACAGAAACATCTTTTTAAACAGATAACTTGATAAGCAGGCTAACGTGAATATCCCATATATTTAATTTTCTCCTTGCGGACGGGGCCGCGGGTAAAGGCTAGTATATATTATAAATGGCAAAGTTTGCATGTGAAGATGTTTGGATGTTTGTCCAGACGTTTGTCTTTGTGACTCAATCACGCAAGAACGGCTGGACCGATTTGGATGAAATTTTGCACACATATAGCCAATAGTCTAGAAGGATCTACTACCTATATATTTTTCAAAAGGGGGGAGGTCCCCGCCACCTAGGAACAGTTATAATTTAATTATTATATTTTTTAGTCTTTGCGACTGAATCACGCCAGAACGGCTACACGGATTTTGATGAAATTTGGGACACAGACAGTAGTCTACTAGCGAAATTTTTTTCGAACATGGAAAGAGGGGTGGGGGTCCCACGACCCCTTTGAGCAATTACTTTTTAATAATTTTTACACATTATGACTTTACGTATACTGGCCTTCACCAATATCACAGACTCAAGGGGTCAAATAAGTCGAGGGCTTACAAAGTGAGCAGTGACATCCTCCGTCTCCCTCCCCCCTTCTCTCCACCTCTGGTGTAAAATCTATAAATTGTTATAACTCAAAATAAATTTTCTCCAAAATCAAGAGTTTTTGGTATCTGGCACATACAGATCGAGATCTAAACAATTTTGGAAAAACGATCAGTGGTCCCCTCCTTCTCCTCCCGCCATCCACCCTCCTTCAGTTGTTTTTATTAGCACGCTTTTATTAGCTTTACCTGTATGTTTCAATGTAACTCTTCATTCGCTCCAACGCGCCTGCTGCCTTATTAACATGGTTAGGGTCGTATCGAAACCCTTCCGGGATCAGTTCTGAATGGTTTCCTGGACGGATCCCGCCGGGGTCATTTCGGGACTTTTTCGGGACTATTTCGAGACTTTTTCGGGACCCTTCCGGGATCATTTCTGTATAGTTTTCGGGATCCGTCCGGGATTCCGTCGGGGTATTTTCGGGATCATTTGCGTACCTTTGAGAGATAAATTCCTGATGGTTTCCGGGATAACTACGGGACCTTTCGGGGTTATTTTGGGTCCCCTCCGTAATCATTTCTGGATGGTTTTCGGGATCCGTCCGGGATCCCGTCAGGATCATTTCAGGACTATTAGGGGATCATTTGAAGACCGTTCCGGCATCATTTCTGAATAGTTTTCGAGATTCGTACGAGATCGCGACGGGGTCATTTCGGGATCATTTGGGGCACCTAGCGGCATCATTTCTGTATGGTTTTCGGGATTTCTCCGGGATCCCGTCGGGGTCATTTCGGGACTTTTTCGGGATCATTTGGGGTCCCTTCCGCCATCATTTGTGCATGGTTTTCGTGATCCGTCCGGGATCCCGTCGGGGTCATTTCGGGACTTTTTCGGGATCATATGGGGTCCCTTTTGGCAATATTTCTGGATGGTTTTCGGGATCCTTCAGGGATCCCGTCGGGGTCATTTCGGAACTAATTCGTGATCATTTGGGGTACCTTCTGGCATCATTTCTAGATGGTTTTCGGGATCCGTGAGGAATCCCGTCGGGGCCATTTTAGGACTTTTTCGGGATCATTTGGGGTCCATTCCGGCATAATTTCTGGATGGATTTCGGGATCTGTCCAGGATCCCGTCAATGGTCATATAAGGATCTGTTCGAGGTCCCGTCAGGGTCATTTCGGGACTATTTCGGGATCATTTGGCGACCCTTTAGGGGTAATTTCATGACTTTTTCTGTGTTATTTCGGGATCATTTGGGGAACCTTCCGGCATCACTTCTTGATGGTTTGCCGGATCCATCAGAGTCATTTCGGGACCATTTTGGGATCATTTGGGGACCCTTCCGAGATCATTTCTGGATCCGTGCGGGATACCGTAGGAATTATTTCGGTATTTTGTTGTTACTTTTTCGTGATAGTTTTGGGACACTTTATTTCTGTGTGGTTCTCTGGATAAGTCTAGAATCGTGTCGTTGTCATGTCTGGTTTTTATGACTATTCCCGGAACTTTTGGAGACCCTTCCGGGGCATTTCTGGATAGTTTTCGGAATCCGTACGCGATAGCATCGGGGCCATTTTGTGGCTTTTTCTTGATAATTTCGGGATTATTTGGGGATCCTATCAGGTTATCAGCTCATTTACTTCTTTTTTTACTCAGTTACAAAAATAAAATTCATTAGACAGAAAAAAATTTTTAAACAGATAACTTGATAAACAGGCTAACGTGCATAGCCCATATATTTCATGTTTTCCTTGCGGACGGGGCCGCGGGTAAAGGCTAGTCTTCTATAAAAATCAAATTCTGTGTGTGTGTTCCCTATGAAAACGTGTTTGCTATACTTCGATCATCACCAAATTTTGGCTCGAGGTTCCTTCGATCAAGACGAAAGTTTTTCATATTTTTCATATTCGTATTTTAAGAATTTTAAATTTAAATGTTTTTGTTTTTTGGCTATGCGAAAGAACTATCTTAGCTCCCAAAAATGATCATGTTAACAAAATCAATGATCGCTTTCAAAATCAATTTCCTGGTGAAGTGACGAAATATAAATCGATCGACACAGTTACAGATGAAGATAAAATTGCGAATTATCCAAATGAATTTCTATACTCCTTAGAACCAAAAGGAATGCCTGCGCATATATCAACTTTGAAAATTGGCTCACCAGTCATGCTTCTGCAGAATGTAATCAAAGCAACAATCATCAGCGGTAAAAGCAATACAATAATATAAAATAAAATACAATAAGATACAAGAATAAAATGTTTTAACAGAAAATTTCACCAAATATGCGTACAAAATTCAATTCAATTTACAGAACAATAAATTAAATTATCAGCAAACAAAACAGAAAAAATAACGCAACATCCATTCAATCTCGGGCGTTCAACGTACGCCTGGTAAAGCTAGTTGTTCATAAAAAGCGTCTTCCACCTCATCGTCTTTCTCCTCTGTCGGCGCATGGGCGCAGATGAATGATATAAAAAAAAAAATTTTGCTTTTATTCGGATAGCGGCCAGACGTCCGTCCACAGGCGTGAACGCCAATACTTGGCGACAAAGTCTCTCTCCCACCACGAATCCGACGACGAAACTGCGATTATTTGTGTGGCCACTCCAATAGATGTCAAAATTTTTAATCTATTTTCTTCCTTGCTTCGTCCAACGCATTTCTTGGATGGCGGTGATGTCAGATTTTGCTTTGACGAGGACATCAACCAGCCGGGCATCTGCACCAATCCCATTCAGGGAGCGGACGTTCCAGGTGCATGCCCTCAATTCATTGTCCTTCAAACGTTTGCCATAGTCGTCCTCAATAGTGTTCTTTTTATCCGACGCTTGTTGTGACTTTTCATTGGAGTTGATTTGACGTGGCGGGTCCCAAGCCCAGCGCACAACCCGCTCAGCGGGGGTGAAAATATTACTTGCACGTTTATATAGCGAGCCGCTTGCTCCAAGATAGACGCCCGCTTGCAGCCGCACCTAGTCCACTTTCGTGGACTTCTACACACGGCTCCACAAAATAATAACTACGAAGATTTTTGTAGCAGAGCTGTAGGATAGGTAGGGTTTTGTCTTCCGTAGTTACATATTTTGGGATCATTCTGTCACTCGTTCTAGACGGTTATGGGAGTCACATCGGGATGGTTGTAGAGACTATCGGGACCATTTGGGGACTATTTCGTGGTTCTTCCGGGGCCATTTCAAGGTAAATTTGTGATATTTTTCAGATGATCTTGGGGACTATTTCGGTATTCTCCCGTTTCTTTTAGGAATCACTTTGTGGTAATTTCCGGATGGTTTTAGGGACTATTTCGAGGTTGTTTCGGTACTAATCACCCAACAACCAAATCTGGAGGTAACATAACTTCTGCAAAAATTTAAATGTGTCCTATTTGTATTAATATTGTAACGAATTTAGGGAATTCCGCTTATTTGAAACCTTCTGCTAACGTTCGAATCGCTAAACTGTTGAATAAATAACTCCTATAGTCATGCAAAATGGTCGTTTATTAGACTACTTTGAGAGTACTTCACAATAACACTTATACTTCACAACTAATTGCGTGCTTAAATCAAACTGATTACTGGTTCCTCAGCTTGCGCTGCTTTTATACTCTCGGTTTTCTCGTTCATCCATTTCTCCGAAGGTCTAGTAATTTCGCGAAACTGTATTCCAGAACAATTGTATACTTTTAACTATATACATGTATACCTATTTGTAGTTTATGTTTCTCTTATAGCCATATGCGGGTGTATGCGTCAGTACTACTTCGGCTGATGATTACATGCGTTTGCGAGTCTCTCTTCGTTGCCTTGTATGTACATATGTGTGTAAATGATGATTCGAGTGGCTGCTTACAGCTGAATGTAGTAAGCCGTCTTTAGTCACTTTTAGAGCCTATTTGGGGCTTCATGATACTAGTATAATGTAGGTGGTGTTATTATTCGTCACAATATCAAAACGACATACATATTTACATACTTGTCGCATCAAAACCTAACGTTTACATTTTTTAATAGCTTATTATGGCTAAAGCGACATATTAATTTAAAATGGACTATTTCGGGGATCTTCCCGGGTCAATTCAGGTTCAATTTGTGGTAATTCCGTGATGATCTGGAGACTATTTCAGGGTACTACCAGGGTCATATATCCCCACATTGTTCAGCAGCTGCTTTGTCAAACGGATTTAAAACGTTATCTACACTACTTATTTCTTCCAACTTGCAGCACTTAATGCTTGCTGAAATGCTTTTTTTCGTTATTATTTAATAGTAGGTCAGAACTATTTCAAGAAAGATTTGGAGATTGTCGGAACTGAAATTTTTCCAAATAGTTTCAAAAATTGTTGGAAGTAATATCGGAATAAAAATCATAAATAATGCCGGATATGTCTGGTATCTAAGCGCCCTTAGTATGTAATACCAAAAAATCCCAAAAATATTACGTAATATCCCAGAAATTATCGACAAAGACTCGGAATGTAATCACAAAAGTAGCGGTGACATGTCTCTGAAACAAAATACATTGGTAGAATTATATTGGCTATTAAAACTCCCACTCCATGGGACATATTCAGTTTTTTTTTCCCTCAAGAGGTATAATAATATGAGATACATTTTTTTAGTTACATGGAACTGTTTCCAGAAATCGGTGGTGAAAGCCCTGTTGTTGTTGTTGTTGTTGTAGCAATGCTCGCCCCACCTAATAGCCTCGACCGATCACAAATTGTCATCAATATCCTCTAACGGGAGTCCAAGGAAACTTGCCGTTTCAACAGGGGTGGACCATAAGGAAAGGGGTGTTAGAGGCGTTGGTTCCACATTACAATTAAAGAGATGGTTGGTGTCATGTGGGGACACATTGCAAGCGGGGCATACATTTTGTATGTCGGGGTTGATTCTGGATAGGTGAGAGTTTAACCTGTTACAGTATCCAGAACGAAGTTGAGCAAGAGTGACACGCGTTTCCCTGGGGAGTATGCGTTCCTCTTCCGCGAGTTCTGGATATTTTTCTTCAAGTACTGGATTCACCGGGCAATTCCCGACATAAAGGTCCGACGCCTGTCTATGGAGTTCACCAAGGACCTGCTTGTGTTTTTTCGCTTCATACGGCTGGGTTCTCAGGTGCCGTATTTCCTCAAAATGCTTACGGAGATGACTCCTTAGGCCCCTAGGCGGTGCTGGTTCGTCAATCAGATGTCTGTTTGGATGCCCAGGTTTCTGGGTTTTCAACAGAAACTGTTTGGTCAGCATCTCATTTCTCTCACTGATGGGGAGTATTCTCGCCTCATTATGCAGATGGTGTTCTGGGGACATAAGAAGACAGCCCGTGGCGATTCTGAGAGCAGTATTTTGGCAGGCCTGTAGTTTCGTCCAGTGGGTAGTTTTTAGGCTTGGCGACCATATGGGTGACGCGTAGCACGTAATCGGCTGGCTAATTGCTTTGTATGTGGTCATGAGCGTTTCTTTATCTTTTCCCCAGGTACTGCCAGCAAGGGATTTGAGGATTTTATTACGGCTCTGAATTCTCGGAACAATTGCGGTTGCGTGCGCACCAAAATGTAGATCCTGATCAAACGTCACACCCAAGATTTTGGGGTGTAGGACAGTCGGTAGCGTAGTGCCATCGACGTGGATGTTCAATATGGTCGACATTTGGGGCGTCCATGTTGTAAATAAGGTCGCGGAAGATTTAGTCGGTGACAATGCCAGGTTTTGCGAGGCGAAAAAACTGGAGAGATCAGGGAGATAGCCCTTTATTTTATTGCATAGCTCATCGATCTCTGGGCCTGGGCCTGTGGCCATTATTGTGCAGTCATCGGCGTAGGAAACAATTGTGACTCCTTCCGGTGGTGAAGGTAGCTTAGATATGTAGAAATTAAACAAAAGTGGGGATAGGACACCACCCTGTGGCACCCATGTTTAATTCTCCTTGGTTTTGATGTTTCGTTTCTGAATTGCATCGATGCCTGCCGACCACCCAGATAATTTGCGGTCCACCTTTTAAGACATGGGGGAAGGGTAGACCCTTCCAGGTCTTGCAGTAATGAGCCATGGTTGACCGTATCAAAGGCTTTTGATAGGTCTAGCGCTACGAGTACTGTTCTATGGTGGGGGTATTGATTCAAACCGCAATTTATCTGGGTGCTAATGACATTTAGCGCGGAGGTAGTGCTATAGAGTTTTCTGAAGCCATGCTGATGAGGGGCTAGCTGCAAATGTGCTTGGAAATAAGGGAGCAAAATGGCTTCAAGCGTCTTTGCCACTGGCGATAGTAGAGATATCGGACGATATGACTCACCTACGTTAGCTGGTTTCCCAGGCTTTAGTAGCGGGACCACCTTGGCCATTTTCCATTTCTTGGGTATGGCAAAGGTGGAGAGGGACAGGTTGAAGACATGCGCTAAATATTTGAAACCCTCTTTCCCTAGGTTTTTAAGCATCGGCATGGCTATGCCGTCTGGGCCCACTGCTTTGGATGGTTTAGCACGACCAATGGCGTCCTCAACCTCTTTAGCGGTGATGGTGATTGGTGACGCGCTGAATTTGTGTTTATGTGCGTGTCTATTGGCTCTCCGTCTATCTTTGTCGACCGTAGGATGCATTATATATTGTCGGCAGAAAGCGCTCGCGCATTTTTCCGCATCCGACAGCACCTTATCGCCAAAGGCGATGGAAACTTTGTCTTTGTGCTTAGTCGGATTCGATAGGGACTTTACGGTGGACCAAAGTTTACCTACACCGGTAGAGAGGTTACAACCTCTTAGGTGCTCTTCCCATTTCGCCCGCTTGTGTTCGTCCACAAGCAATCTGATGCGCTGGTTTATATCCCTTATTTGGGGGTCGCCTGGATCAAGCTGTCTTATAAGGTCGCGTTCCCTCGCTAAGCTCGCGGCCTCCGCCGGGAAGTGGGGCCGGATTTCGGGAATTCTCCCGGCGGAAATGAAATGTGCCGAGGCGGATTCAATGACCTTACGGAAGGCACGCTCCCCTTGGCGGGCATCAGTCGGGATAGAGAGGGCAGCAAAGGTGCTGTCTGTTGCAGATTTATATTCTTCCCACTTTCCTTTTTTGAAGTTTATGAAAGTGCGTTTTTCGGTGACGATGAAGTCGGCGGTACGCTCGAACGAAATAAGTATGGGCAGGTGGTCGGATGCCAATGTTACCATCGGCTGCCAGTTGACGCAGTTTACGAGTTCTGCGCTCACGATTGAGATATCTGGCGAGCTATGACAGCTTCCTACTATACGTGTGGGGGCGTCTCCGTTTATTGTGCAGAACGTCGTTTCTTCTATTTGTTTGATCCGCCAACATCTCACCCCTACTGTCCGCCCGCAAGTTTGAATGCCATAGGTCGTGATGGGCATTGAAATCGCCTAAGATAATGCGATTGTTGCCAGTGAGTAAGGTCTCGATTTTAGGGCGGTATCCACTGGGGCAACAGGTGACAGGAGGGATGTAGATGTTGATGATTTCTAGATTTGCATCGCCTGACCGGACAGATAGGCCTTGACATTCTAAGACATTGTCCCTGCGGCCGATGCCAGGATCAAATATATGATATTGCACAGAGTGGTGTATAATAAACGCGAGGCCGCCTCCATTTCCGCTCTCGCGGTCCTTCCTGTGGACATTATACCCAGGCCAGGTCTGCAATGCAGATCTCGCTGTGAGTTTAGTCTCTTGAATCGCAGCAATGCGGATGTTGTGCCGCTTCATGAAATCGACTATCTCCGTAATCTTCCCAGTTAGTCCATTACAGTTTAACTGCAGAATTCTGAAGTGCATGAGGGGTGACGCCGCCACTCTAGGGGTAAGTGACGGGTGACTACGCCTAGGTTGTGGAAGGCCAGGACGCAATTGCTGTTGTGGCCTTGGGACTGGGCGCCCTTGGGCAAGCATTGGGATACCCGGATGATTTGGGTTTGCGACCTGGCAACATGGCGCGATGAAACCCGTCGAGGGGTTGCCGTCGCGGAGACCAGAACATCTAGGAAAGTGGCACCACCCAAGGCAGGAGTTGCATTGAGCGGATGTCGCAAACCTATATATTCTGTGCTGGCAGACGGTGCAAACGGAGGTAGGGACTAAGAGTCTGTTTCCCTGACCTGCACGATTGCTGCCAGAAAAGAGAGGGGGAGAGGAAGACGGGGCAGGGGCTGATGCTCAGCATTGCTACCAGCTCTACTACGAAGGTAGTAGTTATGAGTGGTATCAGCTGTTTGAGTTGTTGGCGCCGTGGGGCGCGAGCAGTAGCGTGTACTTGTTGTGGCTTGCTGAGCAGCGAGGCTGCTGGAAGGTAGTGGGGGGGGGGGGGGGGGGCGCTTAGGCGTAGACTACGGGACGCCCTTGGGCGTGAGCAGCAAGGAGCCACAAAAGATTTATAAAAGTTACGTGGACGTCGGGTTTTGGGATCAAGCCCAGAACAACCTGTCCGATGCAACCATCCCTTGCACGAGACACACTGAACAGAGTATGACCGTCCTAAAAAGATTCTTTTCTGGCAAATGCAGCAAAACCATTTCTCAGGACCGGGGTCAGGAGGCGGACCCGGATTGGGTTCGATACCTTCCCGGAGTAAGAGAATATGTAGCAGTCCTGCTGCAAGGAGCTGCTGGGAGGATGACAATTTGTGGGAGGGACGAAACAAATTAAATGGGATCACACTGAAATGACAGTCCTTTTTTTATTATTTAATTGGCGCTTAACCGTCTAAGCGGTTATGGCCGTCCAACAAGGCGCGCCAGTCGCTCCTTCGCTCCGCCAACCGGCGCCAATTGGTCACACCAAGGGAGTTTAAATCGTTTTCCACCTGGTCCTTCCAACGGAGTGGGGGCCGCCCTCTCCCTCTGCTTCCATAGGCGGGTTCCGATAGAAACACTTTCTTGGCCGGAGCATCATCTTTCATTCGCATAACATGGCCTAGCCAGCGCAGCCGCTGCGTTTTAATTCGCTGGACTATGTTGATGTCTGCGTATAGCTCGTACACAGTGACAGTCCTTGGTCGGGAAAAATCCCGAGTCGCTCCGGTACATAGAACCGACTGCCTTGGGTAGCGTAGTCAAAGCCCTCATGTAAGCCGGTTGTAACCTATCACATATGGAGCATACTTTTAATAAGGTATGAACGTTGGAAAAGTGCGGACAACTTCTTTATTTTTAAAGCCAAAGATATTTGCGATGACCACAAATAGATTCCAAAATTTTAATATCTACTAAACGACGAGTTTTTTTGGGGGTGCGGGTAATGGGCGGCACGTCGTGCTTGTGTTTATGTACCTGTCCGAAGGATGCACTACAAATTGCATGCATAGAACCGACTGTGATGGAAATTGGCAGAAATCTCTATAGTGGGGGGATTGTACTTCCTCGTGGAGAATATTAAATGGATCCCCTCCTGGTTTAGCCTATGGCCACATCCCATGCCCCCACTTTGCTCTGTCAACGTTCTATCTAAAGTTTCACTCGTCACGTAAGGGAAAATACCCGAAGTCGGGGTCGCCACATCGTTAGCATATTCCGCAATATTCACACCACTTGCTTTGCATTTTGCTAGGAGTCACAGCAAAGGTGAGAGCTTCCACGCTGCGTTGTGTCTCTACATAGCAGCTTACTAACTCTATTTCTCCCTAGCTCTGCTGATATCGGGGGGTATGAAGAAGGGGAGCGAAGGGAAAAATCTAGTTCATTAAAGTTAGCAATGTCTTGAAGAGGACAACTGTTTCCTTGGAATGTATGAAAGGTTCTCGACAGGTGCCACGTTCATATATTTTTCTACTCATAGAAGCGCATAGAAAATAGTTTACAATTATGTTTGTATGTAAATTAAAAATATATTACATTTATATTTGTATTAAAATATTTATTAGAAATTATATAAAGAGTCCAGTCGTTTCAGTCAAAAAAGGATCACCCTTGGAATTGAAGGTAAGCGGCTAAAAACACGCTTGCACCCTTGTGTTGGCATTCTGTAAGTTTTCTCAGCGATTTAAAAAAATTTCGTGTACGATTCTTAGGTATATTGGAAATAATACCAGAATAAAGTTCGAAGCGGAATTTCAATCTCTTACCTCTTTTTCCAAGGTTGAACTGAAACACGGCTGGACTAAAAAAAAGGCACACATTTATGGTAGTATTGCTTATCTGCAAGTTACAAATATCAATGTATATAAGTATGTGTAAACGTATATTTGGATACAAAAGCAAAAACCCTAAGTAATGTTCGTTATTTCATAAAAAAAATTTCGATTTTAACTCTTTGAAAAACGTTTCGTACATTTTTATGAATTTACCAACATTTAAATTTGTGGTCTGCTATTTTTAACAAAAATTCAAAAAAATAAGTACTCTAGTAAGAATTTTATGTACATTGTGGTCTGTATTACACATTACAAATATGTATGTATAAATCTATGAATTTTGTCTAAGATGCTTATGATTTTTTCAAATAATTAATTTATACTTAAACAGAGAAAATATTTAAATGAGTTGTTAACAAAAGTCATTCCTAAATATACATAAGCATTCAGTTAACATACACTGAAAGAAATGGTGCTAGTGAAATCAACAAATCTGTTCTGTTTTTCTTGACTTAACGGAAATTCGGCGAAATTGATCGAATTATGGTTAATTCGACCGAGTTCTTTGTCAAGCGAACAAATTATTTAGTAATTTCAACAGAAGAAAAATTGTCGCTCTTTAACAAAATTCTGTAAAATTTACAGATTCCTAATCAATCTAATTGATTTTTCTTTTAACACAACTGATCTTACAGGTCATTTCAACAGCGAACAACAGTCAATGCATGAGCAAATTTCAAAGAGAATTTTACGCTCACTGCGCTCTCTACTTTGTACTTATGCCGATGGTGCCACTTGTTAAAAAAAACACCAAAATAAGAAAACCACCAAATCGAAAAAACACACAAATTGGGAAAACAACAAAAAAACTAGTTTTTCAGTTACCAATACAAAACAAAAAAACCCTTTTTTGAATTTAATGTCCATAACACTGCAAAAAATCATGCGATAGCGGGACACCTATTTACCGGGTACAATTTTGCAACTTCTCCTCCAAGCGAAATGCAAAATTGCGCCCTCTTGTTGCAAAAGTTTTGTTTGAACGAACAGTATTTTTCCAAAATTATTAAGATTTTGTTCAAGTTTTTACGAATTTTCACTCACGCGAACGAATCTAATAAGATAATAAAAAACATCCTTTTTTAATGTTGATATTTCCGACAGCATAAATGTTTGAGTTGTTTGGGATTCGTTTCAAAATAAAGTGTTACGAGAATTAAACTTGCCGAATTACATGTATTACTCCAATGGTGAATTACCTTCCAGCGATTTCATTCTTTACTTTTCTATAGCTTACAAGTTCTCTATTTAAAATGTTATGTCAAACATTTATACTACAAGTTTTGTTCGAAAAAATTACGTGTGGCAACTCTACATGCGAGAGAAGAAATTGAGAATAAGCAGTAAAGTGACGCGTGGCGTAGTTCAAAAATATAAATTAAATAAATTATAAAAAATAAAATTTGGTGAAAGTGCGTATAATAAAACAAAGTAATAAGTGTATAATATTTAATGTATGTGTGTAATGTTTAATTGTAAAGTTGAAATAAAGTTCTTGAAACCGACGCCAATGTGGTTTAACAAACGCTTATTTTCGCTAGAGCATGTACTAACACGTGTGTGAATATGTATGTAGCAAGCATGCGTATTTATGTATTCACATATTTACGTATATATATGGCAACGTACTTTCGTACAAAGCTTTCGATGGTGATTCGGAAAAAGTTTTGTTTATTTGAATTCAGATTTAGGTTATTATTTGTTTAATTAATATTACTAAGTATAGCAATAAAATTATTAGAAGTGAAATGTACTTATGTGTAATTTATACAAATAACAAAAAAAGCTACCCCACAGGTATTAATGTCATAGGTATGAACAGAAAACTCTGTTGATGAACAGTTTATGCTATTAATCTAGAAAAAAACAGAAATATCTATTATTTCAATAGATTTCACTGTCAGTGTCATTTCGACAATAAAAACTGTTAATTTAACAGATTACGCTGGTTATTTCGAATGAACAGAAATCCCTTTCATATTAACAGTTTTGATTGGTATTCTTAGAGCGACAGTAATAATTGTTAATTTAACAAAACTATGGGTAAAATATAATGAAACAATTTTTTTTATTTGACTACTAAAACGGTCAATTACGAATCAACGATTTGTGCGCAGTTGATTCAACATCTTGTTGCGATGGATAAAAATTGACAGAAATTTCGTTTGAATTGACCCGTATATCGGTTGATTTTACCAGTCTTTTTCTTTCAGTGTACGTGTATGCACCTGCGTGGCTGGTACAAAGCATTTAACAAATAGCTCTTCAATTGTAATATTTTTCCTATCGAGATCTTAGTTCTGAGCAGTATAAATCCACATTGTAAGCTTTCTGCATTCCCATTTGCGGTTAGGGGTAGGTATACGGGTCGTAAAGAATGGAGCAAGAAAAGCCAGTTGTGGGTTGTATAAAATGTATCATATGATGCTTGTCTCTACTCATATTTTTCTGATCGGACCCCTAGTAGAAGATTCACGGGAGCTGTGGATTGACCACAAATGTGAGGGAGTTCACTTTTGGGGAAGTTCACAATAAAACATACTTAACGAGGTTATGCAGTCTCTCCTCCGCGGTCTATTCAGCTTTCAAAGTTCACAATAATGCATTCTATTCGGAGTAAGGCGGTTTTCTTCGTTGTAGAGTTGGCAATAAAGTTTTGCCTTGATCCACCCTCAAGGATAAGCGACTTCTTTACCTATTCTAACCTAAGCATATATTTTTCAATTATTCTTTTGCGAAAGGTCAAAGAAAACTTTGAGCTCATCCTTTAATTGTGCGGAGTAGCCTCTTATTTTTGACACTGCGTTAGGCTATGCTGAACGGTTGGTATCGTATCTAAAGTAAATGTGATTAGTAGCTGGGAATGCGTGGACCCATTAACGAACGGACATTTCAAATTAGAATGCAGGTTACCCTAGTGCTCAGAAAAGGTTGCTCCCATCCCTTGATACTTGTATTGAAATTGTGGAATTGTATCACGATGCAGCCAATTATTTCTGCTTACGGTGGAGATGCCTTGCAACCGGATGCTATTATCCATAAAATGGAAAAGCGTATAGATAGACCTTTTATCTAACCAAGGTAAGACCTTATGATTGTACACCTGATAACAAGCTTATTTTGTACCAACGATCGTGCACCTAAGTGTTTGGGGTGTTTGGGTGAGAAACATGGAGCTGGTCGTTCGGCCACTAATTACGCAATTAGATTCATGTGTTTGACACTGTGAGGTTGAGCCTAAGGTATTCACGTTAAGCATATATACATATATAATTTTACACTTTCTGCATATCTTCTAAAAGGTCAAAAACGTTTCGAAAAACATAGTTTTGTAGCCAATTGTAAAATTGTTTAGTCTAACCAAGAGCAACTTTTGAACCTTTAGAACATTTTTTTTGAAGGCGTAATGCATTTTTTTATATATAAGAAAATATAGCTTATGTTTTATACTTTTAATATAGTTAAAACGTGAATTTATACTGCTCTGAACTAAGATATCGATAAAAAAAATATTGTAATTGATTCAATATTAAATTAAATTTCGATGAGAGTGATGTAGGGTGCACGAATTAATTGTCGATAGATTGTAAATGACATACGTAAGTACAAAATAATCGGCCTTATCAAGGTTTTCCAGTGTCAACCACAAGAGTGTATCCTCTGAAGAGCGCCGTGCTGATCAAGCAGTTGCCCAACTTTTATAATTTGATCGTAATAGGGCTGCAAGTCCAACCATTTCTATCACGACAAGTCGAGAGAAAAACGAAACGCTCTGCCGACAAAGTTGATAGTGTACTCAAGATCTTAGTTGACTTTTTAATTTTCAGTCGTTGTATCAAAATAAGATGATATTATTGCTATGTATAAACGTTAAACAAATGAGTAAAGTAGAACGACTGTTTAAATGCGTCGACAAATAATTTGATATACACTAAACAATCTCGATGTAGATTAATATTAAAAATAACTTCATAATACTCGTATAATTTCTATAAATTGGCGTATGTTTCATGCACATGCGAATATCGTTCAATACTATAGTAGTTTTGCACAGCATTTGGATATGTTCAGAGAACTGCACGTTGTAGGGCATATGCAGGATATAACAATAAAATTCCTCCGGTGACGTAGGTTAGTTGCGAGCCAAAACACCAAAATGCTTAAAAAGATAAAAAAGACAAAATAAATAATAATTAAAATCGAATTTGCCCCGTAACTAGGGACACCCTATAAATGGCACAAATTTTTACGAACTTGGGAGGTTTACACGGTTCGCGAGTTTTGTGAGGAGCTTGCGAGAGTTGTGCTTATATATCTATACTAATTATATAAAAATGCTTATATGGTAAATGTTTGGAACGGCTAATTTCAAGAAGTAACAAACCGATTGTTATGAATTATTTTTTAAAAGAAAGTATTGGCGCAAAGACCCTGCGCTTTTTATTTTTTCCATTTTCACAAACTAAAGCCCTTTATTTTTAGGATAAAGTTGATGAAAACCCCCATATAATGCAAGCATAAAACTTTTCGATGGCCAAACCCAAGCTACAGCGGGACAAAAAAATCTTTGTGTTTGTGAAGAGAACGCAGAGCAAGAGTATTTGCACTAGAGAGATACATATACTCACAGCTCACAGCCAAAGAGAGTACATCAGTTCGCTCTTGGCAAATACCGCTTGCATTGCTTTGTTTTTGTTTTTGTAATATGAAACACATTATATGCAAACAGTTAATTGCTTACAAAGCAACATACATATATGTATGTGAGTAGCTTAAGAAAATAATAAACGTGCTCTTTCTGTCTTTTCCTCCCTTTACCTTATTTTCAATACTGATATTTATTATTTTTTGGAACAAAGGGTAGAGTTGAACAAGGGCATATGCATTAAGCCGCGTACTTTTTTGATACACAACGAGCTGATGTATGTACATTGGGTCGGGTCGATTTGTATGGACGAAAGTTAGCCGATATCGCGCCATCGATTTTACGATAGGATTTGGGCTCAGGAAAAAAAGTTCCACTACGCATAACCAAAAAAATAATTTTCGAGCCTGCGAAAAAAAAATGGCGAAAGAGTAAATTTTTCGACCAAAACACTCCCAAAACCCAAAAAAATATTTTTTTGGATATGCGTAGTGGAACTTTTTTTCCCGAGCCCAAATCCTACAAAAAAATATATGGGGCGATATCGGTTAATAAATGGACCCAGTCTAATGTAAATACATATGGATGTTAGCGCGCGCAAATCAAAGAACGTATGTATCTCTTTTTCAAAATTCATTGTATTTATGATTATATGCTGCAAAATATTGCATAGAAGTTACTGAATATTGTTAATAAATTAAATTAAGTTAAATTAAAAGGTAAAGTTTTAAATTAAATAGTTAATTATAAGTTTATCATTTTTGAAAATAATCCTTTAGACATGCCAAAAGCAAAATCCCAGCTAAAAATGTCCTCTGTAAATAGGCGGGCTATTGGGTTTCGCAGAAATGAAACAGCCCATGAGCGTGCAAGGCGTGTTGAAAATGAAAGGTTGCGAGCATTAAACAACAGACAAATGGCGATTGGCCTGAAGTCAGCATTTAACTACAGACCACATCTGAATTATATGGAAAATTCTCTACTTTTCATTGGCTGCATGAGTGAAATTTTCGTTTTTTGTAAGGCTAGGATGTGGCCAAATAAAACACCAGGTATGTGCTGTAGTAAGGGTCATGTCAAATTAAGTGATATCGGCGAGCCTCCGCCAGCAATCAAAGCGCTGCTTATAGGAGAGTATACGTCGTCCAGTCATTTTAAACATAATATAAGAAAATACAATGGTTGTTTCGCTATGACTTCGTTTGGCGGTAATGAAATTAGAGAAAGTCATTTCATGCCAACTTTCAAAATACATGGACAAGTGTACCATATTTTTGGAAGTTTATTACCACCGCCGAACATGATTCCAAAATTTTTACAAATATATTCCCAAGAGGAGCAGCTTTCGTTGCGCCAAGATGCTGCACCAACTCTTCAAAGATATATTTTGAAATTAACTCAAGAAATTCTGCTCGAAAATAAGGTGTATGTCATCTAATTCGAATAACTATAGGGTTTAATCCATGCCGACAAACACCCTGTTAACGAACACCGTGGTCGCTATAATTCCTCGACTACAGGCGAGGTCGCAGTATTTATAGTTGACAAAGAATTTTATATTCCCGGAAGTTTTCATGAAAAAAATTCACCTTATTTTATGTATTAATTTTTTACGTTCTACAATCCAATTTCGACTGCTGGGTGGAATAGCACCCTATTAAAAAATAAAAAATTCTTTTCAAATACGTTCTACCTCAAAGTTATTTTCAAAAATGTCCTACCTGAGAATTTTACTCAAAAATGCCATTAGTTTAGTAATTTCAACAGAAGAAAAATTGTCGCTCTTTAACAAAATTCTGTAAAATTTACAGATTCCTAATCAATCTAATTGATTTTTCTTTTAACACAACTGATCTTACAGGTCATTTCAACAGCGAACAACAGTCAATGCATGAGCAAATTTCAAAGAGAATTTTACGCTCACTGCGCTCTCTACTTTGTACTTATGCCGATGGTGCCACTTGTTAAAAAAAACACCAAAATAAGAAAACCACCAAATCGAAAAAACACACAAATTGGGAAAACAACAAAAAAACTAGTTTTTCAGTTACCAATACAAAACAAAAAAACCCTTTTTTGAATTTAATGTCCATAACACTGCAAAAAATCATGCGATAGCGGGACACCTATTTACCGGGTACAATTTTGCAACTTCTCCTCCAAGCGAAATGCAAAATTGCGCCCTCTTGTTGCAAAAGTTTTGTTTGAACGAACAGGATTTTTCCAAAATTATTAAGATTTTGTTCAAGTTTTTACGAATTTTCACTCACGCGAATGAATCTAATAAGATAATAAAAAACATCCTTTTTTAATGTTGATATTTCCGACAGCATAAATGATTGAGTTGTTTGGGATTCGTTTCAAAATAAAGTGTTACGAGAATTAAACTTGCCGAATTACATGTATTACTCCAATGGTGAATTACCGTCCAGCGATTTCATTCTTTACTTTTCTATAGCTTACAAGTTCTCTATTTAAAATGTTATGTCAAACATTTATACTACAAGTTTTGTTCGAAAAAATTACGTGTGGCAACTCTACATGCGAGAGAAGAAATTGAGAATAAGCAGTAAAGTGACGCGTGGCGTAGTTCAAAAATATAAATTAAATAAATTATAAAAAATAAAATTTGGTGAAAGTGCGTATAATAAAACAAAGTAATAAGTGTATAATATTTAATGTATGTGTGTAATGTTTAATTGTAAAGTTGAAATAAAGTTCTTGAAACCGACGCCAATGTGGTTTAACAAACGGTACATGCTCTTATTTTCGCTAGAGCATGTACTAACACGTGTGTGAATATGTATGTAGCAAGCATGCGTATTTATGTATTCACATATTTACGTATATATATGGCAACGTACTTTCGTACAAAGCTTTCGATGGTGATTCGGAAAAAGTTTTGTTTATTTGAATTCAGATTTAGGTTATTATTATTTTAATTAATAAGTACAGCAATAAAATCATTAGAAGTGAAATGTACTTATGTGTAATTTATACAAATAAAAAAAAACTACCCCACAGGTATTAATGTCATAGGTATGAACAGAAAACTCTGTTGATGAACAGTTTATGCTATTAATCTAGAAAAAAACAGAAATATCTATTATTTCAATAGATTTCACTGTCAGTGTCATTTCGACAATAAAAACTGTTAATTTAACAGTTTACGCTGGTTATTTCGAATGAACAGAAATCCCTTTCATATTAACAGTTTTGATTGGTATTCTTAGAGCGACAGTAATAATTGTTAATTTAACAAAACTATGGGTAAAATATAATGAAACAATTTTTTTTATTTGACTACTAAAACGGTCAATTACGAATCAACGATTTGTGTGCAGTTGATTCAACATCTTGTTGCGATGGATAAAAATTGACAGAAATTTCGTTTGAATTGACCCGTATAACGGTTGATTTTACCAGTCTTTTTCTTTCGTGTATGCACCTGCGTGGCTGGTACAAAGCATTTAACAAATAGCTCTTCAATTGTAATATTTTTCCTATCGAGATCTTAGTTCTGAGCAGTATAAATCCACATTGTAAGCTTTCTGCATTCCCATTAGCGGTTAGGGGTAGGTATACGGGTCGTAAAGAATGGAGCAAGAAAAGCCAGTTGTGGGTTGTATAAAATGTATCATATGATGCTTGTCTCTACTCATATTTTTCTGATCGGACCCCTAGTAGAAGATTCACGGGAGCTGTGGATTGACCACAAATGTGAGGGAGTTCACTTTTGGGGAAGTTCACAATAAAACATACTTAACGAGGTTATGCAGTCTCTCCTCCGCGGTCTATTCAGCTTTCAAAGTTCACAATAATGCATTCTATTCGGAGTAAGGCGGTTTTCTTCGTTGTAGAGTTGGCAATAAAGTTTTGCCTTGATCCACCCTCAAGGATAAGCGACTTCTTTACCGATTCTAACCTAAGCATATATTTTTCAATTATTCTTTTGCGAAAGGTCAAAGAAAACTTTGAGCTCATCCTTTAATTGTGCGGAGTAGCCTCTTATTTTTGACACTGCGTTAGGCTATGCTGAACGGTTGGTATCGTATCTAAAGTAAATGTGATTAGTAGCTGGGAATGCGTGGACCCATTAACGAACGGACATTTCAAATCGATGTGCAGAAAAGGTTGTAATCACATCCCTTAATTAGAATGCAGGTTACCCTAGTGCTCAGAAAAGGTTGCTCCCATCCCTTGATACTTGTATTGAAATTGTGGAATTGTATCACGATGCAGCCAATTATTTCTGCTTACGGTGGAGATGCCTTGCAACCGGATGCTATTATCCATAAAATGGAAAAGCGTATAGATAGACCTTTTATCTAACCAAGGTAAGACCTTATGATTGTACACCTGATAACAAGCTTATTTTGTACCAACGATCGTGCACCTAAGTGTTTGGGGTGTTTGGGTGAGAAACATGGAGCTGGTCGTTCGGCCACTAATTACGCAATTAGATTCATGTGTTTGACACTGTAAGGTATTCACGTTAAGCATATATACTGTTACGAATATTAGCAAAACTCAGGAGTGCTGCCATCTTCAGGCCGATGCTAAGCAGTGACGTGAATTCACATCAATAATTCAATCATTATGTATCTACATAAACGAATCAATAATTGCGTCTACACATATGTACACATTCCGACGAGCAACATTTACATACAAGCAGCGAGAGATGAGATGTCACACACCGATGAATTTACTTATACGCTTATGTGTGTGCGGGAGACTGTAAAATACAAACACATGCATATATCTTATCTGAGTTGTCACAAGAGAGAGCAATAATTTGTGCACGTAGTTGTGGCTGGCGAATTTTGTAGCCGAAACAACTAGTAAGTTCTGGAAATCGAAGAGCCTAGAAGTATGCAGCGTAAACTATAAAAGCGGGGCAAGCGAGTAAGAAGAGTTCAGTTTGATTTGAGTTGTCAAGCAGTTTGATTAAGACGATATCTCGCGAGCAATAGCAGAGTGGTTATTAAGCAAGCTATTCGTTGCACAGTTTGAGTGTATTGTGAAGTACTTTAATAAAGGCCATTTTGCATTATTACAAATTGGAGTTATTTATTCAACAGTTTAGTGATTCGAACTTAGCAGAGTATTGCAAATAAGAGGATTTGCAAGCAAATTCGTTACAATTGGTGTCAGAAGAGGAATTGTTGAATAAATTCCAGAGGACAACAAGGACATGGCAAAGTTCAGTGAATTGAAGATCCAGCAACTAAAGAAGGAGTTGGAAGCCCGTGGATTGAATACAAGCGGCGTTAAACTCGAACTTCAGGCACGGCTACGAGAGGCAATGGAAGCAGAAGGAATTGATGTGGACGAGTATGTTTTTTATCCTGATGAGGACGAGACAACAACAAAAATTGAAGAGAAAAATGAAACACCGCAGACAATGGCGAACACAGACTTGAACATGATATTGGTTGCAATATCGGCACAAATGTCCGAAATGTCATCACAAATATCTACCAACATGTCATCACAATTGGAAGAACAGAAAACGTATATGTCATCACAGATGGAATCCCAAGAGACACGAATAACATCGAAGATTGAAGCACAAGAAACGCGAATGTCAGAAATGTCGACACAGATTACATCCAAGATGGAAACGCAATTGGAAGAACAGAAGACATATATGGCATCCCAACTGGAATCGCAGGAGACACGCATAACATCAAAGATGGAAGAACAAGAGAAGCGCTTATCATTGCAGGTGGCACAAATGTCTTCACAGTTAGAAGCACAGGAAGCAAGGGTAACATCAAAGCTGGAAGCGCAGGATGCAAAAATCGCTCAATTTCAGGCAGAAGTCGATGATTTGAAGGGTCGTATGGAGCAGTTACAATTAAATCGTCCAGCAGTTTCAGCGAGTAATCCAAAGGTAAAAACACCATCCTTTGACGGTTCTGTTCCTTTCCAGGTCTTTAAGCTACAGTTTGAGAAGACCGCAGCAGTGAACAACTGGAATGTGGAAGATAAAGTTGCCGCACTCTTCGTAGCATTGAAAGGACCAGCTGCCGAAATCTTACAGACTATTCCAGAGTACGAACGGAACAGTTATGATGCATTGATGGCTGCTGTAGAACGGCGATACGGAAGTGAACACAGGAAACAGATATTTCAAATAGAATTGCAAAACCGCTACCAAAAAGTTAACGAGACTTTGCAGGAGTTTGCTTCGGACATTGAAAGATTGGCTCATCTTGCAAATGCGGATGCACCCGTGGAATACACGGAAAGAGTGAAGATTCAGAGCTTTATAAATGGCATACGGGACGTCGAAACGAAGCGAGCCACATACGCGAACCCAAAGCAAACATTTTCTGAAACGGTATCCCATGCATTGACTCAGGAAACGGCGTCATTATTGAGTAAACCAGCATACAAAGCTCATCGTGTGGAAGTAGAAAGGCCAGATTGGGTAGACACAATTTTGGAAGCACTGAAGGGATCTCAACAGAAGAATGCCGGAGTTATTAAATGTTTCAAGTGCGGCAACCCAGGTCACATTGCACGTCATTGCGATCTTGGTCTTAATAGTTCCAACAATGTGGGTGGCCGTAAACGCAAAGCTGGCGGAAATGAGCAAGAGCGTGTCGAATGTAAAGAACGAAAACTTGCCCCGGCTGTTGAATGTCCTGTGATATCTGTGTCGCAAATTGGAAGGAAATCAAGCAGTCTTACCGTCAGAGGGAATGTGGATGGTAAAGAGCGTGTACTGACTGTAGATACGGGGGCATCTCATTCCTTGATTCGATCTGATTTGGTCTACAGGAGAGTAAAGTCATTACCTGGAGCAAGGTAGCGTACGGTAACAGGCGAATATAATCAAGTCCAAGGCGAAGTGGTATGTGAGGTATTAATTGGAAAAGTCATGGTTCTACACAAATTCGTTGTGGCGGAGATCGTTGATGAAGTCATATTGGGAGTGGACTTCTTGGTTGACCATGACGTCAGGATCGATATGCGGAGAAAAATTATGCGCTATAAGAACCAGGACATACCACTTAACTTTAGTTTGGAAAAAGGGTTCAGCAGTAATCGGGTACTGGTGGAAAAGACTCGACAAAGACCACGAAAGTCAAAGGCAAAGGTTGATAGATCGAATGGGCCAAATAAATTAAAATCAAAAGTACCTGCGAGAGAAACACTGGCATTGACAAAACCTAAAAGACACAGGAAAACGAAGCAACGAATTTCCGAGAAAGAATGCGAGGGCAGTTTCAAGCCGGAGCGCACTATTCTTGTGAAATGTGGGAACGATACCGATTATGCAAAGCAAATCCGTCCAGCGCAAGCTCTTCGAAGTGGTTCATTGACCAAACAACAGAGTGTGAAGGAACGGCCCAGGGTAATGAGTAGTAAGATGAAACACTGGCATGACAAGAACTCTAATTCGGAAGGTTTCTTGGCGGGAGATTTGGTACTGTTAAACAACCCTCACCGGCGGAAAGGTGTTCCAGCCAAATTTCGGTGCAGTTGGGAAGGCCCGTACAAAGTTGTGGAGAAGATCAGTCATACCATCTACCGCATACAAACCACTGGGAAACCACGGATTAGAAGAGTGGTACATTTGGAGATGCTAGCGGCGTTTAGATTGGGAGATTTGTCTGATCGGGACGATCAGACTTAGGTAGAGGGCAGTGTTACGAATATTAGCAAAACTCAGGAGTGCTGCCATCTCCAGGCCGATGCTAAACAGTGACGTGAATTCACATCAATAATTCAATCATTATGTATCTACATAAACGAATCAATAATTGCGTCTACACATATGTACACATTCCGACGAGCAACATTTACATACAAGCAGCGAGAGATGAGATGTCACACACCGATGAATTTACTTATACGCTTATGTGTGTGCGGGAGACTGTAAAATACAAACACATGCATATATCTTATCTGAGTTGTCACAAGAGAGAGCAATAATTTGTGCACGTAGTTGTGGCTGGCGAATTTTGTAGCCGAAACAACTAGTAAGTTCTGGAAATCGAAGAGCCTAGAAGTATGCAGCGTAAACTATAAAAGCGGGGCAAGCGAGTAAGAAGAGTTCAGTTTGATTTGAGTTGTTAAGCACTTTGATTAGGACGATATCTCGCGAGCAATAGCAGAGTGGTTATTAAGCAAGCTATTCGTTGCACAGTTTGAGTGTATTGTGAAGTACTTTAATAAAGGCCATTTTGCATTATTACAAATTGGAGTTATTTATTCAACAGTTTAGTGATTCGAACTTAGCAGAGTATTGCAAATAAAAGGATTTGCAAGCAAATTCGTTACAATACATATATAATTTTACACTTTCTGCATATCTTCTAAAAGGTCAAAAACGTTTCGAAAAACATAGTTTTGTAGCCAATTGTAAAATTGTTTAGTCTAACCAAGAGCAACTTTTGAACCTTTAGAACATTTTTTTGAAGGCGTAATGCATTTTTTTATATATAAGAAAATATAGCTTATGTTTTATACTTTTAATTTAGTTAAAACGTGAATTTATACTGCTCTGAACTAAGATATCGATAAAAAAAATATTGTAATTGATTCAATATTAAATTAAATTTCGATGAGAGTGATGTAGGGTGCACGAATTAATTGTCGATAGATTGTAAATGACATACGTAAGTACAAAATAATCGGCCTTATCAAGGTTTTCCAGTGTCAACCACAAGAGTGTATCCTCTGAAGAGCGCCGTGCTGATCAAGCAGTTGCCCAACTTTTATAATTTGATCGTAATAGGGCTGCAAGTCCAACCATTTCTATCACGACAAGTCGAGAGAAAAACGAAACGCTCTGCCGACAAAGTTGATAGTGTACTCAAGATCTTAGTTGACTTTTTAATTTTCAGTCGTTGTATCAAAATAAGATGATATTATTGCTATGTATAAACGTTAAACAAATGAGTAAAGTAGAACGACTGTTTAAATGCGTCGACAAATAATTTGATATACACTTAACAATCTCGATGTAGATTAATATTAAAAATAACTTCATAATACTCGTATAATTTCTATAAATTGGCGTATGTTTCATGCACATGCGAATATCGTTCAATACTATAGTAGTTTTGCACAGCATTTGGATATGTTCAGAGAACTGCACGTTGTAGGGCATATGCAGGATATAACAATAAAATTCCTCCGGTGACGTAGGTTAGTTGCGAGCCAAAACACCAAAATGCTTAAAAAGATAAAAAAGACAAAATAAATAATAATTAAAATCGAATTTGCCCCGTAACTAGGGACACCCTATAAATGGCACAAATTTTTACGAACTTGGGAGGTTTACACGGTTCGCGAGTTTTGTGAGGAGCTTGCGAGAGTTGTGCTTATATATCTATACTAATTATATAAAAATGCTTATATGGTAAATGTTTGGAACGGCTAATTTCAAGAAGTACCAAACCGATTGTTATGAATTATTTTTTAAAAGAAAGTATTGGCGCAAACACCCTGCGCTTTTTATTTTTTCCATTTTCACAAACTAAAGCCCTTTATTTTTAGGATAAAGTTGATGAAAACCCCCATATAATGCAAGCATAAAACTTTTCGATGGCCAAACCCAAGCTACAGCGGGACAAAAAAATCTTTGTGTTTGTGAAGAGAACGCAGAGCAAGAGTATTTGCACTAGAGAGATACATATACTCACAGCTCACAGCCAAAGAGAGTACATCAGTTCTCTCTTGGCAAATACCGCTTGCATTGCTTTGTTTTTGTTTTTGTAATATGAAACACATTATATGCAAACAGTTAATTGCTTACAAAGCAACATACATATATGTATGTGAGTAGCTTAAGAAAATAATAAACGTGCTCTTTCTGTCTTTTCCTCCCTTTACCTTATTTTCAATACTGATATTTATTATTTTTTGGAACAAAGGGTAGAGTTGAACAAGGGCATATGCATTAAGCCGCGTACTTTTTTGATACACAACGAGCTGATGTATGTACATTGGGTCGGGTCGATTTGTATGGACGAAAGTTAGCCGATATCGCGCCATCGATTTTACGATAGGATTTGGGCTCAGGAAAAAAAGTTCCACTACGCATAACCAAAAAAATAATTTTCGAGCCTGCGAAAAAAAAATGGCGAAAGAGTAAATTTTTCGACCAAAACACTCCCAAAACCCAAAAAAAAATATTTTTTTGGATATGCGTAGTGGAACTTTTTTTCCCGAGCCCAAATCCTACAAAAAAATATATGGGGCGATATCGGTTAATAAATGGACCCAGTCTAATGTAAATACATATGGATGTTAGCGCGCGCAAAAATTCATTGTATTTATGATTATATGCTGCAAAATATTGCATAGAAGTTACTGAATATTGTTCATAAATTAAATTAAGTTAAATTAAAAGGTAAAGTTTTAAATTAAATAGTTAATTATAAGTTTATCATTTTGTAAAATAATCCTTTAGACATGCCAAAAGCAAAATCCCAGCAAAAAATGTCCTCTGTAAATAGGCGGGCTATTAGGTTTCGCAGAAATGAAACAGCCCATGAGCGTGCAAGGCGTGTTGAAAATGAAAGGTTGCGAGCATTAAACAACAGACAAAGGGCGATTGGCCTGAAGTCAGCATTTAACTACAGACCACATATGAATTATATGGAAAATTCTCTACTTTTCATTGGCTGCATGAGTGAAATTTTCGTTTTTTGTAAGGCTAGGATGTGGCCAAATAAAACACCAGGTATGTGCTGTAGTAAGGGTCATGTCAAATTAAGTGATATCGGCGAGCCTCCTCCAGCAATCAAAGCGCTGCTTATAGGAGAGTATACGTCATTTTAAACATAATATAAAAAAATACAATGGTTGTTTCGCTATGACTTCGTTTGGCGGTAATGAAATTAGAGAAAGTCATTTCATGTCAACTTTCAAAATATATGGACAAGTGTACCATATTATTGGAAGTTTATTACCACCGCCGAACATGATTCCAAAATTTTTACAAATATATTCCCAAGAGGAGCAGCTTTCATTGCGCCAAGATGCTGCACCAACTCTTCAAAGATATATTTTGAAATTAACTCAAGAAATTCTGCTCGAAAATAAGGTGTATGTTATCTAATTCGAATAACTATAGGGTTTAATCCATGCCGACAAACACCCTGTTAACGAACACCGTGGTCGCTATAATTCCTCGACTACAGGCGAGGTCGCAGTATTTATAGTTGACAAAGAATTTTATATTCCCGGAAGTTTTCTACGTTCTACAATCCAATTTCGACTGCTGGGTGGAATAGCACCCTATTAAAAAATTAAAAATTCTTTTCAAATACGTACTACCTCAAAGTTATTTTCAAAAATGTCCTACCTGAGAATTTTACTCAAAAATGCCCTACCGCAAAATTTGATTTAATCTCGGTATAAATTCAATACATTTTGAGCTGAGATAAATTCTGAGATGGGACGTTCTTCAATCCAATTCTGAGATAGAAGACATTTGTTTAATCTCGGTATAAATTCAATACATTTTGAGCTGAGATAAATTCTGAGATGGGGCGTTCTGCAATCCAATTCTGAGATAGAGCGTTTTCGAAAAATAAATTCTGATGGGGTGTTTTTGAAAAGAGTTTTGAGGTGGGGCGTTTTGAAATAGAGTGATATTAGACTCAGCAGTCGATTTAATTAAGTATCTGATGTTATTTTAGTTGGTATCTTTTTGCGCTTTGTTTTCTTTCAAAGTTGTTCATTAATAAATCGTTTATAACGTTAGCTAACGAATTTAAAAGTGTTTGCATTTCATACAACAGGGGGTATTACACTATTACCTTCGTAGCAGAAAAAATACATGACATACATATGTATGTGTATTTCTTCTTTTAAACTATACCCAAATAGCAAAAACTCAATAGATTTACTTTTTGCGGCGTAACGAAGCCGGGTACTCGCTAGTATTAACTATATGCATAACAGCACTTCTGCTGACTAACTTACAGTACATTATAATGACTTACTGTTAATAAGGATTATAAATCTGTAATGTAATATTTTGAATCAGCTTTAATTTAGAAAATATTTCTCTGAAATATTTATGGACATTTCCGTTATGTGAACGGCGAGTATCGGTAAAATATTAGAGATAAGTTGTATAAGCTTATATCTCAATGTGTGCAGTAGATCGGTAGTGTTATGCGAATGGATGAAGACGATCTAGCCAAGAAAATGTATCTATCGATACCCGCTTTAGTCAGCAGCAGAAAGGTTAGGTACCTACCGCGCTGGAAATAGGTGGAAGCAGACTTGGAATCCCTTGGCTTTAAATGGCATTAGTTCTCCTAAAGAACAATAAAAGTTATAATTTCGGAGATGCTGTTCAGATATAATGAGAGATATTTGAGATATACCATGGGTGATTCAGTGAAAGCTTGGTGATTTGAGACAGGTCCCGTATTACGTTTTACGATCCGTGAACGAGACTCAGTTTAAAAGCACAATAGCTCTTAAATGGTGGATCAGATTAATGCTAAAAGACTGGAACAGCGGTCGACAGTTAATACGCGTCCAAAAATATCGGGATGGGTATAAAAAGGCGAGTCTTGATCTTAGTATCAATAATCCGAATGAGTCGTGCAAAAGACGTTCATGAAAACCGATAAATGACCCCGGATGACTCCAAAACCGGTGGTGATATCCATAGTATTTTTGCGCAGAACAGTTTTCTGCGTTGACGGCCTTCGGTTGCGCTTATAAAAAATGGTAAAAGTCTAGAACAGGGGTCGACTGCTAATACGCGTCCAAAAATATCGGGAGGTGCCAAAATACGCGTATTCGACAACAACAAACCGAAGGGGTGAAAGAAGAATTTTTTCTTTAAAGTTGGCAGTTTTCATGTGGTTGTTGTAATGTTGTGCACTGAAAAAAATTTTGTGTTCAAAGGAATTTTGCACGGATTTAATTTTGATTCCACCCCATTGGTGGACCGTACAGGGAAATCTTTTTTAAGGGCGGCCAATGGCCGCCAACGCAGAAATATGTTCTGCGCATAAATACTATGGATCTCACCCCCGGTTTCGCAAGGACCCGGGTCATTTTTCGGTTTTCTTTTGAAGGATTTGTAATGCCGCTTTTACCTGAATTACAAGTATTTTCTCCATGCACCCGACTGTAACCAATGCACTGTCCCCATTACATACGCCACCAATGTAACAGCTGGCTGCAAGCGAATGACTGGCACTGACAAATACAAGTAATAATGGGCAAGCTTTCATTCGCGCACCGATCGTCTAGCTAAGACTGCGTTTAATTCTCAACTTCTTCATATCTACTTATACTTAAGTACAAATATTTTACATTTAATGAGCATCGAGAGCTCAACCTTCAGCAAGGTAAGATCCGCACCCCATGCGTGTGAGCGGATACCATTACCTTGTCTGGTACTTTCTATCCTGTGTGCAGTAGACCTTGGTCGCTTTCTTTTCGTATGTCAGGAGAATAGTGAGTGAGGAAATGAAATTTCCACCTCACAGCCCCCCCCCCCCCCCCCCCCCCCCGACACTGGTGCGTCGTCTCACAATTTACGGGAAGAAACCACCGAATAAATTGGTTTTTTGCCACTAAATTCCGGTCACCGGAATCCACCAACTGGTTAACTAGTGACGCGTATCGGTTTCACCAACCTCCGGTTGCTTGGAAATCGATCCAGCGATCCACCATCCGTCTTCACCGGAATCCACCAACTTGTCAACAAGTGACTTGTATCGGTTTCACCAACCTTCAGTTGCTTGGAAATCGATCCAACGATACACCAGCCGTATCAACAGACTCGCGGTAATCCACCAGCTGGTCAACCAGTGAGTTGTATCGGCTTCACCAACCTTCGGTTGTTTGGAAATCGATCCAACGATCCACTGTCCGTATCCACCGCACTGCATCATTATGCATGGTTTTCAGTCACTGATCGGAAAACGTAATACGGGCCCACGGTTAGTTCGTGGTAATAAGAACTAACGTAGTTCCATTGTCAGTTGTCGGTCGCCATATTAACTAACTGACAATTACATAGATTATGACATTTGTGCTACCATCTTAACTAAAACAAAATTTATATTTAAATTGTTTTGAAAAATTCCTACTCTTTTATGCGCGCTGAAAAACTTGCCAATTTCGCCGGGAACAATGGCAATGCCAAACCCGATAAGAAAGGAGCTCTTTTATTCAAATATCTAGGCCCCAAGGCAGTATATTATCTTACCAAAATTTCAAATGAATCACGGAAGACTGATTTTGCTATCTTAATTTCGTGCTTTATGGCCGAGCCACAATGAACTTTTTCATACAGATGCGTTCAACGCAATTTTATGCATGATCGAGCGATCCTAGCGCCACCTGACATACAAAAGTTGGCAAACCTCAACTTTTGCTTCGTGTAAAGCATAAGAAGAAGAATTCTACATTTACTTTGGCTATGAGTGCTTTTACACTTTACAAGTAAAATTATTTTTCCCACTCTTTGGTACTTTTCCAACGTTTTCACAATTAATTATATGAAAAGTTCATTATGGCTGTGCCATTACTAATCGGTAATCAAATCACTAGACCAGAGTATACCATACTAAGTGTGTCAACTAAGCGATTAACGTCAAAATTACAAGCAGCCTCGCTCACCTGATGCAAATCTCAGTTGCATTTTTGGTACGTAAGACTACTTTAAGCTGAGTTGCATTTCATAGTTTAAAAAAATGTAGTACGATATAAAATGAAAAGGTTGAATATATATAACATGTTTTCTAAAAGAAAAATTTTACTTCTAGGGCTTTTTACACAAGTCGATTGTCTGAACGATTTTTCTACGTTCAATCAATTGCATAAGGAAAAAATTAACATAAACGCTTTAGTCGCTTCCAACCTTAGGCGTGTCATTGTTTTATGTATAACGCTGTCAAAGCACGCAACCAAGGTGTTTAAGTAAATCTGCCCTTTTTTGCGACGCCTCGTCAGACAGATGCGTTCAATTTATGACGGCACCTATATCTGGAGTTGAGAAATTGTCGAAGGAGGTTTTTACAACCCTTTCGTCCCTTCAAAGCGAACAAATTGGCAGGAATTCGCATTGTTATATTATGGTACTGCCAAAGCGTCAGATCGAAGCAACACGACCAAATCGTATAAGAAAATCCGCCTTAACTTATGGCGCTGTGAAAGTCCCCCGGAAATAAAACGGTGCTGCAAGTGTGGAAATAAACCAACACATTCTCATATTACATAAATATAATGGACTTGGATATAGAAAATGTAGAAATCCTAGAAAATATTTTACCGATATACTTTGTTGTTGCGTTTAAATGTCTATGCTTTTTAGACTTACAGAAGTAACCACATGTGATAAATTAAATTTTGAGGAAAATCTCTGATTGAACAGGAAAATTTTCACCACGATATAAATTTAAAATGTTGCGGAACACAACAGCACTTTTGTGTTCCTGCACATAACCCCAAATGACCGTTTTCAATCGAAACAACAATGGCGGCCCAGATTTTACCTTTATGCCAACTTAGTCGAGTGCCTGTCAGAAATAAGTCAACACACTTTGAACTAGACTTCCCATTTACGTTTTTCCTTCCAAAATCGGTACTTATAAACATATTGTAGGGATCGCGATACTTTTTTCTACAGCCAGAGACATTGTGGATAAGTACAAGTGTGGTAACTTCTTTGTGACAGGCACTCGCTTAAGTTAGTATAACGGGAAAATCTGCGTTGCAATTTTGTTTCCGTTCAGGGACGTAAAAGATTGAAACAGGGTTCTGTACCCAAGTTCATTATATTTGTGTAATACAAGAATCTGGTAACAGCATTTTTAAATTAAAAAACAATGTTATTGCAAAAAAAACGTAACTAATAGCCAAACTTTCATTCATTCATATTTTTGCCTGCTCTTTTGGTTTGCTTCTACTCAAAGCACCGTTTTCTTTGCGGGAGACTTTCACAGCGACAGAAATTAAGGCAGATTTACATATACGCTTTGGTTGTGTTGTATCGATCTGACGCTTTGGCCAGGCTTAGACTTTTTTCATTCATATTTAAAAAAAATTGCTTTCCGTATGTTTCCGCATTGTTGGAGGCTAAAAATCTTCTATTATTTATATGTATTTCCGCGGAAATATATGCAACTATTGCATCTGTAAATCTACAAAGTTTTATTAAACTACCAAATGCAACTCGGTTTAAGTAGTCTTACGTACCAAAAGTGCAACTCTAGACCTGAGCTTTTCATCAGGTGAGCGAGGCTGTTTGTACCTTTGACATTTATAGCTTAGTTGACACACTTGGTATTGTGGCAAGAGATGGTTGTCGGTTTTCATCTCTAGATGGAAACACGAAATGCAGGATTTATTCAAAGGTGGTGAAAACAAAAACTTCTGATGCAGGAAAAAGTTAGGGTGAATTTATAAAAAGCAGCATAAAATTAATTAAAATCATGTGTCGTAAGTCATTAATCAGCTAAGAAGTGCAACTCGTTTGGGCAGTGTTACTTGCATACTTACATACACAACCTACAATAGGACCTACGGCACGCGCTAAGGCGCCCAGTGAACGAAAAATACCGAGTACAGCTCCCTTTTGATCGTCATTACCATATCGTGAGACTAACGTGGTTAGGCAGGTAACTGCAAATGCAGTGGCTGGAATTAAAAAAATAATGATTAATAGAATATCAACAGTTTCAGATCTTCCCCAAAAACTTACATATGGCAAAAAGCAACATTCCTAAATAGAGTAGACGCCCATCCTTAGCTAGGCCAACCAATATAAAAGCGGGAACAATTATATATAAACTTAATACCGCACATGGTTTTGTCGCTTGTGGCGGCAAACGTCGCACAACCCCGCCTTGCAATAGAGCCATGACAATGCCTAAAATTATAAAAAAATCACAAATAATTTAAGGCACACCAGCCCCTCAAAAGGGTTTTAACTTCAACATATTATTAGAAACTGGGGTATCCCTTTGTATCATAATTAATTTATAATTTTTTAAGTTTTTATACGTCTGCAGCTTAGTTTTCATGGTGCGATATTATCTTCATTTTCGTACTTAACTCCTAATCAGGTATTAAATAACTAGATTTCGCGGCGGCCGCCGTGGTGTGCGAGTAGTGTACTCCGCCTACCACACCGAGGCTTCTGGATTCAACTCCCCTGAAAAGTAACATCAAAAATTTAGAAAAAAAAATTGTTTTTTCAATTAAGATCTAATCGTGATTTGGCAAACACTCCCAGTGTATTTCTGCCAGGAAATGTTTCGCCATTTGGAGTCGGTATAAAACATGGAGGTCCCATCCTGCCAATTTGTAGGGAAAATTAAAAAAGAACACGACGCAAATTGAAAGAGAAGATCGGCCTAAATCTCCTCGGAGGTAAATCGCTCCAAGTATCTATGTTTTTTTCACATAAATAAATTTTCTCCTTCGATATTCGGCAATTTCACGCTGTTTACACACAAAATATCAAGCGCGCAAAAATTATGCAACATTTATGCCCGGCAGTGCAAGTTAAAACTTCAGTGAAAGTTGTCTAGAGTTTAACTTTGCCACTTCGTTCGATTACATAAAATTTTGCTCCTCATTTCAACTTAACCGGCCAACTTTAACTTTAGTCAACTTTAACTGTAGTTTAAACTCGTACGATAAACCAGGCCTTAGGAGGTTATGTCGACCATATTGGACTTCCACGTCGATGGCATTACGCTACCGACTGTCTTACACCCAAAAGTGTTCGGTGTGACGTTCGACCAGGATCTAAATTTTGGTGAGCATGCAACCGCAATTGTACCTAAAATCCAAAGCCGTAATAAAATCCACAAATCTTCCGGCAGCACGTGGGGCAAAGACAACGAAACGCTCATTACCACTTACAAAGCAATTGGCCGGCCGATTGCATGCTACGCGTCCCCGATATGGCCGCCAAGCCTTAAGGTTACTCACTGGAAGAAAATACAGTCCGGCCAAAACACTGCCCTCAGAATCGCTACGGGCTGTCTTCTTATGTCCCCAGAACACCGCCTACCGATGAGGCGAGAGTATTCCCCTTTAAGAACACAAATGAAATTCTGAACAAATAGTTTCTGTTTAATACCCAGAAACCTGGGCGTCCCAACAGACATCTGATTGAAGGGGCCACACTTCCCAGGGGCTTAAGAGGTCATCTCCGTATGCATTATGAGAAAATGCGGCACCTGAGAACACAGTCATATGAAGCAAAAAAGCAGAAACAGGTCCTCAGTGATATCCATAAACAGGCGTCGGACCTCTATGCCCGGCGAATCCAGTTCTTAAAGAAAAATACCCAGAACTCGCAGAAGAGGAACGTACTCTCCCTAGGGGAACGGGCGTTACTCTAGCTAAACTTCGATCTGGGTACTGTAACAGGTTAAACTCTTACCTATCCAAAATCAACCCCGACATACAAAATGTATTTCCTGCTTGCAATGTGGAACCAACGCCTTTAACACCCCTCTCACTATGGTTCACCCTTGTTGAAACTGCAAGTTTGCTTGGACTCCCGTTAGAGGATATTGATGACAATTTATGATTGGTCGCGTCTATTGGATGGGCGAAGCACTGCTACAACAACAACAACAGCAACAAAACTTTTAGTTTGTAAGCGCAGTCTTATGAACAAAATTTAGAGATGCCAATTTTTTCCTAGAACTAGAACCATCTCTAGGGTATAATTTCTATATGAAAGCACGAAATAAAAGTGAAGCGTAAAAATTTGGCAGCTTATATTCTAGTTCCCAGGAATGAGTCACATGTGAACGCCTTTGAATTAAATATAAGCCAAATTTGGGCAATTTTACCCACGACCTCTCAGCAGGGACCCAAACTGTTATTCCTTTTATAATAAAATCCTGCAGAAAAAATTATTTAAATTTTTTAGTCCGAAAGAAATTATTAAATCTGGACTTTTATTCTATAAGTCCAAATATAAAAGTTAAATCCGGCAACTCAGTAAAATACCGGAAATGCGCATACTTTTTCATGCCTGGATGGCAGTCTTATGCAGAGAATGTGTTTACTTACGACAGCACGACCATCTACGAATATGGCTGTGGTTTTGGTATACGACTCTAAAAGGTTGGTATAACCCGACAACGACGAGGACGTTTGTTACTACTCGTGGATGTCTGCATGCCTCAACTTACAAGAATAAGACTCGCGCTAATTACACTGGACCACGAATTTCAACTTTTTCTCTTTACCAGAAACGCCGTTATGAAATTCGTATGTAAAATCAGCCCCTGATTTCGAAAATTGAGTTCATTTTTGATTCTATGGTACGGTTTTTGAGATATTTGCAATTTACCGTTATTCGAAAAAACCAAAAAGATGGCTCCCTTTAATTACGTATATCTCACGAACGGGTAAAGCAATTGCAAAAAAGACGATAAAATTTTCTATGAATACATCATACATTGTTTTTTGCTCAACCAGACAGTTTTCGAGATATTAGCTTATCATTTCAGATTTTTGTTTTTTATGAAAAAATATGAAAAAAATGACTTTTTGCGAGGGCAACATTCCAAAACCACAACTTTTTATCCAGATATTTTTCCTTTGCGTAAAGCTCTGTTTAATTAGAAAAAAGATAAGCTATCATCGAATAAAATCGATGCAAAACTACGTAAGTTATAAGCGATCAAATAAAAATACCCAGGTTGCGCAACTTCAATGTATGTATACATACATACATATATTAAAGGTATAAAGTGCAAATGGGATATTATCCGGATAAACGAATAACACCATAACAATGATAATACTTTTTCTTTAAATAAATCAAATAGTACTTTTAATACTCGAATTGTTTTATATTAGGTAGAGAGGTTGTATCGAAAGGAAGAGTGGTTGGGTTCGAAACCTGCTGTAGACATGTAGTTATAAACATGTATTTCCGTCACTTATGGGTAAGTATGCAGGTAGATTTTCAAAATTATAAGACACAAACAAATTTTTAAAGCCTACATCTAAAGCAGGTAGTATTTTCTTTTCCCGGCTTCGTATAAAAAGGAACCTTTCTGTCTAGGTAAGATTTGATTTTTTCAATTTTATTCTTGTTCCGAGTATAAATATGAGTTAATGCGCCTTGAAACTTCATAACATCTGCAAGGCTCGCCGAAGATAGTTCAGTTCATAAGTCAAATTTCAAAACCGTGATTTATTAAAAAAAATAAAATGAGTAAAAGGAAGCGAGAATTTGTTTGTAATAACGATCCAGATATGTTCTGTTTCATGTGTGGCCAATATACTATCATAAGGCGACGACGAGTATTCTCAGATCATATGAAAACTTTATACTCCAAGTATTTTGGCATTGAGCCTAAAAATGCTGAAAAACCATGGACACCGAACACTTTGTGTACATCGTGTCGAGTAGAATTGATTCAGTCGGAATCAGGACAACAAATAAAATTTGATACACCAATGATATGGAGAGAACCTACTTGCCATTCAATAGAGTGTTATATTTGTCAAACAAAAGTAGTTGGCATTGGAAGATCAAGAAGAGTAGCCTATGCCAGCGTACCTGCAGTGAAATTACCAGTACTACATTCAACGGAAGTTGCGAATCCAATTCCATTGTCAACAGTAATATCTGAGTGCGGGGAATCAAGTTGTACTGAATTTCGCATGGGAAACGAGAGAAACGTTCTGTCACAAGCACAACTTAATGATTGGATAAGAGATTTGGAACTATCCAAGGAAAAGGCCGAGATCCACGCTTCTCGTATGCAACAATTTAAATTTGTGTCATCCGATGTTAAGGTGATATATTGTAGAACTCGTCACGAACAATTTTCCAAACACTATACCAAGAAAGACAGTATATGCTACTGCAACGACATTCCTGGTTTATTCAAAGAGTTTGGTCAAACATATGATTCAAAAGACTGGCGATTGTTCATAGACAGCAATAAACTGAGTTTGAAGGCTGTATTATTGCATATTTGTAACAAAAAGCCTTCTATCCCGATCGTACATGCAGTAAATACAAAGGAAACGCAAAAACTACTAAAATTATCAAATATGAAGAGCATGATTGGAAAATATGTTCGGATCTCAAAGTCGTTGCAATGCTATGCGGTCTACAAAGTGGCTACACCAAGCACTGCTGCTTCCTTTGCAAGTGAGATAGCCGAGCTCGTAGGGACCACTACGTCAGAAAGGATTGGCCGGAAAGAGTCGAGTTTACCGTTGGTGTGGATAACATCAAATACACCCCTCTTGTCAAGAAAGAGAAAATCATACTTCCACCCTTACACATCAAGCTCGGTCTCATTAAAAACTTGGTTAAGGCTTTGGACAAAGAAGGCGAAGCATTCGACTATATGAAAACAATTTTTCCAGATATTTCTCAAGTCAAGATAAAGGAAGGTATTTTTGTTGGAGCACAAATAAAAAAGTTGATCAACAGTAATCAATTCAAAAGACTACTCTCATCAGTTGAGGCAGCAGCGTGGGAATCCTTTGAAAAGGTCGTTGCTTCTTTTCTCGGTATACACAAAAGCCCTAACTACGAGCAGATAGTGAACGACTTAATCAATAATTATGCGAAAATGGCTTAAAGGCTTATTAAAATTAGTTTCCCAGAATTCTATAACTTGTTTACCTAACTAATATTTTCTTTCCAGGCGTAAATATGTCCTTAAAAATTCACTTTCTGCACTCACATTTGAGCTTTTTTCCGGCAAATCTTGGCGACGAAAGTGACGAACATGGCGAAAGGTTTCATCAGCAAATGAAATTAATTGAGAATCGATATCAAGGATTCTGGGACGTCGCAATGATGGGTGATTACTGCTGGTTTCTCATAAGAGAAACCGATCCTAAACTGAATAAGCGTCAAAGTAGAACACATAATTATTTCGACTACATAGTAAAATCAAATTAAGATAAATATTGTTAGAATATAGTATAAACATAAATAAATTTAAAAAAAAGTTAAAAATATTGGAAATTTCATTCATAAAATGAACTTTTAACTAAATAGAAACAGATCATAGCTATATATTTCACTCTTCTTTATACCATACATACGTTTTGAGGTATACGTTGAAATTGCCCAACCTGGGTATTTTTATTTGATCGCTTATAACTTACGTAGTTTTGCTTCGATTTTCTTCGATGGTAGCTTATCTTTTTTTTTAATTAGACAGAGCTTTACGTAAAGAAAAAACATCTGGAAAAAAAGTTGTGGTTTTGGAATGCTGCCCTCGCAAAGAGTAATTTTTTTTCATATTTTTTCATAAAAAAAACAAAAATCTGAAATTATAAGCTAATATCTCGAAAACTATCTGGTTGAGAAAAAAACAATGTATTATGCATTTATAGCAAATTATTGTCTTTCCGATTCTGTAAACTTTTTTGCAATTCCTTTACCCGTTCGTGAGATATACGTAATTAAAGGGAGCCACCTTTTTGGTTTTTTCGAATAACGGTAAATTGCAAATATCTCAAAAACGGTACCATAGAATCAAAAATGAACTCGATTTTCGAAATAAGGGGGTGGTTTTACATACGAATTTCATAACGGCGTCTCTGGTAAATTTTGGCCGTCGACCAGTGTTATGCAAACAAAGGAACGCTGATTCCATATTTTCAGTCGGATTTCCAAATATACGCTCAAAACGATGAGATATTTGCAAAAAAGGCATACATAAGTAGAAAAATTGCGTTTTATTTTTGGGTTCGCCTTAGAGGTTTAATACTAAAATGTATGGCGTTTCAAGTCATCCGACTTTAATAATTGTTTTCTTCAAAAAAAACTTTTGCGATTTTTGGGATTCATTTTTGAACTTTTGTTTGTTTATATATTTTTTTTTTAGTGCAAATTGCACGAAACTGGCGAAAAAAGTTACAGTGCCAACCCACAACGAAAATAAAAATATATTTAAAATGTAATAAAAAAACACTAAAAAATTTTGTTTGGACTAATGTCATAAAAAATCTGACAGAGATTATAGTCACAATTCAAAGTTCTGGCCTGCGTTGAAGACTCATTGGAATAGGGCCGTGAATTTAAGTGAGTTTGTGATTAAAAACCCAAAATTTGTAAGCTTACCTGTCATAAGAAACATTTTTGCTTGATCCATTGAGCTGTAGCCGAACTTGTGAAACATAAGAAATGTAACGGTGAATTCCAAACCGGAATACAAAAATAAATATAAAAAGTAAATAAGTCCTATTTTACGCAGTGCATCAATCTCGATTTTTGAAACTTTCTTAATAGCTGAAAACCTGTTGTCATATAAGAAAAAAATTATTAGAGTAAATAAAGTTTCGTGTGTAATGTTACGCATACATTCAAAATGTAAAGTGGTAAAGGGCAAGCTCGTTGTGATTTCATACAAGTGGCGAATGTTTGAAAAAAAAAAATAAAAACCTTCACAGTAGGAAACAGCCTCGATCACCTGTTACATCACAGTCCAATTACTTATGTAAATATTTTCTTAAAGGTGTTTTTCAAACCTTTAAAAGAAAAGTTAGTTCGAAACACAAATGTGCAATTCATGGCAACTCTATTTATTTACTGCGAACAAACAAACAAACCTTTCTTATTCTTTGGCCATTCGTGACAGCCATTCTCCCTGTGAGCTTATTTGACAGGTCGAGGAATAGAAAGATTCTTCATTTGTAGGAATTCACAATGGTCAAACTTTTTACTCGTTTATTTATTTCGCTTATTTTTTTTTTGGAAAATTTTGAGACTAATCGAGCACGGTAATCTGAACGCAGCTGTGAATCTATATTTTTGTATTTTTGGGGCTAACCACGCATTACAAAACACCTTTTAATATTGTTACGAATATTAGCAAAACTAAGGGGTGCTGCTGTCTCTAAGCCGATGCTAAGCAGTGACGTGAATTCACATCCATAGATCAATCACTATGTATCTACATAAACGAAACAATAATTACGTCTACACATATGTACCATGTACGTATACGAGCAGCGGAGAGTCAATGCACAAACACATGCATATATCTGAGATACTCCTGAAAGTATGCAATGAGAAAAACTATAAAATTGTGCAATTGTAGTTACAGCTGAGAAGTTTGAGAGCTGCTGGACTAGTGGATTCTGGAAGCGCCTAGAAGATGCGAACGGTGAAATCCAAGAGTATAAAAGGCGGCAATTGTAGAGGCGCTGGAATTCAGTTTGATTTGAGTTGTCAAGCAGTTTCGACTAAGACGCTATCTAGCGAGCAAGAGCAGTATTATTTTGAATAGTCGAGTTTCATTTGAGCTATCAATCAGTTTGGTTATTAAGCAATCTATTCGTTGCACAGTTTGAGTGTTATTGTGAAGTACTTTAATAAAGGCCATTTTGCATTATTACATATTGGAGTTATTTATTCAACAGTTTAGTGATTCGAACTTAGCAGAGGATTGCAAATAAGAGGATTTTCAAGTAAATTCGTTACAACTGGTGTCAGAAGAGGAATTGTTGAATAAATTCCAGAGGACAACAAGGACATGGCAAAGTTCAGTGAATTGAAGATCCAGCAACTAAAGAAGGAGTTGGAGAGTCGTGGATTGAATACAAGCGGCGTTAAACTCGAACTTCAGGCACGGCTACGAGAGGCAATGGAAGCAGAGGGAATTGATGTGGAAGAGTATGTCTTTCATCTTGATGGCGAGGAGACAACAAAAATTGAAGAGAAAAACGAAACATCGCAGACAGTTACCAGCACAGACTTGAACATGATATTGGCTGCAATAACTGCTCAAACATCGACAGTGCCATCTCAGCTGGAATCGCAGGAGACACGATTAACATCCAAGATGGAAGAACAGAAGACACATATTGCAGAAATGTCGTCAGAAATAACATTGAAGATAGAAGCACAAGAAACGCGTATATCCGAAATGTCGTCGCAAATGTCATCTCAGCTGGAATCGCAGGAGAACCGTATAACAGCGAAGATTGAAGCACAAGAGGCACGGATATCCGAAATGTCGGCGCAAATTTCAGCACAGATATCATCGCAGATCTCTGCTCAACTGGAAGAGCAAGAAACGCGTATTTCCTCGAAGTTGGAGGCGCAAGATACAAAAATTTTACAGTTTGAAGAAGAAATCTAGGCCGAGGTGGATGCTTTCAGAGGACGTATCGAGTAGTTGCAACTAAATCGCCCAGCAGTTTCAACGAGTAATCCAAAGGTAAAAACACCATCCTTTGACGGTTCTCTTCCTTTCCAGGTCTTTAATCTACAATTTGAGAAGACCGCAACAGTAAACAACTGGAATACTGAAGATAAAGTTGCTGCACTGTTCGTGGCATTGAAGGGGCCAGCAGCGGAAATCCTACAGACGATTCCCGAAGGAGAGCGGAACAATTATGAAGCATTGATGGCTGCTGTAGAACGACGTTATGGAAGCGAGCATAGAAAATAGATATACCAAATGCAGTTGATGAGCCGCTTCCAGAGGCCTGGTGAAACATTGCAAGAGTTTGCGTCGGATATTGAAAGGCTAGCACATTTAGCGAATGCGGACGCACCCGTGGAGTACACTGAAAGGGTAAAGATTCAGAGCTTTATAAATGGCATACGGCACGTCGAAACAAAGCGAGCTACATACGCAAACCCAAAGCCAACATTCGCAGAAACGGTGTCACAAGCTCTTATTCAGGAAACAGCGTCGCTTCTGTGTAAGCCAGTTTTCAAAGCACGTAGACGCAATATTGGAGGCGCTGAAATGATCGCAAAAGCGGAGTGAAAAAGTTACCAAATGCTTCAAATTCGGGAAGTCCGGTCACATTGCACGTCATTGCGATCTTGGTCCTAATAGTTCCAACAATGAGGGTGGCCGTAAACGCAAAGCTGGGGGAAATGAGCAAGAGCGTGCGGAGAGTCAATGCACAAACACATGCATATATCTGAGATACTCCTGAAAGTATGCAATGAGAAAAACTATAAAATTGTGCAATTGTAGTTACAGCTGAGAAGTTTGAGAGCTGCTGGACTAGTAGATTCTGGAAGCGCCTAGAAGATGCGAACGTTGAAATCCAAGAGTATAAAAGGCGGCAATTGTAGAGGCGCTGGAATTCAGTTTGATTTGAGTTGTCAAGCAGTTTCGACTAAGACGCTATCTAGCGAGCAAGAGCAGTATTGTTTTGAATAGTAGAGTTTCATTTGAGCTATCAATCAGTTTGGTTATTAAGCAAGCTATTCGTTGCACAGTTTGAGTGTTATTGTGAAGTACTTTAATAAAGGCCATTTTGCATTATTACATATTGGAGTTATTCATTCAACAGTTTAGTGATTCGAACTTAGCAAAGCATTGCAAATAAGAGGATTTTCAACTAAATTCGTTACAATATATATTTATTTTACGCTAATCAGAGTATATGACTCGTCCCCAGTCGCTTCGAGGCCAGTTTATTTTTCCGCAGAACCAGCTTAGTGGGGGGAAGGATTTTTGTGGTAAGAAGCTGGTTTTATTCTAGCCAGGGACAACTAATAAGTTTACCTCAAGTGACGGCGGACCAACAATATTATAGTTTTCATGTTTATACTACCCTTCAACTCAGAGTAAGTGTCTGGAACTAGGGCTGATTACATTCACGACGGCGGTGTAGCCGCCACATCTGTCATATTATTTTTACATGAGTGTTGTTATTTTCGGCGCGACAGAGCAGCACGACAATCAATCACGAAAGCCGTTGTAGCCAGATTAAACCTAATTCTATTTTTGGGAAGCGACAGTGAATGGCGTCCTTTTTATTTTGTCAATAAAAGCTAAAATCTAAGTAAATAACAGATATCAAAAGTTAAAATCATTCTTACGGGCCGATTCTGAGCGTTACCGGTAAAATAGTCCCCAGAACATTATGTAACCGAAAATCGTTACCAGTTCTTTTATTCGCGATTCTGGCCAAAGTGGTAACGCTGTCATCATCGAAAAACTCACCAATGTCTGTGGTGAAATTTAAAAGTTGGTTTTCTTCGCTTTATCCATGGCGGAACGGTACAAAGTGGGAGCATGCGACAGCTGAATATACTTTTTTATTTGATTTGATACATCAACTTCCGGCGCAGTTCGATTTTCACATTCGTCCATCAAATTTACAAAAACAAAGTACATGGAATTTTTATTTATGTTTGTAGGTATGTCACCATGCTGCCACCTTGTATGGTTCCGCCATGGCTTTACCGAAAATGTGTCACTCGTAGATACGAGGTTAACAAATAAACGAGACGATGTGTATATATGTACATACATGCATAAGATTTTACATAGTTATATTGTAATTTATTCTGTGAAAGTACATAATGTAAACAAATATATATATATAGCAAGAGGCAACACTTTTTTACTATTATCTTTACTTATTTGCGCTTACAATTCTTTATTTTTCAGTTTTGCCTTTTTTCTAAACAACAGCTGTTGTTTGGTTATTTCGGTGTAACCACCTACTTTTGTGGGTAAAAAATTATCCGGCTACTTTCGCGGATAGAATACCAAAAGGGTGTAAAAGTTTCCACATGATTTCGTTACCGTGGTAAAGAATGTTGTTACCACACTAGAATCGGGGCGTTATTGGCGTTTTTTAAACATAATTAATATTTTTTTTTAAATTTTTCGCTACTGTTTGCTGTAATTTATATTGGTGGCTGCCGCTTTCAAAGTAATCAAGAAGCCAATGCTTGGCTACAGTCGTCGTGTTGAATGTAATCAGCCCTACGCCATTCCTATTAACGCGTTCAGTGGTCTTTCGTGGTCGTCCACTTCGATAACGAGTAGATAAAGTCACCTTTTCAATATATTTCGTCCAGAATCTCCTTAAGGATAATTCAGTATAATGTTCTCCGCCGACGTTTTTCATATTTTGCGTGATTTGATCTTTTTAGACAATTATGTTAATTTTTTAATATGAAATATAGTTTATTTTACGAAAACTGATAGGGACTTTCTAACTTTCTCGCTTTGAGATACCACATAATTAGTTAAGGAATAATCGATGTTAACCAGAATAACTAAAAAGTTTCGTTACGCGGCTGTAGTGACTGCAGAAATTCCGCAAAGGGGAACACATTTTCCTCCTCGGCTTTTTTTTTTTTTTTGACCGTAAGTGTAAAAAAATACCTAGGAAGTGATACCATTTTCCTAGTATATCTTGAAGATCTAACAATGACTGCATACAAGATTTATCCCGGATACCTCCAAAATCGTTAGTTAAAAAAAACCGTTTTTCGTATCTTAGGACCCTAACGAGCCTATAACTTTGTGTTGACTTGCGTGAGGATTGAAAATTATTTATGAGTTCAATGAGTATTAATTCTCTTAGATATATTCAAAACAGGGACGGAAAATAATAATTATTTTTTTTTCGGAGTCGAAAAAGTCCTGGTCAAAAAATTGTCCTAGGTGAAAATGTTTGAGTTCCCAGGTATCCCTATAGCAATATCATGTCGAATCATGCATCCTTTTTATTTTTCGAACTTTTTTCATAAAAGTCCACATATAAAAGTAAAATCTGTATTTTTATTTTTTAGTCCGATAGAACTAGTTAAACTCGGACTTTTAAAAATAAAAGTCCGGAAATAAAAGTTAAATCCGGACTTTTATTTTTTAAGGCCAAAATAAAAGCCCGGCTTGATAACAAAGAAACGGCTTATCCGGATTAAAAAAAAAATTGTTTGTTTCGGATAAGCCGTTTCTTTGATATCAAGCGGGACTTTTATTTTGGCCCTAAAAAATAAAAGTCCGAGTTTAACTAGTTCTATCGGACTCAAAAAATAAAAATCCGAAAATAATTTTTATCTTGATCCAAACATATTAAAAGTCCAAAATTAATAGTTTTGCAAGGAATTATATTATAAAAGGAATAACAGTTTCGGCCCCTGATTCAAAACTGACTCGAGTTACTAAATTTTCATGAAAACAAAAATTGAAAAAAATATAAAATTGTATCCAAACGACGCAGAAATATTACTTGGCAATTGTTGTCTAATATTACTGTAACTTATGTATTTCTCAACCGATTAATGAAATTGTGTGTATTTACCACACAAATCCATGTATATTCCAAAAAGTGTGTATGCCATTTTAAAGAATGATGTTTTGTCTATCCAAAACTGATAAAAAGCTTAAAATCATTCGGTATTCTTTATATTTACGATTAGCATGTATATTTCATAAAATTTTTGTATATTATTTGATACTTTTTGGAAAACGGATTTTGGTCATGGAGCCTTCCGGAGGCTTCCTACGGAAGGCGTGAGGTGCTTGAACTGCAAATTGCCATAAGAAACTTTCCCGGCATTCGTAAATACCATCACACGACCTTAAACTCCAGCATCAGTCAGGATCACACAGATCTTAAATTATGGTTGTAATTGAAGTCACTGGCAAAACTCCCGTCAAGTTACTTTTCTTGCAGGTTTTAAATCATAATTTAATATTTTACGTCGTCATAACTGATGCAGGATGTTGAAGTTTGGTACAACAGTCCACACATGACGGGAAAATGTCTTATTATCAATGACCTGATGTTCAAGCTGCTCATAACATACAACGTTCTCATCCCTGCTATTGATATTGTGACGTATATTAGCAACACTAAGGGACACTATCATCTCTAAGCCGATGCCAAGCAGTGACTTGTATGCACATCAATAGATGAATCATTATGTCTACACATATGTACGTACAGGCAGCGGAGAAGAGACGCACAAACACATGCAGATATCTTATCTAAGATGCTCCCAAAAGTATGCAATTATAATTGTGGAAGTGTCGCTCACAAATACACGCGCATATGAGAAGCTATACACGTGCATCTGTAGTTATAATTATATAGCAGTAACTAAGTAAATTCTGGAAGAGCCTAGAAGTATGCAAACGAGAAATCACAGAGTATAAAAGGCCGCAACAGTAGAGGCGCGACAATAAGTTTGATTTAAGACGCTATCTGGTGAGCAATAGTAGTGTTATTGTGAAGAACTTTAATAAAGGCCATTTTGCATTATTGAAAAGTGGAGTTATTTATTCAACAGTTTAGTGATTCGAACGTTAGCAGAAGGTTGCAAATAAGAGAAATTGCAGTAAATTCGTTACAATATATACCCTGTGTAGTCGTTTGGTGACAAGGTAGATAAGAGGCAATATCCTTAAAACTTCTTCGGTTGGAAACAGTATTTATGTAAGTGAAAAATCATTTCCCTTTAGAAAACATATTCTAAATAGGAGTCCGATCAGACCTTTAATTACGAGTTCTAGCAGACTCGTATTACTCTCATAAATTACTTCTTATATGACTCTTTTCAGAGTCAGTTTTATGCATTATATAAGGGATGATGATTGCCCCATTCAGAGCGGATTTTTGACGCTAGGCATTAGAAATGGGATAGCATATTTGGAAGCCTTGTTGCAAATGGTGGGTTCCATACCATGGGGCATACACTTACGAACGCTCGGCACACTAACCGGGATACACCGCGGAGACAATTTGTTGTTGCAATCAAAAAAAGTTCACAATACTTACAAACATTGCTAATATGGGGATAGTTAAGAAAATATTAGGTGAAGCGTCCACGAAAGAAAAATCGGCCATACCATTTTACAAAGGCAACTTCAAGAAACGATATGATTATAATAAAAAAAAAAATTAGAACGGAAATTTGTCCAAAATAAAAAATGAATATAGCTTCCATTACTTATGTATACTGTAACGAATTTTACTTGCAATTCCTCTTATTTGCAATCCTCTGCTAAGTTCGAATCACTAAACTGTTGAATAAATAACTCCAATTTGTAATAATGCAAAATGGCCTTTATTAAAGTACTTCACAATAACAAACTGTGCAACGAATAGCTTGCTTAATAACCACACTGATTGATAGCTCAATGAAACTCTACTATTCAAAATAACACTGCTTTTGCTCGCTAGATATCGTCTTAATCAAACTGCTTGACAACTCAAATCAAACTGAACTACTTCTTACTCGGTTGTGCCGCTTTTATAGTTTACGCTGCATACATCTAGGCTCTTCTATTTCCAGAACTTACCAACTATATTCGTGTGTGTATAGTTCTCATATAGTTTCTACTTGTTTACAATTGTCTACTTTTTAGCGCTTCTCAGCTGTACATATGTGAGTTTGTAGTTTACAGTCTCCCGCACACACATAAGCGTATAAGTGAATTCATCTGTGTGTGACATCTCATCTCTCGCTGCCTTGTATGTAAATGTTGCTCGTCGGAATGTGTACATATGTGTAGACGTAATTATTGATTCGTTTATGTAGATACATAATGATTGAATTATTGATGTGAATTCACGTCACTGCTTAGCATCGGCCTGGAGATGGCAGCACTCCTTAGTTTTGCTAATATTCGTAACACTGCCCTCCACCTAAGTCTGATCGTCCCGATCAGACAAATCTCCCGATCTAACTGCCGCTAGCATCTCCAAACGTACCACTCTTCTAATTCGTGGTTTCCCAGTGGTTTGTATGCGGTAGATGGTATCACTGATCTTCTTCACAACTTTGTACGGGCCTTTCCAACTGCACCGAAATTTGGCTGGAACACCTTTCCGCCGGTGAGGGTTGTTTAAGCGTACCAAATCTCCCTCCAAGAACCCTTCCGAATTATTGTTCTCATTGTCCCTGCGTTTGATCTTACTACTCATTATCCTTAGTCGTTCCCTCGCACTCTGTTGTTTGACCAATGGACTACTTCGCAGAGCTTGCGCTTGACGGATTGGCTTGACAGTATCGTTCCGCCGTTTCCCAAGAGAAGTGCGCGATGGCTTGAAACCACCCTTGCATGCTTCCTGCAAAATTCTTGCAGTCGTTTTAGTGCGTCCATTTGGGTTTGTCAATGCCGGTGTTTTTCTCGCAGGTACTTTTGATTTCGCTTTGTTTGGCCCATTCGTTTCATCAACCTTTACCTTTGACTTTCGTGGCCTTTGTCGACTTTTCTCCACCAGTACTCGATTACTGCTGAAACCTTTTTCCAAACTGAAGTTAATTGGCACATCCTGGTTCTTATAATGCATCACCCTTTTCTGCATATCGATCTTGATGTCATGGTCAACTAAGAAGTCCACTCCCAATATGACTTCATCAACGAGATCCGCCACAACGAATTTGTGTAGAACCATGACCTTCCCAATTAGGACTTCACATATTACTTCTCCCTGGACTTGGTTATATTCGCCTGTGACCGTACGCAACCTCGCTCCAGGTAATGACTTTACTCTCTTGTAGACCAAATCAGATCGAATCAAGGAATGAGATGCGCCCGTATCTACAGTCAGTACACGCTCTTTGCCATCCACATTCCCTCTGACGGTAAGACTGCTTGATTTCCTTCCAATTTGCGACACAGATATCACAGGAAATTCAATAGCTGGGGCAAGTTTTCGTTCTTTATCTCTTACTCGCTCTTGCTCATCTCCTCCAGCTTTGCGTTTACGGCCACCCACATTGTTGGAACTGTTAGGACCAAGATCGCAATGACGTGCAATGTGACCGGACTTCCCGCATTTGAAGCATTTGATAACTTTTTCACTCCGCTTTTGTGATCCTTTCAGCGCCTCCAATATTGCGTCTACCCACTCTGGCCTTTCTACTTCCACACGGCGTGCTTTGAAAACTGGCTTACACAGAAGCGACGCTGTTTCCTGAATCAGAGCTTGTGACACTGTTTCTGCGAATGTTGGCTTTGGGTTTGCGTATGTAGCCCGCTTCGTTTCCACATCTCGTATGCCATTTATGAAGCTCTGGATTTTTACCCTTTCAGTGTATTCCACGGGTGCGTCCGCATTCGCTAAATGTGCTAGCCTTTCAATATCCGACGCAAACTCTTGCAATGTTTCACCAGGCTTCTGGAAGCGGTTCAGCAACTCCATTTGGTATATCTGTCTCCTATGCTCAGTTCCGTATCGTCTCTCTAGAGCGCCCACCAATGCTTCATAACAGTTCCGTTCGCCCTCTGGAATGGTTTGTAAAATCTCATCTGCAGGCCCTTTCAACGCCATGAACAGTGCAGCAACTTTATCTTCCGCATTCCAGTTGTTCACTGCTGCGGTCTTCTCAAACTGAAGCTTGAAGACCTGGAAAGGAACAGAACCGTCAAAAGATGGAGTTTTTACCTTTGTATTACTCGCTGAAGCAGCCGGCCGATTAAGTTGCAATTCCTGTATACGACCTCTCAACGCATCCACCTCTGCCTCGAATTTTTCTTCAAACTGCATTATTTTTTCGTCCATGCGCGCTTCGAGTTTTGATAATATACGCGCCTCTTGTGCTTCTAGTTGTACTGTTATGCGTGTCTCTTGTTCTTTCAGTTGGGTTGCCATATATGTCTTTTGTTCTTCCAGCTGTGATGACATATTTGTGGATATTTGTGATGACATTTCGGACATTTGTGCCGATATTGCAGCCAATATCATGTTCAGGTCTGTGTTCGCCATTGTCTGCGGTGTTTCATTTTTCTCTTCAATTTTTGTTGTCTCCTCGCCATCAAGATGAAAGACATGCTCTTCCACATCAATTCCTTCTGCTTCCATTGCTTCTCGTAGCCGTGCCTGAAGTTCGAGTTTAACGCCGCTTGTATTCAATCCACGGCTCTCCAACTCCTTCTTCAGTTGCGGGATCTTCAATTCACTTAACTTTGCCATGTCCTTGTTGTCCTCTAGAATTTATTCAACAATTCCTCTTCTGACACCAATTGTAACGAATTTTACTTGCAATTCCTCTTATTTGCAATCCTCTGCTAAGTTCGAATCACTAAACTGTTGAATAAATAACTCCAATTTGTAATAATGCAAAATGGCCTTTATTAAAGTACTTCACAATAACAAACTGTGCAACGAATAGCTTGCTTAATAACCACACTGATTGATAGCTCAATGAAACTCTACTATTCAAAATAACACTGCTTTTGCTCGCTAGATATCGTCTTAATCAAACTGCTTGACAACTCAAATCAAACTGAACTACTTCTTACTCGGTTGTGCCGCTTTTATAGTTTACGCTGCATACATCTAGGCTCTTCTATTTCCAGAACTTACCAACTATATTCGTGTGTGTATAGTTCTCATATAGTTTCTACTTGTTTACAATTGTCTACTTTTTAGCGCTTCTCAGCTGTACATATGTGAGTTTGTAGTTTACAGTCTCCCGCACACACATAAGCGTATAAGTGAATTCATCTGTGTGTGACATCTCATCTCTCGCTGCCTTGTATGTAAATGTTGCTCGTCGGAATGTGTACATATGTGTAGACGCAATTATTGATTCGTTTATGTAGATACATAATGATTGAATTATTGATGTGAATTCACGTCACTGCTTAGCATCGGCCTGGAGATGGCAGCACTCCTTAGTTTTGCTAATATTCGTAACAATACTTTACATACACTTGACTTGGCAACTAAAGGCACCATTACTGATACTTAGCATAGACTTGACTTGGCTTGAGAACTGTCACTTACAGTTCTGTTAAATGAACATTGCATGTTACTGATTACTCAAAACTTAGCAACACTTAACTTGACTTAGAAGTCTGTTGAATTTTGATTTTCAATGTAAGTTCTAAGTGACGTTTACATTTTGAGATGCCATTTGTTTGTTTCCATTTCATTTTGACATTTTGTTATACAAATTGACATTTATTGATTATGATGCCAGATTGTATGCGCTAAGTGGAGTATAATCAAGGCTAAGTATTACGAACTCATTTAGGTGCCTGAACTGAATTTGATATGACTCCAAGCACGCTTATATTTTGCCTCTAATATGAGTCTCTTCCCGATATTATATTTGAGCCTTATTGGCCTCATATACTGCTAATTTTGAGTCCTATAGTGACACTATTTAAAGGCTTTTAGGAAGAACTTTTGACACATATCCGAAGCGGAAAACATAGGGGAGAAAATTGTTGTAAAAAACTCCAATAAGGATAAGATAGAAATCAAATTTGTATTAATTGAACTAAATTTTTATTTAGAATAAATTATCGCAGAAAATTTCTGAAATTTTATTTCGGCGCTGTCTAGATAATTTACTAATTTTAATATTTTTCGTTTGTTCATAATTTCATCAAATTTGAATCATAACAGACTCATATACATATTAAGAATCTGAAATGAGCCCAAAATAAGTGGGAAATGTGGGAATCAGAAAAATTATTAAAAATTATTATTTATCAAAAATTTATATTTATCAAAGCGAGTTTGGAACAAATATTGATATTTTTTTTTAATGAATTACATTTGTACATTTTTGTTACCCCCGCTATTCGTTTTTTGTATTGGCATCGACGCTTTTCCGCTCATGGACACCTATTCACAGTCATCTGCATCTTAAAAATGTAAGGAATTTGAACATTATTTAATGTGACAGCAAAATTACCGCACTTTGTCCTGGTGTGACGAACCCTACCTATATGCCTCCAATAAGTGTGGACGATGCATAGTAAATAGGCAAAATAGGTGTCGTTTAATAAGAGTTATTTACAGTTATAAATGTTGCCTTAAAGAGTGCCAGTAGATGCTAAATATGAGCTGTTTAAAAGCCTTTTAAGATTCATATCGGACTCTTATTCAGATGTAGGCTCAAATGATATACATATTGTAACGAATTTACTTGCAAATCCTCTTATTTGCAATCCTCTGCTAAGTTCGAATCACTAAACTTTTGAATAAATAACTCCAATATTGAATAATGGAAAAATGGCCTTTATTAAAGTACTTCACAATCACACTTATACTTTGCTTAACAACCAAACTGATTGATAGCTCAAATGAAACTCTACTATTCAAAATAATACTAGATAGCGCTTAATCGAAACTGCTTGACAGCTCAAATCAAACTGAATTCCAGCGCCTCTACAATTGTCGCCTTTTATACTCTTTGATTTCAACCTTCGCATCTTCTAGAATCTACTAGTCCAGCAACTCTCAAACTTCTCAGCTGTAACTACAATTGCACAATTTTATACATCTTCTAGGCGCTTCCAGAATATACTAGTCCAGTAGCTCTCAAACTTCTCAGCTGTAACTACAATTGCACAATTTTATAGTTTTTCTCATTGCATACTTATAGGAGTATCTCAGATATTTGCATGTTTTAGTGCATTGACTCTCCGCTGCTGGTATACGTACATGGTACATATATATAGACGCAGTTATTGTTTCGTTTATGTAGATACATAATGATTGAATTATTGATATGCATTCACGTCACTGCTTAGCATCGGCTTAGAGACGACAGCACTCCTTAGTTTTGCTAATATTCGTAACACTGCCCTCCACCTAAGTCTGATCGTCCCGATCAGGCAAATCTCTCGATCTAAACGCTGCTATCATCGCCAAATGTACCACTCTTCTACTCCGTGGTTTCTCAATGGTTTGTATGCAGTAGATGGTGTCACTGATCTTCTTTACAACCTTGTACGGGCCTTCCCAACTGCACCGAAATTTGGATGGAACACCTTTCCGCCGGTGAGGGTTGTATAACAGTACCAAATCTCCCGCCAAGAAACCTTTCGAATTATTGTTCTCATGGTACCTGTGTTTCATCGTACTACTCAATTCCCTGGTTCGTTCCTTCACACTCTGTTGTTTGGCCGATGAACTACTTCGTAGAGCTTGCGCTGGACGGATTTGCTTTGCATAATCAGTATCGTTCCCACATTTCCCCACAGTAGTGCGCTCTGGCTTGAAACTACCCTCGCATTCTTTCTCGGAAATTCGTTGCTTCGTTTTCCTGCGTCTTTTAGGTTTTGTCAATGCCAGTGTTTCTCTCGCAGGTACTTTTGATTTTGATTTATTTGGCCCATTCGATCTATCAACCTTTGCCTTTGACTTTCGTGGTCTTTTTCGAGTCTTTTCCACCAGTACCCGATTACTGCTGAACCCTTTTTCCAAACTAAAGTTAAGTGGTATGTACTGGTTCTTATAACGCATAATTTTTCTCCGCATATCGATCCTTATGTCATGGTCAACCAAGAAGTCCACTCCCAATATGACTTCATCAACGATCTCCGCCACAACGAATTTGTGTAGAACCATGACTTTTCCAATTAATACCTCACATACCACTTCGCCTTGGACTTGATTATACTCGCCTGTGACCGTACGCAACCTTGCTCCAGGTAATGACTTTACTCTCCTGTAGACCAAATCAGATCGAATCAAGGAATGAGATGCCCCCGTATCTACAGTCAGTACACGCTCTTTACCATCCACATTCCCTCTGATGGTAAGACTGCTTGATTTCCTTCCAATCTGCGACACAGATATCACAGGACATTCAATAGCCGGTGCAAGTTTTCGTTCTTTACATCCGACACGCTCTTGCTCATTTCCGCCAGCTTTGCGTTTACGGCCACCCACATTGTTGGAACTATTAGGACCAAGATCGCAATGACGTGCAATGTGACCTGGGTTGCCGCACTTGAAACATTTAATAACTCCGGCATTCTTCTGCTGAGATCCCTTCAGTGCTTCCAAAATTGTGTCTACCCACTCTGGTCTTTCTACTTCCATACGGCGTGCTTTGAAAACTGGCTTACACAGAAGCGACGCTGTTTCCTGAATCAGAGCATGCGATACCGTTTCAGCAAATGTTAGTTTTGGATTCGCATATGTAGCCCGCTTCGTTTCCACATCTCGTATGCCATTTATAAAGCTCTGAATCTTTACCCTTTCAGTGTATTCCACGGGTGCGTCGGCATTCGCCAAATGTGCAAGCCTTTCATTAGCTTTTTGGTAGCGGTTTTGCAACTCTATTTGGTTTATCTGCTTCCTGTGTTCGCTTCCGTATCGCCTCTCTAGAGCACTCATCAATGTTTCGTAGTTGTTCCGCTCTCCCTCGGGAATAGTTTGTAGGATTTCAGCAGCAGATCCTTTCAATGCCACGAATAGTGCAGCAACTTTATCTTCCGAACTCCAGTTGTTCACTGCTGCGGTCTTCTCAAACTGAATCTTAAACACCTGGAAAGGAACAGAGCCGTCAAAAGATGGAGTTTTTACCTTCGTATTGCTTGCTGAAACAACTGGGCGAATTAGTTGCAATTCCTGTATACGACCTCTCAAAGCATCCACCTCTGCCTCGAATTTTTCTTCAAACTGCGTTATTTTCTCGTCCATACGCGCTTCGAGTTTTGATGATATACGTGCCTCTTGCTCTTTCAGTTGTGTTTCCAACTTTGATGTAATCTGTGTCGACATTTCTGAAATACGTGTCTCATGTGATTCCATCTGGGATGGCATATATGCCTTCTGCTCTTCCAGTTGAGATGACATTTGCGATGACATTTCTGAAATACGTGCCTCCTGTGCTTCCATCTTGGAAGTTAAACGTGTCTCCTGCGATTCCAGTTGAGATGTTAAATCTGTCTTTTGCACTTCGAGCTGTGTTGACATATCGGTTGATATTTGTGACGACATTTGCTTCAGCACTGCTAGTATCGCGTTAGTGTCTACACTCGCCAATGGATTCGGAGTCTCTATCTTCTCTTCCAATTTAGTCGCTGGCTCTTCCACATCGGGATAAAAGACATACTCGTCCACATCAATTCCTTCCAACTCCATTACCTCTCGTAGCCGTGCTTGAAGTTCGATCTTATTGCCGGTTGTATTCAATCCACGGCTCTCCAACTCCTTCTGAACTTTGCCATGTCCTTGTAGTCCTCTGGAATTTATTCAACAATTCCTCTTCTGACACCAATTGTAACGAATTTATTTGCAAATCCTCTTATTTGCAATCCTCTGCTAAGTTCGAATCACTAAACTGTTGAATAAATAACTCCAATATTGAATAATGGAAAAATGGCCTTTATTAAAGTACTTCACAATAACACTTATACTTTGCTTAACAACCAAACTGATTGATAGCTCAAATGAAACTCTACTATTCAAAATAATACTTCTATAGCTCGCTAGATAGCGCTTAATCGAAACTGCTTGACAGCTCAAATCAAACTGAATTCCAGCGCCTCTACAATTGTCGCCTTTTATACTCTTTGATTTCAACCTTCGAATCTTCTAGAATCTACCAGTCCAGCAGCTCTCAAACTTCTCAGCTGTAACTACAATCAAAGAGTATATATTTGTTAAGAGGCGTCACTCGATACTTTGTTGTTGCCAAAGCAACCCTGTCATGTCGAATGTGATTCTCAAGGAAGTTTTGTTTAGTTTTTTTTAATTGAATCCTATATAGTTATGCGGTAAAGTGACTTTGCATAATTACGATTTTTGGAAAGAGAATTAATTAATTAATTTAATACAATCAGTAAAATAAACACAAATACCCCACGAAAATGTATAGAAGGCGTTTTTATAAATACATCTGATAAAAAAAACCAACGACTACCTTGAGAAAACATCGAGTAATTTGATTTGGCAACAACAAAAGTATCGAGTGACGCCTCTTGACAAATATATACTCTTTGCTACAATTGCACAATTTTATACATCTTCTAGGCGCTTCCAGAATCTACTAGTCCATTAGCTCTCAAACTTCTCAGCTGTAACTACAATTGCACAATTTTATAGTTTTTCTCATTGCATACTTAGGAGTATCTCAGATATATACATGTGTTAGTGCATTGACTCTCCGCTGCTCGTATACGTACATGGTACATATATGTAGACGCAGTTATTGTTTCGTTTATGTAGATACATAATGATTGAATTATTGATGTGCAATCACGTCACTGCTTAGCATCGGCTTAGAGACGGCAGCACTCCTTAGTTTTGCTAATATTCGTAACAATATGTTAATAGCCTCATATGGGACGATCGTTGCAAGAAAGGAAAAACATTCATTCCGGCCTCTCAAATGAGCTCATATCGACTGTAAACGATCAGATTTAAATATTTTTTCTTTTTTTGTGTTTTAAAATGTTTGCTGGGTAAACTAAAATTTTTGCAACGGCATGCATTATTGGGTAAAGATTTTTGCAAAACGCTGGATTACAGACTAAAACTAATTCGATAGCGCAATGGATAACCACCCACCTATATAAGACAGCTCGGGTACATTTTTAATTGAATTTGTGTGCTTGTTTCCCTATTTTTTACCCTTATTTTGGGTAAATATTTACACATTTTTACCATATATGTATAACCAATTTACCGGTTATTTACCATTCCCAATCTAAAAATTTATCTTATTTTATGTACTAATTGTTTACGTTTATAAAGCTGTTTTCTTTGCTTATTTAATATTTTATTTTAATATTTAAAAGTTGTTTTACTAATTACAAAAAATTTTTTTAATGAATATTTTTATACATCAAAAAATGAATATTAGAGAAAAGTATAGAAACATATTTCACATAAATTACAAACATAGTTATGTAAAAGTTGATAATGCTCAAGTGTATATTGTGGTTTACAACTCGGCCAACCTGACTTAAGAGCGTCCCCGGTCATGTATCTTAAAAACTAAATTAAGTTAAAAAAAATAAAAAATTGTTTACATATTTTAAAATTCTTTATATATAAACAGTTAATTATAATTGAGATAAAAATCCGATAAATAAAAGCTAATATTTCATAACTCATTTAATTCTTCAGTAGAAGCGACACCATTACTATTATTTCCAAGCCACTTTCTCATTTTATTAGCTTCAACCAAGGCGAATTCATTACAGGTGGTGTTATCCCGTCAGCTGATTGCTTCTTCTTGATAATTTTCCATACAAAGCCTTGTACAACAAAATGTCAGTTAATCGAAATCCATGAAAATTTTCTTTTGACTTGACATTCATCTGCACGGCGAATTCATTGAATTCGCTTTGCCACCACCTGGTATAGATTCGCCTTGGCTTCAACAACGCCATCATAAGGTAATTGAGTCAATTGACAGTTTTCTACGTCTGCACCACATATCTATCACCCTACAAGACGGTGGTAACTAGTTCACCCACACATTCGAAGCTTTTTTCGCTCTCCACTAACACATCGACGTTTCATGCTGTCATCGAAATGACAGTTAATTAATTATTCCGGGAAACTGTGAAACGGAGAAAAAATAGCATTGTTTACAACGAAAAATATCTTGTGCCTTTAGTTGTGACATGTGACGGAAATTAAAAATTTTGTTGCAGAGAACACCTTTTTGCGTTGGCGGCCTTCGCCCAAAATAATATTAAGTTAATTTTAGTTGTGACATGTGATGGAAATTAAAAATTTTGTTGCAGAGACCATCTTTTTGCGTTGGCGACCTTCGCCCAAAATAATATTAAGGGTAACGTTTTACAAGACGGTGCACCACCTAATTTAAAAATATCAAATAATAATAAAAACGGAGCTCGAGGCGCGTCTTTTGATTCCTCGTTTGATAATTTTTGATAAAAATTAGGTGGTGCACCGTCTTTTAATTCGTTACCATATTAAGTTGTATAGAACCGACGGGATGGCCTACAAGGTTTCATGTCATACAAAATCGCTCCCGATATGGTCGGGCTAGTACCTTAATTGTTCCCGGAACGTACCCGATCTGCATCCGGCAAAGGACCAACAAAGTCGATAACGGGGAGTCTCCTTGGTAATAGTCTAGTTGAGGGGTCGGCTGCTAATACGCTACCAAAAATATCGAGAGAGTTGTCAAACGACGCGTATTGTCATCAGTAGGTATTAATAATCCGAAGGCAGAAAAAAAAAATATTAACTCGTTCAAAAGATATTAACGAAAAACCGAAAAAAGACCCGCGGGTACCTCCGAAACCGGGGGTCGGATCCATAGTATTTTTGCGCAGAACACCTTTCTGAGTTGGCGGCCTTCGGCCGCGCTTATAAAAAATAACCCTGGGCTACGCCATGCCAAATCCGGGTGTGTGGTATAACCGTGGCTACCGCCACGGTGATGCACAATTTTTTTTGTGGGTACGAACGCAACAACAACCACATGAAAATCGCCAACTTCAACTGCAAATATCTCCGGACAGAGACAATTTTTCTTTTCCGCCTTCGGATTATTGTTCTCGAGATTTATACGCGTCTTTTGACACCTCACTCGATATCTTTGGTAGCGTATTAGCAGTCGACCCCTCTCTGTCGGGAGATATTTGCAGTTGAAGTGGGCGATTTCCATGTGGTTGTTGTTGTGTGTACCCACAAAAAAAATAGTGCATCACGGTTATACCACACACCCGGACTTGGCATGGCGTAGCCCAGGGTTATTTTTTATAAGCGCGGCCAAAGGCCGCCAACGCAGAAAGGTGTTCTGCGCAAAAATACTATGGATCCGACCCCCGGTTTCGGAGGTACCCGCGGATCTTTTTTCGGTTTTTCGTTAATACCTTTTGAACGCGTTAAAATATTTATTTTCCGCCTTCGGATTATTAATACTGATGTTAAGACGCGTCGTTTGACACCTCTTGGTAGCGTATTAGCAGTCGACCCCTCAACTAGACTATTACAAATTTTTCTTTTCCGCCTTCGGATTATTGTTCTCGAAATTAATACGCGTCTTTTGATACCTCACTCGAAAATCTTGGCCCAACTTTAGGCTGGGTACCGTAAACTGCACTACTACCTTTACTTTCTGATTTTCATTCATACGTATGTGCATTTTTAAATAATAAAAAAATTTTATATTATTCTAATAGATAGCATCTCCGCCGGGTTGCGATGCAGCTCAGAATATGCAAAAATCAGAGGAAATCTACAATTAAATGCAGATTCACGTGTCATTTGCCAAGGATACAAGGTACTTTACAACCAACATGATTTGGAATACGGTACCAAACTGGTTGGATGTATTTCCCTAAAAAAGGGGGGAACTACGCATCTTGGTTTGCCAGTATTTGCTTCGGTAATTTATATTGATTTGTATTGATTAAAAATTGCAATAGTAGATAATGTAATGTGAATTAAAATTGAATAGGTAGCCAGAGCAAAAAAGGCAACTGATCGGTATGCAACTGTTATTTATGTGGCGCCACCGGGAGCTGCTGCTGCTATCCTAGAAGCATTAGAAGCAGAAATGTCTGATTGTTTGCATCACCAAAGGTGTGCTATAACATGCTTTGTTTCGCGTTAAGCACGCTCTCTTAAGGCAAAAAAAAAATTGCGTCTAGTCAGGCCCGATTGTCCAGGAATTATCGCACCAGAAAGGGTAAGTAAATTGGCTACCATATTAAATAATTTGTCATGCTTTTGTTGATAATCAACTGAAGAATGCAAATACGACAGAGTTCGAAGTTCATGTGAAAACCAATTAATTTTTTTAATTAGCGTTTGGAGAGAAAAATACATATGTATGTATGCATAGAACTGCATAGAAGGGGAGGAATTAATTAATTATTATCAGTAGATTTACAAGATTTTTGTCATTTTCCCTGCGTCGCAGTTGTCATTATATTGCGTTAACAGAGGACATCAACACCTTACTACCCACAGCCAGTTAAAATTTTAGTAAATTTTGCTCTTTTCATCACTGTTTCAAAACGTGGAAAGTTATATATCGAGCATTCCATGGAGAATGGTACATTTTAGCAGACTTTCGCATTGCGGTCATTATTAATATTCAATCCCTAGAAGGTTTAATGTAGTCATGTCAATAGTTCCCGAGATGGTGGGGCTAGTACCACAATGGTGCTTGTTACCGGAACGTGGATAGATAGATAATTTACTGAGGATTGCACAGTGACTTGCACATCTCCTTCACAGCACCTCATCCTAGCCGACTTCCTTGATGAACCCCAGCAGTGTTCTTGGCTTGAGGGATTAAATGTGGGAATGCTCTGGCCATGGTGAGCCCATAAACTTAGCCCTACGTCTCTAAATTGCGCCGCAATCTAGAAGGATATGGTCCGCCGTCTGCTGATCCATCACAAAATCGGTATGTGATGTTCGATATTATACCCAGCTTTTGCATGTGACTGTTCAGTCTACAGTGTCTTGTAAGAATAGCCGTTAGGATTCTTAGGTTATCTTTTTGAGAAGCCTATTAATGCCCTATATCGAGGTGTGCTGTAACCCCCTAACAGTAACTTAGATTGACTCAGGCCTGGCATATTGCGCCAGTGTTCTCTCTTTTCCCTCCCTTCTACTATTAGGGGCATTTATTGAGTGAGCCAACTGCCAGGAACGGCTCGGGATCGATGGGTCATGCAGTTGCTGCCTCTCTTTCCGGGTTGTCCGCCTGCTGTTGTTGTTATAGCAGTGCTTCGTCCCATCCAATAGGTGCGACCGATCTCAAATTGTCATCAATGTCTTCTAACGGGAGTCCAAGGAAACTTTCTGTTTCAACGGGGGTGGACCATAAGGAGAGGAGTGTTAGAGGCGTTGGTTCCACAATACAGTTGAAGAGATGGTTGGTGTCATGTGGGGACACATTACGAGCAGGACAATGTTTTGTATGTTGGGTGTGATTCTGGATAGGTAAGAGTTTAACCTGTTACGTTATCCAGCATGAAGTTGAGCTAGAGTGACTACTCGCGTTTCCCTAGGGAGAGTGCGTTCCTCCTCTGCTAGTTTTGTTCTTTGAGTACAGGAATAACCGGCATAGAGGTCCGACTCCTGTTGTGGAGTTGTGTTTTTTAGCTTCATGCGGCAGTGTTCTCAGGTGCCATATTTCCTCATAATGTAATGAGGCCACAAAAGATTTATAAAAGATACGAGGACGCTGGATTTTTAACCCAGAGCAACCTGTCCGATGCAACAATCCCTTGCACGTGAAACACTGACAAGAGTATTTATTTTTTTTTAATTTAATTTATTTATTATTACGCCTGTTTTGGCCTAAAACTTAAACTGCTAAGTACAACTCATTGTTATAATCACTTATTTCTATTGAATATGCTGTTGGAATGCCACGTGATTCCGATCAGCGTATTTACTAGCGTGACAAAGGGACGAGTCTGGGAGCCACTCATTTAAGGAAGGTTGGAAAGGACGCGTTTCCAATCCTCCAGTGCTCCCAGCTTAAGACAACAAAATTTGGAACTTATATTTTTCAATTATATTTGTATTTTAAGCTGTCGGAATGTATTAGTCTCCGATCAACACAGCTAAACATATCTTTGGATGTTGGAAATTGAAAATAACGTGTATCCAATTAGCCCTCAACTTTGTTTAGTAAAGACGCTGTCGGAATGCATGAAAATTCCGATCAGCACACCTCAACATATAATGGGAGGTTGAAAACGATGTGTTTCCAATCCCCCCTGCTCCAACTTTTGTTTGGCCTTATTTTCGTTATTTTTGTTACACATTATATAATTTTATTGTTATATTAATGCTGTCGGAATGCGAGTGATTCCGATCAGCAACAGTAAATATCGGCTGGAAATACCGAATTCCAACGAAATTAGTTGTTGGGACTGTCTGGAGTTACAGGTGGCGACCGATTTTCTTTTCCTTAGGGCCGGATGCATTGTATTTTGCTGCTTCCAATATTACAATTCCTTTTTCGCGCTCCAGTATCGGATATATCATGTAAAAAATAAGAGGAGAAAAACTTTATCTTATTGGAAGGGTTTCCAATGCTCCAATAAACTTTTTTTAAAAGTGTTGAAGTTAATACTTTTTATGTGATTAGGAAGTTCATTGAAATATTTCAGGCCCTTATATATATGACCGTCCTAAAAAGATTATTTTCCGGCAAACGCAGCAAACTCATTTCTCAGGACCGGGGTCAGGAGAAGGACCCTGATTGGGGTCGATACCTTCCCGGAAGAGGAGGGTATGGCGCAGATCCGCTGCAAGGATCTGCTGGGAGGATGACAATTTGTGGGAGGGACGCAATAAATTAAACACTGAGTCCGCCTGCTCATTACCCTCTACTCCCCTGTGGCCTAGGACCCAGGGCAACAGTACTACGTTGTGTGCTCCTAATTGATTTAGCTTTTCTACGCACTTAAGGACCAGTGCTGACTTTATTTCGAACGCCACAAATGCCTTTAGTGGGGCCTGACTGAGTATGGCAATTGTTTCATTGGGGTATCAGCGCTGAAAGTTCAGCTTAGCGCACTAACTTATGGCGAATACTTCCGCTTGAAAATGCTCGGATGTGCTTTTAGAGTTACTGATATTTTGGTTCTGGGTCCGAAAACTCTGGCTCCAATCCCCCCTGGCGTTTTCGAGCAATCTATGTACCATAGGATCTTGAGCAGACTAGTAATACATTGCACCCGCCCATACCTATACAGCCGTACCAAGAGACTGAGCAGCCCATTACATTTTGGCACAACCGGAGCACTGCTGGACATCCAATCTATATGAAAGCTATGCATTCAAAAGTGTTTGTACCAGTGGCTGGTGCACACCGAACTGGACCAATGTATGCTATATTGATGCCTGCACAAATACCAAGCTATGTTTATGTGAATAATGTTACTGCTTATGTCCATTTGCACGGTTGAGCACATACAGTACCTACGTTTATACAAGGTGGAACACCACACTATCTACATGGCAATGTAGCCACCGATCACGTTGTTGTAAGAGATTAATTAAAATATGTTATTCATAAACACTGATTCTTATATTTTCATTATCATTAAACTGTAGACTGTAGACTCATGACGGGTATTCTTACTGGAGACTGCCTTCTGGCGTCACATGTCTTTAAATTAGGCTTGGTCAGTGATAGCAGATGTAGGAAGTGCGGGTTGGAGAAGGAAACGATCGATTACGTTCTGTGCTCGTGCCCTGCGCTTGCCAGGCTAAGACTCCAGCTGACAGCTGTCAGATCTAGAAGCAGCAAGTGGCTTAAGTTCTAGGAAGCTTCTGGTATTTGTCAAGAGGACGGAGTTATTTTATAACATGTCCTGGTTGTTGATAGGGTTTTTAGCTTGGTCGTTAAAACAAACTTCTGGTAACACTACGGACTCATTCAGTCTATGTGAGGTCGTCATGAACCCGCCAGTTCAACCTAACCTATATTTTGTTTTGGTTTTTACTTTAGAATCAACCGTTTAACTAAGCGATGTCAGCTAACTAAGCGCCTTCAAATGTAGATCCATAAGGAACATGGGGTCGCCAGAGCCTCGGCTGTTAAAGAAACAGGATTCGCCACGGGTAGGTGAGGTTCACAGTTGGGTTGGAGAAGCTATATATTGCGCTGGCAACCCATTGAACGGGTTGCGCTACACAACCCCCTGAACCAATTTGGTATTTTAATCGCCTCTTACGCAGGCATGCCTACCGCGGGTATACTCTAAGCCCCCTAACCAGCTGGAGCCATGAGAAGTGTAAGCGACCTTGGGTGCCCCAAGGAAAGTTCCGTCGTGTCTTGTGTTGTTGGGTGAGCGGCCAGGCAGCAGCGTGCAACAAATGCACCATTCAGGAGGATACCCTTGCTGAGCCCAGAAAATCTGGGAAAGTTGCATGCACTGGTCGGATGCAGCAAACGAGTATATTCTGTAATAGCATATGATCAACTTGGAGATAACCAAACGTTTATTTTCCTGTCCAACAGGGAACTGGTTCTAGACCCTGCTGCTAAAGAAGGATGGGCGTAGTCACATCAATTCGTTCCCGGGTTACTCGGGGAAATCAGTTTTAGCAGTACTTTGCACTTTTCATACTGTACGTCCATACAAGAACTTCGGATAATGAATTAAACAGTTGTTGTTGTTGTTGTTGTTGTTTTTGATGTTGAGTTAAACAGTCATCTGCATTTGTTTGTTTTTGTAGCACGACTAATTTCCTTCGTAACATCAATCAATTATCCCTTGTTATAATGTTGTGTTCTCTATGAATGCAACAGCGAAGTATCTTCGGGTACCCCTGATTCTAGTTATCTGAAATCTCCTTTAGTCCCTTGTACCCTATTATAGAACACTTTTCGGGTTAAATATATTAAAAACTTTAATCTATCCTTACTGATATTAGTTTCTTTCTCATTCTAGGTAATTTGATTTTGACGATGTGCGCATAGCAATATTCCAAATATTCCAGCTGTAGCTGAAGGAAGAACATAAATTTGCTCAAATTATAAGAAAACTGCGACAACTATCCCCCCGCCTTTTTAGTACCACAGATAAGGCGCTAACAAGCATACTATGGGAAAAGGTCAAGACCAAAGGCTCAATATCACCTGTAAATCGACTTTGATAGCACGAATTGGGGCTTCCGGTATTATCCCTACAAAACTCATATGGCTCTGCAAACTGATGTTGAACAACACCACCAGCGCAGGAAAAATTGGGCATCATCACTGAGCTTCGAAAGTTTCAGAAAGGGCACAGCTATTAATAGACGTTATTGTACTTAATTAGCTTGTACATATCAATATACACATATGTAAAGTTCACTAGAGTAATAAGGGAATAATTTAAATTGTAAAAAAACATTGTATATATGAATTATTTATAATTAAATACTATCTGAACATAAAGGACGCGTTTCATTCATGGAAAAAGCGATTTGACAGAAGGTAACCGGTACGGGTAACCGATAGGCGTGTTGTTGTTGTTGCATATGTTTTGGTTAGCGATAACGAAAACATAACTGATGAAGTAACTTAAAAATGTAAATAACATCAAGCGAGAAGGAATGTCGAAAACACAATAGGTAAGAGCGAGAAAGCGAGTCACACGTACACTATTTGGAGAGAGCGCATGCGTTACATTTTTCACGACAGCAATAGGGGGACTCATGTAACCGTATAAATGCCTTATAAAGTGTGTAAACGTATAAATTTATCTAGTGCGTAAACGAGCTGTCAAATTTTGTATGAAAAATCATTTACACAATTTGTATAAATTTACGCGCACATTTCATGGTGTAAACGCGGTAAACTCAAAGGAATGCAACTTTGCAGACACTACAGCAGGCATTTTCATCAGAAATCTCCAACAACAGCAAGTAAATGCGTTTTAGTTTTGATTTTTCACTTAATCTTAGTATTTTTTAATTTGTATAACAACAAAAAAAATTTTGTTCGGCAATAATACAGCTGATAAACAATCACATTTATCAAGAGTATTACTAGGTGCGTTCATATAACAGCGTGTGTAAATGGATATAATTTTACACCTTATAAGTTTATATGCTTTCATGAGTCCCCCTAATGTAAAAGTCATTAAGACGATAATTGGTGAACAAGTTATTGGTGACGATTAAGTAATCGATTAGGTAACGGGTACCTGTCTTGTAGGGCATTTCCTAAAATCTTATGTATTACGTAAGGGCCTTTAAACATCGCTATGAGTTTTTTGTTTGTCCCCACAACCGAATCTACATTTCTTATGACTACAAAATTTCCCACTTCATATTCTTTTGCCCTCACATTTTTTGTAAGGAATAGTTTAAATTATATTCCTGCTTTTTCTTAATAGTTTCAGATGCATTTATCTAAATTGTTCCAGATCACGTGTTTCATTAACATTTATTCTATTATCTAAGTACTCTGTAAACTCATCGTCTATTTCACCCCTCTGTTCTACGCCGAATAAAAGTTTACTAGGAGAATTTTCCGTAGTACTGTGAACAGAATTATTAATGGCATATTCCACTTGGAGAAGTTTGTTGGACCAATCTGCATGGTTAAGTGGATGACTAAGCTTACCTATCATAGTTTTCAAAACTCTATTTACTCGCTCCACTTGCCCATTTGCTTGTAGAGAGGCGGTAGCTACTTTAGTATGTAATATGTTTCGCTTTAATAAAAAGTTTTCAAAATCCAATGACGTAAAACATGTACAATGCGCCTTGGACGACTATAATAACTCAAAATATTAATCTAAAGCAGCAATAACTTCTTTACTACTTGTTGTATTTGTCGGATAAAGTTTAACGAATTTTGTAAAAGCATCAATCACGACTAACAAGTGTTTCCGTTTAGATTGAATTGAAGGGAGAGGACCAAAATGATCAATATGAATTGTGTCAAATGGTTCAGGTTTTTTAGGTATATTAAACAATTTTCGTTCATTTACTCGAACGTTTTGCAGTTTTGCATAAATTTTTCAACTTTTTGTTTCATTTTCGGAAACCAATAATGTAAACATAACGCCATAACGGTTTTTTGAACAGATTGATGCCCTATTTTTTCATGTATCAGTCTTATAATATTGTCCTCCATTTATTTTGGCACATAAAGTGCTACTTTTCCTTCTCTCCATAAATTAAACCATTTGAAAATTTAAAGTCTATTACTTCCTCTTTTTCCATCTTTTAAAGCTGTTATTTCATTGTCACGTTCTTGGGCTAGCTGTATTTGAAATTCAGCTTCACTAATATCATGCTGGCAAGTTGACATCGACTTAACGCATCAAAATGTGCCATGTTCTATGTTGAATAGTATAACTAAAACTTTCAAGTTCTAATGCCCATCTTGCAATACGAGCATTCACCTGTTTCTTCCCTAAAGTTAATGCAAGTGAATTGCAATCTGTAACAATTTTAAATGGAATACCTTCAATATATACTCTAAATCTTTTCAACGCATAAATTATTGCTAGAGTTTCAAGTTCGAAATCATGGTATCTGCTTTCAGCACTTGTAGCAGTTTTTGAAAAATAAGAAACTGGATGAAATTTACTGTCATCTTGACGCTGCAATAAAACTGCTCCGAACCCCAATGAACTTGCATCACAATGTTTCTTTTAAAGGATTATAAATAGCTAACACTGGACTTTCAGTCAATTTAGTTTTAAGTTCCTGAAATTCACTAACACACTGTTCGTTAAAAGCTTACATTTGGTTTAAGCAGTTGTTGTTTCACAACCCGAGAAAATGATGGTACAAAGCGTCGAAAAAAGTAAAAAAGTCCTATGCAAGAGTGTAACTCTTTTTGGTTTCTTGGTATAGGATAATCTTTTATTGCCTTCAAATGCGTATCTGTAAGTGAAATGCCTTTAGAAGTTACTAAATACCCTAAATATTCAATTTCGCCTTTTTCTGAAATACGTTTCAAAACTAAATCTAATAATTCTTTATGTTCCTCAAAATTTCGCGAAGCTATTATAATATCATCCATATATATAATTAGTTGTTTTGAATCAATGAAGTCTCTAAAAATCGTATTTATAAATCTTTGGAATACAGCAGGTGCATTTTTTAATCCAAATGGCATTCTTAAATACACATATTGCCCATTCGGCGTTACAAAAACAGTATATTGAACGGATTCTGGAGACATCTTGACTACCACTTTTTAAGTCTAATACTGTCAATATATTTTTCCCTTCTAAATATTCAATCCAGTCATCTATTAAAGGTAATTATCCCTTACTGTTAATTTATTTAAACCTCTGTAATCTATACACATTCGCATTTTACCTTTTCTTTTAACTAAAACTATTGCAGAAGCATATGGTGAGTTACTAGGTCTAATGATCCCTTCCTTCATCAGCTCATCAATAGTAATTTGTACCTCAGTTTTTTCTAAATAAGATAAGCGTCGCGGGGTGCAATAAAACGGGGTTTCGGTCGTTAAATGAATTTTCATTTCATAATCGAGTGGACGAACAGTTATATCCTTCGGTTTAAGGTAGGATTTTGTTATTATATCATGCAAAATTAATTTCTTAGTTTTATCTAATTTAAGGTTTATATCTGGTTCTGGCAAATCGGAAAAAATATCAATGCGAAATATATCATTAGTATCGGCACTTTCATTATGACATTCGTTTACTAGAGATAAAGTAGGCTCCGGACTATCATTGATTGATCTTAAAAGATCGTATCTGCTGACATTATGAGCTAAATTTTTTTTCATTTACAATACCACAAATTTTCCTTATTTGTATTAGTTTTTCCTTGGAATATTTTAGTTTAAGTTTTTTTAAACAAATATTAAATTTAGACAGGAAATCTCGCCCCAAAATTAATGGCATGAGCAAACATTCATCCGATAGTATGAAAAACTTAATTGTTTTTATTTCATTTTTAAAATATACTAAACAATCTAACTCATTTTTATTTGATAATTTATTTCCTCCAACACCAATAAAATTTGAATTTAATGGACGTCTGCTTGTCTTGCTTTTTCATTATTACGTACTTCATAACGGTCTACATCTTCGAAATCGTTAATAGCACCTACTTGTTGCTTAACTAGCTTGTGTAAAATTTTCTTGGGATTTGGACATGAACGATACTCATGACCCATTTCACAGTATCGGAAACAAGATCCTTTTGGTCTCATATGGACAGTTAGGCTTTATATGTCCTGTTTGTGAGCAATTAAAATAGATATTTGTATGCACTTTATTTTCAACTTTGCTTTCCTTGAACGGTAGCTTAGTGATTTCTTCGCTTTCGCGGCTCAAATATTTCCTTTCATACCGGGACACCACCATCTTTAACTCATTGATTGTTCAAGCACTTAAAAGAAGGGTTATATTGGAAACATTATTCTCCAAACCATCAATAATAAATTCAATCACTTCTGATTCAGTGATATCAGAACGTCTTGCAATTGATTGCATCCACAGAATATAGCAATGAAGAGATTCATTCTTCTTCTGCCAACGTCGTTGATGCAACATCTTATATACATCCTGACGGCTAACACTTTTGTCAAATTCATTTATAAGTTGTTCACGAAGCTATGCATAACTTGTTGCAGATATTGTAGAAAGAAATACCCTTGCTGTGTCAGTAAGAGAACGACGTAAAGTCAACAATCGAAAGTGGTCATCAGCGTTTATCGTATTCATTATTTCTTCAAAATCTTTAAAAAAAAATCTAACAGGATATGTAATATCATCGCCACTGAATTTTGTAAGGGCATGTTCGATATCACAAAAACTATTTTTATTATTAGCAGATATTACTATGGCTTGTTCTAATTCACCCAAACGTTTTTTCAAAGTGGCAATTTCAATTTGTTTTTTTTTTTTTAAATAAGATAGTTCTTCGTCTACAGAACGAACGTTAGTATTAATAGCACTGCCTGTTTTCATGCTATTATCAACACAGTGACTTAATTGTCTAGCAGAATCAGCTCCATACATACGATTCAAACTAACCTCTTGTCCAAAAAGATATACTTTAGGGATAGCACCAGTAACAGTAGAAATATGAGTAACAGAGACGGCAGGAGCGGAAATATCATTGATAGAGGTACTAATAGCGGAAAAATTACTGGCAGAGACACCATTAGTGGATACATCACCACTAGATATACCAACGGCAGAAGTATTACCGGCAGCGGCATCAACGACAGTGGAACATTCGGTAGTAGTAACAATGGCAGCGGCATCAGCGATAGCGGTACAGTCGGCAGTAACACCAACAGAAGAAACATCAGCATTTATATCATTAACGGGAGATACGCCAGCGGCAGGAACTTCATTGGAAACTGAAACACCAACTATCTCAGCGGTCATACACTTGAGTTGCGATAGAGCGGCAGTGGACGGGAATACGACGCCTGCGTCAGTTAAAATGTGTGCGTAATTTTCTTTTAAAGATAACATTAAAGTTGAATCGCCTCCACACCTGATGTTATAAAGCTTTCTTCTTTGCTTATTTAATATTTTATTTTAATATGTAAAAGTTGTTTTACTAATTACAAAATATTTTCAATGAATATTTTTATACATCAAAAAATGAATATTAGAGAAAAGTATAAAAACATATTTCACATAAATTACAAACATAGTTATGTAAAAGTTGATAATGCTCAAGTGTATATTGTGGTTTACATGTTCCACAATCCAAGTAACTTATGTACCCAATGTTATTTGAATTATCTTTTTGCGTTTTGGTTTCTTTCTAAGTTGTTAATAAACAAATTGTTTGTAACGTTAACAAATTTAAAAGTGTTTGCATTTCATCCAAGAGAGGGTAGTACATTATTACAATCTTAGCAGAAAATATTCATAAAACATGTATGTGTATCCCTTTTTATACTTAGCTGAACAGAGCTCACAGAGTATATAAATTTTGTTCGCATAACGGTAATACGTAACGGCATAAACTAATCGAGATAGATATAGACTTCTATATATCAAAATGATCTGGGCGAAAAAAGAAATTCTTTTAGCCATGTCCGTCCGTAAATACGATAACTTGAGTAAATTTTGAGGTATCTTGATGAAATTTGGTATCTTGATGAATTTGGCACTCATCTCAGATTGCTATTTAAAATGAACGAAATTGGACCACGCCCACTTTTTCGATATCGAAAATTTCGAAAAACCGAAAAAGTACGATAATTCATTACCAAAGACGGCTAAAGCGATGAAACTTGGTAGGCGGGTTGATCTTATGACGCAGAATAGAAAATTAGTAAATTTTTGGACAATGGGCGTGGAACCGCCCACTTTTAGAAGAAGGTAATTTCAAAGTTTTGCAAGCTGTAATTTGTCAGTCGCTGAAGATATCATGATGAAATTAGGCAGGAACGTTACTCCTATTACTATATGTGTGCTAATAAAACTTAGCAAAATCGGATGACGAACACGCCCACTTTTAAAAAAAAATGTTTAGAATTCAAATTTTAACAAAAAATTCAATATCTTTACAGTATATAAGTAAATTATGTCAACATTCAACTCCAGTAATAATATGGTGCAACAAAATACAAATTGTCTAGAATACTTTGAATGTCATTAGTCGAACAAAAATTTACCAATCCTTGTGAAATTTGGTAGAGGCATAGCTTCTATGACGATAACTGTTTTCTGTGAAAATGGGCGAAATCGGTTGAAGCCACGCCCAGTTTTTATATACAGTAGACCGTCTGCCTTCCGCTCGGCAGTTAACACAATAACTTGAGCAAAAATCATACTACATACTTATCTGAACTCACTTCATCTTGGTATTAAAAATGAGCGAAATCCGACTATGACCACGCCCAATTTTTTGATATCGAAAATTTCGAAAAATTAAAAAAAAATGCCATAATTCTATACCAAATATGAAAAAAGGGATGAAAAATGGTAATTGGATTGGTTTATTGACGCAAAACATAACTTTGGAAAAAACTTTGTAAAAGGGGTGTCACACCTACAATATTAAGTAGAAGAAATTGAAAAAGTTCTGCATGGCGAAATCAAAAGCCCTTGGAATCTTGGCAGGAACAGTATCGTGGTATTTCATATATAAATAAATTAGCGGTACCCGACAGATGATGTTCTGGGTCACGCTGGTCCACATTTTGGTCGATATCTCGAAAACGCCTTCACATATACAACTAAGGGCTACTCCCTTTTAAAACTCTCATTAGTACCTTTAATTTGATACCCATATCGTACAAACCGTTATAGAGTCACCCCTGGTCCACCTTTATGGCGATATCTCGAAAAGGCATCCACCTATAGAACTAAGGCCCACTCCCTTTTAAAATACTTATTAGCACCTTTCTTTGATACCCATGTCATACAAAACACATTCTAGGGTTACCCTAGGTTCATTTTCATACATGGTAATTTTCCCTTATTTTGTCTCCAAAGCTCTCAGCTGAGTATGTAATGTTCGGTTACACCCGAACTTAGCCTTCCTTACTTGTTTTAAATTATACGTACCCAAATAGCACACATTCAACCCAGCAATCATTCGAAGTCAAAAAAAGAGTCTGAAAGGAGTCCTAATTCGGATAGTTCACGCTCATTATGAGCTCATTTATGAGTCCGGAATCAATATATTTCCTTTCTTGCGATACTCGACCGATATGAGCTTAATTTCATACCTTACGTGAGCCTTAATAAGAGTCCGATATGACTCATAATAGGCTCATAAACCGCTCATAATTTCCTTCTTATATGATGAATTTCATATCAAAACCTATAAAAAAGGCACATTTTGAACACGACCCCTCAGATTTTGATGAAATTTTGCATAGAGGTACACTTTACCTATACAAACACCATCTCGTTTTCAAAAATTGCATTTTTGAAAAATTGCGGGCGTGGCAAGGTGTCAAAGTTGTGAAAAATGCGTGAAAAATCACGGTTATAGGCACTTTTGAGCTGTGATAACTACGGAATAGCTCAACCGATTTCAAAGATCTTGGAACCATTGGAAAGGTATTCGAATCGGCTTTCAAAAACATTCCGTAATTATCACAGCTCAAGAGTACTATGATATCAAAATATAGAGAGATGAATTTACTTAAAAATTTTTATAAAAAAAAAAAATGCCATTTTAGTTTTTGGATATGTTACACATATTAAATAGACCTTTCTAGTAAGAATATATTTTATTTTAAAACACTTGGCCTTTGAATTTTTTTCCATGTTTAAAATTTTATTTTTGAAACAAACAATTTTTCAGTGTAATACAATTTTTCTATAGTGTATATTTTAAGCCGATTCGAATACCTTTCCAATGGTATCAAGATCTTTGAAATCGGTTGAGCCGTTCCGTAGTTATCACAGCTCAAAAGTACCATAATATCAAAAATAAAGAGATGCATTTACTTAAAATTAAAAAAAAAAGAAAAAATACGCCATTTTAGTTTTGGGATATGTTATATATATTAAATAGACCGTTCTAAAAAAATATATTTTATTTTAAAACGCTTGGCCTTTGAAGTTTTTTTCATGTTTAAAATTTTATTTAAAAAAAAATTTTTTTTTCAGTATATTAAAATTTTTTTTGCAGTGTATGTTTTTGAAAACCGATCTGAATACCTTTCCAATGGTAGCAAGATCTTTGAAATCGGTTGAGCCATTCCGTAGTTATCACAGCTCAAAAGTGCCTATTACCGTCATTTTTCACGCATTTTTCACAACTTTGACACCTTGCCACGCCCACAATTTTTAAAAAATGCAATTTCTAAAAATGAGGTTGCGTTTGTATAGGTAAAGTGTACCTGTGTGCAAAATTGCATCACAATCTGAAGGGGTCGGGTTCAATGCATATCGGGTTTGATATGAAATTGATCATATGACTCTTTTCGGGGTCATTTATGTGGTTCATGTAAGGGATTAGATTGGCTAGATGAGGGCGGATTCTCGGGGCATGGAATCAAAAATCGGGAAGCATATCCTCAATATTGGTTTAAAAACAGAAATTAAAGACAGGCTCGACAGATCAACCAGGGAATACCACGGAGACAGTTTTGTTCGAAATACTTACATTGTTTAAATGCCGATCATTACGGAGATATTAAGACAGAAGCGTTCATGCCAATTTAAAACGGGAACAGCAAGACACATTATACGTTATAATTTTATTCAAAATGAATATGAATGAAAACTTTTTTCAAACAAAATATGAATATTTGTTCCAAAGTTGCTTTCTTTGCTGAACACTCTTGGCATATAGCTCATAAATTGATCATGTTTCTGAGGCTCATATTTTTCACATATTTTGGACTCATATCGGATTCCTAAATTATGAGCGCTCCGAGAATGTTTGAGGGGAATAGATTTTACCGCGTAACAACGTAAGCCGGTACTTGCTAGTATTTTTATAAAAGATAATCGAAAATAATTTAACAGAAGAAAAAGTTTGCGAAATTGCAAAGGAAACTCTGTACGAAGACTTATTCTAGCAAGTTTATGTATGTATGTATGTATACAAAAATAAAATAATAAATTTAACTAAATGAGCGGATGTCGAATTCATTTCTAAAACGTGATAACAAACTTCGAGTGTATCACACAAAAAATTATATAATAATAAAAAAAACTACGAATGTGCTTATGTAGTTAAAAACAAATTAAGTCAAATGCATCAAACCATATCGGTATTTAAATATGTCTAAGAAGAATTAAAACAAAAGTGAGACAAAACGTGCCTGCAACGCTTCAGTGCAAATACTGACCCAATAAACAACAGAAAGAAATTATCAGAGCTTTGGGAATTAATGCTAAGTTAGATTTGTTTGTTATTTGAGATGAAAGTATTCCTAAACTTTGATTTTCAACTATAAAGGAATTTCAGAAGTCCACTTCGACTACATTCCTATCCGGCCGTGTTTAGGATGTGTTTCAAATATGGAATTCCCTAATTAGAGAAGTTGCGAAGTTAACCGATTTTCAAATCTCAAGCGTTGGCTCTCAAATGTATCTCAAATATTCGTTGATACAGTTCACTAGCTAAAAATCGCATTTTTAATGTCGTAGTTTTTCTAAAGCGCCAAATACACGACACGAACATTTCCGCGAATATTCCGCAATCTTTTTCGCAGCTTTGGCCATACACCATACGAACTTTTGGCCGAACATTAGTTCTCTTTCAGGCAGCGATGAATACGGACAACAATTGTGCTGCAGCAATATTGCTCGCTGTGGCAATTAAGCGTAAAAAAAAAGAGAGAAGATCGCAAAAAAAGAATAAATTCACTCAGAAATTTTTTATTGTCCATTTTACTTTTTCCGCGCACGTCTGTTCCGTTCAGAAATTACTACGATTATGAGCTATTTCGCCATACACGCACGATCAAAATATTTTAATTTTTGGCGAACTTTTGCGCGAACTGGCAAACACTACTATACACGACAGAAAAGGTCGCAGAAACATGACATAGCGGGAATGTTCGCGGAAATGTTCGTGTCGTGTATTTGGCGCTTAACTGAAACAAGTAAGGAAGGCTAAGTTCGGATGTAACCAAACATTATACTCAGCTGAGAGCTTTGGAGACATGGGAAAATCACCATGTAGGAAAATGAACCTAGGGTAACCCTGGAATGTGTTTGTACGATATGAGTATCAAATGAAAGGTGTTAATGAGTATTTAAAAAGGGAGTGGGTCTTAGTTCTACAGGTGCATGCCTTTTCGAGATATCGCCATAATGGTGGACCAGGGGTGACTCTAGAATGTGTTTGTACAATATGGGAATCAAATGAAAGATGTTAATGAGTATTTTAAAAGGGATTGGGCCTTAGTGCTATAGGTGGACGTCTTTTCGAGATATCGCCATAAATGTGGACCAAGGGTGACTCTAGAATGTGTTTGTACGATATGGGTATCAAATTAAAGGTATTAATGAGGGTTTTAAAAGGGAGTGGCCCTTAGTTGTATATGTGAAGGCGTTTTCGAGATATTGACCAAAATGACGGCCAGGGTGACACAGAACATCATATGTCGGGTACCGCTAATTTATTTATATATGTAATACCACGAACATTATTCCTGCCAAGATTCCAAGGGCTTTTGATTTCGCCCTGCAGAACTTTTTCATTATCCTCTACTTAATAGGTGGACGCCTTTCACACCCATTTTACAAAGTTTTTTCTAAAGTTATATTTTGCGTAAATAAACCAATCCAATTACCATTTTTCATCCCTTTTTTCATATTTGGTATAGAATTATGGAATTTTTTTTTTAATTTTTCGAAATTTGCGATATCGAAAAATTGGGCGTGGTCATAGTCGGATTCCGCTCATTTTTAATACCAAGATGAAGTGAGTTCAGATAAGTATGTGAACTAAGTTTTTTAGTAAAGATATATCGATTTTTGCTCAAGTTATTGTGTTAACGGCCGAGCGGAAGGACAGACGGTCTACTGTATATAAAAACCGGGCGTGGCTTCAACCGATTTCGCTCATTTTCACAGAAAACAGTTATCGTCATAGAAGCTATGCCTCTAACAAATTTCGCAAGGATTGGTAAATTTTTGTTCGACTTATGGCATTAAAAGCATTCTAAACAATTTGTATTTTGTTGCACCATATTATTACTGGAGTTCTATGTTGACATAATTTACTTATATACTGTAAAGATATTGAATTTTTTGTTAAAATTTGACTTCTAAACATTTTTTTAAAAAGTGGTCGTGTTCGTCATCCGATTTTGCTAAGCTTTATTTGGCACACATATAGGATAAGGAGTAACGTTCCTGCAAAATTTCATGATATCTTCAACGACTGCCAAATTGCAGCTTGCAAAACTTTTTAATTACCTTCTTTTAAAAGTGGGCGGTGCCACGCCCATTGTCCAAAATTTTACTAATTTTCTATTCTGCGTCATGAGGTCAACCCACCTACCAAGTTTCATAGCTTTACCCGTCTTTGGTACATACCAAATTTCATCAGATACCTCAAAATTTACTCAAGTTATCGTGTTTACGGACGGACGGACGGACGGATATGGCTAAATGAATTTCTTTTTTCGCTCAGATCATTTTGATATATAGTCTATATCTATCTCGATTAGTTTATGCCGTTATGTATTACCGTTATGCGAACAAAATTAATATACTCTGTGAGCTCTGCTCAGCTGAGTATAAAAATGTTTTTTTGGGAACATGAACTTCCGCTCGAGTTTAAAATGCCATATGTGAAAAAAGCTGTCCGTTAAAAAGTTTGCTTTGCAGGGTGGAATATGATGTCATGTTGCATTTGAAGCAGCAGTTTACATACATAAAATAATTGGCAACAGTTAATTGTATACTTATTTGTTACGTGAGGAAACTCCCAAAATTAGTTTATGAAGGCAAAAATAAAAATAAAAAACCGCAGAAAACACCATCCACTATTAAAAAAATATAGAGTTCTAAGTATATATGAAACTTAGCGTTGCCAAATGTTCCGTATTGGCCGGGACATCCCGTATTTTTCACAAATTTTAAAGTGTCCCGCCGGGAAATTCTATGTCCCGGCATTTTCACAATATCAAAATTAATAAATTATAATATGCTACGAAACATGGCCATATTCGCGGCTTCGATTGTATTCAGCCCATTAGCATATTACATGCAACTCTGTAAAGAAGAAAAATTCACTCTCTTTTGCTTTTGGACGCTGACCAAAAGCGCACTCTCTACTCTCGCCAAAGAGGATAAATACAAACCCCAGCAGGTTAGGGGGTCAGAATATTCCCGCGGTAGGTATGCCTGTCGTAAGAGGCGACTAAAATACCAGATTCAAGGGGCTGTGTAGCGCAACCCTTCAGGTTGCCAGCGCAATATATAGCTTCTCCAAACCCAATTGTCAACCTCACCTATCCGCGGCGAATCCTGTTTGACTAACAGACGAGGCCCTGGCGACCCCAAGCTCCTCATGGAACTTGGTGGTGGGGAGGGAGGGGATGGCCTGAAGGTTTAATGTGGCCACATAAATCGTTCCCGAGATGGTCGGGCTGGCACCTAATGGTGCTGTGGTACCGGCGCGTACCGGATCTGTATCCGGCAAAGGACCATTACATCGATAGCACTCCCCAAAACCTTCGGGGAGCAAACTTATCGCTACAACAACAACAACAGGATAAATACAATAAGAGCCGTCACCATAGATTAGATTGATACGAATCTTTTGTTTACGCTCTCATATTTTCGCTCTCACGAGGGATTTATCTTCTAGTTGTTGCTGGCAACAATCACAGATAAATCCCTCGCGCCACCTGAAGCGGGTGCCAGAACAAAAAATGTGCCAGCCAAAACGAAAAACGTGCCAAAAATTTTGGTAAACTTTTGTTTGACCTACAACTGTAGAATAGCGTTAAAAAATTATGGGAAAAAGGATAAAAATACTTGTTTTAGTGTAAGTATTATTAGTTCGAAGGCGGAGGGTAAATATTATTTCCCATTCAAAAGTTATCACTAAAAACAGGTTTTGTAAATATGAACTCCCGATGCAACCAGTCCATTTTGATCACAGAACCTGGAACGCCAGACATGTAGGATAAGCCCTATCCATTAAATAATGTTAACTATTATATCATAGGTCCGATTTACTGAAATTTCATAAGAATATATGGTTTTCACTGCGAGTTAAATGCGTTACAATATTTGACTAATTAATTTAATCGAAATGTTAGTTTTACTTACATTTGTTTATATTTAACTCTAGCTAGTCGTATTATTGTAAAATAACTTTAAGAAAATAAATATTTTACGACAATCATTTTATTAAATGATTGAAACTATAATCGCCGAAATGTATGTCAAAAATCCCCATTTTCAGATCTATTCATTTTTGTTTGGAGTGGCATCATGTTCAGACCAATTCTAAATATTCTCGCGGAATTTTGTTCTCGCGGATTTTTTTATTCCCACGGAAAAATTCCTCCAATTCTGTTCTCCTAGGGAGAAAAATAATTGGGGAATAGGAATTTCGAATTTTCGAAGTCAGCTGTTTTGTCAATTGAAATTTCGTTGCACATTTCTTATTTTGTTTAAAATATTGAAAAGTTTAATTATTTTTGCAAATTTGTTGGAAATTAAGAAATAAAATATAAACAATGCACAGTATTTATTGCATTTCATGTGGTATTCACTGAAATGAGTAATGAATTGGTGCCACAGCAACATCAACAGCGGAACATAAGAAGAAGACGGTCGCAAAACACAAATATGCCGGAGTTGCCTGCTTTCATTCAGCAAAGCAATTTTCTGGCGGCCAAGTTGAGTTGAATTCGTCCTTCGTCATATGCCAAAATCTATTTAAGTCTTATTAAAAAATCCTTGCGCAATTTCTGGATGGCTGCATCAAATATGTATACCAAGAGCTCTACCGTTGCTTATGATATACTTTTCGACGCTTCCCAAGGCAGTCGGTTCTATGTACCGGAGCGACTCGGGATTTTTCCCGACCAAGGACTGTCATTTCAGTGTGACCCTATTTAATTTGTTTCGTCCCTCCCACAAATTGTCATCCTTCCAGCAGCTCCTTGCAGCAGGACTGCTACATATTCTCTTACTCCGGGAAGGTATCGAACCCAATCCGGGTCCGTCTCCTGACCCCGGTCCTGAGAAATGGTTTTGCTGCATTTGCCAGAAAAGAATCTTTTTAGGACGGTCATACTCTGTTGAGTGTGTCTCGTGCAAGGGATGGTTGCATCGGACAGGTTGTTCTGGGCTTGATCCCAAAACCCGACGTCCACGTAACTTTTATAAATCTTTTGTGGCTCCTTGCTGCTCACGCCCAAGGGCGTCCCGTAGTCTACGCCTAAGCGCCCCTCCACTACCTTCCAGCAGCCTCGCTGCTCAGCAAGCCACAACAAGTACCCGCTGCTGCTCGCGCCCCACGGCGCCAACAACTCAAACAGCTGATACCACTCATAACTACTACCTTCGTAGTAGAGCTGGTAGCAATGCTGAGCATCAGCCCCTGCCCCCGTCTTCTTCTCCCCCCCTCTTTTCTGGAAGCAATCGTGCAGGTCAGGGAAACAGACTCTTAGTCCCTACCTCCGTTTGCACCGTCTGCCAGCACAGAATATATAGGTTTGCGACATCCGCTCAATGCAGCTCCTGCCTTGGGTGGTGCCACTTTCCTAGATGTTCTGGTCTCCGCGACGGCAACCTCTCGACGGGTTTCATCGCGCCATGTTGCCAGGTCGCTAACCCAAACCATCCGGGTACCCCAATGCTTGCCCAAGGGCGCCCAGTCCCAAGGCCACAACAGCAATTGCGTCCTGGCCTTCCACAACCTAGGAGTAGTCACCCGTCACCTACCCCTAGAGTGGCGGCGTCACCCCTCATGCACTTCAGAATTCTGCAGTTAAACTGTAATGGACTAACTGCGAAGATTACGGAGATAGTCGATTTCATGAAGCGGCACAACATCCGCATTGCTGCGATTCAAGAGACTAAACTCACAGCAAGATCTGCATTGCAGACCTGCTCTGGGTATAATGTCCACAGGAAGGACCGCGAGAGCGGAAATGGAGGCGGCCTCGCGTTTATTATACACCACTCTGTGCAATATCATATATTGGCATCGACCGCAGGGACAATGTCTTAGAACGTCAAGGCCTATCTGTCCGGTCAGGCGATGCAAATCTAGAAATCATCAACATCTACATCCCTCCTGTCACCTTTTGCCCCAGTGGATACCGCCCTAAAATCGAGGCCTTACTCACTAGCAACAATCGCATTATCTTAGGCGATTTCAATGCCCATCACGACCTATGGCATTCAAACTTGCGGGCGGACAGTAGGGGTGAGATGTTGGCGGATCAAATAGAAGAAACGACGTTCTGCACAATAAACGGAGACGCCCCCACACGTATGGTAGGAAGCTGTCATAGCCCGCCAGATATCTCAATCGTGAGCGCAGAACTCGTAAACTGCGTCAACTGGCAGCCGATGGTAACATTGGCATCCGACCACCTGCCCATACTTATTTCGTTCGAGCGTACCGCCGACTTCATCGTCACCGAAAAACGCACTTTCATAAACTTCAAAAAAGGAAAGTGGGAAGAATATAAATCTGCAACAGACAGCAGCTTTGCTGCCCTCCCTATCCCGACTGATGCCCACCAAGGGGAGCGTGCCTTCCGTAAGGTCATTGAATCCGCCTCGGCACCTTTCATTCCCGCCGGGAGAATTCCCGAAATCCGGCCCCACTTCACGGCAGAGGCCGCGAGCTTAGCGAGGGAACGCGACCTTATAAGACAGCTTGATCCAGGCGACCCCCAAATAAGGGATATAAACCAACGCATCAGATTGCTTGTGGACGAACACAAGCGGGCGAAATGGGAAGAGCACCTAAGAGGTTGTAACCTCTCTACCGGTGTAGGTAAACTTTGGTCCACCGTAAAGTCCCTATCGAATCCGACTAAGCACAAAGACAAAGTTTCCATCGCCTTTGGCGATAAGGTGCTGTCGGATGCAGAAAAATGCGCGAGCGCTTTCTGCCGACAATATATAATGCATCCTACGGTCGACAAAGATAGACGGAGAGCCAATAGACACGCACATAAACACAAATTCAGCGCGTCACCAATCACCATCACCGCTAGAGAGGTTGAGGACGCCATTGGTAGCGCTAAACCATCCAAAGCAGTGGGCCCAGACGGCATAGCCATGCCGATGCTTAAAAACCTAGGGAAAGAGGGTTTCAAATATTTAGCGCATGTCTTCAACCTGTCCCTCTCCACCTTTGCCATACCCGAGAAATGGAAAATGGCCAAGGTGGTCCCGATACTAAAGCCTGGGAAACCAGCTAACGTAGGTGAGTCATATCGTCCGATATCTCTACTATCGCCAGTGGCAAAGACGCTTGAAGCCATTTTGCTCCCTTATTTCCAAGCACATTTGCAGCTAGCCCCTCATCAGCATGGCTTCAGAAAACTCTATAGCACTACCTCCGCGCTAAATGTCATTAGCACCCAGATAAATTGCGGTTTGAATCAATACCCCCACCATAGAACAGTACTCGTAGCGCTAGACCTATCAAAAGCCTTTGATACGGTCAACCATGGCTCATTACTGCAAGACCTGGAAGGGTCTACCCTTCCCCCATGTCTTAAAAGGTGGACCGCAAATTATCTGGGTGGTCGGCAGGCATCGATGCAATTCAGAAACGAAACATCAAAACCAAGGAGAATTAAACATGGGTGCCACAGGGTGGTGTCCTATCCCCACTTTTGTTTAATTTCTACATATCTAAGCTACCTTCACCACCGGAAGGAGTCACAATTGTTTCCTACGCCGATGACTGCACAATAATGGCCACAGGCCCAGGCCCAGAGATCGATGAGCTATGCAATAAAATAAAGGGCTATCTCCCTGATCTCTCCAGTTTTTTCGCCTCGCAAAACCTGGCATTGTCACCGACTAAATCTTCCGCGACCTTATTTACAACATGGACGCCCCAAATGTCGACCATATTGAACATCCACGTCGATGGCACTACGCTACCGACTGTCCTACACCCCAAAATCTTGGGTGTGACGTTTGATCAGGATCTACATTTTGGTGCGCACGCAACCGCAATTGTTCCGAGAATTCAGAGCCGTAATAAAATCCTCAAATCCCTTGCTGGCAGTACCTGGGGAAAAGATAAAGAAACGCTCATGACCACATACAAAGCAATTAGCCAGCCGATTACGTGCTACGCGTCACCCATATGGTCGCCAAGCCTAAAAACTACCCACTGGAAGAAACTACAGGCCTGCCAAAATACTGCTCTCAGAATCGCCACGGGCTGTCTTCTTATGTCCCCAGAACACCATCTGCATAATGAGGCGAGAATACTCCCCATCAGGGAGAGAAATGAGATGCTGACCAAACAGTTTCTGTTGAATACCCATAAACCTGGGCATCCCAACAGACATCTGATTGACGAACCAGCACCGCCTAGGGGCCTAAGGAGTCATCTCCGTAAGCATTTTGAGGAAATACGGCACCTGAGAACCCAGCCGTATGAAGCGAAAAAACACAAGCAGGTCCTTGGTGAACTCCATAGACAGGCGTCGGACCTTTATGTCGGGAATTGCCCGGTGAATCCAGTACTTGAAGAAAAATATCCAGAACTCGCGGAAGAGGAACGCATACTCCCCAGGGAAACGCGTGTCACTCTTGCTCAACTTCGTTCTGGATACTGTAACAGGTTAAACTCTTACCTATCCAGAATCAACCCCGACATACAAAATGTATGCCCCGCTTGCAATGTGTCCCCACATGACACCAACCATCTCTTTAATTGTAATGTGGAACCAACGCCTCTAACATCCCTTTCCTTATGGTCCACCCCTGTTGAAACGGCAAGTTTCCTTGGACTCCCGTTAGAGGATATTGATGACAATTTGTGATCGGTCGCGGCTATTAGGTGGGGCGAGCATTGCTACAACAACAACAACAACATATACTTTTCGACTTAAAAAAAAGAATATTGTGGTTGTAGTAGTTGTTGTATTAACAGTGAGAATATTGTGGTAGAATGTAAATACATATTTTAGCACAAATTTATACAAATAAGTGTTCTTTCTTAAAAGAACCAATTTCCTTTAACTATTTTGATGCATTCCCTTTAATTTAACTAAGTGAAAAAACTCCTATGAAATGGCAGAGAAATCTCCCTCTCCCTCATATTCATAATCCTACTTTTCTCCCATAACCGGTTTCCGCTTTTTCGAACATTGTTCAGAATAGGAGGAAAGGGAGAAGTGAAAAAACTCACAAGGAATTTTTATTTAGAAAACGAGGAATGGGAGAAGGGAAAAAACTCGCACGGAATTTTGGTTTAGAATTGGGCTGGTTATAAAAAATGTGAATTTTGACAGCGCTCTCTCGAAACAAAGAGTTGCAAACCCATTCATCTATGGCCGTCACTCGTTATTTTTTAGGCAGTTACTCGATGTATACTGAGACGTAGTCGCTACTTTTTTTTTGGGCGAGATGTTTATAAATGTCTTCTATACATTTTCGTGGGGCTTTTGTCATTATTTTTCCGACTGTATTTAACTAACTTATTTAATTCTCTTTCCAAAAATCGCAGTTGCACAAGGAGCCTACACGGCATGGATAAATGCGAGACAATTAAAAATGTCCCTCTCAGAAAACATTCGGCATCAATTTTTTCAATTTCCAGCGAAATACTCGCCACAAAATAACGAGTGACGGCTCTTATTGCTCTCGCCCATACAAATGTGACTATGAATATGACTACTACAATGACCGGGCACAATGACAAATTACTAGTCAGATGACTTGGAGCGTTTTTGGAGGGTACTGTGGTTCCGAACATTGTCAATATTTGACATTTCGCACACCTAAATATTCATTTTGCATGGGGAAGTGTTGGTGTTTTAAAATAACGTTTGAAAAATTAATCCATAGAATATTGAATTCGAATTAAATGTTTGACATTTCACACACCTAAATATTCATTTTGCAAGGCAAGTGTTGTGTTTTAAAATAACGTTTGGAAAATGAATCCATAGAATATTGAATTCACATTAAACACAGTGAACGTATTAATTGTTAGCCTGTTTCATAAAAATTTTTGTTATAAATAAATGAGTTTAAAAAGTTTAATTCTCTTTAAAAATTATGTCGCCGAATGAGCAACCCATAAAAACACATAGGTGTTTCTTATTTTTCAAATGTCCCGGGAAATTTTAAAAAATCCCGGGAATTTGGCTCAAATTTGAGGTTTGTCCCGGGAACCCGAAATAAAAATCTGGCAACCCTAATGAAACTACGAAAATGATTTTCACTCCATTAAAGATCTTCTTTAGCCCTATAATTCAGACACATACAGCCCAATTCTAAACGAAAATTCCGTGCGAGTTTTCTCCCTTCTGCCATTCCTCGTATTTTAAATAAAAATTCCTTGTGAGTTTTTCCACTTCTCCCTTATTATGAATGTGAGGGAGAGGGAGATTTCTCTGCCATTTCATAGGAGTTTTTTCACTAGTTAAATTAAAGGGAATGCATCAAAATAGTTAAAGGAAGTTGGTTATTTTAGGAAAGAACACTTATTTGTACAAATTTGTACTAAAATATGTATTTACATTCTACCACAATATTCTCAATGTTAATACAACAACTACAACAACCACAATATTCTTTATTTTAAGTCGAAAAGTATATCATAAGCAACGGAAGTGATCTTCGCATATTTGATGCAGCCATCCAGAAATTGGGCAGGGATTTTTTAAGAAGGCTTAAATAGATTTTGGCATATGGCGAAAGGGGAACTCAACCCGAATTGGCCGCCAGAAAATTGCTTTGCAGAATGAATGCAGGCAACTCCGGCGGATTTGTGTTATCCCGCCGGTCTTCTTCTTATGCTCCTCTGTTGATGTTGCTGAACAAAATAAGAAATGCGCAACGAAATTTCAATTGACAAAACAGCTGACTTCGAAAATTCGAAATTCCTATTCCTCAATTATTATTCTTCCTAGGAGAAAAGATTTGGAGGAATTTTTCCGCGGGAATAAAAAAATCCGCGAGAACAGAATTCCGCGAGAATATTTAGAATTGGTCTGATAATGTTTTTCAATTAGCTATTTGTGCATTTATGCGGGAAATATAACACAATTAAAGGCCACATCAAGGAGGAAGAATTATTTTGTCTTCATTTTGAACGTAACCATAAGACATGCCAAAAATTGTTGTCCTAGTCTGCTGGATTATTTTATTGTTTCAGATCTTCTAAGTGTTTAAACATTTGACCAGCTTTCGTTCTTGTCTGACCATGACTTAATTTTTTGTGCCCAGGACTTTAAATTTAACCAATCCAGTATAGGAAGTGCATATAGTTTAGTTGATAATAATGCCCTTTTTCCGATTCGTCCCGAGCTGTTTGATGTGAATGGTAGCGTCACCCTTATTTCTAAACAATTTGTAAACAAAAAATCAACGTTTTGTAAGCTTATGCCAATTTTACACAGAGGCTTAATGAAATAATTAGTCAAGTTTTCTACATTAAAGCCCTAATTGAACTCAATCCTCCATACAAAATACAAATTCTTAATTATCTCATTATTGCTTTATTGAATGCCTAATCGAATGAAAAATGCAGTGGGTTTTGCTTGGTGCTTTAAATCTCATTGTCAATGTAAAAAATGACAATCAAAAATTCAAGGGGATGTGTAGCACAATATATAGCCACTCGCGGAACTTGGGGTGGGGAAGGAGGGGTGGCGTGAAGGTTTAATGTGGCCATATAAATCGTTCCCGAGATGGTCGGGCTAGCACCAATCAAAAATAAATTATTTTCAACATGTTACGAAAAATAGAAAAACACGGAAAAATTCAAAATTTGATTTTTGCTGCATTTGCTGCAAAAGGTATATGGCCTTTTCGAAGATAGGCACATATTTGGTTAGGTAAGACATCTATGGGTAGTTGGGCATGCAATTTATTTTGATTGTATTTATAGTATAGCTTTCCATTTTAACTATTTTTTGTAAAAAAGAAATATTTTTTTGGGGCTGCTGACAGATGTTCGCTTAATGAAGCAAAAGGCCCTGTATAAAAAGGAAAACTTAATTATTTCATTAAACAGAATTGTGATTAGATTAAGTTTCTGTGTGAAAACGGTATTAGTGTTTATTTGAGAAAACTTTTTATAAACCTATATTACGTTTACTTTGCTTGTTGGGAAGTTACATATGTTCGTAGGTATGTATATATATGTATAAAAATTGAGATTTCGAGTGCATTCGCTAATCGGTATAGAAGTTTTTAGCAAGCATTTTGACATACATATGTGGCTATACTGAAATAATTCCTTGCTCGGGTATATCACCGTTTGTTGTTTCGGAACGTTAAACGTTGTAGTGGGAATGGGATTAGTTTGTTTCACTGGGCATATTAAGAGGTGGTCCGTATCGTAAGGAAAATATATAACTAAACATGTACAATATATAGTTTTATCAAAACATATATTTTTACTCACTTAAATATTGAGCGTACATCCAGCAGTTGCATAGCGTACGACATCGCTGACGAAATCTCTTTGATACGTTTTTCCTAAAAAAATAATAATTTAATATTAGTTACACATTAAGATATTATTAGCTATAGAATCAGTGTTGCTTAAGTGATATTTTGGCTTCTTTTAGCCACCAAACCCCATCCCCCCTCCCCCTCCAACCCTCGTTTTTAGATTTTTTTTTTTAATTTGTGGTCGCTAAAATTATGTCCATTATACTGGCAGAGAACGGGAACAATATTCAAAATTCCACTGAGTAGAGAGCGACCGAACCAGCCGAACAAAGACCACTATTAATAGGAACTCAACGACAATAAATTAAAATATTTTTTTAAAAAAGACGCGTTTTGCCAAAGTTTATTTGTTTCCCGAAAACGGAACGAAAGAAAATAAAGTCCGAAATTTGATCTTCTCTAAAGTTGAAATTTTTTTTATATTTTTATCAAACTAACCTTTGGTAATGTTTCTTTAAGCAAAAATGCAATTATACTCAAATCACACATAGCCAATGTAAAGGCACATAACGATGGAGCCATATACCATGATTCCTCAGATTTATTTAATGATCGCGCAAATAGTGCTCCAATTATAGGGCCAGCAATGAAGCCAATCGAAAATGCCACACCAACTAAAGCCATACCAAAAGAGCGCGTCTTAACGCTGGACACATCAGTGATTATAGACATGCACAATGATATGTTGCCTTTGCTAATGCCACCCACAAAACGTGCTAATACGAAAAGGGCAAAATTACTCGAAAGTACCCATAAGAAATATGATAGAGCAATGCCAAACTGTAAAGCAGAAGAAGGAAATAAATGTTACATGTAGTCGTTAAATTATAACTTAAAATTTTTTTAATTAAATAATCTTACCCCGCATAAAAGCATTAGCGGTTTACGTCCATAATAATCCGACAATCCTCCTACTACAGGACTTGCTACAAATTGCAAGAAACTAAACATGGATCCCAGAAAGCCGCCATACAACACTGACGTAAAGCGCTCTGGCGCACCAACCAACTGCTGAAACCAATGTATACGTCGTGTTAGAAAATTATACAAACCGGAGCTATCATGTTGTCGATAATGCTCAAGCAAGGAAGGCAACAGCGGCAGGATCATTGTGAAGGCAAGTAAATCGAATAAAAGTGATATAAATACAATCGTAATCATTGAATTTTCTTTGTTTGCTAAATCTTTCTTTTCGAAATTCTTCAACAGCTTTTCATTGCTTTTACTTGTACCCATTTCTTTAATATTATTATTGGAAGTTTTAACGCCATTAGGGCGTTTTAGTGTTGTTTCGGCATTCATTAGGCTAAATAATCGGAAGCACTACTATTATGTTTCCTTTAATGATTATTTTCAGAGGATTACGCCATAGTCATACAGAACCAGATCGGTTGGCCCAAATTTGTTAAGTGAAAGTTGATTCAATCACCGCCGATGCCGACAACACATATGCAACAAACCTGTTTGAAAAATAGCAACAAATAACTGTGCATACAACAAATTCAGCAAATATAAACAAAAACATTTCAAGCCGCCGACGGTACATAAAATAAAGGGCTGCCAGACCATTAATACCACCCCTGTGGCAATCAGCACACCCTGTTGGAAATGTCAATAGATATTCTATGGACACAATTCACACGCATAAGATTGTGCATTCACGAGTTCAAAATTGCTTCGTTCTGCGCATCTACGTCACACTTGACTTCTTCAACGAATGAAAGAAAGAGAGAAAAAAACAAGAGCTAAAGGAAAATTACGTAAAAATTGCCTTTAAAATAATGTTTACATGCGCAATGCGCCACCTTCTATAATTCCATCATGTTCTATGGACCATGATGAAAGGAAATTCCAGTTGTTGTCATCCCGTTGACGTTTTCTCTTATTCTAACAAATTTACCGTGCATATTTTAAAGGGTTGATCTCTGAATTATACTAAGATCGGAGTAGATTTTACTATATCTTTTGAAATATAATAACTACATAAAGCGCTACCAGCATATTTTACACAAAAAATAAACGTAAATTTAGTTTCTCCAAAATAATATAGAAAACATTTTGCAGAAACCTAATTTTTGGAAATTTGTACAAAAAATTAAGCAATATAAATTCATTACTTTTGTAAATTTTTGATTAATTATTGAGTTCAAGTCCGCAAGGATAGTATATAATTGGTCGATATTTCGTTTTCAATCTGAAGCCATCCTCAGGACTAGAAAACACACAAAATTACAAATAACAAACATTAGGCAAACATAAAAATAGCAGGTGGATAATATTTTACATATTGGCATATTTCATAAACAAATACAATTTACGCAAATTAATGTACTTGATGGACTGATCAGATGTTCGCACAGATGAATGAACGAAGACAAAACAGGAGAAAACGTAAACAAATTTAAAGTACCGTAAGTGTACAAACATTTTCTTAAAGCATTTAAAGGCTCCGGCGATTAACAACGAGATTGACTGAATTTTTGGGCACAACGCACATTTTTAACCGTTCCTTACTAAAACGTAACTCCGCTATACATTTTATTTCATTGCAATCAAGCAAAATTAGGTTCACAACGTTTTATTGATGAAATACATACAGCCTAATTCTAAACGAAAATTCCGTGCGAGTTTTTTCCCTTGTCCCATTCCTCGTATTCTAAATAAAAATTCCTTGTGAGTTTTTTCACTTCTCCCTTTCCTCCTGTTCTGAACAATGTTTGAAAAAGAGGAAACCGGTTATGGGAGAAAAGTAGGTATTATGAATGTGAGGGAGACTTCTTTGCCATTTCATAGGAGTTTTTTCACTAGTTAAATTAAAGGGAATGCATCTAAATAGTTAAAGGAAATTGGTTCTTTTAAGAAAGAACACTTATTTGTACAAATTTGTGCTAAAATATGTATTTACATTCTACCACAATATTCTCACTGTTAATACAACAACAACCACAATATTCTTTATTTTAAGTCGAAAAGTATACCATAACCAACGGAAGAGCTCTTTGTATATTTGATGCAGCCAATCAGAAATTGCGCAAGGATTTTTTCAGAAGGCTTAGTTAGATTTTGGCATATGGCGAAAGGCGAACTCAAATCGACTTGGCCACCAGAAAATTTCTTTGCAGAATGAAAGCAGGCAACTTCGGCGAATTTGTGTTATCCCGCCGTCTTCTTCTTATGCTCTTCTGTTGATGTTGCTGTGGCACCAGTTCATTACTCATTTCAGTGAATACCACATGAAATGCAATAATGTGCATTGTTTATACCTTATTTCTTAATGTCAAACAAATTCGCAACAATAATTAAACTTTAAAATTTTTTAAACAAATAAGAAATGCGCAACGAAATTTCAATTGACAAAACAGCTGACTTCGAAAATTCGAAATTCCTATTCCCCAATTTTTCTTCTCCCTAAAGGTACACTATTTTTTTTGTGCAGTTTGTACTTAAGCCAAGTGTCTCCTTTATTAAAATTTTATATAGGAAATCACAGCAACATTCTACAGTTTTTGCTTTTTATAACGAATACGACACTCTAGTAGCTTGCCGAATTGTTTGTACACAAATAAAACCAAAATTTGGTCCCTTTTTATGAGATCTGGTCCTTTTTTGGATGTATTTTAGTCCCAAATGAAAACATGATTTGGTAACCGTGTTTGAGAATGCATGTGACAAGGTTGCATTTTTCAGAACTTAATTTTTTTTTTAATATTGAAATAGTAGTATGCAAGCGACTGCCATAGTAGTAGACATGTACATTTATATTATGAACAAAGTTTAAAACTAAAAAAATGTTCTTTGAAATATAATCTAACAGAAGATGGACACGAGGCGTAGCTTCATAGACGCGTATTAGGCACAGCATAAGAAATCTTGAGGCGTAGAGAGATCTTAGCTGCTGTTACGGTCTGCTGCTGCGGTCTACGGCCATGATCCCCTTGGGAGCGTGTTCACGCGAACACACCTAGCGATGTGGTGAAAGTGGCGATAAAAAGAAAAATATCGAAAAGAAGGGAACAGACGGAGCGGCCATCACGAGAGGTAAAAAAACCAGCACGTTTTTCTTGGTGCCGGAAAAAAAAAAAGAAAAAGAGGTTGGAAAGGATGATCTAAGTGTCCAGAAATTAATTTTTATCACTGCTAAAACAAAAAGGAACAAAAATTATGGAATTACCAACATTTGCTTAGACGAGTTGCCGGAAAAAAAAAAAAATTGAGCTGAGTTGGTTAACTGTGGGGGAGTTGTGCTCTTAAATTTTCCAATTAAGGGCAAGCGTACTTCCAATTGAATTTTAAAGCCGATACGCATTGTGCACATGACAAGGATCTTATACTACTTTTCGAACCTAAAACTGCATTAATTTTCTGCAAGTCACATTTGATATCATCAAAATCGCAATTCCAGACGCGTCTGGAAGAAATGCAGCGACAATCAGCTCCGCAGTTACAACTGAACCGAGTTAAAAGCACCGTAGAATCAAAAGACTTCTCAAAGGCAGTGTAACTAATCCCCCACTAATAACCAACATTTGTTCACCGTACACAAAATCTTACCTGCATTCCAAAGTGGGTAATTCACTTACATTTGCCATTCTGACTGCTTTACTACTAGCCGCAATTTCACTTTTTCGTATGGCAACCTACAACGGCCACATATTATCGTGACGTGGTCTGTGCTGACTGCATGGTGATTTTCCTTTCTTATTGTCTCCACGATACCACTCGATGTCACAAATTGAGGACGGACAATTGCCGAGTCCAGAATTGGTCAATTAGGGATTAAGCGAACAAATTGGGAAATACCCTAAAGCGCATTCGTGTATGTATGAAGGTACACCAAAACCACCACAAACTCCATACGCAGTAGCATATGATACAACGCCAACAACAACAACAGCCAGGCCGCCAGCTATAAGCCTGCGGAATGCCACATACAATAACCACAACGTTAAAACAATGGGTGAGTTCGTTCCGTACTACGGACCATTATAATCTGCCAAAACCGAATTCGACAGTAGGATACTTTGGAAACCACTTATAAGAAGATTTAGTATTTAAAATTATAGAAAGTATTATACTAACTAGATTGTAGTAATTAACACACATACATTTACATTTTCATATACCCATAAGCATAGCCATTTAAAGATAAATTGAATGCATTTCAATAGCATTAGGAATGAGCTGCTTTAGACAAGCGCTTTGAGAAGGCCGTACGCCCATTAATTTTTGTATTGCTTAATTGAATAATTGGAATACATATCATAGAATACTATTTTATAAATGATTTGGCATATAATTATCTTATTTTGGCTGTTCAATTCGGGGTGATTCAAATGTGACTCAGGAACGTAGCAAAACCAATCTTGTTACCACGTTCAATGAGTCCCAGGTGAACATATAGAAGAAAAAAAAAAAACATAACTTAAGTTACGAATCAAATAGCAGTAAATTGATACATAAAGGTCAAAAGCGTGTATAAGTACGCCCTTTTGTTTGAGTGAAGTTGGAAGCATAATCAATAATTGAAAAAATGAGAAAAGGGTATTAGAAAAAAAACAGGAGGAACACTTTTTTTCCAAATTTTTTTCCACTTCCTAAAGTCCGGTTCTTTTGGATATACGCTCACTTAGAACTCACAAATATCTATAACGACACGCTCGTACCCAGACAGCGTCATCAAAGTTGTATAAAGAAATGAGTCACATGTGACTTATGAACTCATTCCACTACGCTATTATGAGTCACATATGGTTCATCGAACAGGGAAGTTGCCAATAAACTTCCATGAATACTTTTTTTTGACTTCTAGTTTTCCTTCAACTAACCCGAAGTAAACTAAATTAGGATAAAATAAAATACAATGAAATAAACTAAATTAAGATAAAATAACCTCAAATGAAATAAACTAAATTAAGATAAAATAAAATAAAATGAAACAAACTAACTTAAGATAAAATAAAATAAGATGAGATAAACTAAAATAATTAACACGGAAATAAAACCGGGGAAGAAAATATATCAAATTTTTTCAACGCCTAGTAACTTTGAATTTCGAAACATTCCAAGACGTGTGAAATATATTAAAAGGATTCCGTACGGATACTAAAATTTCCGAATGGGTTTAATGATACAATTTTTAAGCTTATTGTATGCATCTGCAAGTTGAAGAATAGATAAAGAGAGATAATTTTAGTTCTGCATTTCATCAAAAAGAACCTACTGTAGTGAACGTGGAAGTACCCGCAAAAATTGTTAACAAATTTTAAAAGTTATTTAATTTCTTCTATTTACCTATATAAATTCTAAGTTATTACATAAGGAAAGCTATGTAAAAGAAAATGTCCACAACGATTTCGAAAAGAAAAAAATTGAAAACTTGAGAACTGCTTTAGAACCTTGAACATTTTGGAATTTTCAATAGATTTCTGTCTATACCGTTTTACACGGATAAATAAAGCCCAATAACGTTACGGAGAATTAGAAGCAAAATTTTGGAATTTCTTTCGAAAACATTTTTTTTTCTGTTATTTTTAAAAGCTTTCAATATACCGCTAATTAAACTGGTTGTTAAAATTAGCGAAATAAAAAAGGGGGAAAAGTTCGTTGGTCTTAACCTCAGAGATTTATCTAGTATGTATTAAATATAAATATAGTCTAAGTTTCACAGGAATGAATTGTCAATAAAAACATTGTAGTAATGGGAATGCTGGCGTTCTTTTTTACTTAGAAGGCACGTAGGGTATACAGGTAAGGGGCCACCGAAATACAGGTGCGTCGGTGGCCATGGATTTTGAGGGTGGGTAAAGCACCGGGCGTCGCAACACCACCCGCGGCGCCCCCTATATATATTCGGCCCTTTATGTTTATTTTCCCTTTGGTTATTTTATTTTAATTTCAGCAATTTTTTTTTTTGTTTGATTTTCAACGTTGGTAACCGGCCATGTCCGGTTCGGTAATTTTTTTTTTGCGCCAGTTTTTTTTGAATTTTAGATTTTTGAATTTTTTTGAATGTTAACGGTCTGTCCGTGACATCCGGTTCAGCCGGATGTTGTTTTAGTTTGAATTATAAGCGTTTTGAGTCGGTCTCTGCGCTTCTGTCAGTTTGTTTTGAATTCGACAGCTGCTCGTTTTGATAGGCATGATATGACCATTTTTTCTGTTTATGGCGCAGGAACAGTAAGGTTGGCAAGGATCCGCCCCAGCCGACAATGACTAGCCACTGTGCACCACCACATCATGCCGACCGCCTTCCTTACTGCTTCCATCGTAAATGCGATTCCATAACAGATGGCGCCCAACGCCATTTGGTGCCTGAGGCGCTGTCGCGTTGATCATTCCGGGTCAACTTGTGAAGTTGACCATCCCACCAGTCCAAAGGTGAGCAGCCGCAGGAGCAGCCACCTGCGTTGCGGTGGGATGGTTGGACGGATCAAGTTGTCCGAAGTGATCATCGTTGACAGTTGCTGAGGGCGCCATAACAGATGGCGCCCAACGTGGCACCTGAGGCGCTGGCCGCGAGGGTCAGTCGGGTCAACCTGTGAGGTTGACCATCCCACCAGTCCGAGTGAGCAGCCACAGAAGCTGCCACCTACGTTGCGGTGGGATGGTTAGACGGATCAGGTTGTCCGGGCTGGTCATCGGGGGCAGTGGCTGACGGAGCCACGTGACTTAACGTCAGTTATCGGGATTTTGTATTCACCCGATGAGGCAGTGCTGCACGCACTTTATTTTTTTTTGTAGTTGGGGTTTTTATTTTCCCGGAATGTTGTCCGTTAGTCGGCTATGGAAAATTATATGTCCGCTAACTTGGGTTTTTTTTGTAAAGTAGTTTTTTTTTAGGTTCCTTTAGCCGAATTTGTGTTGTCCAGGGTGAATGTGTGTGTGCGTGTAGTGAGGACCCCAGCTCATCCCACGTCCCAGGTGGTAGCTTGGAATACCACCTGGAGGGTGATGGGTTGAGCTGGGATTCCGAGTGGCACTCCTTCCTGTCCCCGCCAGACTGGGGAGCGGTTTCGAAACCGCTCCACCCATTGCGGCGGAGGCAGGAGGGGTGTCCAGGGAGAATGGACGGGAGGCCTCAACACCCCCAACCAGTCCCAGGGGCAAGCCCCTGGAGACTGCCCCTGCGTTGCGGCTGGGCGTGTTGAGACCAACCCGTGGGTGCCTGGAACGGACCCTAGTGGGCCCAACCTATCTCGGAGGGGGCCTTAAGACCCCCCCCCTCGATTGCGGTTGGGAGCACTAGGGCCAAGTATGAATGTGTTTGTATCAAATTTTTTTTTGCCTAGCCTACTGCCTTCTAATGATGGGATGTCAGCGTTCCCATCACCACCTATATTGTTCACATAAAATTTGTATATAACTAACCGTTTTCTTTTCAGCTTTTGAATTTTTTTTCCATTTTGGTGCGATTATTGATAAATGATTGCACTAATTCTCGTACAATTTTTTTTATATAGATATATAAATTTTTTTTCCCCCTTTCAACAAACCATCTTCTGGGAACAGAAGTTTTTTTTTTTTTTTTTTTTCGAATACTAGGATTTGACAAAGAATTTTTTTTCTAACGGATTATGTCGCGTAACCAGTCCTACGGGCAAACGGGCCGGAACACTCCGTTCGAGAGTGCGGGCAGTTTACGAGGGAACCAGCACCGGGGCGGTGCTAATAGGGGGGCTTTTTCGAAAGCTAGGCGTCCTTTGGTGGTGCATACCCCAGTAGGAGGGTCCTACGGAAATCCCGCGGGGACTCATATAGGCCCAAACCGGAACGACGACCGCGACAAATTGGACATACCTGTAAGCACCAGCAATTTGAATGCATCGCTGCTAAACACACACAACATCTCGGGGATAATGACCAATGTGTCGAACTATGCACCAGATGGAGCGGGTGCCTTACCACCAAATCAAGAGGTTGGAAATTTTGGGGACGCTACCAGTGATCAGGCGAACCCCCTAGGAATGCAGGACGAAGCCACTCGTGGAGGCTCGTGGGTGGACGTGCTACACCAACTGTTCCAGGCTTCGCAGGAGGAAATGCGGAGAGAGATGGGCTCAATTAGAGCCAACATGGCCCAGCTCAACGCCGCTCTCGAATCCACGCAGCAAGCACACCAGCAACACAGGAACGCAAGCAGGATGGACCGTAACCCATTGCCATCGGTAGTATCGCCAATGTACCCGACTCCAAGCAGCATAGCAGTAAAACCGCAGGAGTGGAAAATCGCATTCGACGGCACTGGGAGTGTAGCCGATTTCCTCTTCAAATTAAACACCTTGTGTGAGCGCACACAATGCCCTGACGAACAAATAATGGCCAGTTTCCACTTATTCCTTTCGGGACGAGCCGAAGAATGGTACTGGCTGTTCACAAAACAAAACCCAAATGCGACATATGCCTTTTTGTGCTACTCCTTAAAAAGAGAGTTTGGCACCTTGAAAACGGACCACGAGATCATGATGGAGATCTCCATGCGCAAGCAAAAGGCAAGTGAGTGTTATGACGTGTTTCACGCGGACATAATCTCCTTGAACGCGCGCTTAAGGGAGCCGATGTCAGAGCTTCTACTGATTGACATAATAAAAAGGAACGTCAACAGTAGCCTTAAGCTAATGCTTTTTAATGCGGACGTAAGGAACCTCCATGATCTACGCGATGTAGCACGCAGAGGTGAACAAGTGCTGAAAGAGAGCAAGCTGCTGGGAGCCATTTACCCAGGACGGCATGTAAGCGAGGCACGCGTGACAACCCCGGACATGAAGATGGAAGGCGAGGACGGCGAGATAGATCCGCAGATAGAGGCGCTGGAATATAGACGCAGCAGAAGACCGGACTACTCGGGAATCCAATGCTGGAATTGCCAGGGAATGGGGCACTCCTATATATATTGTGAGGAACCCATAAAAAGTCCTTTTTGTTTTAAATGTTGGTATAAGGGTGTATTCACCCCTAAATGCCCTAGGGACCATCGCAGGCAGGGAAACCAGTACCCGAGCGAGAAGGCGGGGGAACCTCGTTCGGCTTCATAGCTCCCACATCAGCCAGTGCTCGAGGCGTCGTCCCGTGCGCTGAACCAGAGGGCGAATCTCTGCATGGAGGTGGTGAGCTTCCGAGGTGCAGTAGTACCCTGGCAGAAGAGCCCTCAAAAGTAATAATAACTTACCCTGACAGTACAGACAGTTCTGAAGCCGAGAGTCAAACGTCTTCATCCGCGATGAGAGAGCCGATTAGAATTCTGCGACGCCAGCATAGGGATGTCGCTTGTCAGACGCAACTTTCACCAGACCTAGAAGAAAGGGAACATAGGTACGAACACATAAGACATACCATTTTTGAACACTACCCGGTATCGGAAAATATTTTGAAGTGTAGGAAGAGATACCACCGGAGAGTACGGGAGCGTAGACTGCTGCAAGCCACCACGTTAACGCTTACAGAGGACGAAAGGCCTCTAGTAAAGGCTAAAATTAAAAATAGTTTTCTTGTAGGGTTGCTGGACTCGGGAGCCAACGTCTCCATCTTGGGGAAGAATGGATTAGAATTCCTAAAGGATAACGGCTTCGAATATCAGCCCTTACATGCGTTCGTATATACCGCAGGCGGCAACAAGCAAAAAATTTTAGGCTCAGTATCTCTACCGGTCACTTTTAAAAATACCACAAAGATTATTCGTTTTTACCTTGTTCCCTCATTGCTCCAAGAAGCATACTTCGGGGTAGATTTTTGGAGAGCATTTGCGTTAGCTCCCGAAATATTCCCGAGCGTAGAGTGTTTAGAGACTAGGCTTGAAAAGGAAGAGGAACTTAACCTCCATGAATTGTCACCAGAACAGAAATCAGAATTGCGAAAAGTCATCGAGACGTTTCCTTCGTACGAGAAGTTAGGCCTAGGGCAAACTAAATTAGTGGAGCATCACATCGACACCGGTGATGCTGTGCCTATAAAAAGCAAGCATTTTCCTCTTTCGCCGCCGAGGCAAGCCGAAGCTTTTAGAGAACTAGACAGGTTACTACAGTTAGGAGTTATAGAAGAATCCAACTCCCCGTGGTGTAGTCCTGTAGTACTGGTCCGGAAACCAGGCAAAGTCAGGCTGTGTATAGATTCGAGAAAGGTCAACGCGGTGACTAAGAAGGATTCGTATCCCCTGCCTCATATCAACGGCTTATTGAGCAGACTGAAAGATACGCATTTTATTAGTGGCATTGATCTGAAAGACGCGTTCTTCCAGATCAAATTGACAGAGTCCTCGAAGGAAAAAACAGCATTCGCAGTTCCGGGGAGGCCTCTGTACCACTTCAAGGTGATGCCATTTGGTCTGTGCAATGGACCGCAGACTATGAGTAGGCTGATGGACAAGGCGATCCCTTCGCGTCTGCGAGAGAACGTCTTTGTCTACCTGGACGATCTGATGGTATGTAGCACTAATTTTGAGGATCATCTAAAATTGCTAGCGGAAGTGGCGAACTGTTTGAGAGATGCAGGTCTGACAATAAATGTGGAAAAAAGTAAATTTTGTCAGAAGGAAATACGCTACTTAGGGTATTTGATAGGCAGCGGGTGTCTGAAAGTGGATCCGGGAAAAGTAGAAGCAATACAAAACTTCCCGATCCCTAAATCCCCTCGGCAAGTGCGTACGTTTGTGGGCATGGCGAATTGGTACCGAGCATTTATTACCAATTTTGCTGACTTGGCAGGTCCCTTGACCGACTGTCTCCGCAAGTCAGCAGGCCCGTTTAAACCCACTCCTGAAGCTATAGAGGCGTTCGAAAAACTAAAAGTAGCCTTGAGTTCGGCGCCTGTCTTGGCCCAACCAGACTTTTCCAAAGAATTCGTAATACAATGCGACGCTTCCAAAATAGGTGTTGGCGGAGTATTGTTTCAGGTCGATGATGATGGCGCTGAGCATCCAATCGCATTCGTGTCGAAAAAGCTGAATAATGCTCAACGCAATTATACAGTAACCGAGCTGGAATGTCTTGCAGCCATAATTAGCGTGAAGCGTTTCCGACCCTATGTCGAAGGATTACCTTTTCGGATTATTACGGACCACTCCAGTCTCAAGTGGTTGATGACACAAAAGGACTTGAGCGGGAGGTTGGCGAGATGGTCACTCTTACTGCAAAGATACGACTTTAAAATGGAACATCGTAAGGGCACCCTGAATGTAGTACCAGACGCGCTGTCGCGTTTTGATGTTGACGAGTTAACTTTCACTACCACACCCGGAGAAATAGATTTAGTCTCTCCCGAATTTTGCAGCAACGAATATTTAGACTTAATTCGGACCGTCACCGAAAACGAGGAATCACTTCCGGATTTACGAGTGGTGGACGGTGTAATTTTCAAAAGAGTTAAGTTTCGTAAGGGGATGGAAGGGGAAGAAGACTCGCTGTGGCGTTTATGGTTGCCAAAAGGGTTGACTGAGGAAGCAGTGAGATTAGCACATGACGCTAACCGGAGTTACCATGGCGGATGGCTGAAAACCTTAGAACGTGTTAGGCAGAAGTACTTCTGGCCGCAGCAGGCTAAGGACGTCAGGGACTACGTCCAGCGTTGTGACACCTGCAAAACGGTAAAACCCACCAATCAGCAGTCGAGACCACCTATAGGGAGTACCTTTGAATCCGAAAGGCCATTTCAGCGGTTGTATTGCGACTTTCTAGGGCCGTATCCGAGATCTAAGCGGCGAAATCAATTTCTTTTCATAGTACTAGACCATTTTTCAAAATACGTTTGGCTAAAGCCCATGCAGAGAGCCACCACTGTAAACGTTATAAATTACTTCGCTTCAGAAATTTTTCCGGCTGTAGGGGTCCCTGAGTTTATTCACAGTGACAATGGTAAACAGTTTATCTCGAAGGAAATGAACCAATTTTTAGTAAATTACGGGGTGACGCACGTGAGGACGGGGCTATATTATCCCCAAGCGAACGCATCCGAACGCGTCAACAGAGAAATTGTTTCTAAGATTAGGATTTTCCTGAAAGATAAACCTGACCATACCGATTGGGATAAGCATATACCCGAGATTTTATCAGTTTTGAGAAGTGATTTTCATACGGCGATTCAGTGTTCTCCATACTTTGCATTATATGGCCAAAACATGGTCCAGCATGCCTCAACGTACAACATTTTAGGGAAACTCGGCAGCCTTCGAGAAGACCAGGTTACGGTAGTAAGCCGAGCTGACAAATTGACTAATATTCGTGAGCAGATCCGTAGAAATTTAGATCATGCCAAGGATAGGGGAGTAACCACCTATAACAAGCGCTCTAGACAGGTCAACTACAAGGAAGGTCAGGAAGTTTTCCGAAAAAACTTTGCCTTAAGTAACTTCAAACAGGGCATTAACGCCAAATTCCTACCCAAATACCTGAAATGTCGCGTGCTTCGTAAGATAGGCAATGCATTGTATGATCTCGAGGACCTAAACGGGAAATTGATAGGTCGCTTCCATGCTTCGGATATTCGTCCGCAATGAACCAACAAGGGCGTTTCTTTTGCCAATTTACAATTTGATTTTTTTTATATATCCACCTATTGGACTTTTTTTGTCTGGGCGTTTTGGCGGTCGGGGACATCTCGCCCAGTATTCTCCCCGAGCAATGACCTCATAGGTTGTTCACACGCGTACTCACCGAGGACCGTGAACACCCTGGCAGTCCACGCTTAGGTCGGACTAGCCTTTCGGAGTTTGGACGAGTTCTCCATATCAAAATGTCTACACCTTTTTTTTGTTTTGGCCTTCTGTGGGGGCGATAAGCACTAGCCTTTCGGAGTTTGGACGAGTTCTCCATATCAAAATGTCTACACTTTTTGTTTTGCATTCCTGTGGGAGCGATACCCACTAGAAATCATCCTTCGGAGTTTTGACGAGTTCTCCATAACAAATGTCTAATTGCCGCAAAGCCCGTATAACTAGGAAACAGAAATTATTCCCAACTTTACTTAATTTTTTTTTGATAGACCTATGTTGCCCGGCTAGCTTCGTAGTAGGACTTTGAGACTCTTATCTCAGGGGTGAGTCGTGCCCCACGTTGCTTGTCGTCGGAGATCCCTGGCAGTAGCTTCCCACAGAGGATCCGGTTTCCTGTTCGCTTCATCGTCAGGTCTTCAAAGCGAAGCAGGTTTGTTACGGTCTGCTGCTGCGGTCTACGGCCATGATCCCCTTGGGAGCGTGTTCACGCGAACACACCTAGCGATGTGGTGAAAGTGGCGATAAAAAGAAAAATATCGAAAAGAAGGGAACAGACGGAGCGGCCATCACGAGAGGTAAAAAAACCAGCACGTTTTTCTTGGTGCCGGAAAAAAAAAAGAAAAAGAGGTTGGAAAGGATGATCTAAGTGTCCAGAAATTAATTTTTATCACTGCTAAAACAAAAAGTAACAAAAATTATGGAATTACCAACATATAAAAATTGAGCTGAGTTGGTTAACTGTGGGGGAGTTGTGCTCTTAAATTTTCCAATTAAGGGCAAGCGTACTTCCAATTGAATTTTAAAGCCGATACGCATTGTGCACATGAAAAGGATCTTATACTACTTTTCGAACCTAAAACTGCATTAATTTTCTGCAAGTCACATTTGATATCATCAAAATCGCAATTCCAGACGCGTCTGGAAGAAATGCAGCGACAATCAGCTCCGCAGTTACAACTGAACCGAGTTAAAAGCACCGTAGAATCAAAAGACTTCTCAAAGGCAGTGTAACTAATCCCCCACTAATAACCAACATTTGTTCACCGTACACAAAATCTTACCTGCATTCCAAAGTGGGTAATTCACTTACATTTGCCATTCTGACTGCTTTACTACTAGCCGCAATTTCACTTTTTCGTATGGCAACCTACAACGGCCACATATTATCGTGACGTGGTCTGTGCTGACTGCATGGTGATTTTCCTTTCTTATTGTCTCCACGATACCACTCGATGTCACAAATTGAGGACGGACAATTGCCGAGTCCAGAATTGGTCAATTAGGGATTAAGCGAACAAATTGGGAAATACCCTAAAGCGCATTCGTGTATGTATGAAGGTACACCAAAACCACCACAAACTCCATACGCAGTAGCATATGATACAACGCCAACAACAACAACAGCCAGGCCGCCAGCTATAAGCCTGCGGAATGCCACATACAATAACCACAACGTTAAAACAATGGGTGAGTTCGTTCCGTACTACGGACCATTATAATCTGCCAAAACCGAATTCGACAGTAGGATACTTTGGAAACCACTTATAAGAAGATTTAGTATTTAAAATTATAGAAAGTATTATACTAACTAGATTGTAGTAATTAACACACATACATTTACATTTTCATATACCCATAAGCATAGCCATTTAAAGATAAATTGAATGCATTTCAATAGCATTAGGAATGAGCTGCTTTAGACAAGCGCTTTGAGAAGGCCGTACGCCCATTAATTTTTGTATTGCTTAATTGAATAATTGGAATACATATCATAGAATACTATTTTATAAATGATTTGGCATATAATTATCTTATTTTGGCTATTCAATTCGGGGTGATTCAAATGTGACTCAGGAACGTAGCAAAACCAATCTTGTTACCACGTTCAATGAGTCCCAGGTGAACATATAGAAGAAAAAAAAAAAAAACATAACTTAAGTTACGAATAAAATAGCAGTAAATTGATACATAAAGGTCAAAAGCGTGTATAAGTACGCCCTTTTGTTTGAGTGAAGTTGGAAGCATAATCAATAATTGAAAAAATGAGAAAAGGGTATTAGAAAAAAAACAGGAGGAACACTTTTTTTCCCAAATTTTTTTCCACTTCCTAAAGTCCGGTTCTTTTGGATATACGCTCACTTAGAACTCACAAATATCTATAACGACACGCTCGTACCCAGACAGCGTCATCAAAGTTGTATAAAGAAATGAGTCACATGTGACTTATGAACTCATTCCACTACGCTATTATGAGTCACATATGGTTCATCGAACAGGGAAGTTGCCAATAAACTTCCATGAATACTTTTTTTTGACTTCTAGTTTTCCTTCAACTAACCCGAAGTAAACTAAATTAGGATAAAATAAAATACAATGAAATAAACTAAATTAAGATAAAATAACCTCAAATGAAATAAACTAAATTAAGATAAAATAAAATAAAATGAAACAAACTAACTTAAGATAAAATAAAATAAGATGAGATAAACTAAAATAATTAACACGGAAATAAAACCGGGGAAGAAAATATATCAAATTTTTTCAACGCCTAGTAACTTTGAATTTCGAAACATTCCAAGACGTGTGAAATATATTAAAAGGATTCCGTACGGATACTAAAATTTCCGAATGGGTTTAATGATACAATTTTTAAGCTTATTGTATGCATCTGCAAGTTGAAGAATAGATAAAGAGAGATAATTTTAGTTCTGCATTTCATCAAAAAGAACCTACTGTAGTGAACGTGGAAGTACCCGCAAAAATTGTTAACAAATTTTAAAAGTTATTTAATTTCTTCTATTTACCTATATAAATTCTAAGTTATTACATAAGGAAAGCTATGTAAAAGAAAATGTCCACAACGATTTCGAAAAGAAAAAAATTGAAAACTTGAGAACTGCTTTAGAACCTTGAACATTTTGGAATTTTCAATAGATTTCTGTCTATACCGTTTTACACGGATAAATAAAGCCCAATAACGTTACGGAGAATTAGAAGCAAAATTTTGGAATTTCTTTCGAAAACATTTTTTTTTCTGTTATTTTTAAAAGCTTTCAATATACCGCTAATTAAACTGGTTGTTAAAATTAGCGAAATAAAAAAGGGGGAAAAGTTCGTTGGTCTTAACCTCAGAGATTTATCTAGTATGTATTAAATATAAATATAGTCTAAGTTTCACAGGAATGAATTGTCAATAAAAACATTGTAGTTATGGGAATGCTGGCGTTCTTTTTTACTTAGAAGGCACGTAGGGTATACAGGTAAGGGGCCACCGAAATACAGGTGCGTCCGTGGCCATGGATTTTGAGGGTGGGTAAAGCACCGGGCGTCGCAACACCACCCGCGGCGCCCCCTATATATATTCGGCCCTTTATGTTTATTTTCCCTTTGGTTATTTTATTTTAATTTCAGCAATTTTTTTTTTGTTTGATTTTCAACGTTGGTAACCGGCCATGTCCGGTTCGGTAATTTTTTTTTTGCGCCAGTTTTTTTTGAATTTTAGATTTTTGAATTTTTTTGAATGTTAACGGTCTGTCCGTGACATCCGGTTCAGCCGGATGTTGTTTTAGTTTGAATTATAAGCGTTTTGAGTCGGTCTCTGCGCTTCTGTCAGTTTGTTTTGAATTCGACAGCTGCTCGTTTTGATAGGCATGATATGACCATTTTTTCTGTTTATGGCGCAGGAACAGTAAGGTTGGCAAGGACCCGCCCCAGCCGACAATGACTAGCCACTGTGCACCACCACATCATGCCGACCGCCTTCCTTACTGCTTCCATCGTAAATGCGATTCCATAACACTGCATGCCATATTTTGTAAGCTTCTACGAAGCTACGCCTCGTGTGTATCTTGCCTAAGTTTAACCTTTTACAAGATCCAACATTTTCAATTAATAATAAATAACACGTAAAGCAACTACGCTTAAGGTGACTTTTGCGTTGTTTTGGCACTTGTGTTGCGTCTACATCTGACGCGCTTTAATTGCTTCAATCCATAAGCAACACAACGCCCACGTCGAAGCAACACGCAAATCATTAAAAACTTACGTTCTTCTTGAAGTTTCTTGCATTGTAGAAAAAAAACGAGTTTCTATCGCCATTCAACTAAAAAAAAACATAATTTTGTATTCATGTCGATTTTGTGATCGATCTCCAGAGATGGTGGAAGATATCCTACTGGAATGCGACGCAATCTTATGAGGGCACAACAGACCAATGGTCGCAGTGCAATCCTGATTAAATTTTCGATCTATCCGTGGCAGGAAAACTTTTAACGTGCTTTTTTTGAAAGTGACACTTTATTTCAGAAATCACTGAATGATTTCTTTCAAATAAATTGCTTGTTAGCGTTAACCGAAGATGGTGAAAACGGCCCCTGGAATTGTTACCTCATACAGGGAGAAAGTTAAGAGTTCAGTTGCAGGCATAAAATCATTTTTGGTAAAAGTCTAGTTGAGGGGTCGACTGCTAAAACGTGTCTAAAACAAACATATCGAGAGAGGTGTCAAAACACGCGTATTGAACTAGACAACAAAAATCCGAAGGCGGAAAAGAAAAATCTTATCTCTGTCCGGAGATATCTGCAGTTGGCGATTTTCATGTGGTTGTTGTAATGTTGGGGTACCCACAAAAAAAATTGTGAACATAAGTGTTTTGCGCGGATATAGTTTTGGTCCCCAAACCGGTGTTGGACCCAGGGTAATTTTTTATAAGCGCGGCCAAAGGCCGCCAACGCAGAAAGGTGTTCTGCGCAAAACTACTATGGATCCCACCCCCGGTTTCGGAGGGACCCGCGAGTCATTTTCGGTTTTTGGTTAAAATCTTTTGAACGAGTTAAAATTTTTATCCTTCGGATTATAAATACTGATGTCAAGCCGCGTCCTTTGACACCTCTCTCGATATTTTTGTAGTGTATTAGCAGTCGACCCCTCAACTAGACTTGGACCTAATTTTTATTATATAAAAGTAGTATGACATTGAGATTGAGACAGAGTTATTTTTTAACATAAAGTAAGAAGTAAAAACATGATTAATTGCTACATTTATACGTGTTTCATTTATTTTCATTGAGGAATAAATCGTAAAAATAAAAATCATGTTATTATGAAGTATATGCGAAGACCCATAGATAAAATGAGTAATAAAATGAACATTGGTTTGTATATTACATTTTTTAAATGAAAATCTTCTGCTAAAAAAAGGAGTTGTGGAACTCGGGGACTGCCGCGGTAAAGCTATTGCATATTATCAACTTATGCAATTATAATATTTATGCAACTTTTTGTTTTCTTTGATATTAATTCAAGTTTTGTCTTTGATATTAATTCAAGTTAACCTTTTTAAGCGTGGTGACCGATAAGAAAACAAATTTTTTACTTTTATTGAATAAATGAGAAGTTAATATTTAACTTTCACTTTAACTTTAACATTCACTTTAACTTTAACTTTAACTGTAACTTTAAATTTAACTTTAACTTTAACCTTAACTTTAACTTTAACTTTGACTTTAACATTAACTTTAACTTTAACCTTAACCTTAACTTTAACTTTAGCTTTGACTTTAACTTTAACTTTCATTTTAACTTTAACTTTATTTTTAACTTTAACTTTAACATTCACTTTAACTTTAACTTTATGATCCGGGGTGGGCATGAGCTTAGTACCTGCTAACAAGCCAACCTAATATAAACGCACGCAAGTCATTTTCTGTCAAAAATGTCTTATCACATTCAACTTGTATGAGAGCAACTCAAATTGAATTTGCTGCGTGAAAACCTAACTCGATTTCCAATTTTTGTTGGGCGTGACATTTAGATTTGACGCTTGCACACATACTTTACATTGTCGCAACGCATGCTTATTTGGGTTAGGGCAAAAAACGCCGGTTGTTTACGTGCGCTAAAAAAACGCAGTGCGGTTTTATTAGGTTGGCTTGTAAGCGACCATATATGTATACGATAAGCGATAGCACAATGGCTACTTCGTGAAAAGCAACGACAGATCTTTTAGTTTGATTTCGATGGTCGTACGGTGAGGAAGTGTCGCACGTGCGCTTAAAACAGAGTACCAAAGAGTGCATGTGATACGTGTTCACCGTTCAAGCATTGAAATCATTGTAAATTTTACCAAGTAGCGCAACTAACAGCTGATCGGTGAAAATTCGCACATTCACACGCACAGTTCTCGACTCGAGTTTCAAAAAAAAACTTTAGATTATTTAACTAAAATTTTAAAGTGAGATAATCTTTACGAATTTATGTATATAGAATATATAAGGTATTTTTGTTGTTATTAAAACAATAGTTTTATTTATATTAAAGCTTTTATCATTTTTTTTGTTAACTTCGAAAAAACTCCGAACACCATTCCTTCATTATATGACATTCGACTGCCTAGTCCACTGCCTTCCACTCTATTCGCAACATAACCTCTATTTAAGCTGCCAAACTATATAGTAAACAATGATTGAAATCAAACTAAATAAATAATTGATTTTGCTTTCGTGCTCGCTACGCGTTCGTGTTTACTAACCCATTCTCAATTTGGTAACCGTGTAAATGTAGTGGTGCCCACCGCTGTTTATGATAGAGATCCAATTTTATGTATTTGGCCTGTTGCTAACACCGAACCTTTTGACAAATATCCGTTACGGTTTTTTTATTTAGTCGCCAAGCTCGCGATAAAATCTATGCAATAGCTTAAGAAGTAATATAATGAACATTGGGTTGTATATTACATTTGTAAGATAATAAATGCAACCATGTCAACTAATTGATAGAATAAACAAAAATACATCACTGTAAAGGAAGAAAAGAGAAGATGGTGGACATTGTGAATGATAACTAAGTGTAATGTCTTATCTGTCAAATGCCTGACAGGATGTTCAATATGGCTCCTTTTTTGACAAATATCCGTTACGGTTTTTTTTTTATTTAGTCGCCAAGCCCGCGATAAAATCTATGCAATAGCTTAATAAGTAATATAATGAACATTGGGTTGTATATTACATTTGTAAGATAATAAATGCAACCATGTCAACTAATTGATAGAATAAACAAAAATACATCACTTTAAAGGAAGAAAAGAGAAGATGGTGGACATTGTGAATGATAACTAAGTGTAATATCTTATCTGTCAAATGCCTGACAGGATATTCAATATGGCTACTTTTTAGCGTTTTGACAGGGTGTTCAATATGGCGGTGCCTATCTTCAGCGGGTGATAGAAAGAGATACAGAATGAGACATCGATAGTCTAATATAAATCAGGTGATCCAATCACTTTGGAATTTTGACCAAAGAGGATAAATATAATAAGATCCGTCACTCGTTATTTTTTAGGCATTTACTCGATGTAAACTGTGAGGTAGTCGCTACTTTTGTTTTATGAGGGACATTTTTGAATTGCCTTCCATTTATCCATGCGGTGTTGTCACTTTATGCAAACGTGTTTTTTGGAAAGAGAATTAAATAATTAATTAAATACAGTCGAAAAAATAAACACAAATACCCCATGAAAATGTATACAAGACATTTATAAACATCTCGCCCAAAAAAAAAGTAGCGACTACCTCAAAGTTTACATTGAGTAAATGCCTAAAAAATAACGAGTGACGGCTCTTATTATATTTATCCTCTTTGTTTTGACGTCTATGCAGAAGATATCACACTTAGTTATCATTCACAATGATGGTGGACTTCCGGTTCATTATTGGATTGACGACCGAAAAATAAAGTATTAAGATAATTAACCGGACTTTTCTGGTGTTTTATTAACCATCGAAAGTAGAAATTACACATTTTTAAAATGAAAATTACCTGCTAAAAAAGCAGCAAAACCTAAATAAATTTTTTAATTTTCGTACTTGAGTACACTCCCTTTTGTAATTCAGGATTTTGGGCATATTTTGAAAAAACTCCGAACATCATTCCTTCACTATATGTCAATCGACTGCCTACTTCATTGTGAATGATAACTAAGTGTGATATCTTATCTGGCAACTGCCTGACAGGATGTTCAATATGGCTACTTTCTAGCGCTTTGACAGGGTGTTCAATATGGCGGCGCATATCCTCAGAGGGTGATAGAAAGAGATGCAGAATGAGATAGCGATAGTCAATTACAAATCAGGTGATCCAATCATTTTGGAATTTTGACGTCTATGCGGAAGATATCACACTTAGTTTTCATTCACAATGGCCTACTTTACTGCCTTCCACTTTATTCGCAACATAACCTCAATTTAAGCTGCCAAACTATACAGTAAACAGTGACTCTAACAATAGCCGTGTTTTTTAACACGCGTATATCCGTTTACGCTTAAACTTTATATTGACTGCTAAGAGACAAACTATAAATACATCTCTGAAATTGCTGCGCATAAATTTTGTCCTACTAAATTTCAATACGCATTATACTCAGATGTAACTGAAATATGTGTCTTTGTTTCACCCTGTACACTAATTCTATGTATTATATGTGTGTCCACAATTCATCGCAACTGATTCAGCTATATGTTATACCCTATGGCCATCAGAGCGTTGCGTCTCCGCTTTTCGGTACACCCTGTTGCTGTAGCTAGTTGTTTTACCACAGCCGCTAGATGGGTCTCCTAAGCATTATCTAAGCGAAGATAGGCGTTTTTTAACACGCGCAAACGAAACGTATACGCGCGTGTTAAAAAACACGGCTAATACTCCCTTGCAATGCGTTTGCGGACCCCCTTCAGCCGATCAACCGATCAACGACCGTGATCACGACACGATGACGATCGAACAGATTTGCCAAAAGTAAAATATTGCATACAAATAACTGATAATAAAATTTTACTATGACAACTCTGATAAAATGCAACCGCGCACTGGTTTTAAGGGCGAATTAATGGTGACTTATACCCATAAAACCAAAACCAGATAAAACGACTGATCGAACCTACCTTATGGAAATCAATGTAATGGATTAATGGTGCCATACCATAACGCTAACGCCATAACCATACCATAGCAAACCAATTGGTTTTTGGTTTTTCGCCATATCCATAACCTAAAAATATTTGAGTTGGTGAATTTATTAACTTTTTGTATATTTTATTTATTGTTTTGGATACGTTTTGACTAAGAGACTTATTTTTTGTGGAATATGTTTGTAATTTGTTTGCATTTTCTTCATTTTTATGAAATTTTCACGATTTTTAGGTTAAGGCACCATTAATCGATCACATTGGAGATGGATATGGATATGGGTATGTTTACGACTATGGCGTTAGGGTTAAGGAAGTTTAATTTGGCCTTTATGTATACATACTATAGTAGCCGTGTTTTTTAACACGCGCGTATACGTTTCGTTTGCGCGTGTTAAAAAACGCCTATCTTCGCTTAGATAATGCTTAGGAGACCCATCTAGCGGCTGTGGTAAAACAACTAGCTACAGCAACAGGGTGTAGCGAAAAGCGGAGACGCAACGCTCTGATGGCCATAGGGTATAACATATAGCTGAATCAGTTGCGATGAATTGTGGACACACATATAATACATAGAATTAGTGTACAGGGTGAAACAAAGACACATATTTCAGTTACATCTGAGTATAATGCGTATTGAAATTTAGTAGGACAAAATTTATGCGCAGCAATTTCAGAGGTGTATTTATAGTTTGTCTCTTAGCAGTCAATATAAAGTTTAAGCGTAAACGGATATACGCGTGTTAAAAAACACGGCTAGTATAGAGAAATATTAGTGTCTTTATTCACGCAAATGCTAAATAACATAAGAATATTCGTAGTATAAATATAAAAGTGGTATTGCCCCCCTTCATTTACTTTCATTTTAAATTAAATTAACTCCGATAATTCTTTCCGACACAATTCCTCTTTAGTACTTTTGCAAATGATCCTCTGTGGGTGCTCAATGGAGTACTACAGTAGAAGTACTTTGGAAATTACTCTCACGTATGTACTCTATGGAATACTCACAAACAAAGCGAGAGTGGGAGCCCCTACTCCTCTCCTAGGACATCGCAAAGTTAATTGGAGCACATTTTTTGTATGAATACAGATTAGTTTTGGGACACTCCTATACTCCTAAAGTAGTATTCCTTACACTATTTATGGAGTACTCGCGTTTTTTGAAGGGAAGATGATTAGGAAATTTGTTCTTGTTGTTTGTTATTACATATATTAGCCGTGTTTTTTAACACGCGTATATCCGTTTACGCTTAAACTTTATATTGACTGCTAAGGGACAAACTATAAATACACCTCTGAAATTGCTGCGCATAAATTTTGTCCTACTAAATTTCAATACGCATTATACTCAGATGTAACTGAAATATGTGTCTTTGTTTCACCCTCTACACTAATTCTATGTATTCTATGTGTGTCCACAATTCATCGCAACTGATTCAGCTATATGTTATACCCTATGGCCATCAGAGCGTTGCGTCTCCGCTTTTCGGTACACCCTGTTGCTGTAGCTAGTTATTTAACCACAGCCGCTAGATGGGTCTCCTAAGCATTATCTAAGCGAAGATACGCGTTTTTTTACACGCGCAAACGAAACGTATACGCGCGTGTTAAAAAACACGGCTATTGTTAATTGTTTTATGGTAATTCTATACGACAGCATGTCACTGCAAAAACGCTTCCAAAAATAGGGAGAGGTGTTAGAAGACGCGTATTGACCTCGACAAGAATAATCCGAAAACGGAAAAGAAAAATTGTATCTCTGTCCGGAGATATTTGCAGTTGAAGTTAGTAATTTTCTTGTGGTTGTTGTAATGTTGTTGTACTCACAAAAAAAATTGTCAACGTAAGTGTTTTGCGCGGACATATTTTTGGTTTCCAAACCGGTGTTGGAACCACCCAGGGTAATTTTTTATAAACGCGGCCGAAGGCCTCCAACGCAGAAAGATGTTCTGCGCAAAAATACTATGGACCCCACCCCCGATTTCGGAGGGACCCGGGGTCATTTTTCGGTTTTTTGTTAATATCTTTTGAACGACTTACAATTTATAGCTATCATCCGGTGGCAAAATCCTGAGCCAGATAAATAATTTTGCATGTAAATGTAACAACAACGATTTGAGCAAGATAAATCCAGATAGAAGTCTGGTTCAATTTGTGAGCCAGATAATTTGTTAATTACTTCTTTTTAGGTTGGCAACGCGGCCTTTAATATACCTACCCTACAAGACGGAGGTAACTAGCATAGTGTACAAGTACAAGTGTGTTGACTTCTTTCTGACAGGCACTCGCTTAAGTGGGCATAACGGGAAAATCTGGGTTGTCATTGTTGTTTCGGTTGAAAAAGTTCAATTAGGGTTCTGTGCAGAGACGTAAAAGATTGAAACAGGGTTTATGTAGTCACAAAAGTGTTGCTCCTGTTCCACAGCATTGTAATTTTATATCATGGCGAAAAGTGTTCAGTTCAGAGTTATTGGTTTTCATTAAAAGTTTAATTTATTACGGAGGGTTACTCCTTTAATTGTAAAAAGCAGAGAAAACGTAGTTTTTCAAATTATTGTGAAAAACTTTTTAATTTGAATTTCTGTACCCAAGTTCACTATGAAAACTGAAAAATGTACACTTATTGAAAACTCATTTGCACACACAATTTACACTTTGAATTTAATTGTGTTTTTATGCACAAAATTTTGAAACTAAAAACAAAATTTTCATTTGTCAGAAAAAATAAAGAAAAAACTGCCTAATGTCAAAAAACCCTATCGAAATACAAACTGGCTTGTTTGTTTTTAATGAACTACGTTGAATTTTTCTTGTATTTCGTTAGTTTTTTCAAATATAGTTCACATACTTTCACCAGTATTGAAACCTTATTGGCTCGCTAGACAAAAAATATAAGAGAAAATACAAGAAAAATACATAAAAAATAAAGAAGCGTCATATAGGAGTTTGATTTGTTTGCAATTACAGCACCATTATATTTGCAGGAGGCTTTCACAGCTACAAAAATTAAGGCGGATTTAAACAGACGCTTTGGTTGTGTTGCATTCATTAATTCATCTGTCGGGCGAAGTATCGAAAAATTTACATAAATGCTTTGGTTGCGTGCCTACGCTAAACTATATTTCAAAAAACTAACGAAATACAAGAAAAATACAACCTTTCATTAAAAACAAACGAGCCAGTTTGTTTTTCGATAGGTTTTTTTGACATTCGGCCGTTTTTTCTTTATTTTTTTCAGACAAATGAAAGTTTTTTTTTTAGTTTGAAAATTTGGTGATAAAAACACAATTAGAATCAGGTTTCTTGTGAAAAAAGTGAACCATTAGAGAAAGAAATAATTTGCGCGTGTTATTTGCGTTTTTTTATTGTTAAAAATGTTAATGTAAAAATAAAATGTAAAACATAAACAAAAACATGACAAACTCGCTAATTATGGGGGAATAGTGGCCTCGCTTTTTCATGATAGAAATTTTTTTTGTGTTTTGAAGTTCCGATAAAGTTTCGTTAGTTTTTTTAGCTTGAAATCCAAGCAAAAATAAAGTAGTGTCATATATGCTTTTGAAGTGACCAAAGCGTTTTATATAATTTTGCCCTTATGCATTTGTGTAAACAGCCTTAGAAGTGAAATTTTTCCATGTTACACGTGTGGCGCTTTATATTTTGACTCTAATTTAAATAAATTTTGCTTTCCGTATGTTTCCGCATTGTTGCAGGCTACAAATCTAGTATTCTTATTTCCGCGGAAATATGCAACTATTACATCTGTAAATACTACAAAGTTTTATTTAACTATTAAATGCAACTCAGCTTGAAGTACTCTTACGTACCAAAAATGCAACTCTAGACCTGAGATTTGCATCAGGTGAGCGAGGCTGTTTGTAGTTTTCACGTTTATCGCTTAGTTGACACACTTGGTATAGGTACACTATGAAAAAAACTTTAGATTATTTAGCTCAAATTTTAAAGTGAGAAATCCTTACGAATTTATATATATAGAATATATAAGGCGTTTTTGTTATATGTATGTCATTCGACTGCCTATTTCACTTCCTTCCACTCTATTCGCAACATAACCTCTTTTAAGCTGCCAAACAATGTTCTTGGACACGTATTATCAGGCTGTCGTATAGAATTACAATTGCCGTCTTCCAGTGAGTTTTACAGCTCCGGCTCACGCTCAATTCTCACGGGAATGCTCTGGATCATTGAGGGACTTGAGAAGCAGATGGCGGGAAATTTTCGCACACGTGAAATGTGATAGGCAGATGTCGCCGCTGTTTTTCATTTAACTCATACGGCGAAAGGCTAAGCAGCGACATCTAGTTTTGAAAAAGTAGGTTTATTAAAGGCAGCGTTGCCAAACTAAAAAGAAGTAACAAATTATCTGGCTCAAATCGTTGTTGTTGCATTTACATGCAAAATTATTTATCTGGCTCAGGATTTTGCCACCAGATGATGGCTGATTTGACGTAAGATCCCAACAAAATAAAAAATTTATCAATACTTGTGTTGGCTGAAGGCGCCCAATAATAATTTCCGCGCCTCAATGAATTTTCTCAGAACTTCAGACTTATGCCCGGTTTTTCAGTGCAACTTTAAACTCTGGTTAAATTTGACTACAGTTTAACTGTGCCACTTTGTTCTATAACAAAAAATTTTAAAACGAAAATTCAGTTTGGCTTTAAAAAACTAGTGGAACCGGCTATTAACCGGCTTACCGGATTTCTTTTAGTCAAAATATGTGAAAAGCGTGTGTGGATTGCATTTGTAGGCCGAATGCGATGGAGGCCGCTCAAATAAGTAATAACGGAAATGCGATTTGTTTGAGGAAATGCGTCGCATTCGGATTTTATTCGCCCAAAATGACGCATTTGGTGCTGTGTGAATATGATATAAAGAAGGTGTACTCTACAAATAAATGAGGATTTCCTATGGTTTGAAATTGAAACTTAAAAACCAAACTTTTAAAATGTAGTCTCGGGATTTCGGAAGGGCCAAATGGCTTGGGAGGCCCGGGACTCGAGACTCGATTCCCTAGTCCTCATTTACATAATGAGATTTTTAATTATGGTACTTAACTCTTAATTGGTAAATAAATAATCAATCGGAGATTTAGAGATTTCGACTTTTGGTAATTCTATACGACAGCATGACACTCTTAATACAAGTCCAAAAATGGCAAGAGGTATATGAAAAGACGCGTTTTGGATCCAGAATCGCGAATCCGAAAGCTGAGCTAATAAATTTTGGGTATGTCAAAAGATATTTGCGAAATAATTTGAAAATTTTCATGTGGTTGTGGTAATTTTGATGACTTTGTGCACTAACAAAAAAAAAAAAAAACTGTGAGTAAAAGTGTTTTGAGGGGTATAGTTTTGGTCTCCAAAGCGGTGTTGAACAACCCAGCGTAATTTTTTATAAGCGCGGACGAGAGCCACAATGCAGAACACCTCTTGATATTTTTGGACGAGTATTAGCAGTGTCATGCTGTCGTATAGAATTACCCGACTTTTTTCCTACAAAAAAGTAGTTTCTAATTGGAAGTATGAAAAAAATCAGAAACTTGAAAATTTGACAGAAATAATCTAGTTCATAGGATGGAACATATGTAAATGCGTAGATTATGTATAGAGGATTTATTGTAAATTAATGCACGTGTAAACTTCAACTGCAAATATCTTCGGACAGAGACACAATTTTTTTTTTCCGCCTTCGCATTATTGTTGTCAAGGTCAATACGCATCTTTTGACACCTCTCTCGATATTTTTGGGAGCGTTAGCAGTCAACTAGACTTTTTTTCTTAGCCGGCACCTTTTACCATATACAATATACAGACTTTGGTTTGCTTTGTAGTTTAAAAAACATTTAAGATTGTCAGGGTGTGGGTGTTCCCCGCGTTGGGGCTGGAACCTACCTGGTCCCGCTCGAAGATCGTATATGATGAATGGCGGAAGCGTAATGACTGAATGATCGCATCTAAAATAGAGACACTTTAGACGCTGTTGGTTAAATCAATAATAAATACAGAGTAATTCCTAGCGAAGAGGAGGCATAACAAATCGAGCAAACTGGGGTATCCCAGAGCAAATATCCAGAAATATTTTTTTATCAAGCAATAGTTCACGGTCTAATGAGATCGTAGGATTGGTCGAACGCATAAACTTAACCATGTGAAGATTTCTTCCAAGAAAAGTTCACGAGAATATTTCGTATAAAGACATCTTTATTAGATTACGAATTTAAGTTTGTAAAGATAAATCATAGTTTTTATGGACCAGAACTCACAATATTTACTTTGATGTATCACAATGGTGCCGCCGGAAGATCAACGCAGCTATAGGCCATGGCGAAGGTCTGCAGACCGGGAAATCACTGGGTGCACAATTATTCTAATATTTTTCACTAGATTACATGCAAAATTTGATAAAAAAAGAAACACACGCGAATAAGTTGTAAAATTGTAAATAAACAAGAGAATTGTCAATTGCTAGGAAACATTCGGAAAGTCACCAACGAGAAGTCCGAAAAGCTCTGCTCAGAGGTTGCCAGATGGTAGTTAAGGGTGTAGCGATAATAAGGAAAGGGAGAGATATAGGGCTATAATGGTTGCGATTGAATATATGTATAAGAAAGTATGACAATAGAAAAACGGCAAAGGAAAACGGTATCGGTGATCGATTCTGCCGATATAAAAAGGGGTAACTGTAGGGCAAGAAGATCAAACATATTGAAAAAGACAAGCAAGTTGGCAGTACGCGGGTGATTTTAAATTTTAAAATAAAAAGTTTTTTTTTGGTGACAATAGGTTTCCCTGTGAAGTCCAAAACCCCGCGAAGTCCAAAAACGGACTAGAAAGTAGTGCGTGTTACAAAAGAAATTTTAAGCAAAGTTTAGTGCGGCCGAATGGCTGGTTAGTTTGTGGCAATAATGGTATGGCAGGTGAATGGAGGTAACCAGAAATAGATTTTGGCGGAGGCGAGAAGCGGAGGCAGCCAGCTAACCCAGCACTGTGGGCTTTCCTGTCAATGTTTTGTGGAGTCTTGACCGCTTGGCATTTTATTTAGATAGGAGTGAGTTAAACGGGTAAGTCTGAAGTGAACAAAATCCTTTTTTTTTGTAATCTGTGAAATTCTTTCGCGCCAATTCGGGGTTCACGTTCGGCGGTTACAGTCACCAATTCTGGAATAATGTTGACCCAACATAATGCGTATGTGGGTGTAGTTTAATTAGAGGAAATTCCAGTAATTTTCTTCCGAAGTTCCATTTCTCTAAAAGAATTTTTTTTGTAAATTTATTATTTTTTTGAAATTAATTCGTGAGTGTGTCACAACCACCCTAATACCGGCGCGCCCGGTCAACTGGCCTCATGGTCAGGAACGCCCAATTGGCGTGGAAGCATTCAATAGCTTCAACGTGCGCCCAAATGGTGAATGTAACTTTTGTTCCTACAGGGAACATACCATCTCCAAACAAACAAAAGCTTCGTCAGCGCCAGGGAGACTATTTTTTTTACAACACTACCAATTGCGTCACCAGTATGGACTTTAGCAGCGAGACTGCGACCGTGGTATAAATGTCATTGCAGAGCATCCGAAATATACAAAACCGGAAGGGCATAAAGCTAAAGCAGTCCAGTAGGCGATCATATATTTATTAAACCATTTTTTTATTAATTAGGGTTGCGGAACCATTTCCACAATTTCGCTAGTAGACGATTATATTTTAATAAATACTTGTCATAACTAGGGTTAGAAATATCGAATTGTGTAAACGGTTGTCTGGAGGTCGGACATAAGGAAAATATACCAAACGGGTAAATTCAAGCACAATAAGTCTTTTTTTTTTTTTTGCGCCGAGGCAGATGCATGCTTTTCGCTTCCAACAAATCCCCTCCGCCGTGGTAAAAGAGCTCTTTTAGGTAGGCATTAGGGTGTTTGAGGTGGCTGAAAATTTTTACTCAAGATTGAGTGTGAAGTCGTTTGGGGTACTTTGTGCGACTGATAGGCCCGTAAGAAGATGAAAGTTATTTAATACGTTACCACATACATTTTTGGTTTATATAAAAAGAGAATATCCCTATATTAATATGTATTGGATTCATATGTTTGTATAATTGGTTTTTTTGTATAAATTATCATATCTTGGAATTTTTGTCCAAAGTCCAAAAATTCATGGACAAGAATTTACCTTATAACGGTGCATTCATTGTGCCCCCGACATTTTGTTTAAAGTTTTCTTTTTGTACATACAAAACTTTGTTTTATGTAGTTGTATGCAAACGTTTTTGTTAGGGTGTGATACGATTTGATGAAAATCAGTATGATATACATGTTTTTTATTGAGGTCAAGGAATTTACAGCTTTTTTTTGTATCCTTAAGACGCATGTCCTTCTTTTTTTTTGTTTAATTTAAATTTCTTTTTTTGGAATTGGAAATAATTTTTTTTGTTTGCTACCGGCTAGAAAATTATACATATACATATGCATGTTTGATGATGATATTATATGTAATAGTTTGCGTATGTGGAGTTTAGATGTAAAACCTTTATTTGTTATAAGCACACTTATGGTAATCCTTGCGGCATAGGAAATCTGTGTAAAACTCAAAGCCTGAATTTTAGGAATCATTTGATTAAATTTTGTTAGTATAGACCGTAAGCTTTTTTTATCATTAAAATGTTTTATTGAAAAAAAAAGGAAAAAAGTAAATATGGTGTGCTAATTTGATCGGTTGGGGAGGGGAAGGATGACGACAGGGTAGGTAAGAGGAGTCAGGCGGAGCGGAGATAAAGGGGACCTGATGAAGGCCGAAATTATCGAGCGGTCCAAGGTAGGGTGGGCTTCTTCCGAGGCGTGTGCATGGATGGAAGATAGAGATGATTGTAACATCCGCCCCGCATCGAGGTGGACAAGGGTTAAGGGCCCCGACCCCTCACACTGAGCTAGCTGGGGGACATTCCACATTGATTGCGCAAAGGGGCGGATTCACCTTCTAATAGGTGTACGTTACAATAATAAATGGCGCCCAATCGAAAGCATAGAGAGGGGGCCGCTATAGTGATTATAGCGGCCAAACAAAAGAATTTTTTTTTAGTACCATATACATATAATGGTGATGAAATAAAAATGTTATCGTGAGGATTGTACAGCAGCGCCGCTGATTGAAATAGGCGCCCGGCAATGAGCAAATTTGAAATTCGAAATCAACATCTAATTCGTTAGTAATAGCAAAGCTCATTTCATATAAATATATTTCAATCTTTAAAATATACATATACATATTTTGTTCACGTATGCAATCATCGAAGTAAACGGGGCTGGCCGTATGCGACCAACACCCTGTTTCGGTGACTTATTCATGGTGTTTGATCCGAAAATTTAAATGCAGGAGTTGGAAGCAGATGGCAAACCCTAGCAATATCCCATAGATGGCATAGCCGCATTAGGGTGGCAGGCTATTTGCATTTTTTTTATCTTCTTAAATTTACATTTTTTCTTGTGATTCATTACAATACAATCATTTTTTTTTTGTAGCTTCAGATAAAAGGAAGTCCTTATTGAGTTTTTTTCTTGTTAATAAGTTGCCCCAAAATTTTGGAATTTTTACATTATGACCTCAAGCGGTCGATTGCATAAAGCTTGTGTTGCACAATGTATACGAATTTGGAAACACATCCACATATTGATTTTTTTTTGAAATACTGAAGTGCATACACCCTCGTAGGAACGCAAGTGTTTGCTCCAATGACTCCTAGCATCAAAACAATTTTTCTTTGATAGGCCTGAACGTCATCTGAACCCCCCCCCCCCCCCCCCCCCCCCCCCAAACCTATGTATGTGAAATTTGAAATTATTAATATTTTTTTTGTGAAAACAATTTGAAGTCAAATAGTTTGACATAAAATTCAAATTATAAATAATTTTCTTTGAGGAAATATCGAAATTAGATAGTTGAAACTGATCATTGAAAACGATTGGAAGTCAAAGATTTTGATATTGAAGTTAAATTATAAATAATTTCTGGATTAAATTGATCCGCGAATACGAGCGAATGTATGCCATAAATTTTTTGATATAAATTTTTTTTTGAAACAATTGTTGCGACCAGATTTATAATCGAATTGGTTTTTTTTTGCGGAACAAAGGGGGAAATACTGTGCGATAGGTGTAAAACACCAATCGTATGGGTCGCTTCGAACCTTATAACACCCGATACAAGACTAAACAATTAAATAAACTAAAATCGTCCAGTATGGCGAACTCCCAGGACACTACTTTTATAGATCTTTCTGATCGATTCGGGAGCGGTAGCACAGCACAAGCCGCAGGCGGGGATGATAGGCAAACGAACATAACCAACGTTTCAGCTGAGGCAAACAAGAGCACCGGTACTGTTCCGAAAGTGCCGAAAGAGCAACCGCAACCATTACAAGTTCCACCATCGAACTTGAAATTTCCACCACCTATTACTAACAATACTGTCGAACCAAATCGAGCGTCTGTAGGCAATCCTCGTGGCATCAAGGATGAGTTAGCACCCATTCTAAAAGAATTGATGGTCGAGGCGAAACAAGCGATTCTGACGGAAATTCGTGAGAGTTTACCGGGATTAGCTAGGACAACTCCAAATACGGGTACAGCCTTAGAGCCGGCAAGGGGTAACGATAGGGTACGGAATCGGAATAATAAGCGACGAAGACATAATTCAAGTATCGAGTCTCGTGATTCTAGGCGTTCCAGCGATTTGGCTACACACGCTAATACAAAGAATCATAACGTGAATAGAAACAACAATCACCCTATGCTCAGTACAGCAGCCTACATGCGCAATAATCCACCACCAGCTCGTCAACCTCTTATTGTCGAAGAAAGGGAATCAGCACCTATCCCTGCAGGACGTGAAGAAGCATCAGGAATAAGGGAAAGGGAATTGTCCAGGCCAGACATTAAGGTAGAAAAATGGGGACTAGACTTTAAAGGGCACCGCGACGCCATGCCAGTCGAAGATTTTATATTCCGACTAGAATACTTAAAAGGTCAATACGGGTGTACATGGAATGAAATAATACCCGATTTCCATCGATTGTTGAGCGGCGAAGCACGCGAGTGGTACTGGCTTTATATAAAGTCGCACGGCAGAGTCGATTGGCCGAGTTTACAGCTCGCGCTGCTACGCCAATTTTCATCACAACGTACAGATTTCGAGATCCTCAGGGAATTGACAGAGAGAAAGCAAAGGCCGGGAGAAAATATCGACGAGTATTTTCACGCAGTTGGTATTTTACGTTCGCGACTCAAAAATCCGATACCCGAATACGAGATAGTACGGTTAGTAAAAGGGAACTTGCGCGAATCGTTAGCTAAAATGGTCTACCCTATTTCGGCATATTCCCTAGACCAATTAAGAATGGAATGCAAGGAGGTCGAGCGATGCTTTCCGCGCGTGGACCGCACGCCGTTGAATAGTTTTACGCCACGCACACAATATGTGAATGAAGTTTACCCATCTGGAGATGATGAGCGTTTTGCTCCCGGTGATGAGGGTCAAGTCACCGTGGAGGAAATACGTCATCAGTCTTCAAATAAGCAGTCGAACGTTCGCAGAAACGTTTCATGCTGGAATTGTGGCGCTGACGGCCACTTTTTCACCGAATGTATGTCGCTTCAGCGACGCATTTTTTGTTACAAGTGTGGCAAACAGGATGTCATCACTCCTAAATGCCCAATGTGTAACCCAGCGGGAAACGCTTCGCGGAACGCGGTTGTGACGGGGGAATCGCGCTCCACCCAAACCTCGTCAAAGTAGACGCGTCAACCAACACGGAACCGTATAGGGAACCCGAAACTACAACTAAAATTTGCATTTTTGATAAAAATACGAAAACCATAAAGCCGTCAAATACTAGGAAGGAAAATACGATTTCCTATGAAGAGCGACTTAGGAAATACCTCGAAACTCGGGAAAGAATTTTTGCAGAAGGCATTGTCATGGGACGTCGGGCAGTTTCGCGTAAAATTCAGAAGGCAAGGGAACGATTTAAAAAGAGGAAAAAACTTCGACAGAAGGTAGTGGCATCTATTAAGAAAATAAGTACCACAGACCCGCGTGTGTATGCGGATATAGATATAATGGGCATACAAACACGCGGCTTACTAGATACTGGCGCCTCCGTCAGTATTCTAGGCCGTGGCTGTCGGGAGTTTGTAGAAGAGTTAGGAGTTCCTATCGAACGTTACGTGTCTTCTGTCAAAACTGCAGGTGGCCGCCGACATAATGTCTTAGGCAAAACAACTTTACCGGTAAAGTTCAATACAGTAGAACAGAAAATTACATTTTTTTTATGTCCATATTTAGAACAAAAGATTTATCTTGGGGTAGATTTTTGGAGAAATTTCGAGCTGGCACCGAAGTTATTTCCGTTAATGAAATAGATCTAACAAAATAGAGCAAGATTTGGTATCTGATGAAGACAGGAACGAACGTCGTGTCTTACACTGTTTAACGCCAGAGCAGAAAGAGCGTTTGGAAAAGGTAGTCCAGGGTTTCAGAACCTATGAAGATCACGGGTTTGGGACGCACAAGCTTAGAAAAACATATAATCAAGTTGGTCGACGAAACAGTACCGATTAAGGAGCGACATTACCCTCTTTCGCCGGCGATGCAAGCCATCGTATACGAAGAGGTCGACAAAATGTTGGAGTTGGGCGTAATAGAGGAGAGTGAAAGCCCGTGGAGCAACCGAACAACAGTGGTAAGAAAACCGGGAAAAAACCGCTTTTGTTTAGACGCTCGTAAACTAAACGCCGTCACGGTAAAAGATGCATACCCCCTACAAAACATAGAAGGAATATTAAGTCGCATCGACGACACACATTTTATAAGTAGCGTCGACTTAAAATTTGCTTTTTGGCAAATCGAACTAGACGACGAGAGCAAACCCTATACCGCTTTCACTGTGCCTGGACGCCCACTCTATCAATTCGTAACTATGCCGTTTGGACTGTGCAACGCTGCCCAAAGACTATGTCGCCTAATGGACCGTGTCATTCCACAAAGATTAAAGTCAAATGTTTTTATCTATTTGGATGACTTACTAATCATCGCTCCTGACTTTGACTCACATCTCCGAATTTTACAAGAAGTCGTCATCTGCTTAAGAGACGCGAACCTTACGATTGGATTAAAAAAATCGAAATTTTGTTTTAAAGAATTGCCATATTTAGGTTATATTGTAGGAGGCGGGATGTTAAAGACAGATCCTGAGAAGGTCAAAGCAATACAGAAAATCCCTGTTCCAAAAACGGTAAAAGAGGTGCGCAGTTTCCTCGGAACTGCAGGATGGTATAGGAGATTTATAAAAGATTTCGCCACAATGGCTGCGCCTTTGACCGATTCGTTGAAGAAAGGTAAGAAATTTGAATTGTCTGCAGAAGCTATTGAAGCATTTAATAGCTTGAAAAGAGCTCTGACGAGCGCTCCGGTACTTAGGCATCCTGATTTTGCAAAAAGATTTTGGGTACAATGCGATGCATCTGACTACGGTCTGGGAGCAGTACTGTACCAAAAAGAAAGCGATGGGGCGGAGAAACCCATCGCATACTATTCGCAAAAATTTAATGATTGCCAGAGGAAGTATAGCACGACGGAGAAGGAATGTCTTGCAGCGGTGATGGCCGTCAAGAAATTTCGACCGTATATAGATTTAATGCCATTTACAATTGTGACTGACCATGCTAGTCTTAAATGGTTGATGTCGTTAAAAGATTTGAATGGGAGACTTGCTAGGTGGTCACTACAGCTACAAGCTTTCAATTTTGAGATAGAACATCGTAAAGGTTCGGATAATATAGTGGCTGACACGCTCTCTCGTTGCATTGAAGAGATTACAGAATCCCCCATAGGCAACATGGATACGGTCGAATTTGAATCCAAAGAATACAAAGAACTAATTGATACGATAGAAAACAACAAGGAAAGGCTGCCTGATCTAAAGGTAGAAGACGGCATGGTTTTTAAAAAGTTTTTGTCGAAAAACGTAGAATTAGGAGAAAATGAATGGAAGTTGTGGGTCCCTGAGGCGTTGACCTCAACTCTCATTGAAAATGCACATTGCCCAGTAATAGCTGCGCATGGGGGTATGGCGAAGACGTTGCATCGGCTAAGGAGGTTGCATTATTGGCCTAACATGGTGGTACAGGTTCGCAACTTCGTGCGGGAATGTCAAACTTGTAAAGAGACAAAACCCTGTAATGCGGTTATGAAGCCAGGGATCGGTAAAGAGGTAGTAACAGTCCGGCCATTTCAGAAAATATATGTCGACTTCTTAGGCAAATACCCGAGGTCTAAACGTGGAAATTGTTTTATTTTCATCGTCGTTGACCACTTTTCTAAGTTTATCTTTTTAAAGGCGATGCGTGAAGCTACTGCAAGCAATGTGGTTAAATTTCTAACCGGTGAAATCTTTCACAAATTTGGGGTTCCGGAAATATTACATTCCGATAATGGAAAACAATTTATGTCCAAACAATTCTCGGAACTGTTAGAAGCCTATGGAGTTAAACATTTAAAAACAGCTTTTTATTCACCGCAGTCGAATGCTGCTGAACGGGCGAATCAGTCTGTGTTAGCTGCTATTAGATCCTACCTAGAGAACGACCATCGGGATTGGGACCTATATCTAACTGAGATAGAATGTTCACTTCGTTGTGCAGTTCGTTCCGCAACAGGGGTGTCGCCATACTTCGCGCTGTTCGGTTTCAATATGTTCACGAACGGGGCAGACTATGCATTGGCACGGAAATTGGATAGCATGAGCGATAATGAAGTCTTCTTTCTCGACCATAGTGATAAATTAAGGTTAATGCGCGAAAGGATAAAAGAAAATTTGCACGAAGCATGCGAGACAAACGCGGTTCGCTACAATAAAAGAGTCCGCGAAATACAGTTCAAACCTGGTCAGGAAATCTATAAACGTAACTTTGTACTTAGCGACTTTAAACAGAATGTAAATTCGAAATTTTGTCGCAAGTTCACAAAGTGTCGAATTTCAAGGGCATTAGGGAACAACATGTACCTATTAGAGTCATTGGCGGGGAAGAGTTTGGGTGCCTGGCACGCGAAGGATCTTAAACAATAACCGAAACCTAAAGAACTGGGAAGTTAGGGACCTAATGTTAGAGGGCCTAATGCTAAAGGATCTAATACTGAAAGACGTAATGTTAAATAACGTATTACTAATTAAACTAAAACTAGTTAGCTTACCCTAAATAATTAAGTGGTAAATAACTTAAAACTAAATAATTGTATGCGAAATAAATGAATGACTTAAAGCTAAATAGCTTAAAGCTAAGTAACCTAAAACTATATTATATCTTAATACTAAACAGCCGAAATCGTTCACCTGGAAAAAAATACAAAATGTAATCAACTATGTAAAACAATATATTCAATACTTGCGTAATACCCCCGCCGATGAGGGTCAAGTCGGCGGGAAAGACGTCCCCAATAAGTACCCGTACGCAGTTGCCTAGAAAGAAACCAAAAAGTACGAGTTCTTACACACATATTTATGTCTTTATCTATACTTCCCGTAACATATGCCCGACTAAGCTCTCGAGGCAGGAGACGTTGTCAGGGTGTGGGTGTTCCCCGCGTTGGGGCTGGAACCTACCTGGTCCCGCTCGAAGATCGTATATGATGAATGGCGGAAGCGTAATGACTGAATGATCGCATCTATAATAGAGACACTTTAGACGCTGTTGGTTAAATCAATAATAAATACAGAGTAATTCCTAGCGAAGAGGAGGCATAACAAATCGAGCAAACTGGGGTATCCCAGAGCAAATATCCAGAAATATTTTTTTATCAAGCAATAGTTCACGGTCTAATGAGATCGTAGGATTGGTCGAACGCATAAACTTAACCATGTGAAGATTTCTTCCAAGAAAAGTTCACGAGAATATTTCGTATAAAGACATCTTTATTAGATTACGAATTTAAGTTTGTAAAGATAAATCATAGTTTTTATGGACCAGAACTCACAATATTTACTTTGATGTATCACAATGGTGCCGCCGGAAGATCAACGCAGCTATAGGCCATGGCGAAGGTCTGCAGACCGGGAAATCACTGGGTGCACAATTATTCTAATATTTTTCACTAGATTACATGCAAAATTTGATAAAAAAAGAAACACACGCGAATAAGTTGTAAAATTGTAAATAAACAAGAGAATTGGCAATTGCTAGGAAACATTCGGAAAGTCACCAACGAGAAGTCCGAAAAGCTCTGCTCAGAGGTTGCCAGATGGTAGTTAAGGGTGTAGCGATAATAAGGAAAGGGAGAGATATAGGGCTATAATGGTTGCGATTGAATATATGTATAAGAAAATATGACAATAGAAAAACGGCAAAGGAAAACGGTATCGGTGATCGATTCTACCGATATAAAAAGGGGTAACTGTAGGGCAAGAAGATCAAACATATTGAAAAAGACAAGCAAGTTGGCAGTACGCGGGTGATTTTAAATTTTAAAATAAAAAGTTTTTTTTGGTGACAATAGGTTTCCCTGTGAAGTCCAAAACCCCGCGAAGTCCAAAAACGGACTAGAAAGTAGTGCGTGTTACAAAAGAAATTTTAAGCAAAGTTTAGTGCGGCCGAATGGCTGGTTAGTTTGTGGCAATAATGGTATGGCAGGTGAATGGAGGTAACCAGAAATAGATTTTGGCGGAGGCGAGAAGCGGAGGCAGCCAGCTAACCCAGCACTGTGGGCTTTCCTGTCAATGTTTTGTGGAGTCTTGACCGCTTGGCATTTTATTTAGATAGGAGTGAGTTAAACGGGTAAGTCTGAAGTGAACAAAATCCTTTTTTTTTGTAATCTGTGAAATTCTTCCGCGCCAATTCGGGGTTCACGTTCGGCGATTACAGCCACCAATTCTGGAATAATGTTGACCCAACATAATGCGTATGTGGGTGTAGTTTAATTAGAGGAAATTCCAGTAATTTTCTTCCGAAGTTCCATTTCTCTAAAAGAATTTTTTTTGTAAATTTATTATTTTTTTGAAATTAATTCGTGAGTGTGTCACAACCACCCTAATACCGGCGCGCCCGGTCAACTGGCCTCATGGTCAGGAACGCCCAATTGGCGTGGAAGCATTCAACAGCTTCAACGTGCGCCCAAATGGTGAATGTAACTTTTGTTCCTACAGGGAACATACCATCTCCAAACAAACAAAAGCTTCGTCAGCGCCAGGGAGACTATTTTTTTTACAACAATACCAATTGCGTCACCAGTATGGACTTTAGCAGCGAGACTGCGACCGTGGTATAAATGTCATTGCAGAGCATCCGAAATATACAAAACCGGAAGGGCATAAAGCTAAAGCAGTCCAGTAGGCGATCATATATTTATTAAACCATTTTTTTATTAATTAGGGTTGCGGAACCATTTCCACAATTTCGCTAGTAGACGATTATATTTTAATAAATACTTGTCATAACTAGGGTTAGAAAATATCGAATTGTGTAAACGGTTGTCTGGAGGTCGGACATAAGGAAAATACACCAAACGGGTAAATTCAAGCACAATAAGTCTTTTTTTTTTGCGCCGAGGCAGATGCATGCTTTTCGCTTCCAACAAATCACCTCCGCCGTGGTAAAAGAGCTCTTTTAGGTAGGCATTAGGGTGTTTGAGGTGGCTGAAAATTTTTACTCAAGATTGAGTGTGAAGTCGTTTGGGGTACTTTGTGCGACTGATAGGCCCGTAAGAAGATGAAAGTTATTTAATACGTTACCACATACATTTTTGGTTTATATAAAAAGAGAATATCCCTATATTAATATGTATTGGATTCATATGTTTGTATAATTGGTTTTTTTGTATAAATTATCATATCTTGTAATTTTTGTCCAAAGTCCAAAAATTCATGGACAAGAATTTACCTTATAACGGTGCATTCATTGTGCCCCCGACATTTTGTTTAAAGTTTTCTTTTTGTACATACAAAACTTTGTTTTATGTAGTTGTATGCAAACGTTTTTGTTAGGGTGTGATACGATTTGATGAAAATCAGTATGATATACATGTTTTTTATTGAGGTCAAGGAATGTACAGCTTTTTTTTTGTATCCTTAAGACGCATGTCCTTCTTTTTTTTTTGTTTAATTTAAATTTCTTTTTTTGGAATTGGAAATAATTTTTTTTGTTTGCTACCGGCTAGAAAATTATACATATACATATGCATGTTTGATGATGATATTATATGTAATAGTTTGCGTATGTGGAGTTTAGATGTAAAACCTTTATTTGTTATAAGCACACTTATGGTAATCCGTGCGGCATAGGAAATCTGTGTAAAACTCAAAGCCTGAATTTTAGGAATCATTTGATTAAATTTTGTTAGTATAGACCGTAAGCTTTTTTATCATTAAAATGTTTTATTGAAAAAAAAAGGAAAAAGTAAATATGGTGTGCTAATTTGATCGGTTGGGGAGGGGAAGGATGACGACAGGGTAGGTAAGAGGAGTCAGGCGGAGCGGAGATAAAGGGGACCTGATGAAGGCCGAAATTATCGAGCGGTCCAAGGTAGGGTGGGCTTCTTCCGAGGCGTGTGCATGGATGGAAGATAGAGATGATTGTAACATCCGCCCCGCATCGAGGTGGACAAGGGTTAAGGGCCCCGACCCCTCACACTGAGCTAGCTGGGGGACATTCCACCTTGATTGCGCAAAGGGGCGGATTCACCTTCTAATAGGTGTACGTTACAAGATGTTGTGTCTCTCCATTATAATCTCACGATTTTATAATAATAATTTATTTGAAATTATATTAAGTGATACAGAAACAGTTTGAATTATGGTAAGAAAAATCTTTGACTGAAAATATATGGCAAAACATTTTTTCTTCATAAACTTGAATTACATAGATTGCTACAATTTCAACCACAAATAACCTATCCAGATTGTGCATTCACGAGTTCAAAATTGCTTTGTTCTGCGCATCTACCATGGTTCAATTATATGATTGGCTCATTTTATCAGCTGATTTTATTTATTTCATTGCATGGCCGAAGGGATTGTCAAAAGGAGATGGCAAACTCAAAATGAAACCAACACATTGGCAACATTTTCTTACACATACAAAAACTGCTAAGTTTTATGTTTCCATTCCATACCATTGGCACCAACACCAATACAACAGATTTTGACAATTTGAACAGATATATTTTGTTGCTTTACATATGTGCCAACCATATAATTGAACCATGGCATCTACCTCACAGTTGCCTACTTAACCGAATGAAAGAAAGAGAGAAAAAAACAAGAGCTAAAGGAAAATGACGAATTAATTGCCCATAAAAAACAGCTGAACTAATGTTTACATGCGCAATGCGCCACCTTCTATAATTCCATCATGAATTTCAACACTCCTTCTCAATAATGTAATCCTAGCTTAAACCATAAATTATTAAATGTGCATGTATTTAAAGCTTTTGTAAATAAATCTGCTAACTGGTCTTCGGTATTGATTGCAGTCAGTTTTAAAGCGTAGTCATTGGTGCCGTTTGTCGTATCGCTGTAGTCGTATCCCTAAAGCTGCAGACATTGGTGCTTTATCGGTAACCGTATTGGTTACCTTATAACAGCTGATTCAACCAACCTTATGAGAATCAATGCAATCGGTTATTGGTGCCGCTAAGGTCGTAACCATATCGTAGCCAACCAATTGGGCAAAGAGGATAAATATAATAAGAGCCGTCACTCGTTATTTTTTAGGCATTTACTCGATGTAAACTATGAGGTAGTCGCTACTTTTTTTTGGGCGAGATGTTTATAAATGTCTTGTATACATTTTCAGGGGGTATTTGTGTTTATTTTTCAGACTGTATTTAATTAATTATTTAATTCTCTTTCCAAAAAACACGTTTGCATAAAATGACAACACCGCATGGATAAATGGAAGGCAATTCAAAAATGTCCCTCATAAAACAAAAGTAGCGACTACCTCACAGTTTACATCGAGTAAATGCCTAAAAAATAACGAGTGACGGCTCTTATTATATTTATCCTCTTTGAATTAGGTTTTGGTTTATCGTCGAAACGATGAACAGCTGATTACGTTATGGATACGACTACAGCGATACGACAAACTGTACCAATGACTGCAGCTTAACGTAACCCTATCCGATACATTGTTATCGATTAATGGTGCCTTAACCTAAAAATCGTGAAAATTTCATAAAAATGAAAACGCAGAAAATTACAAACATATTCCACAAAAAATAAGTCTCATAGTCATAAAGTATCCAAAACAATGAATAAAATCTACAAAAAGTTATTAAATTCACCAACTCACATATTTTTAGGTTATCGTTACGGCGGAAAACCAAAAACCACTTGGTTGGCTACGATACGGTTACGACCTTAGAGTTACGATATGGCACCAATAATCGAATACATTGATTCCCATAAGGTTGGTCGAATCAGCTGTTTTACCGATACGGTTACCGATAATGTACCAATGCCTGCAGCTTTATATATTAATGTACAGTCATGTACACATAACCGGAATGAATATAAATTCTTTAAAATATAAGACCTGATAGGACGAAAATACTTTTACAAAAAAAGGTAACCGAAAAATAATTACTCCAATTGGACAAAAACCAACAATTGAATGGATAATTAATACCAAAAATCAAATTGAAATAAATAAGACAAATTGAATATAACATGGCGTGGTGCCAAGTAAAAACCAAAAAAATACCAAATCGCAAGCTGCTACTCATGGTTCTGGCCTCTATGGTATTACCATTGTGCATCAGTGGAGCCAAAATTACATATACACTTTGATGATAATAACAATCTGAAAAAATAACCATCTGATATACAAACTGGCGTTATGGACTAACGTCCATGCCAATCAATAAAACCAAAAAAAATAAAAATTTATATTTAGAAATATCAAAAAAATAAAAAAAAATTTTACAAAAATATGTATTCAATTAGCGAGACATTCTCATATTGTTTTATACCATGGTGGAATAACCCATGGTATAAAATAGTAGGTAGTTCCACTCACAATTTTTTGACGTATTTGGGGATTTTTGAAGTTTCATAATGTTTCTTGTTTTGCTAGAAGCGTTGCCATACCGTTACTGTTTAAGACGATATTGTGTTTTTTCGGGATGGAAATTTCCTTCGGAATGAAAACGCATTGGTCATCTGAGATAATAATAATATGCTTTAGCACGATTTATGTGCATACATATCGATTGAGAATACAGTAAAACATGCAATTTTATTGAAAAATAGTGGATAATTATTCATACATTGGTTAATGACTCATATCTTTATGGCAGCTTGACCCCTAGACAGAAATAAATACACAAAAAATCCTGTTCTAGCATGGCCCTATTATGCATGCCTCTATAGTGGATATTTCTCAAGGCATGTTGAGAAAAAGTTTACCTCCAAAGTCTGCAGTGAGTGCTAGGTGGTTAATATGTTACGTTTGTAGGACGCCACATCCATGTCAATGCTACAGGGGAACATGCTGACCCCTGAGGCCCTATTCAGTAACTATGAGTTTTGAAATGTACATTTTTCTTTCATACAAATTATATGAAGAAAAAGTGTACATTTTAAAACTCGCAGTTACTGAATAGGGCCCCTGGCCAAACGGGGAAAAGAACTCTGATAATTAGTGGCTAACCTGCAAAGCTACAGGGAAATGTTCTTCCCTAAAATATGGTTTAACAATTTCCTCCTCAAGCGCTACGCTTGCATTATACAATAAATAAATAATGTCGACTTGTCGCCAATTTATCACCATTCAATTTCATAAAAATAGCGTTTAAGTATGCTAAACTCTTTAGAAATTGCGGTGTCGGTTCATAAGGACCCAGGCCCGACGAGAGGGGGGAGACTGAGGGGGTCATTACCCCTGGGCCCGGGCTTTGGAGGGGCTCGGGAATCTCAAAATGCTATCCAAGCTTTTTGCTTACAGAAAATAAACAAACCATACCTTTAATCACATTTCGTAGATAGCAATCATTTTAAATTTCAATAAATTTTATAAAGTTGAATTCGTTTTCTGTTGCAGTAGAAAAATTCGGTATGATGCAAATTCGTATACAGTGATATACATGTATGTATGTATGTATGTAAACAGCGATTTAAAGAAATTTATTTCATACAATTAATGCCATGTTTAAATAAAACTCTATAAGTAATAAACTGTACTTATTTTTTCATTAGTTTTCACACCTCACGGATTTTTAAACTGTAATATTTCTCGCAATCAATATAATAATTTATATTCTACAAATATATTAGTATTTTATAAAGAATATGTATATCTCTATGTAAACATATTTACCCATATGTTGTGTCAGGGTGTGGGTGTTCCCCGCGTTGGTCGCACTTTGGCCCGCTCGAGTTGTACGGCCAAACTCCCAAGTCGTTGGCAAAGGTACCTAGAAAGACGAAATAAAAGTATGCAAAAGTAACAATCCTTATATTCATTATTCTAAGCAAGTGTACTTCCCGTAAACTCGACATTCCAAGGTCCCAACACCTCGTCCGCTACACCTCAAAGCCGGAGCCTCCTAGTTCCGCACTAGAAAAGAAATAAAGAAAAAAAAGGAAAACCCATTTTTATTAATTTGGGAATAAATCACTTATATAAGTTCACAATTTTTTTCTGTTGGGTAACAAATGCATCAAAATTACAACTACATGAAAATTGTCAGTTTCTACTGCAAATATTTATAATTGAAAATAACATTGTTATTACCTGTTGTTAATGTGCCTGGTCGCATTTGGTTGTCGTTCTACACCTGCCTTGATCAGGTTGGACGCTATCAACAACTCAAGTCCCTTTGTAGGTTTAAATCCCTGCGCTATGGGACCATACTGGCGAAGTGACTTCTTCCAAGCCACTCTAAAGGCACAGCGTAGTGCCTATGAACCGCACGGAAGAGCCGCGCTGCCCTTTTCGCAAAATATCACTCGCGCACTAAATTTTTCTAATTAAATAACTCGAAAACGATAATTATTTAGCACGAGTTAAATAGCGCACAGATAAAAATGTAAACAAATAAGAGAACTGTCAAATGGGGTATGTTCACAATAGAGGAATTGGCAAAAGCTCCTTTCCAAGGGTTGCCAGTTAGCCATCGAGAGTGGTGAATATAGGAAAGAGACGAATATAGAATGGAAATGGTTGCGGTTGATTCTGAAGGATGACAATACAAAACGGTATAGGAAAACGGTGCCGGAGATCGGTTTCAACGATATAAAAGGGGGTTTCTGTAGGACACGTAAAACTATTGTATTATTGAGAAGCAGTCAAAGCGGTAGTGTGCGGGTGTTCAAAGTTGTGGCGGGAAAGTGAATAAGCGAAATCGGTGAAAAAAGTAAGTTAAGTGAATTTCCTGTGCGCGCAAGGTCCAAAAGGACAAAGTCGTAAATTTTTTGCTAACGAAATGTTGGCCAAAAGGCCCTAAATTTCGAAAACTGCTCCGGAATCTGGGCAATAATAGTAATGCTAAAAGCCTCAAGTTTCTACAAGTATCTGTGGTAATAATGGTAATGCAGCGGTAAGTCACGAGAAGATCCTGTGTGAGGGTGGAACGAGGAAGTGAAGACACACGTAACGAAAGCCTGATCCTTCTTTTTGGTATATGCAGCATAGCCAACTACTTACCGTTGTAATCTTCGAGAGACGATCGAGCCGAAGGAGACTGCCCGGAGTGCACTACAAACGTTTTGGTAAGTTCCAAAATAACAAAAAAGTGTTTTTTTTTATTTTTTTCTTTTGCGTCAAATTGCCGCTCACATTCGGTGACCACAATCACCACAAAATCCTCAAGTGAAAATCCCACTTTCTGTTTCTAAAAATTTTCTTTTGTATAATATTTTGGTAAAAATAATTTTTTTTTGTTGGGGATAGTTTTCATTTTCGTTCACAACCACCCTAGCATGGGTGAAGCCAATTTATATGTCGCATACGGACGTTCCGAAACGCGTGAACGCCAAATTGGCGTGAACATTCCTAGTTACCTGATACATGCCAGCGCCAGGAAATTAGTTTCAACAGATCTTCCAAATTATTTTAAACTGATCTCACATCATATTTTAACCGATTTCGCATCATACAATTTTTATTCTCAACCGATTTCACGTCATAAGATTTTACCACCAACCGATTTCACGCCAATAAGGAACCGATAAGCGAAGACAATAACCACCACGTAGGAATCTGGCCACAGTGCTGGCGAGAATATATCTACCGGAATTATACCAACCAAACATAACTTTTTGGATTAATGGCATATATATGTATACATAATAGCAATTTATATTTTTGTCTTAAGTTTTTTTTTTGCGACCTAATATAAGATTTGTGAACTAATGTAATAACCTATATTATTGAATGTTGTATATGTGAGGAGTTACCAATCGCTCACCGGAAGCACCAAACGTATAAATTTTGCCTAAATTAACCTGGTTGGAAAGACCCCAGTTCGAATGATCCCCCTCAACCCACATAAAAGAGCTCTTTTAGGTAGGCTTTAGGGTGCGTGATTATTTAGAATTTTGCTCAAATTGAGCCTACGACGGTTTGGCTTTACTTTGGTGGCGAAAGGCCCGAAATATACTTATAACTTTATTTCCATGTACATGTAAGTTTTTTTATATGGAACCCTGCTTATACAGAACCAATCTGCATCAGGTTTTTTTTTTTTGTCATAAGGATCAAATGTCACTACGAATACGATACCGTCTTGAAAACTCTTTCTTTTTTGTTACATAAAAAAACCTTATTTCTTGTGTAAGTTTGTTTTTATTGAAATCCATATTTTACGTATATTTAAATAATTGATTTATTCAATACGTTTTTTTTTTTTTGGTATTCTTTCTTACATGCGTTTGTTTCCGAAAACCTAATTACATAATATACTATTGCGTCTTTTTTTTGTGGAAATAGTGTGAGTAATGTAAAATCTCTGTATACATATTCCATTTTAAATAAGTGAATGCGCATTTAAGATACGTGGTTAGTTAGGAACCAGAGTCCATTTTACTGCCTTGTATAGTTATAAGAAATTTAAATAAATATGTTAGAACTAAATTGAAGTGAAAGAAGAAATTGAAAATGGTTTGCTAAATTTAATCGGGTGGGGGTGGGGAAAGGATGACGTAAGGGTAAGTGAGTGGGGTCATTGGAGCAGAAGAAAAAGGGGACTCGCTGCCAGGCAGAAACTCGAGCGGTCCAAGGTGTGGTGGGCTTTCTGCGAGGGAGGTGCACGGATGTAAGTATAATGATGATTGTGACATCCGCCCCGCATCAAGGTGGACAAGGGTTAAGGGCCCCAATGTCTGCAGTTTAATCATGCCCTTTGCAGCCATGTCTCTTAGAAAGTTATGTTTTATGACAATATGTTTTGTGCGTTTAATTTCAAAAGTGTTTGCCATTCCAATGCATCCGTTATTATCTTCAAATGTTTCTATTGCTTGATCTGTGATTTGTTTTAGGTCATTTAATAAACCATGCAACCACACTGCTTCAGTTACTGCCGCACTCAATGCTATGTATTCTGATTCGCTAGAAGAAAGCGCAACGGTCGGTTGTTTCTTACCCTTCCAAAAACGCGAGTACTCTATAAATAATGTAAGGAGTACCCTTTGGGAGTATAGGACTGCTCCAAATCTAATCTGTATTCATAAAAAAATGTGCTCCAATTAACATTGCGATGTACTAGGAGGGGAGTAGGTGATCCCACTCTCGCTTTGCTTGTGAGTATTCCATAGAGTACATACGTGAGAGTACTTTCCAAAGTACTTTCACTGTAGTACTCCATGGAGCACCCACAGAGGATCATATGCCAAAGTACTAAAGAGGAATTGTGTCAGAAAGAATTATCGAAGCGAATTTAATTTAAAATGAAAGTAAATGAAGAGGGCAATACAACTTTTATATTTTATACTACGAATATTCTTATGTTATTTAGTATTTGCGTGAATAAAGAAACTAATATAATACGCATACGCATACGCGAATAAAGAAACTAATATAATAGCTATCATCCGGTGGCAAAATCCTGAGCCAGATAAATAATTTTGCATGTAAATGCAACAACAACGATTTGAGCCAGATAAATCCAGATAGAAGTCTGGTTCAATTTGTGAGCCAGATAATTTGCTAATTATTTCTTTTTAGGTTGGCAACGCGGCCTTTAATATACCTACTTTTTCAAAAATAGATGTCGCTGCTTAGCCTTTCGCCGTATGAGTTAAATGAAAAACAGCGGCGACATCTGCTTATCACATTTCACGTGTGCGAAAATTTCACGACATCTGCTTCTCAAGTCTCTCAATGATCCAGAGCATTCCCGTGAGAACTTAGCGTGAGCCGGAGCTGTAAAACTCACTGAAAGACGGTAAATATGTATACATAAAACCAGCGCGCTGTTGCATTTTACCAGAGTTGCCAAAGTAAAATTTTATTATTAGTTATTTGCATGCAATATTTTACTTTTGCCAACTCTGTTCGATCGTCATCGTGCCGTGATCACTGTCGTTAAAAAACGAGCAATGATCGGCTGATGGTGGTCCGAAAACGAATTGCAAAGGAGTATTGTTAGAGTACTCCAACATGAAGAAAATGGAACAGGTAATCCAACAATTTTTGCAGAGTACTTGATCAAGAAACCGTACATCCATATGCTTGAAATACAAAACCGCTCACTAATTTCCGATCAGTCACATCACTTCCACAATCTGCATCAGCGAAACTAATAAGAGGCTTGTTAAAAGTTTCCTCGAATATAAACTTCTTTCCTTTGGTGCCTTTGAGATACCTCAAAACTCTCTTTAGGTATTGCCAATGCTCTTCACTTGCATTCTGCTGATATCTCCCCATGTAGCCAATTGAAAAACAAATATCAGGTCCTACGCAAAGCACAATGTACATTAGGCTTCCTAGCAATTCTCTATAGGGCTTGCCACAACTGGGTTTTCCTGTACTTTGCAATAGTTGTAATCCTTTTTCCATAGGACTTCGCACAGTATTACAGTGTTCCATTCCACATTTTCTCAATACTTTATTAATACTAGCATCTTGTGATAAAGTAATATGATCACAAAAATTCTCAATTTTAATTCCCAGAAAATATTTCTATTCACCACAATCTGATATTTAAAATTTTTCATTCAAAGTCTTTTTCAACCAGTTAATAGAAACAATCGGCTTACCAGCAATAAGGAGGTCATCGACATACATTGTTACAATTAAGAAATCCCCATTAGAAAATTTAGTGTATAAACAATAATCATGATTTGATCTTTTGAATCCATTACTTCACAAATGTTTATTGAATTTTTGATTCCAGCATCGTGGTGCTTGTTTTAACCCATGCAAAGATTTACGTAGTTTGCACACTTTGTCTGGTTCTACTACATTTTACTTTTAAGTGTCTTAACATCTTTCGGAAGAGATACTATGTGCCAGACATTAATTTGTAAATATATTCCAATTCCTCATTAATAGCTGTCGACGACGATGAAAAAAAGGCGAGAGGTTTTTAATATGTATTTAAATTACATTTAATTAAACACGATAAAATTTAAAATAACATACAACAAATTTTAAGGTAAATTAATTAAGATGACGCGTTAAAAAAACTGCTGCCCTTGCTGGCCACTCGATTCGTCTTCTTTTCAATAACTGTGCTGCTTTTCAATTTGGTCCCTGTATAAATACAAATGTGTGCGCAATGAAAGAACAGCAAAATCATACGATTATGCCGCTATGCATTGAAATTGCAGCAATGTTCAAAGCAATAAACAACATTAGCATGTATTTGTTATTGTATGGTTTTCTATGTTGGAAAGTGCACCATAATTTGTATTAAAATAACTGAGCAAACCCAGCAGACAATTAGATCAGCTCAGTAGCCCAGTAATATATTTTAATTTGCGTTGTTTGCTAAATTTATTATGAAATGACATCCCACCCCCCGGTGCACCCGCATGAGGATTCACCAACCATTAAAGCGGCTAGCTTACTGGCTGGTCGACGTATTAATCCGGATGCGGTTCGAACCACAGCACTCCGTACTTGGCCGTCTTTCGCAGTGAATACCTCCGTCACCCGACCTCGCATCCACTTGCTTCGTGGTACAGTGTGATCACATACAATCACTAATTGCCCCGGTTTTAAAGGCGTTGCCTGATCTCTCCATTTAGAGCGTCGTAAAAGTTGAGGCAAGTATTCGGTGGTCCATCTCTTCCACAGTCGATCTTTTATATTTTGCGATATTCGCCATTGTTTTCGAAGACATATATGCTCGTCGTTTATATTAGGAGTTTGCGTTGAGTTGAGGCATCCTGACAGAAAGTGGTTGGGTGTCAAGGGCTCCTCGTCCTGTGGCGTTACAGGCAGTTCAGTTAGCGGGCGGCTGTTTACGATGTTTTCGGCTTCTATCAGTACGCTTCTGAACGTTTCCAGTCGCGGAGTCTCTTCCTTTAAGACCCGTTGTAACAGCCTTTTGATACATTGTACGAGGCGCTCCCAGCAACCTCCTGCTGATGGGTTAGATGGACAATTGAATACCCACTGAATATTTTGTCGAGACATTTCCCGTTCAATAAGATTAAAGTCAAATAAACGGTTTTCTTCATTAAGTTCTTTTTGGGCTCCCACGAAGTTAGTACCGTTGTCGCTTCTAATCTTCACTGGCACTCCTCGGCGGTTGACAAAATTTGTAAAGGTAATAATAAATGCGTCAGTCGATAGATCTTCCGCTAAGTGTATGGCTCGTGTTGTCAGGCACGTGAATAGTGCAACCCATCGCTTCTCTCTTCTTCGACCAATTGCAAGGTGTAAGGCGATCTGTTGGCAACTGACCCATGAGTGGTGTAACTGGCTTCGCATTGTTATAAATGCACACTGGACACTCCCTCTTGATGGATTTCAACACGGCACTTAGGCGTGGAACCCAAAATTTTTGGCGTATTTCATTTATTGCCAGACGATCATTTTGGTGATGCAACTTACTATGGTATTGCTGACCGATTAGACGCTTGATGTGGTGATTTTGTGGCAGAATTACAGGACGACGCGCGGAGAGAGGTAAACAATAGGCGGCATCAATTCTACCGTTGACCTTCAACAAACCATCATCGTCTAAAAACGGCGTTAGCTGATATATGGCTGATGACTTCGATATTGACTTCTTCGTTTTAATGGAATGTATTCCTTCGGCGAATGATTCGGTTTGAACTTGACGTAAAATAGTTTTTTCCGCATCGGCAATTTCCATGGCGTTTAATTCCCCCTTGTGACGAATATCACATCTAGTGTTTTTAGCGAACCTTAGTACCCAGGCCAGAACTCTGGTGAGCTTTAAATATAAAGAAAAATTTCAAAATTTGATTGGATACTCCCCTTGGTTTGTAAGCATGACTCTTTTAGGTGCTTCCTCTACGGCACATTGTTCAGACATCAATTCGCATGTTTCCCGCGGCCAGCGTGCTTCTTCTTCATGGAGAAAGGATGGACCAGCCATGGATTCAGCCATCTTGACCGTGTACCGTACTGAAATGTTGTAGACGTTCTCGTTGCTTCGTCTGCTACGTTAAGCGCTGTAGGAACCCATCGCCATTGATCCGATGTTGTCGTACTTAAAATCTCAGCTATGGGGAATGCGACAAACTGTTTGTACGTTCTGCTAGTTGAACGAATCCACAATATGACAGTTTTTGAATCGCTCCAAAATGTTGTACTATTGATGCGAAAGTCATGACAGTGGACCAATGATTCTTTTAGGCGACACCCCAAAACTGCGGCTTGTAGCTCTAAACGTGGTATTGTCATACCCTTGAGTGGTTTGCATCTTGCTTTGGCCGAAACCAGCGTAACATCGACCTCGTTCCCTCGTTTTATTCGGAGATATCCGACGGCGGCATATGCCGAGGAACTTGCATCCACAAAAATATGTAATTGAATATCATCAGCAACAGACAATAATGCAGAATAACAGCGCGGCACCGTGAAATTCTTCACCGATTGAAAATTTTCCCACCATGTCTTCCATTGATGTGCCAAGTCTTGAGGTACTACCTCATCCCATTCAATTTCTAGTCGCAATAATGACTGAACTAACAGCTTCAAAAATATGGTGATGTTTGCCAGAAGTCCGAATGGGTCATAAATTGACATAGATATGCTTAACAATTCTCGCTTTGTTGGCGTTCGCGTGCCATTCAGAACATCCCGGGCGATTTTGTAAAACTGAAATTGGAATTCAAGAGCATCATTAGTGGTATTCCAATACATACCAAGCACCTTTTCAGTTTTTGTATTGCGATCCATTTTGACGAGTTCCGAGTTACTATCTAAATTTTCCCCATTTAATTTGTATTGAACCTCTTTATTGTTACATATAAAATTGCGTAATTTAACACCCGCGGTGGCATTTATTTTAATGGCTTCTTTTGTGATATTTAGAGCTTCTTCGGCGCTATCAAAGCTTATGACCAGATCGTCAACGTATGTGTTAGCTATGACAGCATGGATGCCACCTGGCATGGCGGTCTCAAATTTAGCTGCGTTGACGTTTTTTATATATTCGGCGCAGCAAGGTGAACAAATAGCTCCAAATATCATCGACGACATTACATAGGTAGAGATTGGTTCGTTTGGCTTACCATCTCGCCACAAAAAACGTTGAGAATCTTGATCTTTATCAATTATTCGTACCTGAGAGAACATCTCTTGTATATCTCCGGCTACTGCAACAATACCTTGGCGAAATTTATGGATGATCACTATAAGCGGTTGCGCTTGTTCCGGGCCCTTCAGTAGTGCGGAGTTTAACGATGTAGAACTTGTAACGGCGGCTGCGTCAAAGACAATACGCAGTTTTCCCGGTTTCGACGGATTAACAACACCAAAATGAGAGAGATACCATGTTTTGGGATTTTCAATAGCGGCTTCATCTTGTGTCAGCTTTCTGGCATACCCATTTTCTATATATTTGGCGATTTCCTTTTTATAATTCTCAGCATAAACGGCATCCTTCTTCATTCTACACTCAGTACTCAATAAGCGCTGCTTCGCCATTGCATAACTCGACGGGAGTTCGGTAAAATCTTGTCTCCAAAGCAATCCTACTTCATACCTCTGGCCGATGTTTTTTGTGGTTTCTGACAAGATTTTCCTGGCTCGTTGATTTTCATCCGATTCCAATACGAGTTTGGTACTCCGGACTCCAAAGCTCTCATTTGAAAAATACTCCTCATTAAATTGTTTATATGATTCCGACTTACGTATATGAAGCACCCTGGGCATGTCAACGCTTTCTTGTTGGTGTGGTCCGTATACCACCCAACCCAACTTAGTTTCCGCTGCTACTGGTTGATCATGTCCGGCTTCGACGACTTTGTTGTGCAAACACAAATGACAATTGTCCAAACCCAACAGTAAGACTGGTTCGACATCTTCATAGTTCTCTATAGGCAAAGATTTTAAATGACTAAACTTACTTTTTTCAAATGATTGCTTTGGCAAATGGAGACCCTTTATCGTATGGACGTTTTTCAGTGAGTATGTATGGCGACTATTTACTACTCCTATTTCAAGGGACACTTTCCTGGAGCTTTCTGTTGTCTGGCTGTCACCGTACCATTGAAGAGTGAGAGGCATGACACGACCTCGTAGACCTAACTGTCTTGCGACATCTTCTTCAAAAAGCGACACTGATGACCCTTCTTCGAACATCGCATAGACAGACATTTTTCCTCGAGGACCTGACAATGTAACTGGGACAACTTTAAAAAGACTGGTTACCTGATCCTTTCGACAATTCAAAATTCGTTCCCGGTCGGACGACGACGTAGAGGATGATCCTGTATCCTTGTGCAACATCTTATGATGCATACGTTTGCAAACGTTGATGGAACATTGCTTGCGGCGACGACAATTTAAAAGGCTATGACCTTTTACCAGGCATCCAAAACAAATGCGATGTTATTTAACCAATGATCACTTGTTGACAAGGTCGAGCGACTGAAATCTTCTGCATTCTGGCAAAGTGTGAGCTTCGTTGCATGAAGGACATGCCAGTTGCTCGTGGTTGTTATGAAGAACTCTGCGAGCCGACCCTCCATTTGGACCGGTCTGACGATTAGTTTGTGCATTATATCGCGGCTGGGTAATGTTTGTTGGCTAAAACGCAGGGAACTGTTACTAACCCCGGGCATAGTCGCAACTACTTTTGCCAAATCGCTCAACCAATTTGAAAATACGTCAACAGTGGGGAAACGGGAAACACTAGCGGCATACTTACTCCATTCAAATTGTTTGGATGAAGGAAGCTTAGAAACCAATTGTTCCAGCAACATGGGATTCATAAGATGGTGCTTACATTTGGCTGACTTGTAAAACGCTGAAATATTGGCGACACGATTCGAAAATTGTAATATCTGCTCAAGGTGGCTATCGTTATTGGCAAGTCCTGGCGTCCAAAGTTAAATTCAAGTTCCTTCATAACTTTTGGAACGTCATCAGGGTATATTAGCATTGACGTTACTGACCGCTTTGCATTACCTTGAAGTGCTTTCTGCAGTCGCATTAAATTCTGTCGGTTATTGTAGGAGAACTGTGCTGTGCTGTCGCTGAAGTTCGCTAAAAATAGAGGCCAATCCTCTGGATTGCCATCGAAGGTAGGTAGTGGGTGTAATTTTACGGCGGAACTCTCTACCAGCCACATTGGATTTGATGACGACGATGCTTGTAACTCCGCTGGTGGTATTGTTATTTGCGGTGCTGTCGGTAGAGGCTGTGAAAAATTGGTATATCTACCCGCGGTTGGGACGATATTACTAGCCTCTGCCTCGATCCGCTGTCGAAGCTGCTGCACCTCTATTTGACTACGACTCATTTCGTTTCGAAGTTCTTCTATAGTCTCGAAGCGATGCAATGCTTGCCACCAAAGATGCCAGCGTTTCGTTTGCACCACGCGACGGTGTGTATGCTGCAGTGCACTCACCTATGTTCACTGCCGTAGTTTCTCCATCGGACCCGGTGTCGCTATCGTTCGCTTGACCGGAAGTAGTTCTTACTTTCTGACGAGTGTTCATATTAACAAGCCAATTAAAAAAAAAAAATGAAGATTTCTGAGGAAATTAGTGCCGAACAGTTGCCTAAACCTTTATATGTTAGCCTATATTTATATTGCCGACTGCCTTGACACCCTACACCTGTAACGCTGAAAAAACTCCTAGTGTAAAGTGAACAATTTATTTAATGTAAATGGAACAACAATCGATTAATGGCGAAATTCCAACAGGCTCTGAATCAAATTTAATTGCTTTGTAACTTACGACTTTATGACACTGACTAATTTATTATTTACTCATTGCAGTAACTTAGACGTCCAAGGATGACTATGACCAGATTGACGGAGAACACCAAACACCAAATAAACGAAAACGTTGACTATGACCACACCGAATAAACGATGACGTTGACTTTGACCACTTGACGGAGATTTGCCCAGATTACCACCAAATAATCGAACGTTGACTATGATCACTTGACGGAGAACAATCACGTTGACACCAAATAAACGATGACGTTGACTTTGACCACTTGACGGAGAACAATTAAATTGACACCAAATAAACGATGACGTTGACTTCGACTTGACGGAGATTTGCACAAATTATAAACGATTACGTTGACTATGGCCACACCAAAAAACGATGACGTTGACTTTGACCACTTGACGGAGATTTGCACGGATTACCACCAAATAAACGAACGTTGACTATGGTCACTTGACGGAGAACACCCACGTTGACACCAAATAAACGGTGACGTTGACTTTGACCACTTGGCGGAGATTTGCACAGATTACCACCAAATAAACGAACGTTGACTATGATCACTTGACGGAGAACAATCACGTTGACACCAAACATTTTTGAATATAAAGATATTGCATGCGCGAACTTCAGTGGAAAGCATCGGAGCGTAACAAAATTCTAGTAGGTCACTCTCACCACACCAAAAACTTGAACACAATTTTTAACATAATTTAAGCACAGAAATACACTGATTGGAGTTTTAGTGAGTAAAAGTTAAAATTCTGAACACATTAGCTGAATAAAAAGTGTACAAATAATTATTAAATAACAAATACAAACAGTGGTAGCTTAACAAATTCTGCTGTGTAAGTGGTGAATGTGACCTACTAGAATTTTGTGAAGCTTGCCTCACACTATTTTTCGTCTATGCAATGTCTCTATATTATATCGTTTCTGTTGACTCCAAATAAACGATGACGTTGACTTTGACCACTTAACGGAGAACAATTACGTTGACACCAAATAAACGATGACGTTGACTTTGACCACTTGACGGAGAACAATTACGTTGACACCAAATAAACGATAACGTTGACTTTGACCACTTGACGGATATTTGCACAAATTACCACCAAATACACGAACGTTGACTATGACCACTTGACGGAGAACAATTACGTTGACACCAAATAAACGATGACGTTGACTTTGACCACTTGACGGAGAACAATTACGTTGACACCAAATAAACGATGACGTTGACTTTGACCACTTGACGGAGAACAATGACGTTGACACCAAATAAACGATGACGTTGACTTTGACCACTTGACGGAGAACAATTACGTTGACACCAAATAAACGATGACGTTGACTTGACGGAGATTTGCACAAATTATAAACGATTACGTTGACTATGGCCACACCAAATAAATGATGACGTTGACTCCAAATAACGATTACGCTGACACCAAATTAAAGGGAGAACTGCATAATTTTAAATTTAGGCCACTCCCAATGATGATAACAAGTCACAGTTCACGTTCACAAATAATTTGTTGCATTAATTTATTTTAAATTTACCGTGACGATTTGATCGAGTGCAAGGACAATTTTTTTAAACTTTTATGTTGATGACGATGAATAAAAGGCGAGAGGTTTTTAATATGTATTTAAATTACATTTAATTAAACACGATAAAATTTAAAATAACGTACAACAAATTTTAAGGTAAATTAATTGACATGACGCGTTAAAAAAATTGCTGGCCACTCGATTCGTCTTCTTTTCGATAACTGTGCTGCTGTTCAATTTGGTCCCTGTATAAATACAAATGTGTGCGCAATGAAAGAACAGCAAAATCATACGATTATGCCGCTATGCATTGAAATTGCAATAATGTTCAAATCAATAAACAACATTAGCATGTATTTGTTATTGTATGGTTTTCTATGTTGGAAAGTGCACCGTAACTTGTATTAAAATAACTGAGCAAGCCCAGCAGACAATTAGATCAGCTCAGTAGCCCAGTAATATATTTTAATTTGCGTTGTTTGCTAAATTTATTATGAAATGACAATAGCTTTCATCCAACAACTCACATCACTTCTACCTTCAATTTCTCTATCAGACCAATTCTAAATATTCTCGCGGAATTTTGTTCTCGCGGATTTTTTTATTCCCGCGGAAAAATTCCTCAAATTCTTTTCTCCTAGGGAGAAGAAAAATTGGGAAATAGGGATTTCGAATTTTCGAAGTCAGCTGTTTTGTCTATTGAAATTTCGTTGCGCATTTCTTATTTTGTTTAAAAAATTGAAAAGTTGAATTATTGTTGCGAATTTGTTTGAAATTAAGAAATAAGGTATAAACAATGCACATTATTGCATTTCATGTGGTATACACTGAAATGAGTAATGAATTGGTGCCACAGCAACATCAACAGAGGAGCATAAGAAGAAGACGGCGGGTTAACACAAATCCGCCGGAGTTACCTGTTTTCATTCTGCAAAGCAATTTTCTGGCGCCCACGTCGAGTTGAGTTCGCCTTTCACCATATGCCAAAATCTAATTAAGCCTTCTTAAAAAATCCTTGCGCAATTTCTGGATGGCTGCATCAAATATACAAAGAGCTCTTCCGTTGCTTATGATATACTTTTCGACTTAAAATAAAGAATATTGTGGTTGCTGTTGTTGTTGTATTAACAGTGAGAATATTGTGGTAGAATGTAAATACATATTTTAGCGCAAATTTGTACAAATAAGTGTTCTTTCTTAAAAGAACCAATTTCCTTTAACTATTTTGATGCATTCCCTTCAATTTAACTAGTGAAAAAACTCCTATGAAATGGCAAAGAAATCTCCCTCTCCCTCACATTCATAATACCTACTTTTCTCCCATAACCGGTTTCCTCTTTTTCGAACATTGTTCAGAATAGGAGGAAAGGGTGAAGTGAAAAAACTCTCAAGGAATATTTATTTAGAATACTAGGAATGGGAGAAGGAAAAAAACTCGCACGGAATTTTCGTTTAGAATTGGGCTGTATATGTTTCAGGATAATTTGTAGGAGTATAGGCAGCCGAAGTAGCTCTATACCCAATAAAATAATCAAACAGCTTACGTGAAGTTCGGCGCTTTCGTTCACTACGCCTAATACGCCAATTACACGGCTCAAGTATCCTTGTGCCAATTACCAATTTGCACAAGGATTTGCCCGATGTGTGCACTGGTTGCGCTATTTGCGCAGAGAACTGCGCTAAAATCAAAACGATTTTGATATTTACGCATGTCTGCAAATATTGCACATGCTTTTTTCTTCGTGTGTGGTGAATGTTATACAGTTTACCTGTGGTTTCTGATAATATAACATCAGTAATTGTTGCTTAAAAATTTTAATATCGAAGGCGTAAGGACCATCTCTAGCTTTTAACAGGAATTCACATAAATTCAATAATACCTACATAATAATTTTTTATACAATTAGAACAAATGTTTCATTTGTTACGCTAGTTGGAAAATGAATATTGCGCAGGGGAAAATTTTAGAATAGCACCCCCCGATTTCGGGGTAAAACTTGGTATCAAATGAAAGAGGGAGCTCTCCCGAGCACAAATATATATATTTTAAAGTGCGCAAACTTATAATTTAAAAGTTATTTGTTGTTAAAGTTTGCAAATTTAGCAAATTTCTATAGCACTTTAAATTACAATATACATATCTTTCAAAACCTTAATCCACATACATATCTATATAAATTGGCAACGATAAACTTAAATTGCATTTTTGTATATTTCACATTTCATTTTTGCATTGTTTTTACTTATTATAAATGTTTTTATTAAATCAATCGCGCCCATTGTAAATTTTATCAAGTAGCGCAACTAACAGCTGATCGGTGAAAATTCGCACATTCACACGCACAGTTCTCGACTCAGTTTCAAAACAAAACTTTAGATTATTTAATTCAAATTTTAAAGTGAGATAATCCTTACAAATTTATGTATACAGAATATATATGGCGTTTTTGTTGTTATTAAAACAATAGTTTTATTTATATTAAAGCTTTTATAATTTTTTTTTTTAACTTTGAAAAATCTCCGAACACCATCCCTTCATTATATGACATTCGACTGCCTAGTCCACTGCCTTCCACTCTATTCGCAACATAACCTCTACTTAAGCTGCCAAACTATATAGTAAACAATGATCGCGCCTTTGTAGCAACATGCACATTTATATATATATATATTTTATTGATGAAATTACAAAGCTGTGCTGCCACATAAACAAAAAAAAAAAACAAATATAAATATTACCTTGCCACATTTCAGTTAATAAAGAAAAAGGAAAATATATATTTTTATATTCATTTTGAGAAGTCGAAACACCTTTCCGCGTAGGCGGACTTCGGCCGCGCTTATAAAAAATAACCCTGGGCTACGCCATGCCATGTTTGGATGTGTGGTATAACCGTGGCTACCGCCACGGAGATGTCCCTCTGCGTAGTACACCCTTCTGGCAGGGTCATTTTTTATAAGCGCGGCCGAAGGCCGCCTATGCAGAAAGGAGTTCTACCAGCTCGTTCCCGAATGCAAAAAAGAGCTTTTTCAAATTTGTGGCAAATAAAGACTAGAAAAGTTAAAGATATATATATATCAGATGAAAGGTATTTTTATAAGTTATTTTTCGATTCTGCACTTGTTCCGTTTTTTAGATGTGGCAGCACATATTTGTAATGTCATAAAATATATATACGTATACACATAAAAAAGTTGTATAGAAATTTGCAAACTTTAACAACAAATAACTTTTAAATTATAAGTTTGCACACTTTAAGATATATATATTTGTGATCGGGAGAACTCCCTCTTTCATTTGATACCAAGTTAAGCCCCGAACTCAGGGGGTGCTAAACTAAATTGCTGCCTTGCGCAGTGCTGCAATGAGTTGAGCTAGTCTTGCAACTAAAAAATATATATTATTAATACAATAGAAAATAAACGCTTCTGGTGCGAGTTTTTCGATTTATACTGTAAATTACCAGCACTGTGGAAAATAAATAGTGTTTTTTTTTATAAAATTAGTGCCTTTTTTATACAATTAAAACACATCTTTCATTTGTTGCGCTACATTAAAAATGAATATTGCGCAGTGTTTTTGAGCCGTGTATGTCAAAATTTTCATTTGTACAAATTCCGTCGTTTTATATTTGCGCATGGCTTTTGTGTCATGTATGGGCCGCCTAAGAGTATGCTTATTTGGAACATCTGAAGAAATTTCTTCATCATCATTCTCATTTACAATGATGTAGTTCTTGCTGCTGTGGCTTTTGTTGTTGTTGTTGTTGCTGTATCATCTCTTCGCTGGAAATTTCTCTGCGTACTGAAACACAATCAGAAACCCCATCTGCCACGAGAATCTCATCATCTTTTTCCCCTTCTTGCTCGTGGCAGCGTTTAATAAGTACTTCTTTATTATTCGTTTTGTTAAATACTTCCTCTTTAAACAGGAAAACTGATTCATCGAATAAGACATCTCGTGCAATTAATATCTACTGATTTTTTATGTCCCACAGTCTATACCCATTAGCAACATTACCAATCATTACTGTCTTACAGCTCTTCGAATCTAACTTCTTCCTCTTCTGATTGGGTATCCATGCGAATGCCTCACAACCAAATATACGCAATATACTTACATCTGGCTTTGCACCATACCACATCTCAGCTGGTGTAATGAAACCATCCAATGACATTGTTGGACTACGATTTATGATATATACACCTGTATATACCGCTTCACACCACATACGCTTTGGCATGTTAGATTCAATCAACATTGATCTAACTTTTTCCAGCAAAGTCCTATTAAATCGCTCGGCAACTCCATTTTGCTGAGGTGAATAGACAACCGTTGATTCCACTTGAATCCCCTTCTTTTTGTACCAACCTTCTTGATCATTGGAAAAGTATTCCCCACCTTGATCATTTCGATATAGATGTTCCAAATTTAGCAGTTACCTCAGCTTCATATTGCTTCAACATTTCAAAAACATCGGACTTATTTTTAATATTATAGACGAATGCAAAATGCGTACAATCGTCTATAAACGAAACAAAGTAAGTCCACATCAGTGAGCTGCAATTATTCATGTTTGAAGGTTATTAGTGGACTAACCAAAAAATTAGTATTAGTGCGTACACAAACAAAGAATATCAAGCACTTATATCCATTAAAACACATTTACATAGCCATGCTTCGTAAAATGAATAACCGCTCATAAGCCACGAAGCAGTTCACTACTCAATTGTCTTATTGAGCAAGAAAGTCAACTGTGTTATACGAAAACACTAATTTGAATCAGTATGACTATTAGTACAATAAAATGAATATAGTCATATCAGCCTTCTAACGCTAGCAACACAACGATGTACATGAAACTAAACTGAATACAGCGCTAAAGAAAAACCGATAATAAACGAACACACTGTCAAAACGCTAAAAAGTTGCCATTTTGAACATCCTGTCAGGCAGTTGACAGATAAGATATCACACTTAGTCATCATTCACAATGCAACATGCTACTGAGTTAAAGCGACTATGATTCAGTTTATACTCAACAATGTCATATATGTATGGGACATACATACGTATTGCGGGGCACTCGTATGTATTTTCTATTTTATGTGCTAGTCACTCATAGTATTTGTCTGTACTTGACTAAGTACACATTTAGACACAATTTCTTGGCTCATGACTATGTGCACTAATTTTATTAGTACTCCAATCAGATCTCTGGTCGACATACGTCAGAGTGGATCCTTTCAAGTGAGCATTTAGCTCGAACACGATGTCCATTGAAAGAATCTGGAGAATGTTTAGCTTCAACACAAACATTGTAAAAATTTAATTTTTCTCTATTTACTTCTAACCCATTTACCATTTGCTTGGTAATTAAATCATCAAATGCCAATGTGACCAAATCGTTTATGCTAAAGTTTAACCTTATCCTGATTACGCATTAACGCTGACGACCGTTCATCGTCACAAGAAGTAGAAGACCGCTCAACCGCAATTTCAATTTCATACAACCCATTCCGTAGATGTGCAGTTGCTAAGAGTTCTCCATTATTTTTAATATTTGCCTTGCTTTTACAAAATAATACATAAACACCGGTATTTGTAAGTTTTCGAACTGACAACAAATTGTCCCTTAACTCTAGCACATACAGGACATCTTTCATAATAAACTCTACTCCTTTATTACTCAACCCACTGATTTGCCCTGAATATCTATCAATTAGAGTCTGATTATCTTTAGCTACATCAATGAGAATGTGGTTATCCAATTTAATTAGAATTTTATAATACCATTTCTCATTAGCCATATGGTCACTCGCTCCAGAGTCAAGTTTAAATTTAAGGTTTGAACCGTACGCTTTCTTCAAATCGTTTCCACGATCAGCAACAAAACAAATACCATTAGCTTTTTTATTATTTACTGCTGTCGCGAGTTGACCAAAATAAAATAAATTGTAGGCGAATAATTGTATAAAACATTATATTATTTAATAGAACGAATGACTCCTTCCAAACGGTTACAAATTCAAGAATAATTTTATGATTTCGGAAAAAATATGACAAAAGTCGTTTTACAAAAATGTTGCTGGATTTTGCATTTCAATACAAGTACAAATACTACAAAGTGTTAACTGACAATTCGGCCTTTCCTGAAAACAAGCACGTTCTCGGGCTGGTACACCCTTATTATCTTCAACATTTTCTTCTTCATAAACTTCATCGATTTCGGGAAATGCTACACACCATGGTTTCAATATATCGCTTGTTACAACTGTGCTAAACTTCCGACAATTTTTTCTATTGGTACTATCAATATCACCCACAATGTACCGATCGTATCGCAATTTCTTTTTAACAACATATGGTCCCTTATATTTAGTCTCAAGTTTTCGAGATTCACCGGTACTTTGTATTTGTGACTCCAACAATACCAAATCACCATCATGATATTGATATGGTAATTTATGCTGTGCATCAAACCTTTTCTTCCAAACTTTTCTTGCAGTTTCGATATTTTTAATTGCATCCTCGCGCTTTTCCTTAACATTCTCTTCTATTGCTAAGGTCTTTGCTTTACTCGGTCGTAAGCCATCTCCACTCAATTCAAGCCCCAGAAAACTTACGGATTTCTTCAAAAATGAACATTTTGACAAACGTAACGTTAACCCATTCTCTTTTATAGTTTTTAAAAATTCCTCAAGCAACCTGATTCCCTCTTCAACCGTATTTGATGCCACTATAACTTCATCAACATAACTGACTACCTTGCCCCGTAATGGTTCCATGACTTTAGCCATCATTGTTTGGAATGCACTTGGTGCATTGCGCAACCCAAACGGCATTCTGTTGAACTCAAAGTGACCATGATGAGTTACAAAACCAGTGTATTGCTTTGCTTGTTCGGCTAGCTCAATTTAATAATAGCCAGACATAAGATCCAACGTTGAAAAGTATTGTTTACCAGCCAACGTTGACAAAACACCATCTACGGTTGGCATAGCCCATGGCTGCTTCTCTGTTATTGAATTCAATTCTCTAAAATCGACGCATAATCGATCTTCACCGTTTTGTTTCTTCACCAAAACTATTGGAGATGCATATAAAGATTTTGATGGACGAATAATTTCTAAATTGAGTAGTTCATCGATTATCTTTTCGACTGTTTTTCGTTTAGGAATTGGCATTTGATACGGTTTGCGATTAACAGGCTTCTTAGAATTCAAAACAATATCCATCGTAAAATTTTTGCATTTACCCAATTCTGGCAATTTTTCACCGAAACAATCAGTATATTTATTCAAAAGTTCTTGTAGTTTCTTCTCATCATTATCATTATTAACGTATATATATTGTTCAGCCAGTGGCAAAATTTTACAATTTCCACTTTCCATTACTATTTTCATTTGGTTCAAAATATCACAACCAACCAATACATCATAAGGCATAGCTTCATTGTTGACTATCAAAAGTTTACACATATATTTATAGTTTTCAATTGTGACCACTGTCGATATTGCTTCCTTGCAGTTCACCTTCACAATGTTTTGCCAGTTCTTCTTTTATTAAAGAACTTCCACTTCCAGAGTCAATTAATCCTTTGCTTTCTATATTACCAATTTTAAGGTCTTTTATAATTTCTTTATTATTAATTTCAGGTTTTTTAATAATTGGATTTTGTTTTGTTTTGCAATTTTCGCAAAATCCCTTTCTCTTTACATTTAAAACATACTGGACCTTCTAATACATTTAATGACTTTCCGACTGACATACTTTCTTTACTATTTACTTCGGTCCGTATCTTATTTTCGTTAATTGTTTTAAAACTATATGTCTGCCCACCACTATTATTTAAAGACACTAAAGCTTGCAACAAATCTGAAGGTCTTGAAAAAATCATTGTTGATAAAATTCGAATGAGTTCTTTATCATTCAACCCATTTATGATGTATTTAATTACTGCATTATCTTCAACTTGGGCGCGTTTCCCAAGTGCTAACATTCTGTAATAATATGCAATCCGAGATTCATCTCTACGTATACGCGAATTTATCAATTTAATATGTATATCTGCTGTATCAATAATAATACACGGGAAATCTGTCAGAAATGCACAAACAAATTCTGTCCAGACTCTAAATATTGGCTGAGAATCTATCCAGCCTTTTGCAACACCTTTCAATTTACTCAGCATTGCCATATTCACCAGTCTCTCATCCCAACCATACGCATCTTTTAATTGTCTACCATTTCCACGAACTGTATAGATGTTATATCATTTTTGCAAGGATCAAAGCTTGGCAACATTTCTACTACTTCTTTTAAACCACATTTGTTACTATTTAAAGTAAAAGTTTCTCCACGCAAATTCGCATAACCCTGTGATGAATTTACGTGAAGCATATTCTCGTTTGATATTCTCACCTGTTCACTTTCTGTAACTATTGGTGTTCTTATTGGCATATTTGACTGCGCACCCCAATAAGACGTTGGAATTTGATTTGCTGTTACAATAGGAAAAGTACCATGGTTTTGACATTGTGTCCGTACAACAGCTTCACTGCTTTCACCACTACTGCTTGCCCAAACTAAAGGAGTCTGTTGATTATTGGTATATCTCGAACTAAAATTTACCGCCGCTACTATAGACGTCGTAGTCGGAGTCCTAATCGTCGATGTTGCTAGACATGACTAACAAGTCCTTGGCCTTCTTGTCATTCTTTAAAAATTCTTCCTTCGTCGCTTCTTCATATGGAGGAGAGCCCGTTAAAACTTCGTCCAATCAAAGAGCATCAAAATGCATTTCGACACGGAATCGCCAGTCGTCGAACCCAGTACCGTTAAACTCAAGTATCCCGTGATCTTTTAGTTCGCCCATAACCTATTATAATCTGACGGTTTTATAATAATAATTTATTTGAAATTATATTAAGCGACACAGAAACAGTTTAAATTATGGTAAGAAAAATCTTCGACTGAAAAAATATGACAAAACATTTTTTCTTCATAAACTTGAATTACATAGATTGCTACAATTTCAACACTCTCACTTAATCCATCATACTTTATCCCTCTATCCCTATTCTTATATCTTACCCTATTCATAACCGTTTCCATATCCCTGTAAGTTTTACAATTTCACAATCCTTTATGCTTGGTAATATAATACATGCTAAAATAAGTTGTACATTTTATCGTAATAGCTAGAAATAGCGGATTAGCTCATCACAGGGTGCCTGAGCTATGTTTTAATTCGAAGTCAAACCACCTCAGATTTTTTTCGGATCCGTGTTTTGTGAGCAAAAATAAGCCGCACGTTGATTCATTTATTGGCTATTAACTTTATTTCTTTTTTGCGGCTTCATATAAAATCCTAGAATACAACAATAAAACCTAAATTCATCTATGAAATTCGAATCTTGGTGTGAGTACAATTTACTGTGGATTCTTTTTTAAAATCTTTTATATATACCATGGCAGAACGATACAAGGTGGAAGCATGGTTACATACCTACAAACATATATACAAATTCTATGTACTTTGTTTTTGTAAATTCGATGACAAATGTCAAAATCGTACTGCGCTTGTATCGTTCCGCCATGATATATACGTAAACAAATTGCCAAGAAAACCGTTATACAAAATTAACAAGTGATGCACTAAGTTGAATTTTCAATATACATATCAATAACAAAAACATTTGTATAAAACAATACGAGCATGTTTTATGTTTTTTTTTTTTTGTTTTATACAATTTTTTTTGTTATTGATATGTATATTGTATATTGAAAAGCAATATGAGCATGTCTCGCTCTCCAGCGGGTTAGGGGGTCAGAATATACCCGCGGTAGGTATGCCTGTCGTAAGAGGCGACTAAAATACCACATTCAAGGGGCTGTGAAGCGCAATCCTTCAGGTTGCCAGCGCAATATATAGCTTCTCCAAACCCAATTGTCAACCTCACCTATCCGCGGCGAATCCTGTTTCACTAACAGACGAGGCTCTGGCGACCCCAAGCTCCTCATGGGGAGGGAGGGATGGCCTGAAGGTTTAATATGGCCATATAAATCGTTCCCGAGATGGTCGGGCTAGCACCATAATGGTGCTGTCTTACCGGAGCGTACCGGATCTTTATCCGGCAAAGGACCATCACATCGATAACACTCCCCAAAGCCTTCGGGGAGCAACCTTATCGCCACAACAACAACATTGCTGGATCTTCAATTCACTGAACTTTGCCATGTCCTTGTTGTCCTCCGGAATTTATTCAACAATTCCTCTTCTGACACCAATTGTAACGAATTTACTTGCAAATCCTCTTATTTGCAATCGTCTGCCAACGTTCGTATCGGTAAATTGTTGAATAAATAACTCCAATTTTGAGTAATGGAAAAATGGCCTTTATTAAAGTACTTCACAATAACACTTATACTTTGCAACGAATAACTTGCTTAACAACCAAACTGATTGATAGTTCAAATGAAACTCTACTATTCAAAATAATACTGCTATTGCTCGCTAGATATCGTCTTAATCGAAACTGATTGACAACTCAAATCAAACTGAATTACAGCGCCTCTACATCTGTGGCCTTTTATACTCTTTGGTTTCCTCGTTCGCATCTTCTAGAATTTACTAGCATTGTCCATGAGCTCTCAAACTTCTCAGCTATAACTAAAATTGCATAATTGTATACATCTTCTAGGCGCTTCCAGAATCTACTAGTCCAGTAGCTCTCAAACTTCTCAGCTGTAACTACAATTGCACAATTTTATAGTTTTTCTCATTGCATACTTATAGGAGTATCTCAGATATATGCATGTGTTAGTGCATTGACTCTCCGCTGCTCGTATACGTACATGGTACATATATGTAGACGCAGTTATTGTTTCGTTTATGTAGATACATAATGATTGAATTATTGATGTGCATTCACGTCACTGCTTAGCATCGGCTTAGAGACGGCAGCACTCCTTAGTTTTGCTAATATTCGTAACAATATAATAGTGAACAGCGGAAGTACTGCTTATAAAAGCAATGTTATTAACTCAATGTTACTAAGCTTTGGATAGCGCGCGCCTATAAGTATTCCACACAATTAGGATTAAAAACATATAGAATTGGTATGCACCAAATCAAAGCCGACCAAAAGTTGCACATTGTGCAATTTGAGATCGTATTTTCACACCGACACTAACGATGTGTGATCACGATCGTTTGCTTTCGCTTGTCACTCACTAAAATCAACAGTGAATGCAAAAGGAAAAGTCCATGCTACTTTTTGGGCACATAATAAAACAATATGCTGCGATGTTAAAGTGACTTTTAATACGTTTTAGTTAGTATTATTAAGTTCCTTTGAACATATATATTAATATTGACAATTTAAATATTAATTATTATTATTTATTAATAAATATTGACAATTTATTATAAATATATTGTAACGAATTTACTTGCAAATCCTCTTATTTGCAACCCTCTGCTAAGTTCGTATCGCTAAACTGTTGAATAAATAACTCCAATATGTAATAATGCAAAATGGCCTTTATTCAAGTACTTCACAATAACACTTATACTTTGCAACGAATATCTTGCTTATTAACCAAACTGATTTACAGCTCAAATGAAACTCTACTATTCAAAATAATACTGCTATAGCTCGCTAGATAGCGCTTAATCCAAATCTCAAATCAAACTGAATTACTTCTTACTCGCCTGCCCGCTTTTATAGTTTACGGTGCATACTTCTAGGCTCTTCCATTTCCAGAACTTACCAACTATATTCGTGTGTGTATAGTTCTCATATAGTTTCTACTTGTTTACAATTGTCTACTTTTTAGCGCTTCTCAGATGTACATATGTGAGTGTGTAGTTTACAGTCTCCCGCACACACATAAGCGTATAAGTAAATTCATCTGTGTGTGACATCTCATCTCTCGCTGCCTTGTATGTAAATGTTGCTCGTCGGAATGTGTACATATGTGTAGACGCAATTGTTGATTCGTTTATGTAGATACATAATGATTGAATTATTGATGTGAATTCACGTCACTGCTTAGCATCGGCCTGGAGATGGCAGCACTCCTCAGTTTTGCTAATATTCGTAACAATATTTTTATACGTTCTACTTAGTTTTATTAATTTTCATAAATTTTTTTGTATTGAATAACTTTATGTTTTGAAAATATATAATTCTATCTTTACATTTACTTTGTTTTATAGTTCTTTCTTAATGAAAAAGTGAATTTTTTAAAGTAAATTTTGCACTGAATAAACACCATACCTTCTTTTATAAAAAGTTGTATCTGACTAGCTCGACCTCCGCGTTCTTATTTATACGAATATAAGTAAATATAGTCAGGATTAGCTTGAAATCAAATAACCAAAGTCCTTTTTGATTTCAAATTTCGCTGTTCACATTTTCTTTTAGCACACTGTGAGGAGTTGTCACTCAATTTTTACACACACTTATGCAGTTGTTTTAGTATTTGTGTGGCCGGCTCTGTACCAAATGGTGTATAAAGGAGTAGCAACAAAAAAGCAATACTTAGAGACCAATTGCAATGCGAGCAGCGGGGCATTCATATGGCTGAGTGGTTAAAGGCATCAGCCTTTACACTAGTATAAAGCAGGGATGCACCTTAACGTTAAGCTAATCGTTTATCAAAAAATTTCCACCGTTTCCGTTTAAACACTTCGAAATATTATCGATAAAGAAATTATCAAGATAAATTGTATTTCGTTTTTAACCGAAACGAAAAGCTTTCGTTAACGTTAAAGAGCGGTACGCAGATCACAAGAAAGTAAAAATTCCATATAAAAACGCTCAAGAAATGCTCAAGAAAATTCCTTGTGTTAAATTTTCTTGAGGTACCCTACAAGAAACGCTGATAGTTTTACTAATACACTCACACTTGTAGTTGACAATGCTGATCCTGCGATGACGTAAACATTGATACTCAAGTTTATGTATGTTCCTTTGTTCGCTCACGCATGTCCGCATGTTCCCAACGACAGCCTATAATCATGATAAAGGACTCAAACTGGGAAAGCTTCGGACACCTGGTACAGAACAAAAGAACATACAGCAGATACCATTATGCATGTGAGACAGATACATAATTCTCAACGGAATTTTATGTATGCGAGAACAGTTTATCCGATTTAATCATGTTGTCACTACTGACTGTCATATGACAATCAAAAGATTATCACGGTTGTTTTGCTATTTTTTAAATTCTGTCATTTTCAACCGACGAAAACCACATAAAAAATAAGCTTAAAAAATGAAAAAGAGAGCATTTCAAAGATCCATGCTAAAAGAAAAAAATCGAAAATAATATTAAAAAATACCAAAAGCTGTCAGAATGTATGGGGCGCACTCAAAAAATTGATACGCGAAAAATAATAGTGGTTAGTGGTGATTCATTTTTAAATGTTTCCGAATGAGGAAAGCGCTCTTCTGTTGTTTTGTTATTTTCTGAATTTAAATTCAACATTCTGAACTTGAATTCTTATAAAACTATTTATTTTAAACAAATAAGAAACACGTATGCTTTTATCACGTACAAAATTAAAAACGTAATGAAATAAAGTAAATAAAAAGCAAAAAGCATTGTTTCATTTTTGGTGGAATATAACAATGGTCATTTATGATAGTATAACAGTCAAACCTGATATGTACAGTAAACTATCATTTATGACACTTTTTGATAGTTAGAGTGTCAGCACTGATCCAGGAAAAGGAATGAGAGTGAGCAGTACGGCTATACACTTAATCAGTAGGCCATGTTGGTGTATAAGAAGGAGACAAAAACTCACACGTACACAGTTGTTTACATCACATTTGCGCAAGTCCCTTTAAGTTTGTGATAGAAAGTTTGTATGAGGCGCTGATCGTTAGGTTGAGATTGCTGACAATCAGATGACAGTCATATGATAGTCAGTATTCTTGTAGGGTAGTACGCAGTTTACAAGAAATTTAGTACAATACTTTACTACTATTTTTCCATAAAACTTGCATACGGCAACAGCGGTTTTCGCAAGAAACATGTCAAATTCCATATATTTCTTGAAGAAAAAAGGTAAAAAAACTGGAAAAATTAGGTAAGCACATGGTTTTTTAATTTTTCTGCATTAAATAATTATTATTTTATTTCAGAAATGGAAATAATAGCTGCAGCACCAAAACGCAAAAAGCGCATAGTGAATTTCACGGCGGAGGGAAACGGGCACTTATAAGGGAAGTGACATTCTTTACATTTCTTTTGTTTATGTGCTCTTCTTCTTGCTTGTTTCACTATTCACCGTGGATTTTTAAACGTCAATATTACTTCCATACTACTATTTTTGGCGCAAGAAAAAAGGCTAAATTTTTCTTGAGCAATTACTTGTGATCTGCGTACCGTTCTTAAAAACGTTAACAAAAACGTGATACTTTATGTTTGAATTGTGCTGACAATGCTATAGCCATGGTGAAGCCGTAAGGTGGTAACAGCGAGCGGACATACACACAAACTCCATGTAATTTATTTGTGTAATTCGTTGGTGGCAATGTCAAAAATACTCTGAGAAATGTTCGTACTGTCAAAATTCATGAGAAAAGTTGCAATCAGCTTGGCTAATGCTTTGATCTTTAATGACTCCGCCATCAATCAGCTTTGCCAGCATAGTTTGAAATTAATAATCAACATAAACGATTTGATTTCGTTTTGATATGGCAGAAAACGAAACAAAATTATTTCGTTAATTTGACGTTCTTAACGTTAATAAACGAAACGAAATGACTTTGTTTCGTTTATTAACGTTAATTATCGTAACGAAATGATATCGGTTCGTTGGTTAAGCACGCATGGTATAAAGTATGAATGTTGGAGATTATAGTTGTGCTTTTTCGTTCATTTCAGAGATTCGGTTCTTTCGTTGTTTTTCTAATGAACGAACAAGTTCTTCTTTTTGTTCATCTGTTTCTTTTTTTTTCAAGCAAATTTGTTCACTGCTGCTCACACCCACGAAAAAAGTCAACAAGTATAGATGATGGTGTGTATAAAGCAATGCTTTTTGTAGGTATATTTAAATGTGTTATGAATATCTTCTTAATATATAAAAAACGCGTGTCACAACATTTTCGGGCGCGATGGACTCCTAAACTACTGGACCGATTTTGAATTTGTTTTGCACCCCGTGTGTAGTCTGATCTAACTTGAGAGATAGGATAGGTTATATCTCAGTTTATAGTCGCAATATTATTTTATTGCAAATTTTTTTATTTGTTTATACGTAATAATAATATGTTAGGTATACGCAGTGGCACTCATATTTTCAGGTGATGAGGATATACTTCCGTGTAAATTGTTAAACAACCTGCTTATCAAAAAAAATTGTATAGCGAATGATATCAAGTATAGCACATCACCAGGCCCGACGAGAGGGTGGGGGGAGGGGAGGTTTCTGAGGGGGCCCGCGATGTAGAGGTACTATGACATTTTTTTAATTCATGAGAGTATTTAGTTGTGTAGAGGGTAATTTTCATACCCTTGGGTGACTAGGGTCTCGAGATATAGGCCAAAACGTGGGCCAGTGAATGCCTAGACAGTGTTTATACAATATGGATATCAAATGAAAGCTGTTGATGAGTGATTTAGTACAGAGTAATATATTATCCAGAGACGGACTGGGACTGAGACTCGGAGTGGGACTGGGACTGGAATAAAATACATACCACCCTCTGGGACAGGCAATAAGGGATGCAGAAGAATGAGAAGAAATTGAGAGAAGAGGAAAGAGAGAAGGAGGAGATTGAGAAGGAGATAGAATGAGATGAAGATAGATGAAGCGAAAAAGACGGAGGGAGGAGTGAATAAAAGGATTAGGAAAAAGTGAGGAGGGAGGAGGGCAGAGTCAGACGGAAAAAGCTTATTAAAATGTATGCAGATAGGCCAAATTTAGGGCAGGGCAACGTCTGCCGGGTCTTCTAGTAAGTTAATATATATACATATGTTTAATTAACCTCAAAAAAATTACAAATTTCGGAAGATCCAGGAAGTTGAAAGAGTACAGACACAAATTGTAAATATGAACTTTTCAAGTTAATAAATGCAATAATTAGTTTCTTACAAAAGATGTTTTTCATAAATAGTCCACACATAACTTTTTGTAGCAGTGCCACACATACATATCTTTAGTGTAAGTGACATCATCGACATTTACTGCAAATCCTCTTATTTGCAACCTTCTGCTAAGTTCGAATCACTAAACTGTTGAATAAATAACTCCAATATTTAATAATGCAAAATGGCCTTTATTCAAGTACTTTCAAAATAGCACTTCTATTGCTCGACAGATAGTGTGCTTAATCGAAACTGATTATTGCGCCTCTACTGTTGCTGCTTTTATACTGTGTGATTTCCTCCTTGCATCTTCTAAGCGCTTCCAGAATTTACTTAGTTACTGGTATATAATTATAACTACAGATGCACGTGTGTAGCTGTCATATGCGCGTGTTTTTGTGAGCGACACTCAGACATAATGATTGATTCATTTATGTAGATACATAATGCTTGATTTATGGATGTGCAAACAAGTCACTCTTAGCATCGGCTTAGAGATGATAGTACCCCACTCTGGCCTTTCTACTACACGGCGTGCTATGAAAACTGGCTTACACAGAAGCGACGCTGTTTCCTGAATTACAGCATGTGCTACCGTTTCTGCGAATGTTGGCTTTGGGTTTGCGTATGTAGCTCGCTTTGTTTCGACGTCCCGTATGCCATTTATAAAGCTCTGAATTTTTACCCTCTCGGTGGACTCCACGGGTGCGTCCGCATTTGCCAAATGAGCCAACTTTCAACATCCGAAGCAGAACTAAAAGAAGAAATAGAACCGAAACCCAACTCTATTGGAGATTTCGAGTTCAATACTCAGCTCCCGAAAAGATAGGTAATGAAGAAGTGAAATTCAGAAACGTGACCTAGTAACCATCACCGCTTGTAAATTTCGTAAATTTACTCTCTCTAACATCAATAACAAAAACAATTATATAAAACCATGGTGGAATCACCAGGTGAAGAAAGTAAAAAAAAAAGAGAAGATGTACGCTATCTGAAATGGTAGGGATGTATTTTCAACGGCCAGAACAGCGTAAAATTTTCACACGCTTTGAAAAAATAGGAGTAGCAAAATAAATACCTTGCTACTAAAGCCATTACAGAAACTGATTTTTTAACATATCAGTGCCACCTAACGTCAATGCAAAATGGGATACACAGGACCAGTGCGAGCTACTATTACTCGAATAAAAATACAAAACTTAAACTGTGATGAGCAGTAAAATTCAATAATGCGTTTAAAGTAAACTGACCTCAACTTCAACTGCAGTTGAAGCTTTCATCGAAAAACCGGTCATAAAAGGGAGAGGTGTTATCCATTTACATTATTTAGTTGAACTGTAGTAACTTTGTGCACTTAATTGGGTTTCGGGTTTGATGAAAAGTTTTACAGTCAGACTTGGAAGTGATTGTAATACTTTTAAATGTGTTTCCATCCCTAAAAATCCATTATTCTTTCCATCTGCTCTGTTGGTTTGTCGTTGAGAGTCGGAAGTAAAAAATATGCCCTTCTATTATGTAATACAAACTTGGTCAGAAGATCCCCCAAAAGCTCTTAACAGTTGAATTCATGATGTATTATGAATGCTATCAAGTTATTATTTACTAAAATATGTCAGGGAATATAATAGCAGTTGGCCTAGAACCAGAAGATGCTGATCCGATTGAGCCGGATTCATATATTCTAAACTACAATCCTTAAGTATAACATTCCTCACATCTTATTGGTCCGATTTTTAGGGCAAAACAACAACAGTGAGTTCGTATTTTTTTTAACTATATTTAGAAATCCATTATTTTAGCGAAGTTTTTACATAACAAAGGTGTAATAAGACAGTTTTGGTGTTCTTGAGACAAAAAAGTTTCTCGAAATTCTTCAGTAGCGCTGCACAAGCGAAAATCCTTAGTTCAATATGACGTGAATACAAATAGTTTGTTTTAACAAAGACCTGTTTCAATTTTTTTTTGGAACAAATTAAACATACATACATAATGGAAACATCTACAATATGAACGTAATAGTTTAGCGCGTTCTTACTTATGGACGCCAACATCAAAGATATCCAAATGATGAATCTCTGTAATTAAATTGAGTAAAGGCCCATCGATATTCACTTACTGGTTTATGTGCAAAAAAGTACTAAAACTACCATATTTTACTCCTGAAAATGCAAAACAACAACACTTTTTCGGGGACAACATTGGTGAAGAATTGCAGATAGCCGAATGGCAGAACAAAGAAGAGTTTAGAGTGAGACAATTAACGGCTTACTTCACCTGGTTATTCCATGATAAAAAAAATGGAGATAGTTCCCATTGTGTACAGTACCAGTGTGTCAACTAAGCGATAAATGTCAAAATTACAAACAGCCTCGCTCACCTGATGCAAATCTCAGGTCTATAGTTGCATTTTTGGTACCTACGAGTACTTTAAGCTGAGTTGCATTTGATAGTTTAATAAAACTTTGTAGTTTTAACAGATGAAATAGTTCATATATTTCCGCGGAAATATAAATAATAGAAGATTTTTAGCCTCCAACAATGGGGAAACAAACCGAAAGCAAAATTTATTTAAATTATAGTCAAAAAGGTCTTGGGAAATTTAACAAAATATAAAGCGTGTAACATGTTTCCCTGAGGAAAATTTTCACTTCTATGGCTGTTTACACAAATGCATAAAGCAAAATTATATTAACGCTTTGGTCGCTTCAAAGCAAAAATAACGCAAGGCGTTTGATTGTTTTTCGTATGGCGTCGTCAAAGCGTAGGCACGCAACCAAATCGTTTATGTAAATCTTTTGATGCTTCGCCCGACAGATGAGTTAAATTTATGGCAGCTCCTATATTTTGCCAAGCAAAGTTTGTTGAATGTTAAAGGACTCAAAAAGTTGGGAAATTCTCAAAGGAGGATTTACAAGTCTCTTCGCTTCAAAGCGAAGGAAATGGCAAGGAGTCTCATTTATTATGGGCCTGCCAAGGCTTCAGATCAATGCAACACAACCAAAGCGTCTATCTAAATCCGCCTTAATTTCTATCGCTGCGAAAGTCTCCCGCAAATAAAACGGTGCTGTGAGTGGAAGCAAACCAAAGAAGCGGACAAAAATTGTCAGGGTGTGGGTGTTCCCCGCGTTGGGCTTGGATCGCACCTTGTCCCGCTCGATTGTGGCAGCAGGGAGCAAAGAACCCAAAGCCGGAGCTTCCCAAGGTCCGAACTGAAAAAGAAATGAAAGTAAAACCATTTTTATTATTTTGGGCATTAATCACTTATATAAGTGCACAATTTTTTTGGCGGGTATCCCAAACCATAAAATTCCAACCATATGAAAATTTGTTTAAACTCGTCTGCAAATATCTTGCGACAGGTATGAAACCCTGGATTTCCGCTCTCGGGGTCCTAATCCTAGGTCTAAAGCGCACCTTTTGACACCTCGAGAAAGTTTTGGACGAGTCTGGGCAGTTGTAAAGAATTACCGTAGCCGCCATCACAGATAACCCAGATGCACAACTTAGCGCACATAAATTTCACTGCAGGGACACGCCGTTTATTTTTGGTATAAAAAGAGCACACGCGTACTAAAATTATTTAAATTAATCACGCGAAAATTAAAAAATCGTCGCGGACATAAATTCGCACAACACAAATAAAAATGTAAACAAACGCGAAATATCAAATTGAAGTAAACCAACAAAATTCCCAAAATGGGGAAATTTGCAAAAGCTCGATTCCAAGCGGAAAGGATGGATATAGGGTGGAAATGGTTGCGGTTGGTTTGAGGATGACGAGATAAAACAGCACATGAAAACGGTGTCCCTTATGGATACCGGCTATATAAGATGGGATAACTGTAGAAAAAGAGTATAGTTGTTGAAATATAGCAGCATACAAGTCTGCAGCGCGCCGCTCGCCTACAGAAATTTTCAATATTTATAAATTTTAATAGTAAAAAGTATATCCCTGTGCGCGAAATGTTAACCCCGTTTTAAATTGGAAAATAAAAGTGGTGCTTTGTTTTATTAAAATAAAGTTATGAACATAAAACAAAAATAAAAAAAAAAAAACCATTAAAAGGTAAAAGAGCCTTATACCAATCGTGCGCTCGGGCGGCAAACAAATTTTAAATTTAGGCAGGAGCTAAAATCTAGCGGCATAAACGATGTGGAATATCCTGAATCTGGTAAGTGTTATAGTACTATCGCTTTTTTTTATGTGCATATAGGGGCTTTCGCGCCATTTGGGGTTCGCGTAACCTCCATTTCGACTTCGGTCACCAATCTTCTCCAGGAATCCGGCTCTGGCATAATGTGTATGCAGGCCCGGATTTCAGGGAGTGTAAATCCCCACTCCAAATTTCGTAATTTGTATGAAATAATCTTCATGATAAATTTTTTTTTGTAAATTCATTTTTTTTGGGGATAAATTTCTTTTTTTCTATATCCACCCTAATGCCCAATATTGGACATAACAAGGATATAGCAAATGCTTGAGGAGCGTGAACGCCAAATTGGCGTGAAATCCTCAAATCAATTTTAATTCGCGCTAATAAAACTCCTTCATTCCTCCGGTAGGAGTATCACCACTAATGCCCAAAGGCTTCTGTATGGCGCCAGGGATAGGTCATTTCATTAAATTTTCGTCAACATTTACAATTTCAATGCTATAAAGGATACGTGTCACCAAATATAACTAGCGAAGACTGCAATCAGGAGTGGTGAATGCATCCAACATCAAGAGCTGGGAAATTAAATAACCGAAACTGGGAAATTAAATAACCAAAAGGTCTCATAGATCATAGAGTTAATATACGTATGAGGGTAGGCTAAATTTAGTTTTTCTTTTGTGTCCCAATCGCATTTGTTCAAATTTAAATAAAGTTGAAGTCAACTGTGTAAAGTGCTGTTCAGTGACCAAAAAGGGACCAAATGGCTAGAATTAAATAAATTCATACTTCCGTTTTTTTTTTTTGCAGTGGCTGGAAAAACCCAGCTCACACCAATGTCCCTTAACCTCCATAATAGAGCTCTGTTAGGTAGGCATTAGGGTACTGAATCTAATTGGTATTTCGCTCCTATTGAGCGCATGAAAGTTTGGCCTAACTTTGGTGGCAGAAAGGCCTAAGAAAATATTTTACAGTTTCGTTTTTTTTTATCAACCGATGTATATTTTAATGTGGTAATGCGATTTGGTGCCGAATTTGTCATAAATTAAGATGTTCTTTTGTCAGAATGATTTATATGGGGTTTATGTAAACCATTTGTATAAAAATTTTATTTTGCGAATTTTCACATATACGTTTTTCTTTAACATTACGAGTTTTTTTATGATGATAAACGATTGTATGTATAAGTATAACGTATATATATATATATAATTCTCGTCGTTTATGAGTCGATTTTTATTTGGAATTTCGTTGTCCTTTTGTACCAGTGATCTATGGTCAAAAAAAAAATTTGTACAAAATTCTGTTTTTTTCACATACATGTAGCCTTCTAGAGGAATAAGTTAAAACTTTAAATTTTCGAATAGAATCATTTTATTGAATTTTTGTATAGAGTTAAGATATTTTAAATAAACAATATGTTAGATTGAAGATGAAAAGAGAAAGGATATAATGGCGTTCTAAACATAATCGGTAGGGACGAGGAAGAATGACGCAAGGGTAAGTGAGTAGGGTCATTTGGAGCAGAGGAAAAGGGGACTCGCTGCCAGGTAGAAACTCGAGCGGTCCAAGGTAGGGTGGGCTTTCTGCGAGGGAGGTGCACGGATGTAAGTATAATGATGATTGTGACATCCGCCCCGCATCAAGGTGGACAAGGGTTAAGGGCCCCGACCTCTCGCCCTGAGCTAGCTGGGGGACATTCCACCTTGATTGCGCAAAGGGGCGGATTCACCTTTAAAAGGTGTACGTGACAAAATATGAATTAATGAAAGTTTAACTATTAGATAAGTTTTTATGCAATAACATTGTTGTTTTTTTCGTTTAAAAATGCTGTTAGCGGATTCTTTTATTACACAAATATAACGAACTTGGGTACATAAATTCAGAAATCCTAGAAAATATTTTACCGATATACTTTGTTGTTGAGTTTAAAAAGTTTTTCACAATAATTTGAAAAACTTTACGTTTTCTATGCTTAGAGAAGTAACCTTGTATAATAAATTAAATTTTTAATGAAAGTCAATAACTCTGAACTGAACAATTTTCGCCATGAAAAAAATTAAAATGCTGTGGAACAGGAGCAACGCTTTTGTGACTACGTAAACCCTGTTTCAATCTTTTACGTCCCTGCACAGAACCCTAATTGACAGTTTCCAACCTAAACAACAATGGAAACCCAGATTTTCCCGTTATGATAACTTAAGCGAGTGCCTGTCAGAAAGAAGTCAACGCACTTGTACTTATCCACAATGGTAGTTCCATTTAGTGTGACGTTAGCCACTTGACTTTTGCGGGGACCAAAAACAACGTACCAGATTGAAAAATGTTACGAATTTTTCTAATTTTGATGGATTTCATATTAACGGATACGACTAAATTACTTTCATAGTTATTGTAAATAAAACAGAAAAAAATTGATCCGCATGCGCTAGAAATATTTTAATACGAAATATCAGCCTCGAAAAGAAGGTTTTTATAAGTTTTCGAGCTCCCGAAATATTCTTTGATGGAAGAAACATGGATCGAAGTATACAAATCAAGCCTTCTTAAGTGTCCGTACGTTTGCTAAGAACATTGTTAATAAAACATACACGTTTGTCAATTGATTGGCCAAAGGAGGTCCTTACAGGGCCGCCGAGAGAAAATCCGGGCCCGGGCGCAAAAAAAATACGGGCCCCCATACTAAAATGAACATATTCTCAAAATCAAAATTACCATCTTTTACATATTTATATGCATTTGTATATACATGTATATTTAAGCGTATACATGCTTACATGTATATTATATTCAATGAATATATTGTTACGAACTTTAATTTATCTACACATTCATACAGAACAACTGTCACGTACACCTTTTAGAGGTGAATCCGCCCCTTTGTGCAATCAAGGTGGAATTTCCCCCAGCTAGCTCAGGGCGAGAGGTCGGGGCCCTTAACCCTTGTTCACCTTGATGCGGGGCGGATGTCACAATCATCATTATACTTACATCCGTGCACCTCCCTCGCAGAAAAACCTACCCTACCTTGGACCGCTCGAGTTTCTGCCTGGCAGCGATCCCCTTTTTCTTCTGCTCCAATGACCCCACTCACTTACCCTTACGTCATCCTTTCCCCACCCCCACCCGATTAAATTTAGCAAACAATTTTCAATTTCTTCTTTCACTTCAATTTAGTTCTAACATATTTATTTAAATTTCTTATAACTATACAAGGCAGTAAAATGGACTCTGGTTCCTAACTAACCACGTATCTTAAATGCGCATTCACTTATTTAAAATGGAATATGTATACGGAGATTTTACATTACTCACACTATTTCCACAGAAAAAGACGCAATAGTATATTATGTAACTAGGGCCCCTATTATGAGACAAATTCGATCTTCGATTGTGGTCGAAAGAGCTGATCGAACAAATTTTCATTCGGTATTATGACGCGCGTTCGATGAAGGCAAGCGTTATTGTGAATTTCGATAAATTCAAAAGTTCACAATAGCACATTTCCAATACTCTGTCACATTTCCAATACTCTGTCAAATAAAATAAATAAACATAAGCAGAACTAGATTAAATGCAAATATTAAAAATAAAAGTATGACTACAACGGAATTATGGTTTGATGATTCGTCAGATGAAAAGGAAAGCTTACTGGAGCTAGCCAGAAGTAGAAGACGGATGAAATGCTTCAAATCCTTTGGAAATGAATTCCACCACGTACATAAGTGTAGCTTTCTAAAAAAGTTGTTAAATTGTTGAAATTATAAGTTTTGTTTATAGATTTGTTCAAAGTTTCAGACTGTCCAAAGAAGCATTCATGGAATTATTGTCCAGTACAGATGAGCTGCTGCAGCAATTCACAAGAGCCAATTCTATTCCTAATATTTTTTAATGTTGGTAACAGTTCTCCGATTTTGTGCTCAGGGATCCTACCATTTTAGCACTGGAAACGAAAATGCAATCGGACTTGCCCAACCTGTGTCTGTGGTACTATCAGAGGTGTTGAATGTCTTGGACAATTTTATTTGTGAAAGATGGATAAAATTGAATTACGAGGAGGCTGAGCTGCAGCAAGCAAAGTTGCATTTCTATAATGTGCAAGTTCCTTTCTATATGGGGATTTTGTTCCATAATTGAAATCAGTATTTCAAGCTGTTGTTTTGTACTCACGACCTTGGATATATATAAAATTAATAGTTTAAAACTACTACTAGGTAGTAAAAAAGTAGAACATAAATACAAAAAACTTACATTTTAAACAATTCTTTTTCTATTCGATACAGCGTCGAAAACAAATTTCTGTTCGCTTGAAAATTAGATACACAACGAAAATTTCGACAGAGATGAGTTATCATAATACCAATTTCAAATTCGATTTTCGATGTTCGATAGCCAGCGAAGACCGAAGATCGAATACTGCTCATAATAGGGGCCTAGGTTTTCGGAAACAAACGCATGTAACAAACAATACCAAAAAAAAAAAACGTATTGAATAAATCAATTATTTAAATATACGTAAAATATGGATTTCAATAAAAACAAACTTACACAAGAAATCATGTTTTTTATGTAACAAAAAAGAAAGAGTTTTCAAGACGATATCGTATTCGTAGTGACATTTGATCCTTATGACAAAAAAAAAAACGTGATGCAGGTTGGTTCTGTATAAGCAGGTTCCATACAAAAAAACTTACATGCACATGGATATAAAGTTATAAGTATATTTCGGGCCTTTCGCCACCAAAGTAAAGCCAAACCGTCGTAGGCTCAATTTGAGCAAAATTCTAAATAATCACGCACCCTAAAGCCTACCTAAAAGAGCTCTTTTATGTGGGTTGAGGGGGATCATTCGAACTGGGGTCTTTCCAACCAGGTTAATTTAGGCAAAATTTATACGTTTGGTGCTTCCGGTGAGCGATTGGTACCTCTTCACATATACAACATTCAATAATATAGGTATTAGATTAGTTCACAAATCTTATATTAAAAAAAACTTAAGACAAAAATATAAATTGCTATTATGTATACATATATATGCCATTAATCCAAAAATGTATGTTTGGTTGGTATAATTCCGGTGGCTATATTCTCGCCAGCACTGTGGCCAGATTCCTACGTGGTGGTTATTGTCTTCGCTTATCGGTTCCTTATTGGCGTGAAATCGGTTGATGGTAAAATCTTATGACGTGAAATCGGTTGAGAATAAAAATTGTATGATGCTAAATCGGTTAAAATATGATGTGAGATCAGTTTAAAATAATTTGGAAGATCTGTTGAAACTAATTTCCTGGCGCTGGCATGTATCAGGTAACTAGGAATGTTCTTTCCACTGGAGGAACGAAAAATTGATTAGCGCGAATTTATGATGGAGTATCACGCCAATTTGACGTTCACGCGTTTCGGAACGTCCGTATGCGACATATAAATTGGCTTCACCCATGCTAGGGTGGTTGTGAATGAAAATGAAAACTATCCCCAACAAAAAAAAATTATTTTTACCAGAAAATTATACAAAAGAAAATTTTTAGAAACAGAAAGTGGGATTTTCACTTGAGGATTTTGTGGTGATTGTGGTCACCGAATGTGAACGCCAATTTGACGCAAAAGAAAAAAAAAAAAAAAAAATACTTTTGTTATTTTGGAACTTACCAAAACGTTTGTAGTGCACTCCGGGCAGTCTCCTTCGGCTCGATCGTCTCTCGAAGATTACAACGGTAAGTGGTTGGCTATGCTGCATATACCAAAAAGAAGGATCAGGCTTTCCTTAGGTGTGTCTTCACTGCCTCGTTTCACCCTCACACAGGATCTTCTCGTGACTTACCGCTGCATTACCATTATTACCACAGATACTTGTCGTAGAAACTTGAGGCTTTTAGCATTACTATTATTACCCAGATTCCGGAGCAGTTTTCGAAATTTAGGGCCTTTTGGCCAACACTTCGTTAGCAAAAAATTTACGACTTTGTCCTTTTGGACCTTGCTCGCACAGGAAATTCACTTAACTCACTTTTTTCACCGATTTCGCTTATTCACTTTCCCGCCACCACTTTGAACACCCGCACACTACCGCTTTGACTGCTTCTCAATAATACAATAGTATTACATGTCCTACAGTAACCCCCTTTTATATCGTTGAAACCGACCTCCGGCACCGTTTTCCTATACCGTTTTGTATTGTCATCCTTCAGAATCAACCGCAACCATTTCCATTCTATATTCGTCTCTTTCCTATATTCACCACTCTCGATGGCTAACTGGCAACCCTTGGAAAGGAGCTTTTGCCAATTCCTCTATTGTGAACATACCCCATTTGACAGTTCTCTTATTTGTTTACATTTTTATCTGTGCGCTATTTAACTCGTGCTAAATGTAGGGTTCTTATTATCTTTATTTAACTTTGTATTTTAGTTACTTTGAACTTTTTAATTTTTAAATGTATTACCAATATTTTAAGTTTCAATATTGATTTTCAATTTTCAAATATATTCGTTGTTGTGAAAAATAAAAAATAAAAATAGACGCATACATTTAAGCGTATTAATAAAATATAGTATAAAGTTTAAAACGTGGTTTCAATCTCCACACTAAATAATTATCGTTTTCGAGTTATTTAATTAGAAAAATTCAGTGCGCGAGTGATATTTTGCGAAAAGGGCAGCGCGGCTCTTCGGTGCGGTTCATAGGCACTACGCTGTGCCTTTGGAGTGGCTTTGAAGAAGTCACTTCGCCAGTATGGTCCCATAGCGCAGGGATCTGAATCTATAAAAGGACTGGAGTTGTTGATAGCGCCCAACCTGATCAAGGGAGGTGTAGAACGACAACCAAATGCGACCAGGCACATTAAGAACAGGTAATAACAATGTAATTTTCAATTATAAATATTTGCAGTAGAAACTGACAATTTTCATGTAGTTGTAATTTTGATGCATTTGTTACCCAACAGAAAAAAATGGTGAACTTATATAAGTGATTTATTCCCAAATTAATAAAAATGGGTTTTCCTTTTTTTTTCTTTATTTCTTTTCTAGTACGGAACTAGGAGGCTCCGGCTTTGAGGTGTAGCGGACGAGGTGTTGTACACTTGGAGGTGGTGTACACTTGCTTAGAATAATGAATATAAGGATTGTTACTTTTGCATACTTTTATTTCGTCTTTCTAGGTACCTTTGCCAACGACTTTGGAGTTTGGCCGTACAAATCGAGCGGGCCAAAGTGCGACCAACGCGGGGAACACCCACATCCTGACAACGTCTCCTGCCTCGAGAGCTCAGCCGGGCATATGTTACGGGAAGTATAAACATTTATAATATGCGTATATAAGAACTATTACTTTATGTGCTCTTTTTAGGTAAACTTCGGCACGAGCATGTTATGGAAACGTCCATCCCCGCCGACTTGACCCTCATCGACGGAATGGTATTCACGCAAGTAATGAAATATTTTTATGTACATTTAATAACATTTTGTATTCTTTTCAGGTTACAACGCGGCATTTTAGTATTAAGTTATTTAGTTCTAGGTTAACTAGTATTAAATTAATTGGTAATAAGTTTAGCATTAAGTTCTGTAGAATTAGGTTCTTTAGGATTCGATTATTGTTTAAGGTCCTTCGCGTGCCAGGCCCCTAAACTCTTTCCTACAAACGACTCTAACAAGTACATATTGTTATCTAACGCCTTAGTAATTCGACACTTAGTGAACTTGCGACAAAATTTAGCGTTTATATTTTGTTTAAAGTCGCTAAGTACAAAGTTCCGTTTGTAGATTTCTTGGTCAGGCTTAAATTGTATTTCGCGGATTCTTTTGTTGTAACGCGCCGCGTTACTTTCATACGCTTCATGTAAATTTTCTTTTATTTTCTCGCGCATTAATCTAAGCTTGTCACTGTGATCAAGTACGAACATTTCATTGTCGTTCAGGCTTTCTAACCTCCGTGCCAATGCATAATCGGCCCCATTTGTAAACATATTGAATCCGAAGAGTGCAAAATATGGCGACACTCCTGTCGCAGAGTGCACTACACTCCGAAGAGAACACTCAATCTCGGTTAGGTATAAATCCCAATCTCGATGGTCGTTTTCTAAATACGATCTAATAGCGGCTAACACCGATTGATTTGCCCTTTCGGCGGCATTCGATTGCGGTGAATAAAAAGCTGTTTTTAAGTGTCTAACCCCATACGTTTCCAACAGCTCCGAGAACTGTTTGGATACAAATTGTTTGCCGTTATCGGAATGTACTATTTCCGGAACACCAAACTTATGAAAAATTTCTTCGGTTAAGAACTTAACCACATTGCTTGCGGTGGCTTCGCGCATTGCCTTCATAAAAATGAACTTTGAAAAATGATCGATAATGATAAGAATAAAACAGTTTCCTCGTTTCGATCTCGGATATTTGCCTAAAAAGTCAATGTATAATTTTTGAAATGGGCGGGCTGTCACCACCTCTTTTCCAATCCCTGGCTTTAAGATTGTATTACAGAGTTTTTTTTCCTTACAGGTCTGTCATCCTCGCACAAAGTTGCGAACCTGTACCACCATGTTTGGCCAATAGTACAACCTCCTAAGTCTATGTAGCGCTTTCGCCATACCCCCGTGCGCAGCTATCTCTGGACAGTGTGCGTTTTCGATGAGAGTTTACGTCAAGGCTTCAGGGACCCACAATTTCCACTCATTTTCCTCTAGCTCTACATTCCTAGACAAAAACTTTTTAAAAACCATGCCGTCCTCTACTTTTAGGTCAGGCAACCTTTCTTTGTTGTTCTCAGTTGTGTTGATAAGCTCTTTATATTCCTGCGATTCGAATTCAACGGTATCCATATTTGCTAGTGGAGATTCCGTGATCTTTTCTAAGCAACGCGAGAGCATATCGGCCACTATATTGTCTGCACCTTTACGGTGTTCTATTTCAAAATTAAAAGCTTGTAGCTGTAATGACCACCTAGCTAATCTCCCGTTTAAATCTTTTAAAGACATTAGCCACATAAGGCTAGCCTGATCAGTCACTATCGTGAATGACATTAGATCTATATATGGTCGAAATCTCTTGACGGCCATCACCGCCGCAAGGCATTCCTTCTCCGTTGTACTATATTTCCATTGACATTCGTTGAACTTTTGTGAAAAGTATGCGATTGGCTTTTCTGCATCATCACTTTCTTTTTGGTATAGTACTGCACCCAGACCATAATCAGATGCATCGCATTGTATGAAAAATCTTTTTGAAAAATCAGGGTGTCTGAGAACTGGAGCACTTGTGAGTGCTCTCTTCAAGCTATTTAATGCTTCCACTGCTTCTTCAGACATTTCGAACTTTCTCCCCTTTTTCAACGAATATGTCAAAGGTGCTGCCATTGTGGCGAAATCTTCTATAAATCACCTATACCATCCTGCAGTTCCAAGGAAACTGCGCACCTATTTTACCGTTTTTGGAACAGGCATTTTTTGTATTGCTTTGATCTTCTCAGGATCTGTCTTTACCATCCCGCCTCCTACTATGTAACCTAAATATGGCAATTCCTTGAAACAAAATTTCGATATTTTCAGCCCTATTGTAAGGTTCGCGTCGACGCGTGACGACTTCTTGCAAAATCCGAACGTGTGAGTCAAAGTCAGGGGCGGTGATTAGTAAGTCATCCAAATAGATAAAAACATTTGACTTTAGTCTTTGTGGAATGACACGGTCCATTAGGCGACATAGTCTTTGGTTCGCATTGCACAATCCAAATGGCATTGTAACAAATTGGTAGAGTGGACGTCTAGGCACGGTAAACGCGGTATAAGGTTTACTAGCTTCGTCTAGCTCGATTTGCCAAAACGCGAACGTTAGGTCAAGGCTACTTATAAAGTGTGTGTCGTCAATACGACTTAGTATACCCTCTATATTTTGTTAAAGCGTATGCATCTTTTACGGTGACGGCGTTTAGTTTGCTAACATCTAAACAAAAGCGATTTTTCCCCGGTTTCCTCACCACTGTCGTACGGTTACTCCAGGGGCTCTCACTCTCCTCTATAACGCCTAACTCCAAACTTTTATCGACCTCTTCGTATACGATGGCTTGCATCGCCGGCGAAAGAGGGTAATATCGCTCTTTAATCGGTACTGTTTCGTCGACTAACTTTATTGTATGTTTTTCCAAGCTTGTTCGCCCCAACCCGTGATCTTCATACGTTCGGAAACCCTTGACTACCTTTTCCAAACGCTCTTTTTGTTCTGGCGTTAAACTGTGTAAAACACGACGTTCGTTCCTGTCTTCATCAGACACCATATCTTGTTCTATTTTTGTTAGATCGATTTCATCTACGGTAATAACTTCAGGTGCCAACTGAAACGCTCTCCAAAAGTCCACCCCGAGGTAGATCTTTTGCTCAAGATATGGGCATAAAAAAATGTGATTTTTTGTTCCACTGTATTGAACTTTACCGGTAAAGTTATTTTGCCTAAGACATTATGTCTGCGGCCGCCTGCAGTTGTGACAGAAGACACATAACGTTCGATAGGAACTTCTAATCCTTCTACAAACTCCCAACAGCCACGGCCTAGAATGCTGACGGAGGCGCCAGTATCTAGTAAGCCGTTTGTTTGTATGCCCATTATATCTATATCCGCATATACTCGCGGGTCTGTGGTACTTAATGTTTGAATAGAAGCCACTACTTTCGGCCGAAGTTTTTTCCTTCTTTGAAATCGTTCCCTAGCCTTCTGAACTTTACGCGAAATTGCACGGCGTCCCATAATAATACTTTCTGCAAAGATTCTTTCCCGAGTTTCAAGGTATTTTCTAAATCGTTCTTCATAGGTTATCGTATTTTCCTTCCTGGTATTTGACGGCTTTATGGTTTTCGTATTTTTATTAAAAATGCAAATATTAGTTGTAGTTTCGGGTTCCATATACGGTTCTGTATTGGTTGACGAGTCTACTTTGACGAGGTTTGGGTGGAGCGCGATGCCCCCGTCACAACCGCGTTCCGTGAAGCGTTTCCTGCTGGGTTACACAGTGGGCATTTAGGAGTGGTGACATCCTGTTTGCGATATTTGTAACAAAAAATGTGTCGCTGAAGCGACATACATTCGGTGAAAAAGTGGCCGTCAGCGCCACAATTCCAGCACGAAACGTTTCTACGAACGCCCGACTGCTTATTTGAAGACTGATGACGCATTTTCCTCATCGCCGGGAGTAAAACGCTCATCGTCTTCAGATTGGTAAACTTCATTCACATATTGTGTGCGTGGCGTAAAACTATTCAATGGTGTGCGGTCCCGGCGTGGAAAGCATCGCTCGACCTCCTTACATTCCATTCTTAATTGGTCTAGGGAATATGCCGAGATAGGGTAGACCATTTTAGCTAACGATTCGCACAAGTTCCCTTTTACTAATCGTACTATCTCATATTCGGGTATCGGATTTTTGAGTCGCGAACGTAAAATACCAACTGCGTGAAAATACTCGTCGGTATTTTCTCCCGGCTTTTGCTTCCTCTCTGTCAATTCCCTGAGGATCTCAAAATCTGTACGTTGTGATGAAAATTGGCGTAGCAGCGTGAGCTGTAAACTCGGCCAATCGACTCTGCCGTGCGACTTTATATAAAGCCAGTACCACTCGCGTGCTTCGCCGCTCAGCAATCGATGGAAATTGCGTATTATTTCATTCCATGTACACTCATATTGATACTTTAAGTATTCTAGTCGGAATATAAAGTCCTCAACTGGCATGGCAACGCGGTACCCTTGAAAGTTGATCCCCCATTTTTCGACCTTAATATCTGGCCTGGACAATTCCCTATCCCTTATTCCTGATGCTTCTTCACGTCCTGCAGGGATAGCTGCTGGTTCCCTTTCTTCGACAATAAGAGGTTGACGAGCTGATGGTGGGTTATTGCGCATGTAGGCTGCTGCACTGAGGCTGTGGTGATTGTTGTTTCCATTCACGTTATGATTATTTGTGTTAGCATGTGTAGCTAAATCGCTGGAACGCCTAGAATCACGGGATTCAATACTTGAATTATGTCTTCGTCGCTTATTATTCCTATTACGTGCCCTATCGTTACCCCCTGCCGGCTCTAACGCTGTCCCCGTATTTGGATTTGCCCTAGTTAATTCCGGTAAACTCTCCCGAAGCTCTGTCATAATGGCTTGTTTCGCCTCTTAATTCTTTTTAAATTGGTGCTAACTCCTCCCTAAGCCCACGAGGGTTGCTTACAGAAGCGCGATTTGGCTCGACAGCATTGGTAGCAGTAGGTGGTGGAAAATTCAGGTTAGACGGTGGAGCTGGTAATGGTTGCGATTGCTCTCTCGGCGCTTTCGAAATCGTACCGTTGTTCTTCTTCGGCTCTGCTGACAGGTTATCAGCGGCTCCGGCTGTGCTACCGCCTCCGAATCGATCAGAAAGATGTGTGTGTGTAATTTGAGTTCGCCATGTTGGAAGATTTTAGTTTATTTATTTGTTTAGTCTTGTACCGGGTGTTATAAGGTTCGAAGCAACCCATACGATTCGTGTTCAACACCTATCGCACAGTCTATTTTCAAATTTTGTTTCGCCAAAAAAAAAGGAGGCAATTCGATTTCAAATCTGATTGCAAAAATTGTTTTCAAGAAAAAATGTTTATATCAACAAAAAATTTATAGTTTAAATTCGCTCGTTTTCGAAGATCAATTCCAAATATTTAATTCCGATGTTTCCTCAAAGAAACTTATTTATAATTTAAATTCTATGTCAAAATATTTGACTTCTAATTGTTTTCACAAAAAAGTATTAATAATTTCAAATTTCACATATATATGTTTGGGGGGGGGGGGGGGGGGGGGGGGCTCAGATGACGTTCAGGCCTATAAAAAAAAATGTTTGATGCTAGGAGTCATTGGAGCAAACTCTTGCGTTCCTACGAGGTGTATGCACTTCAGTATTTCATAAAAAAATCAATATGTGGATATGTTTAAAATTTGTATGCATTGTGCAACACAAGCTTTATGTAGCTAACCGCTTAAGGTCATAATGTATAATTTCCTTAATTAAGAAGCAACTCATTAACAAAAAAAAAACTTAATAAGGACTTCCCTTGTATCTGTAGCAAAAAAAAAGAAATGCATTGTAATGAATAAAAAAGAACAAACATCTAAGAAATTCGAAAAGATGCAAATAGCCGGCCACATATGGGCTATTGATAGGGTATACCATCTGCTTCCAACTCCTGTCTTGGTGCATTTAAATTTTCGGATCAACACCATAAATAAGTCACCGAGACAGGGTGTTGGTCGCATACGGCAGGACCCGTTTAACTCGATGATTGCATACGTGAAAAAAAAGTATATATATATTTGGAAGACTGAAATATATTTATAATTTAAAATGAGCATTTGGTTATTAATGTCGAATGAGATGTTATATTAGAATTCCAGATATACTCATTGGTGGGCGCCAATTTCAATCTTCGGCGCTGCTGTAAAATCCTCACGATTACATTTCATTTGATCACATATGTGTATGGTATAACAAAAAAATGTACTGTGTTTGGGCGCTATCTTAAATATAGCGGCCCCTCTGTATGCCTTCGATTGGGCGCCATATTAATAATAATTGTCACGTACACCTTTTAGATGTGAATCCGCCCCTTTGATCAATCAAGGTGGAATGTCCCCCAGCTAGCTCAGGGCGAGAGGTAGGGGCCCTTAACCCTTGTCCACCTTGATGCGGGGCGGATGTCACAATCATCATTATACTTACATCCGTGCACCTCCCTCGCAGAAAGCCCACCACACCTTGGACCGCTCGAGTTTCTGCCTGGCAGCGAGTCCCCTTTTTCTTCTGCTCCAATGACCCCACTCACTTACCCTTACGTCATCCTTTCCCCACCCCCACCCGATTAAATTTAGCAAACCATTTTCAATTTCTTCTTTCACTTCAATTTAGTTCTAACATATTTATTTAAATTTCTTATAACTATACAAGGCAGTAAAATGGACTCTGGTTCCTAACTAACCACGTATCTTAAATGCGCATTCACTTATTTAAAATGGAATATGTATACGGAGATTTTACATTACTCACACTATTTCCACAAAAAAAGACGCAATAGTATATTATGTAATTAGGTTTTCGGACACAAACGCATGTAACAAAGAATACCAAAAAAAAAAAACGTATTGAATAAATCAATTTAAATATACGTAAAATATGGATTTCAATAAAAACAAACTTACACAAGAAATAAGGTTTTTTTATGTAACAAAAAAGAAAGAGTTTTCAAGACGGTATCGTATTCGTAGTGACATTTGATCCTTATGACAAAAAAAAAAAACGTGATGCAGATTGGTTCTGTATAAGCAGGGTTCCATACAAAAAAACTTACATGCACATGGAAATAAAGTTATAAGTATATTTCGGGCCTTTCGCCACTAAAGTAAAGCCAAACCGTCGTAGGCTCAATTTGAGCAAAATTCTAAATAATCACGCACCCTAAAGCCTACCTAAAAGAGCTCTTTTATGTTTAATTTATACGTTTGGTGCTTCCGGTGAGCGATTGGTAACTCTTCACATATACAACATTCAATAATATAGGTTATTACATTAGTTCACAAATCTTATATTAGGTCGCAAAAAAAAAACTTAAGACAAAAATATAAATTGCTATTATGTATACATATATATGCCATTAATCCAAAAAGTTATGTTTGGTTGGTATAATTCCGGTAGATATATTCTCGCCAGCACTGTGGCCAGATTCCTACGTGGTAGTTATTGTCTTCGCTTATCGGTTCCTTATTGGCGTGAAATCGGTTGGTGGTAAAATCTTATGACGTGAAATCGGTTGAGAATAAAAATTGTATGATGCGAAATCGGTTAAAATATGATGTGAGATCAGTTTAAAATAATTTGGAAGATCTGTTGAAACTAATTTCCTGGCGCTGGCATGTATCAGGTACCTAGGAATGTTCTTCCCACTGGAGGAACGAAAAATTGATTAGCGCGAATTTATGATGGAGTATCACGCCAATTTGGCGTTCACGCGTTTCGGAACGTCCGTATGCGACATATAAATTGGCTTCACCCATGCTAGGGTGGTTGTGAACGAAAATGAAAACTATCCCCAACAAAAAAAAATTATTTTTACCAAAATATTATACAAAAGAAAATTTTTAGAAACAGAAAGTGGGATTTTCACTTGAGGATTTTGTGGTGATTGTGGTCACCGAATGTGAACGCCAATTTGACGCAAAAGAAAAAAATAAAAAAAATAAACACTTTTTTGTTATTTTGGAACTTACCAAAACGTTTGTAGTGCACTCCGGGCAGTCTCCTTCGGCTCGATCGTCTCTCGAAGATTACAACGGTAAGTAGTTGGCTATGCTGCATATACCAAAAAGAAGGATCAGGCTTTCGTTAGGTATGTCTTCACTTCCTCGTTCCACCCTCACACAGGATCTTCTCGTGACTTACCGCTGCATTACCATTATTACCACAGATACTTGTAGAAACTTTAGGCTTTTAGCATTACTATTATTGCCCAGATTCCGGAGCAGTTTTCGAAATTTAGGGCCTTTTGGCCAACACTTCGTTAGCAAAAAATTTACGACTTTGTCCTTTTGGACCTTGCGCGCACAGGAAATTCACTTAACTTATTTTTTTTCACCGATTTCGCTTATTCACTTTCCCGCCACCACTTTGAACACCCGCACACTACCGCTTTGACTGCTTCTCAATAATACAATAGTATTACATGTCCTACAGAAACCCCCTTTTATATCGTTGAAACCGATCTCCGGCACCGTTTTCCTATACCGTTTTGTATTGTCATCCTTCAGAATCAACCGCAACCATTTCCATTCTATATTCGTCTCTTTCCTATATTCACCACTCTCGATGGCTAACTGGCAACCCTTGGAAAGGAGCTTTTGCCAATTCCTCTATTGTGAACATACCCCATTTGACAGTTCTCTTATTTGTTTACATTTTTATCTGTGCGCGATTTAACTCGTGCTAAATAATTATCGTTTTCGAGTTATTTAATTAGAAAAATTTAGTGCGCGAGTGATATTTTGCGAAAAGGGCAGCGCGGCTCTTCCGTGCGGTTCATAGGCACTACGCTGTGCCTTTAGAGTGGCTTGAAAGAAGTCACTTCGCCAGTATGGTCCCATAGCGCAGGGATTTAAATCTACAAAGGGACTGGAGTTGTTGATAGCGTCCAACCTGATCAAGGGAGGTGTAGAACGACAACCAAATGCGACCAGGCACATTAACAACAGGTAATAACAATGTAATTTTCAATTATAAATATTTGCAGTAGAAACTGACAATTTTCATGTAGTTGTAGTTTTGATGCATTTGTTACCCAACAGAAAAAAATTGTGAACTTATATAAGTGATTTATTCCCAAATTAATAAAAATGGGTTTTCCTTTTTTTCTTTATTTCTTTTCTAGTGCGGAACTAGGAGGCTCCGGCTTTGAGGTGTAGCGGACGAGGTGTTGGGACCTTGGAATGTCGAGTTTACGGGAAGTACACTTGCTTAGAATAATGAATATAAGGATTGTTACTTTTGCATACTTTTATTTCGTCTTTCTAGGTACCTTTGCCAACGACTTGGGAGTTTGGCCGTACAACTCGAGCGGGCCAAAGTGCGACCAACGCGGGGAACACCCACACCCTGACACAACATATGGGTAAATATGTTTACATAGAGATATACATATTCTTTATAAAATACTAATATATTTGTAGAATATAAATTATTATATTGATTGCGAGAAATATTACAGTTTAAAAATCCGTGAGGTGTGAAAACTAATGAAAAAATAAGTACAGTTTATTACTTATAGAGTTTTATTTAAACATGGCATTAATTGTATGAAATAAATTTCTTTAAATCGCTGTTTACATACACACATACATACATACATACATGTATATCACTGTATAAGAATTTGCATCATACCGAATTTTTCTACTGCAACAGAAAACGAATTCAACTTTATAAAATTTATTGAAATTTAAAATGATTGCTATCTACGAAATGTGATTAAAGGTATGGTTTGTTTATTTTCTGTAAGCAAAAAGCTTGGATAGCATTTTGAGATTCCCGAGCCCCTCCAAAGCCCGGGCCCAGGGGTAATGACCCCCTCAGTCTCACCCCTCTCGTCGGGCCTGGGTCCTTATGAACCGACACCGCAATTTCTAAAGAGTTTAGCATACTTAAACGCTATTTTTATGAAATTGAATGGTGATAAATTGGCGACAAGTCGACATTATTTATTTATTGTATAATGCAAGCGTAGCGCTTGAGGAGGAAATTGTTAAACCATATTTTAGGGAAGAACATTTCCCTGTAGCTCTGCAGGTTAGCCACTAATTATCAGAGTTCTTTTCCCCGTTTGACCAGGGGCCCTATTCAGTAACTGCGAGTTTTAAAATGTACACTTTTTCTTCATATAATTTGTATGAAAGAAAAATGTACATTTCAAAACTCATAGTTACTGAATAGGGCCTCAGGGGTCACCTTGGGGCAATCCCCGCCTATACACATGTTCCCCTGTAGCCTTGACATGGATGTGGCGTCCTACAAACGTAACAAATTAACCACCTAGCACTCACTGCAGACTTTGGAGGTAAACTTTTTCTCAACATGCCTTGAGAAATATCCACTATAGAGGCATGCATAATAGGGCCATGCTAGAACAGGATTTTTTGTGTATTTATTTCTGTCTAGGGGTCAAGCTGCCATAAAGATATGAGTCATTAACCAATGTATGAATAATTATCCACTATTTTTCAATAAAATTGCATGTTTTACTGTATTCTCAATCGATATGTATGCACATAAATCGTGCTAAAGCATATTATTATTATCTCAGATGACCAATGCGTTTTCATTCTGAAGGAAATTTCCATCCCGAAAAAACACAATATCGTCTTAAACAGTAACGGTATGGCAACGCTTCTAGCAAAACAAGAAACATTATGAAACTTCAAAAATCCCCAAATACGTCAAAAAATTGTGAGTGGAACTACCTTCTATTTTATACCATGGGTTATTCCACCATGGTATAAAACAATATGAGAATGTCTCGCTAATTGAATACATATTTTTGTAAGATTTTTTATTTTTTTGATATTTCTAAATATAAATTTTTATTTTTTTTTGGTTTTATTGATTGGCACGGACGTTAGTCCATAACGCCCGTTTGTATATCAGATGGTTATTTTTTCAGATTGTTATTATCATCAAAGTGTATATGTAATTTTGGCTCCACTGATACACAATGGTAATACCATAGAGGCCAGAACCATGAGTAGCAGCTTGCGATTTGGTATTTTTTTGGTTTTTACTTGGCACCACGCCATGTTATATTCAATTTGTCTTATTTATTTCAATTTGATTTTAGGTATTAATTATCCATTCAATTGTTGGTTTTTGTCCAATTGGAGTAATTATTTTTCGGTTACCTTTTTTTGTAAAAGTATTTTCGTCCTATCAGGTCTTATATTTTAAAGAATTTATATTCATTCCGGTTATATGTACATGACTGTACATTAATATATAAAGCTGCAGGCATTGGTACATTATCGGTAACCGTATCGGTAAAACAGCTGATTCGACCAACCTTATGGGAATCAATGTATTCGATTATTGGTGCCATATCGTAACTCTAAGGTCGTAACCGTATCGTAGCCAACCAAGTGGTTTTTGGTTTTCCGCCGTAACGATAACCTAAAAATATGTGAGTTGGTGTATTTAATAACTTTTTGTAGATTTTATTCATTGCTTTGGATACGTTATGACCAAGAGACTTATTTTTTGTGGAATATGTTTGTAATTTTTTGCGTTTTCATCATTTTAATGAAATTTTCACGATTTTTAGGTTAAGGCACCAATAATCGATAACAATGTATCATATAAGCTGAAGACATTGGTGCTTTATCGGTAACCGTATCGGTAACCTTTTAACAGCTGATTCGACCAACCTTATGAGAATCAATGCAATCGATTATTGGTGCCGCTAAAGTCGCAACCGTATCGTAGCCAACCAAATGGGTTTTGGTTTATACTATGTTCAAACAGAAAAATAAATTGAGGCTATTTCGATTTAACTTGAGTGGTGTTCATACAACTCTTTTTAGCTTACACAATAGTAATTTGATAGCTGGTTGGCTCATCTCTACAGTAAGGTAAGAACATATCTTTGTTGAGACTGTCAAAATGTGCGTGTTGGTATTAGGTGCATGGAATGAAATGAAAACATAAAACTTTGAAATGTATGTGTGTTGTAAGAAAATGTGTTCAATGTTTTGGCTTCATTTTGATTTTGCCATCTTCTTTTGACAGTCCCTACTCCAGTGAAATGAAAGACATAAAATCAGCTGATGAGATGAGCCAACCATATAGTTCAGCCATGCGTAACTGACTTTTAATATACTCAATAAACACACTTTACAATGTTGCATTTGCAGTTTGAAGCAATTTATTACGCAATTTTTTTTAAATTGGCAATTTATTATTACAATTTATTATATGACAAATTGCGTAATAAATTGCCCAAATAGTATAAATTGCCAATTTGGTGTGTGTTTGAACCTAGTATTGCCGTCGTAACGATAAACATCTGATTACGTTAGGGATACGGATACAGCGATACGACATACGGCACCAATGACTCCAGCTTTAGGGTTACGTTAGGGATACGACTACAGCGATACGACAAACGGCACCAATGACTCCGCTTTAAGGATATTTTCAATCCCGTTATTTGTTGTTTTTGTCCTTGGTGGAGTTATATGTATATTATCGCAATTTGTATATAAAGTAATCTCTACCGCGTTATATGTTCCGTTTATCATATATGTATGAATTTATGCAAAACGAAAGTTTTACTTATATTTTTGTAATTCACATAATTTTAAATTAAATGTTGATAATAGTTTTTAACATTTTAATATTGTTATTTGATTTTAATTGTTCCGGATTTTTGCCCGTTTGCAGTTTATATGTTGAATGTATTTATTAACATTTTAATGTTAAATTTGATTTTGCCCGATAGCAATTATATGTATATTTTTGCAAGAAATTCGAATTTTTAAGATTTTTGCTCGATAGCAATTGAATTTTTTGCACGATTTGCATATTTTTACGACGAACTGATAACGCGAATAATTCTTTAGTATTTTTAAATGTTTTTAATTAAATTTTTTGTCATTTCGATTCCCGCACTATCCGCCATTTTACTCTCAACTGCATGAATTGAGTCCCTTTATAACAAGCGGTTGAGTTGTGGGGAAAACCGAACTTGACGCGACGACGTCACAAAACGAAGTGCGTAAATATAAATTTACAAATTATACATTGTTGGAAGCGCAAAAGTGTCCCTTTTCTGATGACAAAGTTTTGTCCAACCAATCAAACGCTCATTGAATTACCATTCAGGCTCCGTATCAATTGGAATCAAAGTTGCTTGGGGTGAACCTAATCTCACGATATCGATGACGAGTTGTAGCTAAATTGTTCAAATTTTAAAAAGATATAAGAAGCTTACTCACAGATAACTCCTATAAATCAAAATAATTTAATACATATACTATAGATCTTTAAAAATTATTTTTCGTTTTTGTTTGCAGGTGTGTGTACAGGCTCTCAAATTATTACAACTTTCTATCGAGCATTTTCTTTCACCTAACATGGCCTTGCTTGTTGACGATCTTCACGAATCAAGTTTTACCCGAATGGCTCCAATTATAAAGAACCGTGCGCATTATACCAATTGGGAAGTACGTGACAGTATTTTAGAACATATGTTATCTCCATTGCCAACATAGCAGATATAGATATCGATTAATGGTGCCATACCATAACACTAACTCTATTACATTGATTTCCATAAGGTAGGTGGGATCAGCTGTTTTATCTGGTTATGGCTTTATGGTTATAAGTCACCATTAATTCGCCCATAAGTAAGATATCTACAGAAATTTAAAGTAAAGGTCCTACCTTATAAATAGTTCTAAATATTGAATTCAGGGGGTCAATTCACGTTCTGTGAAGTGATGAAGTGAAAAAAAAATTCATGCTCGCTGAGAAATTAATTTTTTCATTTTATCACATCACTTTTTCTTATTAGGCGATTCGTGTTCTTTGCAATACTTGTTGTGAAAATCTAATAACGAGCACTGTGGTGAGTAAAAAAATGAAATTTTCTGTCAAAAAAATTAAATTTAATTAATGAAAGTAGTAAATATTTTCAACTTTTTAATACGAAAAGAAGAAAATGCCCAATAATCGCCTTTTGCTTTCTTTGAATTCTAATCTCCCTCCCGCGATTGCATCGCATTCCATCAGGATGTGTTCTGCAGTCTCATCTTCGCGATCACAGAATCGACAGAGGCTACTAGACGATATACCTAGTTTATCCATGTGACTCCTTAGCCTGCAGTGACCTGTGAGTATGCATGTTAAAATTCTAAGGCTGATTTTTGGGAGCTTAATCATGGCTTTATATCGCTTATCCTCCTATCCTGAACTTTCACGCCAGTGTTGTTCTCTGAGGCACGCTTCTTTTTGCATGAACTCTCCCTTATTGTGTGTGACACTATCGGTATGATGGGCTCAGGTCCTATTGGATTTTCAGCCGTCGTCAACCTGGCAAGCTCGTTACCATCCACTCCTCTGTGTCCAGTTACCTAGGCTAAACGGATGGTGTTATTGGGCCCTCGACTGCTTAACCTATCTACGCACTCAAGGACTGTTGATGTTTTAATCTCAACTGCAGATAGTGCCTTGAGCGCAACGTGACTGTCCCTGAGTATAGCGATTCCCTCGTTTGTATATCCCCGCTGCAAATTTATCTCTGCACACCGGCTCATGGCAAGAACTTCTGCTTGGAAGATGCTCGGACATTTTCCAATTGGTAGGGACAGTTTGGTTCGGGGGCCGAAGATGTCCGCTCCTATGCCCTCCGTTGTCTTTGAGCCATCGGTGTACCATATAAATAGTGTGTTCCTGTTGAAGCGCTTCAATTCTGGAGGTGTCCCACGTACACTAGTTCCCCAGCTCTATTTTGAAGCGCTTCTCAAACTTAATTAGCTTCGTCGTGTCATCACTGGGAAGTTGGATGAGTGGAATGTGCTCCTTCAGCTTCTCCATGTTCCGTGACTGTATCACTTTTCCTCTTCCACATCCCGTTTTAGGTATGTTAACTAAAGTACTCCTTGCTGCCTGCTACTTAAGCAGCACCTCTATTGCCGCCGTCGGGCATGTTCGCATGGCTCCCGTAATGCAGACACATGCCAAGCGTTGAAGCTTCGCGAGTAACTTTTGTACGATCACCATGGTTGTCCTTTATGCCCACGCAACTGCTCCATACACTGTGGTAGGTCTAACTATAGTAGTGTACATCCATTTTGAGATCTTTGGGCTGCATCCCCAGGATCTTCCTGCAATAAGTCTGCTCACCATTATTGCTCTTGTGGCCTTTGATATGGTGTTGTCGACGTGCTGCCTCCATAAGAGCTTACAGTCGAACGTGACTCCCAAGTATTTCACCTCGGTCGTGCGCTCCAACTGTACTCCATCCATTGCGATGTGCCTCATCCCTTCCAGTTTTCTTCTCCTGGTGAAGAGCACAATGGCTGTCTTGTTAGGGTTGATACTTAGCCCTACCTCAGTACACCATTCTTTCGCAAGGGGTGCTCTCAAATCTGCCTCTTACAATTATACCAATATCATCCGCATATCCCTGACATCGGATTCCGTTTTCTGAGAGCCTCTGTAGAAGTTCATCTACTACTAGGCTTCACAGCAGGGGTAACAGGACGCCCCCTTCGTTGTCTTGATCTCTACTGTACCGTCCCCACTCGAGGTTTCGTTAATCCTCGTACGCAATAGGGCGTTTATCCACACATGGATTGGACGTGGTATCTCCCTTCTCTCGAGTGCCCTTTTCACGCCCTTTTCACACCCTCGTGGGCCGTGTTGTCGAATGCCCCCTCTATGTCCAAAAATGCGCATAGCGCAACCTCCCCGCATTCGAACGCACCTTGGATTTCTGTGGAAAGCTGATAAAATGCAGTTTCTGTCGACCTGCCTGTCCTATATGCATGCTGATCGCAATGTAGTGGTATTCAATTTTCTCCATTGCTTTCAGAACAAAGGATGTCAGATGCTGCAGTGACCAGCCAACTTAAATTTGCGGCTTACATTTAGCTCTTGACAAAAAACCCCCCCCCCCCCCCCCCCCTTGTGCCTATTCTTTATCAGTACTATATATATATTATACTAACCTTTACCCGCGGGCTCGCCCGCAAGGAGAAAATAAAATATATAAACCATTCACGTTAACCTGCTAATCAAGTTATTTGTTTTAAAAGCTGATAACCTGATAGGATTCCCAAATGATCGAAATTATCCAGAAAAAGCCACGAAATGACCGCGACGTGATCCCAGATGGATCCCGAAAACTATCCAGAAATGATGTCTGAAGGATACCGAGAATGTCACGAAATAACCCCGACGAGATCCCAGATGGATCCCGAAATTACTCTGATATAGTCCTGAAAAAGTCCCAAAATAACCCCGACGGGATCCCGAACGGATCCTGAAAGCCATTCAGATGGGATAAAAAGTATCCGATGTCCATCTCCTGGTGCTAAGCTACATCTCGCATCTCTCGGTTCATCCGTTCGTGAGTTATAGTATAACTAACACCACTTTCTTTTATATATATAAATTTTTCACAGGCAAATTCAACGGTGAATAAATATTCGTTAAATGAAAAAAAATTTACGGTAAATATCACTATTTTTTTCAAACTGAATCTCATATCAGGTGAAGTGGTGAAAAATGTTTTTCACTTCATGTGTACATATATTAAATGGGTCGATACATATCAAACTAGCCTAAGTCTATCATTAACAAATTTTCGGTAATTCGTGTTATTTGTTTCTTAGGCCCGGTTTTTCAATACAAGTTAAACTCAATTTGTCAGTTAAACTAAGCTTAAACTTATTCTGCAGTTTTTCAGTCTACTTTGACTGAAGTTTAATCTGAGCTTAAGCGGCCGATCTGGCATGGTTAAACTCTAGTTAACCTATCGACATGGTGCAATTATGTACAGGTTGGCTCATCTCATCAGCTGATTTTATTTATGTCATTGCATGGTCGAAGGGATTGTCAAAAGGAGATGGCAAACTCAAAATGAAACCAACACATTGGCAACATTTTACTTACACATACAAAAACTGCTAAGTTTTATGTTTCCATTCCATACCATTCGCACCAACACCAATACACAGATTTTGACAATTTGAACAGACATATTTTGTGGCTTTACAGATGAGCCAACCTGTACATAGTTGAACCATGACCTATCGGTGATTTGCGTACGTTCGAAATGGCGTCGAATATACCCAACAAGCATTTGGGCTTGAGTACCATTAGAGCTTATGTTGATAACTAGCATACCTCTAAAATCTCAAGAGTTGTTACGATACAGTAGCTCAACTTGAGAATCACAGTGTACTCAGAAAAAGAGGGAATCTTTTATAAAGCGAAAAATGATATTACTTAAGTTGAAAAATGATAGTTCCCAACTTGTGGTTCTTTTACTGTACTCAAGTGTAAGATTCCAATACTAGCGGTTTCACGAAAATAAAATATATATGATTTATTTTTGATAAATTACGCTTCATTACTGCTATCAATCAGGGCCCGTATTACGTGTTACGATCCGTGATGGAAACTCATTTTTTAAATCACAATAGCTCTTAAAATGTAGATCGGATTAATGGCATATTTGAACTAGCGACAAATAGTACTCGTTAGATCCATTCTTTATTATATTTAAAAAAAAAAGTTTGACGGTTGCATAGTTATTTCTTGAGTGAAAATGGTTTTCAGTCGCTGATCGTAACACGTAATACGGGCCCAGGTGTTTATTTTTCACAATAAATAGCTGTTGGCTTTGGTGGTACCGCCTTGGAGATTTATTTTCAACTTCACCTCAACTCGACATGCAATGTAGGATATCACCTTGAGAAACGTGTTGAATATTCACTTGAGAACTATACATTTCTCAAAATCTCCCAAAGGTTCATAATAATAATAAAAAACTAATGACGTTGGAGATCAACCTGAGAACTATAAAATTTACAAAATTTCTCAAAGGTTGGATAGTGATTGAAGAATGAAGTTGAATATCAACTTGAGAGCTATCTGGTTTAAGAATAACTAGATAATGATTTGGATATCACCTCCAGAACTAGACATATATTTCGCTGGAGAAATATCTTTTAAATGTTTGTTGGGTAAGCAAATTAAGCTGTTGTATCTACAAATTATCTATAGATAAAAAAACCAATGTTGCCGTACAAAACAGCCTACTCCAAAAACGGCCTTAAACTGTGACTGAAAAACTGCTCAGTAGTTTAACTGGAGTTTAAATTTGGCTAGAGTTTAAGCAAACTTAGTTTAAGCTTAGCTTAACCAACTGCTGAACACCGGGCCTTAATATACATTCTTACGAACATTAATATTTTCTTTATACTAACAATTTTTGTTGTTATATCGGCCTACTGATTTGTAAGATCGCGGGTTCGAATCGAGCTCAAGGCCTAACAATAATTTTTTATCATTATTGTTGTTATGATAAATTTTTTCTTAATTGAAAATTTTTTTAAATTAGAATAGAAGAAAGAAAAAATTTAGACAACTACCAAAGCTCGTTGTATAGATCCATTTCGGGAACTGCTAAATTCCTTCATCGGTAATGTTTAGGCGCCGCTGCTATAACCATTCAGCCATCACAGCGGATTTTTGTTTGTCTTCATTAATCCTACTTCTATTCTGGTTCGTGCCAATTGATATTCACAACACTGCGACATCTGTTGCAGAATGGATGTGAAAATTGGACTTGTTTGATGGCAATGCTGCCATAGTGTCATATTTTATTGACACTTTTTTCCCCGTGCTCTGGGATGTATTAACAATTTTTGTTGTTATATCGGCCTACTGATTTGTAAGATCGCGGGTTCGAATAGAGCTCAAGGCCTAACAATATTTTTTTATCATTATTGTTGTTATGATAAATTTTTTCTTAATTGAAAAAATTTTTAAATTGGAATAGAAGAAAGAAAAAATTTAAACAACTGCCAAAGCTCGTTGTATAGATCCATTTCGAGAACTGCTAAATTCCTTCACCGGCAACGTTAGGCATATACGTTGACGACGTACTTGTTGCAAATACGATGATCTGTTAATTCTATGCGAACGTAAAATTTCATCCAAATTTGAAATCCAGAATCTTGGTGCAACATCAAATTACCTGGGACTAAAAGTGAGCAGAAATCGAGACGAAATTTACTCAATCAATCAATCATCATATATAACAAACCCAGTAAAGGACTTTGGGCTGGAAAATGCAAAAATATCGGGCATACCAATCAACATTTCATACGGAAAGGGTAGCGAATCAGAATTACTCATCAGCAATGATGAATATAGGCTATTGATCGGTTGTTTACTAGACGTGTCTGTGAACACACGTCCAGACATATCAGCTGCTGTAACAATTTTGGCACAGAAGGTCAACAAACCGAACCAAGAAGACTGGAATGAATTCAAACGTGTACTAAAATACATAAAGGGCACTGCGAACCTATCACTATTGCTCGGTATGGCAAATGAACAGAATCAACTTATTGGTTATGCTGACGCGAATTGGGGAGAAAGCAGACTCGATAGAAAATCAAACAGTGGGTATATTTTTCAACTGTTTGGTGGCATCATTAGTTGGAGTTGCAAGGAACAAACATGTGTGTCTCTTTCGTCCACTGAAGCGGAGTTTATTGCTTTATCCGAGGCATGCAAGGAGGCGCAATGGATTCGGCGCATCTTTGAAGATTTTAATTTACCATTAAATGATCCAACAATTATATTTGAAGATAACCAGAGCTGCTTAAAACTAGCTCAAGAAGAGCGATTCGCCAATCGATCAAAACATGTAGATCTACGTTTTTTCCACGTCAAAGATCACGTCGACAAAGGAACCGTCAAATTCACATATTGTCCTACGGAGGAGATGGTGGCGGATATGTTGACTAAACCATTGACATCTAATCGAATCAAAACATTAAGAAGAAAATGCAACTTGGTTTCATTTGAATGAGGACGATTGTTGGAACGAATACAATCGGAAATTACGTTCCGCAGCGCATTCAAATTACTTTCATTTTCATATCATAATGTTCACCCAGTAATGTCTCGATGTTACATTCATTCCTTTGCTATGTACTACTACTATTGTAATTCCTTTTATTCAGTTGTTCTTTCTTTCCTTTTTTTTGTATAAAGCTACAAGCTACAACACATACATTTTTTCTGCTCAATATAAAGTATAATTTATCTAATTAAATCGTGTTTAATTCCGAATTATTGTTGTCAGTTCCACTCAAGACAACAATATTCACAAAAATCGTATTTGTGGTCCGATTTGGCTCATATTTCGAACACATAATACATACAATAATAGAAAGCGACCTATAAAAAAATCGCCGCTAGGTGGCGCAAGGATCGAGATATTCACAAAAATCGTATTTGTGGTCCGATTTGGCTCATATTTGGAACACATAATACATACAAGAATAGAAAGCGACCTATGAAAAAATCGCCGCTAGGTGGCGCAAGGATCGAGATATTCACAAAAATCGTATTTGTGGTCCGATTTGGCTCATATTTGGAACACAAAAACGTACTAGAATAAAAAGCGACATATGAAAAAATCGGCGCCAGGTGGCGCAAGGATCGAGATATTCACAAAAATCGAATTTGTGGTCCGATTTGGCTCATATTCGGAACACATAATACATACATGAATAGAAAACGATCTATCATGTCCAATTTGGCTCATATTTGGAACAAATATTACATACAGTGCGGTAGAAGTGACATCAAAATATTTTGGACTTCGAGGGGGGACAAGCATACGTGGCGCAGAGTCGAGTAAAGTCTTTGGAAGGATTATGTGTTGAGGACTTATATTGTAAGAAATTGTCAGGAAAGAGTCCTTGTAATAATGAGTCACTAACTGTACTAAACAGAATAAGAAATAATGGAAAATTAAATAAAGACTAAAAACTTGAAAATAAAATAATTAAAAAAAAAATTTTTAAGTTAAACGGTTTTATTGAAAAGAATACTTACATGAAGTAATAATAATAATAAAAGCTAGAAAATAATTAGGTAGGTCCTAGGTACTAGTTATCACACTTCTCATCAATCTAGGGCGTTGATCAGACAATTAAATAAAAGCGTTGGAGGCGTAAAATTTCTATTAATTTGTCATAAGTAAGACCAACTGAACCTTAATCAGGTTATGTTACACCTCACATTTTTAGAAATTTTATTATTACTTCATGTAAGTATTGTTTTCAATAAACCCGTTTAACTTAAACAATTCTTTTTATTATTTTTTTTGGAATTAGGTTTGGTAATCTGCATACCCCGTCAAGTTTTTTGGTAAAAGTATTTTTTTGTGTGACTATCCACCAAACTAGGACCCCATAGAAAAGTATGGGCTTGACAATTGCCGTAAATACCCAATGTGAGAGTTAGGGCGATAGGCCGCACGTACAACCTAGCACCCTCTTGCATGCATACAATGCCACGGAGGCTTTCTTCGCTCTCTCTTCCACATGAAGTTTCCACGACAACTTACTATCGTGTCGTACTTTTCCTGTAGGGTTACCCCTCCAGTCATACGCTTAGTCTAATTAGATACCTTATGTTTCCTAGTAAATAATACTAGATCGGTTTATTCCGCATTGGCAGCTTATCCGATTCCAGATGCCTAGGAATGTATATCCCGAAGCGCTTGATCCATCAGAGAGCTGATCTTCAGTAGAAATCTGATGACGACTACATCCGGTGGCAATTCTGATTGCAGCATCTTGACAGGCCTGTAACCTTTTCCAGTATGTATTTTTAAGACCAGGCGACCAAACTGGTGACGCGTAGCTCATGAGCGGCCGGTCATTTGCTTTGTACGTGGTTAGCAACGTTTCTTTATCTTTTCCCCAGGTGCTGCGGGAAGCGACTTGAAAATTTTTTTGCGGCTTTGTACTTTAGATACAATTTCGGTGGCATGCGCCTTGAAGTCTGTAACCCCAGACGACTGATTCTTCCCCTTTTCGGTATGAAGGCTAATCGAGCCGTTCCCTAAGATTGCGCGACGTGGTTCAGTACCATGCAACCCTTAAAGTTTCTTTATTTTTTATTATTTGTGATTTCTTTATTTTTATTAAATTAATTATTATTATTTATTTAAATAAAGTGAATAGTACAATCGGTTTTTAAAATTGATGAAGCTAAGCTAATGAAGAAAAGGTGTTGTTGGATCTAAATTCAGGTCACCAAAAACTTATAATCGACAAAGATTCCATTCATAAAACAAATACATTTTTTAATGCTTACAGTTTCTTTCGCCGCAATCAATCAATAAGCGTTGCAGCGCCTCCTTCAATGTGTCCCGTTGCAATTGCTGCTGCCATAGCAACAGCACCATCACGAAAACAAAGTTCAGCTACCGCTAGTGGGATAACAAAAACGATTGTAGCTCCACCTACAGTTGCGCATTCATCGAATAATATTCTTAATCCGAATTTACCCGGTTCATTTAAAGAAAGCAACAACTGCAACAACTTCAATAATAGTAACAACAAAAATAGCGATGAAGACGACGACGACGATGCTGGTAATGATGTGCCTCAGCAATCGATTTATGAACCTGTAATAATGGTTGTGACACAAAACGAAAGCAAATGATAACACTAGCAATTAAGTGAGCGCACCGCAACAACAGCAATAGCTCCATCATCAAAAAACGAACTCCACGCATATGAGTGTGAACTGCAAGCAAAGCTAAAACCAAATCAAATTTAGGTTTTGAAAAATGAATTCTGAAATGTGAATAGCAAAAAGCTTTTCTTTTATTATTTATATACAATGAGATGTGATGTAGAGAGTTGTTTGTTAATGCGTGTGTGTGTATTTATGTTTGAAAGCGCTGTGGTTAATTAATAAGCTCGGGTGCTAAATGGCAACAGTAAATTTGAAGAAAGTATACAAATGCCCATATGCATAAATATGTAGATACGTATCATGGTTCAATTATGTACAGGTTGGCTCATCTCATCAGCTGATTTTATTTATGTCATTGCATGGTCGAAGGGATTGTCAAAAGGAGATGGCAAACCCAAAATGAAACCAACACATTGGCAACATTTTACTTACACATACAAAAACTGCTAAGTTTTATGTTTCCATTCCATACCATTCGCACATTTTGACAATTTGAACAGACATATTTTGTTGCTTTACAGATGAGCCAACCTGTATATAGTTGAACCATGATACGTACATATATAACAACACACATCAACAAAACTACATTCACAGTAACTATGTGTGTCAATACACATACTGTATGTTAATCAACTGTAAAACTTTTTTTTTAATTTTTTGATTGTTTTATTAGACATTTACAAAATGTGATTTAAATATAGGCTTCGATAATTTAGCATGCATACACGCATACATAAATATAATATATTCATAGGTAAATTCATACATACATCCATACGTTTGTAATTTTTAGTATATAAATAATTACTATGTGCGTGTGTTGTGAGACTATGTAAGTTATAAAAAAAATAATAAAAAATAAATAAAATAAAGACATACAAGCGCTATAGATAAATAAAAAATCAATATTAACATTATTAAATAAAAAAAAAAAATTAATATAAACTCAAATTAAAATGAAGAGTAAAAAATAAATAGCGACACATCAACTGCTAAGTGAAATATTACCCTATATCGGCTGTCGTTTCGAAAACTCTCGATTCCAGAAGGTTTGAGTTCGCCTTATCGCAGAATTTTTTTTCATAAACACCCCAGCTTATGCCAAAAATTATTGAATTTGAGCTCAGAAAGGCGTTTTTCAAATAAAATCTGAAATGGAGCGTTATTCAAACAGTTTCTAAGACAGGGTGTTTTCCAAACGGCACATGAGATAGGGTGATATTCTACTCAGCAGTCAATATTTAATAGCAACAACAACTACATATATGTATTGTATAACAAAAAAAGAAAACAACTACCAAATTGTCTGCAAGTGTATGCCTATGTTATAAAAATATTTTATAGCTCCGACACATAAGCAGTTTTTCATATAGATGCGTTTAACTGAATCTTATGCATTATGAGAAAATTGCACGTATTTTTATGCAGAACGATAGAATGAGCTACACTCTGACATGGAAAAGTAGCCAACTCCCAAATTTTGTTACAAGAAAAGCATAAGAATAAGAATTTGACATTTGCTTTGGCTAAGGGTGTTGGCATACTTTGCAAGTGAAATTATTTTTCCCACTGGTTGGTAAATTTTCTAACATTTTTCGCAGTATTTTTGTTGTATAGGGAGAATGTTAACAACAGTGCTTCGCGAAATTATGTATGTGAATGGGCAAGGCGTAATAAACTTCAATTGCCAAGTGTGAACTTCCTTCATATTCACAAACGCAACATCTTGGTTGATTGTGGCGATGTTATTGGAATGCATAAGCTTGTGTTAAACGCAAAATGTGTTAAATGAAAAATGTCATTGTACCGCGGCCTTTAATTATGTAAGACACTATGTATACAATACACATATGTATGTATGTACCCTCAGGGAAAAGCATTGTAAAATCAATGAAAATGTGCTTAAATCAACTAAAAACGTATTTAAAAGTGATGTAAATATACAAATTCTTATTTTAGAAATGTGCATTATAACATTGTAAAATCAAGTAAAAACATATTTGATTTAAAAATTTTCCATTGTTTTTTTTTAAACACTGTAAATTTTTGATTCAAAAGCTTTAATTTTTAGTCTAGCAATTTTAATTTTTTAATCAAGCATACTTTTTGTTAATTTAAATAACAAATGTGTTTGAAATAAAAATGTTCATATTTAATTCAAATATGATTGATATGAAATCAAATACCTACATTGTTGAAATAAAAATACGTTTTTTTTGTTTTAATAATGAAACATTTTATTATTTTATACACCACTATTCATTTATTCACCTTTTTTAAGCTGTATAAACATTGTTAGGGCTTTTGTTATAATATAAGCTATAGCATAAAAATTAACTAAATTATGAAGAAATTATAACTTAGAAATAAGAAACTAAATTATGAAAAAGTTAAACTTAGAAATAATAAAGCTTTTAACACATATAGGATAGCATATAACATAAATATTATTATTTTGATGCAAAAATGATTTAATTTTAAACAATTCCAAATTATTAGCAGAACATAGATAATAATTGCTTTTATAATAAGTTCCTTTATAATGTATTTCGGTTAAAAGTATATATTACATATTCTGTATAAATTCCATATAATAAAGTGTTGCAAAAAAACCCAAGAGTTTTCGTATGCCTGGGGATATTTTAGAAAAAGATTTTGAAACGTTTTGAAGCAGATATCTAAGCACTTAATAAAGGATTGAAATTTATACAATGTTTTATCAAAGTATATAAAAAATCCACTTATATCACTCTCATCTATTCCCTCGTCCATTATGAAAGGCTGTATTGTCATTCCTACAGAGTAGTACATACTTATCAACTCATTTATTTTTCTTTCGTAATCATTGATTGATGTTAATCTCAAAACAAAGCTTTCTTGTGAGTCTGCTATTGTAGCTTTTTTCCTTAGCTTTCCGCAGGAACTTTGAAACCTTGACGAAGGAGGAAGAACTCCACTTAGCAGCAATGTCAGAATGTGTAGTCTTGCGCATTCTCAAAGATTTAATGAAAATAGATTGATTTAGTAATTTTCTGTTGTTTGTTACCCTTCATTATACCTTTCGTGAACATGAAATGGTATATTAACTTTGGTCCGATGTTTGTAACGTTGAGAAATATAGAAGATAGACTCACCATTAAGTATACCGAATAGATCAGGGCAACGAACTGAGTTGATATAGCCATGTCCGTCTGTCCGTCCGCCCGTCCGTCTGTCTGTTTGAACGCAAACTAGTCCCCCGAATTATGAGATATCTCAATGAAATTTGGCACAAGGATGTTTTTTTGTATTATATTAGACATTTGTCGGATCCGGTAGGATCGGACCACTATAACATATATCTCCCATACAACCGATCGTTCAGACAAGACGATTTTGGTCATTCCTGCCGCAATTTAGAAAGTATAAACGTGAAAATCGGTGATATATATTCTAATATATCATAGAAGATATCCTGAAAAAATCACATTGATCGGAGCTGTATATAGTTATATCCCATACAACCGATCGTTCAGATAGAAAGATTTTTGGCCATTTCTCCCTTAGTTTCCAATATAAAAACGTTAAACTTGGTGATATTTATTCTAATATATCGTAACGAGTTTACTGCAATTCCCCTTATTTGCAATCTTCTGCCAACGTTCGTATCGCTAAACTGTTGAATAAATAACTCCAATATTGAATAATGGAAAAATGGCCTTTATTAAAGTACTTCACAATAACACTTACAGCCCAATTCTAAACGAAAATTCCGTGCGAGTTTTTTCCCTTCTCCCATTCCTCGTATTCTAAATAAAATTTCCTTGTGAGTTTTTTCACTTCTCCCTTTCCTCCTATTCTGAACAATGTTCGAAAAAGCGGAAACCGGTTATGGGAGAAAAGTAGGTATTATGAATGTGAGGGAGAGGGAGATTTATCTGCCATTTCATAGGAGTTTTTTCACTAGTTAAATTAAAGGGAATGCATCAAAATAGTTAAAGGAAATTGGTTATTTTAAGAAAGAACACTTATTTGTACAAATTTGTGCTAAAATATATATTTACATTCTACCACAATATTCTCACTGTTAATACAACAACAACAACAACCACAATATTCTTTAAGCCGTAAAATATATCATAAGCAACAGAAGAGCTCTTCGCATATTTGATGCAGCCATCCAGAAATTGCGCAAGGATTTTTTAAGAAGGCTTAAATAGATTTTGGCATATGGCGAAAGGCGAACTCAACTCGACTTGGCCGCCAGAAAATTGCTTTGCAGAATGAATGCAGGCAACTCCGGCAGATTTGTGTTATCTCGCCGGTCTTCTTATGCTCCTCTGTTGATGTTGCTGTGGCACCAATTCATTACTCGTTTTAGTGAATACCACATGAAATGCAATAATGTGCATTGTTTATACCTTATTTCTTAATTTCAAACAAATTGGCAACAACAATTAAACTTTACAATTTTTTAAACAAAATAAGAAATACGCAACGAAATTTCAATTGACAAAACAGCTGACTTCGAAAATACGAAATTCCTATTCCCCAATTATTCTTCTCCCTAGGAGAAAAGAATTGGAGGAATTTTTCCGCGGGAATAAAAAAATCCGCGAGAAAATTTAGAATTGGTCTGTTATTCTTTGCAACGAATAGCTTGCTTAATAACCAAACTGATTGATAGCTCAAATGAAACTGATTTCTCGCCTCCACTGTTGTCGCCCTTTTATACTGTTCGACCTACTCGTTGCATATTTCTAGGCTTTTCTAATTCCAGAACTTACTAGTTAGTTATACATTTCTCAGCTACACCTACAGATGTATAATTTTTATAGCTTCTCTCATACCCCATGCGCTTGTATGTGTGAGCGACACTTCCCCAATCACAATTGCATACCTTTAGGAGCATTTCAGATAAGATATCTGCATGTGCTTGTGTGTTGCTTCTCCGCCGCGTGCACGCGTATGTGTAGACATAATGATTGAATTATTGATGTGAATTCACGTCACTGCTTAGCATCGGCCTAGAGATGGCAGTACCCCTTAGTGCCGCCAACATTCGTAACAATATCATAGAAGATTTCATGAAAAAATCATTTCGATCGGGGCTATATATAATATATATCCCATACAACCGATCGTTCAGATAGAAAACTTTTTAGCCATTTCTCCCTTAATTTCCAATATAAAAACGTTAAACTTGGTGATATTTATTCGAATATATCATAGAAGATTTCCTGAAAAAATCACTTTGATCGAAGCTATATGTATATATGTAATATATGGAGTGAGGGGATCTGTATCTCCTTCAAATTTAAGGCAAATCGGTCGCGAGTTTAAACAACATTCTATCTGACATAATACAGTGTACATTTCTTCGAAAGTAACTGCACAATATCCAGGAACTCGCCTTAAATGATGTTTAGTACTCTTCACTCCTGCTTCCCACATACCGCCGAAATGAGGACCACTAGGAGGGATAAAATGCCACTGGAATTTTTGTTCTGACATTGACTTATTAATTGCATCCCTAATAGACCCTTCTTGTAAAAAATTCCAAATCTCTTTTAATTGATGATTGCTACCTACAAAATTTGTCCCGTTATCTGAATATACATGTATGGGTTTTCCTCTTCTAGATTCAAATCTACGAAAAGTTGCAAGAAATGCTGCAGTTGACAATTCGGAAACTAACTCTAAATGTATTGCCTTTGTGACAAGACATACAAAAACTGCTATCCAACACTTATAGAGTTTACTACCTCTACCTCTCCAAGACTTTACCTGTACTGGACCTGCAAAATCCACGCCAGTATTATTAACAAATGCTGACGCTGGCTCAACCCGATATTTTGGTAAGCAGCTCATCTGTTGCTGGAATGGGTTTGCTCTAAACCGCATACATTGTACACATTGATAGATACACTGCTTTATTATCTTTACGATACCTGGAATCCAATATTTCAAACCAAGTAAATATTGCATTTGCCGACTACCTGTGTGTAAATACTTATTGTGATAATATCTAACCAAAAGTTTTGTAAAAACATTTTCTTTACAAAGAATTAACGGTTGTTTTTGATCATACGCTATATTCGCGTTTTGAACTCTACCACCTACGCGCAACAATTGATTTTGATCTACAAATGCTGTCAGAGCAAACAGCTTGTGTTTCTCTGGAAGCGATTTACCCAATGTTGAAATTTCTGTCGAAAATGACTCCATTTGAGGCTTCGTAACTAAAACATCATGCGTATTATTTAACTCAGTTACACTTAAATTCCCTGTTGTTCTATTAGATGTAGATTCCTTGCAGTTTCCTACGAATCTTAGTATATAAGCTGTAACAAACAGCAATTTACTAAAACTGGAATAACGCTCAAACAAATCGATATAATTTACTCCTGAAATATGACAGACTTCAACATATCTTTCTTCTAAATATGGTGTATTGATTGGGTTGTTGTTGTTGTTGTTGTAGCGATAAGGTTGCTCCACGAAGGCTTTGGGGAGTGTTATCGATGTGATGGTCCTTTGCCGGATACAGATCCGGTACGCTCCGGTACCACAGCACCATTAAGGTGCTAGCCCGACCATCTCGGGAACGATTTATGTGGCCACATTAAACCTTCAGGCCATCCCCTCCCTCCCCAACCCCAAGTTCCATGAGGAGCTTAGGGTCGACAGAGTCTCGTCTGTTAGTGAAACAGGATTCGCCGCGGATAGGTGAGGACAATTGGGTTTGGAGAAGCTATATATTGCGCTGGCAACCTGAAGTGTTGCGCTACACAGCCCATTGAATCTGGTATTTTAGTCGCCTCTTACGACAGTCATACCTACCGCGGGTATATTCTGACCCCCTAACCCGCTAGGGTATATGTATTGATTGGGTTCAATATAGGTTGTTCAAGTTCGTTCCTCTTTCGTAATACATTGGGCCCATGCCACCACAGATTGTTGTCAATCAATTGGGTTACATTAATACCTCGTGTTGCTAAATCAGCTGGGTTTGGCTGTGATGAAATATGATACTAAAATTTACGAGGTATGAGGTCAATAATATATGAAGTACGATTAGCTATAAAAGTTTTCCAACGCCGTGGAAAATCGCTTAACCAAGCTAACACAATGGTTGAATCTGTATAACCATACAGAGTAAGTTGGTCAACATCAAGAATTTGTTTAATTTTGACATAAGTTGTGCAGCGCATAACTCAAGTCTAGGTGAAGAAATTTGCTTGATAGGTGCTACACGGGTCTTGGAAGCTATGAGATTCGTTGATATAGAGCCATCCGAATGATAAACCTTTAAATACACAGCTGCTGAATATGCTGACTCAGGCGCATCAGCGAATCCGTGCAGCTCAATTAATTCGCCTTTATTATACTCCATCCATCTAGGAATGCGTATATTACAAATACCATGAATATTGAATCTTAACTCGCACCAATTTGTATATATGTCGTGAGGCAATTCATCATCCCAGCCAATGCCTTTCAACCATAGCCTCTGCATAAAAAGCTTCAGCGAAATTACTACTGGAGAGAACCATCCTAACGGGTCAAATATCCTTGATATGTCTGACAATACTGTGCGTTTTGTTACGCGCGTTTGTAATTCATTTAAGGTAACACTATATCTAAAAGAATCACATTTTGTATCCCATAACAACCCTAATGTTTTTATTGTCTGTGTATCATCAACATAGATGTTAAGTAATGATTAGATAATGCTAATGATTGCTAATTAACCTTCATTTGCGAAATTCTCTAATTCATTAAATAATTAGAATTAGTTCAACTAATTCCCATTAGATAATTGAAATTTTTATTCCAATGGTAAATCTAATTTCAATTAGTTGCCATTAGCAAAAAAAAATTGGTTTGCCTTTACAATTAGAAATCTAATTGACTTCTACGAATACAATTAGATATTCAATTAGCCCGAATTAGAATCAATTATTTTGATAAAAATAAATTTTTTTCAAAGAATTATTGAAGTGAACGAATAATGATGTAAATAAATATAAATAATCGATTCTAATTCGAGCTAATTGAATATCTAATTGCATTAGCAGAAGTCAATTAGATTTCTAATTGTAAAGCTAACCCATTTTTTTTTGCTAATGGCAACTAATTGCAATTAGATTTACCATTAGAATAAACATTTCAATTATCTAATGGGAATTAGTTGAACTATTTCTAATTGTTTAATGAATTAGAAAATATAAACCAATTGTATCAATTGCTAATTCTAATTGGAATTTAACATGAATGATCATCAATAATTGTCTTTTCTGATAATACTCTATCAATTGGATTGATGCTTGCCATAAATTGATCTGAGTTTGAACACCACTTGCGTAAATGAAAACCTGCTTGCATTAATAAACTGCAAACATCCTCCTTAATTTCAATAGCCGAATCTAGATCTTCTGCGCAAAACATGAAATCGTCTACATAAAAACAATTTATTATTGTTTGGCTCGTCCTTGGATGCAAATCTGTATTTTCAATACCTATTTGCTTCAGAGTTCTAGTTGCTAGAAAAGATGCACAAGATGTGCCATATGTAACTGTCTTCAAATTGTATGCTTCTATTTCATTGTTAATATTATTCCTCCAAAATATGCGCTGATAACATCTATAATCTTCATGGACATTTGCCTATTAGGGCGGGTCGATTTGTGGGGAGGCAAAAAAATCGCCTATTGCTCTGTGAAAATTATATTCTAGGGATCAAAATAAGAAACTTTACCGAAAGAACCATACCTCTAAAACGAATTCTGATTTAACTTAGTAATAGAAAATAAATTAAAATGAATTCGTTTTAGAGGTATGGTTCCTTCGGCAAAGTTTCTTATTTTGATCCCTAGAATACGATTTTCACAGAGCAATGAGCGATTTTTAAATCGACCCGCTCTATTGCCTATACATTTTGTCTATGTCACTAGTGACACCTACCTTGTATTTACGAAATTTTACTAATAGTTGAAATAAATCTTTTTGTACCGGATATCCTACCAGCAACTGATCATTAAGTGACTTGCCATTAGTTGATTTGCATTACACATAAACACTACTCTAATTTTGGTTGTTGCACTACTTGGTTTAAATACTGCATGATGTGGCAGATAATATTCATTTTGTATATCCGTTTCTGAAACTCTTTCCATATGATTCATTCATGAATTGTTTGTAATCTTCCTCTAATTTACCATTCTTACGAAACCTTGTTTCCATTAAAGGTCACTATTTCTAATTAATTTAATTCTCTCTGTAAGCGGCTTTTTCTTAAATTTCTCACATTGATATATAGCATGATTTTTTCCACACGCGATACATTGCCTAAATTGTGACGAATAAAATTTGGCTGTGATTGCCGACGATTAATGAATCTTGTTTGAGTTTTATTTAAATTTGTAGTATGGCTACTTTCTAATTCAAAAATGCACTGCTCTAAAAATTTCATTAGTTGCTTAAATGTTCCACCCTTTTCGGAACTCCTAAATCTGAACCAAAGAGTCAAAGTGTCAGGGTCAAGTTTCTTTTCAAACAAATACAGCAGCATTGTATCCAGTTGGTCAAATGCCTCTCCTAAAGCCTTCGACGCATTGATGCCCTCATTAGTGTTGTTGTAAAGCCGTTTGGTATCGACCAAACTTGCTACTTGTATTGTCGGCTGATCAAGTAATAAACTCAAATATGCCTTTTTTAACCTTATCACTTTCGTTATATTTCTTTTGTAAAAGCTCCCACGCTATTTTATAATTATCATTTGTTGGTTTCAAATGTTTCACTAACGAGAATGCATCTCCCTTTAATTAATTTCGTTAAAAGATATTCAAACTTTTCTATGTCGGCTAAATTACTTTTAGAATTTACCATAACCTCAAACAAATCACGAAAATGCAACCAATTTATGTATGTTCCATCAAATTCTGGAATTTGAATCCGAGGAAGTCTAATTTCTTGTCCGGACTCTTGACGATTGATTGGTGTGGAGCTAACGTTACCCTGTGGTACCGCCAATCGCTTAACTAAAACACCCAATGTGTCTTGATGCTTCAATAGTGCCTGCATGGCATTAGATACATTCGCAATTTGATCATTTTGGTTTTGATTTTCAATTACTGTATTTTCACTTTTCTCCTCACGAACTTTTGCTGAATATATTGTTTTAATCGAAAAATATTTGTTTTCAATATCACTACGATAGCCCTCTTCCACATGTATGTCATATGGGCTTGTAAGAGTGTCTATACCGTCTTGTATACTTTCATACTCTCGGTACAACAACTCCAACCTATCTACTCTAATTGTTATATCATCAACTGTAGCATTTGGACTTTGGCAATGAGTATAAATACGCGTTATTGAACCCTTGATGGTTTGGCGTCTTTGTTTTAACTCCTCCATTGTTTATAGTTTACAGTTGATCAAAAGTATTGAATTCAAAACTTTGTTTAAAAAAAATATATTATTTTTTTTAAATTAAGCTATAATCTATGTAACCAAAACTTGGTTTCTATGCTTATTGCATGAATATACAGATTGATCCACTAAAACGATTATTGTGAAAAGTCCTAACAAGAAAAGCAATAATTTATATTTTACATATATGCCGTCTTTCAGTGAGTTTTACAGCTCCGGCTCACGCTCAATTCTCACGGGAATGCTCTGGATCATTGAGAGACTTGAGAAGCAGATGTCGTGAAATTTTCGCTCAAATTATCTGGCTCACAAATTGAACCAGACTTCTATCTGGATTTATCTGGCTCAAATCGTTGTTGTTGCATTTACATGCAAAATTAATTATCTGGTTCAGGATTTTGCCACCGGATGATAGCTTATGCTGATCTCTAACTTGCATCACTGTTACATGTTAACATAAACGTTTTTAACAGAGTACACAGTTTGACAACTATTGAAATATAATGAACAAGCTTCCAAACTGTTTTATCTTATGAAGTTTGAAATTGAACCACAACTGCACTGCATTTGCTTTCTTTTCTAGGGCTCCGGAGTCCTGATAGTTTTACTAATACACTCACACTTGTAATTGACAATGCTGATCCTGCTATGACGTAAACATTGATACTCAAATTTATGTATGTTCCTTTGCCGCTCACACATGTCCGCATGTACCCAACGACAGCCTATAATCATGAAAAAGGACTCAAACTGGGAAAGCTTCGGACACCTGGTACAGAACAAAAGAACATACAGCAGATACCATTATGCATGTGAGACAGATACATAATTCTCAACGGAATTTTATGTATGCGAGAACAGTTTATCCGATTTAATCATGTTGTCACTACTGACTGTCATATGACAATCAAATGATTATCACTGTTGTTTTGTTATTTTTTAAATTCCGCCATTTTCAACCGACGAAAACCATATAAAAAATAAGTTTAAAAAATGAAAAAGAGAGCATTTCAAAGCTCCATGCTAAAAGAAAAAAAAAATCGAAAATAATATTAAAAAATACCAAAAGCTGTCGGAATGGGTGGGGCGCACTCAAAAAATTGATACGCGAAAAATAATAGTGGTTAGTGGTGATTTATTTTTAAATGTGTTTCCGCATGAGGAAAGCGCTCTTCTGTTGTTTTGTTATTTTCTGAATTTAAATTGAACATTCTGAACTCGAATTCTTATAAAACTATTTATTTTAAACAAATAAGAAACACGTATGCTTTTATCACGTACAAAATTAAAAACGTAATGAAATAAAGTAAATAAAAAGCAAAAAGCATTGTTTCATTTTTGGCGGAATATAATAATGGTCATTTATGATAGTATAACAGTCAAACCTGATATCTACAGTAAACTATCATTTATGACACTTTTTGATAGTTAGAGTGTCAGCACTGATCCAGGAAAATGAATGAGAGTGAGCAGTACGGCTACATACTTAATCAGTAGCCCATGTTGGTGTATAAGAAGGAGACAACAACTCACACGTACACAGTTGTTTACATCACATTTGCGCAAGTCCCCTTAAGTTTGTGATAGAAAGTTTGTATGAGGCGCTGATCGTTAGGTTGACATTGCTGACAATCAGATGATAGTCATATGATAGTCAGTATTCTTGTAGGATCCGTTACTGCGCTACCTTCAATTTGGGCATTTTAGCATTCCTTCCCGGCCTTTAAGACATTTTAAACTTCCTTACCTAAAATTCAGTAGAACCAATTTTGAATTAAATGAGCCCTCCCGCTGTTTCTGTCAAAATTACGATTATCACTCTAGCACATTTAAAATTTTGGACTGGCTTTTGAGCAATCTATTTCTTTTTTCTCTCAATAGCAAGTAATTACCTTCCAAAGCTCGCCCAACTGGCACGAGGGGGCGCATCCGTATGACGCACGGATTTGTAATTTCTCTTTGCCGAGTCGTTGAAAGGCAGGGATTTGTTAACCGCCGAGATCTTAAACTGCTTAGCTACAGAGAATTGTTGGCCATCAGCTAAGAAAAACAGTAATAAGAAATTTTAAGTACTACTGAGATGTAAATAGTTAGAAAAAAAAAAATCAGGTGACTAGGAAAAATGCAACTCTAATTATTGAGAAAGGCAAAAATAATGCTATAAAATGATTCCGAACTATCTATTATGCTTGAGTGACAGTTATAATCCTGACATAGACTGCGGAAAGGCTTGTTTAATTCAAAATTGGTTCCACATTGTTTCAGGAAAAGAGTAAGTCCTATCTAGTTGGCCGCAAATATCTGGTAAGTTAATATCTAGTTATCACTATATTTGGTGGTTAACCAAATATTTAAATATTTATTTTTTAAAAATATTATGTTATTTATTTGAAGTATAAAATATTATTTTTGTTTATTTTTGAGTTTAGATATTTTCTAACTAATTAGAATTTTCTTTTTTTGAAGTTATTCAAAATTTTAAGTTAACACGAAAACTCAATTAAAATTATTTTAAAAATTAAAGTAAAGAGTACAAAGTAGTTAACACTATATTTACTCCCCCTCCAAGAAAATTTGAAACAAACAAATTATTAATTAATATTAAAAGTAACCTTTTTTTGTTTTTTGTTGTTTAATGTATTTGTATTTAAATTAGTGTTAATAAGTATGTTTGCTGGTTTAAGTAAATCAATTGAAATATTTTTAATAGTATTTTTGTATTGAATTGTAAATGTTTTATTTTTCTTAGAGATAACTTTAAAAGGTTCTTCATAAGGTGATTCTAAATTAGATTTACGAAGAACTTTAACAAAAACATACTCACAATTTTCTAATTGTTTAGGAACGAAAAAATTTTCTTTATTATGATGAAACACTTTAGAACGAACAAGCGAAAAATATTCTCTTATTTTATGAAGAGCGTCATTAGAAAAATCATGTTCTTTATTACTATTTGAAATAATTAATTCACCAGGTATTCTAAGTGTTTGGCCATAAACAAGTTCAGCAGATGAACATTTTAAATCTTCTTTAATAGAAGTTCGTAAACCAAGTAGAATGAATGGTAAAATGTCAGACCAATGAACCAAGTCGTTTGATGCTATAATTGCTGCTTTTAAAGTTCGATGAAATCTCTCTATCATGCCATTTGCTTGGGGATGGTAAGGAGATGTATGAATTTTATGAGAACCTAAAAGTTTAGTTAATTCCGTAAAAAATTTTGAGGTGAATTGTGAACCTTGATCTACTGTAATATTCAATGGTATACCAAATCGTGGTATATAATTTTGAATAAAAGTTTTTACTATAGTATTTGTTGAAATATCTTTAAGTGGATAAGCTTCAGGCCAACGTGAAAATCTGTCAATAATTGTTAAAATATAACAATTTCCATTTGAAACTGGAAGAGGTCCAACAATATCCATATGAATATGTTCAAAACGGCCTGATGGTATTTGAATTTTTTGGATAGGAGATTTAGTATGTCTTGAAATTTTGGATTTTTGACAATTGATGCAAGATGAAGTCCAATCGTTAATCTCTTTACGCATGTTGGGCCAATAATATTTATTTTGAATTAATTTTCTAGTTGTTCTTATACTTGGATGAGATAATGAGTGAATTTTGTCAAATATAATTCTTCTCATAGAATGTGGAACATAAGGTCGAAAAGGTTGTAGAGAAACATCACACCATATATTTAAATTAATAACTGGAATATGAATTTCCTTTAAATTATTTTTAGAAGTTTGATCAGAAATGGTTTTTTGTAAAAATGTATCAGTTTGTTGTTCTTTATATAAAGTTTCTAAATTTATATCTTGAGTTGAAATTGCATTTATTTCTGGAATACGGGAAAGTGTGTCGGCAACTATGTTGTCTTTTCCACGTATATATTGAATATCATTTGTAAATTGAGCAATATATTCAAGGTGACGTAGTTGACGAGGAGATCTATCTACTTTAGAATTTAGAACATGAATTAAAGGTTTATGATCAGTATAAATAGTAAAAGTTCTACCTTCAAGAAAATGTTTAAAATGTTTAATTGAATTATAAATAGCCAAAAGTTCACGATCAAATGTTGAATATTTAGTTTCTGTTGTAGTTAATTTTCTTGAAAAATAAGCTAAGGGTTCTAGTATATTATTGCTAGTTTGTTGAAGAACTGCTCCAATAGCAACATTTGATGCATCTACTGCTAATGATAAAATACCATTTTTGTCGAAATGTGTAAGTAAAGTATTTTTGGCAAAAAGTTTTTTAACATTTTCGAAAGCTGTTGTGGTTTCATTTGTCCAATTTAATTGTTTAAGTTTGTTTTTAATTGCATGTGTTAACATTTCATGCAGAGGACTAAGTTCTGTTGCTAACATTTTAATATATCTGTGATAGTAATTTATCATACCTAAAAATTTTTGTAATTTATTTATAGAAATTGGTTTTTCAAAATTTGTTATGATTTCAATTCTATCGAAAGATGGTTTAATACCTTCGCCTGAAATTTCGTAACTTAAAAAATTTAATTTATTTACACCGAGAGTACATTTTGAAGGTTTGATATTTAAATTATATTCTTCAAGTCTTTTGAAAACTGATTTTAAATGATTTATATGTTGATCTTCATTATCACTGGCAATAAGAATGTCATCAATGTATGTAAATACAAAATCGAAATCAGAAAATACTTCATTAATAAAGCGTTGGAAAGTTTGAGCCAGGCATGCTTAACGAACGAAACGATATCATTTCGTTACGATAATCAACGCTAATAAACGAAACGAAGTCACTTCGTTTCGTTTATTAACGTTAAGAACGTCAAATTAACGTTAATTTGACGATCTTAACGTTAATAAACGAAACGAAGTGACTTCGTTCCGTTTATTAGCGTTGATTATCGTAACGAAATGATATCGTTTCGTTCGTTAAGCATGCCTGGTTTGAGCACTGTTTCGTAAACCGAAAGGCATTCTTACGAATTCAAACATTCCAAAAGGGGTAGTTATTGCAGTTTTATGAATGTCTTCTTCTGCCATTGGAATTTGGTGGTAAGCACGCACAAGATCAATTTTGGAAAAAAATTGTTTGTTTTTTAAATCAATTGTTAAATCGTGAATATGTGGTAAAGGATACCGATCTGGCGTAGTAATAAAATTAAGTCTTCGATAGTCTCCGCAAGGTCTCCAATCATTTGGTTCTTTTTTAGGAACGAGATGAAGTGGAGATGCAATAGGAGAATTTGAGGGTCTGCATATACCAGTTTTAACTAAAAATTCAAATTCAGTTTTAGCAATTTTAAGTTTGATTGGATCAAGACGTCTGGGTTTCGAAAATGGTAAAATACCTTTTGTTTCTATCCTGTGAACCGTATGGAGTTTAACTTTTTTAGTATAATCTGGTTCACAGGTAATAGACGGAAATTCATTAAGTAATTTTGAAAACTTATTTTCGACAATAGGAATTTTTAGTGAGAAAATATCAGAAAATCCAGAAGATCCAGTAACTTTAATTTTTGTAGTAGAATCCATTATTTCTTTATTTTTAATATTGACAATAATTCCGAATTTTTCTAAAAAGTTTGCTCCTAAAATTGGTGTATCAATATTCGCAATAATGAATGGAAATTCAAAATCTCTTCTTAAACCTAAATCAATTTTAAGCAGTTTTGTACCGAAAGTTTCAATTGAAGAACCGTTTGCTGCAGTCAAAGTAAGATCCGAATTTCTTTTATAAATTTTAAATTTAGAAAAAGGAATAACTGATACAACTGCACCGGTATCGATAAGAAAATTAAGTTTATTGAATTTATCAAATATGAATAGGCGACGAGTAGGTTTAATAATAGTTCCATTATCCGTCACCGTCATAATGGATCGTTTCAGTTTAAATTTTGTTCGGAATTTGAATTGTGATTTTGATTAAAATTGCATGGGGGTATACATTTAAGAGCGTTATTCTTAAATTTTTTGTGATACCAACAAATATTTGTTTGTGAAGTAAAATTACGATTGTTTGAAAAATTTCTTGATTTTGAAAAATTTCGAGATTTAAATCTATTTCTATCTTTAGATCTTGAACGGATTTGTAATTGATTAATATCATTAGAAATTTTATTTAAATTTTGAAAAATAGCCGTGGTTAATTCAGTTAAATTTTTAACGCATTGTTCTAAAATATTATTATTTATACTTGAGACTACAGGAGATTTGGAAGAATGACGTTTGTTGATTAAATCAAAAAGTTTGTCAGCTAAAATAATTACTTCATCTTTATTTTGATTGTTACTAGAAGTTAAATGGATTTGTATTTCTTGTGGCAATTTACGAATCCATAATTTGAAAAGTAATTCTTGACTTACAATGGAGTCAGTACCTATAAGTGATTTCATAAATCTGAATAATTCAGATGGTGAACGATCACCAAGTTCAGTTTTTGAAAATAATTGTTCTAATCGTTTTTCTTCGCTAAGAGAAAATCTTTCACATATAATTTTTTTGATTGTATCATATTTATTAAAAAGAGGAGGAGGGTTAATAACATCTAAAATTTTAGATATAGTATCTCGTTGAAGAGTAATTAGAACATTTTGAAATTTTAAATTATCATCATTGATATTGTTAATTTCAAATTGTCCTTCAACAAGCAAAAACCAGGCATCAGGACAATCTTGCCAAAATTGTGGTAATTTAATAGATTTAGTAGAAGGAAAATTTGTAAAGTTATCTTGTGTTGAAGTATTTTGTGTTGTATTAGAGATGTTGTTTTGTGTTGTATTAATGTTAGAATTTTGAGTTGTATTGTGAGTCATGATGTTATTTGTATGGTTGATATTTTGATTTTCTGCATTTGTAAATTTACGAGTTCGTATTGGTGAACGTAGAACCATATGAAAAAAAAAAAATAAAATAAAATGAAAAATTTGAAAATTAGGAAATATTTAAGATTTTTTTTGGAAAGGGAGTTAACAATTTAAATAAAATATTTAATTTTATATAAAAAATAAGTAAATTTAAATAATTGTTAAAATATAAAAATAATCTTAAAATAAATTTGAAAGTTAAAAGGTTTAAAATTTTAATTTAAATTATAATTGAAAAATTTTAAATTTAATATTAGAATAAAAATTGTACTTACATAAAATTAAATTTAATAAAAAAATATTAAAATTAATAAGTAGTTGATTGATGATTGGCAATGGCATTTACGTTATTCGAGAAATTTTGATTGTTGATAAATATTTTCGTTTTGATTGTAGTTGGAAGTCTGGCCAGTCTGGTGACTAGAAGGTCTATTGAGTTATGTATATCGATTTCTCTGAAGAGCAAATAGCTTTCATACATGTAGAATGCACAAATTGTAAAAAATTTCATTACTTTAACATTTTTTTGCTTTCGCAAATCGCAAATCAGTTCGTGCACTTAAAAATGTTGTATGTACATAAATAACTGGTTGTTTGGTTACAAAGCAATTTTGTGTATTGCATAAAATGTTCTAGTTTACGAGTTACACTGGATTGTTTTCATTTTTCTTCATATATTTTTAAGTTGCGTTAAACAATTCATGATAACTTGAACCACACGTGTCTTTTATATTTTAAGTTTTGCATTTAATATTGGCAAGATGACGGTTGAAGACGGTTGAAACTTCGCATGAGCTTCTGTTGGTAGCTACTTTCAGCTAGATGAGAAAAATTGGTTGCGCGGAAGTACTACACCACTTTTGTCAAACGAAAATTATATCGTTCTTGAACTTATTGGGGTTTAATTGATTCGATTGCAGGATCGTTGGTAAGATCGCCAATATATTTGGTGGTTAACCAAATATTTAAATATTTATTTTTTAAAAATATTATGTTATTTATTTGAAGTATAAAATATTATTTTTGTTTATTTTTGAGTTTAGATATTTTCCAACTAATTAGAATTTTCTTTTTTTGAAGTTATTCAAAATTTTAAGTTAACACGAAAACTCAATTAAAATTATTTTAAAAATTAAAGTAAAGAGTACAAAGTAGTTAACACTATAATCACCTCGATGGCGACGTGAAAACTAAGTTAGTGAAGTCGTAGCACAGTCGTAATCGCAAGTGAAAAATCGTTTGTTAAAATGTCAATCCGTCGCATCGTTAAATGTTGGTGAATTCGCCTACTGGGATCTTCGGCATAGCATTCAGGTATATTACGGTGTTAACATTCAATCATATATATAGGTACATATTTGCGCTTCCCAAGGCAAACGGTTCTATGTACCGGAGCGACTCGGAATTTTTTCCGACCAAGGACTGTCATTTAATCTGTTGTATCCCTCCAACAAATTGTCATTCTCCCAGCAGCTCCTTGCAGCGGGACTGCTCCATATTCTCTTGCTCCAGGAAGGTATCGAACCAAATACGGGTCCGTCTCCTGACACCGGCCTTGAGAAATGGTTTTGCTGCGTCTGCAGGAAAAGAATCTTTTTAGGACGGTCATATTGTTGTCAGTGTGCCTCTTGCAAGGGATGGTTGCATCGGACAGGTTGTTCTGGGCTGGCCCCCAAAACCAGACGTCCTCGTAACTTTTATAAATCTTTTGTGGCTCCTTGCTGTTCACGCCCAAGGGCGTCCCGTAGTCTACGCCTTAGCGCCCCCACTACCTTCCAGCAGCCCCGCTTCGCAGCACCACCAACTTATACGGCCGCTCCCACTCATAACTACAATCTCCGTAGTAGAGTCGGTAGCAATGCCGAGCATCAGCCCTTGCCCTGTCTTCTCCCCCCCCCCCCCCCCTCTTTTCCGCAAGCACAGAATATATATGTTTGCGACATCCGCCCAATGCAGCTCCTGCGTTGGACGGTGCCACTTTCCTAGATGTTCTGGTCTCCGCGACGGCAACCGCCCGACGGTTTCATAGCGCCATGTTGCTAGGCCCCAAACCCAAATACAGCGGGTACCACAATGCTTACCCAAGGACGTCCAGTCCCAGGGCCACAACAGCGACAGCGGTTGCGTCCTAGCCTTTCACTACCCAGGCGTAGTCACCCGTCACTTACTCCCAGAGTGACGACGTCTCCCCCGTTGCACTTCAGAATTATGCAGTTAAACTGTAATGGATTAACTGGGAAGATCACGGAGATAGTGGATTTCATGAAGCGGCACAACATTCTCATTGCTGATATTCAAGAGACTAAACTCACAGCAAGATCTGCTCTGCAGGCTTGTTCTGGGTGGCCTCGCGTTTATCATACACCACTCTGTGCAATATCATATATTTATCCCGACATCGGCCGCAGGGACAGTGTCTTAGAACGTCAAGGCTTATCTGTCCGGTCAGGCGATGCAAACCTAGAAATCATCAACATATACATCCCTCCTGCCACCTGTTTCCCTAGTGGATACCACCCTAATATCAGCGCCTTACTCATTGGCGATTAGGCGATTTCAATGCCCATCACGATCTATGGCATTCTTGCAATGGCAAACTTGCAGGCAGACAGTAGGGGTGAGATGTTGGCGGACCAAACGCAGACGCCGCCACACGTTTGGTGGAAGCTGTCACAGTTCGCCGGATATATCAATCGTGAGCGCAGGACTCGTAAACTGCGTCAACTGGCAGCCGATGGTAACATTGGCATCCGACAACCTGCCTATACTTATTTCGCTCGAGCGTGCCGCCGACTTCGTCGTCACAGAAAACGCACTTTCATAAACTTTAAAAAAGTAAAGAGGGATGAATACAAATCGTTTACAGACAACCGCTTTGCTGCCCTCCCTATCCCGACTGATGCTCGCCAAGGGGAGTGTGCTTTCCGCAAGGCCATTGAATCTGCCTCGGCTCGCTTCATTCCCGCCGGTAGAATTCCCGAAATTCGGCCTCACTTTCCGGCGGAGGCCGCAAATTTAGCGAGAGAACGTGGCCTTATAAGACAGCTCGATCCCGGCGACCCCCACATAAGGGATATAAACCATCGCATCAGATTGCTTGTGGATGAACACAAGCGGGCGAAATGGGAGGAGCACCTAAGAGGTTGTAACCTCTCTGCCGGTGTGGGTAAACTTTGGTCCACCGTAAAGTCCCTATCGAATCCGTCTAAGCACAATGACAAAGTTTCCATCGCCTTCGGCGATAAAGTGCTGTCGGATACGAAAAAATGCGCGAGCGCTTTCTCCCGTCAATATGTAATGCATTCTACGGTCGACAAAGATATACGGAGGGACAATAACATAAACATAAATTCAGCGCGTCACCAATTACCATCACCGCCAGAGAGGTTGAAGATGCCATTGGTCACGCTAAACCATCCAAAGCAGTGAGCCCAGACGGCATAGCCATGCCGATGCTTAAAAGCCTAGGGAAAGAGGGTTTCAAATACTTAGCACATGTCTTCAACCTGTCTCTTTCCACCTTTGTCATACCCGAAAAATGGAAAATGGCCAAGGTGGTCCCGCTACTACAGCCTGGGAAACCAGCTAACATAAGAGAGTCGTATCGTCCGATATCTCTCCTATCGCCAGAGCAAAGACGCTTGAAGCCATTTTGCTCCCCTATTTCTAAGCAAATTTGCAGCTAGCCTGTCATCAGCATGGCTTCAGAAAACTCCATAGAACCAACATCGCGCTAAATGCCATCAGCACCCAGATAAATTGCGGTTTAAATCAAAACCGCTACCATAGAACAGTACTCTTGGCGCTAGACCTATCAAAAGCTTTTGATACGGTCAACCATGGCACGTTACTGCAAGACCTGGAAGGGTCTACCCTTCCCCCATGTCTTAAAAGGTGGACCGCAAATTATCTGGGTGGTCGGCAGGCATCGGTGCAATTTAGAAACGAAACATCAAAACCAAGAAGATCTAAACAAGGGGTGCCACAGGGTGGTGTCCTATCCCCACTTTTGTTTAATTTCTACATATCTAAGCTACCTTCACCACCAGAAGGAGTCACTATCGTTTCATACGCCGATGACTGCACAATAATGGCCACAGGCCCAGGCCCACAGCCCACCGTAAAGTCCCTATCGGATCCGTCTAAACACAATGACAAAGCTTCCATCGCCTTTGGCGATAAAGTGCCGTCGGATGCGAAAAAATGCGCGAGCGCTTTCTGCCGACAATATATAATGCATTCCACGGTCGACAAAGATAGACGGAGGGCCAACAGACACGCACATAAACATAAATTCAGCGCGTCCCCAATTACCATCACCACCAAAGAGGTTGAGGATGCCATCGGTCATGCTAAACCATCCAAAGCAGTGGGCCCAGACGGCGTAGCCATGCCGATGCTTAAAAGCCTAGGGAAAGAGGGTTTAAAATATTCAGCGCATGTCTTTCACCTTTGTCATTCCCGAAATATGGAAAATGGCCAAGGTGGTCCCACTACTAAAGCCTGGGAAACCAGCTAACATAGGAGAGTCATATCGCCCGATATCTCTCCTATCGCCAAGACGCTTGAAGCCATTTTGCTCCCCTACTTCAAGGAAATTTGCTGCTAGCCTGTCATCAGCATGGATTTAGAAAACTCCATAGCACCCCCACCTCGCTAAATGCCATTAGCACCCATATAAATTGCGGTTTAAATCAAAAGCCCCACTATAGAACAGTACTCGTTGCGCTAGACCGATCAAAAGCTTTTGATACGGTCAACCATGGCACGTTACTGCAAGACCCAGAAGGGTTTACCTTCCCCCATGTTTTAAAAGGTGGCCGCAAATTATCTGGATGGTCGGCAGGCATCGGTGCAATTTAGAAACGAAACATCAAAACCAAGAAGAATTAAACAAGGGGTGCCACAGGGTGGTGTCCTATCCCCACTTATGTTTAACTTCTACATATCAAAGCTACTTTCGCACAAGAAGGAGTTACTATCGTTTCCTACGCCAATGACTGCACAATAATGGCCAGAGGCCCAGGCCCACAAATCGGTGAGCTTTGCAACAGAATAAACGGCTACCTCCCTCATCTCTCCGGTTTTTTCGGATCGCGAAACCCGGCATTATCACCGACTAAATCCTCCGCGACCTTATTTACAACATGGACGTCCCAAATGTCGACCATTTTGAACATCCACGTCGATGGCACTACGCCAATAATAATGCTACGCTGCCGACTGTCCTACTCCCCAAAATCTTGGGTGTGACGTTTGATCAGGATCTAAATTTTGGCGAGCCTGCAGCCGCAATTGTGCCGAAATCCCAGAGCCGTAATAAAATCCTCAAATCTCTTGCTGGCAGTACTTGGGAAAATACAAAGAAACGCTCATTACCACTTACAAAGCAATTGGCCAGCCTATTGCATGCTACGGGTCCCCTATATGGTCGCCAAGCCTGAAAACTACTCACTGGAAGAAGCTACAGGCCTGCCACAATACTGCTCTCAGAACCGCCACGGGATGCCTTCTTATGTCCCCAGAACACCATCTACATAATGAGGCGAGAATACTCCCCATCAGGGAGAGACATGAGATGCTAACGAAACAGTTCCTGTTGAATACTCTGAAACCTGGGCATCCCAACAGACATCTGATTGATGACCCAACACCGCATAGGGGCTTAGGGAGTCATCTCCGTAAGCATTACGAGGAAATAAGGCACCTGAGAACACAGCCTATGAAGCTAAAAAATACAATCAGGTCCTCAGTGAACTCCACAAACAGGCGTCGGACCTCTATGCCAGGAATTGCCCGGTGAATCCTGTACTCAAAGAACAAAATTAGCAGTTTAAACTCTTACCTATCCAGAATCAACCGCGACATACAAAATGTATGCCCTGCTTTCAATGTGTTCCCACATAACACCAACCATCTCTTCAATTGTAATGTAGAACCAACGCCTCTAACACCCCTCACATTATGGACCACACCTGTTGAAACAGCAAGTTTCCTTGGACTCCCGTTAGTGGATATTGATGACAATTGGTCGCACCTATTGGATGGGGCGAAGCACTGCTACAACAACAACAACAACAAGTGATTTCCAAACACTGCAGAGGGGCGACCCCGCTTAGAAACGTTCACTTCTAATTGAAAAAACTAGTTTCTAAAATTTTGATGTTCATTTATAGAAAGCTTTGCGAAACCTTTCATTTAGAATTTTTTTAAGTTTACATTTATAAGCTTAGAAGCAAAGAGCCGTTCGATTATTTCACCCATGGCGGAACGATCCAAGGTGGCAGCATGGCGACATACCTACAAACATAAATAAAAATTCCATGTACTTTGTTTTTGTAAATTCGATGGACAAATGTCAAAATCGTACTGCGCCGGAAGTTGATGTTTGATACATAATCAAATAAAAAAAGTTTATAATCAGCTGTCCCATGCTGCCACCTTGTATCGTTCCGCCATGATTTCACCCTTATTTCTAAACAAAAAATCAACTTTCTGTAAGCTTAGTGTTTATTTGAGAAAACTTTTTATAAACCTATACCTCTCGTAAGAGGCGACTAAAATACCAGATTCAAGGGGTTGTGTATCGCAGCCCTTTTAGGTTGCCAGCGCAATATATAGCTTCTCCAAACCCAATTTTCAACCTCACCTATCCGTCGCGAATCCTGTTTCATTAACAACCGAGGCTCTGGCGACCCCGATCTCCTCATGGATCTAGGGGGTGGGAGGACGGGATGGCCAATAAGGTCACATGTGATCATAACAAATCGTTCCCGATATGGTCGGGCTTGGTACCGGCTCTGCATCCGGCAAAGGACCATCAACATCGATAACACTCCCCAATGTTGAGTACTCGAACACAGCACTCAGCTCTATCTATCGATTCAAGCTTACCTCTGAAGCTACAGAGGCCTTCGAAAAACTTAACTTAACCTTGAGTTCCGCTCCTGTCTTGGCCCAACCCGATTTTTCCAAAGAATTTATAATCCAATGCGACGCTTCCAAAATAGGGGTTGGCGGAGTGTTGTTCCAGGTCGATGATGATGGCGCTGAGCATCCAATCGCATTCGTGTCGAAAAAGCTTAATAATGCTCAACGCAATTATACAGTAAACGAGCTGGAATGTCTCGCCGCTATAGTCATCGTGAAGCGCTTCCGACCCTATGTTGAAGGATTACCGTTTCGGATTGTCACGGACCACTCCAGTCTCAAGTGGTTGATGACTCAAAAGGACTTGAGCGGGAGGTTGGCGAGGTGGTCGCTCCTGCTGCAAAGATACGACTTTAAAATGCAACACCGCAAAGGCACCCTGAATGCAGTACCCAATGCGCTTTCGCAGTTTGATGCCGATGAGTTGACTTTCACTACCACACCTGGGGAAATAGATTTAGTCTCTCCCGAACTTACGAGTGGTGGACGGTGTAATTTTCAAAAGAGTTAAATTTCGTAAGGGGGTGGAAGGGGAAGAAGACTCGCTGTGACGTTGGTGGTTGCGGAAATGGTTGACTGAGGAAGCAGTGAGATTAGCACATGACGCTTACTGGAGTTACCATGGCGGGTGGCAGAAAACCTTAGAACGTGTCCGGCAAAAGTACTTCTGGCCGCAGCACGCTAAGGACGTCAGGGACTACGTCCAGCGTTGTGACACTTGCAAAGCGGTAAAACCCACTCATCAACAGTCGAGACCACCTATAGGGAATACCTTTGAATCCGAGAGACCATTTCAACGATTATATTGCGATTTTCTAGGGCCTTATCCGAGATCTAAGCGACGAAATCAATTTCTTTTTATAGTATTAGACCATCTTTCAAAATACGTTTGGCTAAAGCCCATGCAGAGAGCCACCACTGTTAATGTTATAAATTACTTCGCTTCAGAAATTTTTCCAGCTGTAGGGGTCCCGGAGTTTATTCATAGTGACAATGGTAAACAGTTTATCTAAGGAAATGAACCAATTTTTAGGAAATTATGGGGTGACACACGTGAGGACGAGGTTATATTCTCCTCAAGCGAAAGCCTCAGAACGAGTCAATAGAGAAATTGTGTCTAAAATTAGAATTTTCCTGAAGGATAAACCCGACCCGACCATACCGAGGTTCTATCAGTTTTGAGAACTGATTTTCATACGGCGATTCAGTGCTCTCCATATTTTGCATTATATGGCCAAAACATGGTCCAACGCTGAGCCATACAATATTTTAGAGAAACTTGGCAGCCTTCGGGAAGACCAGGTTACGATAGTGAGCAGAGCTGACAAGTTGACTAATATTCGCGAGCTAATTGGTAGGAATTTGGAACAGACAAAAGATAGGGGGATAAACACCTATAACAAGCGCTCTAGGCAAGTCAACTACAAGGAAGGTCAGGAAGTTTTCCGGAAAAACTTTGCTTTGAGTAACTTCAAACAGGGCACTAACGCCAAATTCCTGCCAAAATATCTTAAGTGTCGAGTGCTCCGAAAAATAGGCAATGTATTGTATGATCTCGAGGACCTAAAAGGGAAATTGATAGGTCGCTTCCACGCTTCGGATATTCGTCCACAATAAACCAACAAGAACGTTTTTGCTAAATATACCAACCGATTTTTTTTTTTTTTAACGTACAAATTTGGTTTTTTTTTACCCTGTATTCTCCCAGAGCAATGATATCATAGGTTGTTCACACGCGTAATCACCGAGAACCGTGAACAGCCTGGCAGTCCACGCTTGGGTTGGACTAGCCTTACAGAGTTTTGACGAGTTCTCCTTATCAAAATGTCTACACCTATATTCTTTTTTTTTGCCTTTCTGTGGGGGCGATAACCACTAGAAAATACCATACGGAGTTTTGACGAGTGTTATAGATTCGCATTTTCGGTGGAAGCAGTAAGGAAGGCGGTCGGCATGATGTGGTGGTGCACAGTGGCTAGTCATTGTCGGCTGGGGCGGGTCCTTGCCTTACTGTTCCTGCGCCATAATCAGAAAAAAGTCATATAATGCCTATCAAAACTAACAGCTGTCAAGTGCAAAAAAAAACCGACAGAAGCGTAGAGTCGACTCAAAACGCTTATAATTCAAATTAAAACAACATCCGGCCGAACCGGATGTCACGGACAGACCGTTAAACATTCAAAATTTAAATTCAAAAAAAAAAATAACCGCAAAAAAAATTACCGAACCGGACACGGCCGGTTACTAACGCTGAAAATCAAACTCAAAAAAACGGCTGAAAAATAAAAATACATATAAACAAAGAGGGCCGAATATATATAGGGGGCGCCGCGGGTGTTGTTACGACGCCCGGTGCCTTGTCCCACCCTCAAAAACCATGGCCACCGACGCACCTGAATTTCGGTGGCCCCTTACCTGGTAACCCTAAGTGCCTTCTAAATAAATGGCAACGCCAGCATTCCCATTTTAAATTACAAGTTTATTCAAAATTCATTATTGATATACTGTTGTTAAACCTTTTCTTTGAAAAATCATTGGATTATTAGCTAAATTTCTAATAAAAACTATACTCTCTAACAAAAAAGGTATTCAAATTAATTTGCTTATATTTTGTTAACAAAAAATATATATAAAGTTCTGTTTTAGTTATTATCCTAAGGGGTTGCCCTTAAAGAACATTGGTACAATAATCACTTATTATCTGCTTTTTTTTTCACTTACAAAAATTATTATGTTGTTATAGTAGAACTTATTTTTGAGTGTAACAAAATATCAAATTGGTATAATGCTAATGCGCATAGTATAATGATAATAATATGTAATATGTACTAAGAAGAGTGTTTACAAAAGCAATAAAGATGAAATTGCGATAGCAATATGTATTACGTGCACGTATGTATATTACTTTCGTCTTGTTGTTCGAAAGATATTATTGCCCGCAATAGGGATTCATATGTATATATATATATACATATATATATATATATTGCATTTGTATGATATAAGAAAAAAAAATTAAATTGGAATCCTTTTGCCGATTCGTGCATAATCGACGAATGGCTGCTGTCGTAAAAAAAATTTTCTTTAAATTTATGGTTGATCTCCAAAAATGAATCGCTAATGTATATATATATATATATATATTGCATTTGTATGATATAAGAAAAAAAATTTAATTGGAATCCTTTTGCCGATTCGTGCATAATCGACGAATGGCTGCTGTCGCAAAAAAAATTTTCTTTAAATTTATGGTTGAGCTCCAAAAATGAATCGCTAAAACGTGATAAAGACGGCTTATTATCCAAAAAATTTATAGAGCCAACTTCAAACATTTTAAAGCGACAAAATATATTATTAAAATGATAAAAAAAAGATGTATGCCCTTTCTGTAAAGCTAATGTTTAGGTAGGTATTATGTAAATTGAATTATACTCGTAAATTGCTGAATACATTTTTAGTTATATTTAAAGAGTTTTGTTCAATATAATGTATATAAGATGCATTCTCAAATAAACGGAGTATGTTTGAATTAGTTTTGAGCGTTTTAACAGGTAATTGCTGCTTAACCTGACTGAGACAAAACTGCCTGTTTATTTGTGAACAAACCTTTAAAATGTGTAAATAATTTTGTATATTAAACTGTTGTTGCATTCTTTAATATCTTGTCAAGTTGCAAAACATAAGTGTTCATGTAATAATTATTTTGGTTATATAATTAATACAAGCTAAATTTAAATAGTGGAAATCATTTATGTGTAATTTTTTTTTCTTCCCACTCCAACCTAGTATGTTTGCATGTAGTATGTATGTAGTGTATTTAATGAAATAAATATGAACGAAGAAAACAATTTTATATAGGTAAATTTAAAAACTAATTTTAAATACAACTTTAGCTTGGCGTTCCAAGCGCCATTTTTTCTGCTTTTCATTCAAATCAAAATTTTTTTATTTTCTTTATTTTTTTTTTGGAACGAACTCACCCAAGTCAGGTTGCAGGCCATTGTTGTTGGCTCTGGCGTTGTCGTTGTCGTTGCAGGTTGGTGTTGGTACTGTTGGTGGTTGTTGCGCTCTGGTCCGAGGTAATCAAATGAACCTGGTGGCGATAAAGCTTCGTGCTGACCTTTACAATCTGGATGACTTGGTACTTTTGGCGTTAATTGTATTACGCGGCAGCGTACTGCTGGCCCTGAAGGCGGAATTGGTGTCGGACGCTTTTTCCAAAGGTGGTAGTGTACCTCGTAAACGTAGAGAAAGGGGTTTATTCTCAGATACCAATGGTTCTCATCAACAATTAGTTTAGTGACGTCCGAATCCGAATCGGAATCACTAGAAATTTCCTCACTAAGTGTGACTGTGAAACGCCGACCTACTTCACTGCATATTATATACGTTGAGCTTGCGTCAACACGACACAACCGTGATAAGGTTTATTACCACTTGTTTGTTCTTCTGGTAGTTGGGCTAAGGAATCGGCCTGCAATTCCTCGTTGCAGTCTTTTGGTTCTTCCACAATACTCGCTTGAATATGTGCACAACCGGCTAGGGTGTTTTGCGATTAGTTAAATATAAGTGGGGATGTGCAGTTAATGTAGCAATAATGTTAATAAAGCAGTTGGCGCTTTGCTGTTGAAGTTGTGCCAACAGATGTTACACGATCCTTTTTATAATCGCCGGGCCGCCACAAATTTCAGCTGAAACCAATCACACTTTTCCGGAAACTCCCCTGAATATAAGTGGGAATGTATAGTTAATGTAGCAATAATGTTAATAAAGCAGTTGGCGCCTTGCTGTTGAAGTTGTGCGAACAGATGTTACACGATCCTTTTTATAATCGCCGGGCCGCCACAAATTTTAAGCTGAAGCCAATCACACTATTCCGAGACTCGTCTCAATATAAGTGGGGATGTGTAGTTAATGTAGCAATAATGTTAATAAAGCAGTTGGCGCCTTGCTGTTGAAGTTGTGCCAACAGATGTTACACGATCCTTTTTATATCGCCGGGCCGCCACAAATTTCAGCTGAAGCCAATCACACTTTTCCGGAAACTCGTCTGAATATAAGTGGGGATGTGTAGTTAATGTAGCAATAATGTTAATGAAGCAGTAGGCGCCTTGCTGTTGAAGTTGTGCCAACAGATGTTACACGATCCTTTTTTTAATCCCGGGCCGCCACAAATTTCAGCTCAAGCCAATCACACTTTTCCGGAAACTCCCCTGAATATAAGTGGGGATGTGTAGTTAATGTAGCAATAATGTTAATGAAGCAGTTGGCGCCTTGCTGTTGAAGTTGTGCCAACAGATGTTACACGATCCTTTTTATAATCCCGGGCCGCTACAAATTTCAGCTCAAGCCAATCACACTTTTCCGGAAACTCGTGGCAATTTTTGCTAGTGATCGCAGATCTGTCTTTTTCTTGTTTTCGATACTTTTGTATCGCAACTTTCGCCCCATCACCAGTCATTAGGTGTGTTCGCACGAACACGCTCCCGAGTCAACCGTAACCGTAGACCATAACAACAGACCGTAACAAACCTGCTTCGCTTCGAAGCCTGACGATGAAGCGAACACGAAACCGGATCCGCTGTGGGAAGCCAATGCCAGGGGCCTCCGATGCCAATCAACGTGGGGCACGACTCACCCCTGAGATAAGAATCTCAAAGTCCTACTACGAAGCTAGCCGGGCAACATAGGTCCATCAAAAAAAAGGTTAAGTCAAGTTGGGAATTAATTCTGTTTCCTAGTTTAAAAGGGCTTTGCGGCAATTAGACATTTGTTATGGAGAACTCGCCAAAACTCCGAAAGATGATTTCTAGTGGCTATCGCCCCCACAGAAAGGCAAAACAAAAAAAAAGTTGTAGACATTTTGATATGGAGAACTCGTCCAAACTCCGAAAGGCTAATGGTTATCGCCCCACAGAAGGCAAAAAAAATATTTGGGTAGACATTTTGATAAAGGAGAACTCGTCCAAACTCCGAAAGGCTAGTGGTCATCGCCCCCACAGAAGGCCAAAAAAAAAAAAATTGGATACTCAATGGGAACGCTGACATCTCCTGTTCCCCGAAGGCACTCGGGCTCCAAAAAAAAATTAAAAAAACGCAAACTCATTCATTCTTGTCCCTAGTGCTCCCAACCGCAACGCATAAGGGGGTCTTAAGGACCGGCCTCTGGGACTGGTTGGGCCACTAGGGTCAATTTCCTACACACTCAGGTTGGTCCCAACCCACCCAGCCGCAACGCAGAGGCGGTCTTCAAGGACGCGCTAGTGGGACTGGCTGGGGGTGTTGAGGCCTCCCGTCATTCACCCTGGACACCCCTCCTGCCACCACCGCTATGGGTGGAGCGGCTTCAATGCCAGCTCCCCAGACTGGTGGGATAGGTAAGGGTGCCGCTTGGGATCCCAACTCAACCCGTAACAATCCAGGTAGTATTCTGTGGTACCACCTGAGACGTGGGCTGAGCCGGGGTCCTGCCATTCGCTCACACACTCACACCAGACAACACAAATTCGGCAAAGAAAAAGTTATATAAAAAAAATTTTAAAATTACAAAAAAACTCAAAATCTCAATTAGCGGACACATATTTTACCTAAGCCGACTAACGGACAACTTCCGGTACACTAAAATCCCACTTACAAAAAAAAATAAAGTGCGTTCAGCACTGCCTCACCTGGTGAATGCTAAAATCCGGAGGACTTGACGTTCAGTCACGTGGCTCCCTAGGCCACTGCCCCCGATGACCAGCCCGGACAGCCTGGTCCGTCCAACCATCCCACCGCAACGTAGGTGGGAGCTCCTGTGGCTGCTCACTCGGACTGGTGGGATGGTCAACTTCACAGGTTGACCCGACTGACCCTCGCGACCAGCGCCTCAGGCGCCACGTTGGGCGCCATCTGTTATGGCGCCCTCAGCAACTGTCATCGCGACAGTGCCTCGGACGCCAAAGCGTTGGGCGCCATCTGTTATGGATACGCATCTATGATGGAAGCAGTAAGGAAGGCGGTCGGCATGATGTGGTGGTGCACAGTGGCTAGTCATTGTCGGCTGGGGCGGGTCCTTGCCAACCTTACTGTTCCTGCACCATAAACAGAAAAAATTGCCTATCAAAACTGAAAGCTGTCAAAATCAAAAACCCTGACAGAAGCGCAGAGACCGACTCAAAACGCTTATAAATTCAAACTAAAACAACATCCGGTCGAACCGGATGTCACGGACAGACCGTTAAACATTCAAAAATTTAAAATTCAAAAAAAAAAAAGAAACTTAAAAAACTAAGCGCAAAAAAAAAATTTACCGAACCGGAAACGACCGGTTACCAAACTGAAAATCAAAAGAACAAAAAAAAAAGCTGAAAAGTAAAGAAAAGCGAAAAGGGCCGAATATATATAGGCGGCGCCGCGGGTGTTGTTGCGACGCCCGGTGCCTTGTCCCACCCTCAAAAACCATGGCCACCGACGCACCTGAATATCGGTGGCCCCTTACCTGGCAACCCTAAGTACCTTCTAAATAAATGGCGACGCCAGCATTCCCATTTTAAATTACAAGTTTATTCAAAATTCATTATTAATATACTGTTGTTAAACCTTTTCTTTGAAAAATCATTGGATTATTAGCTAAATTTCTAATATAAACTATACTCTCTAACAAAAAAGGTATTCAAATTAATTTGCTTATATTTTGTTAACAAAAAATATATATAAAGTTCTGTTTTGGTTATTATCCTAAGGGGTTGCCCTTAAAGTACATTGTTACAATAATCACTTATTATCTGCTTTTTTTTCACTTACAAAAATTATTATGTTGTTATAGTAGAACTTATTTTTGAGTGTAACAAAATATCAAATTGGTATAATGCTAATGCGCATAGTATAATGATAATAATATGTAATATGTACTAAGAAGAGTGTTTACAAAAGCAATAAAGATGAAATTGCGATAGCAATATGTATTACGTGCACGTATGTATATTACTTTCGTCTTGTTGTTCGAAAGATATTGCCCACAATAGGGATTCATATGTATATATATATATATATATATATATATATATATATATTTATATATATATATATATATATATTGCATTTGTATGATATAAGAAAAAAAATTAAATTGGAATCCTTTTGCCGATTCGTGCATAATCGACGAATGGCTGCTGTCGCAAAAAAAATTTTCTTTAAATTTATGGTTGAGCTCCAAAAATGAATGGCTAAAACGTTTCACGTGATAAAGACGGCTTATTATCAATAAAATTTATAGAGCCAACTTCAAACATTTTAAAGCGACAAAATATATTATTAAACTGATAAAAAAAAAGATGTATGCCCTTTCTCTAAAGCTAATGTTTAGGTAGGTATTATGTAAATTGAATTATACTCGTAAATTGCTGAATATATTTTTAGTTATATTTAAAGAGTTTTGTTCAATATAATGTATATAAGATGCATTCTCAAATAAACGGAGTATGTTTGAAGTAGTTTTGAGCGTTTTAACAGGTAATTGCTGCTTAACCTGACTGAGACAAATCTGCCTGTTTATTTGTGAACAAACCTTTAAAATGTGTAAATAATTTTGTATATTAAACTGTTGTTGCATTCTTTAATATCTTGTCAAGTTGCAAAACATAAGTGTTCATGTAATAATTATTTTGGTTAGATAATTAATACAAGCTAAACTTAAATAGTGGAAATCATTTATGTGTAATTTTTTTTTTCTTCCCACTCCAACCTAGTGTGTTTGCATGTAGTATGTATGTAGTGTATTTAATGAAATAAATATGAACGAAGAAAACAATTTTATATAGGTAAATTTAAAAACTAATTTTAAATACAACTTTAGCTTGGCGTTCCAAGCGCCATTTTTTCTGCTTTTCATTCAAATCAAAATTTTTTTATTTTCTTTATTTTTTTTTTGGAACGAACTCACCCAAGTCAGGTTGCAGGCCATTGGTGTTGGCTCTGCCGTTGTCGTTGTCGTTTCAGGTTGGTGTTGCTACTGTTGGTGGTTGTTGCGCTCTGGTCCGAGGTAATCGAATGAACCTGGTGGTGATAAAGCTTCGTGCTGACCTTTACAATCTGGATGACTTGGTACTTTTGGCGTTAATTGCATTACGTGGCTGCGTACTGCTGGCCCTGGAGGCGGAATTGGTATCGGACGCTTTTTCCAAAGGTGGTAGTGTACCTCGTAAAGGTAGAGAAAGGGGTTTATTCTCGGATACCAATGGTTCTCATCAACAATTAGTTTAGTGACGTTCGAATCCGAATCGGAATCACTAGAACTTTCCTCACTAAGTGTGACTGTGAAACGACGACCTACTTCACTGGATATTATATACGTTGAGCTTGCGTCAACACGACACAACCGTGATAAGGTTTATTACCACCTGTTTGTTCTTCTAGTAGTTGGGCTAAGGAATCGGCCTGCAATTCCTCGTTGCAGTCTTTTGGTTCTTCCACAATACTCGCTTGAATATGTGCACAGCCGCCTAGGGTGTTTTGCGATTAGTTAAATATAAGTGGGGATGTGTAGTTAATGTAGCAATAATGTTAATAAAGCAGTTGGCGCCTTACTGTTGAAGTTGTGCCAACAGATGTTACACGATCCTTTTTATAATCGCCGGGCCGCCACAAATTTCAGCTGAAACCAATCACACTTTTCCGGAAACTCGTCTGAATATAAGTGGGGATGTGTAGTTAATGTAGCAATAATGTTAATAAAGCAGTTGGCGCCTTGTTGTTGAAGTTGTGCCACCAGATGTTACACGATCCTTTTTATATCGCCGGGCCGCCACAAATTTCAGCTGAAGCCAATCACACTTTTCCGGAAACTCGTCTGAATATAAGTGGGGATGTGTAGTTAATGTAGCAATAATGTTAATGAAGCAGTTGGCGCCTTGCTGTTGAAGTTGTTCCAACAGATGTTACACGATCCTTTTTTTAATCCCGGGCCGCCACAAATTTCAGCTCAAGCCAATCACACTTTTCCGGAAACTCGTGGCAATTTTTGCTAGTGATCGCAGATCTGTCTTTTTCTTGTTTTCGATACTTTTGTATCGCAACTTTCGCCCCATCACCAGTCATTAGGTGTGTTCGCATGAACACGCTCCCAAGTCAACCGTAACCGTAGACCATAACAGCAGACCGTAACAAAGCATCTGTTATAGATTCGCATTTTCGGTGGAAGCAGTAAGGAAGGCGGTCGGCATGATGTGGTGGTGCACAGTGGCTAGTCATTGTCGGCTGGGGCGGGTCCTTGCCAACCTTACTGTTCCTGCGCCATAATCAGAAAAAAGTCATATCATGCCTATCAAAACTAACAGCTCTCAAGTTCAAAAAAAACCGACAGAATCGCAGAGCCGACTCAAAACGCTTATAATTCAAACTAAAACAACATCCGGCAGAACCGCATGTCACGGACAGACCGTTAAACATTCAAAATTTAAATTCAAAAAAAATAACCGCAAAAAAAAAATTACCGAACCGGACACGGCCGGTTACTAACGCTGAAAATCAAACTCAAAAAAAACGGCTGAAAAATAAAAATACATATAAACAAAGAGGGCCGAATATATATAGGGGGCGCCGCGGGTGTTTTTGCGACGCCCGGTGCCTTGTCCCACCCTCAAAAACCATGGCCACCGACGCACCTGAATTTCGGTGGTCCCTTACCTGGTAACCCTAAGTGCCGTCTAAATAAATGCCGGCGCCAGCATTCCCATTTTAAATTACAAGTTTATTCAAAATTCATTATTAATATACTGTTGTTAAACCTTTTCTTTGAAAAATCATTGGATTATTAGCTAAATTTCTAATATAAATTATACTCTCTAACAACAAAGGTATTCAAATTAATTTGCTTATATTTTGTTAACAAAAAATATATATAAAGTTCTGTTTTGGTTATTATCCTAAGGGGTTGCCCTTAAAGTACATTGTTACAATAATCACTTATTATCTGCTTTTTTTTCACTTACAAAAATTATTATGTTGTTATAGTAGAACTTATTTTTGAGTGTAACAAAATATCAAATTGGTATAATGCTAATGCGCATAGTATAATGATAATAATATGTAATATGTACTAAGAAGAGTGTTTACAAAAGCAATAAAGATGAAATTGCGATAGCAATATGTATTACGTGCACGTATATTACTTTCGTCTTGTTGTTCGAAAGATATTGCCCGCAATAGGGATTCATATGTATATATATATATATATATATATTGCATTTGTATGATATAAGAAAAAAAATTAAGTTGGAATCCTTTTGCCGATTCGTGCATAATCGACGAATGGCTGCGGTCGCAAAAAAAATGTTTCTTTAAATTTATGGTTGAGCTCCAAAAATGAATCGCTAAAACGTTTCACGTGATAAAGACGGTTTATTATCAATAAAATTTATAGAGCCAACTTCAAACATTTTAAAGCGACAAAATATATTATTAAAATGATAAAAAAAAGATGTATGCCCTTTCTGTAAAGCTAATGTTTAGGTAGGTATTATACTCGTAAATTGCTGAATACATTTTTAGTTATATTTAAAGAGTTTTGTTCAATATAATGTATATAAGATGCATTCTCAAATAAACGGAGTATGTTTGAATTAGTTTTGAGCGTTTTAACAGGTAATTGGTGCTTAACCTGACTGAGACAAAACTGCCTGTTTATTTGTGAACAAACCTTTAAAATGTGTAAATAATTTTGTATATTAAACTGTTGTTGCATTCTTTAATATCTTGTCAAGTTGCAAAACATAAGCGTTCATGTAATAATTATTTTGGTTAGATAATTAATACAAGCTAAACTTAAATAGTGGAAATCATTTATGTGTAATTTTTTTTTCTTCCCACTCCAACCTAGTATGTTTGCATGTAGTATGTATGTAGTCTATTTAATGAAATAAATATGAACGAAGAAAACAATTTTATATAGGTAAATTTAAAAACTAATTTTAAATACAACTTAAGCTTGGCGTTCCAAGCGCCATTTTTTTCTGCTTTTCATTCAAATCAAAATTTTTTTATTTTCTTTATTTTTTTTTTTGGAACGAACTCACCCAAGTCAGGTTGCAGGCCATTGGTGTTGGCTCTGCCGTTGTCGTTGTCGTTGCAGGTTGGTGTTGGTACTGTTGGTGGTTGTTGCGCTCTGGTCCGAGGTAATCGAATGAACCTGGTGGCGATAAAGCTTCGTGCTGACCTTTACAATCTGGATGACTTGGTACTTTTGGCGTTAATTGTATTACGCGGCTGCGTACTGCTGGCCCTGGAGGCGGAATTGGTGTCGGACGCTTTTTCCAAAGGTGGTAGTGTACCTCGTAAAGGTAGAGAAAGGGGTTTATTCTCGGATACCAATGGTTCTCATCAACAATTAGTTTAGTGACGTTCGAATCCGAATCGGAATCACTAGAACTTTCCTCACTAAGTGTGACTGTGAAATGACGACCTACTTCACTGGATATTATATACGTTGAGCTTGCGTCAATACGACACAACCGTGATAAGGTTTATTACCACCTGTTTGTTCTTCTAGTAGTTGGGCTAAGGAATCGGCCTGCAATTCCTCGTTGCAGTCTTTTGGTTCTTCCACAATACTCGCTTGAATATGTGCACAGCCGGCTAGGGTGTTTTGCGATTAGTTAAATATAAGTGGGGATGTGTAGTTAATGTAGCAATAATGTTAATAAAGCAGTTGGCGCCTTGCTGTTGAAGTTGTGCCAACAGATATTACACGATCCTTTTTATAATCGCCGGACCGCCACAAATTTCAGCTGAAACCAATCACACTTTTCCGGAAACTCCCCTGAATATAAGTGGGGATGTGTAGTTAATGTAGCAATAATGTTAATAAAGCAGTTGGCGCCTTGCTGTTGAAGTTGTGCCAACAGATGTTACACGATCCTTTTTATAATCGCCGGGCCGCCACAAATTTCAGCTGAAGCCAATCACACTATACCGGAAACTCATCTGAATATAAGTGGGGATGTGTAGTTAATGTAGCTATAATGTTAATAAAGCAGTTGGCGCCTTGCTGTTGAAGTTGTTCCAACAGATGTTACACGATCCTTTTTATATCGCCGGGCCGCCACAAATTTCAGCTGAAGCCAATCACACTTTTCCGGAAACTCGTCTGAATATAAGTGGGGATGTGTAGTTAATGTAGCAATAATGTTAATGAAGCAGTTGGCGCCTTGCTGTTGAAGTTGTGCCAACAGATGTTACACGATCCTTTTTATAATCCCGGGCCGCCACAAATTTCAGCTCAAGCCAATCACACTTTTCCGGAAACTCGTGGCAATTTTTGCTAGTGATCGCAGATCTGCCTTTTTCTTGTTTTCGATACTTTTGTATCGCAACTTTCGCCCCATCACCAGTCATTAGGTGTGTTCGCACGAACACGCTCCCAAGTCAACCGTAACCGTAGACCATAACAGCAGACCGTAACACGAGTTCTCCATAACATATGTCTAATTGCCGCAAAGCCTTTTAACTATGAAACAAAATTAATTCACCATTTAACTTAACCTTTTTTCATGATGGACCTTGTTGCCCGGCTAGCTTCGCGGTAGAACTTTGAGACTCTTATTTTAGGGGCGAGTCGTGCCCCACGTTGCTGGCATCAAAGTTTCCTGGTTGTGGCTTCCCACAGATGAACCGGTTTCCTGTTCGCTTCATCGTCAGGTCTTCAAAGCGAAGCAGGTTTGTTATGGTCCACTTGGGAGATTCATCCTTGGAACGTACCATGTGGCTTTTGATAGGAAAAAAGGTAGGATTCACCCTCACTCATGTCTACCTGGGGTGGTTAAAACAACATTTTGTTAGTTTCGTGCAGGTGGCATCGCCAAAAATTCCCATGACATTGACGAATTTTCAATAACACCTGGCTCAATTGTGTAGGTGGCTCATCTCATCAGCGATTTTATTCGTTTCATTGTACTGGCCTAGAGATTGTCAAAAGGAGATGGCGAACGCAAAATGCAACCGATGCATTAGCAATTATGCACTGCCGTGGTGGTAAAGTTTTACCTAATTTGGCGCACAACGTTCCCACAGGACACAAAAGTTGTAAAGTTCTACGCTTTCTCTACGTTCCATTCACCTAACATCAACACAAAGGGTTGACAGCCGGACCGCTACATATATAATGCTGTAGGGATGTGTTAACCATAAGAACGAACCAATCGATAATCGCCGGCACAGTAAGATAACTGCGTTCTTCCGTCGCTGAATGGAAGAGAAAACATTTTCTACAATGAAGGAAAGAAAAAAAGAGTGCAGTAAGTGGTGAAAGCGTGGTGGTCGTAAAAGGAAAATTTTTTAATTAAATTATCAAGAAAAAATATATGTTTGGCTCCGAACCAAACAACTTGTAAGCGTTAAAATAATCTCGTACGGTTATACACAAAAAGAAAAAAAAAAGACTTATTCAACAAATCCCAATCGCCGAAATTTGTTCGATACAAGAACTCAATTGAACTTTAAGTTATCAATTGTAAGTATCACACTTACACATAATTCGGATCGTATGCCTTGCAATGCAGCAGTGAATATGCAAGAACGCCAAACATCCCTACTAAGGTGACTACAAATAAGACAGATTTTAGCACATTGGTCACAGTGGAACAACGTTATCATCAAGCACGCTCTTTCAGCGGGCATAGCGCAACCACCACCCTTGCGACGCAACAGCCACGAGCGCAACCACCACCAACTGCGCCAACCACGTCGCCAGTGCCCACAACAACCACCTCGACCGCGCAACCACAACCGCAATCCCATCGGCAGCGCCAACCAAATGCGCAACAACTTATACCATAAACGGCGCCAATAACCACCACCATTAATCGCGCGCAACCACCACACAGGCGGTCACGATAACAACCTCGCACGCCAAAACCGCGCGCCATAACCACGGGCGCTGATGCCACCAGCTTTAGTACAACAACATCAGCAGGGCAGCCGCATATAGGCCTGCTGCACCACCAGCTTTAGTACAACAACATCAGAAGAACCGCCGCATATAGGCCTGCTGCAACACCAGCTTTAGTAACAACAACCAGCAGGGCCGTCGCATATAGGTCTGCTGCAACACCAGCTTTAGTAACAACAACCAGCAGGGCCGCCGCATATAGGCCTGCTGCCACACCAGCTTTAGTAACAACAACCAGCAGGGCTGCCGAATATAGGCCTGCTGCAACCACCCAGCTGCAACAACATATACCGGCAATGACAGCATATAACCAACGTAAACAAACACCCAATTTACCAACCACAAGCGGTGAGTTGGTTCCGTAATACGGACAAACTAAGAATGTGAAAAGTTTTTAGTTTTTATTTATAAGCGAATTGGTAATTATATACGGCATTCTTTATAGAAAACATATATTGTAACGTATTTGCTGCGAATCCTCTTATTTGCAATCCTCTGCTAAGTTCGAATCACTAAACTGTTGAATAAATAACTCCAATATTGAATAATGGAAAAATGGCCTTTATTAAAGTACTTCACAATAACACTTATACTTTGCTACTCGCTGGCTTAATAACCAAACTGATTGATAACTCAAATCAAACTCTACTATTGGCCGCCAGATCGCGTGCTTAATCAAACTGATTGATAGCTCAATTCGAACTGAATTACAGCGCCTCTATATCTGTCGCCTTTTATACTCTTTGGTTTCCTCGTTCGCATTTCTCTAGAATCTACTAGCATTGTCCATGAGCTCTCAAACTTCTCAGCTATAACTAAAATTGCACAATTTTATACATCTTTTAGGCGCTTGCAGAATCTACTAGTCCAGTAGCTCTCAAACTTCTCAGATATATGCATGTGTTAGTGCATTGACTCTCCGCTGCTCGTATACGTACATGGTACATATATGTAGACGCAGTTATTGTTTCGTTTATGTAGATACATAATGATTGAATTATTGATGTGCATTCACGTCACTGCTTAGCATCGGCTTAGAGACGATAGCATCACTCAGTGCTGCTAACATTCGTTACACTGCCCTCCACCTAAGTCTGATCGTCCCGATCAAACAAATCTCTCGATCTAAACGCTGCTAGCATCGCCAAATGTACCACTCTTCTATTTCGTGACATCCCAATTGCTTGTATGCGGTAGATGACATCACCGATCGTCTTCACAACTCTGTACGGGCCTTCCCAACTGCACCGATATTTGGATGGAACACCTTTCCGCCGGTGAGGGTTGTATAGCAGTACCAAATCTCCCTCCCGGAAACCTTCCGAATTATTTTCCTTGTCGTACCTGTGTTCCATCTTACTACTCATTATTCTGGATCGTTTTCTCGCACTCTGTTGCTTGGCCAATGAAGAACTACTTTGTAGAGCTTGCTCTTGACGGATTGGCTTCATATACTCAGTATCGTTCTGACGTTTCCCAACAGAAGTGCGCGCTGGCTTGAAACCATCCTTGCATTCTCTCTGAAAAATTCTTTCAGTCATTTTAGTGCATCCATTAGGGTTTGTCGATGCCGGTCTTTTTCTCGCAAGTACTTTTAATTTCGCTTTATTTGGCACATTCGATCCATCAACCTTTCCTTTTGACTTTCGTGGCCTTTGTCGAGTCTTCTCCACCAGCAATCGCTTACTGCTGAACCCTTTTTCCAAACTGAAGTTAAGTGGCACATCTTGGTTCTCATAATGCATCACCCTTCTCTGCATATCGATTTTGATGTCATGGTCAACCAAGAAATCCACTCCCAATATAACTTCATCAACAATCTCCGCCACAACGAATTTGTGTAAAACCATGACCTTCCCAATCAATACTTCACATATCACTTCTTCGCCAGTGACCGTACGCAACTTTGCTCCAGGTAACGGTTTTACTCTCCTGTTGACCAAGTCAGATCGGATCAAGGAATGAGATGCGCCCGTATCTACAGTCAGTATACGCTCTTTACCATCCACATTCCCTCTGATGGTAAGACTGCTTGATTTCCTTCCAATCTGCGACACAGATATCACAGGACATTCAATAGCCGGGGCAAGCTTTCGTTCTTTACATCCGACACGCTCTTGCTCATTTCCGCTAGCTTTGCATTTACGGCCACCCACATTGTTGGAACTGTTAGGACCCAGATCGCAATGATGTGCAATGTGACCTGACTTCCCGCATTTGAAGCATTTGATAACTTTTTCACTCCGCTTTTGCGATCCTTTCAGCGCCTCCAATATTGCGTCTACCCACTCTGGCCTTTCTACTTCCACACGATGAGCTTTGTATGCTGGTTTACTCAATAATGACGCCGTTTCCTGAGTCAATGCATGGGATACCGTTTCAGAAAATGTTTGCTTTCGGTTCGCGTATGTGGCTCGCTTCGTTTCGACGTCCCGTATGCCATTTATAAAGCTCTGAATCTTCACTCTTTCCGTGTATTCCACGGGTGCATCCGCATTTGCAAGATGAGCCAATCTTTCAATGTCCGAAGCAAACTCCTGCAAAGTCTCGTTAGCTTTTTGGTAGCGGTTTTGCAATTCTATTTGAAATATCTGTTTCCTGTGTTCGCTTCCGTATCGCCGTTCTACAGCAGCCATCAATGCGTCATAACTGTTCCGTTCGTACTCTGGAATAGTCTGTAAGATTTCGGCAGCTGGTCCTTTCAATGCTACGAAGATTGCGGCAACTTTATCTTCCACATTCCAGTTGTTCACTGCTGCGGTCTTCTCAAACTGTAGCTTAAAGACCTGGAAAGGAACAGAACCGTCAAAGGATGGTGGTTTTACCTTTGGATTACTCGCTGAGACTGCTGGACGATTTAATTGTAACTGCTCCATACGACCCTTCAAATCATCGACTTCTGCCTAAAATTGAGCGATTTTTGCATCCTGCGCTTCCAGCTTTGATGTTACCCTTGCTTCCTGTGCTTCTAACTGTGAAGACATTTGTGCCACCTGCAATGATAAGCGCTCCTCTTGTTCTTCCATCTTTGATGTTATGCGTGTCTCCTGCGATTCCAGTTGGGATGCCATATATGTCTTCTGTTCTTCCAATTGTGATGTTATACGGGTTTCCTGCAATTCCAGTTGTGAAGAAATTTGTGTCGACATTTTTGAAATACGTGTTTCTTGTGCTTCAATTTTCGATGTTACTGTCGACGTTTGTGCAGATATTGCAGCCAATATCACGTTCAAGTCTGTGCTGGTAACTGCTGCGATGTTTCATTTTTCTCTTCAATTTTTGTTGTCTCCTCGCTATCAAGAGGAAAGACATACTCTTCCACGTTAATTCCTTCTGCTTCCATTGCCTCTCGTAGTCGTGCTTGAAGTTCGATTTTAATGCCGCTTGTATTCAATCTACGGTTCTCCAACTCCTTCTTCAGCTGCTGGATCTTCAATTCACTCCACTTTGCCATATCCAAGTTGTATTCGAAGTCTTCGGAATTTATTCAACAATTCCTCTTCTGACACCAATTGTAACGAATTTACTTGCAAATCCTCTTATTTGCAACCTTCTGCTAAGTTCGAATCACTAAACTGTTGAATAAATAACTCCAATATTGAATAATGGAAAAATGGCCTTTATTAAAGTACTTCACAATAACACTTATACTTTGCTACTCGCTGGCTTAATAACCAAACTGATTGATAACTCAAATCAAACTCTACTATTGGCCTCCAGATCGCGTGCTTAATCAAACTGATTGATAGCTCAATTCAAACTGAATTACAGCGCCTCTACATCTGTCGCCTTTTATACTCTTTGGTTTCCTCGTTCGCATTTTTCTAGAATCTACTAGCATTGTCCATGAGCTCTCAAACTTCTCAGCTATAACTAAAATTGCACAATTTTATACATCTTTTAGGCGCTTCCAGAATCTACTAGTCCAGTAGCTCATAAACTTCTCAGATATATGCATGTGTTAGTGCATTGACTCTCCGCTGCTCGTATACGTACATGGTACATATATGTAGACGCAGTTATTGTTTCGTTTATGTAGATACATAATGATTGAATTATTGATGTGCATTCACGTCACTGCTTAGCATCGGCTTAGAGACGATAGAATCACTCAGTGCTGCTAACATTCGTTACAATATTTTAAATAGAGATGCATGAAAGATTACGTTTATATTTTGGTATCCAGCTTATGTGATGTAAGCGGCTTTACAATCTTCCAAGCCTGTCCTGGTAAAGCTCGTTTGCGATAGATTTAGAAATTCAAAGCCCTTAGCACGAACTCTATTCCGCTGAGTTCATTGATTGTGCTGTAAAACTTTTGGGGATTAGCAGATTTAAGACCGTCTCGACAATATAATACATGGTGAAAGAAGCTTTTGTAAAGCCGAACCAAATCACATAAGCAGGGAGCGATTAGTTAATAATTACGGCATTTTATGCTGATTCAAGTTAATTTTGTTGCGATAGGTGATCTTTTATGAATCTCTTCTGTTATTACCATTTATGAAATTTAAGAATATGCCATTAAATTTTAGCTGCAGAGACAAGTGCTTCCGGTTTAGCTATAAGACTCGCCAAAACTTACCTCAGGTATTGTCGAAAGCCTAACTCTTAATAGTGGGACAAAGATCTTTGTTTTGCTCTGAGTCTAAGCATTGAATTTTTAGAATATACATTATTTTCCCCCAGCATAGGGGTAAATGGAATAATGAAGCAGGTGACTGAGCAAGTTATAAATCGTTACGTCTGCTAACTTAACACGTCGCAAGATGTTACAGAAAATTAAACTGGACTTCAATGAACTGGAGTCGAACTTACATTGCATTATCGGAATCGGAGCCGGAATCAGAGATGAAATCGGAAGTAAGGTGCAGAGGATAAGGTTATAATAATACAAAAAAAACGGTTAAATAAAATATTTTATAAAAATAAATAGTGCTTATTATTAAATAGTGATTTATATATATTAAATACCACATTGGCGATCTAGCCAGCCAAACATAAAAACCGTCATTCAAAAACAACGAATCAAATTTTAATTCTTGTATGCTGTATGAAATAATAACGCCACCAGTTGATGTTCAGCAAAAATCGATTTATTCTCTTCCTAGTTATATATTATGCGAGTGGAAACCATATTGACTTTTGAAAACGATACCATAGTTCTGTTTACTATATCCAACTTATTACGTTTTTATTAGCAAATTCTTAAACAAATTGTTAAAGGTGGTGCACTTGAACAAACTTTAATTGATTTACAAAAGACCAGCGAAGAGATTTATTTAAATTCACTTTCAAATAAAGTGCGTAACATCTTGCAACGTCCAGCTCTAACTCGCTAAAAGTTTTGTAATTCGTACCTTTAAACTAGTGTGAAGTGTCCTCACTACTCGAAGAATTATCTGAAAAACAAGTTGAAAATATATACCAAATATATCGTGAACATCACAAGAGCCCTCTATAACGCGTATTTGACGTAGACGTGGTGGTCCAAAAACTAGATTCACTTCTATAAAATTAGTTTATTTTCAACTGCACGACGTCGTCTTCGTCGTATTTTTGGATTGTCATTATTTCAGGCGTTACCGCTGCATCATTAACATCAGCCTTTCAATCAAACATTACAAGAGCAACAACAACAAAAGCTACAAATACAAAACAATTAAAGCCATTGCACAATACATTGTCTAATTTCATCAATCAATTTTAAAGCCATTGCACAATACATTGTCCAATTTCATCAATCAATTTTAAAGCCATTGCACAATACATTGTCTAAATTCATCAATCAATTTTAAAACCATTGCGACAAATATTTGGTGAGCTGTATCTAGTATTAATATTATTTATATGTATCTGTATATATATCAAAATAGATTAATAATTTGGGTTTTGTAAACGCTCCTTTCCGGACATTTTTATTTATTCCTATAATATAATTTTTGTAGTTATTTCTATTAACAATGTTTCATTCACCATCAAATAATACACGTACATCTACACCACGAAATCAAGTAAACGATTCACTTATTGATTTGGATAATGAAAATTATCAAAATGATTTACCAAATCCATATGTGAATCAAAATAATGAAATTTTTGCTACATCGGTAAAACTTCCCCAATTTTGGACTAATTGCCCTGAAGCATGGTTCATCCATGCTGAAATGCAATTTAGTCGAAAGAACATTACTCAGGAAGGGACAAAATATGAATATGTCATAACTGCACTTCCACAGGATGTAATTATGACAATTCTTGATTTTATTCAAAATCCTCCTGAAAATGACAAATTTTCTGCATTAAAGAAAATTTTAATTGAACGGCACTCATTAAGTGAGAATGCCAAATTAGATCGAGTGTTATCCGATTCAGAAATGGGAGACCGTAAACCTTCTGAGTTTTATCGGTCTCTAGTGCTACTCTCTGGAAACAATTTTAGCAAAGAAATTCTTAAAAAGCTTTGGATAAGGAAGTTGCCCAAAAATTTAATTATTATTCTTACTAGTTCGAATTTGAATGAAATAAGTGAATTAGTTAAATTAGCCGATAATATTTGGAAGTTTATAATAAAAATGAAATAGCCTCAGTTAGTAATTTTCCAAATTCTAAAAGCGAAAATACAATTATTTCAAATTTGGTTCAAACAACTAACATGATGTGCAAAAATTTTGAAAAATTGTCATTAGAGATCAGTGAAATTAAAAATCAGATGAGTCAAAATTATTCAAGGTCCCGATCTTTTAGTAGGAATCGTTTTAGAAGTCCTTCTAGATATCGATCAAAGTCTCGTGACAACCCAAATTGGCTCTGTAGGTATCATTATAAGATTGGTAATCAGGCTTTGAAGTGCGAACAACCATGCGCTTTTAAAAATAATAGTTCGTCAAACTAAAGTTATCCGTTGTTACGGCGACAAACAACGGACATTTAGACACCTTTACACGTCGCTTATTTATTTTTGATAAAACAAACAAACTTAATTTTTTAATAGATAGTGGAGCAGAAATTTCAGTGCTTCCGGTTTCAAAATCTTCAAGTTCGAAAAAGTCATCAGATATTATTTTAACTGCAGCTAACGGTTCAACGATTTCGACATACGGTAAAAAACTTTTAAATATTAATTTAGGACTGCGTCGCGAATTTCCGTTCACGTTTTTAATAGCGGATATAGCTAAACCAATTATCGGTGCTGATTTTTTGTGTAAATATGGTCTCTTAGTTGATGTTAAACGCAAATGCTTAGTAGATCCGATAACAAGTCTTTCAGTTAACACAATTTCATGTGTTTGTAATGTTTCGCTACCAAAAGTTTTCGCTGTTGATAACAAATTTACAAAGTTACTAAAAGAATTTCCTTCTTTATTTTCTGAACCAGATTATTCACAACCAGTTAGACATACAACAGTTCACAGATTAGTCACTGAAGGAAATTTGCCATTTTCTAAACCAAGACGTTTAGACCCCATTAAATTCAAAGTAGCTAAAACTGAATTCGATTTTTTAGTAAAGACAGGGATATCTAGACCTTCTAATTCAGCAGTAGCATCTCCTTTACATCTTGTACCCAAGAAGGAGTTAAATGACTGGCGTCCTTGTGGAGATTTTAGAAGATTAAATGTCGTAACAGTTCCTGATCGTTATCCTTTGCCCCATGTTCATGACTTCAACATGAATCTAAGAAATAAGAAAATATTTTCAAAATTAGATTTGGTAAGAGCTTATCACCAAATTCCAATGGCAGAAGAGGATATCTATAAAACTGCAATCACTACGCCTTTTGGCATGTTTGAATTTGTACGAATGCCTTTCGGGCTTAGGAACTCCGCGCAAACTTTTCAACGATTTATTAATGAAGTAGTTAATGATTTTGACTTTGTTTTTACATATATTGATGATCTCTTAGTGGCAAGCGAAAATGAGGAACAACATTTCAAAGATCTTCGCGTACTATTTCAGCGTCTAACGGAGTACGGTTTAAATATAAAACCAAGTAAATGTACTTTTGGCGTAACAAATGTTAACTTTTTAGGATATAATATTTCTGAAACGGGAATTAGACCCTCAGAAGAAAAAGTTTTAGCCATTCGAAATTTTGATCGTCCAAAATCTATTAAGCAGGCACAAAAATTTATTGGTATGGTTAATTATTACCATCGATATATACCAAAATTAGCAGAGTTTACGACAGTTATCTATGATTTAATTAATAGAACAAATAAGAAGCGAGACAAGATTTTAATTTGGGACGATACATCTAATAAAGCTTTCGAATGCATTAAAGAAAAGTTTGCATCTGCGATATTGTTAAATCATTTTAACAAAGATGCAAAACTTTCTTTAAATGTAGATGCATCCAATACGGCAATAGGTGGTGTCATACATCAAACGTTTAATAATAAGTCAGAACCACTTGCATTCTTTTCAAAGAAATTGTCTCCATCCGAAATTAAATATAGTGCATTTGATAGGGAACTATTAGCTATTTATTTGAACATTAAACATTTTCGTTACCTTCTAGAAGGACGTGAATTTACAGATTTTACAGATCACAAGCCTCTTGTATTTGCTTTAAATTCAAAAACAGAACGCATTCCAAGACAGACTAGACATATGGAATTCATTGCTCAGTTTACAAATGGCATTAGGTATATTAAAGGACAAGAAAATGTTGTAGCTGATACATTATCTCGTGCGTTTGAAGTAGAAGCGATTAATAATTCGGACATTAATTTAAAAATTTTACAAAGTGAACAACAACAAGACAGTGAATTAAGCAAACTTACCTCAGAGCAAACATTTTTAAATTTGAAACTAATAAAAATTCCTGTTCTTAACTTTAATATATGGTGCGAAGTGTCAGGAGAAAATCCTAGGCCTTTCATTCCAAACAATTTAAGAAAAATAATATTTGATATGTTACATGGGATTTCACATCCTGGTAGTAGAGCTACACGTCGTTTGATAGTTAAGAAATATTTTTGGCCTAAAATGAATAAAGATATTAATACTTGGTCTAAAGAATGTATAAGTTGTCAAAAATCGAAAGTACATCGTCATACAAAATCTCCAGTTATGAAAATTCCAATTCCAAAATCTAGATTTGAACACATTCACTTAGATATTGTTGGACCCTTACCTGTTTCAAAAGGATATCGTTACATATTAACTATAATTGATAGATTTACACGTTGGCCAGAGGCATTCGCACTAAGAGATATTTCTGCAGTTACGGTTGTAAATACATTTTTTAAAGAATATATTTCACGTTTTGGAGTTCCATTAGAAATAACAACAGATCAGGGATCTCAATTTACTTCAAACTTGTTTTCAGAATTAACGAAACTTCTTGGAAGTCATCAAATAACAACTTCTCCTTATCATCCCCAAGCTAATGGAATGATAGAACGTTTTCATAGACAGCTTAAATCTTCAATAATGGCTAGGAATGGATCCAGAGATTGGTATGAAGAGTTACCAATAGTACTTATGGGTTTGCGATCGATTTTTAAAGAAGATATTTCAGCAACACCGGCTGAAATGATTTATGGACAAAATTTAAGATTACCTGGTGAATTATTTGTTTCAACTACAGAGAATATAACTTCAACGGATGTTTTAAGTAGTTTGCGTGAACATTTTAAAAATTTTAAATCAAATTTGGAACATCATCAAAATTCTAGTGGTATTTTTGTTCCAAAAGATTTAAAAGATTGTCATTTTGTTTTTGTACGTGTAATAAACAAACATTCCTTGCAACATCCGTATGAAGGTCCTTATAGAGTTATTGAAAAAGATATTAAAAACTTTAAAATTGAAATAAACAATGAAATTAAATCTATTCCTATTGATCGTTTAAAACCAGCAATGATTGATAAAATACAGATACCTAACACAAAAACAAAAAAGAAAGTTACTTTTAATTTATTTAACATTAAATCTCCGGAAGGGGGAGTATTTTAGGGTTATATTTATATTCAACTTTAAATGTACCTACTTTAAATAAATTGAATTTTTTTGTTCTTGTTAATTTTTATTTTTCAATTGTAAAATATTGTCTTTCAAAAATTTTCATTCGGTTGAAATATTTAAAAACGTTTTGTAACATACTTTTAGGAGCGGTTAAATAAAATATTTTATAAAAATAAATAGTACTTATTATTAAATAGTGATTTATATATATTAAATACCACAATCGTCAGTAATAATACGGTATACGATAAGACCAATATTCATACTTTATAAAATTTTTTTTATCTTATGCCTCATAAAGGGATAAACAAAGGTTGCAAGTACAACCGATTAGTTAGCTTTAGTGAACTGTTGTGCAGCAACGGCATAAACGCAAACTAGTCCAAGTAAATTAACCTGAAATAAAGTAAAATGGAATTAAATAGAAATACGCTACACTGAATTAAGCTAAGTAAGATAAAGGCACTTGCATTAAAAGTAGCTAAATCTTCAAAAAAACCATAGATTACAATAGAGTCAAGTAAGATAAAATAAGCTAATGTAGTATATATTGGATAAAATTAGAAAGTAACAAATATATCTTATTACGTACTACATGTTGGGTAATATATAAACTTGAAAATTTCCTTTTGCCTTAGGGTTCCCTTATCATAATTTTGAATAAGCCTTAGTATAGGCTTAGTACGATTAAATCAGAACGTTTGTCTTACAAAATCAATATCAAAACAGACTAGTAAAGTTTCTCAGGTTACACCTTTTTGTCCTTTTTCTGATTAAGCCTTTTAGTCCACTAATAAGACGGGAGGAAGATATAGAATCAAATCAACTATCAAGGATGTGGCAGTTTTTTTTTGATGTTGATTTTATAAGATTAACCCTTAGTTAATATAAATCTTTGCCTTATACTGTTAAGTATATATACTTTAACTACGTTTTCAACTATAATGAATTTCAAATAAATTTGTAAATATAAATGGGAATGCTGAGGTTTCTCCTTATTTAGAAGGCACATAGGGAATCCAGGTAAGGGCCCACCGAAAATTTAGGTGCGTCGGTGGCCATGGGTTTGAGGGTGGGTTAATGCACCGGGCGTCGCAATAACACCCGCGGCGCCCCCTAAATATATTTGGCCCTTTATTTTTTTTTTTTTTTTTTTTTTTTCATCTTTTTTTTCTTCTTTTCAGTGATTATAACCGGACATTTCCGGTTCGGTTAATTTTGTTTTTTTTGCGTTTAGTTTGTTTTAAATTTTTGAAATTCAATTTGAATGTTTTAACGGTCTGTCCGTGACATCCGGTTCGGCCGGATGTTGTTTTAGTCCATTTGAGCGTTTTGAATTTAGTTCTGCGCTTTTTTGTCAGTTTTTTTTAAAGGCATGATAGGAACTTTTTTTATGGCGCAGGACAGCAAGGTTGGCAAGAACCCAACCCAGCCGACATGACTAGCCACAGTGCACCCCCAAATCATGCCGACTGCCTTCCTTACTGCTCCATTAAAGATGCGATTCCATAACAGATGGCGCCCAACGTGGGGCTTGAGGCTCTGGTCGCGAGGGTTATTCTGGGTCAACTTGTGAAGTTGGCCATCCCACAAGTCCGAGGTGAGCAGCCGCAGGAGCAGCCACCTGCGTTGCGGTGGGATGGTTGGACGGATCAAGTTGTCCGGAGGGGTCATCGGGGGCAGTAGCTGAGGGATCCACGGGACTTAACGTCAGTCCTCCGGATTTTTGTATTCACCCGATGAGGCAGTGCTGCACGCACTTAATTTTTTTTTATAATTGTGGGGTAGTTTTCCCGGAAGTTGTCCGTAGTCGGCTCTGGTTTAAAATATGTGTCCGCTATTGGGTTTTTATTTTTTTTACGTTTTATTTTTATAACTTCTTTCTTATTGCCGAATTTGTGATGTCCAGTATGAGTGAGTGTGTGAATTGCAAGAACCCCAGCCCATCCCACGTCTCAGATGGTAACTCAGAATACCACCTGGATGGTGACGGGTTGAGCTGGGACTCAAAGTGGCACCTCTTACTGTCCCACCAGCCTGGGGAGCGGCTCGGAAACCGCTCCACCCATTGCGGCGGAGGCAGGAGGGGTGTCCTGTGCGGATGGACGGGAGGCCTCAACACCTCCAACCAGTCCCAGGGGTGAGCCCCTGCGTTGCGGCTGGGCGTGTTGAGACCAACCTGTGTGTGCCTGGAGTGACCCTAGTGGCCCCAACCAGTCTCGGAGGGGGGCTTTAAGACCCCCTTGCATTGCGGTTGGGAGCACTAGGGACAAGAATGAGTGGATCTGCGCTGTTTTTTTTCTTTTCCCTGTAGCCCTGCTGCCTTCTAATAAAGGGATGCGTCAGCATTCCCATCACCAGCTATAAGATATATATTAAACTAATCACTTTTTTTCAGGTTTAAGAAGTAATTATTGTAGTTATTCTCGCGAATTTTTTATTCCCTCGCGCAATTTTTTTTTGTCTACATATATTTATGCATTTTTTTTTTTCTTAACAAACCATAGTCTAGAATATAGGGTGAAGGGGGGTGAGTTCTGACCTTTTTCCTTAACCCCTAACTGCCTTACGTTTTACTTTAGGCAGAAGTTTTTTTGAGATACCAAAACTACTATTTAACAAATTACATTTTTTTCCTGATTATAATGTCGCGTGACCAGTCATTTGGGCAACCGGGCCGGAATACTCCGTTCGGGAGCGCGGGAAACTTTAGAGGGAACCAGCACCGGGGTGGTAATAATAGGGGGGCTTTTTCGAAAACTAAGCGTCCCCTGGTGATGCATACTCCAGTAGGTGGCCAGTATGGTGATCCCGCGAAGACGAATGCAGGCTCGGACCTAAACGACCCCCGCGAAAAATTGGATAGACCAGGAAGCACCAGTAATCTGAAAGCGCCCCTACTAAACGCGCATGATATCTCGGGGCTAATAACCAATGTGTCTACCTACGCACTGGATTGAGCTGGTCCTTTACCACCAAATCATGGAAATGGAAATTTTAGAGAAGCTGCAAGCACCAGGGCGAATACCTCAGGGATACATAACGAAGCTCCTCGTGGAGACTCGTGGGTGGAAGTGTTACACCAGCTGTTCCGGACCTCGCAGGAAGAGATGCGGAGGGAGATGGGGGCGATCCGAAACAACATGGACCAACTCAACGCAGCTCTCGAGTCTGCGCAGCAATCTATAAATGTGAACAGGAACGCGAATAGAATGAAACGTAACCCACTTCCAGCGGCTGTAACCCTAATGAACCCTGCTCCGAGCAACATAGCAATAAAACCCCAGGAGTGGAAAATATCGTTCGACGGCACTGGTAGCGTTGCCAACTTCCCATTTAAGCTAAACACACTGTGTGAACGTACGCAATGCACTGACGACCAAATAATGGCTAGTTTCCACCTATTCCTTGCTGGGCGGGCCGAAGAGTGGTACTGGCTGTTCACGAAACAAAACCCAAATGCTACATATGCCTTTTTGTGCTATTCCTTAAAGAGAGTTCGGTACTCTAAAGACTGACCACGAGATCATGATGGAGATCTCCATGCGGAAGCAGAAGCGAGTGAGTGCTATGACGTGTTCCACACGGACATAGTCTCCTTGAACGCGCGCTTAAGAGAACCTATATCAGAGGTTTTACTGATTGACATCATAAAAAAGAAACTCAATAGTAGCCTTAAGCTGATGCTCTTCAACGCGGAAGTGAGAACCCTTCATGATCTACGCGATGTAGCACGCAGAGGTGAACAAGTGCTGAAAAAAGCAAGCTGTTGGGAGCCACTTACCCAGGACGGCACGTGAACGAAGCCCGCACGATAAACCCGGACATGTGGATGGAAGACGAGGACTGCGAAGTGGATCCGCAGATAGAGGCGTTGGAGTATCTACGCAACAGGAAACCGGACTATTCTGGAATGCAATGCTGGAATTGTCAAGCTATGGGGCATTCCTATATTTACTTGAGGAACCCATTAAGAATCCATTTTGCTTTAAATGTGGGTATAAGGAAGTACTTACTCCTAATTGCCCTAGGGACCATCGCAGGCAGGGAAACCAGTACCCGAGCGAGAAGGCGGGGGAACCTCGTTCGGCATCCTAGCTCCCACACCTGCCGGTGCTCGAGGCGTTATCCCGTGCACCGAACCAGAGGGTGGATCTCTGCATGGAGGTGGTGAGCTTCCGAGGTGCAGTAGTACCCTGGCGAAAGAATACCCAAATGTAATCGTAACCTTCCCGGACAGTACGGATAATTCCAACAGTTCTGAATCCGAGAGTCAAACGTCCTCATCCGCAATGGGCGAGCCGATCAAAATTTTGCGACGCCAGCATAGGGATGTCGCTTGCCAGACACAATTTTTACCTAATATAGAAGAAAGGGAACATAGGTATGAACAAATAAGACATACCATTTTCAAACAACAACCGGTATCGGACAATATTTTGAAGTGCAGGAAGAGATACCACAGCAGAGTACAGGAACGTAGACTGCTGCAAGTCACCACGTTAACGCTTACAGAGGATGAAAGGCCTCTCGTAAAGGCTCAAATAAAAGATGGTTTTATTGTAGGGTTGTTGGACTCGGGAGCCAACGTCTCCATCTTGGGAAAACATGGAGTGGAATTCCTGAAAGATAACGGCTTCGATTATCAGCCCTTACATGCATTCGTATATACCGCGGGTGGCAGCAAACAAAAAATCTTAGGCTCAGTATCTCTACCGTTCACTTTCAAGAATACCACAAAGATTATTCGTTTTTACCTTGTTCCTTCACTTCTCCAAGAAGCTTACTTCGTGGTAGATTTTTGGAGAGCATTTGCGTTAGCTCTCGAAGAACTTAACCTTCATGAATTGTCACCAGCCCGGAAAATAGAATTGGAAAAGGTCATAGAGACGTTTCCTTCGTACGAGAAGTTAGGCATGGGGCAAACTAAATTAGTGGAGCATCACATTGACACCGGTGATGCCGTTCCCATAAAAAGCAGACATTTCCCTCTTTCGCCACCGAGGCAAGCCGAAGCTTTTAGCGAATTAGACAGGTTACTCGAATTGGGAGTTATAGAAGTGGTGTAGTCCTGTGGTACTGGTCCGGAAATCAGGTAAGTTTAGGCTGTGCATAGACTCCAGGAAGGTCAACGCGATGACTAAGAAGGACTCATACCCCCTGCCTCATATCAACGGCTTATTGAGCAGACTGAAAGATACGCATTTTATTAGTGGTATTGATCTGAAGGACGCGTTCTTCCAGATGAAATTGACAGAGTCCTCCAAGGAAAAAACACCATTCGCAGTTCCGGGGAGGCCTCTGGCCCTTTGGTCTGTGCAATGGACCGCAGACTATTAGTAGGCTGACGGACAAGGCAACCCCATTGCGTCTGCGGGAGAATGTCTTCTTCTACCTGGACGACCTGATGGTATGTAGTACAAATTTTGAAGACCACCTGAAATTGCTGGCGGAAGTGGCAAAGTGCTTAACCGATGCAGGTCTGACGATAAACGTGAAGAAGAGCAAATTTTGCCAGAAAGAAATTCGTTACTTAGGATACCTGATAGGCAGCGGGTGTTTGAAAGTGGATCCATGGAAAATAGAAGCGATGCAAAACTTCCCGATCCTTAAATCCCCTCGGCAGGTGCGTAGGTTTGTGGGCATGGCGAATTGGTAAAGGGCATTTATTACCAATTTTGCTGACTTAGCAGGTCCCTTGACCGACTGTCTCCGTAAGTCAACAGGCCCGCTCAAGCTTACCTCTGAAGCTATAGAGGCCTTCGAAAAGCTAAAAGTAGCCTTGAGTTCCGCTCGTATCTTGGCCCAACCCGATTTTTCCAAAGAATTTGTAATCCAATGCGACGCTTCCAAAATAGGTGTTGGCGGAGTGCTGTTCCAGGTCGATGATGAGGGCGCTGAGCATCCAATCGCGATCGTGTCAAAAAAGCTGAATAATGCTCAACGCAACTATACAGTAACCGAGCTGGAATGTCTCGCTGCCATAGTCAGCGTGAAGCGCTTCCGACCCTATGTTGAAGGATTACCGTTTCGGATTATCACGGACCACTCCAGTCTCAAGTGGCTGATGAGGCAACAGGACTTGAGCGGAAGGCTGGCGAGGTGGTCGCTCTTGCTGCAAAGATACGATTTTAAAATGGAACATCGGAAAGGCACCCTGAATGTAGTTCCCGATGCGCTTTCGCGGTTTTATGCTGATGAGTTAACTTTCACTACCACACCCGGGGAAATAGATTTAGTCTCTCCCGAATTCAGCAGTAACGAATATCTAGATTTGATTCGGACCGTCACCGAAAAAGAGGAATCGCTTCCGGACTTACGAGTGGTGGACGGTGCAATTTTCAAAAACAGTTAAATTTCGTAAGGGGGTGGAAGGAGAAGAAGACTCGCTATGGCGTTTGTGGTTGCCGAAAGGGTTGACGGAGGAAGCAGTGAGATTAGCACACGACGCTAACCCGAGTTACCATGGCGGGTGGCAGAAAACCTTAGAACGTGTTAGGCAAAAGTACTTCTGGCCGCAGCAGGCTAAGGACGTCAGGGACTACGTCCAGCGTTGTGACACCTGCAAAGCTGTAAAACCCACTAATCAGCAGTCGAGACCGCCTATAGGGAGTACCTTTGAATCCGAAAGGCCATTTCAGCGATTATATTGCGACTTTCTAGGGCCGTATCCGAGATCTAAGCGGCGAAACCAATTTCTTTTTATAGTATTAGACCATCTTTCAAAATACGTTTGGCTAAATCCCATGCAGAGAGCCACCATTGTAAACGTTATAAATTACTTCGCTTCAGAAATTTTTCCAGCTGTAGGGGTCCCTGAGTTTATTCATACTGACAATGGTAAACAGTTTATCTCTAAGGAAATGAACCAATTTTTAGTAAATTACGGGGTGACGCACGTGAGGACGGGGTTATATTCTCCTCAAGCAAACGCATCCGAGCGCGTTAATAGAGAAATTGTTTCGAAGATTAGAATTTTCCTGAAAGATAAACCTGACCATACCGATTGGGATAAGCATATACCCGAGATTTTATCAGTTTTGAGAAGTGATTTTCATACGGCGATTCAGTGCTCTTCATACTTTGCATTATATGGCCAAAATATCGTCCAACATGCCTCGGCGTACAGTATTTTAGAAAAGCTCGGCAGCCTTCGGGAAGACCAAGTTACGATAGTAAGCAGAGCTGACAAGTTGACCAATATTCGTGAGCAAATTCGCAGGAATTTAGATCAGGCAAATGATAGGGGGATAAATACCTATAACCAGCGCTCTAGACAAGTCAACTACAAGGAAGGTCAGGAAGTTTTCCGGATAAACTTTGCCTTAAGTAACTTCGAACAGGGCATTAACGCTAAATTCTTGCCAAAATACCTTAAGTGTCGCGTGCTCCGAAAAATAGGCAATGCACTGTATGATCTCGAGGATCTAAACGGGAAATTGATAGGTCGCTTCCATGCTTCGGATATTCGTCCACAATGAACCAACAAGAACATTTTTTTTTGCCAAATTACAATTTGACTTTTTTTTTATAAACCTACCAATTGGACTTTTTCTGTCTGGGCGTTTTGGCTGTCGGGGACATCTCGCCCAGTATTCTCCCCGAGCAATGTCCTCATAGGATGTTCACACGCGTACTCACCGAGAACCGTGAACAGCCTGGCAGTCAGAGCTTGGGTTGGACTAGCCTTTCGGAGTTTGGACGAGTTCTCCTTATCAAAATGTCCACACCCATATTTTTTTTTGCCTTTCGGTGGGGGCGATAACCACTAGAACCAAACGGAGTTTTGACGAGTTCTCCATAACAAATGTCTAACTGCCGCAAAGCCTTTTAAACTAAGAAACAAAATTAATTCCCTACTTGACGTAACTTTTTTTTGATGGACCTATGTTGCCCGGCTAGCTTCGCGGTAGAACTTTGAGACTCTTATCTTAGGGGTGAGTCGTGCCCCACGTTGCTTGTCATCGGAGGTTCCTGGCAGTGGCTTCCCACAGATGATCCGGTTTCCTGTTCGCTTCATCGTGAGGTCTTCAAAGCGAAGCAGGTTTGTTATGGTCCGCTTGGGAGAGTCACCTTTGGAACGGACCTAGTGGCTAGTGATGGCAAATAAAAGGTGCCATGGCAATGTTGATCGAAATGGACACTAGAGGTCGCCACGGCCGAGTGAAGGATGATCGCTAGGTAGGAAACACGCTGTTTCCGGAAAAAGATACTTCTGGTCTTCTCTTTTTGGTTTTGGAAAAAGGAGGAACATAACCTGGTTTTGCAAGCGTGGTGGTGGCGAAAGAACCCAAGTGATTAATTCGCATGTATTGAACGGGTTGAAACGGAAAAGGCAGTGCTGAGTGAAAATTTAGTAAAATCAACTTTACTACGGTGCAAAAAGCCGGAAGAGTGAAGAAACCCGCAAAATTCTGTTGTTTCCTGGCTGGCAGTAGTCTGACGACAGCGAAATCGACTTTTAGGTCATCCGCTCGTTAGGAAATTGCTCTGTGCTATAGAGAAAACAGCAAATACTTTCCATATTTAAGTGAATGGTTTAGCTACATCTGCGTAACCTTTTTTTTTGTGGAAAAGTTAACGGGTCTAATTAAAGAGGGTGTGAAATAATTGAGTACGTGACAGCCAGGTTGGCGAAAATATAATCGATCGAAAAATTTAATAGAGAAAGAGCCAGTCAGTCGCAGTATGTACGCCTACAATTAAGTGTAGTAATTCACAAAGCACGATTTCAAATTCCAAGAGAAATAAAACTTTTATAAAAATAAATATTTACGGCTTTGGAATGAAGTAAACTTGACGATCAGTAAAATATCGATACTACATTCTTGAACAGCGCAACTTCAAATCCTAGAACCTTCGTGGGTAGCTCAATACGTATAATACATATTTTGGTCTTTCGTAAAGCAAATGGCGTATGCTTTTAGCACAGATTCCATAACCGCGCTCGCTCGCTGATGAAACTAAAGAGTCAAGGTTGAGCAACCATAACAACAATACTGTTGGTAAAAAAAAAAGAACCCGCTGATACACCCTTAATAGCGTCATCGAGGACAAATTCGGATAAAATTCATAAAACGCAGCAAGGAGGGAACGTAATAATCAGCTCCCCGGCTCATATAGTTCCAAAGCAACAACAGCACCAGCAGGGCCGCTAAGCATAGGCCTGCTGCCACACCACCAACGCCCGACAACCTGCCACCCAAAAGCGGGCGACCACCTTTAGATTCCGCCCACTAAACCAGGCGGCCACAACAACACCACGCGCTACCACCAGCTATAGCGCCAACGAAAGCACCGGACGTACCACCAATAACATCTACTTTGGTAGCAACAACCAGCAGGGCCGACGCATATAGGCCGCTATAACATCGCCTGTGACCACAACAACCAGCAGGGCCGACGCATATAGGCCGGCCGTAACATCCACTGGGGCAACAACAACCAGCAGACCCAGCCGTGACACCAAGACCAGCACGAAAGCGGTGAGTTCGTTCCGGATACGGAAAACCAATTTTTTTTACCTACCTTTAAATTCAATAAACTTATGTTAGATTCAATAAATAATACTATTTAAAATATGCTTAAAATTATGTATATACATGAGCTGTAAAGGGGGGGAATACTTGCCAGTTATACCCAGCCAGCATTTTGGAAGTGTATAAGAAAGTTGCTCAAAAACGCTCAAATTTAAAAGTATTCCTTTTATACGAAAATCAATGTATCGTCGGGAGAAGGGTGTACCCTGGATGGGATTATTCTTGAATAATCATTTGCAAGCCACATTTTCTTTTCCCCTTTATTCGTTTAGCATCATATTTGATATGGCATTTTATTAGCTTCACAATTTTTTTATCGTATTTAATACCAATTGTCAATCATATGAAATACTGTTTTGGAATCATTTGTGAATCTGATTACGATTCATTTTTCCATCATATTTAGTGCGTAAATTAATATTATATTATAAACATATTTCATCAGCGGATGGGAGTATCCGGAAGCTCGAAGGTGAGCTAATTAAAACCTCAGGTAATTGCCGATAGTTAACTTGAACGAGGTTCACACACGACTACAACATCCAACATTATCTATGGACATCATCGTAAATAATGGTAGTGTGATGTTTTAACAAGCGTAACCCATGTAGGATGTTGAAGCCGGAACATATCGAGCTTAAATTACCAGCAGTTCAACCACATCGGAGCTTCCGTACCACGGTTTCATACACTGTAACCTTTTTTTCCTTTTTTTTGGAAGACGTGTCGGCATAAATGCTATCGGACATCGTAGTCTAGGAACAGCATCAACATTTCTTTAGGTCTAAACATATGTTTGTATAGCCATAATTTTTTTTGAATTCATTTATTGAGAAGTGTGAGCATAGGAAGGCAATCGGATTTTCAATGAATAGTTGGTTCAATTGTTTACAAAATCGATATTTAGTTCCAAGGAATAATCTAGGCGTATTGATACGGAAGTAAATTCGTCATCCAGATGCTGGGTAGGTATGAACTCCATTTAAGATTTTTCATGTATAAAATTTAAAGGAGTGAACTAGGGTCATTATAGAAGCGTAAATAATTACGGCATACCCAATTTTAAATCTCGGACTATTTAATTTTAAACTAAGGTTAACATAGTTAAGGAATTAATGTCAACAGCTGAAGCATGATAAGTCTATTAGTACGTAAATACATACGAACTTCAAACGTAAATTATGAATAAAAAGAGTACTTAAATGTTTTTGAGAAACGTAAGAAGCGTTAATAAGCTTAAAATCTATAGCACTTGCGTTGTTCGCATATATACGGATATGGATACATACACGAAATTACATACATAAAAGTGCATATGTTCATAGACATGCAAACCTTATTATACATAATTGTCGATTAGAATGTGACTCAGCCGTTGGATTGCTAGACCATGCAATACTTTTCGTACATACGTAGACATATCAACCCTGTCAAATACAACTCTGAATGCGACTATAGAAGCGTAAATAATTACGGCATACCCAATTTGAAATCTCGGACTATTCAATTTTAAACTAAGGTTAACATAGTTAAGGAATTAATGTCAACAGCTGAAGCATGATAAGTCTATTAGTACGTAAATACATACGAACTTCAAACGTAAATTATGAATAAAAAGAGTACTTAAATGTTTTTGAGAAACGTAAGAAGCGTTAATAAGCTTAAAATCTATAGCACTTGCGTTGTTCGCATATATACGGATATGGATACATACACGAAATTACATACATAAAAGTGCATATGTTCATAGACATGCAAACCTTATTATACATAATTGTCGATTAGAATGTGACTCAGCCGTTGGATTGCTAGACCATGCAATACTTTTCGTACATACGTAGACATATCAACCCTGTCAAATACAACTCTGAATGCGACTGAGCCATTTGAATGAAAACAGTCAGTTGAACTCAGAGAAAGCACCAATTCGGTAACGTGGTAATGCGCTAATGCATTTAAATGTCATGGCCCGTAATCATAGTCGCTGACTAAAATACTCTTTAGTTAAAATCTTGCCTAAATTAAAAATTGGATTTGAAATTTTGGTCTGTCATAGACATATTAAACACAGTTTCAGCTAAAATAAGCATGGACAGGGTAACCGCATGAAAAAAAGGCATTGATTGGCGCTATGAAGAATTTTTTTAGAAGTTTTAAAAGTTCACCCTGTTCCTTACAACCGTGGTTACTTGACTCCACGTATAAAATATGGTAATTTTTTACGTGACAAAAACTCTTACAATACCACAAAAATTGTCAAAGGAGTATCTGAAAATGCGTTTTGATCATAATCTGGTGGCGGATAATTATCCAGGGATGCACCTTAACGTTAAGCTAATCGTTTATCAAAAAATTTCCACCGTTTCCGTTGAAACACTTCGAAATATTATCGATAAAGAAATTATCAAGATAAATTGTATCTCGTTTTTAACCGAAACAAAAAGCTTTCGTTAGCGTTAAAAACGTTAACAGAAACGTGATACTTTATGTTTGAATTGTGCTGGCAATGCTATAGCCATGGTGAAGCCGTAAGGTGGCAACAACGAGCGCACATACACACACAAACTCTATGTAATTTGTTTGTGTAATTCGTTGGTGGTAATGTCAAAAATACTCTGAGAAATGTTCGTACTGTCAAAATTCATGAGAAAAGTTGCAATCAGCTTGGATAATGCTTTCACCTTTAATGATTCCGCCATCAATCAGCTTTGCCAGCATAGTTTGAAATTAATAATCAACATAAACGATTTGATTTCGTTTTGATATGGCAGAAAACGAAACGAAATCATTTCGTTAATTTGACGATCTTAACGTTAATAAACGAAACGAAATGACTTCGTTTCGTTTATTAACGTTGATTATCGTAACGAAATGATATCGTTTCGTTGGTTAAGCATGCCTGTAATTATCATTCAATTGTATTTAAAAGTTGTTAGCAAACGTTTTGTAAAACTCCGCTGTCTTAATTGAACATGAAAATACTTATTTAAAGAAAATTTATTTAATATCGTTCTTAAAAAATTATTTAAATCTCGCACCATAAACGATTAAGTAGTTAAAGCAAAGGAAGCAACAAGGATATCCACTCATACATTAATACCTCATGTTTAATAGTTTATATAGTTTGTAAGAATGTTGTAAAGAAAAGTTGTTTTCATTAAGACAGATGTGACGGCCAAAATGATGCAAATCTTAAATGTTAGGTGGTCCTAACCGTTAAAGCCGTTTAATTTAATAGACCCGAACCCGAATAGGGATATCTCTAACCTCGATACTAATAAGTATGCAGGACATTCAATGATAATCAAGTTAAATCAAATTTAGGTTTGTCTTCGCAAAATCAGCATAAATAAAGCGAGTTTAGTATAGTATAGTATAGCCATTGTACTTGGACCTGCAAAGTGTAAGTCCCTTTTATTATAAAATAATTGAACTCAAGTCGGTCATGACATAGAAGGGGTGAAAAAGGAGGGAAGTAGTATAACAGCGCCCGTACCAAGCAGATCTTAAAATTTTTTGTTGTTAGTTCTTCTTGTATTCCGTGTTTTATTTCACGCTTTCTTTTAAGAGGAATTGGCAAATTTAAAGGGAAATGTAAGACACAAAAGGAAATCCAAGCAGAATTCAAGAATTCTGTAATAATAATTCAATCATCAGAAGTCGAAAATAAGAAATTGTTCTTTTAGTAGTACTGGTGAAAATTGTATCTGTTAATTCCTTTCAGTGTACAACAATATCACCAAAATGCAGGCATGCTTAACCAACGAACCGATATCATTTCGTTACGATAATCAACGTTAATAAACGAAACAAAGTCATTTCGCTTCGTTTATTAACGTTAATTATCGTAACGAAATGATATCGGTTCGTTGGTTAAGCATGCCTGCCAAAATTACACCAACCACATGAAAATTTTAAACTTTTTTTTTTTTTGTAAAAATCTCTTGACAGAGTAAAAGCATTACTTTGTCGCCTTCGGATTATTGCTTCCGAAATTAAAACGCGTCATTGAAATTTTTGGACATATATTAAAAATCGACGCCTGTGGTAAATAATTCCTTCCATTGAATACTCTATATTTAATGCCAAAATCAATATAGGACTACTGCTACTTTTTCCTCAAAAGATACTAAAATATCAAAACTCACAAATAGCTATGAATGCGGAATAATCTTAATTAAATATCTCGCATATGTGGAGCCAAGTAACCATCGCACAAATTGTGTAATTTTTGCCAGAAATATAATACTACGAATTCAAGCGATAACAAATTAGTTCCTGACGTATATTTGCTTGTCGGGGAAGCCTTTTTTCACTTCCCTTTAAGTTCATCGCGTTTAAATAGCAAATTGTTTAATTTCTCGCAATTTTTGACAGCAGACCGACAACTTAAAATCTATTTTAAAAAATTAAAATCGCGCTCATGTCATTTTAAATTTAAAATACTTTTTTAGAGATAAAATAGTGTTTAAGTGGACTATAACAGACTTAAAATGATATTTAATTATAACCATGTTTAAAACAATAAAACTCTATTTTATTTCGACTATGATTACGGGCCCATAAATTTATAAATCTATTCTTATTAATAAATATTGTTAGCCACGAAGGCATTTTAAATACAGTGTTTTTCTTAATAAGGACTAACTTGACGACATTTAAGTTTACCGAATTGCTTTCTGCGTTAGTGAGACAAAATTTAACACGCATTTGTAATAAATCGTCATTGGTGAATACAAAAGAAAAAGAAAAGAAGGAGAAAAAAAAATATCTGCTTCAGTAGCAGCTAACAGGAATCATCGTGCTTTGATCGCAGTCAGCGTACTCACATATGTACATGCCACCATTAGTTGCTTCAGTAGCAGCATCAGTAAGTCTCGCTTAAGTTGCAACAACACCGAATTTCAGTGAATTCGTAAGCATACAAATATTGCCGTCAGCAGAGTCAACAGTGGATTCTGCCTCCGTCAACTTCAGTAGCAGTCGATGTGCGTAACGTTCGCAGTTTAAAGAGTTTCAGTGAACTCGTCAGTTGAATTTAATATTTTTAGTCGCCGTCAAATACACAAATTATTTGTTGCCATAAATAGTATGTCGTCTCGCTCTTAGTCGCCGTCAACTACACAAATTATTTGCGGCCATAAATAGTATAGTCGTCTCGTTCACACTTAGTATATAAGTATTGTAAATGCGTACAAGAAGCAAAACAAAGAAAAACAAAAAAGAATCATACACAAGTAATGCACAAAAAAAAGAAATGGCCAATCATTCAAGCTTAAATAATACAATAAGTGAAAATTCTTCTATGGAAACAGACGGTGATTGTGCAGCGAGTTCTGGAGTTACTCAGGAACATATTGGCGCATTGTTAGCAAGCATAAACTTATTAAATGACAAAGTAAATGAACTTCGCCGTGACAACGAACAAATTCGTAGCGCAATCAGAATGGGTGATAGCAACAGCGCTGCAGCGTCAACGTCAGGAGAGCAAGTACAGGGAAATGGAATCGTTCGTGCAGCCACAGAAAAAACAGCAGAACAGTCAAATAAATTACTAATGGAGAACAAGTTGCACTTGCAATCAACGTATACAAATTCGGGTATAGTAAATATGAATATATCTCCGCCGGAGAAAAATTCGGGTATAGTAAATATGAATATACCTTCGCCGGACACACAACGTTCACAGTATTTGCCACAATCGTCAAACGTCTCACACAATGGTGTGATTTCATATGTAGATAATATAGTTGCTAAAGTGTATCCGCTTCCTTACTTTGATGGTAACTCAGAGGATTGGCCTCTATTCAGTGCTTGTTACCATGATACAACTAGAGAGTTTGGGTACAACAATCGTCAAAATTTAATGAGGCTTCAAAAAGCATTACAAGCATTGTAAATTTTACCAAGTAGCGCAACTAACAGCTGATCGGTGAAAATTCGCACATTCACACGCACAGTTCTCGACTCAGTTTCAAAACAAAACTTTAGATTATTTAATTCAAATTTTTAAGTGAGATAATACTTACAAATTTATGTATACAGAATATATATGGCATTTTTGTTGTTATTAAAACAATATTTTTATTTATATTAAAGCTTTTATCATTTTTTTTTTTTAACTTTGAAAAATCTCCGAACACCATTCCTTCATTATATGACATTCGACTGCCTAGTCCACTGCCTTCCACTCTATTCGCAACATAACCTCTACTTAAGCTGCCAAACTATATAGTAAACAATGATTACAAGGTAATGCAAAACGTCTTGTATCATCTTTATTAATTTACCCTAATAACGTGCCACAGGTCATTGAAGAATTGCAGTTTAATTTTGGAAGACCTGAATTATTGATTCGAGTACAAATGAGGAAAATTCAACAATTTCCGAATATAGCTGACAGTCATCTTGAACAAATCTTGGATTTCTCCAATTAAGTTCAGAACATTGTCGCCTTTTTAAAATCATCTCAGTGTGAACAACATTTGTATAACCCAATGCTTCTGGAGGAACTAGTCCTCAAGCTGCCAGCTTACAAACAGTTTGAGTGGTCTCGGTGCGTAGCCGGTGCATCATCACATCCAAGTCTACAGACATTCGCCGATTGGTTGAGGGATATCGCTAAAGTTGTAAGCCTCATGCCATCGATGTTTACGTTTTCACTACGTGCAGCTCAGCCACAATCATCAACGAATAGCCGTCAAGGAATGCAATTATCGTCCAGCCGCCCAATGACAAATTCTTCACGTAGGGTGTTATACAGTAATGAGTCAGATCTTGATGAGCAACAACAGCGGTCACAATACTGCATAAAATGCAAACAATCGCACAAATTAAGTGAATGTCCAGAATTTAAGGCACTTATTTTGAATAGCAAATGGAAGTTAGTAAAGGACAACCGTTTGTGCTTTGGTTGCCTTCAAAGAGGTCATGGCTTGAGTGAATGCCGATCCAGGCGTGAGTGTGGACTGGAGGAGTGCAAGCGTATGCACCATCCTCTCCTGCATCAACCGATTATTTCTGATATGCAGGTCGAGTCAATGATAACTTCAGTTAACCACAATGATAAACATCTCTTGAATTGCCGCGATAACCAACATGGTGAGTGTTTATTCAAAATATTGCCAGTAATTCTTACAGGTCCCAAAGAAAGTATAGTAGTATATGCCATGTTTGATGAGGGTTCATCGATAACGCTGCTCGAAGAAAATATCGCAAACAGTTTGGGTATAAAAGGTCGTAATCTGCCGCTCACTTTGCAGTGGTACAATAACAAACAAATAACAGAGCAGTCACGGGTAGTGAACTGGCAAATACAAGGACAGGGACGAAACGATTCATTTCAGTTAAAAAATGTGCACACTATTAAACAGTTAGATCTGCCAACACAGACATTTGATCGAAACTGTTACAGCCAGCTTCGTAATTTGCCCATGCCCAATTACACAACCGTCAAACCAACTTTGTTAATCGGTTTAGATAACAATCACTTAAGCGTAGCTAAAGATATAATTAGTTCGGACCCTAATGGGCCAATAGCAGTGAATACTAAGTTGGGCTGGGTTGCTTATGGGCCAACACATCCCATGGAGCTTCCAAGTACTAAATTCCTTCATGTTCGTAAACCATTCGCGACTCAACAGTTGCATAAATTAGTTGAAGAATATTTCAGTTTGGACAGCCTAGTAGTGAAGAGTCCAGCTGTGCCGCTTTAGAGCAACGATGATCTAAGAGCAAGAAGAATTCTGCAGGAGACGACGAAATACATTGATAAGAGTTACGAAGTAGGTTTATTATGGCGCAAAGATAACATTAAGTTGCCACAAAGTTACGAAATGGCCAAGCGTAGACTCATAAAGGTGGAAAACAAAATGGCTAAAGATAATATATATGCCGAAAGCTACATTGCTGAGATGAACAAATACATAAGAAAGGGATACGCTCAGCTTCTAACGATCGAAGAACTGAGAGTTGAAGGTCCGTTAACTTGGTATTTACCACATTTTGGGATGGTAAATCCTCACAAGCCACATAAGCTGTGAATAGTATTTGATGCTGCTGCATCCACATCGAATGTGTCATTGAACTCAGTACTATTGAAGGGGCCAGAGCAGGCTCAGCCGTTAATGGCCATCATGTTCCAATTTCGTCAACGTCAAGTCGCAGTAGCTGGCGACATACAAGAAATGTTCTCACAAGTAAAGATCCGTATTGAGGATAGACAATCGCAACGCTTTTTGTGGCGAAATGGCGACCAGTCTCAACCGATCCAAGTGTATGTAATGTCGTCAATGATATTCGGTGCTGCATGTTCGCCTTGTTGTGCCGAATACATAAAGAATCTCAACGCCAATAGTTTCAAGAAAAGGATGCCCCGAGGTGCAAAGGCTATCGTAGAAAGTACGTATGTGGATGATCTCGTCGCCAGCTTTGATCATACACAAGAAGCCGAAGAGGTAGTCAAGGAAGCTGTCTTAATAAATGCGGCCGCTGGATTCCATTTGCGTAACTTCATCTCAAATTGCAAGAAGCTTCAGTGTGAACTAAACCAGGGAGCCATCACAACTTCCGATGTAGTGGCCATGGAGCGTCAGCCCACAACCGATAAAGTCTTAGGTATGTATTGGAATTCCAGAGATGATGTTTTGGAGTTTCATTTCAGATTCCACAAAATACCGCGCGAGGTTATCGATTGCAGTAGGCCGCCAACGAAACGTGAATTGTTGGGATTAGCTATGGCCATTTACGATCCGTTCGGTTTTCTGGCCAACATTACCGTCGGGGTCAAGCTAATTTTGCAAGATACATGGAAACAACAAATAGACTGGGATGAACAACTGTCATCCAGTCTCAACATACAATGGGTTGCATGGTGGAAATCGTTCCAAGAGATCAAGTATTTTTCAGTTCCAACATGCTATTCGCCCGCATACTCCACCGCTGAAGAATTGCAACTACACATATTCGTAGATGCCAGTGAAGCCGCTTACGCTGCAGTGGTCTATCTGCGACTTAAACATGTTAACGATATACAAGTAACATTTTTGGCCGCCAAATCAAGATGCGCACCGAAAAGAGAGACAACAGTACCACGTTTGGAACTACAAGCTGCAGTCCTGGGCAGCCGACTCAGGACGTTAGTGGAAAAATGCCTAGACCGAGGTATACATAGTGTCACGTTCTGGAGTGACTCCAAAACCGTGTTGTTTCGATTCGATCAATAAAAAGAGATTTTAAACAATTCGTAGCCAGTCGAATCTCAGAAATCTTGTCAAGCACAGATCCTAATCAATGGCGATGGCTTCCGACAGTAATCAACATAGCAGATGAAGCCACAAAAATGAAAACGCAAATTTCGTTTAGTTCAAGGTGGATAACAGGTCCCGCTTTCCTGTATGAAAATGAGGAATTTTGGCCAGTCGAACCTACACACTTGCACTATGATCTACTCGAAGAGGAAGAGCGTAAGACAATGTCATTGCATGTCATTAATGTTATTTCCCTCGTAGATGTTCGCAAATATTCCACACTTGGGAAATCCCTACGAGTAGTTGCATGGATATTACGTTTTATAACCAACGTCAGGTCTAGGCTACGACTTTCAGGTGAGTTGTCGTGAGTTGAGGAACGCCGAAATTGCTTTATGTCGACAAGTTCAGTACGAATTCTATAAACCCGAGATCGACTTACTTCAAGCTAAGAAGTGTCTACCGAAGTCCAGTTCATTGTTTAAGTTGACACCAATGCTTGACACGAATGCGGTTTTACGTATCAATGGGCGCGTCGATGCCGCATATTGCCTACCCGACTCAGCACGTCGTCCAATAATTATTCCACGTAATCATCACTTCGCCATACTGGTAATGGATCACTTTCACCGGAAGAACCACCACCAGAATAGTAGACTTACGATAAATGAAATGCGGCAACGATTCTGGATACCCAGGGCTCACTCCTTATTAGCTGCAGTAAAGAAGAGGTGTCCACTCTGTATCCGTGCCAATGCCAAGCCAGCCGTGCCATTGATGGGTCGGTTGCCACCTGACCGTCTGACGCCATATGTGCGACCCTTCTCTTACACGGGTGTGGATTATTGTGTTCCATTTCTAGTCGCTATTGGTCGCCGTCTGGAAAAGAGATGGGTAGCGTTGTTTACGTTGTAGCGCACTACCCTAAGAATTTCCTACTGGGACATTCGAGTATCGAATGAGCACGGTAATCCGATGCTAGCCTCTAAAGGCAAGATGTTAATAAGCATTTACAGACGTATGCATATACATGTTCATAACGATACCGTTAAATCCAGCGAGCGAGTGAACTTTTTGCACATTTGCTTATGGCCTTTATTTGTTTTTCAAATTGCATTCCGATGTCTAGCAACAAATTGCTTGTGGACCGCTACCTGGCACAGAATAAATCGATGCTAGACAATTAATGAAGCCTAATTTGAAGCTGACTAGAAAAACAAGAGTCAGTTCCTGATAAGCATCGAAAATTAAAAGTCGCTCCGGCCACTATTAAATTAGCCTTAACAAAAAATAAAAATATAAAACCGGTGTTAATGAAAAAAAAAAAAAAAGGACAAACATTCTTCTATTAGAAGCTTAAGCGCAATTGTGCGCATAGCAGTGTTCAGTGATTCAAATAGCCTAGATTCCACACCTCTTTGGAAAAGGTATGTTTCTGGCTTTGGAGGCCATACTCGCATACACACAAAGTGATATAAGTCTGAATTATTACAAAAATTAAATTGCATCTCGGAATCTTATCCCAATACGGCGCTTATGCTACCGTTGCGTTTAGGTAGCAGCAATATGCATTCACATTCCAGTCATCGAAAGCTAAAGACAACCAGTATCCTGTTGGACCATGGCTTCTAGCCCTGTTCATTTTCGTGGTTTGCAGCTCTACGATTTTTCAAATAATTCAAATGATTTAAGCAGCGTGAAACCAAAATTCAGCTAAACCAGTTCGTTAATCTTGGTGAACTACTTGATTATTCTTCCAGAAACCAATGATATAATGACCATAAAAAAAAAACAAAAAAAAAAAAAAAAGGAACCATTAAAACCATTAACTGATTGTTAAGTAATCAGCATTATACTTCAAATGTGTATTGAACTTGCTTAATTAGCATACACTATTTTTTTATTTATAGTCAACATATACATAAATATAATTAATGTCTCAGTGCATTTCGGTTAAAATCGTACATAACTCCCATAATAATAATGCTGTAACAATGAACTAAAATTTGAAAATTTGCTTAGTTCCATTGAGCATTGCTATAGCATTCTGTTATGGTGATTTCGATGATTTTAGGTTTCTTGCACCTAAATTGATATACAAAAAGGTCAATTAATTGTGTTAAGCAATAGTGCATAAATAACAATGTGAGAAAAAGTTTCAAATTTTATATGTAAATTGATGTGTAAAAATTATATCCATTTCTTGGATATTCGCAAGATATAGTTTCAGGCGCAATAAAGCGCATCCTCATACATCTCTAGTTATCAAGGTGTGTGCAAAACATTTGCTGTGCATGCACATGTATGTATGTGACGTACACAGGCCTAATTGGGGTCTACCTATTTAGCTATAGAACCTCTGGTTCTAATTGATTATGATTCTTCAACTACACGCATGTTTGATTACAGCATAAACCTATCGCGTTTGCATCCTCGTCGTCGCTGGTACCAACGTCGCATCGATGGTGTAGCCGAGTAAGCATGTAAGTAAATCCGTTCACATTCTATTTTACATATGTATGCACATGTTTTATGCCATTCTTTTTTTTTTGTAAGTCAAGAAGGCATTATTTTCAATAGCCTCTTAAACTAAAATTTTCAATCCTTGGGTTTTAACCACGATCTCCAGGATATTACCGTTACATTGATATGCGCATTTGATCGCATGTGTAGGTCGATTTAAAAATCGCGTGGTTGCAACAATTTGCACACCCAAGTTAGCTAAATAGGTATTGAGGAAAATACTACAAGGATAATTATGGTAGTAACCTTAACCAACTTCGTCCTCATATTTAGCCTACGTTCTGAATACATTCTAGTAATCCAAATACAATTATATTGAATTTCTATTTGTTAATACGTATACCTTCATGGATATTTAGACTAATAGGCTATCTGTTTTGAACATAATGATAAAGTTGATTGAATCTAAAGTATTTCGTTTGAATAGATAACTATTAAATGCTAGTAATAAGGAAGCAGGGAAATTTTGTTAAAGATTTTCTTATGAATAAAATGAGAAATTGTGAATTGCTAAAGATGGAATTCTAGGGTTTTATTGGCCGTTGACGAAATGTAGGTATATTGGTGGCTGAGATGAAGTAAGTATTAAGAGGGTTAACCGACGAACATAACGTTTTTTTGGTTAACAGGTCGGGTGGGTAGAGACATGGGGAGTTCTTCCAGCTTTTCTTCCCCATAAACGACGATTGGTGTAACGTTCCTCGTTCTTCTTTCTTGCCTTGTTCATTTTCCTAGTCACTTGGTTTTTTTCTTTGTTTGTTTTGCACTGTCAATTTGCTGGCGCAATTCCGCGTGGAATACCCCTTTGTTACCGTAGGCATATATTTAAATATTTTTTGTGCGACTTCGTTGCGTGAGGCTGAAGCACCCCCACCACCAATTTCCCTGAGCTAAGCTGAAGCATAGCTAGATATGCCACCTCGCTTCAGTCCAACCGCACCTTTGTAAATTTTACTTATATGAGCAACGTCGTGAGGAGAAGTTGGCTACAGAAAATAAATGGCGCCAAACGTGGGGCCCGAATGTAGGCATTTCGACAGTTGATAGAGTGTCTATATTGCGGATTAAGTCTCCATAATTTTTTTATATTTTTACCGTTTTCTTATGTTATCGGCCGAAGAATGGGTAAGGAAGCAGGACCTACAGATTTCTGGACAGCTTCGGAATCTGACCGCTTGTTTTTCCATCTCTTTTAGTTCGCTGATAAACAAATAGCAGTCACTCCAATATTTTTTTTTTGAGAGTTGTTAGAAAAGATCGGATTCTTAGCAAATTGAGTCATCTTGATTGCTTACCAGAAATCTAACTTCTTTCGATTGGATTACATTTTGGATCATAGTAATTGTTGGAATACAAGTTACCTATAATTTTTTTTGGGAAGGTAAACGAAGTAGACCTTTGCTCTTGGCTCATGTCGATGGCATATCCTTCGAAATCGTCCCGAAAACTGTTTTTTTACTTGATTTTTTTATTTTTCGGAAGCTCTTATAGAGAAACGGCGTGAGGTGATACTTTGCCGTGATTAGAATATTTATACCAGCATTAGTTTCGGAATGTTACAACAACGCATCGTCAATTACTTAATTGTGTATTTATATTAGCAAACTTCATCTTTAGCCATTGATATGCCCTACAGAATAGTCGGCCATATTAAATTAACACTTAGATTGATTAATCTGGAAATTTTTTTTGCGAAGTCTGAATTGTGTAAAGGAGGATATACCTTTGTCTACCGGTTGTGAATAACCAACCTTAGGAAATTCAAACATTTTTTTTTGAAAGTTTAGACTTTCGAGAAAAGCCAAAAACGTTTACGTGACCCCGTGAAACACAGGAGTCATAGTTTTTTTTTTTAATGCTAGTAACCCATAGCCCTGATAAAACTTCGACTGAAGTTGCAGGAGATATCATGGACAGTAATATATGTGTGATTTGCAGCGAAGTTCTGCAAGCGGACAGTGAACAAATAGAAACAAGATGTAAGCATCATTTCCATACAAGCTGCCTTCGCGCGTGGTTGGACAATAACACCTCGTGTCCTGTATGCCGAACCATGTGTACTTTGGCAGATTTGAATAACGCCACTAGTAGTGCGACCACAGAAATGGCGGAAAGTGTTCGTTCCACAGGTGCCATACCGCGGGAAAGGCCCAACACTCGATTTTTCGCCCAAACACAACAACGGGTGATGACTGCAGCTCCTCAAAGATCTGATGGAAGCCCTAGAAATAGGCGAGCATCTAGTAATTATCAGCCACAACGCTCGAACAACATTTCTGAGCAGAGAGTGCAACAGATAATAGCGGAGTCAATGAATGACTTTCGTACGCAAATCATGGCTTCTATTACGAACGACATTCAGAATTTGTTGCAAAATGTGAATATTGACCGAAATTTAGGTAGAACACCACCACCTGCCTATGCACAACCAGAAGTCCCCCCAGAATGGCCACGTGATGCACCTTTCCAGGAGCAACACCCCATTCGACCTCCCAACCCTAGAAGAGCAGATTCGATAGGAGGAGCGAGAATCTCCTTGGCCAATGAGAAATTGTCAAACCTTGTTAGGAACTGGCAAATTAGATTTAAAGGATCAGCCGATGGGATAACGGTGGATCAATTTATTTACCGAATAAACACACTTACGTCCCTCCACCTGAACGGAAACTTTGACCTTTTATGTCAACATGTGCATTCCTTGTTCGATGGTAAGGCCCTACAATGGTTTTGGCGGTATCGTCAAAACAGTGAAGATCTTAACTGGGTTGAGCTTTGTGAGGCAATGCGGCGTCAGTTTAAAGATTTTTCCACTGACTCTGAGATAAAAGACGACATCAGGAAAAGAAAGCAAAAACCGAATGAGCCCTTTGATGAATTTTTGGATGCCATTATGAATATGTGTGATAGATTGAGATCCCCAATGAATGACCCCGACTTAGTTGAAACGTTAATTAGAAATATTAAGCCTGACTTAAGACATGAGCTACTCCACTTGGACATTCATGACATTGCGACCTTGAGGAAAGAGGCTCGCAGACACGAACAGTTCTTTCGGGATCTTCCTGGTTCCCTACCACGCCAAGCTCCAATTCGTCGTCAGATTTTTGAAGTTACTCACCATCCTCAAGATATAAATCACGGCGGCGAAAATGTTAATGACGAAGTTGGTGGAGAGATTGCTGCGGTAGACACAAGTCAACTAAAATGTTGGAACTGCGAGGAGGGTGGTCACCGGTATCACGACTGCTTAAAACCACGACGGATATTCTGTTATGGTTGTGGCGCTGTGGATACGTATAAGCCCAGTTGTTCAAAGTGCACTCAGGGAAACGCAAGGAGGGAGGTTCGTCAACTGACAGACGGACGCCCAACCCATTGCCCTCGGAAATAAAAACAAATCAAGTTAGGTTCTGTAGTCATAATGATCCTATTTCACCATATGTACAAGAAAATGTATCCAGAACGCCCTATAAAATTAATCGCGTAAATCGACCAGAAGATAGTGGTGACGCTGGTGCGTCAAATTCTCGTAGCTTGCACAACAACGTATATCGACCGTATCATATCCGCTTAGCGGAGTATAAGCTTGCTAGGGCCCGAATCTCTTCAGAACCGACCGAAATACTCCCGACATCCCGATCAACTAGGCGCATACGCTCGTACTGGCAACGGAGGAAAAATCTGCGAAAATTTGTCATATCGTCGATAGTATGTAATGGCTCAGACATTCGACCGTACGCGAACTTAGTTGTCCTTGGGAAAAATTATTTAGCCTTGCTAGACAGCGGAGCCAACAAAAGTTGTATCGGATCGCAATTAGCCCAATCAGTCCTGGATAGCCCCAGTATAGAGTATAGAAAATTTTCAGGCATCGTTAGAACCGCTGACGGGAAGAAACAGGAGGTTGCGGGATCTATTAACATGACTCTAACCTTCAATGACCGAACCCTTGCTGTTGAATTTTTGATTGTTCCCACAGTGACTAATAACATAATTTGTGGCATGGACTTCTGGGAGACATTCGGGTTGAAAGTGAGCATGGATGCAGGGTTAAATCAACTGACAGCGGAGGAAGAAATAGAGCAGGAAACCCTACCATTATCGTCAACACAAAGGCGGCAGTTGGAAATCGCCATAGCGGCGTTTCCATCGTTTGAAAGCGAAGGTCTTGGCCTCACGAATCTAGTCGTCCATTCTATTGACACGGGAAATTCAACACCCGTCAAACAAAGATATTACCCCATTTCGCCGGCTAGGGAAAATATCCTATGTAAGGAAATAGACCGTATGTTGGAATTGGGTGTGATTGAAGAAGCCGAAGGCTCTCCATGGTCGTCGCCAGGGGTTTTGATTATGAAACCGGGAAAAGCCAGGTTCTGCCTAGACTCTAGAAAATTAAATGAATTAACGACTAAAGATGCTTATCCGATACCAAATATAGACGGACTCATATCGCGATTACCACCAGTACACATCATATCAAAAATTGACCTGAAGGACGCCTTCTGGCAAATCCCTTTGTCACCCGATTCGAAACCAAAAACTGCGTTCACTATTCCTAATCGGCCGTTGTATCAGTTTACGCGAATGCCGTTTGGGCTATGCAATGCGCCGCAGACGATGTGCCGATTAATGGATAAAGTGATACCTTACCATTTAAAGTTACATGTTTTCGTATACCTGGACGACTTGCTGGTCGTGTCACAATCATTTGAAGAACATCTGACGCATCTGTTAGAAGTAGCTGCGCAAATTAGAAAAGCGGGGTTAACCATAAACGTAGGTAAAAGCCATTTCGGGTTATGTAGGGTTAAGTATTTAGGATTTGTTGTGGGAAATGGGTCATTGTCCGTTGATTCAGCTAAGGTAGATGCGATTATTGACTATCCAGCTCCGAAGAATGTACGTCAGGTGCGTCAATTTTTAGGAATGACAGGATGGTATCGGCGCTTTATTCCCGAATACGCGAGTCTCTCATACCCTCTCACAGAACTACTAACCAAGAAGAAAAAGTTCGTCTGGGATGCAGATGCCCAATGTGCTTTTGATGCCGTGAAAGAGAAACTTACAACAGCTCCGTTTTTGCTACACCCTAATTATGCGAAACCTTTTATAGTCCAATGCGATGCAAGCCAGTGCGGCGTCGGTGGACTTTTGGCCCAATGTGATGACAATGGAGACGAAAGACCTATTGCTTACGTGTCTCATAAGCTGAATAAGGCCCAAAGAAACTACACCGTCACAGAACTGGAGTGCCTCGCTGTCGTTTTGGCCATCAAAAAGTTCAGATCATATATCGAAGGTCACGAGTTTAAAGTAGTAACAGACCATGCAAGTCTGAAATGGCTGATGCGACAAAAGGACCTAAATGGACGCCTAGCAAGATGGGCTCTAAAGCTCCAGGGTTTCAACTTCACAATTGAGCATAGAAAAGGTAGTGAGAATAAGGTGGCAGATGCTTTATCGCGCATACACGAAGAAGGGTATGTTGAGGCGGTAGAATTAGAAACGTTGCCAGAAATAGATTTAGAGTCCGAATTGTTTGAAGCTAGTGATTATAAAGAACTGAGGGAAAAATTCGCGAGTTCAGATTTACCCGATTATAGAGTTATAGATAAATATATTTATCATCGAACTACCTGCGATAGTGACGAACAGCAACCTACCGATTCTTGGAAACTGTTAGTCCCGATGGGTCTGAGAAAAGAAGTGTTGTACAGTGCCCACAATACTCCCTTGGCAGCACACGGAGGAGTAGCTAAGACCCTAGAGCGCGTTAGAAGATATTTTTTTTGGCCGCGAATGGTAGTAGGCGTGCGGGATTACGTCTCATCTTGTGAACTGTGCAAGACGTTTAAAACGCCCACGCATACCTTACGTCCTCCCATGGGACAACCTTCAATTAGTGAACGACCATTCCAAAAGCTATACGTAGATCTAATCGGACCACTACCTAGGTCCAAAAAGGGAAATATCGGAATCTTTATCGCATTAGACCATTTCTCGAAGTTCACCTTTCTGAAGCCACTCAGAAAGTTCACGACTAACTTAATAATACAGTTTCTGAAAGAGGACGTATTTGACTGTTTCGGAGTACCGGAAACTATCGTTTCTGATAACGGCAGCCAGTTCGTTAGTAAAGAATTTTCATCATTCTTGACCAAACACGGAATTTCCCATACTAAGACGGCAGTTTACTCGCCTCAAGCAAACGCATCCGAGCGAGTGAATCGAACCATTGTCGAGGCCTTGCGATCATTTCTTCGAAAGGATCAGCGGGACTGGGACTGCTATCTCAGTAGCATAAATAGCTCCCTACGAAATAGCCTGCATCACACCATCGGAAAGTCTCCGTACTTAATTGTTTTCGGCCAAAACTTGATGACCAACGGTAGGGATTATGAAATATTGAGAAACCTCGATTTATTGAACGACAGTTCGACAAAACTGGAAAAACAGGACGAATTTACCCTACTACGCGAGGATATCAACAACAAAATTCGGACTGCCTTCGAGAAGAATGCTCATGCCTACAATCTCCGCACCCGAACGAGAGAATTCAAACCTGGCCAGATAGTAGTTAGACGAAATTTTGCGCAAAGCGACCTGGCGAAACACTTCAGTGCCAAACTAGCTCCAAAGGGAATAAATGCCCGAGTAATAAAGAAGGTGGGTAACGCTTATTACCTGCTGGAAGATGTGACTGGTAAAAGCAAAGGAACGTACCATGCTAAGGATATTTGGTGACCTGTTGCAGACGCTAACTTCCGCGTTCGCGTCGTGTAGCATCTGTCTGGTGGGGAGGGTTTGTAGCGCACTACCCTAAGAATTTCCTACTGGGACATTCGAGTATCGAATGAGCACGGTAATCCGATGCTAGCCTCTAAAGGCAAGATGTTAATAAGCATTTACAGACGTATGCATATACATGTTCATAACGATACCGTTAAATCCAGCGAGCGAGTGAACTTTTTGCACATTTGCTTATGGCCTTTATTTGTTTTTCAAATTGCATTCCGATGTCTAGCAACAAATTGCTCGTGGCCCGCTACCTGGCACAGAATAAATCGATGCTAGACAATTATGAAGCCTAATTTGAAGCTGACTAGAAAAACAAGAGTCAGTTCCTGATAAGCATCGAAAATTAAAAGTCGCTCCGGTCACTATTAAATTAGCCTTAACAAAAAATAAAAATATAAAACCGGTGTTAATGAAAAAAAAAAAAAGGACAAACATTCTTCTATTAGAAGCTTAAGCGCAATTGTGCGCATAGCAGTGTTCAGTGATTCAAATAGCCTAGATTCCACACCTCTTTGGAAAAGGTATGTTTCTGGCTTTGGAGGCCATACTCGCATACACACAAAGTGATATAAGTCTGAATTATTACAAAAATTAAATTGCATCTCGGAATCTTATCCCAATACGGCGCTTATGCTACCGTTGCGTTTAGGTAGCAGCAATATGCATTCACATTCCAGTCATCGAAAGCTAAAGACAACCAGTATCCTGTTGGACCATGGCTTCTAGCCCTGTTCATTTTCGTGGTTTGCAGCTCTACGATTTTTCAAATAATTCAAATGATTTAAGCAGCGTGAAACCAAAATTCAGCTAAACCAGTTCGTTAATCTTGGTGAACTACTTGATTATTCTTCCAGAAACCAATGATATAATGACCATAAAAAAAAAACAAAAAAAAAAAAAAAAGGAACCATTAAAACCATTAACTGATTGTTAAGTAATCAGCATTATACTTCAAATGTGTATTGAACTTGCTTAATTAGCATACACTATTTTTTTATTTATAGTCAACATATACATAAATATAATTAATGTCTCAGTGCATTTCGGTTAAAATCGTACATAACTCCCATAATAATAATGCTGTAACAATGAACTAAAATTTGAAAATTTGCTTAGTTCCATTGAGCAGAAGTTAATTTGCTATAGCATTCTGTTATGGTGATTTCGATGATTTTAGGTTTCTTGAACCTAAATTGATATACAAAAAGGTCAATTAATTGTGTTAAGCAATAGTGCATAAATAACAATGTGAGAAAAAGTTTCAAATTTTATATGTAAATTGATGTGTAAAAATTATATCCATTTCTTGGATATTCGCAAGATATAGTTTCAGGCGCAATAAAGCGCATCCTCATACATCTCTAGTTATCAAGGTGTGTGCAAAACATTTGCTGTGCATGCACATGTATGTATGTGACGTACACAGGCCTAATTCGGGTCTACCTATTTAGCTATAGAACCTCTGGTTCTAATTGATTATGATTCTTCAACTACACGCATGTTTGATTACAGCATAAACCTATCGCGTTTGCATCCTCGTCGTCGCTGGTACCAACGTCGCATCGATGGTGTAGCCGAGTAAGCATGTAAGTAAATCCGTTCACATTCTATTTTACATATGTATGCACATGTTTTATGTCATTCTTTTTTTTTGTAAGTCAAGAAGGCATTATTTTCAATAGCCTCTTAAACTAAAATTTTCAATCCTTGGGTTTTAACCACGATCTCCAGGATATTACCGTTACATTGATATGCGCATTTGATCGCATGTGTAGGTCGATTTAAAAATCGCGTGGTTGCAACAATTTGCACACCCAAGTTAGCTAAATAGGTATTGAGGAAAATACTACAAGGATAATTATGGTAGTAACCTTAACCAACTTCGTCCTCATATTTAGCCTACGTTCTAAATACATTCTAGTAATCCAAATACAATTATATTGAATTTCTATTTGTTAATACGTATACCTTCATGGATATTTAGACTAATAGGCTATCTGTTTTGAACATAATGATAAAGTTGATTGAATCTAAAGTATTTCGTTTGAATAGATAACTATTAAATGCTAGTAATAAGGAAGCAGGGAAATTTTGTTAAAGATTTTCTTATGAATAAAATGAGAAATTGTGAATTGCTAAAGATGGAATTCTAGGGTTTTATTGGCCGTTGACGAAATGTAGGTATATTGGTGGCTGAGATGAAGTAAGTATTAAGAGGGTTAACCGACGAACATAACTTTTTTTTGGTTAACAGGTCGGGTGGGTAGAGACATGGGGAGTTCTTCCAGCTTTTCTTCCCCATAAACGACGATTGGTGTAACGTTTCTCGTTCTTCTTTCTTGCCTTGTTCATTTTCCTAGTCACTTGGTTTTTTTCTTTGTTTGTTTTGCACTGTCAATTTGCTGGCGCAATTCCGCGTAGAATACCCCTTTGTTACCGTAGGCATATATTTAAATATTTTTTGTGCGACTTCGTTGCGTGAGGCTGAAGCACCCCCACCCCCAATTTCCCTGAGCTAAGCTGAAGCATAGCTAGATATGCCACCTCGCTTCAGTCCAACCGCACCTTTGTAAATTTTCCTTATATGAGCAACGTCGTGAGGAGAAGTTCGCTACAACGTGCCTGACGACCAGAGCGGTGCATTTAGAGGTTGTTGTGGACTTATCTAATAAATAAAATAAATGTAAGGCGCGATAACCTCCGAAGAGATCTAAGGCCGAGCTTCTCTTCCAATTTGCGTCGTGCTCCTCTCGATTTTTCCCTATAAATTGGCCGGACGGGACCTACATGTTTTATGCCGACTCCGAACGGCATCTGCAAGGCAGATGAGTTTTCACTGAGAGCTTTTCATGGCAGAAATACAATCGGAGCGCTTGCCAGACACTGCCGAGGGGCGACCCCGCTTAGAAAAATTTTCTTCTAATTGAAAAATCTTATTTCCAAAATTTTGATGTTGCTTTGCCCGGGAGTTGAACCCAGGGCATACGGTGTGATAGGCGGAGAACGCTACCATCCCACCACGGAGGCCGGACTTATCTACACCACGGAGGCCGGACTTATCTACAGATGCATTTATACTTTGTTTAAGAAATTTTGTTAATCGTCGTGGTGTACCAGTTCGCCTCAGAAGCGACAATGGCACTAACTTCATCGGAGCTCAACGTGAGCTGAAGAATGACCGCCAGCTTTTTGATTTTGACCAAATCCAAAAGGAGGTGTCCAAAGTAGGCATAGAATGGAACTTCAACTGTCCAGCTAAGCCCTCAGCTGGTGGCTGCTGGGAACGCCTTGTTCAGTGTGTTAAAAGAATATTGCAGCGAGTACTTAAAGAAGAAGCTTCACGTCTAGAAACCTTCCGCAGCGTATTAATAGAGGCGGAGAACATAATCAGCAGCCGTCCTTTGACCGACATTCCATTATCACCAAACAGCGAGGAGCCATTGACTACCAATAATTTTTTGTTGGGATGTGTAAATTCAACCCAGACGCCATGTGAATCCGAAATGAAGATCTGCTTAAGAAAGCAATGGAAAATCTCACAGAATTTGAAGGACCGCTTCTGGAAGCGGTGGATTAATGAATATTTGCCGCAGTTGTTAACGCGTCAAAAATGGCAAGAGGAAACCTCACCGTTGAAGCCAGGACAACTTGTTATCATCTGCGATCCGAGCTTGCCTCGAAGTCAGTGGCGAACAGGTCGCGTACTAGACGTCATCACAGCTAAGGACGGGTAAGTCAGAAGCGCTAACGTACAGACTAGTCACGTTATCATAAAACGTCCGTCATCAAAGCTAGCCGCCTTAGAGTTTGTGAATCCCACAGAGAATTCACCAGGGGATACAATGTCGATTAGAATGTGACTCAGCCGTTGGATTGCCAGACCACGCAATACTTTTCGTACATACGTAGACATATCAACCCTGTCAAATACAACTCTGAATGCGACTGAGCCATTTGAATGAAAACAGTCAGTTGAACTCAGAGAAAGCACCAATTCGGTAACGTGGTAATGCGCTAATGCATTTAAATGTCATAAATTTATAAATCTATACAAATAACAGTCTCACTTTATTTCAACTATTCTTATTAATAAATATTGTTAGCCACGAAGGCATTTTAAATACAGTGTTTTTCTTAATAAGGACTAACTTGACGACAATAATAGTAAAAGTAGGCAATTTAAAGACAGTTTCTGAACTTCCAGACACAGATACCACTATATATTACAATCAAAATAAATTAGTCATATATGTTCAGACACATTATTTTTAGAGGCGAATAAAATAAGATAAAATAAAATAAAATAAAATAACATAAAACATAAAATAAAATGAAATTAAACTAAATAATACTAAGATAATATAGCATACCACAAAGTACAACAAAATTAAACCAAATATACCCAAAAATCACAGAATAGATAGTAAATCACAATATAATGGGATAATTAAGACTATAAATAACAATAATAAAACCCTTATGTCTTGGCTTACCAATAATCTGTTGGTTATCTACGTATTAAACTATTTTTGAATTTTCACCTTGTTCTCTGTCACGGTTCTGACTATTATTGTAAACTTACTTACTTACTTAATTGGCGCTTAACCGTCTAAACGGTTATGGCCGTCCAACAAAGTGCGCCAGTCGCTCCTTCGCTCCGCCAACCGGCGCCAATTGGTCACACCAAGGGAGTTTAAATCGTTTTCCACCTGGTCCTTCCAACGGAGTGGGGGCCGCCCTCTACCTCTGTTTCCATAGGCGGGTTCCGATAGAAACACTTTATTGGCCGGAGCATCATCTTTCATTCGCATACTATTGAATTGATAAATCTGTCCTCTCCGAGTCCCTTAGTAGTTCAACCATCGACATCGAATGCTCATTCAGCTGTATCTACTGTACCCTCCACAAAAAGGAACCAGGTTCCCCAAAACCCCTCTGCGGAATCTGAACCGCCGGCTGGTAGATTGATTACTGTCCCGATTAAAAAGTCGATTTTCGTCTCCAGATTCGAGAGAGACACTACAGAAGAGGACCTGAAGTCGTACATCATAAGTAAACTTAAATCTGAAAATGTGTCTATTCGTAAATTTAATTTTAATTATCCTAGAGACATTTCGTCATTTAGGATTGACGTATCAGCGCAACATTTTGAAACAATTTTGAATAATTCATTTTGGCCACCCGGAGCCTTTGTACGTGAATTCGAGCATAGACGCAACGTTAATATTCGTAATCTTGCTACCGTTCCTCAAACCAATGATGCTGCAAAAAACTAAATATTAAACCTGTCCTTAATATATTTTATCAAAATGTAAGAGGCCTAAACACAAAACTAACTGATCTATACTTGAGATCATTTAACTGTAATTACAATATCATCGCTTTTACTGAAACTTGGTTAAAGCCTCATATTTTTAATTCGGAGATTCTTTGCAATGATTACCAAATATATAGAAATGACCGCTTGAACAGAGTTGGAGGTGGAGTTTTGCTCGCGGTACATTCTTCTATACCTTCCGCTGAGGTAAATTTACCTGTTATTGAAGCTACGGAATTTAAGTGCATTAGAACCCAGCTGGGAATAGGTTTTACCTATATTGCCATTTGCTATATCCCACCATCTTCAGATCCCTCGGTGTATATGAACCATATTTCGTTACTGAAAGATATCAGTTCATTGTTGAAGCCTATTGACTCGATAATTGTCTTGGGTGATTTTAATCTTCCGCACGTATCATGGACCACATCCGACCATGGTATTGTACCGGTTTCTTCAAAATTCTCCAGCATCGACTTTTTAGTAGAAATAACTGAACTTTGCCTAAGACAGATAAATATAGTTCCAAACATGTACGGGAGGGTACTTGATCTGGTATTTGTTGATGATACTTCAAAATCCATTCTTAGGAGGGGTGAACCTCTTACTGTACCTGAGGATCCTTACCATCCTTCGCTGGAAATAGTTTACGAATTGGAAGAAAGTTCTCGGAGTTGCACTACCACAGAAACTGACTCTAGTTTTAGATTCGAATTCGCGAAGGCTAATTTTAATAAACTCAACCAAATTTTATCTACAATAGTTTGGCCCAAATACGGTGCAGATATTGACAAAAACGTTTCTGACTTCAACGCCGTCATTCACGCTATTCTGGACAGACATGTACCTAAGCGTAAACGTGTTTTCACTGAACTAGTCCAAATATGGTACACCAAAGAACTGAAATCTTTAAAAAACAAAAAAACGCGTTCCTTCAGGCTGTACAAGAAGACGGGGTCACACTCCGACTACTTGAAGTACTCTATATTGCGTCATAAATATTTTGAATTAAATAAAAAGTGTTACAATACCTATCTCTGTGCCATGAAAAAGAAAATAACTTGCAATCCGAAAGCTTTCTATAATTTCGTGAACTCTAAACGTAGGGTTAAAGGCTTTCCTTCTGGTATGAAATACCGTGATGATTTCTCTAGCGACGATCAAGTTATTGCTAATTTATTTGCACAATTTTTCAAATCTAACTATTCCGCTGAATTAATTTCTTTGTCTAGTGAATACCCGTATGAACTTGACTCACTTAACGCAATTAATATTCCATCAATATCTCCAGAAGAGGTTCTTACATATTTAACTTCTTTGAAGGAATCTTATAAATACGGTCCTGATCTAATTCCCACATGTTTTCTCAAAAGATGTGCAGAACACATTTATCTGCCCCTAACTGATTTATTCAACATGTCCCTAAAACATGGAGTTTTTCCTTTTGCTTGGAAGGAATCGTTTCTAATACCCCTCCACAAAAACGGCAGTAGGTCATGTGTAGAAAATTATCGAGGAATTGCAAAATTGTCTGCCATCCCAAAGGTGTTTGAAAACATTGTTACTAATCAGCTAACATTTTCCATTTCTGCATTGATTGCAAACTCTCAACATGGATTCTGTAGAGGCAAATCTACCATTACCAACCTACTTGAATTCACAACGCATGTTTCTAATGGATTTAGAGAAAATCTTCACACCGATGTTATTTTCACTGATTTCAGTAAAGCATTTGACAAAGTTTCCCATTCATTGCTTATCCACAAGCTGGATCGACTTGGTTTTCAACCAGGTCTCACTCAGTGGATATCTTCTTATCTCTGCGGTAGAACGCAACAAGTAATTTTTAAAAATACTCTTTCAGAGGTCATTAATGTTCCCTCTGGCGTCCCACAGGGCAGTCATCTCGGTCCAATTCTGTTCTTGCTATTTATTAATGATATTTGTACCATAATAAAATATTCCAAAATTTTAATGTATGCTGATGATGTAAAACTTTTTAGGTCTTATGAGTCTATTGAAGAACGTCCATTGCTTCAAGCGGATTTAAACTGCTTAGTTGCTTGGTGCAACGCGAATTCAATGCCGCTGAACATCAATAAATGTAAGTTCATGTGCTTCTCTCGGAGATCTTTGCCAGCAGCCTCTTACGTAATTGATAATTTTTGTCTTGCATCAGTAAATTATTTTGTTGACTTGGGAGTTACGATGGATGCTAAACTTAGTTTCAACCTTCATATTATGACTACTGCCAATAAGGCTAAAGGTGTTCTATCATTCGTGAAGAGATGGTCTAAAGAATTTAGTGACCCTTATGTAACCAAAGCCCTTTTTACCACATTGGTTAGGCCGATACTAGAATACGGATCAGTAGTCTGGAATCCGCGATATCAAGTTCATGCAGATAGGCTTGAGTCAATACAGAAGCAATTTTTACTTTTTTCTTTAAGGAATTTTCATTGGGACTCTGCATATAATCTTCCACCTTATACTAGTCGGTTAAGGCTTATCAATCTTCCAACTCTCGCTAGCCGTAGAGAAATGCTAGGAGTATTATTTATGGCTAAACTACTGAATGGACTAATTTCTAGCCCCTTTCTTTTGAACGAAGTAAACTTCAATATCCCATCACGAGCGTCAAGACATTACAAACCTCTTCTTTTGAGGCAGTGTAGAACTAACTTCGAATTAAATGAACCTTTCCGGTGTTTGTGTTATGATTTTAACTCTCACTCGAATTCATTTGATATAACGGATGCACTTTTTACTATAAGGAAAACTGTCCTATCCTATCTTAACTCGTAACAAAATAAAAATAAAAATAAAAAATAAAAATCTTTATATGCTAAATCCTTAACTTATTTAACAATTGACTATATGTATAATTTTCTACTGTTATGTATATAATACTCAGCTGATGATTTTTATTCTGTAGCTGAGCAGTTTTAGATCTCGACGCTTAACAAACCTCCGCCTATCAACAACTCGGCAAAAACAAAAACAAATCCGTGCGTCATGCGGATGCGCCCCTCGTGTCGGTTGGGCGGGCTTTGGAGAGTATTAATCCGTTGGGTTTATTATTATTATTATTATTATTATTATTATTATTATTATTATTATAACATGGCCCAGCCAGCGCAGCCGCTGCGTTTTAATCCGCTGGACTATGTTGATGTCTGCGTAAAGCTCGTACAGCTCATCATTAAATCTTCTTCGGTACTCGCCATCGCCAACGCGTAGAGGTCCATAAATCTTTCGAAGAACTTTTCTCTCGAACACTCCCAAAGTCGCTTCATCTGCTGTTGTCATGGTCCATGCTTCTGCCCCATATAGCAGGACGGGTACGATAAGTGACTTGTAGAGTATGATTTTCGTTCGCCGGGAGAGGACTTTACTTTTCAATTGCCTACCTAGTCCAAAGTAGCATTTATTGGCAAGATTGATTCTTCGCTGGATTTCAGTGCTGATGTTGTTGCTAGTGTTGATGCTGGTTCCCAAATAAACGAAGTCTTTTACTATTTCGAAATTATGGCTGCCAACAGTAGCGTGGTTGCCAAGGCGCATATGCGCTGACTCTTTGCTCGATGACAGCAAGTACTTCGTTTTGTCCTCATTCACCATCAAACCCATCTTTACCGCTTCTTTTTCCAGTTTGGAGTAAGCAGAACTAACAGCGCCGGTGTTTAGGCCGATGATATCAATGTCATCAGCATATGCCAGTAACTGCACGCTTTTATAGTATATTGTTCCAGTGCGGTTAAGTTCTGCAGCTAGTATAATTTTCTCCAGCATCAAATTAAAGAAATCGCACGATAGGGGGTCACCCTGTCTGAAACCTCGTTTAGTTTCGAACGGCTCGGAGAGGTCCTTCCCAATTCTGACTGAGCTGATGGTGTTGCTCAACATCATTTTGCACAGCCGTATAAGTTTTGTGGAGAACCAAATTCAGACATAGCGGCATACAGGCAGCTCCTTTTCGTGCTGTCGAAGGCGGCTTTAAAGTCGACGAAGAGGTGATGTGTGTCGATTCTCTTTTCACGGGTTTTTTCCAAGATTTGGCGCATTGTGAAAATCTGGTCGATGGTAGATTTACCAGGTCTGAAGCCGCACTGATAAGGTCCAATCAGCCGGTCCACGGTGGGCTTCAATCTTTCGCACAATACACTTGAAAGGACCTTATATGCGATACTAAGAAGGCTGATTCCACGATAGTTGGTGCATTTTGCAGTATCACCCTTCTTGTGGACTGGGCAAAGAACACTTAGATTCCAACCGTCGGGCATGCTTTCGTCCGCCCATATTTTGCTAAGAAGCTGCTGCATGCGCCTTACCAACTCCTCGCCGCCGAACTTGAATAGCTCCGCAGGCAATCCATCAGCGCCCACGGCCTTGTTGTTTTTCAATCTTGTTATTGCTATTCTAACTTCGTCATAATCGGGCGGGGGGACATATATTCCATCATCATCGATTGCGGGATCGGGTTCTTCATCTCTGCGCGGTGAATTGCTGCCTCCATTTAGGAGAGCAGAGAAGTATTCCCACCATAATGTAAGCACACTCCGTCTGTCGCCGCATTTTTTGGTAGAATTTTCGGGCGTTATTCCTGGTGGCTAGCAGCTCAAGCTCCTCGCACTCACGCCTTTCTGCTTCTGCTTTTTTCTTCCTGAAAAGGCGTCTCGCTTCCCTTTTCAACTCGCGATAGCGTTCACACACTCCTCTTGTCGCGCTCGCTTTTAACGTAGCCCTGTAGGCAGCGTCTTTTCTTTCGGTTGCAACGCGGCATTCTTCATCGTGCCAGTTGTTTTTTCGTGGCCGCCGGTAACCAATTTTTTCCTCGGCGGCAGTACGAAGTGCTTTGGAGATATGCTCCCACTGCTCCTGTATTCCTTCAGGATGAGTTGTGCTCTCAGAGATCAGGTGTGAGAGTCGAGTTGCGAAATCATTGGCAGTCTGTTGTGATTGAAGCTTTTCGACGTCTAGCTTTCCTTGTGTTTTTTGTTCCTTGGTTTTAGCCGCGCTGAGGCGGGTGCGTATTTTGGCTGCAACGAGATAATGGTCCGAGTCGATGTTAGGTCGTCGGATCGTGCGCACATCTAAAACACTGGAGGCATGCCGTCCGTCTATCACAACGTGATCGATCTGATTGCGAGTAATTCGATCAGGAGACAGCCATGTAGCTTGATGTATCTTTTTATGCATGAACCTCGTGCTGGATATGACCATGTTTCGAGCAGCGGCAAAGTCAATCAGCCTCAGTCCGTTAGGAGAAGTTTCATTGTGTAGGCTGAACTTTCCGACTGTAGGGCCAGAAACACCTTCTTTGCCCACCCTGGCGTTAAAGTCGCCAAGCACGACTTTTATATCATGACGGGGGCAGCGCTCGTATGTGCGTTCTAATTGTTCATAAAAAGTGTCTTTCACCTCATCGTCTTTCTCCTCTGTCGGCGCATGGGCGCAGATGAATGATATATTAAAAAATTTTGCTTTTATTCGGATAGCGGCGAGACGCTCGTCCACAGGCGTGAACGCCAGCACTTGGCGACAAAGTCTCTCTCCCACCACGAATCCGACGCCGAAACTGCGCTTATTCGTATGGCCACTCCAATATATGTCACAATTTTTGATCTTCTTTCTTCCTTGCTTCGTCCAACCCATTTCTTGGATGGCGGTGATGTCAGATTTTGCTTTGACGAGGACATCAACCAGCCGGGCATCTGCACCAATCCCATTCAGGGAGCGGACGTTCCAGGTGCATGCCCTCAATTCATTGTCCTTCAAACGTTTGCCATGGTCGTCACCAATAGAGAGTGTATTTATCCGAGGCCTGTTGTTATATTTCATTGGAGTATGGTTTTACGTGGCGTGTCCCAAGCCCAGCGCACAACTCGCTCAGCGGGGTGAAAATATTACTTGCACGTTTATATAGCGAGCCGCTTGCTGCAAGACAGACGCCCGCTTGCAGCCGCACCTAGAGGTGTATAGACGCTGCCGATGAGATTTCCCCGGCTAGCCTAGCCAGGTTGTCGCCTTCTCACATTAGCTCACCGCTAAACGGATGTTTAGCGGCTACCCAGAGGATACTTGGCCGCAAGCGACCGGCAGTAGTGAGCTGCTTGAACCGCATGCAAAAGAATCGCTCTGGCCATTCCCAGGTGAATGGCGCTCAGAAGCTTTCCCCACTTTCGTGGACTTCTACACACGGCCCCACCCTCCATGTAAACTATTTTTGCCAAATTGTTGTGTTAGGAAGAATTTATTAAATACAAAACACAAATACCAATCAAAGGTAAATTAAACTAAAATACCATAAGATAGCTTAATATGCCTCCTAATTGATTATTGCTAGGAATTAAGTCGTACCCTAAATTTTGTAACCTTGGATTTTTTTTTTATAATGAGTTGTAAATAAAATATAGTAATAATGGGAATGCTGACTTCCTTATTTTTATAGAAGGCATAGGGTAATACAGGTAAGGAGCCACCGAAATATAGGTGCGTCGGTGGCCATGGTTTTGAGGGTGGGACAAGCACCAGGCGTCGCAACAACACCCGCGGCGCCCCTCTATATATTCGGCCTTTTGTATTTATTCCTTTTCAGCTTTTTTAATTTAATTTTCAGCCGTTTTTTTTTTTTTATTTTGATTTCAGAGTTAGTAACCGGTCATGACCTGTTCGGTAATTTTTGTTGCGTTTACTTTTTTTTTTTGAAGTTTTTTTTTGAATTAAAATTTTTGAATGTTTAACGGTCTGTCCGTGGCATCCGGTTCCGCCGGATGTCGTTTTAGTTTGAATTTATAAGCGTTTTGAGTCGGCTCTGCGCTTCTGTCAGTTTTTTTGAGGCATGGTAAGAGCTTTTTTTTGTTATGGCGCAGGAACAGTAAGGTTGGCAAGGACCCCGCCCAGCCGACATGACTAGCCACTGTGCACCACTACATGATGCCGACTGCCTTCCTTGCTGATCCACTGAAGATGCGAATCCATAACACTATTGGATAAAATTAGAAAGTAACAAATATATCTTACTACGTACTACATGTTGGGTAATACATAAACTTGAAAATTCCCTTCTGCCTCAGGGTTCCCTTATCATAACTTTGAATAAGCCTTAGTACAGGCTTAGTACGATTATATCAGAACGTTTGTCTTACAAAATCAATATCAAAACAGACTAGTAAAGTTTCTCAGGTTACACCTTTTTGTCCTTTCTCTGATTAAGCCTTTTAGTCCACTAATAAGACGGGAGGAAGATACAGAATCAAATCAACTATCAAGGATGAGGCAGTTTTTTTTTTATGTTGATTTTATAAGATTGACCCTTAGTTAATATAAATCTTTGCCTAATACTGTTAAGTATATATATTTTAACTACGTTTTCAACTATAATGAATTTCAAATAAATGTCTAAATATAAATGGGAATGCTGAGGTTTCTCCTTATTTAGAAGGCACATAGGGAATCCAGGTAAGAGCCACCGAAAATTTAGGTGCGTCGGTGGCCATGGTTTTGAGGGTGGGTTAATGCACCGGGCGTCGCAACAACACCCGCGGCGCCCCCTAAATATATTCGGCCCTTTCCCTTTTTATTTTAATTTTCAGCGTTTTTTTCCCGTATTTTGATTTTCAGCAGTTAGTAACCGGTCATGTCCGGCTCGGTAATTTTGTTTTGCGGTTAGTTTTTTTTGAAGTTTCTGTTTTTTGAATTTTGAATTTGAGTGTTTCAACGGTCTGTCAGTGGCATCCGGTTCGACCGAGTGTCGTTTTAATTTGAATTTCAAGCGTTTTGAGTCGTCTCTGCGCTTCTGTTAGTTTTGAATAGGCATGATATGATCTTTTTTCCTGTTATGGCGCAGGACAGCAAGGTTGGCAAGAACCCAACCCAGCCGACATGACTAGCCACTGTGCACCACTACATCATGCCGACTGCCTTCCTTGCTGCTACCATAGTAGATGCGTATCCATAACACCTGATTCCACCAACCTTATGGGAATCAATGCAATCGATTACACTGGTCGACGGCCAGAATTTACCAGAGACGCCGTTATGAAATTCGTATGTAAAACCACCTCCTGATTTCGAAAATCGAGTTCATTTTTTATTCTATGGTACCGTTTTTGAGATATTTGCAATTTACCGTTATTGGAAAAAACCAAAAATGTGGCTCCTTTTAATTACGTATATCTCACGAACGGGTAAAGCAAAAGTTTACAGAATCGGAAAGACAATAAAATTTGCTATAAATGCATCATACATTGTTTTTTGCTCAACCAGATAGTTTTCGAGATATTAGCTTATAATTTCCAATTTTTGTTTTTTTTATGAAAAAATATGAAAAAAATTACTCTTTGCGAGGGCAGCATTCCAAAACCACAACTTTTTTTCCAGATGTTTTTTCTTTACGTAAAGCTGTGTCTAATTAAAAAAAGATAAGCTACCATCGAAGAAAATCGATGCAAAACTACGTAAGTTATAAGCGATCAAATAAAAATACCAAGGTTGGGCAATTTCAACGTATACCTCAAAACGTATGTATGGTATAAAGAAGAGTGAAATATCTAGCTATGCTGTTTCTATTTAGTTAAAAGTTCAATTTATGAATGAAATTTCCCATATTTTTAACTTTTTTTTTTAAATTTATTTATGTTTATACATAATTCTAACAATCTTTATCTTAATTTGATTTTACTATGTAGTCGAAATAATTATGTGTTCTACTTTGACGCTTATTCAGTTTAGGATCGGTTTCTCTTATGAGAAACCAGCAGTAATCGCCCATCATTGCGACGTCCCAGAATCCTTGATATCGATTCTCAATTAATTTCATTTGCTGATGAAACCTTTCGCCATGTTCGTCGCCAAGATTTTCCGGAAAAAAGCTCAAATGTGAGTGTAGAAAGTGAATTTTTAAGGACATATTTACGCCTGGAAAGAAAATATTAGTTAGGTAAACAAGTTATAGAATTTTGGGAAACTAATTTTAATAAGCCTTTAAGCCATTTGCGGCCACCGTGGTGTGATGGTAGCGTGCTCCGCCTATCACACCGTATGCCCTGGGTTCAACTCCCGGGCAAAGCAACATCAAAATTTTAGAAATAAGATTTTTCAATTAGAAGAAAATTTTTCTAAAGCGGGGTCGCCCCTCGGCAGTGTCTGGCAAGCGCTCCGATTGTATTTCTGCCATGAAAAGCTCTCAGTGAAAACTCATCTGCCTTGCAGATGCCGTTCGGAGTCGGCATAGAAACATGTAGGTCCCGTCCGGCCAATTTGTAGGGAAAAATCAAGAGGAGCACGACGCAAATTGGAAGAGAAGCTCGGCCTTAGATCTCTTCGGAGGTTAACGCGCTTTACATTTTTTTATTTTTTATTTATTAAGCCATTTTCGCATAATTATTGATTAAGTCGTTCACTATCTGCTCGTAGTTAGGGCTTTTGTGTCTACCGAGAAAAGAAGCAACGGCCTTTTCAAAGGATTCCCACGCTGCTGCCTCAACTGATGAGAGTAGTCTTTTGAATTGATTACTGCTGATCAACTTTTTTATTTGTGCTCCAACAAAAATACCTTCCTTTATCTTGGCTTGAGAAATATCTGGAAAAATTGTTTTCATATAGTCGAATGCTTCGCCTTCTTTGTCCAAAGCCTTAACCAAGTTTTTAATGAGACCGAGCTTGATGTGTAAGGGTGGAAGTATGATTTTCTCTTTCTTGACAAGAGGGGTGTATTTGGTGTTATCCACACCAACGGTAAACTCGACTCTTTCCGGCCAATCCTTTCTGACGTAGTGGTCCCTACGAGCTCGGCTATCCCACTTGCAAAGGAAGCAGCAGTGCTTGGTGTAGCCACTTTGTAGACCGCATAGCATTGCAACGACTTTGAGATCCGAACATATTTTCCAATCATGCTCTTCATATTTGATAAATTTGAGTAGTTTTTGCGTTTCCTCGTAGGTTTCCTTTGTATTTACTGCATGTTCGATCGGGATAGAAGGCTTTTTGTTACAAATATGCAATAATACAGCCTTCAAACTCAGTTTATTGCTGTCTATGAACAATCGCCAGTCTTTTGAATCATATGTTTGACCAAACTCTTTGAATAAACCAGGAATGTCGTTGCAGTAGCATATACTGTCTTTCTTGGTATAGTGTTTGGAAAATTGTTCGTGACGAGTTCTACAATATATCACCTTAACATCGGATGACACAAATTTAAATTGTTGCATACGAGAAGCGTGGATCTCGGCCTTTTCCTTGGATAGTTCCAAATCTCTTATCCAATCATTAAGTTGTGCTTGTGACAGAACGTTTCTCTCGTTTCCCATGCGAAATTCAGTACAACTTGATTCCCCGCACTCAGATATTACTGTTGACAATGGAACTGGATTCGCAACTGCCGTTCAATGTAGTACTGGTAATGCCACTGTAGGTACGCTGGCATAGGTTACTCTTCTTGATCTTGCAATGCCAACTACTTTTGTTTGACCAATATAACACTCTATTGAATGGCAAGTAGGTTCTCTCCATATCATTGGTGTATCAAATTTTATTTGTTGTCCTGATTCCGACTGAATCAATTCTACTCGACACGATGTACACAAAGTGTTCGGTGTCCATGGTTTTTCAGCATTTTTAGGCTCAATGCCAAAATACTTGGAGTACAAAGTTTTCATATGATCTGAGAATACTCGTCGTCGCCTTATGATAGTATATTGGCCACACATGAAACAGAACATATCTGGATCGTTATTACAAACAAATTCTCGCTTCCTTTTACTCATTTTATTTTTTTTAATAAATCACGGTTTTGAAATTTGACTTATGAACTGAACTATCTTCGGCGAGCCTTGCAGATTGTTATGGATACGCATTTTCAGTGGAAGCAGTAAGGAAGGCGGTCGGCATGATGTGGTGGTGCACAGTGGCTAGTCATTGTCGGCTGGGGCGGGTCCTTGCCAACCTTACTGTTCCTGCGTCATAAACAGAAAAAAAGTCATATCATGCCTTTAAAAAAAACCGACAAAAGAGCGGAACTAATTCAAAACGCTCAAATGGACTAAAACAACATCCGGCCGAACCGGATGTCACGGACAGACCGTTACAACATTCAAAAATTTAAATTCAAAAAAAAACCGCAAAAAAAAGTTTCCGAACCGGACATGGCCGGTTACTAACGCTGAAAATGAAAAAAAACGCTGAAAATTAAAAGGAAACAAAAAAGGCCGAATATACATAGGTGCGCCGCGGGTGGTGTTGCGACGCCCGGTGCATTATCCCACCCTCAAAAACCATGGCCACCGTCGCACCTAAAATTCCGGTGACCCCTTACCTGTTTTACCTATGTGCCTTCTAAATAAGTGGCGACGCCAGCATTCCCACTTTAAATTACAAAATTTATTTAAAATTCATCATAAAAAAAACTGAAATATCATTAAGTATATCTATGTGTTTTAATCTTCGCGAGCTTCCTGCTCATAAGGCAATACAATCTGATTCTTTTTTTTTTATTTACTTTCGTGAAGTCTAGGTAGGTAGGTTGAACTGGCCGGTCCATGAGGACCTCACATAGCCTGATTGAGTCCGTAGTGTTACCAGAAGTTTGTTTTTTCGACCAAACTGAAAAACTCTATCAAAAACCAGGACCTATGTTATAAAATAACTCCGTCCTCTTAGCAAATACTAGAAGCTTCCTAGGACTTAAGTCACTTGCTGCTTCTAGATCTGACAGCTGTATCACTCCTAATAGCTGGAGTCTTAGCCTGGCAAGTGCAGGGCACGAGCACAGAACGTGCTCGATCGTTTCCTCCTCCAACCCGCACTTCCTACACCTGCTATCACTGACCAAGCCTAATTTAAAGACATGTGACGCCAGAAGGCAGTGTCCAGTCAGAATACCCGTCATGAGTCTACAGTCCTCTCTTTTTAATGATAGAAGCAACTGTGTTAGTCTAAGGTTGTAAGACCTACACATGATCTTCGACACTTTACAGCCCCGCGCTTGAACCCACGCCTTTTCTGCTTGGTCGATCATGTGCACCTCTCGCCTTCGCTTAATCTCGCCCAATCTAATTGGGACGTCTACGGAGCAAGCTTCAAGGGATGCGCCCTTTTTAGCTAATTCGTCCGCTTTTTCATTCCCATCTATTCCCATATGCCCTGGGACCCAATATAGATGTATGCTTCTCCCTGTCCCGATTCTCTCCAGAGACTGCTTACACTCTAACACGCATTTAGATGCTGTGCTATGCGAGATTATTGCCTTAATTGCTGCTTGACTGTCAATATAAAAGTTAACACGGTTGCAGCTTAAGCTATTCTCTTCCAGGGTTTCTACTGCTTTGGTTACGGCTAATATTTCCGCTTGGAAAACGCTACAGTAATCCGGCAGCCTGTAGGATCTGCTTAATTCCGGATCAGCGCAGTATACCGCAGACCCTACTCCTTCCACTATTTTGGAACCATCGGTGTACACATGTATCGCCTCGTCCGCCATTTGCGCACCCTTGCGCCAACCGTCCACCTCTATTGTGGCCTTAAGATCTCCCTCAAAGTGCAGGTAGGGAATCATGTAGTCTGTTCGTCTTGTGACTGAGGACGCTATACTACTATGGCCATATGGTCGGCGCTCAAGCTGCCCCGAAGCATCGAGCCTGGTTGCGGTCGTTAACGCTTTGTTCTTTGCTACCAGGTCTACAGGTGGAATGTGCAGAATGGCATACAGTGCAGCCGTCGGGGTTGTTTTCAGGGCTCCCGTAATGCAAAGCATCGATAGTCTGCATACCTCCTCTAATTTTTTGAGGTATGTTGTTTTTTGTGTGGCTTTCCACCAAACAAGAACTCCATAGTATAGAATAGGGCTTACAATCGCTGTAAAAACCCAATGAGAAAGAGAGGGCGATAGGCCCCACGTACACCCCAGCATTCTTTTACATGCATAGAGTGCCGTTGAGGCCTTCTTGACCCTCTCCTCCACGTTGAGCTTCCATGACAGCTTACTGTCTAGGATGATTCCTAGATATTTTGTGCAAGGTTTCTCCTGTAAGGTCACCGCTCCTAACTTAGGCCTGGTCCAATTTGGGACTTTGTACCTCTTTGTAAACAAGACCATATCCGTCTTCTCCGCATTGACTTTCAGCCCGACATTAGATGCCCAGGTATGAATATCCCGAAGCGCCCGATCCATCAAAGAACTAATCGTTGGAAGGCATTTTCCACTTATGACAATTGCAACGTCATCTGCGTAAGCCGTAAGTTTTACGGGTTCCTCATCGAATTGCCTGAGCAGTTGGTTGATGACCAGTGTCCACAGCAGAGGTGATAGCACCCCTCCCTGCGGCGTGCCCCTGTCCACTGATTTCGTGGCCTCGTACAATCCCCATTGTGATGTAATCTTTCTGCAATTTAACATGCAGCCGATCCATCTGATTAAGGCAGGATGTACTTTAATGTAATTAAGACCATCCATAATCGCCCATTTTGCAACATTATTGAAAGCCCCGGCAATGTCCAAGAAGACTCCTAGAGCATACTCCTTATATTCCAGGGATTTCTCTATGCTTATTACCACCCTATGCAATGCGGTGTCTACCGACTTGCCTTTGGTGTACGCATGCTGTGTTGTGGAGAGCAGCTTTTCATCCACGTTGGACTTTATGTACACATCTATCAGCCTCTCAAAGGTTTTGAGCAGAAATGATGTTAAGCTAATGGGTCTATAGTCTTTGGGATACACGTGACCGATCTTCCCCGCCTTTGGTAGAAAAGCTACACGAGCAGTTCTCCAAGAGTGCGGTACATGATTCAGTCTTATGCACCCATCGAATATTATTTTAAGCCATTCCACGACCGCCCTACTTGAGACTTGTAGCATGGCCGGGAATATACCATCTGGACCCGGCGATTTAAACTTAGAAAACGTCTTCACTGCCCACTCGATCTTGGTATCGGTCACCAAGCCCGGCACCACTAGCTCCGTGATCGAAGTGTGAGTGATGTCTGCTGGTTCTTCTAAACCGTCTCCCGATGGGAAATGTGTATCGAGAAGCACCTCAAGGGATTCCTCACTATCACGTGACCATTCCCCGTTCTCTTTCTTTATTAGTCCCTGGACTATGTTTCCCTTTGCTAGGACTTTTTTCAACCGTGCTGTTTCACTGGAGCACTCTATGTCCGTACAGAAACTTTTCCATGAGTTTCTCTTCGCCCTGGTAATTTCACGCTTGTAGATCCTCAGTAGATCCCTGTACTCGTCCCGACACGCTTCGCTTTCCGCGGTCTTTGCGAGTTTAAACATTTCTTTTACCTGTCTTCTTAGAAGACTCAGCTCATTGCTCCACCATGGCGGCTTTGCTTTTCCTCTGAATCTTCTTAGAGGGCAAGCTTTGTTATACGCAGTCATAAGCGTCCTTGTTAGGAATTCATTCGAATCCTCCAGTTCCTCTACATTAGCAACCTCTTTGGGTTGTCCCAGTTTCGTTTCTACATGTTTCTGGAATTTAGTCCAATTCGTTGCCCTAGGGTTTCTAAAGGTTCCTCCCTTCTCTACCCTCTTTAGTGGGATGCTGAAGCTTATATACGCATGGTCGGAGAAGGATGGTCTATCGAGAACCATCCAATCATACCTTGATATATCACGCTCGGAGCTCAATGTAATATCCAGAACATTGCTGGATGTTGGACCAATGTATGTAGGAACATTTCCCCTGTTGGCTATCTGCAAATTGGTTTGCAGGATGTAACAAAATAGAGATTCGCCTCTCTCGTTCGTATCTGCTCCTCCCCACGCATTGTGGTGCGCATTTGCATCTGCGCCTATGACCAACCGCCCTTTGCGCCCTTCCTCCTGTACTAGCCTTTTGCACTCCATCGGTGGAACCTCCGCAGCATGGGCCATGTAGCAGGACGCCAGGATAAATGCCTACTTATTCTTTTGCTCAACGGCCACCGCTACGAGATCCTCGGTGGTGTAATTAGGCAGCATATATGAATGCAGTTGTTTCCTTACCATTACTGCAGCTCGCACCCGTCCTTCCGTTTGTGCGTAGTAAACGCCAAACCCGCGCGCGCTAAGTCCAGAAACCTTTCCTCCTGATGAGAGCCACGGCTCCTGGATCAGCGCCACGTCAAACGAACCCTCCTCAAGGGTTAGGAGGAGTTCGCTCGACGCCACTTTACTGTGTTGGAGGTTTATCTGTAGGACTCGCAGCACCATTGGGCTGTTTGTCCCCCTCCAACACCTTCGTCTTGACGTCGTCGTCCTCCTCTTGGCCTTTTGGTTTAGAGTATTCGAGGCCCCCTTCAGCCCCTCGTGAATGTTGTGCCGTGTGTTCCTCTGTGCGAGTCACAGCACCATTTAGCGGTTGGTCCTCTTCTAGCACGTTCGTGGTGACGTCGGGGACCTCCACCTGTCTTTTTTCCCTTAGGCTTCTGAGGTCCTTTTCGACTTCGCCCACTTCCAGCGTGTTAGGATTTTTATCCTCGGGACTTCTTTTCCTGAGTCGCATGTAAATTTTGCCAGTGCCAAAGGACATTTTGCCAAGCTGCGTGTACAAAATATCCTCCGCCTGCTTGTTTATTTGGAAGATGTAGAACTGACCATCCTCGGTAGGCCGAGATACAGTAAGTACCTTCCAATCCTGTGTCGGTATGTTCGGATTCTGATTCTGCAGAAGTCGCAGTGTATCCTCCGACTTCATCACGCATGGTATCCATACCTTAACTTTTGGTACCGTGGGGATTTGCGCTTTATCCACCACCTCAAACCGCGCGTTCGTGCCTTGCCTTTGGAGGTTTGGAACGACTTCCTCCAGCCACCGCAAGCTCGCGATGTTGTCGCACGCTATCATCTTCACACCATTATACCATCCCCCCGAATCAAAGGTTGGAAGGGGCTTACTTGGTTGTTCCCGCATCATCTTAAGCATTAAGCTAATAAGCTCCCTTTCCACAGATCTCCACCTTTCAGTAGTCATTTGTCCGAACGGACTGCTACGATCAACCAGCGCCACAGTCAGTGACTGCTTTGCCACATCACTCATCTTCTCGGGAAAAGCAGGAGTCTTAGTGTTATCTCCCTTTCGAACCTCCGAGAACACCGGAGTCTTCGCGTTAACTCCCTTTAGCGCCTCCGAGAAAGCCGGAGTCTTAGCGTTATCTCCCTTTGGCTTATCTCCTACTTCCGTAGTTGGAACTTCCCTCTGACTGGTAGCTTTCGAGGTAGTTGCTACCTCGCTATTGGAACCCATCTGTCTTACAGCTTTGGGCCTACTTGTCTTGTCTATGCGACTGTCCTGCCTCGCGGCTCTAGGACTGGGTCCTTTCTGCCTCTTGAAAGCAGGCTTGTCGCCTTCTGCCGAACGGTGCCTCTTCATTCTGCCATTCGACGCTTCTTCCTCCTCGTACCGGTTGCAGAACCGAGGGTTTCTCGCAGCAAACCTTTTGAACTGCCTTCGACCTACTTCTACCGCTTCATGGGCCCATTCCAAGCGCTCGATCTCCACTTCTGTTGGGTCGACCACTGCTCCCAAGCTTTGTACAATTCTTAGTGCTGCACGGTACTGCGAGAGAGCTCTTTTACTTCCTCTGCTCCGTACCCTTCTCCACTCTTCTACTCCGTTTTCATTTGTGTGCTTCTCCAACACGGAGTTCATTGAATCAGCACTACTCTCGCTCCCCGAGTCCGACGCATCGCTTAATTCGTATTTGTCGTCCCTGGATTGCGACTCAGTCCTCCTCTTTACATCCTCCTTATTACGTTCAGGTAATGAGTTGTTCATCTTGGTCGTACGACCACCTGCCCGACAAGGCGGGCTCAGCGGTCCAGTATTATATACGGGGAAAGAACCGTCCGCCACAGCAGCGCCCCTTACTGCGGTAAGGCCATAAATACTTCCCGAGATGGCCCGGTGTCGGGAAGGCTCCGTTCGAATACAGCCGAATTTATCCCCTGGCTGCAAATCATCCAATAGGCACGGTCCGCATAACACCCTGGATTAGGGGGTTGGCAGTTCTTGGTCACCGACATCCCGCCGCCCTCCTATGAGGCGAAACGGCGTAGATGTCAGTCCTAAACAGCTCCGCCTCATAGTCGGGCGCTATGGAGTTCGGCTAAGCCCTCACACCAACGACAAGGTGCCTACCCTAGTGAGGGTTCGTGAAGTCTAAGTTATAATTTTGGTTGGCTTACATAACTATTTTATAAATTCATAAACGTATATAGGTTGGCACCTATCGGTATAATAGATTTATTATAATAACGTGGTTGGTATCTTTGTTTCTAAATACCCTCTTTAAATGCTATTCTGCTTTGCGTACATAAATTCTGTTATCTGTCTAATAGCAAGTTTTGGTTAAGTTAACTTACTATTGATGTGTTTATGTACATAGAGCAGCCTATTTGACTTATTGGGTAGGTAGGGATTAGAAAGGTTTTGAAGCTGCACATCCGTGCATTTCTTTACATATGAATTGATTTCCTTATCTCTGCCAACAAGGTACTCAACAAAAAAAAAATATCCAGTTCATGAACTACGGTACATGCATGTCAGTAGGTAGGTATGTTAGAAGTGAAGGAATGAAGGAATCAAAATATATGCAGAAAAAGGAAATGGGTATTCACTGGTAGGAGTGATTAACCATACCAAAAAAAAAAAAAAATATATATATATATATGTTTCTTTATTCGTCCAAATGGCATTGAATGGCCTGGGCATGTATATGTATTCTATCTTAAATGAGTCTTACTGAATGCTATGTTACTTCAATTGTAGGCAGTAAAAGTTAATAACTACGTGTATAATATTTAGGTATGTGTTCGTGTTAATTGCAAAATACTTTATGATTGTCCAGAATCAAAAAAAAGAAGTTGTCGGGAAAATATTTCAACATTGGCATAATTGGTGCTTGCAAAGGGTTGCACGTACGTACATACAAATAAACCATAATGGCATACGTTTAAAAGCTAATCGCATTATTATACAAATTGGTTGGATTTATACATTGAAAATATAATACGCTTTAGCGAAGTTTGCCGCCTTGACATGACAGTCTATTTTCTGGCAGATAATTCCAATGGTCTCCTTTAAATTGGCTTATACTAGTACAAAGGCATAGTGGTATATAGTTATGATAGGTACATCTGCGAGTAAAAAAAGTAGCAAATTGGCTTGCAAGTTGCAGCAATTAATCCTCTATTTCCATTTCCCTCAATTGTAAAACCGGGTTTACTGATTTAAACGACAATGATTGTCAACCAATTTCGAAACCGTTTTGGAGCGCGATGTAGTCTAATTTAAGACGAGTTCCAGGTTATATATATAATTCTGTTCCATACAACAATGAGAATTTTGCTTTGAAAATGATAAAAATTGCGTATCATTGTTGCTGCAATTTTATTGCTCGCAGGTGTATGTACGACATCCTACATTATACAAGCCTTTACATATTAGAATCGAATCCACTGTTCAAAACAATTTAACTAACTTTTTAACTCGGTAAAATATGTCGAATACAAAATCAAAACATTTACAAGTGAATTATCTAAATTTTGTACATAGTTTTGGCTGCCTTAGCTATATGACCATTTCATATATGTTAAAAAAAAACTTGTAGCGCTATTTTTAAGTTCACTCAAGCGAAGGCAAAATATAAAGGAACGGACTCACCGCTTTAACCGCTGATATTCGCTGTCGCAATTGGCCTGACCGCAGGCCTAGGTTTGCTGCCCTGTGGTTGTCATTGTAGCTGATATATTGTAGCCCGTATGGTCGTAGCTGGTAAAGATGCGGCTATGTTGTTGTAGCCGTTATAGTCGTAGCTGATAGGATTACGCTAGTATCGTTATAGCCGGTATGGACGTAGCTGACGAAGATGCGGCTAGTATTGCTGTAGCCGTTATAGTCGTAGCTGATAGGATTCCGCTAGTATTGTTATAGCCGGTACGGACGTAGCTGATGAAGATGCGGCTAGTATTGCTGTAGCCGTTATAGTCGTAGCTGATAGGATTCCGCTAGTATTGTTATAGCCGGTATGGACGTAGCTGATGAAGATGCGGCTAGTATTGCTGTCGGTGGTACCGCCTGTTGCATGTGTTAACATTAGTGGCCGCAGGCCCATGTTCGCGGCCCCGCTGTGTGCGTTGCAGCTGGTGCTGGCGGTACGTCTGGTGGTTGTTGCGCTCGTGGTTGGCGCTAATGGATGGGTTGGGGGAGATACTACTGATGGTGATGCCCGTGATAATAGTAGGCGCCGTTGGTGGTGGTGGGCGCTTTGGGTCAAGGTAACCGAGTGAACCGGCTGGCGATAAAGCTCCGCGCTACCCTGTATGAGCCGGATGACTTGGCTCTTTGACGTCAATAATATTACGCGGCGGCGTACTGCTGGCCCTGGAGGCGGAGGTGGTGTCGGACGCTTTTCCGCAGGTGGTAGTGTTCTTAGTAAACGTAGAGGAAGAGGTTTATCTCGCTAAGTGTGACTGCGAACGCCGACCTACTTCAACTGGACCTTGTGTCCACACAACATAACCTGTGCAGAGTTTATTACCTCCCAAAATAGCCGCGTAGAAACGAGATTTGTCGGAAAGAACGGTTTCGGTGCTTTGCGCTATTGACTCTTTCCTCGTTTCTCGACAATTCCCTGCGTAGGTGCACAGCCGGCGAGGATGTTTTTCGATCACCAAAATTTTACGCCCTTTCACTTACTTATCTTCCCGGAAACTTTTTTTTAATCTCCTTTTGCTAGTGATGGCAGGTCTGTCTTTTTCCTTCTTTTTCGATACTTTTTATCGCAACTTTCGCCACATCACTAGGTGTGTTCGCGTGAACACGCTCCCAAGTGGATCGTAGCCGTAGACCGTAGCAGCAGACCGTAACAAACCTGCTTCGCTTTGAAGACCTGACGATGAAGCGAACAGGAAACCGGATCATCTGTGGGAAGCCACTGCCAGGGATCTCCCACGACAAGCAACGCGGGGCACGACTCACCCCTGAGATAAGAGTCTCAAAGTCCTACTACGAAGCTAGCCGGGCAACATAGGTCCATCAAAAAAAAAGTTAAGTTAAGTTGGGAATAATTTCTGTTTCCTAGTTAAAGGGCTTTGCGGCAATTAGACATTTGTTATGGAGAACTCGTCAAAACTCCGAAAGATGATTTCAAGTGGGTATCGCTCCCACAGGAATGCAAAACAAAAAAAAGGTGTAGACATTTTGATCTGGAGAACTCGTCCAAACTCCGAAAGGCTAGTCCGACCTAAGCGTGGGCTGCCAAAGTGTTCACGGTCCTCGGTGAGCACACGCGTGAACATCCTATGAGGTCAGTGCTCGGGGAGAATATTGGGCGAGATGTCCCCGACCGCCAAAACGCCCAGACAAAAAAAGTCCATTTGGTAGGTATATATATAAAAAAATCAAATTGTAATTTGGCAAGGAAACGTTCTTTCTGGTTCATTGCGGACGAATGTCCGAAGCGTGAGAGCGACCTATCAATTTCCCGTTTAGGTCTTCGAGATCATACAGTGCATTGCCTATTTTTCGAAGCACGCGACACTTCAGGTATTTTGGTAGGAATTTGGCGTTAATGCCCTGTTTGAAGTTACTTAAGGCAAAGTTTCTCCGAAAAACTTCCTGACCTTCCTTATAGTTGACTTGTCTAGAGCGCTTGTTATAGGTGGTTACTCCCCTATCCTTGGCCTGATCTAAGTTTCTACGGATCTGCTCACGAATATTAGTCAACTTGTCACTCGGCTTACTACCGTAACCTGGTCTTCCCGAAGGCTGCCGAGTTTCCCTAAAATGGTGTACGTTGAGGCATGTTGGACCATATTTTGGCCATATAATGCAAAGTATGGAGAACACTGAATCGCCGTATGAAAATCACCTCTCAAAACTGATAAAATCTCGGGTATATGCTTATCCCAATCGGTATGGTCAGGTTTATCTTTCAGGAAAATCCCAATCTTCGAAACAATCTCTCTATTAACGCGCTCGGATGCGTTTGCTTGGGGAGAATATAACCCCATCCTCACGTGCGTCACCCCGTAATTTGCAAAAAATTGGTTCATTTCCTTCGAGATAAACTGTTTACCATTGTCACTGTGAATAAACTCAGGGACCCCTACAGCCGGAAAAATTTCTGAAGCGAAGTAATTTATAACGTTTACAGAGTTGGCTGTCTGCATGGGCTTTAGCCAAACGTATTTTGAAAAATGGTCTAGTACTATGAAGAGAAATTGATTTCGCCGCTTAGATCTCGGATACGGCCCTAGGAAATCGCAATATAATCGCTGAAATGGCCTCTCGGATACAAAGGTATTTTCTATAGGCGGTCTCGACTGCTGATTAGTAGGTTTTACTGATTTGCAGGTATCACAACGCTGGACGTAGTCCCTGACTTCCTTAGCCTGCTGCGGCCAGAAATACTTCTGCCTAACACGTTCTAAGGTTTTCTGCCACCCGCCATGGTAACTCCGGTTAGCGTCATGTGCTAATCTCACTGCTTCCTCAGTCAGCCCTTTCGGCAACCATAATCGCCACAGCGAGTCTTCTTCCCCTTCCACTCCCATACGAAATTTAACTCGTTTGAAAATTACCCCGTCCACCACTCGCAAATCCGGAAGCGATTCCTCATTTTCGGTGACGGTCCGAATTAAGTCTAAATATTCGTTGCTGCTAAATTCGGGAGAGACTAAATCTATTTCCCCGGGTGTGGTAGTGAAAGACAACTCATCGGCATCAAACTGCGACAGCGCATCTGGTACTACATTCAGGGTGCCCTTACGATGTTCCATTTTAAAGTCGTATATTTGCAGTAAGAGCGACCACCTCGCCAACCTCCCGCTCAAGTCCTTCTGTGTCATTAACCACTTGAGACTGGAGTGGTCCGTGATAATACGAAACGGTAATCCCTCAACATAGGGTCGGAAACGCTTCACGCTGATTATGGCGGCGAGACATTCCAGCTCGGTTACCGTGTAATTGCGTTGAGCATTATTCAGTTTTTTCGATACAAACGCGATCGGATGCTCAGCGCCCTCGCCATCGACCTGGAACAACACTCCGCCAACACCTATCTTGGAAGCGTCGCATTGTATTACGAATTCCCTTGAAAAGTCTGGTTGGGCCAAGACAGGGGCGGAACTCAAAGCTACTTTTAGCTTTTCGAAGGCCTCTATAGCTTCAGAGGTAAGCTTGAACGGGCCTGCTGACTTACGGAGACAGTCCGTCAAGGGACCTGCCAAGTCAGCAAAATTGGTAATAAACGCCCTGTACCAATTCGCCATGCCCACAAACCTACGCACTTGCCGAGGGGATTTAGGGATCGGGAAGTTTTGCATTGCTTCTATTTTTCCCGGATCCACTTTCAGACACCCGCTGCCTATCAAGTACCCTAAGTAGCGTATTTCCTTCTGACAAAATTTACTCTTCTTCACGTTTATTGTTAGCCCTGCGTCTCTCAAACATTGGGCCATTCCGCTAGCAATTTCAGGTGATCCTCAAAATTAGTGCTACATACCATCAGATCGTCCATCGTTCTCTCGCAGGCGCGAAGGGATTGCCTTGTCCATCAGCCTACTCATAGTCTGTGGTCCATTGCACAGACCAAATGGCATTACTTTGAAGTGGTACAGAGGCCTCCCCGGAACTGCGAATGCTGTTTTTTCCTTAGAGGACTCCGTCAATTTGATCTGGAAGAACGTGTCTTTCAGATCAATGCCACTAATAAAAGGCGTATTTTTCAGTCTGCTCAATAAGCCGTTGATATGAGGCAGGGGGTATGAGTCTTTCTTAGTCACCGCGTTGACCTTCCTGGAATCTATGCACAGCCTAACTTTACCTGGTTTTCGGACCAGTACTACAGGACTACACCACGGGGAGTTTGATTCTTCTATAAGTCCTAATTCGAGTAACCTGTCTAGCTCTCTAAAAGCTTCGGCTTGCCTCGGTGGCGAAAGAGGGAAATGTTTGCTTTTTATGGGAACGGCATCACCGGTGTCGATGTGATGCTCCACTAATTTAGTTTGCCCTAGGCCTAACTTCTCGTACGAAGGAAACGTCTCGATGACCTTTTGCAATTCTAATTTTCGTTCTGGTGACAATTCATGGAGGTTAAGTTCCTATTCCTTTTCAAGTCTAATCTCTATGCACTCTACGCTTGGGAATATTTCGGGAGCTAACGCAAATGCTCTCCCAAAAATCTACCCCGAAATACGCTTCTTGGAGCAATGAGGGAACAAGGTAAAAACGAATAACCTTTGTGATATTTTTGAAGGTGACTGGTAGGGATACTGAGCCTAAAATTTTTTGCTTGTTGCCGCCCGCGGTATATACGAACGCATGTAAGGGCTGATATTCGAAGCCGTTATCCTCAAGGAATTCTAATCCATTTTTCCCTAAGATGGAGACGTTGGCTCCCGAGTCCAACAGCCCTACAAGAAAACTATCTTTAATTTTGGCCTTTACGAGAGGCCTTTCATCCTCTGTAAGCGTTAACGTGGTGTCTTGCAGCAGTCTTCGCTCCTGTACTCTCCTGTGGTATCTCTTTCTACACTTCAAAATATTGTCCGATACCGGGTATTGTTCGAAAATGGTATGTCTTATTTGTTCGTACCTATGTTCCCTTTCTTCAGGGTTTGGTGAAAAATGCGTTTGGCACGCGACATCCCTATGCTGGCGTCGCAGAATCTTGATACGCTCGCCTATCGCGGATGAGGACGTTTGACTCTCGGATTCGGAACTATTCGGATTGTCCGTACTGTCAGGGTAAGTTATTATCACTTTTGAGGGCTCTTCTGCCAGGGTACTACTGCACCTCGGGAGCGTATCACCTCCATGCAGAGATTCACCCTCTGGTTCAGAGCACGGGCCGACGCCTCGAGCACTGGCTGATGTGGGAGCTATGAAGCCGAACGAGGTTCCCCCCCCTTCTCGCTCGGGTACTGGTTTCCCTGCCTGCGATGGTCCCTAGGGCATTTAGGAGTAAATACACCCTTATACTCACATTTAAAACAAAAAGGATTTTTTATGGGTTCCTCACAATATATATAGGAGTGCCCCATTGCCTGGCAATTCCAGCATTGGATTCCCGAATAGTCCGGTCTTCTGTTGCGTCGATATTCCAGTGCTTCTAATTGTGGATCCATTTCGCCGTCCTCGCTTTCCCTCCTCATGTCTGTGGTTGTCGCGCGTGCTTCGTTTACATGCCGTCCTGGGTAAGTGGCTCCCAACAGCTTGCTTTATTTCAGCACTTGTTCACCTCTGCGTGCTACATCGCGTAGATCATGAAGGGTCCTTAAATCTGCGTTAAAAAGCATCAGCTTAAGGCTACTGTTGACGTTTCTTTTTATTATGTCAATCAGTAGAAGCTCCGACATTGGCTCTCTTAAGCGCGCGTTCAAGGAGATTATGTCCGTGTGAAACACGTCATAGCACTCACTTGCCTTTTGCTTTCGCATGGAGATCTCCATCCTTATCTCGTGGTCAGTTTTCAAAGTGCCAAACTCTCTTTTCAATGAGCAGCACAAAAAGGCATAAGTCGCATTTGGGTTTTGTTTCGTGAACAGCCAGTACCATTCTTCGGCCCGCCCGGAAAGAAACAGGTGGAAACTAGCCATGATTTCTTCGTCCGTGCATTGAGTGCGCTCACACAAGGTGTTCAGCTTAAAAAGGAAATCGGCTACGCTCCCAGTGCCGTCGAACGAGATTTTCCACTCCTGCGGTTTCACTACTACGCTGCTCGTTGCAGGGTACATTGGTGATACTACTGTTTGGGGTGGGTTACCGTCCATCCTATTTGTGTCCCGGTTCTGATTCGCTGATTGCTGCGCAGATTCGAGAGCGGCATTGAGCTGGTCTATATTGCTTCTGATTGACCCCATCTCTCTCCGCATTTCCTCCTGCGAAGCCTGGAACAGCTGGTGTAGTACGTCCACCCACGAGCCTCCACGAGTAGCTTCGTTCGGGATCCCGGGAGTATTCGTCCGGTCACTTGCAGCTTCTCTTGTATTTCCCATTCCATAATTAGGTGGTAAGGCACCAGCTCCATCTGGAGCGTAGGTCGACACATTGTTCATTAGCCCCGAGATATCATGCGCGTTTAATAGGGGCGCGTTCAATTGACTGTAGTTTCCCGGTCCGTCCAATTTTTCGCGGTGGTCGTTCATGTCCAAGCCGGTATGTGTCCCCGCGGGATTTCCGTATTGTCCCCCTACTGGGGTGTGCACCACCAAGGGACGCCTGGCCTTGGAGAAAGCCCCCCTATTATTGCCGCCCCGGTTCTGGCTCCCCCGAAAGCTTCCCGCACTCCCGAACGGAGTATTTCGGCCCGGTTGGCCGTACGACTGCTCGCGTGACATAATTAGGTAAAGATAATAACAAAAAGAAATGTAATATGTCACGTGGTAGTGTTAAAAAAAAAACTTTTGCCGCGTAACGCAGTTAAGGGGTCAAAAAAAGGTTTATGTATATAAACTTATATGCAAAAAAAAATAAAACTTCCAAAAGCTGGAAAAGAAAAGCGATTAAGTAATTTAAATATATCGTGAAATAAATGGGAATGCTGACATTCCCTTCCCGAAGGCACTCGGGCTACAGGCTAAACAAAAAATTACATAGATTCATTCATACTTGTCCCTAGTGCTCCCAACCGCCATGCGAGGGGGTCTTAAGGCCCCCCTCCGAGACTGGTTGGGGCCACTAGGGTCAGTTCCAGGCACACGCGGGTTGATCTCAACACGCCCAGCCGCAACGCAGGGGCAGTCTCCAGGGGCTTGCCCCTGGGACTGGTTGGGGGTGTTGAGGCCTCCCGTCCATTCTTACTGGACACCCCTCCTGCCTCCGCCGCAATGGGTGGAGCGGTTTCGGAACCGCTCCCCCAGTCTGGTGGGACAGGAAGGAGTGCCACTTTGAATCCCAGCTCAACCCGTCACAATCCAGGTGGCACTAGGTGTTGCCACCTGAGACGTGGGATGAGCTGGGGTCCTTACAATTCACCCACTCACTCACACAAGACAACATAAATTCGGCAGGTAAACTAAAAAAAAATTACTTTACAAAAAAAAAAACCCAATTAGCGGACACATATTTTACCTAAGCCGACTAACGGACCACATTCCGGGAAAATAAAAACCCCACTTACAAAAAAAATAAAGTGCGTGCAGCACTGCCTCACTGGGTGAAATAAAAAAATCCGGATAACTGACGTTCAGTCTCGTAGCTCCTTCGGCCACTGCCCCCGATGACCAGCCCGGACAACCTGATCCGTCTAACCATCCCACCGCAACGTAGGTGGCAGCTTCTGTGGCTGCTCACTCGGACTGGTGGGATGGTCAACTTCACAGGTTGACCCGACTGACCCTCGCGACCGGCGCCTCAGGCGCCACGTTGGGCGCCATCTGTTATGGCGCCCTCAGCAACTGTCAACGATGATCGCTTCGGACAACTTGATCCGTCCAACCATCCCACCGCAACGCAGGTGGCTGCTCCTGTGGCTGCTCACCTCGGACTGGTGGGATGGTCAACTTCACAAGTTGACCCGGAATGATCAGCGCGACAGCGCCTCAGGCACCAAATCCCGTTGGGCGCCATCTGTTATGGCGCCCTCAGCAACTGTCATCGATGATCATTCTGGACAACTTGATCCGTCCAACCATGCCACCGCAACGCAGGTGGCTGCTCCTGCGGCTGCACACCTCGGACTGATGGAATGGTCAACTTCACAAGTTGACCAAAATGACCAGCGCGACAGCGCCTCGGGCACCAAATTCCGTTGGAGCGCCATCTTTTATGGCGCCCTCAGCAACTGTCATCGCGACAGTTCCTCGGACACCAAAACGTTGGGCGCCATCTGTTATGGAAACGCATTTTCGATGGAAGCAGTAAGGAAGGCGGTCGGCATGATGTTGTGGTGCACAGCGGCTAGTCATTGTCGGCTGGGGCGGGTCCTTGCCAACCTTACTGTTCCTGCGCCTTAAACAGAAAAAAGTCATATCATGCCTTTAAAAAAAACCGACAAAAGCGCGGAACTAATTCAAAACGCTCAAATGGACTAAAACAACATCCGGCCGAACCGGATGTCACGGACAGACCGTTACAACATTCAAAAATTTAAATTAAAAAAAAAACCGCAAAAAAAAGTTTCCGAACCGGACATGGCCGGTTACTAACGCTGAAAATGAAAAAAAAAACACTGAAAATTAAAAGGAAACAAAAAAGTCCGAATATACATAGGGGCGCCGCGGGTGGTGTTGCGACGCCCGGTGCATTATCCCACCCTCAAAAACCATGGCCACCGTCGCACCTAAAATTCAAGTGGCCTCTTACCTGTTTTACCTATGTGCCTTCTAAATAAGTGGCGACGCCAGCATTCCCACTTTAAATTACAAAATTTATTTAAAATTCATCATAAAAAAAAAACTGAAATATCATTAAGTATATCTATGTGTTTTAATCTTCGCGAGCTTCCTGCTCATAAGGCAATACAATCTAATTCTTTTTTTTTATTTACTTTCGTGAAGTCTAAGTTATAATTTTGGTTGGCTTACATAACTATTTTATAAATTCATAAACGTATATAGGTTGGCACCTATCGGTATAATAGATTTATTATAATAACGTGGTTGGTATCTTTGTTTATAAATACCCTCTTTAAATGCTATTCTGCTTTGCGTACATAAATTCTGTTATCTGTCTATTAGCAAGTTTTGGTTAAGTTAACTTACTATTGATGTGTTTATGTACATAGAGCAGCCTATTTGACTTATTGGGTAGTTAGGGATTAGTAAGATTTTGAAGCTGCACATACGTGCATTTCTTTACATATGAATTGATTTCCTTATCTCTGCCAACAAGGTACCCAACAGAAAAAAATATCCAGTTCATGAACTATACATGCATGTCAGTAGGTAGGTATGTTAGAAGTGGAGGAATCAAAATATATGCAGAAAAAGGAAATGGGTATTCACTGGTAGGAGTGATTAACCTTACCACAAAAAAAAAATATATATATATATATATATATATATATGTTTCTTTATTCGTCCAAATGGCATTGAATGGCCTGGGCATGTATATGTATTCTATCTTAAATGAGTCTTACTGAATGCTATGTTACTTCAATTGTAGGCAGTAAAAGTTAATAAATACGTGTATAATATTTAGGTATGTGTTCGTGTTAATTGTAAAATACTTTATGATTGTCCAGAATCAAAAAAAAGAAGTTGTCGGGAAAATATTTCAACATTTACATAATTGGTGCTTGCAAAGGGTTGCACGTGCGTACATACAAATAAACCATAATGGCATACGTTTAAAAGGTAATCACATTATTATACAAATTGGTTGGATTTATACATTGAAAATATATTACGCTTTAGCGAAGTTTGTCGCCTTGACATGACAGTCTATTTTCTGGCAGATAATTCCAATGGTCTCCTTTAAATTGGCTTATACTAGTACAAAGGCATAGTGGTATATAGTTATGATAGGTACATCTGCGAGTAAAAAAAGTAGCAAATTGGCTTGCAAGTTGCAGCAATTAATCCTCTATTTCCATTTCCCTCAACTGTAAAACCGGGTTTACTGAGTTAAACGACAATGACTGTCAACTAATTTCGAAACCGTTTTGGAGCGCGATGTAGTCTAATTTAAGACGAGTTCCAGGTTATATATATAATTCTGTTCCATACAACAATGAGAATTTTGTTTTGAAAATGATAAAAATTGCGTATCATTGTTGCTGCAATTTTATTGCTCGCAGGTGTATGTACGACATACTACATTATACAAGCCTTTACATATTAAAATCTAATCCACTGTTCAAAACAATTTAACTAACTTTTTAACTCGGTAAAATATGTCGAATACAAAATCAACACATTTACAAGTGAATTATCTAAATTTTGTACATAGTTTTGGCTGGTGGTGGGTGGTGGGTATGCTTTGGTTATTCCTCATCGACCTGGTGCCGGTAGCAAACCTTCTTTATTTTGTTAAAAAAAAAACTTGTAGCGCTATTTATAAGTTCACTCAAGCGAAGGCAAAATATAAAGGAACGGACTCACCGCTTTAACCGCTGATATTCGCTGTCGCAATTGGCCTGACCGCAGGCCTAGGTTTGCTGCCCTGTGGTTGTCATTGTAGCTGATATATTGTAGCCCGTATGGTCGTAGCTGGTAAAGAGGCGGCTATGTTGTTGTAGCCGTTATAGTCGTAGCTGGTAGGATTAAGCTAGTATCGTTATAGCCGGTATGGACGTAGCTGACGAAGATGCGGCTAGTATTGCTGTAGCCGTTATAGTCGTAGCTGATAGGATTCCGCTAGTATTGTTATAGCCGGTACGGACGTAGCTGATGAAGATGCGGCTAGTATTGCTGTAGCCGTTATAGTCGTAGCTGATAGGATTCCGCTAGTATTGTTATAGCCGGTATGGACGTAGCTGATGAAGATGCGGCTAGTATTGCTGTCGGTGGTACCGCCTGTTGCAGATGTTAACATTAGTGGCCGCAGGCCTATGTTCGCGGCCCCGCTGTGTGCGTTGCAGCTGGTGCTGGCGGTACGTCTGGTGGTTGTTGCGCTCGTGGTTGGCGCTAATGGATGGGTTGGGGGAGATACTACTGATGGTGATGCCCGTGATAATAGTAGGCGCCGTTGGTGGTGGTGGGCGCTTTGGGTCAAGGTAACCGAGTGAACCGGCTGGCGATAAAGCTCCGCGCTACCCTGTATGAGCCGGATGACTTGGCTCTTTGACGTCAATAGTATTACGCGGCGGCGTACTGCTGGCCCTGGAGGCGGAGGTGGTGTCGGACGCTTTTCCGCAGGTGGTAGTGTTCTTAGTAAACGTAGAGGAAGAGGTTTATCTCGCTAAGTGTGACTGCGAACGCCGACCTACTTCAACTGGACCTTGTGTCCACACAACATAACCTGTGCACAGTTTATTACCTCCCAAAATAGCCGCGTAGAAACGAGATTTGTCGGAAAGAACGGTTTCGGTGCTTTGCGCTATTGACTCTTTCCTCGTTTCTCGACAATTCCCTGCGTAGGTGCACAGCCGGCGAGGATGTTTTTCTATCACCAAAATTTGACGCCCTTTCACTTACTTATCTTCCCGGAAACTTTTTTTTTAATCTCCTTTTGCTAGTGATGGCCGGTCTGTCTTTTTCCTTCTTTTTCGAAACCTTTTATCGCAACTTTCGCCACATCACTAGGTGTGTTCGCGTGAACACGCTCCCAAGTGGATCGTAGCAGTAGACCGTAGCAGCAGACCGTAACAAGATGTTATGAAGTTTCAAGGCGCATTAACTCATATTTATACTCGGAACAAGAATAAAATTGAAAAAATTAAATCTTACCTAGACAGAAAGGTTCCTTTTTATACGAAGCCGGGAAAAGAAAATATTACCTGCTTTAGATGTAGGCTTTAAACATTTTTTTGTGTCTTATAATTTTGAAAATTGTTACGGTCTGCTGCTACGGTCTATGGCTACGATCCGCTTGGGAGCGTGTTCACGTGAACACACCTAGCGATGTGGCGGAAGTGGCGATAAAAAATATCGCAAAAACAAGAAAAAGACAGACCGGCCATCACGAGCACAAGAAAAGGTATGGAGTTTTTTTTGCCAGCAGATAGGACGAGGACAAAAAAAAAAAGAAAAATTGGCTCTTTTAGCACGAGGTTCCGGCCATGAAGGTTCAGCTAAATTGGAGCAAAAAAAAAGAAAGAAAAAAACTTCCAAAATTGGACAACAATAAGCGATTGCTTTCCCGCTATTGGTATTGCACATAATACACTTCGTTTATTATAAATAAATTTTGTAGAACAGCGAAAAGAAATTCGCTTATCAATTAAGTTCATACTCTGATGGCCGAAAGTGAAATTTTAACGAAAAAGCACAAAAACAAATGCTGCTAATTTATGTGTGACTGAATCTAACAACACTCAATTGTGTGGAAAAAAATTAAAAAGGTTACAGCACTTTTCTTTGACTGGGGTAATACATCGATTCCCACACGCTCCGGTGAATTGTTGAAAGCCGTGAAAAAGATCAGTCTCCGGTAACAATATCAAATCAACGTCACCAAGCATAAAACACCCATATATGAAGCAAAGCATCTAATCCACTCCAAAGGACCAATCTTAGTCAACAGCAATAACGCAATTGTGTTGTTTTTCGTAGTAACATAAGGACAAATGAGAAACGGCAGCAGCACGCGGCAGCGTAATCCAACGAACGCCAAAATTAGCACCAAGCCATCAAGTTCGTAAAGGTCAACACGAAGTCTATTGCCACCAGGTTCACTCGATCACCTCGGACCAGAACGCAACAACCACGTCCAGCACTAACACCAACCTGCAACGACAACGACAACGGCAGAGCGGCACCAATGGCCTGCTGCAACATTACATACCAAAGCAACGACCGTGCACCATGGTGAGTTCGTTCCGTGACACGGACAAGTTAAAAATAGTATACTTTTATTATCAGTTCCATTTCTATAGTTTACGTATTACGGCCGTAAGCCTTAAAAAGGGAAATGAACATTTTGTTTTGCTCTCGAAATTGATTTCAAATTTTCAACCATAATTTGAAGAAATTTAAAATTATTTGAACCATTGCTTAAACTTGAATGTGCGAACCTAGTCCCTAAAGTTCAACTTTTGAAAACGATTTCGAAATCGCAAATGGCATAACTTTAAGTGTAAGACCTTTCGCGCGCATTGAACGTTCTATTATTTTTTTTTGGAACGTACATCCAATCAAAGTTTTTGCATTAGCAGCGGTTGAAGTAATATTCTTGTAATGGAGTGGTATATATTCTAAGGAAATAATACCGTGGGCTAGTTCTCTTTCGTTTTATAGATGTAACGCTTTAATTATATACGTATTTGTTTACAATTACTTATCTCGAATTTATTTCTTATTACATTTGGGACAAGCGTTTCGTCACCTTGTCTCTATAACTTAATGCGTACGACCTATTTTGAAGAAAACAGATTTAGATGAAACTGTACACTCCTTCGAAAAGGAAACTTTTTTTTTTGTACTGAATGTCCGTAACATTAGTAAAGATATTTTCAATATGCCCACCTAAAAAGGAGAAAATTTTGAAGACATTTTTGTAAGTTACATAAATATCGTATGTAGATCATGTAAAACGGAACAATAAAGCAACAGAAACCCAAAGAAAAAAATAAGGGGAATTAGAACACGAAGTTATATTCTATAACCACCAGATACCAATACGTTAATTAATTTTACTTTCCCAGTTTTCCTGACGACAGTCGTATGCGAGCTCGTTTGCGGATCTTTTGCAGGAACCTGTAGGTACATTTTTTTAAATTTTGTTGTTGCTTATTTGTTGCAAGTAAACAATGCTGGTTTTAAAACAACATTTAGAGAAACTACTACCTTATACGAGGGCTATTCATTTGCACACATAAATTCAATGTTAATATAGTTTTCATTACGTATAGTTTTTTCCATTACATATTTTGTATTACATAATTATACAGTATATCCGTACTACGAGTGTAAGGAATTAAATGAAATAATTAAACGTACGAAAACCTATCTAGATATATAAGCTAATACTAGTACATACGCAGATATATATATATAATACTATTGAACATCTTCAAAATGCGGTATACGTTTAGAAACGGTTGAATCCATAGTCTATGAACTATTTTGAAATGAATTTTGAATAAACTTTTGTAATTAAAATGGGAATGTTGACTACCCTATTCATTTAGAAGGCACTTAGGGCATACAGGTAAGGGGCCACCGAAATTTTAGGTGCGTCGGTGGCCATGGTTATTTGAGGGTGGGACAAAGCACCGGGCGTCGCAACACCACCCGCGGCGCCCCCTATATATATTCGGCCCTTTTTGTTTTCTTTTCAGTTTTTTTTGCAATTTTATTTTTCATAAGTTTTTTTTGAGTTTGATTTTCAACGTTAGTAACCGGTCGTTTCCGGTTCGGTTAATTCTTTTTTTTGCGCTTAGTTTATTTTGAGTTCCTTTTTTTTGAATTTGAATTTTTGAATTTTTAAATCTTTGAATGTCAACGGTCTCTCCGTGACATCCGGTTCGGCCGAATGTTGTTTTATTTTGTATTGATAAGCGTTTTGAGCCGGTCTCTGCGCTTCTGTCAGGGTTTTTGATTTTGACAGCTTTCAGTTTTGATAGGCATGATAGGAACTTTTTTTCTGTTTATGGCGCAGGAACAGTAAGGTTGGCAAGGACCCGCCCCAGCCGACAATGACTAGCCACTGTGCACCACAACATCATGCCGACCGCCTTCCTTACTGCTTCCAATGTAAATGCGTTACCATAACAAAATCTACCTGCATACTTACCCATAAGTGACGGAAATACATGTTTATAACTACATGCCTACAGCAGGTTTCGAACCCAATCACTCTTCCTTTCGATGCAACCTCTCTACCTAATATAAAACAATTCGAGTATTAAAAGTACTATTTGATTTATTTAAAGAAAAAGTATTATCATTGTTATGGTGTTATTCGTTTATCCGGATAATATCCCATTTGCACTTTATACCTTTAATATATGTATGTATACATACATTGAAGTTGCGCAACCTGGGTATTTTTATTTGATCGCTTATAACTTACGTAGTTTTGCATCGATTTTCTTCAATGATAGCTTGTCTTTTTTCTAATTAAACAGAGCTTTACGTAAATAAAAAATATTTGGAAAAAAAGTTGTGGTTTTGGAATGCTGCCCTCGCAAAGTAATTTTTTTCATATTTTTTCATAAAAAAATCAAAAATCTGAAATGATGAGCTAATATCTCGAAAAGTGTATTGTTGAGCAAAAAAAAATGTATGATGCATTTATAGCAAATTTTATTGTCTTTCCGATTCCGATTATTTGCAATTGCTTGACCCGTTCGTGAGATATACGTAATTAAAGGGGGCCATCTTTTTGGTTTTTTCGAATAACGGTAAATTGCAAATATCTCAAAAACGGTACCATAGAATCAAAAATGAACTCAATTTTCGAAATCAGGGGGTGATTTTACATACGAATTTCATAACGGCGTTTCTGGTAAAGAAAAAAGTTGAAATTCGTGGTCCAGTGTTATTGGCGCCGCTAAGGTTATAACCGTATCATAGCCAACCAATTGGTTTTTGGTTTACCGTCGTAACGATAAACAGCTGATTACGTTAGGGGTACGACTACAGAGATACGACAAACGGCAGCAATGACTCCGCTTCTAATCGTCTCTTACGACAGGCATACCCACCGCGGGTATATTCTGACTCTCTAACCTAGTTGTTGTTGTTGTTGTTGTTGTAGCGATAAGGTTGCTCCCCGAAGGCTTTGGGGAGTGTTATCGATGTGATGGTCCTTTGCCGGATACAAATCCGGTACGCTCCGGTACCATAGCACCATTAAGGTGCTAGCCCGACCATCTCGGGAACGATTTATGTGGCCACATTAAACCTTCAGGCCATTCCCTCCCTCCCTACCCCCAAGTTCCATGAGGAGCTTGGGGTCGCCAGAGCCTCGTCTGTGAGTGATAGGTGAGGTTGACAATTGGGTTTGGAGAAGCTGTATATTGCGCTGGCAACCTGAAAGGTTGCGCTACACAGCCCCTTGAATCTGGTATTTTAGTCGCCTCTTACGACAGGCATACCTACCGCGGGTATATTCTGATCCCCTAACCCGCTGGGGTCTCTAACCTAGTCTTTGCCGGCACCTTTTACCCAATATACGATACTGCGTTCGAAACACAAATCACACGCGGAAGTTTGCGCATTGCTCATGTAAACAAAAGATCAGCTGTTTTTTATGGCCAATTCATACGTCATTTTCCTTTAGCTCTTGCTTTTTCTCTTTCTTTCACTCGCTCCAGCAGTCAACTGTGACGTTTTTGCGCATAACGAAGCAATTTTGAACTCGTAAATGCGCAATCTGTTTATTTGATTTGTCGTTCGAAATACCCGATGCCAAAAAATATCGCCACAGAAGTATCGAGTATAAAGTATCGGTCTTGAATGTCAAGAATATCGATATGGTAAAGTATCGTATCGAAATTCTTGTCCGTAGTTGAACTGAAATAGGTCATTGATAAAAATTAGTGTTGGGAACTATCGAATGAATTCAACTATCGATAGTTAGTTACTGAATGATTTTAACTATCGAACGAATATCTTCATTCATTAATTCATCCATTTAATTTGTTCTTTAGCTTGCCAGAAGCCAAAAGAACAATTTCTGGATTGTTTTAGTTACCCCTCGGGGTAAAGAACAAACCTATCTAAGACAAAAAACGTCGTGTTCCAATGAAACGAGATCCAGATACGGCTAGAGATTTAACATGCAAATGCGACAACAATGTGAACCATATGGATCAATTTGTTGTTGCATTTGTATGTTAAATTTCTATCCGTATCTGGATCACGCTACATTGGAACGTAACAAAAACGTTAAATATGACTAAAATGGTGTAAATTGTGCTTCAAGTAAATAATGAAAATATTCAATTTAAATGCCTTTGTTACATGTTATGCAAAGCGCATGAATGATATGCAAATGACCTTGGTTCGCAACCCACAGTTTTTTGGGCTCCCCAAATCTGTGGGGAGATTTTATGCCTCTACAACAACAACAACAACAACAACAGGAAATAAGGTTACTTAAAATAGATTTTTATCTGTATTATTCAAATCTGTTTCAGAGGCATTATTAACTTATACATAAGCTACTGTTTTTTTTTTTTTTCAAAATTCAGGTCACGTTTAATTAATATAAAAATTGCACATTAAATTTCCCTTATAAAAGAAACATAAAACAAATATTTCAAGCACTTAAATACTAAAAGTCGCTATGGTTGTTCTAGCCAAAATCGGATAGTGCATGAGGGTCTATATTAAATTTTCGCCGCAGAGATGGCAACTGATTGTGTTATTAAACCCCTAAAAAAATTGATTGTAAAGTAAATAATACAAGTATGTACATTGAGTTGACATGAAAAATACCTTCAATGTTTAAATTGCTGTTCAAAAATATTATCATATCTAGTTTATCTCGAGAAAACTCGTTCTGACGGAACCGATGTTGCGGGTATACATAAATATTTTTTCGAAAGCATATATAGTTCCGGAAATGTTGGCTGGCTACGATTCCAATAGTCTAGGGGATTATTTGAGCGATCAACAAAATTTTGCCTTAGATATTGCTCCAACTGAATATTTGCATTGACATTGGGCGCGTTTTGACAAATTGTTTTTGCTTCAGCAACTTTTTCATCGAGAAGGTCCCAGAGAGATACTTCGCTTTTATCGACCGATACTTCTCTTGGGGTGTTGGTAGAAACACTTGTGTTTTGTTGCCGTATTAGGGAAGTTACTTCTTCCACTAGCCATTTTGTTGTATTATTTGCATTAATTTCGTTACCGAACGCAATTTTTTTAAACCAAGGATCTAGGAATGTTGATTTGGCGAACATCTTGTTAGACTCCAACTGCCCTAATCGTCTCCAAACTACCTCTAACAATCTGCTCTTCAAACTTTCTCCCTCTACAGTTTTCATTTTGCGATTTCGTACTGCGTATTGAAGCCTCTGATTAGGGGCACTACCAGTGACATCGTGGGATAATTTTCTCCTGACAATTCGGATGTCATGGCCTCTACGGGCTTGAAAAGATTAGTGTAGTCCAACAATGTTTCCCATTCTGATGAATTGAGGAAATCAGGAGCATTTGGTAAAGAAGTTATTATGGCAGAGAGTGGTTCTTTTACCAAGCATATGCGCTCCATCATTATAAGGGTGGAATTCCACCGGGTAGGGACATCTTGTTTTAACCTCAGTTCAGTAACGCCCATTTGCTTTTGCATATTTTTTAATTTTTCCGTCGCTTGAGAACTATGGTTAAAGTAAGTGACTATGGCACGACACTTGTTTATGAGCACAGTAACTTGTGGAACAGCTTTGATGGCATCAATTACACATAAATTTAATGTATGCGCTACACATGGGTGGTGGTGCTTCTGTAGCATTTCAATTATATCCTTTTTAATATTAGCCCCGTTATCACATACTACAGTAACTATTTTGTCAAAAACGGACCACTCATCAAATATTAACTTCAATTCTGTAGCTATATTTTGGGAGGTATGATTTCCTAAGATTTTCTTTGTTGATAAAACTGCAGAAATCATTTTGTTATCCCAAACGAAATGACTAGTAACTGACAAAAAAGATTTTTGACTATCAGAAGTCCACATATCAGTTGTAACTGAAATATGTGTTACAATGTTGAGCAAGTCATGCAGTTTCTTTCTTACTTCATTGTATTTAAAAGGTAGCATTGTATTTGATAAAACTTTTCTGTTTGGCAAGGAATATAATGGCTGAAGCTTTTTTGTATATTCTACAAATCCTACATTGTCAACGATGGAAAGCGGCTGCAAGTCTTTTGTAATCATCTTTAAAAGAGATTCATCAATATTATTTTTTTCTTGCTCTGAGAGCTCAGAACGTGTGCTGGTAACAAATAATTTTGTTTGAACAGTCCTTCTCAAACATCCACTATTGGAAATGTCTTCGGTAGGTACTGTTCATTGTACAGGTTTACAAGTATGATATGTATGAGAGGGAAACAATTTCTTTCCCTTTCTAACACACGGCAGTTTGACACTTCGGTCAGTGTCAAACTAGCGTGGAACCCAGTGGAACCTGCGTGGAACATGAGTTTTGACACTGAACGAAGTGTCAAAATTACCGGGGTTGCTTCGTCGAAAGCGACACAGGGAAGCAAAAAAGGGATCGGAATATCAGATATGGGTTGCTGTGATGGTAAATTTATTTTAACGAACTTAGCAGGAAATTTTAAGTGCACCCATGTGGGTCCTTCAGAAAATTATAAAAAAGTCTTCAATTGGGGTATCTGAGGACGCGTAGTTATTTCAGTATTAAGAATACAAACACGGGAGTTAAGTTTTTCTACCCGTTCAAAAGTTCTGCGCGAAAAACAGTTTGAAACCGAGGTCGACTGCAATAACCCGTCCAAAAAAGCGGAAAGAAAAATGAATAGACGCGTTTTGTCCTGTTGTCAATAGTCCGAAGAGAAAAAGTATTCGAATTATTGGAAGCGAGGCAAAAAGGCGTCTATTAATACCTCCCCCGACGGTTTTGATCGTGTTTTAGCAATCGTCCCCGTAAAAAAGTATCACAATTTGTTAATTAAAATTGTCCAAAATATATGGTTATTAAAGAGAGATGTAATTAAGTGCTCGTTTGAAAGTAAATAAGTATATTTCTTTGTAATATAAGAAAAAAATAATTTAAGCAGTTTTCGATAGCAGCTACTAAACTTTGTTTGGTCCTAAGAAGTACAACAGTGCCAAATAGCATCCACAAAAAAAACGAACAAGAACAAGCATTTTATCAGGTGAGCGTGGCTGTGTATGTGCGTGCTGCTACATATCCTACTTGTAGACCTGTACAATGGGTACTGTTAACGAACTGCGCGCTGCACTCCCTGCAGTAGTTGACGAAAGAGAAGTGGAACTACGTTCCTCTTCTGAAATTACTGGCGCTATTTCTCCTGAAGTTAGATTCCTATGTTCTGAGGAAGACGGTTGCTTACGGCGTAGATGGTCATTTAAATTTGATGTGTTGCCAGAAAATTAAAAAATTTTTTTGCATATATGGCATTTAACTTCATTGCCATTTTTGGTAAAAAAACTCCCAAACAGAAGATCTCTTCAATCCAGGCCGCATTATAAATATCTACACAAATTAAATCGTTAAAATCACTTCCTCAGTTAAAAATATTTAACAATTACCACGCTTAAAACGTTTGTCGATTAGGTTGACGTATGCTAAATTTATTTTAATATCTTTTTAACACTGATATATGCACAGCAAAAATTTAAATAGAACGAATGATTCGAAGAAATAGTAATGAGCGAATCATTCATACCAAAAACTAGTAGTTCGATAAAATAGTAATGAACGAATCATTCATACATAAAACTAGTAATTCGAAAAAATAGTAGTGAACGAATCATTCATGCCTAAAACTACCCTACAAGAAACGCTGATAGTTTTACTAACACACTCACACTTGTAATTGACAATGCTGATCCTGCGATGACGTAAACATTGATACTTAAATTTATGTATGTTCCTTTGATCGCTCACGCATGTCCGCATGTTCCCAACAACAGCCTATAATCATGAAAAAGGACTCAAACTGGGAAAGCTTCGGACACCTGGTACAGAACAAAAGAACATACAGCAGATACCATTATGCATGTGAGACAGATACATAATTCTCAACGGAATTTTATGTATGCGAGAACAGTTTATCCGATTTAATCATGTTGTCACTACTGACTGTCATATGACAATCAAATGATTATCACGGTTGTTTTGTTATTTTTTAAATTCCGCCATTTTCAACCGACGAAAACCATATAAAAAATAAGTTTAAAAAATAAAAAAGAGAGCATTTCAAAGCTCCATGCTAAAAGAAAAAAAAAACCGAAAATAATATTAGAAAATACCAAAAGCTGTCGGAATGTATGGGGCTCACTCAAAAAATTGATACGCGAAAAATAATAGTGGTTAGTGGTGATTCATTTTTAAATGTGTTTCCGCTTGAGGAAAGCGCTATTCTGTTGTTTTGTTATTTTCTGAATTTAAATTGAACATTCTGAAGTTGAATTCTTATAAAACTATTTATTTTAAACAAATAAGAAACGCGTATGCCTTTATCACAAATTAAAAACGTAATGAAATAAAGTAAATAAAAAGCAAAAAGCATTGTTTCATTTTTGGCGGAATATAACAATTGTCATTTATAATAGTATAACAGTCAAACCTGATATCTACAGTAAACAATTATTTATGGCAATTTTTGATAGTTAGAGTGTCAGCACTGATCGAGGAAAAGGAATGAGAGTGAGCAGTACGGCTATATACTTAATCAGTAGGCGATGTTTGTGTATAAGAAGGAGACAAAAACTCACACGTACACAGTTGTTTACATCACATTTGCGCAAGTCCCCTTAAGTTTGTGATAGAAAGTTTGTATGAGGCGCTGATCGTTAGGTTGACATTGCTGACAATCAGATGATACTCATATGATAGTCAGTATTCTTGTAGGGTAGTAATTCGAAAAAATAGTAATGAACGAATTTCAAATGACTATCGAATGAATGAAAATTATTGAACTATCGAATAACTCGATAGTTTTCATTCGATAGTTCCCAACACTAATAAAAATTGTGACTTTAATAGAATAGTAAATGCATAGTGTAGATAGGTACACTATGAGTAAATGCTGTTTTTTTTTTTATAAATAACGCTAAAATATTAAAACACGAGCGAAGTCGTAGTGCAATTGGTATATTTCATTGACAAAATGCAGGACCATCTACAAGTTGCAACAAATTTGGGGCGGCTGCTCGAATATTTTATCGAGGAAAATTTCACAACATCCAATGATGTTTACTTTGAAAAGCTCATTACGCACATGTCTGTGAAAGGTAAGTAGTTTTTAAGTCAGTATTTCAATCTAATAGAGTTTAACAATTATGTGTTCATTGTACCGTTTTTTTACATACCTATGCATGGACATAGAAAACGCTTACATACTGCAGGCGCCGTTCGTCTTGGAATGGGTTGATCGCTGTTTAAACATACTCAATGAGGATATTAGCAAACTTAATCCAAAAGTAATTTCATTCGTTTTCAACTTGTTAAGTTTACTTACTACAAACGAATGGAATATAATCGAAATAAAGCAACGACGGTTAGTGGACAAGTAAGTCACTCGCTCGTCGATAAATATGATGTGCAATGTTGTTATTGTTTCATTGCTAATATAACCCTGAGCAGCCGACAACGCCATTATTCCGGCCATCTTACTGTGCTAAAGCCCCCATTACTGATACTTAGCATAGACTTGACTTGACTTGGCGTAAACTTGGAAACTTAGTGGAGTATAACCACTTGGCGCATACAATCTGGCATCATAATCAGCGGTGAAATTTATTTTTAAACTAGCAGACCCGTTTTGCCCTAAATTAGTTCTACCGGCATACATTTTAATAAGCTTTTCCGTCTAGCCCTGCCCTCGCCCTCTTCACTTTTTCTTAATCCTTTAATTCTCTCCTCCCTCTGTCTTTTTCGCTTCATCTATCTCTATCTTCGTTTCACTCCATCTCTTTCCCAGTCTCCTTCTCCTTCCCTCTTCTCTTCTCTCAAGTTTTTCCCATTCTTCATCCCTTATTGCCAGTTTCAGAGGGTGGTATATATTTTGTTCCAATCCCATTCCGAGTCCGAGTCTTAGTCCTAGTCCTAATCCCAGTCCCATCTCGTCTCTGGTCTACTTCCAAGAAAAAAGGATCGTAAATACTAATATAGGCAAATTTATATACCAAATTTCAGGCAAATCGAATAGGACGTATGTAAATTGGTATGTGGGTATTATTCATGGCTTTATTTCGGCTTCGCATGCATATTTATCAGTTTTGCCAGGTTATTATTATTATTATTTATTTATTATTACGGCGTTTTAAGCCTAAAACTTAGATTATTACAAATTATAAATATATATTAATAATAATAGGATTTCTAGCGTTTGGGGTGTCGGAATGCATGAGATTCCGATCAGCACGGGAACTGGTGGTCCCAACGGGCGAGTCTTGGAGTCATCTCATTGGGAGGTTGGAAGGACGTGTTCTCAATCCTGCCCTAGTCCAAGACGTATGATTACACAGTTTTATTATTTATGCTGTCGGAATGCATTTGATTCCGGGCAACCCAAAAGCTAGCAGCTCAGCAGAGCGAGCCACTCTTATCGGACGGTTGGAAAGGACGCGTTTCCAATCCTCCCTGTACCAGCTTTTATGTACACACAACCAACTATAATAAATCATTGGTGTAGGAATATACGTGGTTCACATGAACACTCCAACTGTTTGTCTGGGACGATTTTTCCGGAATTCTTTCCCAATTTGATTGCGAGCGATATATGTTTTTTACCTGATGCATAAGGTTCCTCTGTGTCTATTTGGATTGCCATGTACGCTCAAGGATCAGTAACATGAAATACAGATACAAAATATTTTATCTTTTTGGAAGGGTTTTGCAATATTCTAATAAACTTTTTTTGAAGGTGTTTAAGTTTTCACAATTTTTAACATGATTAGGTAGTTCATTAAAACATTTCAGGCCTTTGTAAAATATATTTTGCTTGTCCATTTCTGTTTTGAGAAGAGGTAATCTAAAATTATTATTTTCCCTGATTATGTAAGAATGGGTTTCATTCACATAAACAAGTTTCTCACTTAGGTAGGCTGGTAATTTACCATGCTTGATATAAAATACAAATTTCATACTATGGTAAAATATCAACTGTTTCACACTCAACCAGTTTAGTGCATCAAGCATACTCTTTATGGAAGTGTCGTACCTCACTTTCAATATAAATCTCATAGCTTTGTTTTGCATAATTTGTAACCTGTCTACTTGTGTTTCATTGGCAATAAAGAATATTGTAGGGCAATATAAGAAGTGCGGTTCTATGATGGATCTATATACTTTCAACTTATATTTCTTACTAATAAGTTTACACGATCTCTTCCAAAATCTAATTTTTTTGCCCATTTTGGCAACAATATAATCAATATGATCCGTAAACCTCAGTTTATTGTCAATCAGGATCCCTAAGTATTTAAATATTTTGACATCCTCAATGCTTGTATTCATTATTTTTAGATCTAAATTAAGTGATTCTTTATTGGTCGTCCTAGATAAATCCATGAACTTAGTTTTGTTAACGTTAAGCTTGAGTTTATTAATGCAAAGCCATCTATACAATGAGTCCAAATCTTCTTGCATTTTGCTCCTTGCTATTGAAATGTCCGTTTCATTTACTTCAAGTAGCGCATCATCTGCCAACAACCTGATTTTACTATATTTCAGTGCTGATGATATATCGTTTATGTAAATGTTGAACAGGATTGGTGCTAATACCGACCCTTGTGGTAAACCTATATCCACTTGTGCCTCGGATGAGAATACTGACTCGATGGTTGTTCTTTGTTTCCGGTCTGATAAGAAGCTTCTAAACCACTGCAATTCATTTTCCCTAATACCAATTTTTTGTAGTTTATCGAGCATTATATTCCTATCAATTGTTTCGAACGCTCTTTTCAGGTCAATGAAAACTGTTACTATATGTTTTTTCAAGATCAGCTCCTCCTTCCAGCTAGATATGACGTAATTTAAGGCCGTCTCGCAAGAGTGCCTTTCTCGGAAACCGGATTGTCCCTTTATAAGGATTTTATTATTTTCTAAGTAATTAAGCAGTTGATTTTTTATTACAATTTCTAGAATTTTTTCTACGTTCGGCAATGTATTTAGCGGCCTTAGTTCTTCTGCCATTATTGAACCTTTTACTTTCCTAATTGGTAGGTAGGTAGGTTGAACTGGCCGGTCCATGAGGACCTCACATAGACTGATTGAGTCCGTAGTGTTACCAGAAGTTTGTTTTAACGACCAAACTGAAAAACCCTATCCAAAACCAGGACCTATGTTATAAAATAACTCCGTCCTCTTGGCAAATACTAGAAGCTTCCTAGGACTTAAGCCACTTGCTGCTTCTAGATCTGACAGCTGTATCACTCCTAATAGCTGGAGTCTTAACCTGGCAAGTGCAGGGCACGAGCACAAAACGTGCTCGATCGTTTCCTCCTCCAACCCGCACTTCCTACACCTGCTATCACTGACCAAGCCTAATTTAAAGGCATGTGACGCCAGAAGGCAGTGTCCAGTCAGAATACCCGTCATGAGTCTACAGTCCTCTCTTTTTAATGATAGAAGCAACTGTGTTAGTCTAAGGTTGTAAGACCTACACATAATCTTCGACACTTTACAGCCCCGCGCTTGAACCCACGCCTTTTCTGCTTGGTCGATCATGTGCACCTCTCGCCTTCGCTTAATCTCGCCCAATCTAATTGGGACGTCTACCGAGCAAGCTTCAAGGGATGCGCCCTTTTTGGCTAATTCGTCCGCTTTTTCATTCCCATCTATTCCCATATGCCCTGGGACCCAATATAGATGTATGCTTCTCCCTGTCCCGATTCTCTCCAGAGACTGCTTACACTCTAACACGCATTTAGATGCTGTGCTATGCGAGATTATTGCCTTAATTGCTGCTTGACTGTCAATATAAAAATTAACACGGTTGCAGCTTAAGCTATTCTCTTCCAGGGTTTCTACTGCTTTGGTTACGGCTAATATTTCCGCTTGGAAAACGCTACAGTAATCCGGCAGCCTGTAGGATCTGCTTAATTCCGGATCAGCGCAGTATACCGCAGACCCTACTCCTTCCACTATTTTGGAACCATCGGTGTACACATGTATCGCCTCGTCCGCCATTTGCGCACCCTTGCGTCAACCGTCCACCTCTATTGTGGCCTTAAGATCTCCCTCAAAGTGCAGGTAGGGAATCATGTAGTCTGTTCGTCTTGTGACTGAGGACGCTATACTACTATGGCCATATGGTCGGCGCTCAAGCTGCCCCGAAGCATCGAGCCTGGTTGCGGTCGTTAACGCTTTGTTATTTGCTACCAGGTCTACAGGTGGAATGTGCAGAATGGCATACAGTGCAGCCGTCGGGGTTGTTTTCAGGGCTCCCGTAATGCAAAGCATCGATAGTCTGCATACCCCCTCTAATTTTTTGAGGTATGTTGTTTTTTGTGTGGCTTTCCACCAAACAAGAACTCCATAGTATAGAATAGGGCTTACAATCGCTGTAAAAACCCAATGAGAAAGAGAGGGCGATAGGCCCCACGTACACCCCAGCATTCTTTTACATGCATAGAGTGCCGTTGACGCCTTCTTGACCCTCTCCTCCACGTTGAGCTTCCATGACAGCTTACTGTCTAGGATGATTCCTAGATATTTTGTGCAAGCTTTCTCCTGTAAGGTCACCGCTCCTAACTTAGGCCTTGTCCAATTTGGGACCTTGTACCTCTTTGTAAACAAGATCATATCCGTCTTCTCCGCATTGACTTTCAGCCCGACATTAGATGCCCAGGTATGAATATCCCGAAGCGCCCGATCCATCAAAGAACTAATCGTTGGAAGGCATTTTCCACTTATGATAATTGCAACGTCATCTGCGTAAGCCGTAAGTTTTACGGGTCCCTCATCGAATTGCCTGAGCAGTTGGTTGATGACCAGTGTCCACAGCAGAGGTGATAGCACCCCTCCCTGCGGCGTGCCCCTGTCCACTGATTTCGTGGCCTCGTACAATCCCCATTGTGATGTAATCTTTCTGCAATTTAACATGCAGCCGATCCATCTGATTAAGGCAGGATGTACTTTAATGTAATTAAGACCATCCATAATCGCCTATTTTGCAACATTATTGAAAGCCCCGGCAATGTCCAAGAAGACTCCTAGAGCATACTCCTTATATTCCAGGGATTTCTCTATGCTCATTACCACCCTATGCAATGCGGTGTCTACCGACTTGCCTTTGGTGTACGCATGCTGTGTTGTGGAGAGCAGCTTTTCATCCACGTTGGACTTTATGTACACATCTATCAGCCTCTCAAAGGTTTTGAGCAGAAATGATGTTAAGCTAATGGGTCTATAGTCTTTGGGATACACGTGACCGATCTTCCCCGCCTTTGGTAGAAAAGCTACACGAGCAGTTCTCCAAGAGTGCGGTACATGATTCAGTCTTATGCACCCATCGAATATTATTTTAAGCCATTCCACGACCGCCCTACTTGAGACTTGTAGCATGGCCGGGAATATACCATCTGGGCCCGGCGATTTAAACTTAGAAAACGTCTTCACTGCCCACTCGATCTTGGTATCGGTAACCAAGCCCGGCACCACTAGCTCCGTGATCGAAGTGTGAGTTGTTGTTGTTGTTGTAGCAATGCTCGCCCCACCTAATAGCCGCGACCGATCACAAATTGTCATCAATATCCTCTAACGGGAGTCCAAGGAAACTTGCCGTTTCAACAGGGGTGGACCATAAGGAAAGGGGTGTTAGAGGCGTTGGTTCCACATTACAATTAAAGAGATGGTTGGTGTCATGTGGGGACACATTGCAAGCAGTGCATACATTTTGTATGTCGGGGTTGATTCTGGATAGGTAAGAGTTTAACCTGTTACAGTATCCAGAACGAAGTTGAGCAAGAGTGACACGCGTTTCCCTGGGGAGTATGCGTTCCTCTTCTGCGAGTTCTGGATATTTTTCTTCAAGTACTGGATTCACCGGGCAATACCCGACATAAAGGTCCGACGCCTGTCTATGGAGTTCACCAAGGAACTGCTTGTGTTTTTCCGCTTCATACGGCTGGGTTCTCAGGTGCCGTATTTCCTCAAAATGCTTACGGAGATGACTCCTTAGGCCCCTATGCGGTGCTGGTTCGTCAATCAGATGTCTGTTGGGATGCCCAGGTTTCTGGGTATTCAACAGAAACTGTTTGGTCAGCATCTCATTTCTCTCCCTGATGGGGAGTATTCTCGCCTCATTATGCAGATGGTGTTCTGGGGACATAAGAAGACAGCCCGTGGCGATTCTGAGAGCAGTATTTTGGCAGGCCTGTAGCTTCTTCCAGTGGGTAATTTTTAGGCTTGGCGACCATATGGGTGACGCGTAGCACGTAATCGGCTGGCTAATTGCTTTGTATGTAGTCATGAGCGTTTCCCTATCTTTTCCCCAGGTACTGCCAGCGAGGGATTTGAGGATTTTGTTACGGTTCTGAGGTCTCGGAACAATTGCGGCTGCGTGCTCACCAAAATGTAGATCCTGATCAAACGTCACACCCAAGATTTTGGGGTGTAGGACAGTCGGTAGCGTAGTGCCATCGACGTGGATGTTCAAAATGGTCGACATTTGGGACGTCCATGTTGTAAATAAGGTCGCGGAAGATTTAGTCGTTGATAATGCCAGGTTTCGCGAGGCGAAAAAACTGGAGAGATCAGGGAGGTAGCCGTTTATTTTATTGCATAGCGCATCGATCTTTGGGCCTAGGCCTGTGGCCATTATTGTGCAGTCATCGGCGTAGGAAACGATTGTGACTCCTTGCGGTGGTGAAGGGAGCTTAGATATGTAGAAATTAAACAAAAGTGGGGATAGGACACCACCCTGTGGCACCCCTTGTTTAATTCTCCTTTGTTTTGATGTTTCGTTTCTGAATTGTTCCGATGCCTGCCGACCACCCAGATAATTTGCGGTCCACCTTTTAAGACATGGGGGAAGGGTAGACCCTTCCAGGTCTTGCAGTAACGAGCCATGGTTGACCGTATCAAAAGCTTTTGATAGGTCTAACGCTACGAGTACTGTTCTATGGTGGGGATATTGATTCAAACCGCAATTTATCTGGGTGCTAATGACATTTAGCGCGGAGGTAGTGCTATGGAGTTTTCTGAAGCCATGCTGATGAGGGGCTAGCTGCAAATGTGCTTGGAAATGAGGGAGCAAAATGGCTTCAAGCGTCTTTGCCACTGGCGATAGGAGAGATATCGGACGATATGACTCACCTACGTTAGCTGGTTTCCCAGGCTTTAGTAGCGGGACCACCTTGGCCATTTTCCATTTCTCGGGTATGACAAAGGTGGAAAGAGACAGGTTGAAGACATGCGCTAAATATTTGAAACCCTCTTTCCCTAGGTTTTTAAGCATCGGCATGGCTATGCCGTCTGGGCCCACTGCTTTGGATGGTTTAGCGCGACCAGTGGCGTCCTCAACCTCTCTAGCGGTGATGGTAATTGGTGACGCGCTGAGTTTGTGTTTATGTGCACGTCTATTGGCTCTCCGTCTATCTTTGTCGACCGTAGGATGCATTATATATTGTCGGCAGAAAACGCTCGCGCATTTTTTCGCATCCGACAGCACCTTATCGCCAAAGGCGATGGAAACTTTGTCTTTGTGCTTAGTCGGATTCGACACCGGTAGAGAGGTTACAACCTCTTAGGTGCTCTTCCCATTTCGCCCGCTTGTGTTCGTCCACAAGCAATCTGATGCGTTGGTTTATATCCCTTATTTGAGGGTCGCCTGGATCAAGCTGTCTTATAAGGTCGCGTTCCCTCGCTAAGCTCGCGGCCTCCGCCGGGAAGTGGGGCCGGATTTCGGGAATTCTCCCGGCGGGAATGAAATGTGCCGAGGCGGATTCAATGACCTTACGGAAGGCACGCTCCCCTTGGCGGGCATCAGTCGGGATAGGGAGGGCAGCAAAGATGCTGTCTGTTGCAGATTTATATTCTTCCCACTTTCCTTTTTTGAAGTTTATGAAAGTGCGTTTTTCGGTGACGATGAAGTCGGCGGTACGCTCGAACGAAATAAGTATGGGCAGGTGGTCGGATGCCAATGTTACCATCGGCTGCCAGTTGACGCAGTTTACGAGTTCTGCGCTCACGATTGAGATATCTGGCGAGCTATGACAGCTTCCTACCATACGTGTGGGGGCGTCTCCGTTAATTGTGCAGAACGTCGTTTCGTCTATTTGATCCGCCAACATCTCACCCCTACTGTCCGCCCGCAAGTTTGAATGCCATAGGTCGTGATGGGCATTGAAATCGCCTAAGATAATGCGATTGTTGCCAGTGAGTAAGGTCTCGATATTAGGGCGGTATCCACTGGGGCAACAGGTGACAGGAGGGATGTAGATGTTGATGATTTCTAGATTTGCATCGCCTGACCGGACAGATAGGCCTTGACGTTCTAAGACATTGTCACTGCGGTCGATGCCAGGATCAAATATAGGATATTGCACAGAGTGGTGTATAATAAACGCGAGGCCGCCTCCATTTCCGCTCTCGCGGTCTTTCCTGTGGACATTATAACCAGAGCAGGTCTGCAAAGCAGATCTTGCTGTGAGTTTAGTCTCTTGAATCGCAGCAATGCGGATGTTGTGCCGCTTCATGAAATCGACTATCTCCGTAATCTTCCCAGTTAGTCCATTACAGTTGAACTGCAGAATTCTGAAGTGCATGAGGGGTGACGCCGCCACTCTAGGGGTAAGTGAGGGGTGACTACGCCTAGGTTGTGGAAGGCCAGGACGCAATTGCTGTTGTGGCCTTGGTACTGGGCGCCCTTGGGCAAGCATTGGGGTACCCGGATGATTTGGGTTTGCGACCTGGCAACATGGCGCGATGAAACCCGTCGAGGGGTTGCCGTCGCGGAGACCAGAACATCTAGGAAAGTGGCACCACCCAAGGCAGGAGCTGCATTGAGCGGATGTCGCAAACCTATATATTCTGTGCTGGCAGACGGTGCAAACGGAGGCAGGGACTAAGAGTCTGTTTCCCTGACCTGCACGATTGCTGCCAGAAAAGAGGGGAGGAGTGAGTATTTTGATATCAGATATGTGTCCTTTAACGGTAGTTGTAGGTCAGTCTAGTTCTGTTTTAGTTTCTTTGTGGTATTTCCCGTATTTGAGAAGAAAACTTTCCTCGCAGGTCCAAACAACCCCTTCCATCTGCGAACTACACAAAGTAAGAATCTCTGTTTATTATTTATTTTCTGGTGCCGACCCAAAAGTCAGTGTAGGAGCAAGAACCCCACCCCATTCGCTGAAGCATAGCTGGTTGACATTAAACAGAGTATGCTCCTTGAACTCTATACCTATACGGTCGGATAGGCAATCCATGGTTTGACCCCGTACTGTGGCACTGCCTATTAATGTCCTTTTGGTCTTTGTTGTAGTAAGGCTGGCTGTTCATTCCTTGATAAGGAAGGTCGGCTAAGTGTTGGGCAACATGGACCGACTGGTTCGTTACATAAAATAAATTGGCAGGGGCTGATGCTCAGCATTGCTACCAGCTCTACTACGAAGGTAGTAGTTATGAGTGGTATCAGCTGTTTGAGTTGTTGGCGCCGTGGGGCGCGAGCAGCAGCGGGTACTTGTTGTGGCTTGCTGAGCAGCGAAGCTGCTGGAAGGTAGTGGGGATACGCTTAGGCGTAGACTACGGGACGCCCTTGGGCGTGAGCAGCAAGGAGCCACAAAAGATTTATAAAAGTTACGTGGACGTCGGGTTTTGGGATCAAGCCCAGAACAACCTGTCCGATGCAACCATCCCTTGCACGAGACACACTGAACAGAGTATGACCGTCCTAAAAAAATTCTTTTCTGGCAAATGCAGCAAAACCATTTCTCAGGACCGGGGTGAGGAGACGGACCCGGATTGGGTTCGATACCTTCCCGGAGTAAGAATATGTAGCAGTCCTGCTGCAAGGAGCTGCTGGGAGGATGACAATTTGTGGGAGGGACGAAACAAATTAAATGGGGTCACACTGAAAGTGTGAGTGATGTCTGCTGGTTCTTCTAAACCGTCTCCCGATGGGAAATGTGTATCGAGAAGCACCTCAAGGGATTCCTCACTATCACGTGACCATTCCCCGTTCTCTTTCTTTATTAGTCCCTGGACTATGTTTCCCTTTGCTAGGACTTTTTTCAACCGTGCTGTTTCACTGGAGCACTCTATGTCCGTACAGAAACTTTTCCATGAGTTTCTCTTCGCCCTGGTAATTTCACGCTTGTAGATTCTCAGTAGATCCCTGTACTCGTCCCGACACGCTTCGCTTTCCGCGGTCTTTGCGAGTTTAAACATTTCTTTTACCTGTCTTCTTAGAAGACTCAGCTCATTGCTCCACCATGGCGGCTTTGCTTTTCCTCTGAATCTTCTTAGAGGGCAAGCTTTGTTATACGCAGTCATAAGCGTCCTTGTTAGGAATTCATTCGACTCCTCCAGTTCCTCTACATTAGCAACCTCTTTGGGTTGTCCCAGTTTCGTTTCTACATGTTTCTGGAATTTAGTCCAATTCGTTGCTCTAGGGTTTCTAAAGGTTCCTCCCTTCTCTACCCTCTTTAGTGGGATGCTGAAGCTTATATACGCATGGTTGGAGAAGGATGGTCTATCGAGAACCATCCAATCATACCTTATATATCACGCTCGGAGCTCAATGTAATATCCAGAACATTGCTGGATGTTGGACCAATGTATGTAGGAACATTTCCCCTGTTGGCTATCTGCAAATTGGTTTGCAGGATGTAACAAAATAGAGATTCGCCTCTCTCGTTCGTATCTGCTCCTCCCCACGCATTGTGGTGCGCATTTGCATCTGCGCCTATGACCAACCGCCCTTTGCGCCCTTCCTCCTGTACTAGCCTTTTGCACTCCATCGGTGGAACCTACGCAGCATGGGCCATGTAGCAGGACGCCAGGATAAATGCCTGCTTATTCTTTTGCTCAACGGCCACCGCTACGAGATCCTCGGTGGTGTAATAGGCAGCATATATGAATGCAGCTGTTTCCTTACCATTACTACAGCTCGCACCCGTCCTTCCGTTTGTGCGTAGTAAACGCCAAACCCGCGCGCGCTAAGTCCAGAAACCTTTCCTCCCGATGAGAGCCACGGCTCCTGGATCAGCGCCACGTCAAACGAACCCTCCTCAAGGGTTAGGAGGAGTTCGCTCGACGCCACTTTACTGTGTTGGAGGTTTATCTGTAGGACTCGCAGAACCATTGGGCTGTTTGTCCCCCTCCAGCACCTTCGTCTTGACGTCGTCGTCCTCCTCTTGCCCTTTTGGTTTAGAGTATTCGAGGCCCCCTTCAGCCCCTCGTGAATGTTGTGCCGTGTGTTCCTCTGTGCGAGTCACAGCACCATTTAGCGGTTGGTCCTCTTCTAGCACGTTCGTGGTGACGTCGGGGACCTCCACCTGTCTTTTTTCTCTTAGGCTTCTGAGGTCCTTTTCGACTTCGCCCACTTCCAGCGTGTTAGGATTTTTATCCTCGGGACTTCTTTTCCTGAGTCGCATGTAAATTTTGCCAGTGCCAAAGGACATTTTGCCAAGCTGCGTGTACAAAATATCCTCCGCCTGCTTGTTTATTTGGAAGATGTAGAACTGACCATCCTCGGTAGGCCGAGATACAGTAAGTACCTTCCAATCCTGTGTCGGTATGTTCGGATTCTGTTTCTGCAGAAGTCGCAGTGTATCCTCCGACTTCATCACGCATGGTATCCATACCTTAACTTTTGGTACCGTGGGGATTTGCGCTTTATCCACCACCTCAAACCGCGCGTTCGTGCCTTGCCTTTGGAGGTTTGGAACGACTTCCTCCAGCCACCGCAAGCTCGCGATGTTGTCGCACGCTATCATCTTCACACCATTATACCATCCCCCCGAATCAAAGGTTGGAAGGGGCTTACTTGGTTGTTCCCGCATCATCTTAAGCATTAAGCTAATAAGCTCCCTTTCCACAGATCTCCACCTTTCAGCAGTCATTTGTCCGAACGGACTGCTACGATCAACCAGCGCCACAGTCAGTGACTGCTTTGCCACATCACTCATCTTCTCGGGAAAAGCAGGAGTCTTAGTGTTATTTCCCTTTGGAACCTCCGAGAAAGCCGGAGTCTTAGCGTTATCTCCCTTTGGCTTATCTCCTACTTCCGTAGTTGGAACTTCCCTCTGACTGGCAGCTTTCGAGGTAGTTGCTACCTCGCTATTGGAACCCATCTGTCTTACAGCTTTGGGCCTACTTGTCTTGTCTATGCGACTGCCCTGCCTCGCGGCTCTAGGACTGGGTCCTTTCTGCCTCTTGAAAGCAGGCTTGTCGCCTTCTGCCGAACGTTGCCTCTTCATTCTGCCATTCGACGCTTCTTCCTCCTCGTACCGGTTGCAGAACCGAGGGTTTCTCGCAGCGAACCTTTTGAACTGCCTTCGACCTACTTCTACCGCTTCATGGGCCCATTCCAAGCGCTCGATCTCCACTTCTGTTGGGTTGACCACTGCTCCCAAGCGTTGTACAATTCTTAGTGCTGCACGGTACTGCGAGAGAGCTCTTTTACTTCCTCTGCTCCGTACCCTTCTCCACTCTTCTACTCCGTTTTCATTTGTGTGCTTCTCCAACACGGAGTTCATTGAATCAGCACTACTCTCGCTCCCCGAGTCCGACGCATCGCTTAATTCGTATTTGTCGTCCTTGGATTGCGACTCAGTCCTCCTCTTTACATCCTCCCTATTACATTCAGGTAATGAGTTGTTCATCTTGGTCGTACGACCACCTGCCCGACAAGGCGGGCTCAGCGGTCCAGTATTATATACGGGGAAAGAACCGTCCGCCACAGCAGCGCCCCTTACTGCGGTAAGGCCATAAATACTTCCCGAGATGGCCCGGTATCGGGAAGGTTCCGTTCGAATACAGCCGAATTTATCCCCTGGCTGCAAATCGTCCAATAGGCACGGTCCGCATAACACCCTGGATTAGGGGGTTGGCAGTTCTTGGTCACCGACATCCCGCCGCCCTCCTATGAGGCGAAACGGCGTAGATGTCAGTCCTAAACAGCTCCGCCTCATAGTCGGGCGCTATGGAGTTCGGCTAAGCCCTCACACCAACGACAAGGTGCCTACCCTAGTGAGGGTTGCTAATTGGTACTATTGTCGAAATTTTCCACATGTCTGGCACTATTCCAGTAGTCCAGTAGTTCCAGTAGTTTGTATATAGCGGTTGCATAGAAGAAAACCATATACGATACCGAATCTTTAATTACGCCTTCTGAAAGTAAATTTTTCCCCCCAGTTTTATTTTTGAACCTTTTTGCTATACGTGTAACATCCTCAACCGTAATTTCTTCGAACTTTAATCATGACCTAGCTGTAAAATGGAAGTCGTTCTGACGTTGAACAACTTCAATTTCCCTGTTTATATCAACAATGCTATCTATAAAGAAAGAGTTCAATAAAAAAAAAAAACAAATGTAAGGCGCGATAACCTCCGAAGAGATCTAAGGCCGAGCTTCTCTTCCAATTTGCGTCGTGCTCCTCTTGATTTTCCCTACAAATTGGCCGGACGGGACCTACATGTTTTATGCCAACTCCGAACGGCATCTGCAAGGCAGGTGAGTTTTCACTGAGAGCTTTTCATGGCAGAAATACACCCGGAGCGCTTGCCAAACACTGCCGAGGGGCGACCCCGCTTAGAAAAATTTTCTTCTAATTGAAAAACCTTATTTCTAAAATTTTGATGTTGCTTTGTCCGGGGTGCGAACCCAGGGCATACGGTGTGATAGGCGGAGCATGCTACCATCACACCACGGTGGCCGCCAAGGAGTTCAATGCTTCAGCAATATCGCGAGGTGTATCATATGTCACACCTTTTACGATCACCGTCAAGATCTTTTCTTGTGGCCCCGTAAAGTTTACAGCATGCTTAAGATGCTTCCACATTAGCTTGCTATCTGAACTATTGATATCAATATTATTCTCCATGTATTTAATCTTTTTAAATTTGATAAGTTTTTTGTAGTACTTCGCGACCATGTTATATTCGGTATAGTCAACCGTTGCTCTAGCTTTTGAGTGCAACCGGTATTTTAGTTTATTCAATTCTGTCAATTCTTGGTCATACCATTTATTTCTTAACTTTACCGTACTGTTTTTTTTTCAAACGTTAGTACTCCCATACAATCTAGTAAACAAGTATTTATATAGTTGACCATGTCGTTGACATTCATGCTTCTTATTAAACTGAGATCGCAATTCCTCAGTAGAGTGGTCAAGTTATCGGCAGAATAATTCTCCCAGGATGTTGATGAAATGGCTCTTCGTAACGGGTTTGAATTACTTACTTTTATAGCAAATGAAATAGTTTTGTGATCGGATATTGTTGTAATAGAGATTTGTACACGCAGTTTCAGAGTAAGATGGCGACTAACTTTATTCAGTATAATACAAACAAGAGGTATAAAGAAATAGTATGAAAAGAAAACTGATAATTAGAGTTGCCAGATTTATATTATTTAACAATACTTCCCTTTAATAGAACATCTGGCAACATTGTAAATATATATAAGTAAAAATTTACGACCATTAATTCAAATCCAAAATGTTTACATTGCAAAAACTATGTTAAGTAATACATATGTAAGTTTACTGTAAACCTATTCCGACATTAATAAATTCATTCTTAACAGCTGGTATAGCTTTCGTTAAACCATCTGCCAACATCTCGCTTGTAGAAATGTACTCTAGCTTTAACGACTTATCTTCCAGCCTCTCTTGTATGAACTTCACCTTTATGTCGACATGTTTAGTACGTGGAGAAAAATTGTTGTTACGAACAATATGAATTGTGCTTTTGTTATCGCAATACAATGTTGTTGTTTTTGCATCGCGAGGAATAAGCTCAGATTCCAATCGGTTCAACCAAATCGTTTCTTGCATTGCACCCACTATTGACATAAGTTCTGTTTCTGTTGATGACAATGCAACGGTTCGCTGTCTATGCGTTGACCAAGATATAGCACCACCCTGCATAGCGAACATGTAACCAGAAGTTGATCGACGCTGATCAAGATCTCCTGCCCAGTCAGCATCGCAAAATCCAACTAGACCTTCAGCAGATTTTTTGTACACGATGCCTTTATTTATAGTTCCCTTCAAATATCGCATCACACGCTTCACTGCAAGCCAATGAGCTTTGCCGGGATTTTGTGTAAACCGGCTCAGTAAATTGACCGCGAAGCTGATATCAGGTCGAGTGTTCTGTGCTGCGTACAATAGACAACCAATAGCCTCCATATATGGAACATTTTCCATCTCTTTCTTTGCTTCTTCAGTTTGTGGACACATTTCAATAGTTAGCTTCTGTGACAAATCAAGTGGCGTAGCAACGGCATTACAGTCATCCATTCCAAAACGTTTGAGTACACTGCAAATATATTCAGATTGATCAAGTTTTATTAGTTTTTTTACCTCATCTCTTTGAACTCGCATGCCCAATACGGATGACGCTGAACCCATGTCTTTCATTTTAAATCTGGAAGACAACTCGCTCTTAATACGCTGTGTAGCTTTTTTGTCATTTGAGAACACCAACACGTCGTCTACATAAATCGCTACGTAAACCATACTTTGATCTTTTACACAATAGTAGATACATTGATCGACTTCGCTCCGAACTAGTCCTAGACCGATGAGTACTGTATTCAATTTATCGTTCCAAATTTTGCTTGGTTGTTTCAAGCCGTATAGTGACTTTACCAAACGACATACTCTGCCTGAACCATCATCATAGCCTTCCGGTTGCTTCATGTATACTTCTTCACGAAGCTCACCATTTAAAAATGCTGTTACCGCATCTAATTGATGCACCGTCAAGTCATATTTCGCTGCCATGGCGAAGAAGAATCGCAATGAGTTATACCTAACTACCGGTGAATATGTTTCCGAATAATCGACGCCTTGTTTCTGCGAGCAACCTTTCACGACGAGCCTTGCTTTATAACGAACAAGCTCACCAGCTGCATCACGTTTCACGTTGTTGTTGTTGTTGTAGCGATTAGGTTACTCCCCGAAGGCTTTGGGGAGTATTATCGATGTGATGGTCCTTTCTCGGATACAGATCCGATACGCTCCGGTAACACAGCACCATTAAGGTGCTGGCCCGACCATCTCGGGAACGATTTATATGGCCACATTGAACCTTCAGGCCATCCCTCCCTCCCCACCCCCAAGTTCCATGAGGAGCTTGGGGTCGCCAGAGCCTCGTCTGTTAGTGAAACGGGATTCGCCGCTCGAAGGTTAGGTTGACAATTGGGTTGGAGAAGCTATATATTGCGCTACACAGCCCCTTGAATCCCCATCACGTTTCACTTTGAACACTCATTTTGAACTTATTGCCTTTTTACCAGCAGGCAATTTCGTAAGCACCCAAGTGTTGTTTGACTTAAGAGAATCAATCTCCTCTTCCATAGCACACTTCCAAGCACTTGGTTCTGCACTATGCAATGCCTCTTCAACACTAACAGGGTCATCAGCATCAGACGCCACTGTCAACAACAAATTTCTTTTCGTTTTGTTTGCAATACGCTCTGACCGACGAACTGGATACAATTTATCATAATCGTCACTATGCATATAAACTGCTTCACTTTCATCAGGAGTATCGTAGTCACTGTCCGAAGATTTGTTGACATCTAACAATTCGCTCACATTATCCTCCTCTGAATTGTTAATGTTACAATCTTCCCTTGTATCAATAATATTGTAACGAATTTACTTGCAAATCCTCTTATTTGCAGGCCTCTGCTAAGTTCGAATCACTAAACTGTTGAATAAATAACTCCAATATTGAACAATGGAAAAATGGCCTTTATTAAAGTACTTCACAATAACACTTATACTTTGCTACTCGCTGGCTTAATAACCAAACTGATTGATAACTCAAATGAAACTCTACTATTGGCCGCCAGATCGCGTGCTTAATCAAACTGATTGATAGCTCAACTCAAACTGAATTACAGCGCTTCTACATCTGTCGGCTTTTATACTCTTTGGTTTCCTCGTTCGCCTCTTCTAGACGCTTCCAGAATCTACTAGTCCAGTATCTCTCAAACTTCTCAGCTGTAACTACAATTGCACGATTTTATAGCTTCTCTCATACCCCATGCTTGTATGTGTGAGCGACACTTCCACAATTATAATTGCCTACATTTAGGAGCATCTCAAATAAGATGTCTGCATATGGTTGTGCCTTGCTTCTCAGCTGCGTGTACCTACATATGTGTAGACATAATGATTGATTCGTTTATGTAGATACATAATGATTGAATTATTGATGTGAATGTTTGTAGTTTACAGTCTCTCGCGCACACATAGGCGTAAATGCATCTGTGTCTGACATCTCTCGGCTGCCTTATATATGTGTATACATGATTTGATTATTGACGTAAATACTGTTGTTGTTGTTGTTGTTGTAGCAATGCTCGCCCCACCTAATAGCCGCGACCGATCACAAATTGTCATCAATATCCTCTAACGGGAGTCCAAGGAAACTTGCCGTTTCAACAGGGGTGGACCATAAGGAAAGGGGTGTTAGAGGCGTTGGTTCCACATTACAATTGAAGAGATGGTTGGTGTCATGTGGGGACACATTGCAAGCGGGGCATACATTTTGTATGTCAGGGTTGATTCTGGATAGGTAAGAGTTTAAACTGTTACAGTATCCAGAACGAAGTTGAGCAAGAGTGACACGCGTTTCCCTGGGGAGTATGCGTTCCTCTTCCGCGAGTTCTGGATATTTTTCTTCAAGTACTGGATTCACCGGGCAATTCCCGACATAAAGGTCCGACGCCTGTCTATGGAGTTCACCAAGGACCTGCTTGTGTTTTTTCGCTTCATACGGCTGGGTTCTCAGGTGCCGTATTTCCTCAAAATGCTTACGGAGATGACTCCTTAGGCCCCTAGGCGGTGCTGGTTCGTCAATCAGATGTCTGTTGGGATGCCCAGGTTTCTGGGTATTCAACAGAAACTGTTTGGTCAGCATCTCATTTCTCTCCCTGATGGGGAGTATTCTCGCCTCATTATGCAGATGGTGTTCTGGGGACATAAGAAGACAGCCCGTGGCGATTCTGAGAGCAGTATTTTGGCAGGCCTGTAGTTTCTTCCAGTGAGTAGTTTTTAGGCTTGGCGACCATATGGGTGACGCGTAGCACGTGATCGGCTGGCTAATTGCTTTGTATGTGGTCATGAGCGTTTCTTTATCTTTTCCCCAGGTACTGCCAGCAAGGGATTTGAGGATTTTATTACGGCTCTGAATAATCGGAACAATTGCGGTTGCGTGCGCACCAAAATGTAGATCCTGATCAAACGTAACACCCAAGATTTTGGGGTGTAGGACAGTCGGTAGCGTAGTGCCATCGACGTGGATGTTCAATATGGTCGACATTTGGGGCGTCCATGTTGTAAATAAGGTCGCGGAAGATTTAGTCGGTGACAATGCCAGGTTTCGCGAGGCGAAAAAACTGGAGAGATCAGGGAGATAGCCGTTTATTTTATTGCATAGCTCATCGATCTCTGGGCCTGGGCCTGTGGCCATTATTGTGCAGTCATCGGCGTAGGAAACGATTGTGACTCCTTCCGGTGGTGAAGGTAGCTTAGATATGTAGAAATTAAACAAAAGTGGGGATAGGACACCACCCTGTGGCACCCCTTGTTTAATTCTCCTTGGTTTTGATGTTTCGTTTCTGAATTGCACCGATGCCTGCCGACCACCCAGATAATTTGCGGTCCACCTTTTAAGACATGGGGGAAGGGTATACCCTTCCAGGTCTTGCAGTAATGAGCCATGGTTGACCGTATCAAAGGCTTTTTATAGGTCTAGCGCTACGAGTACTGTTCTATGGTGGGGGTATTGATTCAAACCGCAATTTATCTGGGTGCTAATGACATTTAGCGCGGAGGTAGTGCTATAGAGTTTTCTGAAGCCATGCTGATGAGGGGCTAGCTGCAAATGTGCTTGGAAATAAGGGAGCAAAATGGCTTCAAGCGCCTTTGCCACTGGCGATAGGAGAGATATCGGACGATATGACTCACCTACGTTAGCTGGTTTCCCAGGCTTTAGTAGCGGGACCACCTTGGCCATTTTCCATTTCTCGGGTATGGCAAAGGTGGAGAGAGACAGGTTGAAGACATGCGCTAAATATTTGAAACCCTCTTTCCCTAGGTTTTTAAGCATCGGCATGGCTATGTCGTCTGGGCCACTGCTTTGGATGGTTTAGCGCGACCAATGGCGTCCTCAACCTCTCTAGCGGTGATGGTGATTGGTGACGCGCTGAATTTGTGTTTATGTGCGTGTCTATTGGCTCTCCGTGTATCTTTGTCGACCGTAGGATGCATTATATATTGTCGGCAGAAAGCGCTCGCGCATTTTTCCGCATCCGACAGCACCTTATCGCCAAAGACGATGGAAACTTTGTCTTTGTGCTTAGTCGGATTCGATAGGGACTTTACGGTGGACCAACGTTTACCTACACCGGTAGAGAGGTTACAACCTCTTAGGTGCTCTTCCCATTTCGCCCGCTTGTGTTCGTCCACAAGCAATCTGATGTGTTGGTTTATATCCCTTATTGGGGGTCGCCTGGATCAAGCTGTCTTATAAGGTCGCGTTCCCTCGCTAAGCTCGCGGCCTCCGCCGGGAAGTGGGGCCGGATTTCGGGAATTCTCCCGGCGGGAATGAAATGTGCCGAGGCGGATTCAATGACCTTACGGAAGGCACGCTCCCCTTGGTGGGCATCAGTCGGGATAGGGAGGGCAGCAAAGCTGCTGTCTGTTGCAGATTTATATTCTTCCCACTTTCCTTTTTTGAAGTTTATGAAAGTGCGTTTTTCGGTGACGATGAAGTCGGCGGTACGCTCGAACGAAATAAGTATGGGCAGGTGGTCGGATACCAATGTTACCATCGGCTGCCAGTTGACGCAGTTTACGAGTTCTGCGCTCACGATTGAGATATCTGGAGAGCTATGACAGCTTCCTACCATACGTGTGGGGGCATCTCCGTTTATTGTGCAGAACGTCGTTTCTTCTATTTGATCCGCCAACATCTCACCCCTACTGTCCGCCCGCAAGTTTGAATGCCATAGGTCGTGATGGGCATTGAAATCGCCTAAGATAATGCGATTGTTGCCAGTGAGTAAGGCCTCGATTTTAGGGCGGTATCCACTGGGGCAACAGGTGACAGGAGGGATGTAGATGTTGATGATTTCTAGATTTGCATCGCCTGACCGGACAGATAGGCCTTGACGTTCTAAGACATTGTCCCTGCGGTCGATGCCAGGATCAAATATATGATATTGCACAGAGTGGTGTATAATAAACGCGAGGCCGCCTCCATTTCCGCTCTCGCGGTCCTTCCTGTGGACATTATACCCAGAGCAGGGCTGCAATGCAGATCTTGCTGTGAGTTTAGTCTCTTGAATCGCAGCAATGCGGATGTTGTGCCGCTTCATGAAATCGACTATCTCCGTAATCTTCCCAGTTAGTCCATTACAGTTTAACTGCAGAATTCTGAAGTGCATGAGGGGTGACGCCGCCACTCTAGGGGTAAGTGACGGGTGACTACGCCTAGGTAGTGGAAGGCCAGGACGCAACTGCTGTTGTGGCCTTGGGACTGGGCGCCCTTGGGCAAGCATTGGGGTACCCGGATGATTTGGGTTTGCGACCTGGCAACATGGCGCGATGAAACCCGTCGAGGGGTTGCCGGCGCGGGGACCAGAACATCTAGGAAAGTGGCACCACCCAAGGCAGGAGCTGCATTGAGCGGATGTCGCAAACCTATATATTCTGTGCTGGCAGACGGTGCAAACGGAGGTAGGGACTAAGAGTCTGTTTCCCTGACCTGCACGATTGCTGCCAGAAAAGAGGGGGGGGGGGGGGGGGGGGGGGGGGAAGAAGACGGGGGCAGGGGCTGATGCTAAGCATTGCTACCAGCTCTACTACGAAGGTAGTAGTTATGAGTGGTATCAGCTGTTTGAGTTGTTGGCGCCGTGGGGCGCGAGCAGCAGCGGGTACTTGTTGTGGCTTGCTGAGCAGCGAGGCTGCTGGAAGGTAGTGGAGGGGCGCTTAGGCGTAGGCTACGGGACGCTCTTGGGCGTGAGCAGCAAGGAACCACAAAAGATTTATAAAAGTTACGTGGACGTCGGGTTTTGGGATCAAGCCCAGAACAACCTGTCCGATGCAACCATCCCTTGCACGAGACACACTGAACAGAGTATGACCGTCCTAAAAAGATTCTTTTCTGGCAAATGCAGCAAAACCATTTCTCAGGACCGGGGTCAGGAGACGGACCCGGATTGGGTTCGATACCTTCCCGGAGTAAGAGAATATGTAGCAGCCCTGCTGCAAGGAGCTGCTGGGAGGATGACAATTTGTGGGAGGGACGAAACAAATTAAATGGGGTCACACTGAAATGACAGTCCTTGGTCGGGAAAAATCCCGAGTCGCTCCGGTACATAGAACCGACTGCCTTGGGAAGCGAATACTGCTTAGCATGGCCTTAGTGATGGTATAGCTTAGTGATGCTAATATCCGTGACACTGCCCTCCACCTAAGTCTGATCGTCCCGATCAGACAAATCTCTCGATCTAAACGCTGCTAGCATCGCCAAATGTACCACTCTTCTACTCCGTGGTTTCTCGATGATTTGTATGCGGTAGATGGTATCACTGATCTTCTTCACAACCTTGTACGGGCCTTCCGAACTGCACCGAAATTTGGATGGAACACCTTTCCGCCGGTGAGGGTTGTATAACAGTACCAAATCTCCCGCCAAGAAACATTTCGAATTATTGTTCTCATGGTACCTTTGTTTCATCGTAACGCTCAATACCTTGGTTCGTTCCTTCACACTCTGTTGTTTGGCCAATGAACTACTTCGTAGAGCTTGCGCTTGACGGATTGGCTTCGCATAATCAGTATCGTTCCCACATTTCACAACAGTAGTGTGCCTTGGCTTGAAACCACCCTTGCATTCTTTCTTCGTTTTAGTACGTCCGTTAGGGCTTTTCAATGCCAGTGTTTCTCTCACAGGTACCTTCGGTTTTGATTTGTTTGGCCCATTTGTTCCATCAACCGTTACCTTTGAATTTCGTGGCCTTCGTCGAGTCTTCTCCACCAGTACCCGATTACTGCTGAACCCTTTTTCCAAACTAAAGTTAAGTGGCACACCTTGGTTCTCATAACGCATCACCCTTCTCCGCATATCGATCTTGATGTCATGGTCAACCAAGAAATCCACTCCCAATATAACTTCATCAACAATCTCCGCCACAACAAATTTGTGTAGAACCATGACCTTCCCAATCAATACTTCACATATCACTTCTCCCTGAACTTGGTTATACTCGCCAGTGACCGTACGCAACTTTGCTCCAGGTAACGGTTTTACTCTCCTGTTGACCAAGTCAGATCGGAGCAAGGAATGAGATGCGCCCGTATCTACAGTCAGTACTCGTTCTTTGCCATCCACATTCCCTCTGACGGTAAGACTGCTCGATATTCTACCAATTTGCGACACAGATATCACAGGGCATTCAATAGCTGGATCTAGCTCTCTACCTCTTACTCGCTCTTGCTCATATCCTCCAGCTTTGCGTTTACGGCCACCCACATTGTTGGAACTATTAAGACCAAGATCGCAATGACGTGCTATGTGACCGGACTTCCCGCATTTGAAGCATTTGATAACTTTTTCACTTCGCTTTTGCGATCCTTTCAGTGCCTCCAATATTGCGTCTACCCACTCTGGCCTTTCTACTTCCACACGGCGTGCTTTGAAAACTGGCTTACACAGAAGCGACGCTGTTTCCTGAATCAGAGCTTGTGACACCGTTTCTGCGAATGTTGGCTTTGGGTTTGCGTATGTAGCTCGCTTTGTTTCGACGTCCCGTATGCCATTTATGAAGCTCTGGATTTTTACCCTTTCAGTGTATTCCACGGGTGCGTCCGCATTTGCAAGATGAGCCAATCTTTCAATATCTGAAGCAAACTCCTGCAATGTCTCATTTGCTTTTTGGTAGCGGTTTTGCAACTCAATTTGGAATATCTGTTTCCTATGCTCGCTTCCGTAACGTCTCTCTAAAGCGCTCATCAATGTTTCGTAGTGGTTCCGCTCGTACTCTGGGATGGTCTGTAAGATTTCTTCGGCAGGCCCTTTCAGTGCCACGAACAGAGCTGCAACTTTATCTTCAGCATTCCATTGGTTCACTGCTGCGGTCTTCTCAAACTGTAGCTTAAAGACCTGGAAAGGAACAGAACCGTCAAAGGATGGTGTTTTTACCTTTGGATTACTCGCTGAAACTGCTGGGCGATTTAGTTGCAACTGCTCGATACGTCTTCTCAAAGCATCCCCCTCGGCCTCGATTTTTTCTTCAAACTGTAAAATTTTTGTATCTTGCGCCTCCAACTTCGAGGAAATACGTCCTTCTTGCTCTTTCAGTTGAGCAGAGATCTGCGATGATATCTGTGCTGAAATTTGAGCCGACATTTCGGATATCCGTGCCTCTTCGATGTAATCTGTGTCGACATTTCTGACATACGCGTTTCTTGTGCTTCCATCTGTGATGACATACACGTTTTCTGTTCTTCTAGTTGTGATGACATGTTGGTGGATATTTGTGATGACATTTCTGTTATACGTGCCGATATAGCAGCCAATATGATGTTCAGGTCTGTGTTCGCCATTGCCTGCGGTGTTTCATTTTTCTCCTCCAATTTTGTTGTCTCATCGCCATCAAGATGAAAGACATACTCGTCCACATCAATTCCTTCTGCTTCCATTGCCTCTCGTAGCCGTGCCTGAAGTTCGAGTTTAACGCCGCTTGTATTCAATCCACGGCTCTCCAACTCCTTCTTCAGTTGCTGGATCTTTAATTCACTGAACTTTGCCATGTCCTTGTTGTCTTCTGGAATTTATTCAACAATTCCTCTTCTGACACCAATTGTAACGAATTTACTTGCAAATCATCTTATTTGCAATCCTCTGCTAAGTTCGAATCACTAAACTGTTGAATAAATAACTCCAATATTGAACAATGGAAAAATGGCCTTTATTAAATATATTATATATTATAATATATATTAAATAACACTTATACTTTGCTACTCGCTGGCTTAATAACCAAACTGATTGATAACTCAAATGAAACTCTACTATTGGCCGCCAGATCGCGTGCTTAATCAAACTGATTGATAGCTCAACTCAAACTGAATTACAGCGCTTCTACATCTGTCGGCTTTTATACTCTTTGGTTTCCTCGTTCGCCTCTTCTAGACCCTTCCAGAATCTACTAGTCCAGTATCTCTCAAACTTCTCAGCTGTAACTACAATTGCACGATTTTATAGCTTCTCTCATACCCCATGCTTGTATGTGTGAGCGACACTTCCACAATTATAATTGCCTACATTTAGGAGCATCTCAAATAAGATGTCTGCATATGGTTGTGCCTTGCTTCTCTGCTGCGTGTACCTACATATGTGTAGACATAATGATTGATTCGTTTATGTAGATACATAATGATTGAATTATTGATGTGAATGTTTGTAGTTTACAGTCTCTCGCGCACACATAGGCGTAAATGCATCTGTGTGTGACATCTCTCGGCTGCCTTATATATGTGTATACATGATTTGATTATTGACGTAAATACTGCTTAGCATGGTCTTAGTGATGGTATAGCTTAGTGATGTTAATATCCGTGACAATATCAATAATCAAATTTGGCTCTGTATGTTTCGTTACGTCACATGAATTTTCTATAAATGTAACATCACGGCTCACAATAAACTTGTAATCAGATTTACGATAAAGCCGGTAAGCTTTTGACACAGCACAATATCCTATAAATATGCACTCATCTGATTTTGCATCAAGTTTTAAACGTTTTTGTTTCGGTATGTGAACCATCGCTGTACAACCAAATATTCGTAAATGCTTTAAATTAGGTTTAACACCTGACTATATTTCTTCTGGACTTCGATTATTACCTCTACATGGAATGTGGTTTACCAAATATGCTGCCGTGTTTGCAGCCTCTGCCCAGAATATATTTCTCAGGCCAGAATCTAACAACATGCATCTAACACGTTCAATCAACGTTCGGTTCATACACTCAGCCACCCCGTTCTGTTCGGGCGTGTAGGGAGCTGTTTTTTGATGAACAATGCCACAATCACGCAAAAAATTTTCAAATGGTTCGTTGCAATATTCAGTGCCATTGTCTGTCCTCAGCACTTTTATTTTACGGCCACACTGTGTCTCTACTTCGCTTTTAAATTCCTTAAATTTAGCAAACACATCTGACTTTCGTACAATCGGTATCGCAAATACCTTTCTTGAAAAATCATCAACAAATACAAGTAAAAATCTTACACCGCTGAACGATTTTGTGCTAATTGGACCAAGCACGTCAGAATGTACGATGTCTAACAAATTTTCTGCACGCGTACCAGCTGACTTGTTTATATTTCTGGTTTGTTTACCTTTACAGCATATAATACACCCTTTGTCACTTGCATTGTACAGGTCTACAAGTAGGATATGTAGCAGCACGCACATACACAGCCACGCTCACCTGAAAAAATGCTTGTTCTTGTTCGTTTTTTTTGTGGATGCTATTTGGCACTGTTGTACTTCTTAGGACAAAAAAAAAGTTTAGTAGTTGCTATCGAAAACTGCTTAAAATTTTTTTTTCTTATATTACAAAGAAATATACTTATTTACTTTCAAACGAGCACTTAACTACATCTCTCTTTAATAACCATATATTTTGGACAATTTTAATTAACAAATTGTGATACTTTATTACCGGGGACGATTGCTAAAACACGACCAAAACCGTCGGGGGAGGTATTAATAGACGCGTTTTGGCCTCGCTTCCAATAATTCGAATACCTTTTCTCTTCGGACTATTGACAACAGGACAAAACGCGTCTATTCATTTTTCTTTCCGCTTTTTTGGACGGGTTATTGCAGTCGACCTCGGTTTCAAACTGTTTTTCGCGGAGAACTTTTGAACGGGTAGAAAAACTTAACTCACGTGTTTGTATTCTTAATTCTGAAATAACTACGCGTCCTCAGATACCCCAATTGAAGACTTTTTTATAATTTTCTGAAGGACCCATATGGGTGCACTTAAAATTTCCTACTAAATTCGTTCAAAAAAATTTACCATCACAGCAACCCATATCTGATATTCCGATCCCTTTTTTGCTTCCCTGTGTCGCTTTCGACGAAGCAACCCCGGTAATTTTGACACTTCGTTCAGTGTCAAAACTCATGTTCCACGCAGGTTCCACTGGGTTCCACGCTAGTTTGACACTGACCGAAGTGTCAAACTGCCGTGTGTTAGAAAGGGAAAGAAATTGTTTCCCTCTCATACATATCATACTTGTAAACCTGTACAATGGTCACTTGTGCTGCTGTAATTAACGCCAAGCGTTGAATTCTGCACTCGTTTCATATTTTCCTTGCAAATGTGTGCCAGCCTACGATGCCAAAGCTCAAAGTTATCAACTGTAGTCATTGCTCTCCCAACTTTATTTTTAACGCAATCCAACTTGTATAAATCGTTGTCCGCAAATGCCTTTGCTATTAAATTGCCTTTCACATCGAAAATTTTACATACATTTTTTTCGAACACCACCTTTTTGTTTTGCTTAGTCATTTGTCGAACTAACAAAAGATTTGCACAAAGACTAGGAACATATTCAACATTTCGAACATTAGTTGGAATTTTCTGTTTGTTAACAGTAGGCTAACATCTCCTACGCTGTTAACAGGAACTCGCTCACTGTTAGCTAAAATAACTTCGTTGTGTTCTGCTGCTCGAACTTTTGAAAGCAACCAGTGTTGCCAGGTTAGCCTTTTCGAGGCTAGATTTAGCCTTTTGTTTTTGCCTTTAGCCTCGAAATTTTGGGTTTAGCTTCGTGACTTTTTTCTAGCCTTTTTTACTCCGAATGTATTTTTAATAATTTCTAAAATAAAATAATTTCAATAGTTCCTGTGAACACCTAATACCTAATAATATGAGTTCTCTACAAAAGATTAATTCTTTTTCTGCTGAAATTTCGTTGAAAGTTTCAAAGCCAGATGTATTTTCTTACTTTGAAAAAGAGAAGTATAGTTATTCTTCAAGTCAAATAGCATTAACAGAGCTGCAGTGGCGAAAACTTATAACTATACAATGGAAAAATGTACACTCCACCATGGAATTTTGGTCGGAAGTCCGAGAACATAAAAATGCATTAAACGAAGCTCCTTTTTTAGAACTTGTCGAATTCATATTTAGTTTTTTAGTATTACCACTAAGTAACGCGGAGGTTGAAAGAATTTTTAGTGGCATGAAAATTCTGAAAACTAAATTAAGGAAAAATTAAAATGTTTAATGCGCTGCTTAATATTAGATGCTCGTTAAAACGCTTATCTAAATGTTGTAATGATTTTGAAATTACCGATGATCTCATATCTATGGTAAATAGCCAAACTTTATACGCAGACCTAAGCTCTTCTGATTCTTCATACGGGGAATATTTTATATAAATAATTAGTTTGTAATATTTTTTTTTTGTATATACACATATGCAATCATTTAAAGTAATTCCATGTGCTAGTCAAGGAAAATGTGCCTGATATGTTTTGAAACATGAAGTTATGTTTATAAGTTTTTATTTTCAAATGTGTAAACTAAAATATAAAAAAAAATTTAATGAATTAACCAAAAAAAATGTCAGGCCTTTTTTTAGCTCTTTTTTTTCTAAACTTAGCTTTTTCTAACCTTTTTTTTTGCCAATCTAGCTTCTTTTTTTTCATCACCTGGCAACACTGAAAGCAACTGTTGATCGTTCGTCATATGCGACGTTGCGCCTGAGTCGACGTACCATACACACTCGCCACTCTGAGAATGTAAACACGAATTCGCTTGCAAAGAATTTGAAAACATAGCTGTCTTGCTTTTACTTTCGTTCTCATTTGCTTTTTTCGACTGTATAGATTTACGACACTCTTTACGCATATGGCCTTCCTGACCACAATTAAAACAACGAAACTTTTACGATTCGAATTTTTGTCATTCTTTTTCGGTTGGAAATTCTTCGAATACAAAGCGTTGTTGGTGGATTCCTTACTACAATCCAATTTGACGTCTTGCAACAACAAATTCTTCACGCTGTCGACGGTTAACTTCGATTTGGAATTTTCCACTGCCATAACAAGAGCTTGATACTCATTAAGCAACCCAGCTTCTTTTGCCGTCTGTGCATTTGCTATGTGCGAGAAATTACTCGGCTCCACCATGAGCGTAATCTCCGCCAGCGCCCGTTCGTTTGTGTCGCGATCTTTTTCCGATACATTTTCAGACAAACCTGCTTCGGTGATTTTCCAACAACTTTTCAGCACAAAGTATGATTTTGCATTTCGCCGCCAAACATCAAAATTTTCTCGACCGCGAAGTTTTTCGAAAGGAAAACTGAGTGTGCCGGTCGCCATTTTAATTAAATTAATATATTTAACTTTAATTTCACTCTATGTGGATAGGCCCATAACCTGTTGTAATAGAGATTTGTACGCGCAGTTTCAGAGTAAGATGGCGACTAACTTTATTCAGTATAATACAAACAAGAGGTATAATGAAATAGTATGAAAAGAAAACTGATAATTAGAGTTGCCAGATTTATATTATTTAACAATACATATTCTGTGGTCTTCAAGATTTACACAAGACAGTATATCAGCGTTTGCATATAATAAATCTATTTTTGTTTGAGAAGTTTCCGCGACTCTTGTATTGTAATTTATTTTTTGTTTCATTGCACTACGTCTACGTGATTTAAAAATTCACTGTCACTAGAGCTTGGGGAATGGTACAACACACCTATTTGCCACTTAATGTACACTTGCTTTAATTTTACTATAGCACATTGATCGATTAAACCTGACTTTGTACTTGATTTCCTTTTTCAGTAATAAAACGACCCCTCCCGTATGTCTACTATGAGAGTCGCAGCGAATTAATGTATACGGTGCAATATTAATTTCAGAATCAAGAATATCTGAAGTTATACGTGTTTCTGAGCATAAAACAATGTCCGGATCCACTTCTCCTATCATTTTTTCGAGCTCTGCTTTATTTGCTAACAAACTAAAAATATTCAAGTAGACACATTTCAAATCAAAAACATTTATTACTGGGCCTGTACGTCTTGGTTGCTAAAAACCAACTCGTTGTTTTTCCAGTTTAAGCTTCCTTTGATAAACTGTGCAGTCATGGCTCATTATGTTATGATCTATATTTAGCTTAAAACCTAATTGATTATTGGCATCTACGCAATTACCACATTTATTAATGGGCATGCTCTCCTGGCAGTTTTCTGCCCCATGTTCTCCCAGCCATTTACTACATCTCTGTTTCAGAGCGCATTTGGCAGCTATGTGGTTAAACCCTAAACATTTGTAGCACCTTTTTACAGTTTGACCGTCATAACGGGGGACAGACCAGATAGTCACAAGGAATGTTAAACGACGTTATAAAAATTAAATAATGCAACGCGTTTGCACCTATTTTTCTTTTTGGCACTACACAGGTTTTTACACTTTTCGCGGTCAGTTACAAGCACTTATGGCACTTCAAATGGATTTTCGCACTTTTTATTTATTATTTTTAACCAAAAAAATGTGGCAAGAAATATTGCACTTACTTTGAACTTTTTGGTGATTTGTATTCCGGTGTGGCACGTAGCTTGTGTGTTGCAGTGGCTTCCGCTGGCTGTCGCTTGCTCAGTGTTTTGACGCTGGTGTTAAATAATAGACTTTTTGTTGGTGGGCAAAATACTTTTCCTGATGAATTTTGTGAGGAATTCTTAAAATGTGTGCGGTCAGCTATGGTCTTATGTTGTGGACTGTAATTTATATCGCTGTGGTCCCTTTTTCGGGGAGAAGGACCAAATGTTCGGCCTGAGTGCGTCGTAAACCGGCAGTGGGTAGGCGCACAAGGGTCGATCTCGCTCAATGGATGATTCACTCAATAGAAAAGAAAGAAGAACACGGGAGGATTTTCCTCGTTATAATGGGTGAACTTTATTATGTGAATATATATATATAACCTGGTTACAATATTACCTGAATGTATTCTGGAAAACAGTGGAGATCGTTGGCGGCAGATGCGTGCTGGTTGGCTGTTGAAATCAAAGAGGCCGGTCGTATAGCAAGCTACAACCGTTGACCCGCAAAATCCTCCGTTTTGGAGGGGAAAGGCACCCACACATCAACCCCGACATGCATATGCATGAGTGCTGACTAAAAGCACACATACACGTGCATGTACATGCATGCACATGCATGAGGGTGATGGTGTGGGTGGTTATAAATTAATTCGAGTATCGAGTATCGATTTGCAGAGTTGCATTGGGGGGGTCGCAATCAGATGCGGAAAAGTTAGGCATCCTGCCTAAACAGGCAGCGATCCCATCCAACATTAATTTTCTTATGTCTCATGATGGCCTCATAATATTTATGCTCTATTTCTATAACTGCATTAATATGTTGTCCTCTATTTTCTTTTTTAGCGCGTTTAATTGTAATACATTTCATTTTAGCTTCCCTCAGTGTATCATTCTGCGCAAGGATCCGGCTAGCTATTTCGCTCTCGGTATGCTCTGCACTAATATTAGCTACCACAACTCTAGGAAAATACACTTTTGGCTCAGCTATATTATACACATTTTTATCCAACTTTTCTGTTAGCGTATCTCTAATTTTGTCCTTGTCGCCTGCTGTATTAGCGCTTATAATTATCGTGCCATTATTTTTGTTTTGTACCCTTCCTATATTTAAATGGGATGGATCTATTTTGTTTAAATCCGTTTTTGTTTTCTCAATGGTTTGTTTCACTTTGGGCTTAATAACAATTGGAGGGATGCCTTTTGTAACAGTGGCATATGTAGAAACTTTTCCACCATCAAAACCTTTATTCTGATTTGCAGCCTTCTTAACCTCTTTTATAATTTCCTCCTTTTTAACTTCATTAATAATTTCATCCTTTTGCTTATTGAACGCCTCATTCGGTATACTAACTTTGCTTAGTTTGTCCTTATTTTCTAAGCACAAGCACTCTATTTTTTTCATTAACTCTAGTTTTTCTGAGTTCACCTTATAGATTTTTTGTACTATTATTTTCATCTCTCTTTCGTTGTGAGTTATTGAAGCGTTTATTTCCCTTTTATGCTCACTCAACATTTTTTCAATTTCGCTTTTTTGCTCTTTCAAATTTACTTTGTTTACCTCTGAAATAGCCAAGATTTCCCTTAAAGCCTCAGCAACATTGGAAAACATAAGTCATGCAATCATCACAAATAAATCTTAAAAGTTTACAACCTTGCAAACAATTAAGGCCATAATCATCGATAGATGCACACGCAATGTTTTTATGGTAAACCTTACCACACACACACACACCCTCACATCTTACACCTGTTTCCCCTCTTATTTTTTTGCGACATTTCCCGCACTCTTCCATTTTCTGCTTAACAGTTACACAAAACTGCACAAACAAAATATATTTTCACCTTTTTATTTAAATTAAATATAATTGAATCTCACAAGAAAGGCACTTTATTAATGCTGGTACATCACCTGTCACTACTTTGCTAGTTTCACCAATTTTTAGTGCTTATCAAAGCACACAGACTTTATAATGTTTATTCTATTTACGAGCTCCAAATACACGTCCGTTCGCACGCAATTACCAGTTGTGTTTTGATGCGACTAAATCGAATATCACAATGAAAATTACTTAAAGCTCTCAGCAACAGCTTTCATTTGATATCCATATTACAGGAACATTTTAGGGGTATCCGGGTCCACGTTTTGGCCTATATCTCGAGACTATAGTCACCAATAGGTATGAAAACTTCCCTGTACTAAAGCTCTCATCAACAGCTTTCATTTGTTATCCATATTCTATAAACACATTCTAGGAGTACCCGCGTCCACGTTTTGTCCTATATCTCGCGACCCTAGTCACCCATGGGTATAAAGATTACTCTGTACTAAAGCACACATCAACAGCTTCAATTTGATATCCATAATGTAAAAACACATCCTAGTGTTACCCTGATCCACGTTTTGGCCTATATTTCGAGACCCTAGTCACATATACATAGGTAAGAAAATTACCATGTACCAAAGGATTCAGCAACAACTTTCATTTGTTATCCATGTTGTATTACCACTTTCTAGGGGTTCCCGGTTCCACGCTTTGGCCTCAATCTCGAGACCCTAGTCACCAATAGGCATGAAAACTACCCTGTACTAAAGCACTCATAAACAGCTTTCGTTTGTTATCCATATTCTATAAACACATTCTAGAAGTACCCTCGTCCACGTTTTGGCCTATATCTCGAGACCCTAGTCACCCACGGGTACGAAAATATCCCGTATCAAAGTACTCATAAACAGCTTCCATTTGATACCCATATTGGACAAACATATCCCAGGATTACCCAAGTCCACGTTTTGATCTCAAGACCCTAGCCAAAACGGGATAACAAGTATCCTATGTCTGTCTCCTGGTTATAAGCTACCCCTTCACCAATTTTCAGCCAAATCTGTTCATCCGTTCTTGAGTTATAAATACTAACACCACTTTCTTTTATATATATACATCACATTAGAAACTTCAAAAATAACAGCATTTCTCCACTATTTAATGGATGTTATTATACATATAAACCTTTCTCTTCAGTTCCCTCTATCTACTAAAAAAGCGCATCAATATCCGCTGCGTAGTTTTAAAGGTTTGAGCATTCAAGGGGACATAGGGACAGAAAAAGCGACTCTGTTTTATACTACGTAGTGATAGTGATACATGCAAAAATACCAAAAAATAAAACTTCTGTTTAAGAATTTTAAGGAAATGTTCAATATTTTTAACGAAAAAGTATTTTTCAAGAGAGGTATGCATTCTTAACCATTTATTATTATTTGTGTATGTACATATGTATGTGAAGCTGATATGAAAATACATAGTACATACCTATAAACATACGGCCGAAGTTAAATAACGCAGCGAATGCTATATATATGCGTATGTGTCGCATCATGCCTCACTCAAAAGTAATTTGCTCGCACAGTTGACACCGAACAGTCACACACACGAATTTTTTGGTAAAAATGTTACTTTTGTTTAAACAATTTGGCTGATATAAGAAAGGAATAAAGTTCTTTTCATAAACGGTAGGTAAATTTTTCAAAGTTTTACTGAAAAGTAGAATTTTTTAAATCCATCCATCCGTTGGATTTTTTACTACATTTTGGTAATTTGCCACGCCACTATAATTTATTTCTTCAAGTTATATTAACTGTACCATCTCACGAAGCTAAGCTTTCAAATGCAAAAAACCGTTTTAAAATCGGAGCACTCTGTGTGAAGTTATGTGCATACATTGCATTTAGCGACTTTATTTTATAAGATTTATAGATAAATGTCAATTTCTATGACAAAATGTCAAAATGAAATGGAAACAAACAAATGGCATCTCAAAATGTAAACGTCACTTAGAACTTACATAGCAAATCAAAATTCAACAGACTTCTAAGTCAAGTTAAGTGTTGCTAAGTTTTGAGTAATCAGTAACATGCAAAGTTCATTTAACAGAACTGTAAGTGACAGTTCTCAAGCCAAGTCAAGTCTATGCTAAGTATCAGTAATGGGTCCTTAACTCCATCGTTTACATCGATAGCAAATTTATCGAATTCTATCTACCAACTAGTATTATAAATTTCCCAGATGCCATAACATAAAGTACGAATCATTGTGAATGACGACAAAGTGTGTTATCTTATCTGTCAACTGCCTGACAGCCTGTTCAATATGGCTACTTTTCAGCGTTTTGACAGGCTGTTCATTATGGCGGCGCCTATCTTCAGCGGGTGATAGAAAGAGATACAGAATGAGACAGTAATAGTCATTTACAAATCAGGTGATCCAATCACTTTGGAATTTTGACGTTTATGCAGAAGATATCACACTTATCATTCACAATGGTACGAATCACCAAGCAAACCCAGTTGGGGGCTAAGAATATACCCGCGGCAGGTCTGCATGTCGTGGAGTGTCTTTATCGTTAACACAACAACAACAACACGACTACTGAAAAACGCACTCATCAATTTTAAAAAAGGAAAGTGGGAAGATTACAAAACTTATACTGACAATCGTTTTGCCTCCCTCCCTATCCCGACTGATGCCAGTCAAGGTTAGCGTGCTTTCCTCCAGGTCATTGAAACCACTTCGACTTGTTTTACTCCCGCCGGAAGAATCCCGGAAATCCGGCCACATTTTCCAGCGGAGGCCGAATCTCCAAATAAGGGATGTAAAGCAAAGCATCAGATTACTTGTGGGTGAAAACGAGCGGCCGAAATGGGAGGAGCACTTAAAGAAAATTAACTCCATGCGGATTAAATCGCAAAGCTTTTGATACGGTCAACCACTCAAAAAGAAAGACCGCATATTATCTGTCTGGTTGGCAAGCATCGGTTCAATTCAGGAACATAACATCTAAACCCAGAAGATTTAAGCAAGGGGTACCACAGTGAGGTGTCCTATCCCCGCTTTTGTTTAACTTCTACATTTCGAAGCTACCGTCACCACCAAAAGGAGTCACTATTGTATCCTACGCCGATGACTGCACAATAATGGCCACAGGCCCAGGCCTACACATCGATGAGCTTTTAAAATAAACAGCTATCTCCCTTATCTCTCCAGTTTTTTGGAAACATGGAAATGGCGAATGTCGACCATATTGGACATCCACGTCGATGGCTTTACGCTACGGACTGTCTTACACCCAAACATTTTGAGCATGCAACCTCAATTGTACCTAAAATCCAAAGCCGTAATAAAATCCTCAAATCTCTTGTCGGCAGCACTTGGGGTAAAGACAAAGTAATGCTCATTGCCACTTACAAAGCAATTGGCCGGCCGATTGCATGCTCGCGTCCCCGATATGGTCGCCAAGCTTTAAGATTACTCACTGGAAGAAAAAACAGGCCTGTAAAAACACTGCACTCAGAACCACTACGGGCTGTCTTCTTATGTCCCCAGAATAATCCCCACTAGGAAGAGAAATGAAATGCTGAACAAATAGTTTCTGTTGAATACTCAGAAACCTGTGCATCCCAACCGACATATGATTGAAGAGGCGACACCTCCTAAAGGCTTAATATGTTATCTCCGTAAGCATTATGAGGAAATACGGCACCAGAGAACACAGCCGTATGCTGCCAAAAAGCACACATCGGTCCTCAGTGATATCCATCAACAGGCGACGGACCTCTATGGCAGGAATTCCCCGGCGAATCAAGTTCTTAAAGAAAAATACCCAGAACTCGCAGAAGAGGAACGCACTATTCCTAGGGAGACGCGTGTCACTCTAGTTCAACTTCGATCTGGGTACTGTAGCAAGTTAAACGGTAATCGTCTAGAACAATGGTCGCCTGCAACGGTCCACCCCTGTTGAAACAGCAGGTTTCCTTGGAGTCCCGTTAAAGGATATTGATGACAATTTGTGATCGGTCGCACCTATTGGATGGGGCGAAGCACTGCTACAACAACAAGAAAAACTGCTAGGTTAAGTTAGGTTGAACTGGCCGGTCCATGAGGACCTCACATGGACTGAATAAGTCCGTAGTGTTACCAGAAGTTTGTTTTAACTACCAAACTGAAAAACCCTATCAAAAACCAGGACCTATGTTATAAAATAACTCCGTCCTCTTGGCAAATACCAGAAGCTTCCTAGGATTTAAGCCACTTGCTGCTTCTAGATCTGACAGCTGTATCACTCCTAATAGCTGAAGTCTTAGCCTGGCAAGCGCAGGGCAAGAGCACAGAACGTGCTCGATCGTTTCCTCCTCCAGCCCGCACTTCCTACATCTGCTATCACTGACCAAGCCTAATTTAAAGGCATGTTACGCCAGAAGGCAGTGTCCAGTCAGAATACCCGTCATGAGTCTGCAGTCCTCCCTTTTTAATGATAGAAGCAACTTTGTTAGTCTAAGGTTGTAAGACCTGCACATAATCTTCGACACTTTACAGCCTCGCGCTTGAGCCCACGCCTTTCCTGCTTGGTCGATCATGTGCACCTCTCGCCTTCGCTTAATTTCGCCCAGTCTAATTGGGACGTCCACGGAGCAAGCTTCAAGGGATGCGCCCTTTTTAGCTAGTTCATCCGCTTTTTCATTCCCATCTATTCCCATGTGCCTTGGGTCCCAATATATATGTATGCTTCTCCCTGTCCCGATTCTCTCCAGGGACTGCTTACACTCTAACACGCATTTAGATGCTGTGGTATGCGAGATTATTGACTTAATTGCTGCTTGACTGTCAATATAAAAGTTAACACGACTGCAGCTTGGGCTATTTTTTTCCAGGGTTTCTACTGCTTTGGTTACGGCTACTATTTCCGCTTGGAAAACGCTACAGTAATCCAGCAGCCTGTAGGATCTGTTTATTTCCGGATCAGCACAGTATAACGCAGACCCCACTCCTTCCACTACCTTGGAACCATCTGTGTACACATGTATCGCCTCGTCCGCCATTTGAGCACTCTTGCGCCAACCGTCCACCTGTTGTTGTTGTTGTAGCGATAAGGTTGCTTCCCGAAGGCTTTGGGGAGCGTTATCGATGTGATGGTCCTTTGCCGGTTACAGATGCGGTACGCTCCGGTACCTCAGCACCATTAAGGTGCTAGCCCGACCATCACGGGAACGATTTATGTGGCACATTAAACCTTCAGGCCATTCCCTCCCTCCCCACCCCAAGTTCCATGAGGAGCCGTCCACCTCAATTGCGGCCTTAAGATCGCCCTCGAAGCGCAGATAGGGTATCAGGTAGTCTGTTCGTCTGCTAATACGCTAGCAAAAATATCGACAGAGGTGTCAAATGACGCGTAATTACATCAGTATTAATAACCCGATGGCAGAAAATAAAAATGTTAACGCGTTCAAGAGATATTAACGAAAACCCGAAAAATCGGCCGGGGTCCCTCCGAAACCGGGGGTGGAATCCATAGTATTTTTGAGCAGAACACCTATCTGCGGGTTTGGCCGCGCTTATAAAAAATTGCCCTAGTCGGTTTACCAATGGGGTGGGATGAAAACACAAAATTTTTTTCAGTGCACAACATTACCACAACGACATGAAAATTGCAAATTTCTCCGGACAGAGACAATAGGGGGACTCATGTAACCTTATAAATGCCTTATAAAGTGTGTAAATGTATAAATTTATCTAGTGCGTAAACGAGCTGTCAAATTTTGTATGAAAAATCATTTACACAATTTGTGTAAATTTACGCGCATATTTCATTGTGTAAACGCGGTAAACTCAAAGGAATCCAACCTTGCAGACATTACAGCAGGCATTTTCATCAGAAATCTCCAACATCAGCAAGTAATTTACAAGTATATCTTAGTAAAGACGTTTTAGTTTTGATTTTTCACTTAATCTTGGCCTTTTTTAATTTGTATAACAATCAAAAAAATTTTGTTTGGCAATAATACAGCTGATAAACAATTAAGTTTATCAAGAGTATTACTAGGTGCGTTCATATAACAGCGTGTGTAAATGGATATAATTTTACACCTTATAAGTTTATATGCTTTCATGAGTCCCCCTAATATTTATCTTTTCCGCCTTCGGATTATTGTTGTCGAAGTCAATACGCGTCTTTTAACAACTCACCCGATATTTTTGGACGCGTATTAGCAGTCGACCCCTATTCTAGACTTGTACCGGTTCAACTCTTACCTATCCAGAATCCCCCCCTCCCCCTCCCTGACATAAAAAAAGTATGCCCTGCTTGCAATGTGTCCCCACATGACACCAACCCTCTCTTCAATTGCAATGTGGAACCAACGCCTCTAATAACCCTCTTACTATGGTCTACCCCTGTAGAAACTGCAAGTTTCCTTGGACTCCCGTTAGAGGATATTATGAAAATTTGTGATCGTTCGCGCCTATTGGGTGGGGCGAAGAACTGCTACAACAGCAACACCAAAGCTAGCATTCATTGTACCACGTGCCCAGATGTGAAGAGCTTTGCCTCTTATACAAACTATTTTTTAACTTTGTTATACCTGCACGTTTGTGGTTCTTCATACGTCATTGTTGAGGTAACTATTGTTTTTACCTAGTTTCTTTCCTGGGTTAAATGCTGCTGCAACAACAACATGCAATGTAAACTCATATATGGATGTCTATAAAATTTTTTTTGTTGTATTGCCTTTCAGAGTTTTGGAAATAGTACAGAGAGACTCGCGTCGATTCAACCCATCCCTTAAACTATCAATCATCCGACTTATGTGCTCAATCTGTCAGTATAGCATCGGAATGGCACATTTGGTTTCCGTGAAAATTTGGCAGTTTATTATAGAATATTGTAATCAAGATCACACATTGTATGTAGTGCGTGAAGCGCGCCATCTCCTATATGATATCCTCTATAAATACGATGTGAAAACAAAAGATACCACAGTTGTTAAGGAGGTTCTTGAAGAAATCACAAAGCCTTTAACAGAAAATGTATTTGAAGTTAATAACGAGAGAATCATGGTAAATGTTGAAGATCATGAATTACAACATAAATTATCAGCGACGCTAGACTTGCTCTCATTTGTATTTCAACAAACACTCGAATCTAAGGAAAAGACGAATATTGTTAACATATGTCAGGTAGAACAAAATATTGAACTTACAGCTTGGAAGTTAGTTGATATGTATTATAATGAAGACTTTATACTCAAAGTTTTATCAACGTTATCATCATATTATTTCGCTAAATTCTTACACGATAAATGGAATGGAGATGAGCAACAACAAATTGATTCAAATAATTTTAATGAGCTCGGCATTGCGGTTTACAATCAAATGAAATTTTGCATTGAACGAAACTATTGTGTGAATTTTTTAAGAATTGCTGAAATTAATCACAAACTGTGGAAAAAACTGGGCACGCGCGTTCCAAAACAAGTCTATATAGAAAATGAATTGGTGCGTTTCGAAAGTCAACTAATCATTTTTCAGCTTATACCGGTACATATGATTTTACGTTTAAAGGAATTTGAGGAAGAGGAATTTTTTCAAAAGTATATGATGAAAATATTTGCATTAACATGCGATCAAACACTGCGTATATGTTACACGTATCGTGACTCTATATTAAAAATGCCAAAGTCGACAAGCATAGATTTATCTATAAAATCGGTTTATGGCACAATGTCAATGGTGGATATTTTAGAGCGTGATGAAGCTATAATTGTGTTTCAAGCTTGTATATATGCGCTTAAGGAATTTATCATAAAATTATATGAAAGTAATGGCATGGCCTTAAGTTTAAGTCAGACGGAAACATCATTTACAATTGTAGCCGAATATGCTAATACTATACACGCCATTTTGGTTTCAATGAAAACATTAATTGAACGATTTAAAATCACTTGGAACGATTCTATAGAGACAATATGCTTGGTTAGTTGTGCAATGCAATTGTTGCTGGCTAAAGATTTGCCAATAAAGGTAATATTTAAATTATATAAATTATAAAATTTACTTAAGCCCGTTCTTTTAGCTGGAAAACGGGGCACATAAAAGTTTAATTTATGTGTCACTATTGCTTCTATGTTGTATGAAAAACTGTTACATCTTTCTCTAATTTATTGCGCCAAATTCAAAGTCTGATATGAATGCATGCATCTCATTTCTCGTGTTAGTCGTCCGATATTTCATACGACCATTCGCTGTGATTTATGTTCGTTATAGACAGACCTAATATCCGGCACATATTAGACTACTATGACAGTTTTTTGGATACTTAAGGAGGCAATTCTTGAAAAAGATATATTTCTCTATAAATGACTAGCTTTACCAGGCGCACGTTGTAACGCCCGAGATCGAATGGATGTTGCGTTATTTTTTCTGTTTTGTTTGTTGATAATTTAATTTATTGTTCTGTAAATTGAATTGAATTTTGTACGCATATTTGGTGAAATTTTCTGTTAAAACATTTTACTCTTGTATCCTATTGTATCTTATTTTATATTATTGTATTGCTTTTACCGCTGATGATTGTTGCTTTGATTACATTCCGAAGAAGCATGACTGGTGAGCCAATTTTCAAAGTTGATATATGCGCAGGCATTCCTTTTGGTTCTAAGGAGTATAGAAAATCATTTGGATAATTCACAATTTTATCTTCATCTGCAACTGTGTCGATCGATTTATATTTCGTCACTTCACCAGGAAATTGATTTTGGAAGCGATCATTGATTTTGTTAACATGATCATTTTTGGGAGCTAAGATAGTTCTTTCGCATAGCCAAAAAACAAAAACATTTAAATTTGAAATTCTTAATTCCGAAATATGAAAAACTTTCGTCTTGATCGAAGGAACCTCGAACCAAAATTTGGTGATGATCGAAGTATAGCAAACACGTTTTCATAGGGAACACACACAGAATTTGATTTTTATAGAAGATGTAGATAGACTGAAGCTAAACAATTTTTTTAACAGCGGCAGATTACTAAACGTCCAAAAGGCATAACAGCTAAACTCAACAAGGCAGTCAAACTTTAGGTGTTAAAATAACTTAAGTTTGTACGGCAGCCATAGTTTTTCCCCATTCCACATTTTACTGGAGGTTTTAGGACTTAACGTCACATAGCTCCTTACCAATTTTAATTATCCTACCATTACATCATCCAGATATATGCAGTATAATATATTCCATTTGTATGGGAGGTGCCACGCCCCCTTTTTCCCAATTCCATATTTTCTTGGTGGTGTTAAGGATTGACCTCAAATAACTCCTTACTGAATTTCAATGTTCTGGCATGTATACCTTCAAAGTTATGCAGTACCAAAGATTCCATTTGAATGGGAGGTTCCACGCCCCCTTTTTCCCAATTCCACATTTTCTTGGTGGTGTTAGGGATTGACCTCATATAACTCCTTACTGAATTTCAATGTTCTGGCATGTATACCTTCAAAGTTATGCAGTACCAAAGATTCCATTGGAATGGGAAGTTCCACGCCCCCTTTTTCCCAATTCCGCCTTTTCTTGGTGGTGTTAGGGATTGACCTCATATAACTCCTTACTGAATTTCAATGTTCTGGCATGTATACCTTCAAAGTTATGTATTACTAAAGATTCCATTTGTATGGGAGGTGCCACGCCCCCTTTCTCCAAATTCCGCATTTTCTTGGTGGTGTTAGGGATTGACCTCATATAACTCCTCATTGAATTTCAATGTTCTGGCATGTATACCTTCAAAGGTATGCAGTACCAAAGATTCCATTTGTATGGGAGGTGCTTTTATATATCGAAATTATTTTTAGCCTAAAAACTTCCCGTTGATCGAAGGAACCCATAACCAAAATTTGGTGATGATTGATGTGTGGGAAATACGTTTCCATAGCGAACACACACACAAAATTTGATTTTTATATATATATAGCTAAACCGATTTGGGATTTCAAAATCAACTAATCATCATCTCTCCTTCCTGTATCTTTCCTAAAAATTTCATGGCAATCTGTAGAGCCGTTCTCGAGTTATGGAGTGACAATCAAAATGTACACTTCTTTTTATATATATAGATTATCGTTATGCCATCGACAAAACACAAAACATTCACTGTTAGATACTTGGAGGCAGGCAGCAAACAAAGATAAAAAAAATAACTCCAGAAAATCTTTCAGTTGCCATTAAAAAAATTAGTAAACAAAGTCTATTAAATTGCAAAATAGGAACAAGTAAACATGTAAACATCCCCTTTTTGCCATTGCCATGAAAGTGGAATTTTTTATTAACACCCGAATTATTAGAACCAACAAATAGTCCTGCTAAACAGAGCTGACGGAAACTCATTAACAGAATTTTTGACAACACTAATACACTCGCATACATTTTTCCTTTTATTCGTATGGAATACCATGGTGTGTATGTGTATGCATACACGTATACACAATGTTTACATCAGGTTTGTCATGTAGCTTCTAACAACCTGATAGAAACTTTGCTTTACGCTGTGATCTAAATTTCCATCAGCCATATCTGTCAATTGATGCCTCAAATGACTGACAGCTGTCTAGCAGGGAGGTTATAATACATTGGTGGTTTTTAATATATAAATGCTAAATACACCCTGTTTTACTTGTTTTTGCATTCAGGGATATATCTATATATACGAGACGTTCCGCGAGAAAAGACCTCTAACTGGAAAAAAATCAATTTATTTTTAGCGATTTGTTACAAACGAATTTGGTAAAAACCAGAGATCGATATCTTTCTCACATTTTCGTTTATGTGCCGTGTGTGTGTACGACCCCACTATAGCTGCTCGCCGTGTTAAATCAAAGGTATTCTCGCGGAGCGTCACACATATCTACACACGAATATGTACCCAGCACACGTTGTCCTCCCCAGACTTTGGTTTGCTTTGTACTTTAAAAAAACATTTAAGATGTTGTTTCTCTCACTTAATCCATCATACCTTATTCCTCTATCCCTATTCTTATATCTTACCCTATTCATAACCGTTTTCATATGCCTGTATGTTTTAAAATTAAAATTTCACAATACTTTATGCTTGGTAATATTATACATGCTAAAATAAGCTGAAAATTTTATCATAATAGCTAGAAATAGCGGGTTAGCTCATCACAGGGTGCCTGAACTATGTTTTAATTCGAAGTCAAACCACCTCAGATTTTTTCGGATCCGTGTTTTGTGAGCAAAATTAAGCTCAGCAGTCAAATTTAACGAAAATTCTTCGAGCGCTTTTTGAGAAAACTGCATTTTGGTGCATCATCGTGTAACATCAGAGGCATTGTTTGAGAATGAAAATATACCTTTGGTAATATGTACCGCAATTTCTAGGTCTAGTCGGGCATATAAGCCGTACGTAGTTGAAATTTCCAATATACCAGGGATGCACCTTAACGTTAAGCTAATCGTTTATCAAAAAATTTCCACCGTTTCCGTTGAAACACTTCGAAATATTATCGATAAAGAAATTATCAAGATAAATTGTGTCTCATTTTTAACCGAAACGAAAAGCTTTCGTTAACTTTAAAAACGTTAACAAAAACGTGATACTTTATGTTTGAATTGTGCTGGCAATGCTATAGCCATAGTGAAGCCGTAAGGTGGTAACAGCGAGCGGACATACACACACAAACTCCATGTAATTTGTTTGTGTAATTCGTTGGTGGTAATGTCAAAAATACTCTGAGAAATATTCGTACTGTAAAAATTCATGAGAAAAGTTGCAATCAGCTTGGCTAATGCTTTCACCTTTAATGACTCCGTCATCAATCAGCTTTGCCAGCATAGTTTGAAATTAATAATCAACATAAACGATTTGATTTCGTTTTGATATGGCAGAAAACGAAACAAAATCATTTCGTTAATTTGACGTTCTTAACGTTAATAAACGAAACGAAATGACTGTGTTTCGTTTATTAACGTTAATTATCGTAACGAAATGATATCGGTTCGTTGGTTAAGCATGCCTGCAATATACTATCAAACCCTGAAGTCAGGGCCAAGAAACCCTTGAAAAAATAAAAATAAATGTAAGGCGCGATAACCTCCGAAGAGATCTAAGGCCGAGCTTCTCTTCCAATTTGCGTCGTGCTGCTCTTGATTTTCCCTACAAATTGGCCGGACGGGACCTACATGTTTTATGCCAACTCCGAACGGCATCTGCAAGGCAGATGAGTTTTCACTGAGAGCTTTTCATGGCAGAAATACACCCGGAGCGCTTGCCAAACACTGCCGAGGGGCGACGCCGCTTAGAAAAATTTTCTTCTAATTGAAAAACCTTATTTCTAAAATTTTGATGTTGCTTTGCCCGGGAGTTGAACCCAGGGCATACGGTGTGATAGGCGGAGCACGCTACCATCACACCACGGTGGCAAATGGCATTACAAATATGTGTTTACACCTAATACTTACAAACTAAAGAGTACGTACATTCATAGTGCATATATGAAAAGTCAGCATATTATTATGGTGACCTATTTATGGACACATGTACCTAGATGCATATAAATATTTTGGCAGTCAATATGACCAACAGACAAATATGTCGATCAGCGTGACTGATCGATAAGGGTGTTGGTCAATGTGACGGGTTGACAAATGTAAACAGATATGTGTCGTGTGCGTCGGCATGCACATGTGATGTTGAACTCCCGCTGAGTTCAAATTATGTGGTTCAGTTTAACTTGAATACTTGTGTGGTCGATATGTGTGTATGTATATTGTACCATCAATAATGCATTGAAAGAAACGCATTCAAGGTAATGCTACACCCCCTTTAATAGGTTGATTCATATATTGGCTATTAAGTTTATTTCTGTTTTGCGGCTCATATGAAATTGTAGAATATTACAATAAAACCTTAATTAATCTACGAAATTCGTATCTTGGAGTGAGTAGAATTGAGTGTGGATTCTTTTTTAAAATCTTTTATATGTATACGCAAACAAATTGCCAAGAAAACCGTTATACAAAACTAACAAGTGATTCACTAAGTTGAATTTTCAATAAACATATCAGTAACAAAAACAATTATATAAAACAATATGAGCATGTCTCGCTCAAAAAGTTCCCGAGATGGTCAGGCTTGGTACCGGAACGTACCGGATCTGCATCCGGCGAATGACCATCAACATCGATAACACTCTCCAAGGCCTTCGGGGAGTGTCCTTATCGCTACAACAACAATAGCACGTCTCGCTAATTAAATACAGATAGTAATATTGATTAATAGTGAACAGTGGAAGTACTGCTTATAAAATCGATGCTATTAACCCAATGTTACTAAGCTTTGGATAGCGCGTGCCTATAAGTTTCCACACAATTAGGATTAAAAACATATAGAATTAGTATGTACCAAATGGTGTATAAAGGAATAGCAATAAAAGGGCAATGCTTAGAGACCAATTGCAAAACGAGCAGCGGGGCATTCGTATGGCTGAGCGGTTAAAAGCATCTGCCTTAACACTAGTATAAAGTATGAATATTGGAGATTTCGAGTTCAATACTCAGCTCCCGAAAAGATAGGTAATGAAGAAGGGAAATTCAGAAACATGACCTAATAACCATCACCGCTTGTTAACTTTGTAATTTTTCTTTCTCTAACATCAATAACAAAAACAATTGTATAAAACCATGGTGGAATCACCAGGTGAAGTAAAAGCCTTCCGCGATTTACAACCAGATTGGCTGAATTTTTGTATGTGTGCGTGTCGGGTATTTGACGCTTGCCCCGCGACTATCAAATAAAAAGCCATCAATCAACATTTGCATTGAGAAACCGTAGCGTTCGGACGTGAATATGCAGTCATCGGATGATGACTTTTTTTTACTTGCAACTACAGCAGTTTTATTAAATAATAAAAAAATTTATAAAAATTTTATTAAATAATAATAAAAGCTTTACATTCCATAAAGCTGCTAAACATTGATAATTTTCAATAAATTTTAATATGAATTGGTGTTCTTCCGCGCACTTGTTCATTTTGAATGTCGACACAAACTAAATACAACACTGCGTTTTGTCAATCACACCCCGCGACTATCAAATAAGCTAGCGTCAAATGACAAAATCAAAAATTTTTGATTTTCATCAACGTGTAGCCGACAACAAATACGTGTGTCACGAAGCCACCCGACTGCACTAACACACACAAAATTCAGTCAATCTGGTTGTAAATCGCGGAAGGCTCTAAGCAATACAAAACCAGAAGATGTACGCTATCTGAAATGGTAGGGATGTATTTTCAACGGCCAGAACAGCGTAAAATGTTTACACGCTTTGAAAAAATAGGAGTAGCAAAATAAATACCTTGCTACGAAAGAAACTGTTTTTTCAGCATATCAGTGCCACCTAACGCCAGTGCAAAATGGGATACACAGGACCAGTGTGAGCTATTATTACTTTTGGTATCGAATAAAAATAAAAAACTTAAACTGTGATGAGCAGTAAAATTCAATAATGCGTTTAAAGTAAACTGACCTCAACTTCAACTGCAGTTGAAGCTTTCATCGAAAAACCGGTCATAAAAGGGAGAGGTGTTATCCATTTACATTATTTAGTTGAACTGTAGTAACTTTGTGCACTTAATTGGGTTTCGGGTTTGATGAAAAGTTTTACAGTCAGACTTGGAAGTGATTGTAATACTTTTAAATGTGTTTCCATCCCTAAAAATCCATTGTTATTTCCATCTGCTCAGTTGATTTGTCGTTGAGAATCGGAAGTAAAAAATATGCCCTTCTAATATATAATACAAACTTGGTCAGAAGATCCCCCAAAAGCTCTTACAGTTGAATTCATGATGTATCACTGATGTTACCAAGCTATTATTTACTAAAATATGTCAGGGGATATAATAGCAGTCTGCCTAGAACCAGAAGATGCTGATCCCATCGAGCCGGTTTCATATATTCTAAATTACAATCCTTAAGTATAACATTCCTCACATCTTAGTGGTCTGATTTTTAGGGCAAAACAACAACAGTGAGTTCCAATTTGTGTAACTATATTTAGAAATCCATTGGTTTAGCGAAGTTTTTACATAAATAAGGTGTAATAAAACATTTTTGGTGTTCTTGATACAAAAATATTTATCGAAAGTCTTCAGTAGCGCTGCACAGGCGAAAAGCCTTAGTTGGATATGACGTGAATACAAATAGTTTGTTTTAACAAAGACCTGTTTCAATTTTTTTTTTTTTTTTTTTTGAACAAATTAAACAAACATACATAATGGAAACATCTACAATATGAACGTAATAGTTTAGCACGGTCTTACTTATGGAAGCCAACACCAAAGATACCCAAATGATGAATCTCTGTAATTAAATCCAGTAAAGCCCCGTCGGTATTCACTTACTGGTTATGTGAAAAAAGTACTAAAACTACCATATTTTACTCCTAAAAAATGCGCAAAAAAAACAACAATTTTTCGGGGACAACATTGGTGAAAATTGCAGATAGCCGAATGGCAGAACAAAGAAGAGTTTAGAGTGAGACAATTGATGGCTTACTTCACCCGGTTATTCCATGATACGAAAAATGGAGGTAGTTCCATTTAGTGTGACGTTAGCCACTTGACTTCTGCGGGGACCAAAAACAACCTACTAGATTGAAAAATGTTACGAATTTTTCTAATTTTGATGGATTTCATATTAACGGATACGACTAAATTACTTTCATATATATATATATATATAATTCAAATTATGTATGTATGCAGGGCCGTAGAGAGAAAATCCGGGCCCGGGACTAAACAACTTACGGGCCCCCTATAAAAAATCCACTAATACATTTGAATTAATGACGTCTCATTAATGGATCATTATTGATGGATTACACCAAAAAACATTTTTGCCACATCAACTAAATGATGTTTGGACTAAGAGCTGAAAATAAAATTAACACAGAATATTTACTATTTATCATATATGTAATACTCCTATATTGCTACGGCATGCTACACTCACAAACATCAGAGTGCCGATATATTGGTTCCACCCATAAATTCAGAAAACAAAAATTCAGAAACACATTTTTTCAGAAAACATTAGTCAGTACTCTTTTTTTTAGAAAGCCAAAATTCAAAAGTCACAACTCCGAGACAAAATTCAGAAGTCAAATTTCAGAAGTCGAAATTCAAAAGTCAAAATTCAGAAAGTAATCAGAGAGCAAAAAAAAAAACATAAAATTTTGCGCAAAATTTAATGTTTTTTTGCTGTCTGATTATTTTCTGAATTTTGACTTTTGAATTTCGACTTCTGAAATTTGACTTCTGAATTTTGTTTTCTGAATTTTTGTTTCTAAATTTTGACCTCGACAACTATGGTGGCGTATCCAGCTTGGAGTACGACGTTTCTTTCGTTAATGGTAGTCAGTATTTTGGACCAAATTGAGAACAGCAAGATACATTCGAAATGGTTGATGTACTTGAGAATGCCGGGAATATCTCCGTGTGCTTGTGCAGTCAAATTTAGCTTAAGTAATGCGCTTAGTGCTTGTGTTAATCCTGGAACATGGTTTGCGAATGGTCTGACTGCCTCAATTCTAGCCGACCACCTAGTGTCTGAAAGACTGTGAAGAGCTCGGTACATTTTTTTGAGGATGTCCCATCGTTGTGGACTGCTGCCGAAAATAGTAAAACATTTTTGTACAACCCAGAAGAAAGTAATTGCAGCCGAACAAAATCTTGCAGCATCAACACCACATAAATTGAGACTGTGGGTTGCACAAGGCGAGTAATCAGCATTCGAGTTTTTGTCGAGAATGTGACGTAGTGCTCCGTTGTAAGCACCTTTCATATTGGCGCCGTTCGCGTACCCTTGTGCACGACAATCTTTTAATGGGATTTCATGTTTACCTAGTGTATAACAAATTAAATCAGCGATTTCCTGACCAGTTTTTTTGTTACAATCCACGAAAGCCAAAAACCGTTCTTGAATTGTAAAATTTGTTGATTTCGAATTGAAATGGAGTTAGCGATAATGGCAAAATACTTGGCTTTCTTGCGTTGATCTAATATAGTTTTCCTCACGTGTTTTGCACAAATTTCTATAAACTCGTTCTGAATGTCTGGGGAAAGATAGTGAACTTGTAAACGTTTGTGCTGCTGTTGTGAAATCCTAACTTTCTCCAAACGATCTCTAAGTATCTGATCATAATGGCTTACGAGTTCTAAGATGCCCAATAAGTTTCCATTGTTTCGTTCACCAAGATATATACTTTCGCCTCTGAAAGCTATGCCTCTTTCACCCAAAAATAAAATAGTGTCCAAAAAACTATATAAAATTTCTTTCCATTTTTGAGTTTCAGTGATTAGCTGTTCATTGATAAGTGTGTCAATTCTAGCCTCCTTTTGAATTTGGTTTTTGTAAAGATCGCCATTGAATATAACATTTAATGTGATTTTGAGTATTTTCGTGTACTGGCAGTTTAACGTATAGCTTCTTTCACACCTGCAATTTCGAATATCTGCCAGGACAACAAATTTTAGGTCGATTTAAAGTATTGGTGCTTAACAGACGACATGGTAGGCAATAAAAAGCATTGCTACTGGCACTCCACACCAACCAGTCACGCTCCACTTTCTATCCATTTGGCAAGATTCTGTTAAACAACGAGGTAGGAAATGTCTCGTCATAACGATCACGCTTCATCTATCTCCATCTTCGTTTCACTCTATCAATTTCTCAGTCTCCTTCTCTCTTTTCTGTTCTCTCAAGTTCTTCTCATTATTCTTCATCCCTTATTGCCTGCCCCAGAGGGTGGTATGTATTTTGTTCCAGTCCCAGTCCCACTCCGAGTCTCAGTCCCAGTCCTAGTCCTAATCCCAGTCCCAGTCCGTCTCTGGTCTACTTCGCGGAAAAAAGGATCGTAAATACTAATATAGGCAAATTTATATACCAAATTTCAGGCAAATCGAATAGGACGTATGTAAATAGGTATGTGGGTATTATTAATTCATGTCTTTATTTCGGCTTCGAATTCATATTTATCAGATTTGCCAGGTTGATGCGACTAAATCGAATATCACAATGAAAATTACTTTAGAGCTCTCAGCAACAGCTTTAATTTGATATCCATATTACCCACACATTCTAGGGGTTTCCGGGTCCACGTTTTGGCCTATATCTCGAGACCCTAGTCACCCAGCGGTATAATATATTACTCTGTACTAAAGCACACATCAACAGCTTCAATTTGATACCCATAATGTAAAAATACATCCTAGTGTTACCCTGATCCACGCTTTGGCCTATATCTCGAGACCCTAGTCACCTATAGGTATGAAAATACCCTGTACTAAAGCACTCATCAACAGCTTTCATTTGATATCCATATTGTATAAACACTGTCTACGCATTCACGGGCCCACGTTTTGGCCTATATGTCGACACCCTAGTCACTCAGGGGTATGAAAATTACCCTCTACTAAAGCACTCATCAACAGCTTTCATTTGTTATCCATATTCTATAACACCTTCTAGGGGTACCCGGGTCCACGTTTCGGCCTATATCTCGAGACCCAGTACGTCGATCGCAACCAAACCTATGTAATAACCACCGCGTGAGTTATACGCAACTTATGTCTTCAAACACTGGCAACCAACTAACACATTTTAGCCTTTCTTTTTATATATGTGACTCGGTCTATGAAAAGGTGGCTTATGACTCAAAAAAGAAATTGCGAGAAACAGCTGTTAAAGTTAAGCAATGCATTTCTTCAGTTTCTTTCGGTCCTTTGCCGGATACAGATCCGGTACGCTCCGGTACCACAGCACCATTAAGGTGCTAGCCTGACCATTTCGGGAACGATTTATGTGGCCACATTAACCCTTCAGGCCATTCCCTCCCTCCCCACCCCCCAAGTTCCATGAGGAGCTTGGGGTCGCCAGAGTCTCGTCTGTTAGTGAAACAGGATTCGCCGCGGATAGGTGAGGTTGACAATTGGGTTTGGAGAAGCTATATATTGCGCTGGCAACCTGAAGGGTTGCGCTACACAGCCCCTTTTATCTGGTATTTTAGTCGCCTCTTACCGACAGGCATACCTACCGCGGGAATATTCTGACCCCCTAACCCGCTGGGGCCGCCTCTCGTCGGGCCTGTATTTATGTAGGTATAGATCGAGTTGCTTCCTAAACGGATCGCCCGATCACAACCAAATTTGCACAACCCACTAGAAACCTTCCAAGGATTGTCATAGGCTACAAATAACATCGATATATAATAATATAAAATTAGTAATCTGCCGCCGTTAAAATTTTGTGTTAACTTCAGTCTATCTACATTTTCTCTCTGTATATATATATATATATATATATATAAAACAATGTATGTTTGTACGTAGGTATAAATCGGGAATCACCCACTAGAAACTTTCCAAGGATGGTCATAGGCTATACATAACTTCAATATAAAAAAGGGCGTGGCACCTACCATACAAATGGAATATTTGATACAGCATAACTTTGGAAGTATTCATGCAAGAACATTGAAATCCAGTAAAGAGTTAAATTGGATCAATCCCTAACACCACTAAGAAAATAAGGGGTGAGTAAGAAGGGGCGTGGCACCTCCTATACAAATGGAATAATGAAAATTGGTATGGAGCTATATGGCGTTAAGTCCTAACAGCACCAGTAATATATGGAATTGAAAAAAAAGACAAACGGAACTTTCAGAACTATGGCTGCCTTAAAAACTTAGGTTATTTCAACACGTAAAGTTTGATTGCAGAGTTGGGTTTGGCTGTTATTCTTTAATATTCTTTTATGTTATTTTTAGGGTTGGTATTTTTGGATACGCATGGAGGAACCGGAAAAAAACATTTCTGTTTAATTTGATATTAATTGATGTATTTTTAAGGTGTAATGATCATCCCAAAGGTGGTGCTTTCCCGTTAGTTGCTGGAACAGCCGCAGTTGAAGTAAATGCGTGCTTTTTCGTCTATAGACGGCTTTATGTACAAAAATTTACTCTCTTTAGAAATATGAGAGGGCATTTTGGCGGAAACACTTCAGCAGCAGCTTTTGCTGAACAACTTCTTGAAATTAATTATGGCAAAATCCCTATTTCTTTACTAACAGATTTGATTTCTTTTCCTGCAAGTTTTTGAGAAATTATAACATCACCTGAAGCTTTAATATCTAATGTTTCTTCCAAATATTGAATCTATCTTTACAAACTATAAATTTCTTTGAGAAAAGACATTTAAGGCACCTTAAAATGAGGATGTTAATATCACTAGAACGAAGACAACTTGTCACTCTATTCCCAACAAACATTTAGGTTAGAAAACGATTAGAAGGCGAATCGATTTCTAATGTATTTCTCTAAGGTAGAAGGTTAGAGGACGATTTGCGGAAACTGTCGCGAATTATAGCATTCTTGACCAAAAGGAGACTTCGATCTCGATATCGAGAAAAGGGTTAGAATTTTAGTCGAATTCTAACGTCAATTTCTAATGAGTTTCTAATGAGAATTTTGAAGTGATGCGCAATTAAGTTCAATTATTTAAAATCAGCGGAATTTTCATTGTTTCATTATATCAAGTACTTTTGTTTGGTTACAAGCTTATGTATTAAGAATGAACATATTTCAAAGACTTTTCTATTATACTAAATTAAAACCGTACTTAAAGATTGAGCTCAGCGTTGGTTTGAGGTACGGATGAGGAAGCGTTTTCTTCATGCCATTCAAATAGCCACTTCAATAATCTGCTCGCTTTCATTTTTTAACTTTTTTTTTCACTTACTGCTGTTTATTATTATAAATAAAAAAAATTATTTCGCAGCTTATATTATTCCCACACAACTTTTCACAATTTTTATTTTGTTTGTATAACACTAAGGATGAGTGATTATGTCGTGGAAATAATCGATAACTGTGACAATAATCATAACATCGCATTTCTAGTGTTATTCGAATCGTTTTACAGTCGAATTCTAACCTAGTTTTCGATTCGAAATGTATTACAGAACTACATTAGAATTCTAATGTAAAATTACAATATTTCTCTAACGTTAGAAACTGTGTTTGCTGGGACAGTCGTGGAAGAGTCCCAAGCTGTGCATATCCGATTGAGTTTATTAGCTCTTTTGGGCCATCAGAAATTCTCCTCATCGATTTATCCTTAAAAAAGGGCCCATAATATCATAATATTTATGCTTCGTTATTTCGATTCTCCACGCTTATGTAGTGGGACAAGGCTTTTCATCACACAACTTTTATGGATGTTATTGAAGCAATTCATTTTATCGGAAAATTTCGAAAACAAAAAAGTTTAAAACCAAGGATTCCATTGACACCGATAGATTTGTCTTTTCAATTTTAAATGCCTCAAATTTCTTATTCAATGAAGCACAAGGACGATCATTAGCTGCGAATCAAGGGATTGATGAGCGCAATACAAACCTTTATAGCTTCAGAACTTCTGCAACTCAATTGTCAACCTACGCGAGGGGAATACTGTTACAAATATGATTATATCATACAAGTCAATCTTACAAACTCATGTTTTACCCATGGCCAGTTACGCGTTGCTTGCATATTTTTATAGAAACGTGGGGTAAAACCAACGGACATAAGCAAGTTTTAAATAAAACAGAAAAAAAATGACCCGCATGCGCTAGAAATATTTTAATACGAAATATCAGCCTAGAAAAGAAGGTTTTTAATAAGTTTTTCGAGCTACCGAAAATTGCTTTGATGGAAGAAACATGGATCGAAGTATACAAATCAAGCCTTCTTAAGTGTCCGTACGTTTGCTAAGAACATGTTAATAAAACATACACGGTTGTCAATTGATTGGCCGAAGGAAGATTTTTATGAAATTGAATGGTGATAAATTGGCGACAAGTTGACATTATTTTTTTATTATATAATTCAACCGTAGCGCTTGAGGAGGAAATTGTTAAACCATATTTTAGGGAATAACATTTCCCTGTAGCTCTGCAGGTTGGCCACTAGTTATCAGAGTTATTTTGCCCGTTGGACCAGGGGTCACCTTGGGGCAAGCCCCGCCTATACACATGTTCCCCTTTAGCATTGACATGGATGTTTTTTTTTTTTTGTTTTTTTTTTTTTACGAGGAGGAAGCATCGAAAGCCTCATAGTCAGTGTGGGACTTTAACCGCACTAAACCTCCTACCATCTGAGTACCATTTACCCCCCGGTACTACCGTCAAGTATTCCGTCGGGAGGTAGGTTGAGCACTAAGCTCTACGTCTGTCGGGGTCACGTTGCTGTACTTAGATAGTGCCGCGGTATGGTTAACGCTGGGACTGACACGCCCTGCTTACTACCTGAATGTGCTTGACGCATACAACTTCTACGAATATTTACAAGCCTACCTTAAACACTGTGCATATAGTGCTTGTGGCATGCTTGTGCGTTCGACTACTTGTATTGTAGGGTTTTGTTTTTACATATGTATCTATGTGTAAATAAATTATATATGTATAAATAGAAATTTTTTATTTTTTTTTTTTTGAATTTTTTTTTTCCACAATACGTATACGAGTATAAACTCTGATTGCATGTGAGACGTTTACCCTCATACTCGTTGTTTCTACGGTTGGAGAGGCCTTGTCTCCAATCCGTAGGTTTGTTGTTGCGTGTATGTTGACTGCTTTTGGTCGCACGGTTGAAGAGGCCGTGTCTCCAATCCGTGCTTTATTCCTTCACCTGGGGCAGTATTCGAACGGTTGAAGAGGCCTTGTCTCCAATCCGTCGCCTGGTTTGCTATTACATTTACCTACATATATTACGGTATTTTCTTATGTTATCATTCTCACGCCGCTAATTGTACGGAGGCCTTGCATTCAATACGTGCTCAGCTCGATCCCCTCCACCTTAGCAATTTGTTATCCGCCCACACAACTCGACTGTTCAATGTTCGTTGCTGCGCCGTAGCCTTTCAAGACTTCGTAGACACTTCATTATTTCCGCTATTACAACGCACGCCGCTGACCATTTTACCTTGCTTTGTAGCATGCATCCAACAATTGTTTCAGGAGTGTAATCCTCTCCAAATATTCTGCACAGTTTGCATCTCGAGCTATAGAACCTAGGACACTCGAAAAATACATGGTAAACATCTTCTACTGTATCGCCGCCGCAGTGATCGCATATGTTGTTAGGCTCGTGATTGAATCGGTGCAAATATTCCTTAAAGGATCCGTGACCACTCAGAAACTGTGTGAGGTAGAAATCCACCTCGCCGTGCTTTCTAGATATCCATATATTAATATCTGGGATACATCGGTGTGTCCAACGACCATTTGTTGAGGCATTCCACCTGAGCTGCCAGATCTGCACGCTTCGCTCTCGTGCTCCGTTACTTGAGCTTTGATCCCGATAAATCGTCGCTGCTTCTTTTGCTAATATGTCTATAGGACACATTCCTGCGATGATTAGTGCTGCGTCGTCAGAGACAGTTTTAAAGGCGCTACAGACGCGTAGTGCACACAGGCGGTAAGTCGACTTTACCCCGCGGAAGTATGATTTATACTCCGTGGCCTGATGCCAAACAGGAGCCCCGTAAAGTATTTGGCTTTTTACAACGCCAGCCAGAAGTTAACGCCGTCGTTGCTTTGGTCCTCTTGCATTTATCATTATCCTAGATAATGCTGCTACGGTTTTTGCTACCTTTCCATTGGCATACTCTAAGATTGACATGGATGTGGCGTCCTACAAACGTAACAAATTAACCACCTACCACTCACTGCAGACTTTGGAGGTTAACTTTTTCTCAACATGCCTTGAGAAATATCCACTATAGCGGCATGCATAATAGGTCCATCTTAGAACAGTTTTTTCGTGTATTTATTTCTGTCTTGGGGTCAAGCTGCCATAAAGATATGAGTCCTTAACCAATGTATGAATCATTATCCACTATTTTTCAATAAAATTACATGTTTTACTGTATTCTCAATCGATATGTATGCACATAAATCGTGCTAAAGCATATTATTATTGTCTCAGATGACCAATGCGTTTTCATTCTGAAGGAAATTTCCATCCCGAAAAACCGCAATTTCGTCTTAAACATTAACGGTATGGCAACGCTTCTAGCAAAACAACAAACTTTATGAAACTTCAAAAATCCCCAAATACGTCAAAAAATTTTGAGTGGAACTACCTTCTATTTTATACCAAGGATTATTCCACCATGGTATAAAACAATATGAGAATGTGTCGCTAATTAAATACATATTTTTGTAAGATTTTTTGGTTTTTTGATATTTCTAAATAGAAATTTACAAATTATACATTGTTGGAAGCGCAAAAGTGTGCCTTTTCTGATGACATGAAAGTTTTGTTCTGGTCAGGCATCCCGTGTTATATGAGTGGCAACGCACCTATCTGGTGTTCCAGTCAAAGTCCAACCAATCAAACGCTCACTGAATTACCATTCAGGCTCCGTATCAATTGGAATCAAAGTTGCTTGGGGGAACCTAATCTCACGATATCGATGGCGACTTGTAGCTAACTCCTATAAATCAAAATAATTTATTACATATTGTAACGAATTTAGGGAATTCCGCTTATTCTAAACCTTCTGCTAACGTTCGGATCGCTAAACTGTTGAGTAAATTACTCCAATACTCAATAATGCAAAATGGTCTTTATTAGACTACTTTAACGCTTATACTTCACAACCAATAGCGTGCTTAAATCAAAACTGACTACTGACTACTGAGCTTGCGCTGCTTTTATACTCTCCGCCTGCTTTTATACGTTTCGCCTTCTAGAACTGCTGTATCTCCTGCTTGATAATTGAGCTACATATATTCGTGTGTATGTGTGAGCAACAACTTCGGCTGATGGCCACATATATGTGTGTGAAATATCTCTTCGTTGCCTTGTATGTATGTGTATAAATGATGACTGATGTATTCATGTATATACTAGTGGCTGCTTCATGTTTTCTTATTGTTGCGTAATTATTTATTTAGTATAAGCTTAGTGATGCTAATATTCGTCACAATATACTATTGATCGTTAAAAATTATTTTTCGTTTTTGTTTGCAGGTGTGTGTACAGGCACTAAAATTATTACAACTTTCTATCGAGCATTTTCTTTCACCTGACATGGCCTTGCTTGTTGACGATCTTCACGAATCAAGTTTTACCCGAATGGCTCCAATTATAAAGAACCGTGCTCATGATACCAATTGGGAAGTACGTGACAGTATTTTAGAACTTGTTATCTCCATTGCCAACATAGCACATATAAGTAAGATATCTACAGAACTTTAAAGTAAAGGTCCTACCTTATAAATAGTTCTAAATATTGAATTCAGGTTTCTTTTGAATTTAGTTTGGCAAGTTACAAATAGATGAGATGGGGCCTTTTGACAAAAACATGTACATATATTAAATGGGTCGATACATATCAAGCTAGCCTAATTCTATCATTAATAAATTTTCGGTAATTCGTGTTAGTTGTTTCTTACAGTCCATTGGATATAGCTGTTATTGTGGATAAAACAAGTGTGATTACTTCTGCATAGACATCAAAATTACAAATAGAATGGATCTCCTAGATAATGTTGGCATTATGGTAGGCAGAAATCGAGGCGTAGTAATTTTATTAAAGTAACATCAACCTAATATCGTTCTCGTTCCGTGTGTTTTCCACTCGATTCTGTGACTGTTTCATCTGCTTCGACATTGGTTCGGCCAGCCCAGAGAGTGTCATGAAAATATTCCCTCCAAAAATTCATTAGCAGATATCGTTTGGAGTCGGTGTAAAACTCATACCAAAAACTTGAAAAAGAGGTTCTCAGACAGTGTGGAATGTACAGTTTACATCTTTCATGGGTTCTTTAAAAGGTCAAAAAGTAGATTTCCTTATTGAAAATAGTTTTATCGGCGTTCTTATTTTGCAAATAAAAATCCATTTACCTCAAACATATTACGAAAAGTTATAGAGTGGAGTTTTATTTATCATGTCTCCCTTTTAAATTAAAACACAGATAGCATTTGCTAACTATTTTTTATTTTTTATGAAATTCGAGTAAAAATTAAATAATTTTTTTTATTCTGTTATGTCTTTTATGAAAAAAATTAATAAAACGCATAGAAAGTTGCTTAAAACTCTTAGCTTTTTTTCTTAGCCTTTTTTAGCTTTTTATTTTTGTCAATCTAGCTTTTTTCTCTGAAAAAGTTCTGGCAACACTGGTAAGGAAGGTGACAAAATACAAATTTGAAGCATATAACAATGAAAGAATAATGAGGAGTAAAATCATATTTGCAATAAAATGGTTTATTTGCTGGACTCAGGTACTTTAGAAAAAAACATGGACCTTTTTAGTTTTGGTAAATTGTCCAATATGATTCGCATGAACGGACTTAAGTGTGACTCATTTTGTTGTGTTGATTTTCCGACAGGGTGGATAAATGATTTATATTGGAACGATTTTCGAAGGGATGGCGGATCCGCCATGACTTATATGTGCTTTTAATCTTATTGACGTTATTTAGGTAAATTTGTTTGCTTGTTTTAAACGTTAGATTTGTTCTAATAGTTTAATTGCATCAAAAATCCCGAAAAAGATGGACTTAGGCAGTTTTGAAATATATCGACTCAAATTATGTTGTTTTTTAAATAACCCTCCGTTTTTTTTTGTTTATTTGAAGAATATCCAGCTTTTCAAAAAATTTTGGCCGAAAATTGGATATGCAAGATTGTGCAGGATATGGCCATAAACGACACTGAGCCCTATGTTCGCGCTTCTGCAATAAAATGCATCGCAGAATTGGTAGCTATCGATTGTATATTTGATGATGATTTCAGCACGCAGGATATATTCGTGAGTTTTTATAAAATTATAATAGCCTCGTGTTTTTTTACGCGCATATACATCTGCATTCGGGACTAAAAAACTCTTAAAGGCACTTGAAATAAATTTAGATATGAATATCTTTTAAATACGAATTGCACACAGAGCGGCGAGAAAGTAATTAGAAACTTTTTCTACATTAAAGCCCTTAATTCTGCGTCAAATAGAACTTTACGTACAACTTTTACTTTGCCAATAAAGTTGAGGCATACGAATTTCGTGAAAGTTAACAGAAATAATGCTTTGGCGCAAACAAGTAACGAAAAGTTGGGCAATTTCTAGCTTTTGATAATTTTGTCATCTATTGCATTTTATTTTCCCTTTATTCGCAGCATTTTTCAAGTTTTAAAATAAAATTAACAGCAAACAGCTAAAAAAAAATTGTGTGTTTGGCGCTTCATTGTGACATAGTTGTGTGCTCCTTTGACGCTCTTGTCAAGGCTAAACTGTGGCGTAAAATTCTATCTGACGCGGCCCTTATTGAAATCAAACTTCCATACAAAATTCAAATTCTTAAAAATGTCATTATCGCGCAATTGAATGCCTAATGGAATCATAAGCCATCATCCCGTCGTAATGATCCTGAGCAAAGTGTATTTAACAAAATGTGATTGATTTTGACAGTAAAAAAAAGAATTTTAACCTTTTCATAAAATTTTTCAAAACTTTAATCTTAAATTTGTGAAAGATAGCTTTTATTTTTAAATAAAACACTACCATTTACGATAACAACACGCCAAGAAAAGTGTGATACATGTACACTAGGATGGGTCGATTTGTATGGACGAAAGTTAACCGATATCGCACCATCGATAGGATTTGTGCTCAGGAAAAAAGTTCCAATACACAAACCCAAAAAAATAATTTTCGAGCCTGTGAAATTTCATTTTTTTATTGCGCTTATCAACCTTTAATCCTCTTACAATTTCATTTAGATAATAGGAGGTAGAAATATGAAAAGAAGCACAAGGTATGAAGATTGAGGTTCGTGTTACAACAGCGAGGATAGCAAAGTGAAAGCGATAGGAAGAAAGCTGGGTTGTATTAACAAGTTCATCTCATTTTATCAGCTGTCCGTCAGATCTAAGTATTTACAAATGTGATCGGTTGTATCCAGGAGCTGTGCCCATTCAAGTTGGGCACACTTAAGCTAAATACCATATATATTTCCGATTTAGAAGCTCAAACAGAAAGCCCTTTCGAAAATTTAAATATGAAAGTAATCCTCGAGAAGGTTAGGTGTATAAACTTAAAAATCCTAACAAAAAGTTGTTCTGAAAGTGGGAGATAACTAATGCGAAGAAGCATAAATCTTGAGCGATTGAATAGACGAAAACGGCTTAAACGGTTTGTAACAGGGTTTGAAAATGCTCAACTATTTTCAGTACTACATAATTGGCTGAATTCAAATTTGGAAAATATTTCAGCAGCAGAAAATAAGCAAAGTAAAAAAAAAATTTTTATTTTACTTCAGAAAAAAAGCTTGTGTTTTGAAGCTGTAGGTATTTCATAATCAATTATTTTTAAATTTAAATTTTTTCAGTTTTTCAACAGCCCAAGTAATGTTTCACACAGACCTGTTAAATAATGATTACTAATGGTAATGATCAGCCGTTCCATTGATTATTTTCTTTAAACGCCATTTAATGATTACCTGCCATTATTTTCTGTTTTTAATGATTATAATAAAAAAAAATCATGATTTTTTACGATTATTGAAAAAAAAATCAAAAATAATCAAAAGTAATCAAACAACAAAAAAAAGAAATGAAAGTAATCGATTATTTTTGATTTTTTTTAATTTTTTTAAATTTTTTTGATTATTTTTCCGCTTTGTTGAAAGAAAAATACATACAAGTACATTTTAGGATGCAATAATCGTAACCGCGTACCGAGGCGAATCTATACATCAGAAATAATACTGGCGTACAAGTTAAAATGCAAAAAAAACACAGAAGTGTAAAAAGTCTACATGTACCACATAGGGTTAATTAATTTGTTTACATTTGTTTGACATATGTAATAGTCTCTTACAAGAGAATCACATTTAACTGCCAATCACATTTTGTTAAATTCACTGGTAGAACTGCCACTATATTCTGAAAAACATCTTCAAAGTTAAAGAGGAAAGGGCTGCTTTTTATTTTAACTACTTTTTGTAAACAACGTAATATTTTTTTTTTGGCTGCTGACGGATGTTCGTTGATAAAGCAACACAGTGGAAAGGAAAAAAAATGTTCATTAACGGGCCGATTTTGAGCGTTACCGGTAAAATAGTACCCAGAACATTATGTAACCGAAAATCGTTACCAGTTCTTTTATTCGCGATTCTGGCCAAAGTGGTAACGCTGTCATCACCGAAAAACTCACCAATGTCTGTGGTGAAATTTGCAAGTTGGTTTTCTTCGCTGTACCCATGGCGGAACGATACAAAGTGGCAGCATGCGACAGCTGAATATAAACTTTTTTATTTGATTTGATACATCAACTTCCCGCGCAGTACGATTTTGACATTCGTCCATCGAATTTACAAAAACAAAGTACATGGAATTTTTATTTATGTTTGTAGCTATGTCACCATGCTGCCACCTTGTATGGTTCCGCCATGGCTTTACCGAAAATGTGTTACTCGTACATACGAGGCTAACGAATAAACGAGACGATGCGTATATACGTACATATATACATACGTGTTTACATAGCTATATTGTAATTTATTCTGTGAAAGTACATAATGTAAACAAATATATAATATATATTTATATAATATATAATATATAGCAAGAGGCAACACTTTTTTACTATTATCTTTACTTATTTGAACTTACAATTCTTTATTTTTCAGTTTTGCCTTTTTCTAAACAACAGCTGTTGTGTGGTTATTTCGATGTAACCACCTACTTTTGTGGGTAAAAAATTATCCGGCTACTTTCGCGGATAGAATACCAAAAGGGTGTAGAAGTTTCCACATGATTTCGTTACCGCGGTGAAGAATGTTGTTACCACACTAGAATCGGGGCGTAAAAGAAATTGTAATTCCATTAAGCTTTTGTGTGCAATTGGTATAACACTTAACCCGCATACTTTTTTCGTAATGGTGTATGTATAAAGGGCTAATTAATGGTGACTTATCCATAACCAGATAAAACAGCTGATTGAACCAACCTTATGGAAATCAATGTAATCGATTAATTGTGCCATACCATAACGCTTAAGCCATAACCATATCATAGCCATCCAATTGATTTTTGGTTTTTCACCATATCCATAACCTAAAAATATTTGAGTTGGTGAATTTATTAACTTTTTGTATATTTTATTTATTGTTTTGGATACGTTTTGACTAAGAGACTTATTTTTTGTGGAATATGTTTGTAATTTTTAGCATTTTCCTCATTTTTATGAAAATGTCAGCTGTTTAAGGTTATGGCACCATTAATCGATCACAATGGAGATGTTTATGGAAATGGGTATGGTTACGACTATGGCGTTAGGGTTAAGGAAGTTTAATTGGCCCTTAATGCATACTAAAATTTCAAAATGTAGCAGTATTATTTTTGTGTGCAACTATTTCGCAAGAGAAGATAAAGTTAAAGAGGAAAGGGGTGTTAACCGGTGCATACAAAATTCAAGTACAGATGTGCAAGCTCGTAAAAAACACATCAAATAAGGATGGGCGATATCAAATAATTTAGTAACTCATTTAATTGGAAAATGTCTCAATTTTTGTTCATTATTCAAGAAATGCTGAGTGCCCTTATTTTTCTTTTTGTAGCTATAAATAGACTCCCCGAAGATTTTGAGGGTTTTGATGTATGTGAGTAAACATATATTGCTCAGTACACTTGCTTTTGCAGCTACAAAGTGTTCCATGAGGTACTTGAAGTCGCTAGAGCCTCGGCTGCTAAAGAAACGGGATTCGCCACCTGTAGGTGAGATATAAAATTCTGCTGGAGAAGCTATAAATTGCGCTGGCAACCCCTTGAAAGGGTTGCGCTACACGACTCCTTAAATCATTTGGGTTTTTTAGTCGCCTGTTACGATAGGCACGCTGGACGCTGGATGCGTCGTTAGCTGGCACGTTCCCAGAACAGTCGGGTCTAAGTAATGGGACGACCAGTATTGATATACGGCCAAAAACTCAACATAGCAAGGCTACCAAGCAAGTTTATACAGTGTTGTTTTTTCGAAACAAAAACAATATGGCTGTTGTAAAAACTAGATATGCGCCGCCGATTTTCGTCGTTTGTTGTTCATGTCTAGGCCGTTTCTTGTTCATTTCCAAAATTGGTCCGATATGGTCAAAAACAGTACCAACGGTTGCGCATCACTGCCAGTTATAAGAATACAATAAAATGCAAAATTCAACTCGTTTAAACCGTTAAAAAGTTGTTTTAAAAAACAGGCGCCAGTTCAACACGGATTTTGCATCACCGATTTCACCAAGCTATTTAAACAAAACACTAAAAGAAAAGTTATATAATAAATATAAATGCTCACTTTGCATAATTTTTTCAGAAAATTAATAAAGAACAATGAATTCAAATAAAACGACCCAAGTCGCACGTGTTTTCAAATGGTCCTCAAGCTATTAAAAAAGCATGTAATCCACAAGAGGTGCAGATTTTATCAAAAATTATGTATCCCGATGGGCAAAAGAATAAGAGAAATCGGTGATGCAAAATCCTTTAGTAGCTTCCAGGGATTTAAATACTCCCTTGAAATTACTCTCATCTCATACGTAAGTTGAAGATATATGTACGTATGAGAGGAGTTTGAAAAATCACTTGGCCTTATACTCAAACATCTGTTGTTTATTTGCGAAACTGTAAAATAGCGTCTAAAATGCTAATTTAGATTTTCACACTTTATCATTCTACAGCCAAGTCTCCCGGTTTGACATTTTTTTATGGTTACGGCCCTATACCCAACTAGTCCCTTTGGAGTGAATCACAATGATTATAGCCTATCAACCAAGTTAAAATATCACCTACACGTTACGGCTCCTGTTACAAATGTGAATACGTAGGCACATCTATTCACCAGATGAGGCTTTCTCCTTCCTAAGAGGACTCAAAGTGGTAAAGCAAAAACTTTCCCAATACAGTCGAACAAACGATCAGGTGTGCTACTACCTTAACATAGAGGACAGTCGAACTAATGAACTTTTATATCGGAAAAACAACATTTTAGACTGAGCATATAACCTTAACATCTTCCAACTCAAAATCTGTCGACTTTCATTCTAAAATATCGAACCAGGGTCCTTGCAAAATAGAAATTATGTAGATGCGCCGAGGATTATACGATTTTCACCCATGAGTTACGCAATGATATCATAAGCTGTCTAATGATCATCCTTGACCAAATAGTTACTCCCTTACGTTGCAAGGTGTTTCTCGGATGAAGCTCAGCGTGGCGCGACAAAAACATCCGTCAGAAAGTCTCCGGAGCTACACCAACAGCCGAAAAAACTGTATGCACCCTTTGCCGCACAATAGGCCAGCATTGATGCTAATCGCTGAAAACTGTGCCACGAGAATCATGACATGTCGTCATTTGTACGTGAACAGCAAGAAATCACAAATGATTTAAAGAAATCGTCTCGATAATGAGTATTAAGAGTTAGCCTAGAACATTTCCCTCCGTGAAACTACGTTTTGCACATGCAGGGGCTATTCTGTCCAATACCGACTATGATACTGTAACGAATTTCGGGAAATTCCACTTATTCCAAACCTTTGCTAACGTTCGAATCGCTAAACTGTTGAATAAATAACTCCAATATTCAATAATGCAAAATGGTCTTTATTATACTACTTTTAAAGTACTTCACAATAACACTTATACTTCACAACCAATAGCGTGCTTAAATCAAAACTGATTAGTCATGCTCAGCTTACGCTGCTTTTATACTCTCGGTTTCCTCGATCACCCATTTTTCCAAAGGTCTAGTAATTTCGCGAACTTCATGCTTGGTTACCAGCCATATACATATATATTTGTAGTTTGTAGCCATATGCGTGTGTATGCGTGAGTATTACCTCGGCTGATGATTACATGTGTTTGTGAGTATCTCTTCGTTGCATTGTATGTATGTGTGTAAATGATGATTGATTTGTTTACGTACATACGAGTGGCTGCTTAGTATCAGCTTCGTGATGCTAATATTCGTCACAATACCTATTGCTTTCTATTATCGAATATATGGGATTTAAAGGAGGCAACTGGATAAACCCGTAATTCTGAGTATTATTCGAACTGTGCTTATTAAGCCGTTCATTTAACGGTTTATCCGGAACACTTTCATGAATAATTAAACGGAAAAGAACTTTCCGAAATTTCAGAATAAGTTCCTTAAAATCTTAAGAAAATAATGGTAGAAATTTAGAGCTGCGTACTGCAAAAGTAAATTCGACAGACGAAATTTTTTTAACCCTTTCTGGAGTCTCATTTTATATAGATTTTTTGGTTTTCTGAAGAACTACACTGAACCAAAAACGTACATGTTTTCTTAAGAAAAAGTTTCATAGAAATTAACTCCGATTTTTTTCTTAAATTTTAAGAAAAATTGCATATAATTTAAGAGAATTTGCGTATGATCTAAGAAAAAATTCATAAAATTATATTTATGACAAAACTTCGTTCTCATAATATAAGAAACCATATTCATTAAGCTGCTTGACTAAATTTGTTCTTAGATAATAAGAATTTGTTCTTAAAATTTAAGAAATTACGTACACAAACTTTTTTACTAATGAACAGTTCTTACCGTATAAGAACTGTTTCTTAGTATTTAAGAACTCGTGCATACATTTAACTTGCGTATGAAAGCGTTCTTACAATCTAAAACATTTTTCTTAGAATATAAGAATTGAAACATGAGTTTGTGTCTCAGTTAACGAAAGAGTAAGAAAACGTTCATAGATTTTAAGAAAGTTTTCTAAGAATACAAGAACTGTTCTTATTTAAGTATATATTAAAGAAAAGTTTCGTAAAATCTAAGAACAATTTCTTGTAATTTCATAAATTTCATAGATTAAAAGAACATTTTCTTACGAAGCGCTGATATAACTGTTTTTGTGTGAACGTGTTTAGTATACATAATTTATTTGCACTTATGCAAGTGACGCGAGAATATCTCCTAAGAAACACTGAATTTACTTTTGAAAAATTAATTTGTGAGTGCTCCGTACAATGATCAAGTGTTTTCTATGTGCAGAAAACTTTTTCGTTACTGAAACCTTGATTTTTCACCGAAAAAAAATTCATAAACTCAAAGAATTCGATGAATATCGTTGTGCTAATTGTCGTCAGCTCTTTGGGAGTTCTCATTCCTACAAACGCCACATCAAAAGACACATTTGAAAACGAACAAAGACTTCAACTTTATCGGAACCAACAAAAAGTCATACGGAGGCAACTTCATCTACATCAATACCAGAAGGGCATGCGACAAATATGCTATATTCAGTAAAGGAAACACCATTATCACCTTCAACAGCTGCAGGACACCATGGGACTAATTTATTGTCGTCATATTCAATAAATAAATTTACTTTCGCTCCTGGTGCTCCCCAAGAACCAACAGAATCTATTAATTTAGACGAAACCGCTTTAAAGTTTATATTTTACCTTCATTCGAAAGCCAATTTTTCCAGAAAAGATTTGTGTGACATTAAAAATTCGTTGCAAACTCTATTATTCAATCCCATTTTAGAAGTATTTAAACAAATTATAAATGAAAAACTGAAAGCTAATTTAAAAGCTAAAAGAGAGTTTTTGGCTTCTGTGTCAAAATGTACAAACTTATTAGAGCCATACAAATCCGAATACAAGCTATTTCAACATTTCGACATATGCTACAAATGTTACCATATTTTTGATTTAAAGTACCCTGACGACTCAATCCATTTCTGGAAATTTATCGAAATGTACTTTTTCAACATGTATTCTAGTACCTCAAAAAGTTCTTCAAAGGCTAGTATACTACTGAGTGATTTAAACAGTATGGAGTCGTAAACATAACTATACTAATGAAAGACTTTTGACAATATAATGCTTTGAACAAAATGTACCTAACTACTTATAATTTTAAATTATATTAAATACCTTAACTAACTTGAATTTTAAACTCAAAAGTATTTTCAATACGAAATGTACCTAATTACATATAAATATTACCTTTTGTTAATGAAAGTATATGTATCAATTTAATCAAAGTATTTGAATTTCAAACTAAAAGTATTTTCAATACAAAATGTTCGTAATTACACATAAACATTATCCTTTGTAAAATGAGTTATATATTAACTATTTCAAAAATTGCATACAAATATTGATTTTCATTAATGAAATTATATTTTTATTGCATTAAAACTTTCATGAATTTTAAACGAAATGCCATATATTTATTTAATTCATGTTCATATAAGGTAAAAGTAGTTACATAAATTTAAAGAAGGGATTCTATATTGTATGAATACTTTCTTAAATTTAAGGAATGTTTCTTAGGTCATAAGAATAACGTCATACAATTTAGGAACGAATTGATGCATTCTAAGAAAGAGTTCTTATATTGTACGAATATTTTCTTAAAATTTAGGGAAGAATTACATAATTTTTATGAAGTACAATTTCTTGTAAAATAAGAACTTTTTCTTGAAATTTAAGAAATATTCTTAAAAATAAATTTCATGGATATCTTAATGTATTTATATTCTTAAATTCTATGAATACGGTTTTTGGAGAGGTTTTCAATGAACATTTCTTAAAATATACGCACTGTTTCTTTGTATACATGCAATTTTTTCGGTTCAGTGTACATCCGGTGTTTAAAAACTACATACGGGTCTTAAAAAGTTTATCAACAGGTGTGCGTTCGAAATTCGCTCAACGAATAATAACTTTTCCCCCACTCACATCCCTTGAATAATGAGTAAAAACTAATTTGACACTCAAATATAAAAAACCCTACTGGTGTCATTTTTATTTGAAAACGCTCATTTAACTCAAGGTATAACATCACATAAATTTTTTCCATATTTTCTTATACAATTTATTGAAAAGGATCATATGGTGGATACTATTTATAATGAACCTGAAGGCATCGTTCGTAAAGAAGCTATATGTGCTCTTGCACGTTTAACGAGGCTAAGCAAAATTCCAACCCGTTATAGCGATACTTATTTTTCTATAATTGCATACGTAATTGATAACGATTTATACTGGGAAGCGAAAGTTGAAGCCATTAATTGTTTGAGATATCGAATTTGTTATTTGCTAACCAATGAGGGTATGCTTGATGGCACCTTTCCGTCTGTGACATTTTCTAAGGAGAAGAAGAAAATAGTTCAACTGAATCCGAGAGAAGTAAATCTGCGATTTTTCAAAGTACTTACAGAACTTTCACAACGTGGCGTCCTTGGTTTACTATTAAAATCTATACAAGATGATTGCGACATCGCTGTAATTCGTGCGTCAAGGTCTTTAGCTAAAAAAATGCTTAATAAAATGGAACAACATAATTTTACAACCTTCGAAGATAAAATGGAGCCAACAAGTAACAGTAACATTTCCAGTACAACAAACTTTATCAATCCTTTAACTGCGAACATTGCCACAAGTGATAAAGTAAAAGTAGAAGAGAGTAGCCCTAAAGAGCTATTCAGTGGTGATGCTAAAATTCTCGAGGTACTTGATTCCGATGAAATAATCGAGTCTATATTAAATTCACAAGACATAAATTTATTGGCTGAAACATATAACGAAAATATGAATATAAACGAACAAAGCGGAAATTCTGAGGCGATGGAGGCAAATTTACCACAACGCCGAAACAATAAAAGACGACAAATTGATCCACTTTATTATAAAAAATTCAGTATCGTTGGTCCGATTGAGTTTGTTGCTGCACTTATGGCTATTGATTTCGAGGAGAAAACTGACAAACAAGATCAATGGTTTTTATGTGACGAGAACTTTGCCACACTTTTGGACGAAATTTTATGTATGGTTAAACCCGAACAAAATTCTGAATCAATTTCGGCAGATTGTTATTAGTTTTGGCAGTAACAGTTAATAAGCATGCAGCGTCAATTTATTGTTCTACCCTAAAGTGAAAATAATTAATCTTGAGGTAGTGAATTAACCAATCTTTAGTGGTTAGTTCTACTTCATTTTGGCAGCATTCTAGCGAACTAGAAACATGGAGTTGGCATTCTATCGTTTCACACCTTTCTGCACTAGGTCGTCTCTAAAAAACTAGGATTGTGATTATGACAGTAGCTTAAATATTTTTTCATCCTGAAAACGATTAAAGTGATATTCATACCTTTAAGCCAATTTCTTTATTTTATTTAGTTTATAGGCAGTTTCAGTTAATTTCCGATTTTCAATTTTCATGTCAGATTAACTTAAGTTCAATTTCATCGTCCGATAAATTGCGTGCATTTACTGTGAAAAATTAATTATTTGTGCGATGGAGTGAAAAATTAATTAGTTGTGTGCAAAACAGGCGCCCTTTATGTGATAAGCACATAAAAGCAAAAACGCAAGCGCATTTTTGCGAAAAAGTAAAATGTAAGAAAAAAGCTGCCGGCCGATAATCGGTTGCAATTTTATCACCAGCCCGGCCAATTTCATCAGCTGATTGCAATTTTTTAGGTTTATCGGTGGCTGTGTAAGCGTACCCATAGACTTCTATATAACAAAATGATCTGGGCGAAAAAAGAAATTCATTTGGCCATGTCCGTCCGTCCGTCCGTAAGCACGATAACTTGAGTAAATTTTGAGGTATCGTAATGAAATTTGGTATGTAAATTCCTGGGCACTCATCTCGGATCGCTATTTAAATGAACGAAATGGGGCTATAACCACGCCCACTTTTTCGATATCGAAATTTTCGAAAAACCTAAAAAGTGCGATAATTCATTACCAAAGGGATAAAGCGATGAGACTTGGTAGGTGGGTTGACCTTATGACGCAGAATAGAAAATTAGTAAAATGTTGCCCACTTTTAAAAGAAGATAATTTAAAAGTTTTACTGCTGAGAAGCTTTTAATGGCAGAAATACACTAGGAGTATTTCTCGGGCCTTGAACACATGATTTTTGATGTAGTAGGCAATCACGCTACCACCGCATCACGGCGGCCGCATTAACTTGAGTAAACCACTCTGGTTAAAATTTAAGATGCTTTGGCGTAGATTGGAAACTAAATAAAATACCAAGGCCAGGTTTTTCAGTAGGAGTTTAAACTACAGTTGGCTGCTTAAGCTAAGATGAGCAGCAAAATTTTATGTTATCGAACAAGGTGACAAGGTTAAACTCTAGTCAACTTTAACTGAAGTTAAACTCGCACTGAAAACCAGACATAGGTAGTCAAATTGAATGCAACGAAAAAAATGTATGCGTAGTTTGACGTAAAGGGCCTGTTAATGGTGACTTAACCATAACCAGATAAAACAGCTGATCGAACCAACCTTATGGAAATCAATGTAATCGATTAATGGTGCTACACCATAACCATATAATAGCCAACCAATTGGTTTTTGATTTTTCGCCATATCCATAACTTAAAAATATTTGAGTTGGTGAATTTATTAACTTTTTGTACATTTTATTTATTGTTTTTGATACGTTTTGACTAAGAGACTTATTTTTTGTGGTATATGTTTGTAATTTTTTGCGTTTTCTTCATTTTTATGAAATTTTCACGATTTTTAGGTTAAGGCACCAATAACAGAAGCCAATTTGATATTTTAAAATGCCTGGATGTTGGTTTTATTATTTGTTTTATTTGGATTTTAGTTTTCCACGTTGTCGACGCTTTTCTCCTCTAGTCGGAAGTGCTCCGCCATCTTCTTCTATATTAGTATCTGGTGTTGCCAATATTTACAGAATATGTTGTGCTTATAGGGTTACCCTTAACTAACCTTATACTACGTTTACAATCTAACCTTATTATACGTTCACAATCTAATCTTATACAACGTTTACAACTCGGCCATTCCTGGCCATGGATCGCCCTCGATCCTATGTATAAATATATTAATGGCAATTAAGCTAAAAGATCAGCCACTGCATCCTCTCTACCAATGTCGCAGTTATCGGCTTTACTCACCCCATCTCCGAATGCGATGGGCTTCAATGACCCCATCATATGGAAGCTGGGTCAGTAGACAATTCTCAATGTCACGAAAGACATAGCGATCATTCCCTAATACCTTGTGCACTACGTAAGGTCCTTTATACTGAGGCAAAAATTTCTTATTGACACCTACGGCCGTATCAACATTTTTTATGACTACGTAGTCTCCCACTTCATACGTCTTTCATTTTGTACCAGACGCGGAGAGCCGTTTTGAATCATATTCTTGCCTATTTTTAATTTATTTGGAGGCATTTTCCCGTATAGTGACCAAGTCTCGATTTGCATCGGAATATAGTTTGTCCTGAAAGTATTCCGTGAATTCATTAATTAAAGTTCCTTTTTCCTCCACCCCAAATAGCAGCCGACTGGGTGTGTCACGGCAGGTGCTTGAACAGAATTATTTATAGCGTATTCAACCTCCAGCAGCTTTTACACCAGTCGGCATGGTTTATTGGATCCGTTAATTTCCCTAGCTTTGTTTTAATAATCCTATTTAATCGTTCAACTTGCCCGTTGGCTTGTGGAGAGGCGACAGCAACCTTAACATGGTATATATTTCGTTTGGAAACAAAATCGGCAAATTCCAAAGATGTAAAACTTGTTCCTCTATCACTAATAATTCTTCTAGGGCGACTGTAGTAGCTAAAATACTTTTCAAGTGCGGCAGTAACTTCTCGAGTGCTAGTGGATTTTATTGGATACAATTTAACAAATTTAGTAAAGGCATCAACTACCACTAATATGTGCTTCCTCTTTGAGTTTATAGATGGTAATGGACCAACATGATCAATATGCAATGTATCAAACGGAAGTGGAACTTTTGGAATTGCATGAAAATTTCTCTCCTTGGCCCTGGGTTGAGTTGCGTACATTAGGCATTTTAAACAGTTTCTAACAAACATTTCTACCTTTGCTTTCATATTTGGAAACCAATAATACATGTCTAGCTTACTAACTGTCTTATCAACGGATTGATGTCCCAATTTTTCGTGAACCACTCGTAAGACATTTGTTTCCATTTCGGAGGGTACATAGAACCTCTTTTTTTTTGTCGTGCTTAATCTTATATATCAAACCATCTATTAGATCAAACCCTTCAACAGTGCTTTCGGTGAGACGATTTCTCAAGGAAGCAATAGTCTCATCCCTCTATTTGAATCTGAAGTTCTACTTCGTTAGTATCTATAATTAATGCTATCTCTGCCCTACTTAAAGCATCAACATGTCCCATTGAGGCTCCTTTCCTATGTTGTATTTTATAATTGTAGTTCTCTAGTTCAAGCGCCCACCTAGCAATTCTTGAGTTCAGCTGCTTCCTTTTTAAAGTCATGGCTAATGAGTTGCAGTCTGTGATTATTTTAAAAGGCATACCTTCCAAGTAAGTTCTGATACTTCTTAAGGCGTAAATAATCGCTAAAGTTTCGAGTTCGAAACTATGGTACCTGGAATCAGCGCTTGAAGCAGTCTTTGAAAAATAAGAAACTGGATGGAATTTTTTGTCTCTGTAGTAAGACAGCACCAAATCCAATTGTACTAGCATCACAGTGCAATTCTGTTTCTCTGTCACGGTTGTATATTGCAAGGACTGGACTGTTGGACAGTCGAGATTTTAGTGCATTAAATGCATTGAGGCGATTCCCATCGAAATTGAAATTAGTTTCTCTTAAGAAGGTTTTGAAGTGGCTTGGCTATTTGCGAAAAAGACAAAACGACAAAAATATGAAAAAAGTCCTAAACAAGACTGTAGTTGTTTCTGATTGACGGGCATTGGGAAATCGCGTATACTCTTAATATGCGAATCATTTGGTCTGATACCTGATTGTGATACTTCATAGCCCAAGTAGTCTATTTCACAATATCCAAATTTCGATTTAACAAGATTTAGGTGTATTCCTCGCATAGACAACCGTTCCAAAACAGTCTTAAGTGCATCTTTGTGCTCTTCAAAATCCTGCCTGGCAATAAGAATGTCGTCCATGTAGACTATAAGCGTCCTATTTTCAATCAAGTCACGAAATACGCTGTTAATAAAGCGTTGAAAGACAGCGGGGGAATTTTTTAATCCAAATGGCATTTTAAGGTACTCGTATTGACCATTCGGTGTTACGAAAGCAGTATACGGAATCGAACCAGGTTCCATTTGTATTTGGTGGAAACCACTCTTCAAATCTAATAACGAAAAAAATTTTTTATTTTCATGGAACTCAATGCAGTCATCAATTAAAGGTAAGGGGTAGTTATCCCTAACTGTTATCTTGTTCAGGGCCCTATAGTCAATGCACAAACGAGTATTACCATTTTTCTTTTTCACCAGCACGATTGCAGAGGCATACAGAGAGTTACTAGGCCTAATAATATTTTCCTTTAACAGCTCATCTACCATTGATTGAACCTCGTTTCGTTCTGAATAAGAAAGTCGTCTGGGGTTACAATGAAATGGGACATCAGTTGTGAGATGTATCTTCATTTCATACTTATACGGTTCGACCTTAATAGTGGTATTTAAATAAGTCTCGTCAATAATTTGTTTTCACTCTAACTGGCGACTTTTCAATAACTTTATATCTACGTCGATATCGTTATGGGACGCTATGTCTATACCGAAAACATCTGGTATGTCAGTATCATCATTTGCATAATTTGGAAATATTTTTGGCTCATTTCGGCTTCGATAACTACGGCATGGTTTTCAATCACACTTACAAAATTAGTTATTTCCTCGGCATTTGGTTTCATCTCAAATTCTCTCTTAACCGGTCCATCGAACTTAACTTTAACCAATTTTATGTTAAACAATTGTAAAAAGTCACGTCCCAAAATAACTGGCAAAGACATATACTAATCTGATACTATTTTAAGTTCAACAGCTTTTATTTTATTTTTAAATTTTATTGGAAGTATAATAATTCCAAGAAAATTCAATTTGTTCCTTCGATCGCCGTGTATTTAGACACTGTTCCCCTCATTATTCCTTATTTCAGGTGTTTTGGGACGTCTGACTTCCGAATGAAACTAACCGGACTACCGGTATCAAAACGAACAACCACTGAATTAGATACTACTTGACTACCTATTTTATATTCTATGCTTACATAATTATAAGTGTCCACTTCAGTAAAGTCTTCGGCTCTTTCATCAAATACGGCAGCGACCTGGTCCTTACGCTTCAGCACTTTCTTCGGGTTTGGGCAAGCGCGATGATCGTGTCTGTTTTCCAGCACTTGAAACACGAACCATCTGGTCTCAGTGGAAATGGGCAATTTGGCTTAATATGCCGATGATCGTGTCCTGTTTTCCAGCACTTGAAACACGAACCATCTGGTCTCAGTGGAAATGGGCAATTTGGCTTAATATGCCCATACTGAGAGCAATTATAACAGTGCGGTTCAACTTCTGGTTTTTGCTGGTTAGCTTGCTGTGATCTCTGGCTCACTGCAACTGGTGAATTTCCGACCATGAAATATTTATTTTGATATCGACTTATAAGCATTTTAAGTTCGTCAATACTACGCGCTGATAGTAGTAAGTGGGCATTTGGTACGGCATTCCCTATACCATCAATCACAAAATCAATAACCTCTGCTTCTGTTATGTTAGCTCGCTTCGCGATTGCTTGCATATTCAAAACAGGGACACCTCAAAGTCAAATTCTTTAATAATGGCTTTTTTCAAATCATTGTAGTTTTGTAGTATTTAAAAATACCCGTGCCGTGTCAGTTAAGCAGCGGCGAAGAGCGAAAAGCTTAAAATGGTTGTTAGCACCTGTTGATTCCAAAATTTCATCAAAATCTCGCATAAAATGGTGAACCGGGTAGGTAACATCATCTCCGCTAAATTTTGGCAATGCGTGCTCAATTTCACCAAAGTCCAAGCGGCGTTGATTTCCATCAAATTTACGAAGCTGCTTAATTTGTTGCATCAACTGCATCATTTCTAGGCGTTTTCGAAGGGCCAAAACCTCTTGGTCAATGCTAGCTAATGATCGCGGAATACGTTCGGCGACGGCAACGGCGGCGTGGGCAGTATCGGCATTTGCGGTAGCGACAGTATCAGCATTCTCGACATTTACAATAGCGACAGTATCGGCATTTGTGGTAGCGGCAGTGTCGGCATTCTCGGAATTTACAATAGCGGCAGCGTCGGCACTTGTGGCAGCATTTTCATCATCGGCGGTGTCAGAATTTACGGCAGCGTCTGCAACAGCGTTTGTATCATCAGGTTCAGCTAATCCTGATATTGGTGCGCCTATAATGCTCCGTAGCAGATTGCGAAGTTGACCCGTGGTAGCAGTAGATGGAAAATCTACCCCGGCGTCATTAAGGGCATTTATTATATCTTGTCTGGTATTTGCTATTTTCGAAAAATTTAAGCGATTTACAATTACTTTTGGTTCAAACCAGGCATGCTTAACCAACGAACCGATATCATTTCGTTACGATAATTAACGTTAATAAACGAAACAAAGTCATTTCGTTTCGTTTTTTAACGTTAAGAACGTCAAATTAACGAAATGATTTTGTTTCGTTTTCTGCCATATCAAAACGAAATCAAATCGTTTATGTTGATTATTAATTTCAAACTATGCTGGCAAAGCTAATTGATGGCGGAGTCATTAAAGGTGAAAGCATTAGCCAAGCTGATTGCAACTTTTCTCATGCATTTTGACAGTACGAACATTTCTCAGAGTATTTTTGACATCAACGAACTACACAAACAAATTACATGGAGTTTGTGTGTGTATGTCCGCTCGCTGTTACCACCTTACGGTTTCACCATGGCTATAGCATTGCCAGCACAATTCAAACATAAAGTATCACGTTCTTGTTAACGTTTTTAACGATAACGAAAGCTTTTCGTTTCGGTTAAAAACGAGATACAATTTATCTTGATAATTTTTTTATCGATAATATTTCGAAGTGTTTCAACGGAAACGGTGGAAATCTTTTGATAAACGATTAGCTTAACGTTAAGGTGCATCCCTGGTTCAAACCCCACACCTGAAGCTTTAAAATGCGTGGATGTTGGTTTTATTATTTGTTTTATTTGGATTTTAGTTTTCCACGTTGTCTGGATTTTAGTTGTCCACGTTCTCGACGCTTTTCTCCTCTAGTCGGAAGTGCTCCGCCATCTTCTTCTATATTAGTATCTGGTGTTGCCAATATTTACAGAATATGTTGTGCTTATAGGGTTACACTTAACTAACCTTATACTACGTTTACAATCTAACCTTATTATACGTTCACAATCTAATCTTATACAATGCTTACAATATGGATAAGTAAAAATATGGTTATGACTATGTCAACTTTAACTCGGGTTTAAAATACCAACCCATGGTTTACTTTATGGTAGGCTCATCTCTACAGCAACAACATACCTTTGTTCAGATTGTTAAAATCTGCGTGTTGGTGTTAGGCGAATGGAGAGAAAACATAAGACGGTGCAATTCTTGTGTGTTGTGGGAAAATAATGTACTAAATTAGATGTATTTACTAAAAAAATTACTTAAAGTGATGTGAAACTGTTTTTTTTTATAAAAAATTTACCACGGCGGCAGTAAATAATTGTCAATGTGTTGGTTACATTTTGCGTTTGCCATCTCCGTTTGACAATTCCTATACATACCAGTGAAATGGGCAAAATAAAATCAGCTGATGAGGTGAGCCAACCATATAATTGAACTATGATCCCAACCCTTGCGTGGATCAAAAATACTCAACAAATTCAGTTCTTGTCTGTTCGGCAGAGTGGACGTGCAGTGTCATCCTCGGCTCAACTACAACATTTTCGGACTTTTTTGGTTGAGCTGCTAAGCGACAAACTTTAAATACACCTCTTAAATTGCTGCGCATAAATTTTGTCCTACTAAATTTCAATAAGCATTATACTCAGATGTAACTGAAATATGCGTCTTTGTTTCACCCTCTACACTAATTCTATGTATTCTATATGTGTCCACAATTCATCGCAACTGATCCAGCTATATGTTATACCCTATGGCCATCAGAGCGTTGTGTCTCCGCTTTTCGGTACACCCTGTTGCTGTAGCTAGTTGTTTAACCACAGCCGCTAGATGGGTCTCCTAAGCATTATCTAAGAGGGGATAGGCGTTTTTTTCACGCGCTAACGAAAGTATACGCGTGTAAAAAAAAACACGGCTAATATTAGCTGTGTTTTTTTTACATCTATAGTCGTTTACGCTTAAACTTTATATGGACTGCCAAGCGTCAAACTTTAAATACACCTCTGAAATTGCTTCGCATAAAATTTGTACTACTAAATTTCAATACGCATTATACTCAGATATAACTGAAATATGTGTCTATGTTTCACCTCAACACTAATTCTATGTATCACCTCTAAAAATTGTGTGTATCCACTATTCATCGCAAACGATTCAGCTATATGTTATACATTACGGCCACCAGAGGTTTGTGTCTCCGATTTTAGGTACACTCTGTTCCGTAGCTAGTTAGATATTTAAGCTTTAAGATTTAAGCCGCTAGATGGGTCTCCTAAACATTATCTAAGCGGGAATAAGCGTTTTTTCTACGCGCAAACGTAAACGTATACACGTGTAAAAAAACACGGTGGTTAAACCACTAGCTACAGCACAGGGTGTACCGAAAAGCGGAGACAACCCTCTATTGCATGTCTGTGTATAACATATAGCTGAATCAGTTGCGATGAATTGTGTACACGCACCATTTTAAGAGGTGATACATAGAATTAATGTAGAGGTGAAACATAGACACATATTTCAGTTAAAAAATAAATGTAAGGCGCGATAACCTCCGAAGAGATCTAAGGTCGAGCTTCTCTTCCAATTTGCGTCGTGCTCCTCTTGATTTCCCCTACAAATTGGTCGGACGGGACCTGCATGTTTTATGCCTACTCCGAACGGCATCTGCAAGGCAGGTGAGTTTTCACTGAGAGGTTTTCATGGCAGAAGTACAACCGAAGCGCTTGCCAAACACTGCCGAGGGGCGACCCCGCTTAGGAAAATTTTCTTCTAATTTAAAAACCTTATTTCTAAAATTTTTGATATTGCTTTGCCCGGGGTGCGAACCCAGGGCATACGGTGTGGTAGGCGGAGCACGCTACCATCACACCACCACATTTCAGTTACATCTGAGTATAATTCGTATTGAAATTTAGTAGTACTAATTTTTTGCGCAGCAATTTCAGAAGTGTATTTAAAATTTTACGCTTAGCAGTCCATATAAAGTTTAAGCGTAAACGTCTATAGATGTAAAAAAAAACACAGCTATTCAGGGCTGTCATGGAATCAGGCATGCTTAACCAACAAACCGATATCATTTCGTTACGATAATTAACGTTAATAAACGAAACAAAGTCATTTCGTTTCGTTTATTAACGTTAGGAACGTCAAATTAACGAAATGATTTTGTTTCGTTTTCTGCCATATCAAAACGAAGTCAAATCGTTTATGTTGATTATTAATTTCAAACTATGCTGGCAAAGCTGATTAATGGCAGAGTCATTAAAGGTGAAAGCATTAGCCAAGCTGATTGCAACTTTTCTCATGAATTTTGACAGCACGAACATTTCTCAGAGTATTTTTGACATTACCATCAACGAATTACACAAACGAATTACATGGAGTTTGTGTGTGTATGCCCGCTCGCTGTTACCACCTTACGGCTTCACCATGGCTATAGCATTGCCAGCACAATTCAAACATAAAGTATCACGTTTTTGTTAACGTTTTTAACGTTAACGAAAGCTTTTCGTTTCGGTTAAAAACGAGATACAATTTATCTTGATTAATTTTTTATCGATAATATTTCGAAGTGTCAACGGAAACGGTGGAAATTTTTTGATAAACGATTAGCTTAACGTTAAGGTGCATCCCTGCATGGAATCCAATTGTTGTCGGAATCGGATTTAAAATCGACAAAAAAATTACTTTGGTGTAATGAAATCCAATGTTATCGGTTTAATGTTCGAATTGGAATTAGTGTCGATTTTAGGTGTCACAGAATCCAATAATATCGATTTTGCTATCGGAAACAAACCAATCAGTTAAATGCCGTTGGATTTCATTTTTTCATAGTTGTTTTTCCGTTGCAGTTGAATATTTTCTAAAAATGTAAGTAAATAATGGTTTATTTTATAAAAATAAATGTAAATTTACATATATTTTCATTCTTAATAGGGGAAAGCATAAAAATTCAATGTAAAGCAGTATTTTACCCACACTCATACTAGAATCCTTGCCAACTGATCTTTGATAGGATACTTCAGCCAAAGAGGATAAATACAATAAGAGCCGTCACTCGTTATTTTGTGGCGAGTATCTCGCTGGAAATTGAAAAAATTGATGCCGAATGTTTTCTGAGAGGGACATTTTTACTTGTCTCGCATTTATCCATGCCGTGTAGGCCCCTTGTGCAACTGTGATCTTTGGAAAGAGAATTAAATAAATTAATTAAATACAGTCCAAAAATAAACACAAATACCCCACAAAAATGTATAGAAGACATTTATAAACATCTCGCCCAAAAAAAAAGTAGCGACTACCTCTCAGTATACATCGAGTAAATGCCAAAAAAATAACGAGTGACGGCTCATTGTATTTATCCTCTTTGCTTCAGCTAAAAATCGTAAAGTCAGAGTGACTCGCATTTCCCTGGGGAGTATGCGTTCCTCTTCCGCAAGTTTTGGGTACTGTTCCCCGAGTACTGGATTCACCGGGCAATTCCCGGCATAAGGTCCGACGCCTGTTTGTGGAGTTCACCAAGGACCTGCTTGTGTTTTTTGCTTCATACGGCTGAGTTCTCAGGTGCCGTATTTCCTCAAAATGCTTACGGAGATGACTCCTTAAGTCCCTAGGCGGTGCTGGCTCATCAATCAGAGTCTGATGGGATGCCCAGGTTTATGGGTATTCAACAGGAACTGTTTGGTTGTTCTGGGGACATACGAAGACAGCCCGTGGCGGTTCTGAGCGCAGTATTTTGGCAGGCCTGTAGCTTCTTCCAGTGGGTAGTTTTTAGGCTTGGCGACCATATAGGGGACTTGTAGCACGCAAACGGCTGGCCAATGAGCGTTTCTTTGTCTTTTCCCCAAGTACTGCCAGCAAGGGATTTGAGGATTTTATTGCGGCTCTGGATTTTCGGACCAATTGCGGCTGCGTGCTCACCAAAATGTAGATCCTGATCAAACGTCACACCCAAGATTTTAGTGTGTAGGACAGTCGGTAGCGTAGTGCCATCGACGTGGATGTTCAAAATGGTCGACATTTGGGACGTCCAAGTTGTAAATAGGGTCGCGGATGATTTAGTCGGTGATAATGCCAGGTTTCGCGAGGCGAAAAAACTGGAGAGATCAGGGAGGTAGCCGTTTATCTGTTGCAAAGCTCATCGATCTTTGGGCCCGGGCCTGTGGCTATTATTGTGCAGTCATCAGCGTAAGAAACGATAGTAACTCCTTCTGGTGGCGAAGGTAGTTTTGATATGTAAAAATTAAACAAAAGTGGGGATAGGACACCACCCTGAGGCACCCCTTGTTTAATTCTTCTTGGCTTTGATATTTCGTTTCTGAATTGCACCGATGCCTGCCGACCACCCAGATAATTTGCGGTCCACCTTTTAAGACATGGGGGAAGGGTAGACCCTTCCAAGTCTTGCAGTAACGTGCCATGGTTGACCGTATCAAAAGCTTTTGATAGGTCTAGCACTACGATTACTGTTCTATGGGAGTTATTCTGATTTAAACCACAATTTATCTGGGTGCTAATGGCATTTAGCGCGGTGGTGGTGCTATGGAGTTTTCATGCTGATGACAGGCTAGCTGCAAATTTGCTTTGAAGTAGGGGGAGCAAAATGGCTTCAAGCGTCTTGGCTGCTGGTGATAGGAGAGATATCGGGCGATATGACTCTCCTATGTTAGCTGGTTTCCCAGGCTTTAGTAGCGGTACCACCTTGGCCATTTTCCATTTTTCGGGTATGAAAAAGGTGGAAAGAGACAGGTTGAAGACATGTGCTAAATATTTGAAACCCTCTTTCCCTAGGCTTTTAAGCATCGGCATGGCCATGCCGTCTGGGCCGACTGCTTTGGGTGGTTTAGCATGACCGATGGCATCCTCAACCTCTTCGGCGGTGTTGGAAATTGGTGACGGGCTGAACTTATGTTTACGTGCGTGTCTGTTGGCCCTCCGTCTATTTTTGTCGACCGTAGAATGCATTATGTATTGTCGGCAGAAAGCGCTCGCACATTTTTTCGCATCCGACAGCACTTTGTCGCCAAAGGCGATGGAATCTTTGTCATTGTGCCTAACCCCGGTCTTTGGAATTAGTACTGCTGCGTCTGCTGAAAAGAAATAGAGATACATAAAATAGTCACACTTTTGTCTGTATATCTCGTGCAAAACGTAGTTTCACCTAGGGATAACTCCGAATAATCGTCGCAAACACAATTTCTTTAAATCATTTGTGGCTCCTTGGCGGTCACGCAAAAGGAAGACCTACAGTTGCTATTAATGGTCTGTTAATACTCATGAATCTCGTGGCACAGGGCGCCTCCAGTTTGTTGGCTGTTTTTAAGAGCTACAATTCCCGATGTGAGAACAGTAGCAATCCCCACCACCAGTCGCTACCACGCCTCTTGTCCCGCACCATATGCCAGCACAGAAGCTATAGGACTGCGACTTCGAACTCACACCTTCGTCGACGTCACTTTCCGAGAAGTTCTAGGTGTAGCTCCGAAGACTCCAACGGATGCTTTTGTCGCGCTATGCTGCCGAGCTACACCAGAGAAACACCTTGAAACGTTAGGGAGTGACTATTCGGCAGAGGATGCCGCCCTCGAAATCATAAGCAGTCTTAAGTAGATGTCATTGCGTAATGGGTGAAGATCGTATAATCCTCGGCGCATCTACATAATTAAAATTGTACAAGGACCCTGGATAAAATTTTTAAAATGTAGACCAAAGTTTGCAGACGTTTGGGTTCACAACATTGATTTCAATAGTCTTCGTTACATCAAAACGATATTTTAGAATAAAAGCGACCGATTTTAAGTTGAAAGATGTTAACTGCTGTTTTCCGGCCTTATGATATTAGAGCTAGTTATGGATGACCGCGTAGCTTCAGTTTTCAGACTAGTTCGTCTGTCCACTACGTTAGGGTAGTAGCATACATGGCATTAGTTCGATTGTCTTAGGAAAGTTTTTGTTTCACCACTTTCAGTGTTCTTGCGAAGGACAAAGCCTCACCTGGTAAATATATGTGCCTACGTATTCACATTTGTAAAAGGAGCCGTAACGTGTAGGTGATATTTAAACTTGGTTGATGGTTGATAGGCTATAATCAATGTGATTCACTCCAAGGGATTAGTTGGGGATAGGGCCGCAAACTTTAGGAAATGTCAAAGCGGGAGACTTAGGTGTTGAAGGATGAAGTGTGTAAACCAAAACCAACATTTCAGACGCTATTGTATAGTTTCGCAAATGAACAACAGGTGTTTGAATGTAAGCCCAAGTGATTTTTCAAACCCTTCTCATACGTACATACATATATCGTCAACTTAAGTATGAGGTAAGAATCATTTCAAAGGAGTGTCTATGCCCCTAGAACCTACTAAAGGATTTTGCATCACTGATTTCGCTTATTCTTTCAGCCCATCGCAATATAAAATTTTTTAAAAAATCGGCACCTTTTTTAGGTATTTGCTTTTTTTTAACAACTTGAGGACAATTTGAAAACATGTTCAATGTTATTTGAATTCATTGTTCATTATTAATTTTTTGAAAAAATATGCAAAGTGAGCATATCAATTTATTATATAACTTTTCTTTTAGTGTTTTATTTTAATAATTTGGTGAATTGGTTGATGCAAAGTCCGTGTTAACCTGACATTGAAAACGCCTGTTTTTTTTTTTTTTAATAACTTTTGAATGAGTGGAAAGAGTTAAATTTCGCAATTAGTTTGCGCATCCGTAACCCCAGCGGGTTAGGGGATCAGAATATACCCGCGGTAGGTATGCCTGTCGTAAGAGGCGACTAAAATACCAGATTCAAAGGGCTGGGTAGCGCAACCCTTCAGGTTGCCAGCGCAATATATAGCTTCTCCAAACCCAATTGTCAACCTCACCTATCCGGGGCGAATCCTGTTTCACTAACAGACGAGGCTCTGGCGACCCCAAGCTCCTCATGGAACTTGGGGGTGGAGAGGGAGGGAATGGCCTGAAGGTTTAATGTGGCCACATAAATCGTTCCCGAGATGGTCGGGCCAGCACCTTAATGGTGCTGTGGTACCGTAGCGTACCGGATCTGTATCCGGCAAACGACCATCACATCGATAACACTCCCCAAAGCCTTCGGGGAGCAACCATATCGCTACAACAACAACAACAACATGCGCATCCGTAGATACCACTTTCGACCAATTTTCGACATGAACATATATATGTATATCTCTAGCGTCTACGTTAGCGGCAGTGATTAAATAACTAGCTACAGAACGGGTTGTACCGAAAAGCGGAGACACATAGCTCTGTTGGCCATAGGGTATAACATATAGCTGAATCGGTTGCGGTGAATAGTGGACATACATCATTTGTGTAGGTAATATGTACATAGAGGCAGAGTAGACGTAAAACATAGACACACATTTCAGGTGCATCTGACTATAATGCGTATTGAAATTTAGGAGTACTAATTTTCTGCGCAGTGATTTCAGAAAGTTTAACGCTTAGCAGTCCATATAAAAATTAAGCGTATTGTATGTATATAGATGTAAAAAAAACAGCTAATATAGGTTATTGAATCATAAAATAGAATTAAATAAGCAGAATTAAACACAAAAAAGGAGAAGAATTTACAGAGATCTCTACTCCTTTTTCTCTTATCTTCTCTTTTCTCTTCTCTTCCCATCACTTTTCTCCATGCCACATCTCTTCTTTTGCAAATTCCTGTTAAATTTTATTTTGCCTACGATTTGTGGTTGTTAAATAAAATGTGAAAATTTAAAATCGCTGTTTTTTTTTTAATTTTGTAAAACGCTTATAAATTCAAACTAAAACGACATCCGGTCGAACCGGATGCCACGGACAGACCGTTAGACATTCAAAAATTTAAAATTCAAAAAGAAATAACCGCAAAAAAAAATACCGAACCGGACATGACCGGTTACTAATCGCTGAAAATCAAACTCAAAAATAAAACGGTGAAAATTTAAAAGAAAACAAACAAAAAGAGAAATGGGCCGAATATAACTTGGGGGCGCCGCGGGTGTTGTTGCGACGCCCGGTGCATATCCCACCCTCAAATCCATGGCCACCGACGCACCTAATTTTCGGGGTCCCCTTACCTGTTTTACCTAGTGCCTTCTAAATAAAAAGGATTGCCAGCATTCCCATTTATAACTCAAATTTATTGACAATTCATTCCCTTAATCATTTAAGAAAAAAAAAATGTTATGGCTAGGAAAATTTAATTTTTTTCTTAGCATGCGCTAAGGCTCAATTTGACAATACAAAAATTTTAGAACAAATTTAGCACAAAATATATTTTTTGTTTGAACTTTTTGAAAATCAGAGAATTTACTCGCATTCGAATAGCACGCGCTAAAAATAAGTTTGGTAATAAAATTTTGTTAGAACAAACTTAGTACTGAAGCTGAGCTGGGCATTATTCGTTGAAATTTGTATACATATTTCCTTTAATCTATACTCAAATACATGTAGTTCTTGTTTTTTTTTTTTGGTTTCTGTTGTTTCATTGTTTCGTTTTACGTGATCTGAAGACGATATTTATGTAACTTTAAAAAAAATATATTCAATTTATTTTTCCAGGTGGGTCTATTGAAAATATCTCTAGTAACGCTACGGACATTCGCTTTATCAAAGAAAAATTTATATAAAGAGGTATATATTAATAGATCCTGGGTTTAATCTATATTTGTTTTCTTGCTTATAGGCTATATTGTCGTGCATCATGTTATTATTATTATTTTATATAACAATGACAATGAGATTTTAAAATGATCCTGCACATTTTCTTAAAATATAATTACATATGTTTTTGGTGTTTGCGACTTTGAAAATTAATTTTTTTTTTCACTCTTACTTAATACATACTAAATGGCTAGGTATCTACACGCATTAACTAACAGCACAATTCAACAATTGATACCTTTTTCAATAACCAATTTTTACATTAAGTTTCAGCGCAAGTTAACGTACACTTCCGAGTTAAAAATTAGCACCAAAGATTATCTGCAAATTCAAATTCATTTTCTTCCTCTTTTTTTTTTATTAAGAAAAACTTGGATGAATTGTAAACCAGCTTCTAAATCATTTTTGGAAAAAAAATTCGAAATTTTACTTCAGAACCTTATTAAAATGTTTGAGTATGCAGCTTTTTGTAATTCACTAAATTTTTTTAGGCTGGCATTACAAGGTTGTAGTCTAACCGAATTCCCGCTGATTTTTGACAATTATTATCGAAACTTTAGCTTACGATTAGAAAATTATTTCTATATGGAAGAAAATGTGAAAATGCGTACTCGCAAAGTTTGCAGATATTCTAAGTGTCTACTTAAAATTTTCCAATCTCTTGCCACAACATTTTTGACTTTCGTTTACGTGGCTTTCGTTAATCATTTCTTTAACGTGTTACAGAAGAAAATAGCTAGCAATTGTAGCGGCAGCCAGTGGGTTAAGGCGATGGGAAGGATGTTCAAACATCTACGTATATATCTGTGTGCATATACCAGCATAGCTACGTTCACATGTGTTAGTAACTGGTAGAAAGCAAACACATTCCTAGATGTTCGAACATGTATCTGTTAATATGCGTGAAGTTTGTTCGTGAAAGTTTATGTCTGTCGTTTCCCGCCAAAAGAGGATTGTATGTATTGGTATCTTTCGTTCTTGAGTGAAAGTGGTGAGAAAGAAATGCTTTCGATCTATGGGGTACGATCGCCAAACGATGACAGGGCATGTCTCAAATGTAAAGTACATGCAAGTGAGTGCGGAAGCTAATAAAGTCGTTTTAAGTGGAAAAAAAGTCCTTTGTGGGAAAAAAAATAAGTTTCGGTTTACGGTTGTTACTAACCGCGTTATTGGCCCGTTAAGCACCGGCACATAGGAAAAACCAACTCGGTGTCCTGGGTCCTATTCAGGTGAGTCAGTGAAATCCCCAGCCCCAGCCCCTGGTGCGTGGGGACTATTCCTGAACATAAATCAAATTTTTAAAAATGTAAATTAAATTAAATAAAATTAAATACCTAAAATTCATAAAATTTAATAAATAAATATAAGTAACTACAAAGATAATGTGAATTAATAAAATTAAATAAAATAATGAAAGTTAACAATAAAATTAAATTTAAATAAATTAACTAAAATTATAAAATAAAACAAAATAAAATAAAATAACATGCATGAATACATAAAGTCCAACATTTGAGTAAAATCTAATACCTAGATAACATTAAATATACAGATAAAATTAAGTAAAATAAATTAAAATCAACTAAATAAATAAAATGACATAAATACGTATATTGGAATAATAAAAAAAAAACAAATAAATAGATAAAATAACATAACTCGATGAAAGTCAATAAATATAATAAGTCCACATGTACCCTAATGTCTGGTTTCGTTGTCAGCATGACCCTAGTCCCTAAAATTCTTTTCCCTTGCCTATTCAGATTGCGACACAAAGGTTTTAACCTGCCACACCAGCCACCATCATTAGTGCCACGACACGCACGCACACACACAGACACCAAAGAGAAGCAAATAAGCGGGGTAGTATCTGAAGTCCAGCAGGAGGGGAAACATAGAGCCGGTGCCGGACTCCACGCCGAAGGGTATAAAAGAGGGGCATCTTGGCGCTCCTGTCCCGGCACCGCAGCATTTTTTTCGAAGCTTCGCCTGCAGAGAAAACCACAATAGAGGAGAGAGGAACCAACACCGCATTTGTTTTGTTGCAGTTTTTTTTGCAATCCATTTGCTTAAATTTTTGTTTGCTAGTTTAAGTTAAAGTTACCAACTTTCTCAATTAAATTTTTTTTGGATTTTTCTGAATTTGCAATCATCTTTTCAACGGAGTGTGTTAGTTAAATTTTAGATCTAGTTTTTAGTTTTTTTCTATTTAATAACTGAAAACCTGGATGAATTTTGGTTAGATTTTTGTATGAATTTAATTGTCATTATAGCACCCTAATATTAAGAATTTTTTTTTATAATTATTAACATTTCCACTTGTGCATTTCTTCTTACCTCTTCGCACCTTTTTTTTATTTGCCTCACAGTTAATTTCTTACTTTTTTACCTCTTATTACCCTCGTAATAATCTACATTTTTCGGATTTCCATATTTTTCTTCAGTTCTTGGTTAATTTTCAGTTTTCTTTCGCGTTCGGTTTTTATACCTTGCACTTATATTTTTTTCTTTCTTCTATTTCGCTTTTTTTTCGCATTTAAAGTTTGCTAAATTTTTTTTCACCTAACTCTTCTTCTTTTCGACTCGGGCTTTTCGTACACGCTTTGAGTTTCTTTCTTTTTTTTACTTAGCCCATTTTTTCATTATTTTTCAATACTTTTATTAATTTAGATTTTTTTTGCGATTCCATTTTTGTGGCCCGAAGTATTAAATTTTTGAGTTTTTCCAATACCCCGGACCATATTAAACTTTAAATCTTTTATTATCGCCACATTTCATATCCATTTATATATATTGTTTTCATAATTTAATTTGTTTGACCGCGCGTAAAGCCTTTGATCCGGGCCGCAACCGCATGCCCGAATAACTTTGCAATTTCTCATTATCCCCTCTTCCACCTATTACTGAGTAGTCGTTCCAACATAGGATTTGTTTGTAGGTATATGCTCATGTACGTATGTATATGTTGATCTTCCAGCCACGCTCTCTCTCTTCGACGCAGGCGCCTCCGTCGCGGGATATGCTCGGTAAGTGATATCTCTTTAAGCTATTCATTTTAATCAAACAAATGTATGTATATACAAACGTACACATATCTCACCTTTTAACAAAGAACCCCTATTGGAAGCCAAGAGGGTGATAATAGCTTGGCATACAGTGGCGGCTCGCTAAGTACACTTAACGAGTTGCAAATAAGAATTTTTTTTTCATTTTTGAGTTTCTGTGTCATGTTAAAGTTTTTGTTATTTAATAATTTTCAATTTAATCAATTTTGGCATTATTAGTTTTCTTTTTACGTTAAAGCTCCTGTCATATTTTCGATTCAGTAATTTTTAATTTCAAGTTTCATTATAGAGTTTCCTTTTGTGTTTTTTTTTTGTCTTTTTGCATTCATAACCTTTCTATTAAATAAACATTTCCGGTTGACTTTCGGCATCTTGATATTTCCTTGAGTTCCTAATTGTCCAACTTAGCTTCCGTTTCCTTACTACCTATGTTTCAAAAACGCATTCCTTATTATTAGCCTCCTGCAATCCATATATATACAATAGATATAAGTCGTCTCCACAACTAGCCGTAAGATAGGTGATATTGTTGAATTGTGAATTTTATTAATATTATTTTTCTGGTCAGGGTAACTATTGAATAAAGAGTCTTTATAACGTTTACGCCAAAATTTCATACGTTTATATTCAGCAGGTTCATGGGTTGATTCCATTCAAAAATGATAGGCTAAGACACTCAGTTGGTGTGGGTGTTGCACGTGTGCAAAAAAGGGGACGTGAATGTGAGGCCACTATGACTGACTAGACTGGATAGGGACATGGGACAGTAACATACCGACAAATGTCAGGCTAAGGGGACGTTGCTAAATTTAGGAGTCACAGCGACGTCCAAGGCTTCGTCAAGGTTTTACGCAGAGTGGGAGGGATGACTCCACCTGACACGGACAGACCTTTTCTTCCAGCTTTCCTTTCCTTTGCATAGATTTCAGGCAAGAACCTCTCTCTTGTTTGTATAACTGTAGGTAAGGCGAGTGAGCAAAAACTCACCCCGCCCGACGAGCTAGCAGGGGCTTGCCGGCATGCCAAATGCCACCTCCGCCTTACCCCAACAGTCAGTTATACAACAATGGCGCCTAACAAATAGCCCAGTTTTTTTATTTTTATTTTTCCCAAATGTCTGTCGATTTGCAATTTTATTTACTTACTTTGTTTTACTTACTAATTTTAACATCAATAGCCCATTTCTCAGTTTCCTTATTTTTTTTTTGCTTCATTCAATTTTTAAAAATTAGTTTTGATTTCTCTGTCACTTTCTTTAACAATCTTCTTTCTTCGACTGGACAGACGACCGTTATAGTGGCAACATCACTTGGACACGTTCGATGTGATTAGTGCCACTGTAACAAATACGAGGGGGGATACTTAGCCGACCGTAGGAGTTCCTTATATAAGCTGCAACGCTTGTATAAGTGGGATCCTGCGGTAAAGCAAGTATAATAGTAGGAAGACGCTTCGAGTGGAGGCCACTGTTTAAGCTACTGTGCAAGCAGTCCAGCACTGATTGTACATGAGGTTTACAGTGAGCCTTCATCACGGTTGTTTGCGGCAGTGTGGCAGCCAAGCTTTGGGTCATGGCTTAGAGGTTTGATGTGCCACACTGAACACTGAACACTGAAAAATACAAATGACCTGGACTTAGGCAAATCACTGACAAACGACTCGCATCCACTACGACCTTGCCGAGGTGCAACACCGACACACACCAATAGAATAAACGAAAAATTTAACAGATATAACAACAACAAAGAAACCAGAAAGATTTTTTTTCTTTTACTACACGTGTACTTACTTATAATCTACATAGATTCTGATACATTTGTATGAACATATATATTTACATACATACATATATTTTGCAGTTTATTTAATTTCTTATAGCAATTTTTCTTTTATGCGCAAACGTTTGTCTTTCTACAGAATTTCCTCTTAAAGTGTTGTTGGAATTTTAAGAGTTTTTTATTCTACCTTTTTGTAATATTAGTGAATTTTTATACCAAATTGGTTGATAGTAACTAAGACCCTTTTCTGAATTTTTTTTATATTTTTTATCAATACAATCTTATATTTACATATATACATCTTATTATTAAGAATTTAGATTTTTTATTATTTTTATTTTATTTTTTTCATTTTTTTTTTTATTTTCTATTTAGCTTAGTTTGAATTTTTTCTTCGAAATATTCTCTTCAGTTTTTTTATATTATTATATTTTTTTTTACACATCCGTTGTTAGTATATTGAAAGTTTATCTCTACCTATTTATTATCATTTAAAATTCTGTTTTAATATAGTTTGTTGTTATAAATACATTTTTATTTACCACCCCTTGAAGTAGTGGCTTTTGGGTTTTGAATTTAAATCTGGTTGAATTTTCGAAAACAAGTTTTTTATGGGACTACTTGCTGATTACCTATTTTGGCAAACCTCCATAATATTTCTTTTAGATTTATATATATATTATTTTTTTTAGTTTAACCAAATCGTTATTTTTGGGTACCTGGGGTTGATTACACAATCCCTCAAATTTTGTTGTGATTGTTTTTGCTTTTTTTTTACTATCGTTAAACCTAACAGGGTTGGAATTTGTCTTGGCGTGCTTATTTATCTCTGTGTTCAACCCCAAATTGTTCAAGAAAGTTTTCCTTTTTCTTGAGTGGCTGTCTTCGTGTATGGAGGAGGAAGACGCACCGGAACGAGTTGCTGGTGGGTTGGGGTTATTCAACGCAAATAAGATAGTAACGAGGAGCGTGAGTAGAGCATTGCAGAACCAGGTCGTCGGATCCATCTTCACGCAGATCGACACGGGCATTCCGTAGACTTCTTACCCACGGACTTTTTCAACAGGTGTACTTCGCGGGTTTTCGGTTCCGTTAGGGAGGAAAGCATCCGTCCGCCTAGGGTTAGAGTTTCCGACAGTTTTTATTTCAGTGAAGGAGATAGCAGCCTGAATTTTTCGAGGAAAATCGACCAACTGTTTGAAATGTCTGACACGGAGGAGTCTGGTGCAACGGGGGGTGCAACTGCAGGGGCAACTGGAGGGGCAATTCCTAAACGGATTGGCCAGCAGCGAACGCGGGTGTCGCGGTATCGGAACCTCGAAGTAGCGGAGCCAGCACGACAGCTGCCAACATCGAACAACTTAACCATATGATGCAAATGATGGCACAACAGAATGAGCTCATGTCGCATTACATGAACGAGGTCCGCCACATTCGAGACAACGTTTCGAACCTCAGCACACGCGTTGCTGACGTGGAGACATCGGCACAAGCGTTAGGGCACCGGTCAGAGCGGGCATCTATTCCTGAGCCTAGAAATGGTAGGAATGAATCAGCCAACCAGCGTGTCGATTTAGATGCAGCAAGGGGGGTTTCAGGTAGCAATAGGAATGTCCAGGACCCACCGAGATGGAAGAAGTTGGACCTGGATAAGTGGCATGTTAAATTTGACGGTACAAGTAAGGGGATAACGGTGGAGAGCTTCCTTTTTAGAATTGAGAAGTTGCGGCAGCAGCACAACATATCGCACTTCCAGCTCTTCACCGATTTCCATTGTCTCGTAACGGGCTCTGCCTTGAAGTGGTACTGGCAAGTTCTAGAAGATCATGCCGATGAACCCGACTTTGGGTATTTAGAGCTGAAAACAGAACTTCTAGCCCACTTCAGGACAGCGGAGTCCGATTACGAGATAATTCGAGAAATTATGGAGCGTAAACAACAGCCACAGGAAGGGTTCGACGACTTCTAGGAGAAGGAATTAGTAGGAATAATCCGAGGAAACCTGAACCCTACCTTGCGAATTTAACCTTCGCATCTAAAATTGAAACGCTGGCTGAGCTTAAGGCGGAATGTAGGCGGGCGGAACGGCTAATTAAAGAAAACCGTAGCAGAGCTAAGCCGGTCAACGAACTCGAATATCCCGAAGCGACACTTGGGGATGAGGGGATTAACCGGAAACCCGTAGACGCGATCACTAATCGTGTGAAACCGAAGGCAGCATTCCAACAACAAACACAGTCAATGCCCGGAAGTGCGTCTCAAATAAAGCCTTTTTGTAACCCCAAGCCCACCACCAATTCATTTTGTGCGTCCCCTTTCCATCTCATGTTATGTTTTTCGTGTGGTATGCCTGTCGACTTTTTTGTTAAAAATCCGTCCGAGTTGAAGAAAGAGAATCATTGTAAGTCGTCCTTCCATAACATGGTATGTTTTTCGTGTGGCGGTGATATGTCTTTTTGTGTATTCAAGGCGGGTAAGGGAAACTCCCAGCTGGCGGAGATTGCCGGGAGCTCACGCCAGGGCACAGACTGCCCGGAGACCAACCCAGCTACCAAATTTTAAAAAAGGTTGATAGTAGTTTGTCTAATGAAAATGCGGGGGTATCGAAAGTCGAGCCAAAAAGTCTACATCGACGAAAGTTGGATTATGAGGCCGCTAGACACCGAATTTTTTGTGAGGAAGTGTTAGCAAGGAAAACAAGCAGGAATTACAATAAAATAGAGAAAATGAGAGAAAAAAGAAAGATCATGAAAAGAATTTTTAATAAAATAGTTTCAACAATTGTCACGTTGAAGGGCGACAACCGTTTCTTCGCTCAAACGAAGATCGGTGATAGGGATGTCTTAGCCTTGCTGGATTCAGGTGCTGGCGCGAGTTGCCTCGGGAAAAATTATGAAAAGGTGATAGAAGGCAGAGAGGGTAGCATCATCCCATTAAATAATCACAATATACGTACAGCGAATGGCGGCGAAACGTCGGTGGTTGGTGCTATCACTCTGTCTGTCTTTTGGGATGGAGTGTATAAGGACCTTGAGTTCCTTATCGTGCCAGGCCTCCAGCAGGAGGTTTATTTAGGGGTAGACGTTTGGCAGGCTTTCGATCTAAATGTTGTTAGTCGGGGGGTTAGCACGCGTTCAACCCACACTGCCGTGGCAGAACTTGTACCCGCCGAGGGCGATTTATCTTTTAATGCCGTGCAGCATGTCCTTACGAGAGAGCAAACTGTGGCTTTAGAAGGGATCAAGGCGCAGTTCCCATCATTTGCTGTTTTTGGGTTAGGGAAAACCAACGTAGAAGAACATGTAATCGAAGTTTTGGATGAGAATCTCCCAGTCAAACAGAGGCACTATCCAATTTCACCAGCGATTCAAAAACTTGTCTTTGAAGAACTAGACAGGATGCTGAGTCTAGGGGTGATTGAGGAGAGCAATAGTAACTGGAGCTCTCCCGTATCGCTGGTGATAAAAGGTGAAAAGAAGCGTCTCTGCCTCGACGCGAGGAAGGTCAATGAGCGGACTATAAAGGACGCTTATCCACTTCCGAACATTGACGGGATTCTCAGCCGGCTTCAAAACACTAGGTTTTTTCGGCCATTGACCTAAAGGATGCCTTTTGGCAAATACCGCTCGAAAAGAAATCTAGAGAAAAGACAGCTTTTACAGTGCCAGGGCGTCCCCTATACCAATACACAGTCATGCCGTTTGGACTGTGTAACGCAGCGCAAAGAATGTGTAGACTCATGGACAAGGTTATACCCGCTTCTTTACGTGATTTCGTGTTTGTGTATTTGGATGATTTGTTGGTATGCTCCGTATATTTTTCGTCCCATTTATGTTTGTTGGAAAAGGTCGCTAGCTGTTTACGTGAGGCTAACCTTACCATTAACGTGGAAAAGAGTAAATTTTGTTTTAAAGAAGTTATATACCTAGGCTATGTAGTGGGCGATGGATGCGTCCTTACCGATGCGAACAAGGTTGCTGCTGTGTGGGATTTCCCCGAACCGAAAACACCAAAGCAGCTCCGACGGTTTCTAGGGATGTCAGGCTGGTACCGTCGTTTTATCCAAGACTACGCGACGATTGCAGCGCCGCTGCACGACTGTCTCACTAAAGATAAAATCAAGAAATTTACGATGACAGACGAAGCGAGGAAGTCGTTCGAGCGGCTAAAGCAGAGCCTTATTTCTGCTCCCGTACTGGTACACCCTGATTTCGACAGACGTTTTTACATCCAGTGCGATGCTTCTACAGACGGAGTGGGCGGGGTACTCTTTCAGTTAGACGACGAGAACAACGAACGACCGATAGCTTACATTTCCGCCAAACTAAATAAAGCCCAGCGAAATTATAGCATTACTGAGCTAGAGTGTTACGCGGCGGTGATAAGCGTAAAAAGATTTAGGCCGTACGTTGAAGGTTTGCCGTTCACAATTATAACTGATCACGCGAGTCTGAAATGGTTGATGAACCAGAAAGATCTGTCTGGAAGACTCGCGCGGTGGAGTTTAAAATTGCAGGCTTTCGACTTCCAAATTGAACACCGGAAAGGAGCACTTAACGTTGTTCCAGATACGCTGTCGCGGGCTCACATGGAGGAAATTACGCTATCAGACAGACTAATGGACATTGACTTAGACTCACCCTACTTTAAAACTGAAGAGTATGACGAACTTACAAAGACCGTGACACAGAACCAAGACAAACTTCCGGACTTATGCGTTTCGGACGGATATGTCTATAGACGGACACAGTTTGACAGGGGGGGACGATCTTCAACAGGACCAGACCTGGAAGCTCTGGGTACCATCGGAGCTGCATGCAGGATTGGTGGATGCTTCTCACAGCTCACCTTCAGCGGGCCACGGAGGCATCCATAAGACGCTAGCCCGTATACGTGAGAAATATTACTGGCCTGGTATGGTAATCGATGTGCAAAGATATGTTAGAGATTGTGAAGTCTGTAAAGGAAATAAGACCCAAAATTCCTTCCAGCGACCACCCATGGGCAAGCAGCACGTAACTGAACGACCTTTCCAACGATTGTATATTGACTTTATGGGCCCATACCCACGTACGTGTGATGGAAATGTTTATGTATTTGTGTGTCTTGACCATTTTTCTAAGTTCGTCTTTTTAAAACCTATGCGTAAGGCCACGTCTGTAGAAGTAGTTAAGTTCTTAGAAAAAGAGGTTTTTCACATATTTGGAGTTCCGGAATACGTGCATTCTGATAATGGCAAACAATTTGTCTCTGATATTTTCGCGAAATTTTTAGAGAAGTATGGAACAACTCACATCCGAACGGCTTTCTACTCTCCACAAGGGAATGCAGCGGAGAGAGTAAATCGCTCAGTGCTACAAATCGTGAGGTCATTTATTAAAAAGAACCAAAAGAATTGGGATAAGTGCATCAGTGATGCAGGGTTTGCCCTGCGCAGTGCGGTACACACTTCCATAGGTTGTGCACCATACTATGCCACGTTTGGCATGCCAATGATGCAACATGGGGCATCCTATGAAGTGTGTCGCAAATTAGGGTCCGTTCAAGACTCGGATATAGAGATATATACGCGGGCAGATAAATTACAAGCAATAAGAGATACTATTATGAGGGAATTGAAGCTAGCTCATGAGCGAAGCCAAAAGGTTTACAAGACTCGGAGCAAAGATGTGAAATTCCAAATCGGACAAGTGGCATATCGCCGGAATTTCAAGCAGAGTTCACAAATAAATAACTACAACGCGAAACTTGCCCCTAAGCAAGTAAAGTGTATAATCCTCAAAGTAATTGGTAAGTCCATGTATGAACTCGGCGATACAAGTGGCAAGAAAATCGGCGTATACCACGCTAAAGATATCTTTGTTGCTTAATTACATGTTGAATGTTAGTCTGTGGTTATATGTTGAAGGTTGATATGTGTTATGTGTTCTAGCTTAGTTTTTGATTTGACCATGAAAGTAATTATTTATGCAATTATTTATATTTATGACTATTTGTATACTTGACCTTACTGACCTACTTATCTATTTATTTATTTTTATTATTTATATATCCTTTTTAAGATCGCGGGTTCGATATAACAACAAAAATTGTTGTATATCCTTTTTATTTATTTAAATTCTTTTACCCTGTGATATTTTCTCCTACTAACTGACTAAAAACTGTGATATAGATTTAGATGCATAACTGTGATATAGGCTTAGATACCTACCAGTGATATAACTTTAGATTTAACCCGCATGTCCTTCTATTCCGTAAAATAAGCATACATCTGTGATATTAGTTTAGTAGTAGAAAATTTAATAATTCTGCGTGCTGCCCCTATACGAGTTTAACCTAGACCCTGAATAATCGAGAAAATAGGGGATAGCCCGGCTTTAGGTCGTGGGACGAGGCCACACGTTAGGCGCATCAAGGGAAAGGGATTACAGACTGCGCTTTGAGTTTTTTTTTACGCCCACGCTCCATGTTGCAAGGAACATCGGCGGTTGCGAGCCTGTAGCGGCAGCCAGTGGGTTAAGGCGATGGTAAGGATGTTCAAACATCTACGTATATATCTGTGTGCATATACCAGCATAGCTACGTTCACATGTGTTAGTAACTGGTAGAAAGCAAACACATTCCTAGATGTTCGAACATGTATCTGTTAGTATGCGTGAAGTTTGTTCGTGAAAGTTTATGTCTGTCGTTTCCCGCCAAAAGAGGATTGTATGTATTGGTATCTTTCGTTCTTGAGTGAAAGTGGTGAGAAAGAAATGCTTTCGATCTATGGGGTACGATCGCCAAACGATGACTGGGCATGTCTCAAATGTAAAGTACATGCAAGTGAGTGCGGAAGCTACTAAAGTCGTTTTAAGTGGAAAAAAAGTCCTTTGTGAAAAAAAAATAAGTTTCGGTTTACGGTTGTTACTAACCGCGTTATTGGCCCGTTAAGCACCGGCACATAGGAAAAAACAACTCGGTGTCCTGGATCCTATTCAGGTGAGTCAGTGAAATCCCCAGCCCCAGCCCCTGGTGCGTGTGGACTATTCCTGAACATAAATAAAATTTTTAAAAATGTAAATTAAATTAAATAAAATTAAATACCTAAAATTCATAAAATTGAATAAATAAATATAAGTAACTACAAAGATAATGTGAAGTAATAAAATTAAATAAAATTATGAAAGTTAACAATAAAATTAAATTTTAATAAATTAACTAAAATTATAAAATAAAACAAAATAAAATAAAATAACATGCATGAATACATAAAGTCCAACATTTGAGTAAAATCTAATACCTAGATAACATTAAATATACAGATAAAATTAAGTAAAATAAATTAAAATCAACTAAATAAATAAAATGACATAAATACGTATATTGGAATAATAAAAAAAAGCAAATAAATAGATAAAATAACATAACTCGATGAAAGTCAATAAATATAATAAGTCCTCTTGTACCCTAATGTCTGGTTTCGTTGTCAGCATGACCCTAGTCCCTAAAATTCTTTTCCCTTGCCTATTCAGATTGCGACACAAAGGTTTTAACCTGCCACACCAGCCACCATCATTAGTGCCACGACACGCACGCACACACACAGACACCAAAGAGAAGCAAATAAGCGGGGTAGTATCTGAAGTCCAGCAGGAGGGGAAACATAGAGCCGGTGCCGGACTCCACGCCGAAGGGTATAAAAGAGGGGCATCTTGGCGCTCCTGTCCCGGCACCACAGCATTTTTTTCGAAGCTTCGCCTGCAGAGAAAACCACAATAGAGGAGAGAGGAACCAACACCGCATTTGTTTTGTTGCAGTTTTTTTTGCAATCCATTTGCTTAAATTTTTGTTTGCTAGTTTAAGTTAAAGTTACCAACTTTCTCAATTTAATTTTTTTTGGACTTTTCTGAATTTGCAATAATCTTTTCAACGGAGTGTGTTAGTTAAATTTTAGATCTAGTTTTTAGTTTTTTCTATTTAATAACTGAAAACCTGGATGAATTTTGGTTAGATTTTTGTATGAATTTAATTGTCATTATAGCACCCTAATATTAACAATTTTTTTTTTATAATTATTAACATTTCCACTTGTGCATTTCTTCTTACCTCTTCACACCTTTTTTTTATTTGCCTCACAGTTCATTTCTTACTTTTTTACCTCTTATTACCACCGTAATAATCTACATTTTTCGGATTTCCATATTTTTCTTCAGTTCTTGGTTAATTTTCAGTTTTCTTTCGCGTTCGGTTTTTATACCTTGCACTTATATTTTTTTCTTTCTTCTATTTCGCTTTTTTTTCGCATTTAAAGTTTGCTAAATTTTTTTTCACCTAACTCTTCTTCTTTTCGACTCGGGCTTTTCTTACACGCTTTGAGTTTCTTTCTTTTTTTTACTTAGCCCATTTTTTCATTATTTTTCAATACTTTTATTAATTTAGATTTTTTTTGCGATTCCATTTTTGTGGCCCGAAGTATTAAATTTTTGAGTTTTTCCAATACCCCGGACCATATTAAACTTTAAATCTTTTATTATCGCCACATTTCATATCCATTTATATATATTGTTTTCATAATTTAATTTGTTTGACCGCGCGTAAAGCCTTTGATCCGGGCCGCAACCGCATGCCCGAATAACTTTGCAATTTCTCATTATCCCCTCTTCCACCTATTACTGAGTAGTCGTTCCAACATAGGATTTGTTTGTCGGTATATGCTCATCTACGTATGTCTATGTTGATCTACCAGCCACGCTCTCTCTCTTCGACGCAGGCGCCTCCGTCGCGGGATATGCTCGGTAAGTGATATCTCTTTAAGCTATTCATTTTAATCAAACAAATGTATGTATATACAAACGTACACATATCTCACCTTTTAACAAAGAAACCCTATTGGAAGCCAAGAGGGTGATAATCGCTTGGCATACAGTGGCGGCTCGCTAAGTACACTTAACGAGTTGCAAATAAGAATTTTTTTTTCATTTTTGGGTTTCTGTGTCATGTTAAAGTTTTTGTTATTTAATAATTTTCAATTTAATCAATTTTGGCATTATTAGTTTTCTTTTTACGTTAAAGCTCCTGTCATATTTTCGATTCAGTAATTTTTAATTTCAAGTTTCATTATAGAGTATCCTTTTGTTTTTTTTTTTTTTGTCTTTTTGCATTCATAACCTTTCTATTAAATAAACATTTCCGGTTGACTTTCGGCATCTTGATATTTCCTTGAGTTCCTAATTGTCCAACTTAGCTTCCGTTTCCTTCCTTTCAAAAACGCATTCCTTATTATTAGCCTCCTGCAATCCATATATATATACAATAGATATAAGTCGTCTCCATAACTAGCCGTAAGATAGGTGATATTGTTGAATTGTGAATTTTATTAATATTATTTTTCTGGTCAGGGTAACTATTGAATAAAGAGTCTTTATAACGTTTACGCCAAAAATTCATACGTTTATATTCAGCAGGTTCATGGGTTGATTCCATTCAAAAATGATAGGCTAAGACACTCAGTTGGTGTGGGTGTTGCACGTGTGCAAAAAAGGGGACGTGAATGTGAGGCGACTATGACTGACTAGACTGGATAGGGACATGGGACAGTAACATACCGACAAATGTCAGGCTAAGGGGACGTTGCTAAATTTAGGAGTCACAGCGACGTCCAAGGCTGCGTCAAGGTTTTACGCAGAGTGGGAGGGATGACTCCACCTGACACGGACAGACCTTTTCTTCCAGCTTTCCTTTCCTTTGCATAGATTTCAGGCATGAACCTCTCTCTTGTTTGTATAACTGTAGGTAAGGCGAGTGAGCAAAAACTCACCCCGCCCGACGAGCTAGCAGGGGCTTGCCAGCATGCCAAATGCCACCTCCGCCTTACCCCAACAGTCAGTTATACAACACAATATGTGTTAATATCTTTTGCAGCTGTGAATTTACTTGCAGGTGTACATATGTACATCGGACCGTATCGGGAAAAACAAAAACATTTAAGAAAAAAAAAAAATGTTATGGCTAGTAAAATTTAATTTTTTTCTAAAACTTTTTGTACTTATACCGCACCTCAAATATGGAGCATCTTTATGTGAATAGCATGCGCTAAGACTCAATTTGACAATACAAAAATTTTAGAACAAATTTAGCATAAAATATATTTTTTGTTTGAACTGTTTGAAAATCAGAGAATTTACTCGCATTCGAATAGCACGCGCTAAAAATAAAAAATGTGGTAAAAAAATTTTGTTAGAACAAACTTAGTACTGAAGCTGAGCTGGGCATTATTCGTGTAAATTTGTATACATATTTCCTTTAATCTATACTCAAATACATGTAGTTCTTGTTTTTTTTTTTGGTTTCTGTTGTTTCATTGTGTATATATTAATAGATCCTGGGTTTAATCTATATTTGTTTTCTTGCTTATAGGCTATATTGTCGTGCATCATGTTATTATTATTATTTTATATAACAATGACAATGAGATTTTAAAATGATCCTGCACATTTTCTTAAAATATAATTACATATGTATGTTTTTGGTGTTTGCGACTTTGAAAATTAATTTTTTTTTTCACTCTTACTTAATACATACTAAATGGCTAGGTATCTACACGCATTAACTAACAGCACAATTCAACAATTGATACCTTTTTCAATAATCAAATTTTACATTAAGTTTCAGCGCAAGTTAACGTACACTTCCGAGTTAAAAATTAGCACCAAAGATTATCTGCAAATTCAAATTCATTTTCTTCCTCTTTTTTTTTATTAAGAAAAACTTGGATGAATTGTAAACCAGCTTCTAAATCATTTTTGGAAAAAAAATTCGAAATTTTACTTCAGAACCTTATTAAAATGTGAGTATGCAGCTTTGTAATTCACTAAATTTTTTTTAGGCTGGCATTACAAGGTTGTAGTCTAACCGAATTCCCGCTGATTTTTGAGAATTATTATCGAAACTTTAGCTTACGATTAGAAAATTATTTCTATATGGAAGAAAATGTGAAAATGCGTACTCGCAAAGTTTGCAGATAATCTAAGTGTCTACTTAAGATTTTCCAATCTCTTGCCACAACATTTTTGACTTTCGTTTACGTGGCTTTCGTTAATCATTTCTTTAACGTGTTACAGAAGAAAATAGCTAGCAATATGTGTTAATATCTTTTGCAGCTGTGAATTTACTTGCAGGTGTACATATGTACATCGGACCGTATCGGGAAAAACAAAAACAGCAAATTTCGAGAAGGAAAAACATGTTCATTCACCCCCCCCCCCCCCCCTTTTTTTTTCTTTAAGGCTTACGAAAGCATTAAGTGCCCACAAAAAAGAACTAATACTAAAGGTATAATATTCCTAACTAGTCCGCGTCACGGAACGAACTCACCCTGTTTCCGGTCGTTGTTGTCGTACGTAGTGTTGCAGCAGGCCTATGTTCGGGGCCCTGCTGTTGTTGTTGTTGTTATATCCGGTGTCTCAGAGCCACTCCGCTGTTGATAGTTAGGTTGTTTAGGAGCATACGCACCGTTAGCATTACCTCCCGCTTGATAATTTAATGGATTGCTACGTTGTTGCCGTGGTGGTTGGCCTTGCTGTTGCCTACGACGATTATTGTTACCATGACCATTCGCTGCTTAAAATTTAAATGATGATTGCAATGAAGTGAGGTCGTATTGGTACTAACCCCTAAACGAGCTTGCGACGAAAGTAGGCGCAGAAATCGCGGAAGTTGTCTCCTCGTGCCGAATACATTTTGTATATATCGTAATATTTGAACGATTGTTTTACCGTGGCGGAGCGTGTGTACGAGGCTTTAAAAGGGATGGAGGCTCGTTATTATAATCGGGTTTACCCCTTTTTCCAGAAATTAAAGCAATTACAAGCCCGTCGTTGTGATTGGGCTAACTCAATATATTTGGCAATGGTTTATTATTCCAACACTTGCCAATTACAATTTCTTCACGCTTGCGGCAAACGCAACATCAAGAGCAACGCCAAAAGGGGAAAACGATCTGCTTCTTCAATTGGTTTTTTGCTTTTCCTGTTGCTTCAGTTTTATGCTATTATTTTCACAACAAATAGCTACCGCGTTTGCCAATTGGTTTTTCGTTTATGTGGGAATGCTTTTTGTTCCGGAATTTTAGGCAAATTTAAGGAAAAATGTATTTTCCTTGCCGCGATTTTTTTCTTGCCTGCTGGCGCTGTCAATTCTTTCGATCCCCCTTTCCGGAAACAGCGTGTTTCTCCCTAGCGATCGCCGGTTTTTTCTTGTTTCTTTGGATACTTTTCCATCGCAACTTTTAGGTCCCATCACCAGTCACTAGGTGTGTTCGCACGAAAACGCTCCCAAGTGGATCGTAACCGTAGACCATAACAGCAGACCGTAACAAACCTGCTTCGCTTTGTAGACCTGACGATGAAGCGAACAGGAAACCGGATCATCTGTGGGAAGCCACTACCAGGGACCTCCGATGCCAATCAACGTGGGGCACGACTCAACCCTGAGATAAGAGTCTCAAAGTCCTACTACGAAACTAGCCGGGCAACACAGGTCCATCAAAAAAAAAAGTTAAGTCAAATCGGGAATTAAGGGCTTCATTCTGTATTGCGAACCATAGCTCAGACGAACGATTCGCCTCCAAATAATTGCCTCTAGCAATGGTATTATTTATCGTTTTCGTTCGGCCTTTACCTTTATTACTTTATGTCAAACAGGAAGGCGAAATCAATAGTCAAATGATATGTTACCATCGTTTAACAGAGTGCAAATACACTATCGATTCGTCTCTGAGGCGACACGAATGTTCTTTTCGTAATAGAGAATGAGGCCCTAATTCTGTTTCCTAGTTTAAGGCTTTGCGGCAGTTAGACATTTGTTATGGAGAACTCGTCAAAACTCCGTATAGTTCTAGTGGTTATCGCCCCCACAGAAAGGCCAAAAAGAAATATGGGTGTAGACATTTTGTTATGGAGAACTCGTCCAAACTCCGAAAGACTAGTCCAATTCAAGCGTGGACTGCCAGGGTGTTCACGGTTCTCGGTGAGTACGCGTGTGAACATCCTATGAGGTCAGTGCTCGGGGAGAATACTGGGCGAGATGTCCCCGACCGTCACAATGCCCAGACAGGGTAAAAAAAATCAAATTTCTAAATTAAAAAAAAAAAAAATGATTTTATAAACTTGGTAAAAAAAATTCCATCACTCCCGGAAGGGGCGTTTCTGGTGGGCATTCGCCCGAACGATTGGTCATTCGACATTATAATTAGAAAAAAATTAGTTAGTTAGATCGTAGTTTTGGTATTTCAGAAAAAAAGATATGAAAAAAAAATCCAGGTGGAATTCTGTGGCACCACCTGAGACGTGGGCTGAGCTGGGGTCCTACTATTCACACACACACTCACACCAGATATCACAAATTCGGCAAAAAAGACGGAAACTAAAAAAAACTATAAAAATTTAAACATTGCAAAAAAAATATTAATAAACCCCAATTAGCGGACACATATTTCCAAGCCGACTAACGGACAACTTCCGGTAACAAAACCCCAATTACAAAAAAAACTAAGTGCGTGCAGCACTGCCTCACCGGGTGAATACAAAAATCAGGAGGACACGACGTTCAGTCTCGTGGCTCCTTCGGCCACTGCCCCCGATGACCACTCCGGGATTCAAGGGGTTGTGCAGCGCAATATATAGCTTCTCCAACCCAATTGTCAACCTCACCTTCGAGCGGCGAATCCCGTTTCACTAACAGACGAGGCTCTGGCGACCCCAAGCTCCTCATGGAACTTGGGGGTGGGGAGGGAGGGATGGCCTGAAGGTTCAATGTGGCCATATAAATCGTTCCCGAGATGGTCGGGCCAGCACCTTAATGGTGCTGTGTTACCGGAGCGTATCGGATCTGTATCCGACAAAGGACCATCACATCGATAACACTCCCCAAAGCCTTCGGGGAGTAACCTAATCGCTACAACAACAACAACCACTCCGGACAACTTGATCCGTCAACCATCCCACCGCAACGCAGGGGGCTGCTCCTGCGGCTGCCCACCTCGGACTGGTGGAATGGTCAACTTCCCAAGTTGACCCGGAATGACCCTCGCGAACGGCGCCTCTGGCGCCACTTTGGGCGCCATCTGTTATGGTTTCGCATCTATGATGGAAGCAGTAAGGAAGGCGGTAGGCATGATGTGGTGGTGCACAGTGGCTAGTCATTGTCGGCTGGGGCGGGTCCTTGCCAACCTTACTGTTCCTGCGCCATAAACAGAAAAAAGTTCCTATCATGCCTATCAAAAAACTCAGCTGTCAAATTCAAAAAAAACCGACAGAAGCGCAGAGACCGACTCAAAACGCTTATAAATTCAAACTAAAACGACATCCGGTCGAACCGGATGCCACGGACAGACCGCTAGACATTCAAAAATTTTAAATTCAAAAAGAAATAACCGCAAAAAAAAATACCGAACCGGACATGACCGGTTACTAATCGCTGAAAATCAAACTCAAAAATAAAACGCTGAAAATTTAAAAGAAAACAAACAAAAATAGGAATGGGCCGAATATAACTTGGGGGCGCCGCGGGTGTTGTTGCGACGCCCGGTGCATATCCCACCCTCAAATCCATGGCCACCGACGCACCTAATTTTCGGGGTCCCCTTACCTGTTTTACCTAGTGCCTTCTAAATAAAAAGGATTGCCAGCATTCCCATTTATAACTCAAATTTATTGACAATTCATTCCCTTAATCATTTAAGAAAAAAAAATGTTATGGCTAGGAAAATTTAATTTTTTTCTTAGCATGCGCTAAGGCTCAATTTGACAATACAAAAATTTTAGAACAAATTTAGCACAAAATATATTTTTTGTTTGAACTTTTTGAAAATCAGAGAATTTACTCGCATTCGAATAGCACGCGCTAAAAATAAGTTTGGTAATAAAATTTTGTTAGAACAAACTTAGTACTGAAGCTGAGCTGGGCATTATTCGTGTAAATTTGTATACATATTTCCTTTAATCTATACTCAAATACATGTAGTTTTGTTTTTTTTTTTGGTTTCTGTTGTTTCATTGTTTCGTTTTTCGTGATCTGAACACGATATTTATGTAACTTTAAAAAAAAAATATATATTCAATTTATTTTTCTAGGTGGGTTTATTGAAAATATCTCTAGTAACGCTACGGACATTCGCTTTATCAAAGATAAATTTATATAAAGAGGTATATATTAATAGATCGTGGGTTTAATCTATATTTGTTTTCTTGTGTGAGGACCCCAAAGCCGAGGACTTTGTATCCTCACAACATACACATATCCATACATTTTTCTAAAGAACATACATTTTGAAATAACTTGAAATTTATAATAATATTTGAATTTATAACTTATACATTTTATATGAAGCACCAGAAATATACATATGTATACCTTTATGAATTATACCCTAAATACATATATTCTGTTGTACATTGAATTGATATTTATTAAATTAAAGAACAAATTAGACTTGCGCACTTTTGCACGCAAGCCAAATATTTACATTTTCGCAAACATAAATTTTAAATATAGGATCACCCTAACATGCATTGAATATTTGGAAGGGAGGTAGATACGCACAAAACATAAAAATGCAGCGGTCAATCAACCCTTTGCACACTCAAAATCCAATGTACCCAGTTACAAATACAAGATACATAATAACTTAAGTGAACGGAGATCAGTAGCAAGTCGTCAAAGTAAGCGCCGCTACTAATTGAAATTTCGCTATACATATTTACGCACTAGCATACAACACACCAAGGCACGCCATACAACAGAAGGCAGAAGCATTGGGCAAAGCAAAACACAACATTAGAATCAGGTAACCACAAACAAATATACAAACACACAATATATAAACCAAAGCCTGGAAAGCACGGTATGAGCAAGTACAAAGTCTTTGTATTCAATAAGGAGCATTATGGTGCATGGAAATTCATGGGAAGGAAATATTTACCGGAATAACAGTTGTTTTATATTGTTAATACTATTAGTTGAAAGTTGTTATTATAAAATAACCGTTTGCCTGCGTGCAAAAATTAGTATATAAGGGCGACGAGTTCGCATTAAGATTCAGAGATTAGGAGACAGGCATACGAGTCGGTAGGTTTTATCACTACCGACCAAGAGTACACCTGAAGGTTTTTCACTTCATTTGTACTAAAAGTATACTCGTCTGGAGGCTTTATTACTCCATTCGACCGCAGAGGTGGCCGAGGGCTTTATTACCTCAGTCACCTCTTACAAAGTAAAGGAATCAGCTAGGAGTAGAAATAAAATTTTTATTAAATAAATACTTTTTTAACGTTTTATAAGAATAAACAGGGTTATTCTTTTAGAAGGATCGGTAGGAATTTCTACTTTCAGGAACCCTGGACGGACTGAGGCTAACCCCGGCAAAGTCAAAGGAAAGTTTGGCGCCCGAGCAGGTTAAACAATTCAATTTTAAGATATACTTTCAGAGCATCAGAAACGAAGAGGGAAACAAGATTCACACACTTCTGGTTTAATACGACGAGGATATAAAGCATAACAATGGTAAAGGTATCGTGGATATACTATCTCACTCGAGAGGATCTGGTAGCCTACAGCACGGAATTTGGGCTAGAGGATGGCGGAACGGTTGACGAACTAAGAAAACGATTGGCGACATTCACCCAAGAGGAGAAGGATAACGAGAACTTACGGGATCGATTCACAGAGTTGGCGATTCGCCATGCACGGTTAACAAATCCACAAGCATCAAAGACAAGCAGCGAACTAAATTCACCAAGAAATATTGGGCAGGCAAATGGTGCACCCAATCAATTGGAGGTCGGACAAGCACATGTACATTTTATTCAGCAGCCTGGTACGTACGCAACGATAAATTATATTCAACAGCCTGGCAAATATACAACGACCATGGACAGAGTAAGGAAGTTGGGATTAGAGTACGACGGAGGCAAAGATCCCCTAGGATTCATCGAAAGAGTGGAGGAGCTAGCAGATGGGTATGAAATCAACCGCAACACAATTCCAAAAGCGCTGCCGGAGTTATTGAAAGACAAAGCGTTGGTGTGGTACAGGAATAACAACCGGCATTGGCAGGAGTGGGACGCCTTCAAGAAGGACTTCCTGAAGTTCTTTCTAAACTCCCGATACTTAGAGCAATTGGAAGATGAAATTGGAATGCGCATACAATGACAAGGTGAGCTATTTAAAGATTATGTCTTAGTATTACAAGGACTCATGCGTCACGCGGGCTACACCGAGGAGCAGAAGCTAACCCGCATCTACAGAAACTCGCGCAGAGAGTACCAACTATATATAAAGCGAAGCGAGGTCAGCAATCTTGAGGAGCTGGTAAGTTTAGCTCAAGACTATGAAAATATTACTTCTGACAGGGAACCAATGCGACCAATCACAAGGCCATTCATACCACGGCGTCAAGAAGGTCAGTACCAGTGTCTCCAGGCAGAACAAAGACAGGAGGAGCGAGTAGAAGTCCAACAACAGCAGAGGTCAGAGCCACAACAAGAATATGTAGATACAAGAACGGTCTGCAGACGATGTGGAAGAGGCGGTCACTTTTCATACGGGTGCCGAGGCATAAGAAGAGAATTTTGCTGGACATGTGGTAAGATAGGCGTGCTCATGCGTGATTGTTGTAGGAAGCCACAGGGAAACGACCAGACGTATGTGAACGGAGAAGAAGCGGTAGCAGCGATTGACACGGGAGCGACGAGGAGCTTTATAAGTGATGCAATGGTGAGAAGATTAAAAACTGGCAAATTGAAGGAAGTAAAGACACGAGTAAGAATGGGCGATAGCAGAGCAATAATAATCAAAGAAGCGGTAGACGCAGAATTAAGAATGGGTGATAAAGTACAGAGGAACGAGATGCTAATCCTACCGGGACTGTGCGATGAGGTGGTAATTGGCACGGACTATCTGGCGAAGGTAAACTTTGCGATGAGATGTGGTGGTCAAGAAATAACGTTGAGAGTAGGCGAACGGGAGCAAGAGGTAGTGACATGTACAACTATGGTAGAAACGAATAGCGAAGATTTCAAGGAACACAACCCAATGGCGGCGATAGAGACTAGCAAGACAGAAGATGCGGTGAGTAAATTTCTGAGCCAAGAATTACAGGTATGTGCAAAGATGACAGGAGTATCCAACGTGGCCACACACAAAATAGTTATGAGGGACGACCGTCCAATTAAGCAAAGGTACTATCCGAAGAATCCGAAAATGCAAGAAATTATCAACAAAGAAGTCGACGAGCTGATTGAAAAAGGTTGCATCGAACCATCGAATAGCCCGCACAGCGCACCCATAGTTTTGGCAAAGAAGAAGAATGGTAAATGGAGACTCTGCGTAGACTACCGTCAACTAAACGCAAGATCAGTACCAGACGCATACCCTTTACCTCGTATACAACATATCTTGGACAAATTAAGAAGCGCGAGATTTATCAGTAGCTTGGACTTGAAAAATGGATATTGGCAAATCTCTATGGAAACAAGCAGCAAGCAATACACCGCATTCACAGTACCTGGGCGTGGACTATACCAATGGAGGGTAATGCCATTTGGCTTGCACTCAGCCCCAGCAACTTTCCAAAGAGCACTTGATCGTGTCATAGGACCAGAATTGGAACCATACGCGTTTGCTTATCATTACAAGCAAAACATTGGAAGATCACATTGCACATTTAACTGAAGTATTTCGAAGGCTGCATAGAGCAAACCTGAGGATAAACCCGGAAAAATGTGAGTTTTTTTAAGAAAAGGTTAAAATATCTAGGTCATGTCGTTAGCGAGGAACGCATCCATACCGACCCAGACAAGATAGCAGCCAACAAAGAACTGGAACCACCGAAGAATATACGAGTTACGGCGTTTTCTAGGAGTCGTGTCATGGTATAGAAGATTCGTGACGGATTTTTCACAAGTGTCACACCCGTTAACATCGATGCTCAAGAAAGGTAGTAAGTGGAGGTGGTCTGAAGAGCAAAAATCAGCATTCGAAGCACTTAAGGCAGCACTGACGCAGGCACCGGTACTCGCTTGTCCAGATTTTTCGAGGAAGTTTAGTTTACAGACGGATACAAGTGATTTTGGTCTTGGTGCAGTACTTACGCAAGGTTCAGGCGACGAAGAGCGAGTAATAGCATACGCAAGCCGCAGGTTAAACAAGGCAGAGATGAACTACTCACCGACAGAAAAGGAGTGTTTGGCAATAGTCTGGGCAATACGAAAAATGAGGCCATACGTAGAAGGATACACGTTTACAGTAATAACAGATCACCTAGCGTTGAAATGGTTGAATGCCATAGAGAGTCCGACTGGTCGGATTGCGAGATGGGCGCTGGAACTACAGCAATACTCATTTGACGTACAGTATCGAAAAGGAAAGTTGAACGTTGTGGCAGATGCATTATCAAGGCAACCGATGGACGAGCAGTTGGGTACGTTGACGATGGACGACGGAAAAGCCGAGTGTAAGTGGCTTAAAGCAAAGATGGAAGATGTAAGAAAGGCCCCGGAGAAATTCCCAGAGTACGTTATCGAGGATGGAAAGTTGTACAGACGCATAGGAAGTCGGGTGGATGGCGAAGATGCAGTGCCATGGAAGCTATGTGTGCCGACTCCACAGAGACGCAGAGTGCTAGATGAGATTCACGACACACCAAGCGCAGGGCATATGGGCATCCGAAAATCGATAGCAAGAGCAACAACACGTTATTACTGGCCAGGAATGTTCAGGGATATAAGGAAATACGTACAGCAATGTCACACATGTCAAATATACAAACCGAGTCAACAGCAAGCCGCGGGTAAAATGCTAACGAAGATTTCAGAGGAGCCTTGGGCAACAGTCTGTGCAGACTTTGTTGGTCCAATGCCACGATCGAAGCATGGGAACACGATGGCATTAGTCTTCCTAGACAAATTTTCAAAATGGGTAGAGGTAGTACCAATCAGAAAGGCAACGACAGAATGTTTAATAAGAGGATTTCGAGAGAGGATTTTGGCACGGTTCGGCGTTCCAAAAGTATTTATTACGGACAACGGAGCGCAGTTTATCAGTAGACGTTTTAAGAGATTTTTAGAGGAACTTGGCGTGAAACACCAATTAACGGCACCGTACGCACCGCAGGAGAACCCGACAGAGAGGGCAAACAGGAACATCAAGAGGATGATAGCACAATTTACGGGAAAGGAGCAGAAGACATGGGATGAGTTTTTACCAGAGATAACGCTGGCATTGAATACAAGTGTATGTGAATCGGCCGGTTACAGTCCAGCATACATAGTACAAGGGAGGGAACCGAGAATCCCCAACAGCCTTTACGATGAGCAGACATTTGGTACAGGTGAGAAATTAGCGAACCCAGGAGAGAAGTCAACGAGGATGAAAGAAATATTCGAGATGGTACGACGGAAGCAAGAGAGAGCATCCATGGAGCAAGCGAAGTATTAAAATTTAAGAAGGCAATGGCGACCGGCGATAGGCGACCTAGTGCTGGTAAAGGAACATCAGCTGTCAAAAGCGGCGGATAACTTTGCAGCCAAACTAGCCAGTGGACCTCACCGGGTAACGAACTTTGTGTCACCAGTGATCGTAGAGCTAGACAAAGTCTTCAGAGGAAGGAGGAGGACAGCCCACCTAAGTGAGCTGAAAGCATACCACGCAGCCGACGCCGCCGACAACAACGAATCCAGGAGGCAAAGTCATAAACAAAGATACAAGAAGGGCGCTAGTGAAGATCAAACCGCGTCAACATCGCCAAATCGAATAGCAAACAACAATCCCGAGGTACAACAACAGAGAAAGAACAGCGAGGTTGCCATTTGCGGTACGCTCAAACGAGTCAGCGAAGAGACCGAGAGACAACACGGAGAGAACCAAGGTACAAGTCAACAGCTGATGGCATACAGAGACGGTCAAGTACAAAACATTGCGGAGAATCAGGTATGAATATTTCCAGAAAATAAATTACAGATCGCCAGAGAACCGGCACATGGATCAAGATTACACCTGGGAAGGCAGTTCGCTATGGCAGCCTTAAACGAACACACACCCCGAGACAACTGCGGAATTACAGACTATTTTGTAAGATTCTACTTCAATCCGGATGAAATCGGTAGTAACGGACATGCCCAACCGAGACAGTGTCAAATCATACACGAAGAAATTTCATATCAAGAAGTACGGAATTCGAATCAACCACTAAAAGCTCGGTAAACTCTAACCACAATTACATAAATATCCCATAAATATACTCTTTAACTAGGCGCATGATATACCACGTTTTTTTAAAATCCACCATACACCCCAGCAAACATTTAGGTTAGAAAACGATTAGAAGACGAATCGAATTCTAATGTATTTCTCTAAGGTAGAAGGTTAGAGGACGATTTGCGAAACTGTCGCGAATTATAGCATTCTCGACAAAAAGGGGACTTCGTTTTCGATATCGAGAAAAGGGTTAGAATTGTAATCGAATTCTAACGTCAAATTCTAATGAGTTTCTAATGAGAATTTTCAAGTGATGCGCAATTTAATTCAATTATTGAAAATCAGCGAAATTGTTATTGTTTCATTTTATTAAATACGTTTATTTGGTTATAATCTTATGTATTAAGAATGAACATATTTCAAAGGCTTTTTCTATTATAATAAATTAAAAACGTACTTAAAGATTGTGCTCAGCGTTGGTTTGAGGTACGGATGAGGAAGCGTTTTCTTAATGCCATTCAAGTAGCCCTGCAATAATCTGCTCGCTTTCCTTTTTTAACCTTTTTTAATTCATTTTCACTTACTAGTATTTATTATTATAAATAAAAAAAACTTATTTCTCAACTCTTAATATTTCCACTATTTTCATTTGTTTGTATGACACTAATAATGAGTGATCATGTCGTGGAAATAATCGATAACTGTGACAATAATCATAACATCGCATTTCTGGTGTTATTCGAATCGTTTCACAGTCGAATTCTAACCTAGTTCTCTAACCTAGATTTTGATTCGAATTGCATTAGAGAACTACATTAGAATTCTAATGTAAAACTAAAATATTTCTCTAACGTTAGAAACTGTGTTTGCTGGGACGTTGGGAACACCCTAAAGAAAATCCACCAGTTTTTCATTTATTTTATAGACTGGCATCACACATACCGCCGACGGGAAGGGCAGAGAAACGCCAACAACTAACGACGACAGCGAAATATTGAGCCGTAAGGCCAGCGAGGTCAACGGCAGCCTCAACCACAACGACGACAGCAGAATATTAAGCCGTAAGGCCAGCGGGGTCAACGGCAGCCTCAACGACAAAAGCAGCGTCATATTGAGCCGGATGGCCAGCGACGGCAGCGACGACGAAGTAGCATGGGCGAACACCACTTCCGCGTACGGATCACGCGCACCGACCTGGTGACGGTGGGTCTCATTGCGGCAGGTGAGCGGGGAGTGTGAGGACCCCAAAGCCGAGGACTTTGTATCCTCACAACATACACATATCAATACATTTTTCTAAAGAACATACATTTTGAAATAACTTGAAATGTATAATAATATTTGAATTTATCACTTATACATTTTATATGAAGCACCAGAAATATACATATGTATACCTTTATGAATTATACCCTAAATACATATATTCTGTTGTACATTGAATTGATAATTATTAAATTAAAGAACAAATTAGACTTGCGCACTTTTGCACGCAAGCCAAATACTTACATTTTCGCAAACATAAATTTTAAATATAGGATCACCCTAACATGTATTGAATATCTGGGAGGGAGGTAGATACACACAAAACATAAAAATGCAGCGGTCAATCCCTTTTGTAGCATTATACGTCACACACTGTATTGTATCATTATATGCCACACCTACTGTAACATACTTGCAGCTTTACGCATAACAAATTCAAATATATTTTAGTAATAATCATATTACAATTATTGAACTAACCCAGACGGCACGGAATGCCGAATATGAGACACATATCACAGTTAGGTAGGTAGGTAGGTTGAACTGGCCGGCCCATGAGGACCTCACATAGACTGATTGTGTCCGTAGTGTTACCAGAAGTTTGTTTTAACGACCAAACTGAAAAACCCTATCAAAACCAGGACCTATGTTATAAAATAACTCCGTCCTCTTGGCAAATACTAGAAGTTTCCTAGGACTTAAGCCACTTGCTGCTTCTAGATCTGACAGCTGTGTCACTCCTAATAGCTGGAGTCTTAGCCTGGCAAGTGCAGGGCACGAGCACAGAACGTGCTCGATCGTTTCCTCCTCCAACCCGCACTTCCTACACCTGCTATCACTGACCAAGCCTAATTTAAAGGCATGTGACGCCAGAAGGCAGTGTCCAGTCAGAATACCCGTCATGAGTCTACAGTCCTCTCTTTTTAATGATAGAAGCAACTGTGTTAGTCTAAGGTTGTAAGACCTACACATAATCTTCGACACTTTACAGCCCCGCGCTTGAACCCACGCCTTTTCTGCTTGGTCGATCATGTGCACCTCTCGCATTCGCTTTATCTCTCCCAATCTAATTGGGACGTCTACGGAGCAAGCTTCAAGGGATGCGCCCTTTTTAGCTAATTCGTCCGCTTTTTCATTCCCATCTATTCCCATATGCCCTGGGACCCAATATAGATGTATGCTTCTCCCTGTCCCGATTCTCTCCAGAGACTGCTTACACTCTAACACGCATTTAGATGCTGTGCTATGCGAGATTATTGCCTTAATTGCTGCTTGACTGTCAATATAAAAGTTAACACGGTTGCAGCTTAAGATATTCTCTTCCAGGGTTTCTACTGCTTTGGTTACGGCTAATATTTCCGCTTGGAAAACGCTACAGTAATCCGGCAGACTGTAGGATCTGCTTAACTCCGGATCAGCGCAGTATACCGCAGACCCTACTCCTTCCACTATTTTGGAACCATAGGTGTACACATGTATCGCCTCGTCCGCCATTTGCGCACCCTTGCGCCAACCGTCCACCTCTATTGTGGCCTTAAGATCTCCCTCAAAGTGCAGGTAGGGAATCATGTAGTCTGTTCGTCTTGTGACTGAGGACGCTATACTACTATGGCCATATGGTCGGCGCTCAAGCTGCCCCGAAGCATCGAGCCTGGTTGCGGTCGTTAACGCTTTATTCTTTGCTACCAGGTCTACAGGTGGAATGTGTAGAATGGCATACAGTGCAGCCGTCGGGGTTGTTTTCAGGGCTCCCGTAATGCAAAGCATCGATAGTCTGCATACCCCCTCTAATTTTTTGAGGTATGTTGTTTTTTGTGTGGCTTTCCACCAAACAAGAACTCCATAGTATAGAATAGGGCTTACAATCGCTGTAAAAACCCAATGAGAAAGAGAGGGCGATAGGCCCCACGTACACCCCAGCATTCTTTTACATGCATAGAGTGCCGTTGAGGCCTTCTTAACCCTCTCCTCCAAGTTGAGCTTCCATGACAGCTTACTGTCTAGGATGATTCCTAGATATTTTGTGCAAGGTTTCTCCTGTAAGGTCACCGCTCCTAACTTAGGCCTGGTCCAATTTGGGACCTTGTCCCTCTTTGTAAACAAGACCATATCCGTCTTCTCCGCATTGACTTTCAGCCCGACATTAGATGCCCAGGTATGAATATCCCGAAGCGCCCGATCCATCAAAGAACTAATCGTTGGAAGGCATTTTCCACTTATGACAATTGCAACGTCATCTGCGTAAGCCGTAAGTTTTACGGGTCCCTCATCGAATTGCCTGAGCAGTTGGTTGATGACCAGTGTCCACAGCAGAGGTGATAGCACCCCTCCCTGCGGCGTGCCCCTGTCCACTGATTTCGTGGCCTCGTACAATCCCCATTGTGATGTAATCTTTCTGCAATTTAACATGCAGCCGATCCATCTGATTAAGGCAGGATGTACTTTAATGTAATTAAGACCATCCATAATCGCCCATTTTGCAACATTATTGAAAGCCCCGGCAATGTCCAAGAAGACTCTTACAGCATACTCCTTATATTCCAGGGATTTCTCTATGCTTATTACCACCCTATGCAATGCGGTGTCTACCGACTTGCCTTTGGTGTACGCATGCTGTGTTGTGGAGAGCAGCTTTTCATCCACGTTGGACTTTATGTACACATCTATCAGCCTCTCAAAGGTTTTGAGCAGAAATGATGTTAAGCTAATGGGTCTATAGTCTTTGGGATACACGTGACCGATCTTCCCCGCCTTTGGTAGAAAAGCTACACGAGCAGTTCTCCAAGAGTGCGGTACATGATTCAGTCTTATGCACCCATCGAATATTATTTTAAGCCATTCCACGACCGCCCTACTTGAGACTTGTAGCATGGCCGGGAATATACCATCTGGGCCTGGCGATTTAAACTTAGAAAACGTCTTCACTGCCCACTCGATCTTGGTATCGGTCACCAAGCCCGGCACCACTAGCTCCGTGATCGAAGTGTGAGTGATGTCTGCTGGTTCTTCTAAACCGTCTCCCGATGGGAAATGTGTATCGAGAAGCACCTCAAGGGATTCCTCACTATCACGTGACCATTCCCCGTTCTCTTTCTTTATTAGTCCATGGACTATGTTTCCCTTTGTTAGGACTTTTTTCAACCGTGCTGTTTCACTGGAGCACTCTATGTCCGTACAGAAACTTTTCCATGAGTTTCTCTTCGCCCTGGTAATTTCACGCTTGTAGATCCTCAGTAGATCCCTGTACTCGTCCCGACACGCTTCGCTTTCCGCGGTCTTTGCGAGTTTAAACATTTCTTTTACCTGTCTTCTTAGAAGACTCAGCTCATTGCTCCACCATGGCGGCTTTGCTTTTCCTCTGAATCTTCTTAGAGGGCAAGCTTTGTTATACGCAGTCATAAGTGTCCTTGTTAGGAATTCATTCGACTCCTCCAGTTCCTCTACATTAGCAACCTCTTTGGGTTGTCCCAGTTTCGTTTCTACATGTTTCTGGAATTTAGTCCAATTCGTTGCCCTAGGGTTTCTAAAGGTTCCTCCCTTCTCTACCCTCTTTAGTGGGATGCTGAAGCTTATATACGCATGGTCGGAGAAGGATGGTCTATCGAGAACCATCCAATCATACCTTGATATATCACGCTCGGAGCTCAATGTAATATCCAGAACATTGCTGGATGTTGGACCAATGTATGTGGGTTCTACTCCATTTGGGAAATAAAACAACACCGGTTAACATGTAATATAATAGTTTTAATTAGCAATAAATTATTTAGTCGCGGTCAAAATTGGTCAAACGTCCGATTCTTAGCTTAGCGGCCGAATTATATTGTCCGTTCCACTTAGTCTTTTTCGTTGTCATTCGTCAGGGTTGTATTGGCAAGTATGTTAGGTGCGATCCTGTACTAGTACGTCTGTCCACTACGGGTTGTGCGGTTATCGATTCCCACATTCGGCCATCCTGCGCGTTCATTCGACCCGAATGAAGGGTCCCATTTCTTCATGAATTCCGCGACTGTAGTAGTTCGTCCAGGCCCCTCGTGATCTCCGACTTTCGCAACCTCATATCTGCCATGTTCAAGTTTTTCCAATATTTTATAAGGTCCGAGGTACTTCGGCTTCAATTTTAGACCAGAACCATACTGTGTACGTTTAATCGCTACCAGCTCGTTTACGTTGTACTCTACTTCAGCTTTGCGACGGGCGTTATATGTTCTTCGGTTTTCGTCCTGGATCGTAGCAATATTTTCTCTCGCTTGATGGCGGCTTTGCTCGCGATCCGAATTGATTTCTTCTATGGCAACATCTAAGAGTTCTTGAAGTTCTGGAATACCGTTTACGCGCATATCTAACCCGGTAAGAATTTTGAATGGTGATATTTTTGTACTGCGGGGTGGAGTGTTGTTAATCGTTTGTTGTACTCGATCTAACTGCTTATACCAACTACCAGGACTCTCACTACAGAGTTTAGATACCATAGGAACTACGATTTTGTGCATGCGCTCCACCTGGCCATTCCCTCTCGGTACACCTGTAGCAATCATTAGATGCTGGATACTTTCGCCTTCACAATATTCTTTGAAGAGATTCGATGTGAAAGCTGCGCCTCTGTCGGTGATGATACGCTTAGGGTTCCCAAATACTGCTGATTGTTTTCTAAGCCTGTCGACGATCGCATCTGCACCTGTATTTTTAGTCGCGTAGAGCCAAACGAATTTAGAAAAAGCGTCCACGACTACCAATATGTAGTTGTACGCTTTGTTTGTCAGCTCCATAGGCCCGACGTGGTCTATGTGGTATGTACCTAAAGGGCGGTCTTCCTTTTTAATAGGTTTAAGAAACCCTTCCTTTTTCCCCATCTTACTATCCGTTACGATGCACTCGATACAACTTTCGACAACGCGTGCTGCTTTTGACTTTAGCTGTGGAATAAAAAACGATTTCTCAACTAATTCTTGAGTCCTTTTACTGGAAAAATGACCTTCCTTGTGTGCTGTTCGGATTATCTCCTGTTCCATGAGCGATGGGACAACAATCAACTCCTTGACGGGATCCTTGTGTACCACGCCATGCTTCATATAAAAATCTTCGTACTCGTCCTTTTCAATGATCTTACGCACAGCTCTTACCCAATCGTCTTTTTCTTGGGCTTGCTTTAACCGATGATGCAATGCGTCTTCCATAAGCAAACAGGAAACTCTGCTCAAGGCGTCTACATGCCTCATCTTGGTGCCACTTCTGTGTTCGATTTCGTAGTCGAAATCTTGTAAGTACATTGCCCAACGAGAAACTCTCACTGGTACGTCTCGTTTTCTCATCGTCATTGCAAAGGCATTGCAGTCCGTAATGATTTTGAACTTGATGCCCATCAAGTACACTCGCCATTTCTTTAGGGCTTCTACGATGGCTAGCGCTTCTAGCTCGTAAGAGTGATAAGTTTCCTCGCTCGGTTTCGTCTTCCTGCTCATAAATTGGACAGGGTGAAACTGTTGATCGTCCGGGTTTCTCTGCAAAAGCACGGCACCATATCCATGCTTGGAAGCGTCTGTGTGCACCTCAGTCACAGCTTTCGGGTCGTACAATGTTAGCACTGGTGCGTTAACTAGAGCGGCTTTGAGCTGCTGGAATGCAGCTAGCTGTTCGTCGCCCAACGCGAACCTTACATCTTGCTTCAGCGTATCTGAAAGTGGTCTTGCTATGTTTGCGTAACCTTCGATGAATCTTCTGAAATAGGACATCAAGCCGAGAAAACGTTGCATAGACTTGCGATCTCGAGGCAGAGGGAAATGCTTAATGGCGTTCGTTTTTACCTCGGATGGTTTAATCGTATTGTTCTCGATAACGTATCCCAGAAATTCAACTCTACGTAAAAGAAATTGACACTTGTTCCACTGAATTTTCAACCCATTTGCTGCAGCCGTCTTCAACACCAACTCCAACTTTTGAATACCTTCAGTTTCATCCTTGGAGGGAATTACTAAGTCATCCATGTAGGCTATGACTACTCCATCTGTAATTAAATCTCTCAGGACGGCAAATATAAATCTTGAAAATGCAGCCGGCGAATTACAGATGCCGAACGGCGCGTATAAAAACTCAAATTGACCACTCCAAGTGACGAATGCGGTGTATTTGCGGGACTCTGTATTTAAAGGGACATGGAAGAAACCGTTTTTCAGGTCAAGCGTCGTGAAAACCTTGGCTCCCTGCAAGCGTTCGAGGACGTCATCCATAACTGGCATCGGAAAATTATCTCGCACGATTTTGGCATTCAATCTTCTGTAATCGCAACAGAGTCTTTTTTCGCCATTTTTCTTGGGTACGAGGACAATTGGTGAGGCATATTCTGAGGTACTGGGTTTAATGACCCCCTCCTTTAACCACTGAGTTACCTTCTCCTGCACCAAACACTGATCCGCATAAGACATTCGCCTTGGTCGCTCATACACCGGCTTATCGTCCTTCATGATTATTTTCATCTCAACTGGCTCCTTAGCGCCGCGCATTGGCTTGTGTGCATCTATTAGTTGTCTGACCTTGCTTGCTTGGTTGCTACTAAGGTGAGATAATTCTGCTACGGATAATTTGCTCGCATCTACCGTCAGGCACATGTCGCCAAACTCCCTTATCAGCTCAGGAATCCTGTTTTTATCTTCTCCCTGATCGCGTGTATTACCATTTTCCTCCGCAACTGCTTCGCCTGCCCCGATATCTTTGTTTGATGACGATGATATCGGTTCGGCCTTCCCGTCGCTAGGACGCTCTGTCACTGTTGACTTAATAAACCTGCGCTCCGCGGCGCTCACGCCGCCCTTCTTCAAATCATATGCTGACACCTGCTTCTGCCCAAGCAGTTCACCAACTGCATTAGCGAGCTTCAATATGGTCGGCTGCTGCCCTCCTACTGCCCCTTCGGTCTGCTCTTCGCGTGAGTCGTCCGATGTATGTGCGCATACCTGTGGCTGCGCAACCAATTCCGTCGTTAACTTCTCCTGCTTAGACCCCTTCCTGTGAAACTCAACGCCTTCTTCTGTAACGGTCAAGTCAACTTGTTTAAGAACATCGTTGCCAACCACAATAGCATAACTCAGATCTCGCTCATTGGCTACGTGGAATGTTATGTGCAAGGGAATATCGTCAATGATCATATGTTGCGTGAAACTACCTATGGTTACTAGCTCGCTGTTGCCTATGCCTACTAATCGCCGCTTTTCTTTAGTTATTAGATCGACGTCCAACCGTAGCATCACCAACGTATCATGTCGCATTAGACACAAATCCGAACCAGTATCTATTAACGCTGACATAGTTTGGGGCATCATATTCGGCGCCGTGAAAACCAAATCTTTAAAAATCAGACCACCCCTGATACCTGTCATCGTGTTAACACTATCCTTGTCCGACTTCACTTTTACATCTGGTTTGCATTCCGTTGCACGGTGGCCCTCTTCACCGCATTTAAAACATTTTACTTTGCTACGCTTACAATTTCTGGCGATATGCGAATTGTCGCCGCATCGGAAACATTTCCTCTCACCGGAGCTGTAACTCGGTACTGCCTTGTTTGATGACGATGGCTGCACCGAGCTGGGAGCAAAGGGTTGAGGTTTTCCTTGCTGAACTTTTTCGTAAACTTTAATTTGATACTTGAGATCATCTATGGACTTCGCTTGATACAAGTTGATTTTGTTTGATTTCGCATCCGGTATGCCGTCGATAAAATACTGTATTAGGCTGTGGTCATCCAAGCTTATACATTTCCCGATTTCCATCAAGCTATACAAATATTCGCGTAGGTCTTCTCCATGACGCTTACGACGATTTCTCAGGGCCCGGTGTACCTCTATAGATGACACTGCAGTTCCGAACTCTTCTTTCAGCGCTGCCTTGAGTGAGCCCCAATTGCTAACACCTGTCTGGCTTCGTACGAACATTTTCGCAGCTCCCTTTAGTAACTGCTTAGCATAGATGTATTTTTGCAGCTCACTCCATTGTACGGCTATTGCGTTCTCTTCAAAATCCTGGACCCACTGCTCAAAACTAGGGTTCCCTGATCCGCTGAATTGCGTCATAGAGTCTTCAACGTCGCGTAGAGTAAATATTGAACGCTCGACAATAGGAAAATGGGCTCTGCGTCTACTACCTGCGTCATCGGATTCGACATCATAATCTTCGTTAGCATTCAGGCCGAAGTGTTCCAACAACCTATCCTGTAGTGTAGCCTTCCGTCCAGTAGTCGCCAACCCAAGTTCTTCTAATGTTTCTTTTAGTCCGTCTACGGTCAAGCCTAGTATCTGTTCGCGGTTCATGGTCTTACGATTTGATACAAAAGGTTATTTAAAATATTATGGTATATGAAATATGAATTAATATTATTATATACGCTTATATCTAAACTCAGTGGCGGACACTATTTGATTATCAAACGAAATTAAATAACAATTCAAAATTTTATTATTGTACTTTGACAATGTCTAGCAATATATATTCAAGCAAATTTTGATTAGCTATTAGTGTATGAAATTGGTTTTTTTTTTTTTAAGTGTCCTTTTTTCGCCGCCACTACTGTGTGCAATTACAAAAAAAAAAATCTGAACAAATGGAATACATACAAGACATAAAAACTTAGCTGTGATGTCTTCAACTTCGCTGCTTGCTACTGCTCAGCCGTTTCCGAACTTCGCTGCTGTCACGATAAATAAAATAAAATAATATACTGAAAGCTTGCTTTTCATGCGTGTCGTTGTCGCCTGCGTCGGTTGTGCTGTGTCCTCTGCTCGCGCCACTTGCTTGGCTGTAATGTCGTGCTGGTACGATATGCGTTCGTTTGATGCTGCTCTGTTTCTAAAATGTTGGCGCTCCTATGACTTGCGCTGTTTGATCGCCCAAATGTCGTACTTCTGCCAATGAACTGTTGATACCTCGGCCTCAAAATACCGTTTTTTTCGATTACGGTTTTTTGTAGATTTATGGCGAAATGCACCTTTTTTAATTTCTACGCCAATTATGCACTTTGTTATTTCGATAACTTATTTCTGCTATTTAATGTTCGAGCAGTTCAAATTTTTTACTTTGATGTTTTTTCGTTTGGCCGATTGCCTTTTAAATTTTTTCAAATGCACGTCTTCGCATGTGTATGAATATGCACGCACTTTTCTTTTGCAAAGTGTTCTTTTTAATGAAATAACTACTGCAAAAATAAATCACTGCGAAGTCATCCCACTTCTGACACCAATTTGTGGGTTCTACTCCATTTGGGAAATAAAACAACACCGGTTAACATGTAATATAATAGTTTTAATTAGCAATAAATTATTTAGTCGCGGTCAAAATTGGTCAAACGTCCGATTCTTAGCTTAGCGGCCGAATTATATTGTCCGTTCCACTTAGTCTTTTTCGTTGTCATTCGTCAGGGTTGTATTGGCAAGTATGTTAGGTGCGATCCTGTACTATTTCCTCTGTCCACTACGGGTTGTGCGGTTATCGATTCCCACATGTATGTAGGAACATTTCCCCTGTTGGCTATCTGCAAATTGGTTTGCAGGATGTAACAAAATAGAGATTCGCCTCTCTCGTTCGTATCTGCTCCTCCCCACGCATTGTGGTGCGCATTTGCATCTGCGCCTATGACCAACCGCCCTTTGCGCCCTTCCTCCTGTACTAGCCTTTTGCACTCCATCGGTGGAACCTCCGCGGCATGGGCCATGTAGCAGGACGCCAGGATAAATGCCTGCTTATTCTTTTGCTCAACGGCCACCGCTACGAGATCCTCGGTGGTGTAATTAGGCAGCATATATGAATGCAGCTGTTTCCTTACCATTACTACAGCTCGCACCCGTCCTTCCGTTTGTGCGTAGTAAACGCCAAACCCGCACGCGCTAAGTCCAGAAACCTTTCCTCCCGATGAGAGCCACGGCTCCTGGATCAGCGCCACGTCAAACGAACCCTCCTCAAGGGTTAGGAGGAGTTCGCTCGACGCCACTTTACTGTGTTGGAGGTTTATCTGTAGGACTCGCAGCACCATTGGGCTGTTTGTCCCCCTCCAGCACCTTCGTCTTGACGTCGTCGTCCTCCTCTTGCCCTTTTGGTTTAGAGTATTCGAGGCCCCCTTCAGCCCCTCGTGAATGTTGTGCCGTGTGTTCCTCTGTGCGAGTCACAGCACCATTTAGCGGTTGGTCCTCTTCTAGCACGTTCGTGGTGACGTCGGGGACCTCCACCTGTATTTTTTCCCTTAGGCTTCTGAGGTCCTTTTCGACTTCGCCCACTTCCAGCGTGTTAGGATTTTTATCCTCGGGACTTCTTTTCCTGAGTCGCATGTAAATTTTGCCAGTGCCAAAGGACATTTTGCCAAGCTGCGTGTACAAAATATCCTCCGCCTGCTTGTTTATTTGGAAGATGTAGAACTGACCATCCTCGGTAGGCCGAGATACACTAAGTACCTTCCAATCCTGTGTCGGTATGTTCGGATTCTGATTCTGCAGAAGTCGCAGTGTATCCTCCGACTTCATCACGCATGGTATCCATACCTTAACTTTTGGTACCGTGGGGATTTGCGCTTTATCCACCACCTCAAACCGCGCGTTCGTGCCTTGCCTTTGGAGGTTTGGAACGACTTCCTCCAGCCACCGCAAGCTCGCGATGTTGCCGCACGCTATCATCTTCACACCATTATACCATCCCCCCGAATCAAAGGTTGGAAGGGGCTTACTTGGTTGTTCCCGCATCATCTTAAGCATTAAGCTAATAAGCTTCCTTTCCACAGATCTCCACCTTTCAGTAGTCATTTGTCCGAGCGGACTGCTACGATCAACCAGCGCCACAGTCAGTGACTGCTTTGCCACATCACTCATCTTCTCGGAAAAAGCAGGAGTCTTAGTGTTATCTCCCTTTGGAACCTCCGAGAACACCGGAGTCTTCGCGTTAACTCCCTTTAGCGCCTCCGAGAAAGCCGGAGTCTTAGCGTTATCTCCCTTTGGCTTATCTCCTACTTCCGTAGTTGGAACTTCCCTCTGACTGGCAGCTTTCGAGGTAGTTGCTACCTCGCTATTGGAACCCATCTGTCTTACAGCTTTGGGCCTACTTGTCTTGTCTATGCGACTGCCCTGCCTCGCGGCTCTAGGACTGGGTCCTTTCTGCCTCTTGAAAGCAGGCTTGTCGCCTTCTGCCGAACGTTGCCTCTTCATTCTGCCATTCGACGCTTCTTCCTCCTCGTACCGGTTGCAAAACCGAGGGTTTCTCGCAGCAAACCTTTTGAACTGCCTTCGACCTACTTCTACCGCTTCATGGGCCCATTCCAAGCCCTCAATCTCCACTTCTGTTGGGTCGACCACTGCTCCCAAGCGTTGTACAATTCTTAGTGCTGCACGGTACTGCGAGAGAGCTCTTTTACTTCCTCTGCTCCGTACCCTTCTCCACTCTTCTACTCCGTTTTCATTTGTGTGCTTCTCCAACACGGAGTTCATTGAATCAGCACTACTCTCGCTCCCCGAGTCTGACGCATCGCTTAATTCGTATTTGTCGTCCTTGGATTGCGACTCAGTCCTCCTCTTTACATCCTCCTTATTACATTCAGGTAATGAGTTGTTCATCTTGGTCGTACGACCACCTGCCCGACAAGGCGGGCTCAGCGGTACAGTATTATATACGGGGAAAGAACCGTCCGCCACAGCAGCGCCCCTTACTGCGGTAAGGCCATAACTACTTCCCGAGATGGCCCGGTATCGGGAAGGCTCCGTTCGAATACAGCCGAATTTATCCCCTGGCTGCAAATCGTCCAATAGGTACGGTGCGCATAACACCCTGGATTAGGGGGTTGGCAGTTCTTGGTCACCGACATCCCGCCGCCCTCCTATGAGGCGAAACGGCGTAGATGTCAGTCCTAAACAGCTCCGCCTCATAGTCGGGCGCTATGGAGTTCGGCTAAGCCCTCACACCAACGACAAGGTGCCTACCCTAGTGAGGGCATATCACAGTTAATAAATTATAAATATAAACACACAACCCATTGTAATATACATACAAACATTCGACTAATTGTGGGAAAATACCAAAATATTCAAACTGATCTGCTGACGCTGCAAATTGTACAAAACTACATGTATGGAGTTATGCATACAAAACTACATGTATACAAAGACTGTATACAAACGTACATGTATGCATAACCCATTTCCTATGTACTTATTTTTAGTTATTAGTATTAAGATATTTATGAATGTATAGGTTAAGTAAATTAGTATAAAAGACAATAATTTATTCAATAAAGGAGAGACTTAATGTCGCACCATCAAACGTGCAACGTCTTTCAATTACGAATATTTCACTTTGCACACTCAAAATCCAATGTACCCAGTTACAAATTCAAGATACATAATAACTTAAGTGAACGGAGATCAGTAGCAAGTCGTCAAAGTAAGCGCCGCTACTAATTGAAATTTCGCTATACATATTTACGCACTAGCATACAACACACCAACGCACGCCATACAACAGAAGGCAGAAGCATTGGGCAAAGCAAAACACAACATTAGAATCAGGTGACCACAAACAAATATACAAACACACAATATATAAACCAAAGCCTGGAAAGCCCGGTATGAGCAAGTACAAAGGCATTGTATTCAATAAGGAGCATTATGGTGCATGAAAATTCATGGGAAGGAAATATTTACCGGAATAACAAATGTTTTATATTGTTAATACTATTAGTTGAAAGTTGTTATTATAAAATAACCGTTTGCCTGCGTGCAAAAATTAGTATATAAGGGCGACGAGTTCGCATTAAGATTCAGAGATTAGGAGACAGGCATACGAGTCGGTAGGTTTTATCACTACCGACCAAGAGTACACCTGAAGGTTTTTCACTTCATTTGTACTAAAAGTATACTCGTCTGGAGGCTTTATTATTCCATTCGACCGCAGAGGTTGGCCGAGGGCTTTATTACCTCAGTCACCTCTTACAAAGTAAGGGAATCAGCTAGGAGTAGAAATAGAATTTTTATTAAATAAATACTTTTGTAACGTTTTATGAGAATAAACAGGGTTATTCTTTTAGAAGGATCGGTAGGAATTTCTACTTTCAGGAACCCTGGACGGACTGAGGCTAACCCCGGCAAAGTCAAAGGAAAAGTCCGTCACACTTGCTAATAGGCTATATTGTCGTGCATCATGTTATTATTATTATTTTATATAACAATGACAATGAGATTTTAAAATGATCCTGCACATTTTCTTAAAATATAATTACATATGTTTTTGGTGTTTGCGACTTTGAAAATTAATTTTTTTTTCACTCTTACTTAATACATACTAAATGGCTAGGTATCTACACGCACTAACTAACAGCACAATTCAATAATTGATACCTTTTTCAGTAACCAAATTTTACATTAAGTTTCAGCGCAAGTTAACGTACACTTCCGAGTTAAAAATTAGCACCAAAGATTATCTGCAAATTCAAATTCATTTTCTTCCTCTTTTTTTTTATTAAGAAAAACTTGGATGAATTGTAAACCAGCTTCTAAATCATTTTTGGAAAAAAAATCGAAATTTTACTTCAGAACCTTATTAAAATGTTTGAGTATGCAGCTTTTTGTAATTCACTACATTCTTTTAGGCTGGCATTACAAGGTTGTAGTCTAACCGAATTCCCGCTGATTTTTGACAATTATTATCGAAACTTTAGCTTACGATTGGAAAATTATTTCTATATGGAAGAAAATGTGAAAATGCGTACTCGCAAAGTTTGCAGATATTCTAAGTGTCTACTTAAGATTTTCCAATCTCTTGCCACAACATTTTTGACTTTCGTTTACGTGGCTTTCGTTAATCATTTCTTTAACGTGTTACAGAAGAAAATAGCTAGCAATATGTGTTAATATCTTTTGCAGCTGTGAATTTACTTGCAGGTGTACATATGTACATCGGACCGTATCGGGAAAAACAAAAACAGCAAATTTCGAGAAGGAAAAAAAATGTTCATTCCCCCCTCCCCCTTTTTCTTTAAGGCTTACGGCCGCATTAAGTACCCACAAAAAGGAACTAATACTAAGGGTATAATATTCCTAACTAGTCCGCGTCACGGAACGAACTCACCCTGTTTCCGGTCGTGTTTGTCGTACGTAGTGTTGCAGCAGGCCTATGTCCGGGCCCTGCTGTTGTTGTTGTTATAGCCGGTGTCTCAGAGCCACTCCGCTGTTGATAGGTTGTTTAGGAGCATACGCAGCGTTAGCATTACCTCCTGCTTGATAATTTAATGGATTGCTACGTTGTTGACGTGGTGGTTGGCCTTGCTGTTGCCTACGACGATTATAGTTACCACGACCATTCGCTGCTTAAAATTATAATGATGATTGCAATGAAGTGAGGTCGTATTGGTACTAACCCCTAAACGAGCTTGCGACGAAAGTAAGATCTTCAGTAGGCGCAGAAATCGCGGAAGTTGTCTCCTCGTGCCGAATAAACTTTGCATATATCTTAATATTTGAACGATTGTTTTACCGTGGCGGGGCGTGTGTACGAGGCTTTAAAAGGGATGGAGCCTCGTTTTTATAATCGGGTTTACCCCTTTTTCCAGAAATTAAAGCAATTACAAGCCCGTCGTTGTTATTGGGCTAACTCAATATATTTGGCAATGGTTTATTATTCCAACACTTGAAAAGTACAATTTCTTCACGCTTGCGGCAAACGCACCATCAAGAGCAACGCCAAAAGGGGAAAACGATCTGCTTCTTCAATTGGTTTTTTGCTTTTCCTGTTGCTCCAGTTTTATGCTATTATTTTCACAACTAATAGCTACCGCGTTTGCGAATTGGTTTTTCGTTTATGTGGGAATGCTTTTTGTCCCGGAATTTTAGGCAAATTTAAGGAAAAATTTATTTTCCTTGCCGCGATTTTTTTTCTTGCCTGCTGGCGCTGTCAATGCTTTCGATCCCCCTTTCCGGAAACAACGTGTTTCTCCCTAGCGATCGCCGATTTTTTCTTGTTTCTTTCGATACTTTTCCATCGCAACTTTTAGGTCCCATCACCAGTCACTAGGTGTGTTCGCACGAAAACGCTCCCAGTGGATCGTAACCGTAGACCATAACAGCAGACCGTAACAACGGTTTTGTGACACCAATTTAAACCAATATTGGTTTTTAATTCCGACAAAATGCAAAACCGACTTGGATTCCATGACAGCCCTGATTATGTTAGGCAAGATGCACACGAGGCTTAGCTTCATAGACGCGTACAAGGTATGATATGTAGCTATGATTTCTCTACGCCTCAAGATCTGAACACGATGCTACTTTCGAGCGTCGCTACAAACAGCAAACAATTACTGAAAAAAATAAGAAATTAAATTTCTTCAGGAATATCCGTCCCAGAACCAAAGGAAAATAGGTATTAAAAGTTGTTTGCATCCCTGTGCCTTTGTAAATTATGAAAGGCAACTTTACACCACCGCGGACTAGAGATTGGATTTCTAGTTTCCAATACGTTTTAGCCTTTTAATCGCTTCAACAATGTCTAGTAAAGCTTTTATGGTGTTGAATACTCTTTTTTGCTTTGGTAATATACCTTTCACGCACTTCTATTAACTAAAATGACATTTTCTAACTAATTACACAAATTTGCATACAAAAAAAGGACGTGTGGCACTCGGGGACTGCCGTGGTAAAGCTATTGCATATTATCAACTTATGCAATTATAATATTTATGCAACATTTTGTTTTCTTTGATATTAATTCAAGTTTTGTCTTTGATATTAATTCTAGTTAACCTTTTTAAGCGTAGTGACCGATAAAAAAACAAATTTTTTACTTTTATTGAATAAATGAGAAGTTAATATTTAACTTTCACTTTAAATTTAACTTTATTTTTAACTTTAACTTTCACTTTCACTTTAACTTTAACTTTATTTTTAACTTTAACATTCACTTTAACTTTAACTTTAACTTTAAATTTAACTTTAACTTTAACCTTAACTTTAACTTTAACTTTGACTTTAACTTTAACTTTAACCTTAACTTTAACTTTATTTTTAACTTTAACTTTCGCTTTCACTTTAACATTCACTTTAACTTTTACTTTAACTTTAACCTTGACTTTAACTTTAACTTTCACTTTAACTTTATTTTTAACTTTAACTTTCGCTTTAAGTTTAACATTCACTTTAACTTTAACTTGATCCGGGGTGGGCGTGAGCTTAGCACCTGCTAAGAAGCCAACCTAATATAAACGCACGCAAGTCATTTTCTGTCAAAAATGTCTCATGCACATACAACTTGTAGGAGAGCAACTCAAATTGAATTTGCTGCGTGAAAACCTAACTCGATTTCCAATTTTTGTTCCGCGTGACATTTAGATTTGACGTTTGCACACATGCTTTACATTGTCGCAACGCATGCTTATTTAGGTTAGGGCAAAAAACGCCGGTTGTTTGCGTGCGCTAAAAAAACGAAGTGCGGTTTTATTAGGTTGGTTTGTAAGCGACCATATATGTATACGATAAGCGATAGCACAATGGCTACTTCGTGAAAATCAACGACAGCTCTTTTAGTTTGAATTCGATGGTCGTACCCGTGAGGAAGTGTCGCACGCGCGCTTAAAACAGAGTACCAAAGAGTGCGTGTGACACGTGTTCACCGTTCAAGCATTGAAATCAAACTAAATAAATAATTGATTTTGCTTTCGTGCTCGCTACGCGTTCGTGTTTACTAACCCATTCTCAATTTGGTAACCGTGTAAATGTAGTGGTGCCCACCGCTGTTTATGATAGAGATCCAATTTTATGTATTTGGCCTGTTGCTAACACCGAGCCTTTTCGGATCTTTTTTGACAAATATCCGTTACGGTTTTTTTTGATTTAGTCGCCAAGCCCGCGATAAAATCTATGCAATAGCTTAAAAAATTTAAACAAACATCTTGTTATTCCTTTTTTTCAAGCGTACGTATGCTCAGCGACCAACATTGCTGTACGCTTAGCTACATGAAGTTTTCATGCAGCTGACGCCTCGTACGCAGCTCTGCATTCAAGTACATGTGTTCAAGATCAAAGCGTACAGACTTCGATGCAGCGTCTAATACGCGTCTATGACGCGTAGCCTTGTGTGCACCAAAGCATGAAAGTTTCATGTAGCTAGGCGTAAATAAATCACCGACCCAGATTGCCCATTCACGAGTTCAAAATTGCTTTGTTCTGCGCATTTACGTCACAGTTGACTGAGCGAATGAAAGAAAGAGAGAAAAAAAGAAGAGCTATAGGAAAATAACGTATGAATTGCCCATAAAAAACAGCTGATCTTTTGTTTACATGCACAATGCGCAATCCTCTGTTAGTGATTTGTGCTAGGCGTACAGCAATGTTGGTCGCTAGGCATAAATACGCCTAGAAAAGAGCAAGAAGAAGATGTTTGTTTACAATTTTCCGTTTGCAAACCTGTGAAATTTCTTTTTTTCACTTATTCGCGTTGTTGAAAATTTTCCTTTTTAATTTTATATACAATCAACTTTTGTATAATGGCAATTACACAGCATAAATTAATTTTTTTTAGAAATGTTTTTCTTTTTTAGCGACGGTTGGAAGTAGCACGTATGCCGATCTTGAAGCGTAGAGGAATTGTAGCTACATGAAATATCTTGTACGCGTCTATGACGCGTAGCCTCGTGTGCACCTTGCGTTACATACCTATAAGAAAAAAGTTATTCTGATACGGTCAGTGTTGAATAGCTTTATTTATTACGGTATAGTGACTCGCTACATATGCAATTAATTCGATGGAAGGCAGCACTGTGCTAAAAAGATAGATGTAGCAATAATTTTTTATCATCTGTTTGTCAGTTTTATTTGTCAAACTGATTTTGTTTATTTCGCTCCAAGGTATTCATTTTGCATTTTCGTGTTTTGTGAAATTTTTACAAAATATACAATTGATAACAACTAAAGATTTAATAAAAAAATGGCATCGTCTTCTAAGCCCACTAATTCTATTACGAAAGCCACTGTAACCAGTGCTAGTGGTACATCTGCTTCCACGTCGTCATCAGCACCGCCAACTAATGTACAAGAGTTTAACATTCGTGTCCCGAAGAATTTGCGGAAGAAACATCATGTTATGCGCTTTAATGCTACTCTGAATGTTGATTTTGCACAATGGCGAAACGTCAAAATGGAAAGGGAAAATAATATGAAAGAATTTCGTGGTATGGAAGAAGATATGCCCAAATTTGGTGCTGGATCTGAGTATAACCGTGATCTTAGGGAAGAGGTACGTCGGAAGAAGTTCGGAATAATTGCAAAAAAATATCGGCCGGAAGCGCAGCCATGGATTTTAAAAGTTGGCGGAAAAAGTGGGAAAAAATTTAAGGGCATACGCGAGGGTGGTGTTAGTGAAAATGCAGCCTTCTATGTTTTCACACATGCCCCAGATGGTGCTATTGAAGCATATCCATTAAACGAATGGTATAACTTCCAACCGATACAACGTTATAAGTCGCTGTCCGCCGAAGAAGCTGAGCACGAATTCGGGAGACGTAAAAAAGTGATGAACTATTTTTCGCTTATGTTACGTAAACGTTTGAAGGGCGATGAAGAGGAGGAGCAGGATCCTGATGAGGTCAAGTCAAAGGGAGCATCGAAAAAGTCGAAAGAACTAAAGATTAGCGAAATGGATGAATGGATTGATTCAGATGAAGAGTCCGACTCAGAAGAGGACGAAGAAAAGAAAAAAGAAGAGGATAGTGATGATGATTGTAGCAAGAAAAAAGTCAAAAAGGGTCAACAAAAAAAGCCAAGCAAAAAAAAAGATGTAGATGACGAGGCTTTCGAAGAGTCTGATGATGGCGATGAAGAGGGTCGCGAGATGGACTACGATACAGAATCTAGTGAAGAGTAAGTAAAATTGACTTCCTAATAAACTTGTTTTATATAATAACAATATTTCATTTATACTTAAGTGAGCCCGATCCGGAATCGAAATTGGATAAAGATATGAAATCAGTAGCTGAGGAAGATGCTTTACGCAAATTATTAACTTCAGATGAAGACGATGAGGAGGAAAAGAAATCTGATGAGTCTGATAAAGAGAAAGACAAAGGTAAAGAGGATACTAGCAACAAGGAAAAGAAGAAAACTAAAAAGTTGTCGAAAGACGACAAAAAAGGTAAGAAATCACATCTCAAATATGTATTTTATGCCAACACTTAACATCCATTATTATCTGTTAACTTTTCAGATTCTTCTAGCGATTTTAGTTCAGATAGCAGCGATTCTGAAGACGAAAGCACCAGTAAGAAAAAAATGAAAGAGACGCCAAATAATAAGAATTCTTCTAATAATACTTCGCGCTCCGCAACACCCACCGGTTCAACATCGAACAGTGCTGTCAAACGTAAAGTTAATAATAGCATGCCAAGTGATCTTACTGCTTCTGAGAATAGCAATAGTCCAGTTAATACACCAGCGAAGCGGCCCAAGTCGGATACGGCACCCATGGTACCATCAACATATGCGGGTGTGGTGAATGCAACCAATAAAGAGTAAGAAATTAAAAAAAAACATTAGCGCAGCGAAACCTTGATATATCGATCCCTTACAAACCCAAAACTCAGTAGATATGATATTCCATGCATATTGCAAAATTATGCACTTAAAATTATATTTTCTGTTAAGCGCGTTAAATTCGAAACCAACCTATAAATTCACGTGGAGTTTTCAACAAAGAAGTTGAATCAAAATTGATTTGCATTACGAGATTTTAATAGTTTTTGGAGATATCAAGCCAATCACTAGAGAACATTAGAATATGCGGTACGAAAAACGTTTAAATGTTATTCATAATTGTGCAGGAACGCAAAGCAAAACCCTTTATTTCAGAATAGACTAAAGCCTTTTTGTAATTTATTTAAAAAACTTCACATGTCATAGGTTATTATAAATTAAAAATACATAGATAAATTCCATAACAAAGGTTTTTTCTTTGCGTTCCTGAACATATACATATGATTGGCGCTTACGACGTTTATAGAGCCGCCCATTCATTTGATGTTTGTAGGTAGGTTGGTAGGTTGAACTGGCCGGTCCATGAGGACCTCACATAGACTGATTGAGTCCGTAGTGTTACCAGAAGTTTGTTTTTAACGACCAAACTGAAAACCCCTATCAAAACCAGGACCTATGTTATAAAATAACTCCGTCCTCTTGGCAAATACTAGAAGCTTCCTAGGACTTAAGCCACTTGCTGCTTCTAGATCTGACAGCCGTATCACTCCTAATAGCTGGAGTCTTAGCCTGGCAAGTGCAGGGCACGGGCACAGAACGTGCTCGATCGTTTCCTTCTCCAACCCGCACTTCCTACATCTGCTATCACTGACCAAGCCTAATTTAAAGGCATGTGATGCCAGAATGCAGTGTCCAGTCAGAATACCCGTCATGAGTCTACAGTCCTCTCTTTTTAATGATAGAAGCAACTGTGTTAGTCTAAGGTTGTAAGACCTACACATAATCTTCGACACTTTACAGCCCCGCGCTTAAACCCACGCCTTTCCCGCTTGGTCGATCATGTGCACCTCTCGCATTCGCTTAATCCCGCCCAATCTAATTGGAACATCTACGGAGCAAGCTTCAAGGGATGCGCCCTTTTTAGCTAGTTCGTCCGCTTTTTCATTCCCATCTATTCCCATATGCCCGGGGACCCAATATATATGTATGCTTCTCCTGTCCCGATTCTCTCCAGAGACTGCTTACACTCTAACACGCATTTAGATGCTGTGCTATGCGAGATTATTGCCTTAATTGCTGCTTGACTGTCAATATAAAAGTTAACACGTTTGCAGCTTAAGCTATTCTCTTCCAGGGTTTCTACTGCTTTGGTTACGGCTAATATTTCCGCTTGGAAAACGCTACAGTAATCCGGCAGCCTGTAGGATCTGCTTATTTCCGGATCAGCGCAGTATACCGCAGACCCTACTCCTTCCACTACTTTGGAACCATCGGTGTACACATGTATCGCCTCGTCCGCCATTTGCGCACCCTTGCGCCAACCGTCCACCTCTATTGTGGCCTTAAGATCTCCCTCGAAGCGGAGATAGGGAATCATGTAGTCTGTTCGTCTTGTGAGTGATGACGCTATACTACTATGGCCATATGGTCGGCGCTCAAGCTGCCCGAAGCACCGAGCCTGGTTGCGGTCGTTAACGCTTTGTTCTTTGCTACCAGGTCTGGGATGTGCAGAATGGCATACAGTGCAGCCGTCGGGGTTGTTTTCAGGGCTGCCGTAATACTAAGCATCGATAGTCTGCATACCCCCTCTAACTTTTTGAGGTATGTTGTTTTTTGTGTGGCTTTCCACCAAACAAGAACTCCATAGTATAGAATAGGGCTTACAATCGCCGTAAAAACCCAATGATAAAGAGTGGGCGATAGGCCCCACGTACACCCCAGAATTCTTTTACATGCATAGAGTGCCGTTGAGGCCTTCTTGACCCTCTCCTCCACGTTGAGCTTCCATGACAGCTTACTGTCTATGATGATTCCTAGATATTTTGTGCAAGGTTTCTCCTGTAAGGTCACCCCTCCTAACTTAGACCTGGTCCAATTTGGGACCTTGTACCTCTTTGTAAACAAGACCATATCCGTCTTCTCCGTATTGACTTTCAACCCGACATTAGATGCCCAGGTATGAATATCCCGAAGCGCCCGATCCATCAAAGAACTAATCGTTGGAAGGCACTTTCCACTTATGACAATTGCAACGTCATCTGCGTAAACCGTAAGTTTTACGGGTCCCTCATCGAATTGCCTGAGCAGTTGGTTGATGACCAGCGTCCACAGCAGGGGTGATGTTTGTAAAACGTACAAAAAAAAGCCAGGAAAATGTTTTCCGAATCTGCTAGTATATTTGTATAATAATTTGCGGTATTGTACTTTTTTAAACCTTCAGCGACTTCCTGACACAAACACGCAAATTCTAAAAAAAAAAAACGTTTCTGAACCATTATCATGTGCCCTGGAGCCGTCGGTATATACGGCAGGCACGCCACTTACTATAGCAACTCTAGAGAAGGTATTATGCTGCAACAAACCGATTTTTCGAAACAAACGAATTTGGCAAACCCCTACATGTTCTGTACATCGAGGTTTCACTGTTATTCGTGCATATAAACACATTAATCACATATGTATACTAATTTATAATTTGCTTTCAGTGATTATGGAATTACAGAAGAGGCGGTTCGGCGTTATCTAATGCGCAAACCCATGACACCGACAGAGTTGCTAACTAAATTCAAGAATAAAAAGACTGGCGTGTCAAGCGATCGTCTTGTGGAGACCATGACACAAATACTGAAGAAAATTAATCCTGTCAAACAAACTATACAAAATAAGATGTACTTGAGTATCAAACCACCTAAGTAGTTAAGACAATGTATGATTCTATAGGATAATTTGATATGCCAACTAAAAGTTATCAATTATCAGGCAATTAAAAAAAAAATGGCGCATAGTCAAAATAAAATAGTTTTTAAATTTAGTTGAAGATTTTTGACATAATTATCTATGACTTATCTGTCAAAAAAGCTGCAACTAAATTTAAAACTTTTTTTATTTTGACTATGACTATGCGCCAATATGTTTGAGCTTATTTTAATATCTACCCACTTATAAATACCATTGGTTTTTTTCTAATTTCAACACCTAAGATGTAATCAATTAACTTTTTTTCAAGAGTTTTCATAGAAAACAACCAAAAAAATTTTCGACAATTCGAGCACAAATTCAGTTAAGGGATTCTGCTGTCCTCTCAAAGAACGTGGGCATGTACATTCGAACTGAAACTTGGATATTGAACTTAACGTATTGGACTTTCCAACATATGCTGTTTTTTTTTTTTTTCAATTAAAAATAAATGTTTTAGATTATTTTGGATCTGTTCTTCAAATTAATGCAAAATAAAATGCTCAAATCTTGGTTCGTTTTTATTACGAAACTTGTTGAGAAGCAGTATCTGCAATTTTAAATCTACATACTGCCCTTTATAAAAAGATTGGGTAGTAATACAGTTTAGGGACCCTAACCTAAATTTAGGTCTTTTCGAGTGTGGTATCAAAACTCGCGTATTTACGTGTACATTAAGAATTTGTTTCCCCCTTTAAAAGGTATCCGCGAAACACATTTTGTTTCTGCATCAGTGTTGCCGGTTTAGCTTTTTTCAAGCTGAATTTAGCTTTCTTTTCTCCGTTAAGCTTGAAAATTGTGATTTAGTTTTAAACTTTTTTTCAGAAATTAGTTTAAGAAAATATATCGCAGACTAACTACAAAAGAGTCACAACTTAAAATTTTTCAAAATCGGTTTTGTTCCATAAACCAATTCACAGTACACATCTCTAACTGCCCCTTAAATTTCGTTGTCATTATTTTCTTCTTTAAGCGCCGTATGCAGATCAAAAGTAAATGCTCAAGAAATTTTTTGAATTATTTCTTTTGCCTTCAAATAGGAGTAGGCAAGAATAATAGAAATAGAAATAGAAGAAAAATAGAAGAAAATAGAATCAACCTCAGATTTTTAGGAGCTTTTTGAGTATGCAGTTTTGTAGTCCAATTGCAATCATCAGCACCTGAAGGTAATAGTTGTTTTTTGGAACTTTGTGGGCCGGTCTAAACTTAAATTAGATTCAATTTTCTAGGTCACTAGTGCAGCTACTCTCAAAATACCTGCATAAAAACATAAATTTAAATAAATTAGTAAATGAATTCATAACATAACTTTCGCGTTTACATTTATTAACTTATCAATATTACGAACTTTACACTGCCGATCAACTGAATAGTTTCAAAATTAAAAATGGTTTTATTCGAAACTTATATTTATTTATGAGTTTTCAATAATTTTCATTTAAAGTATAGCGGAATATAACAGATATGTGATATAAATAAAAATTTCAAAACTTACACAGAGTTCAGAAAAGTTAATCAGAGTTTGAAAGCCCGTCATCAAATTAGAATTACCACAAAACTTGTACGGAAAAAGAACGCAACAAACTCATAAATAAATATAAGACTAAAACCATTTTAAATTTTTATCCTATCCTGTTGATTGATAGTTTATGAAGGTATATAAAAACTTAAAGTAGAGAACTGAGTGGAGGTTTTCCCTATCTTTACTACCGATTCCAATGCGCTTCAAAAACTATTTCAAAATTTTATTGAAGAACTCTCTAAGAATTTTTTTCGGAAACGGCAAATCTCGATAAAAGATATTTTCAACTGAGATAGAGCTTTGTTGATACAACTTCTAACATTGGGCATTTTTGAAAAAAAGTTTGGAAGAAGACGCTCTTCAAAAGTTTGCATTTTAGGTACGTTTTTGTGGCATTTTCGAATCGGCATTCCAAATAAATTGTTGTTCCACTCAGCCGTCGACATATGAAAATAGTTCTTTAGTTTGAACTGGCTTATGAATTAATAGGTCTAGGAAGACTTTTCTCTTTCCGCGCCAACTTTTTGTAACAGCGTGTACATAAAGTTGCAGCATGCTTCATCAGCTACCTTCTTCGGAAGCTGCTTAAGTAGAAATTCGAAGCCTGCAAAAGCTTCCTTAAATGGAGACTCCGACTCCGATTCCCGCAACTTCAACGCATTGCCTTGTTTTTCCAAAAGGTCATCGAACTTCTGCCATATTTCCTGATTTTGGGGCTGGCTAGCTAAACGGGAACGTTTCGGTGGTGTGGGAGTCTATGAATAAACAATAATTAGCAAATCAGTCAGCAATTATAAATGCTTGTGCCCCTACCTCTACCCTCACGTATATCACTGACACTAACCCTACATCTACCCCTCCTCTAATACTACCCCTTCCTTTAACCATATCTCTACTTCTACCCCTTTCTCTTTACCTACCTCTGTTCTTGTTGTTGTTGTAGCGGTGCTTCGCCCCGTTCAATAAGGTTGTCATCGCATTTTTTTCTTACAAATGCAGCAGTACCAATCCCGTGGACCGGGTTTAGCCTCAATGCCTTCCGGGAGCAGGAGGGTAAGGAGCAGTCCCGTTGCGAGTGCTGCTCCATTGATGACAACTTTTGAGTGTTGTGTACTGGGTTAAACGGGTTTATACCATGACGACAGCCCTTGGTCAGGAAAAAAAATTCCGAGTAACTCCGGTAGCTGAGAACCTGCTGAATTGGGAGTTGCCTACCTCTATCTCCGCCCCTACATCTACCTGTAAACCTACCTCTCCCTCTATCACTGCTCCTATCTCTACCCCTGCTTAGCATCCCATCCACCGCATGTTGTTGTTATTCGCCCCCGTTCATGCAAAACCACCACCACTTTTAGGTTTTCATCAAGATCATCAATCATAGTTCAAGGAAAACAGCTGTTTCGACAGGGTTGGGCCATAGAGAGTGAGTCGTTAGATCTGTTGGTCCACATCGCAATAAAAAAGTGGTTTGTCATGTGGGGACTCATCGCAGGCTATACACATATCGGACATGTCCGGGTTGATTCTGGATAAGTAGGCGTTTGTTCTACTACAGTATACAGAACGAAGTTGAATCAGAAAGATGCGCGCCTCCCTCGGTAGTAGGCTACCGTTTGCCGTTCCGGATAACTCCACCAATAACGATGTTCACCGGGCGCAACTCTTCCAATTTTTGTATCATGTATAAGATTGCGAGTCTCGAATGTTTCTATTAGTCAAACGGCGGTGGAGGCACAAGTTGTCGGGCTTTCTTCATATACTTGCGGAGATGTTTTGTCACGTTCCTGGGAGGCGGAGCAGTGTCTAATAATTGTCGACCTGGATATCCGGGTTGATGACAATTCATTAGATGCTGTTTAGTGAACATTTCATTGCGCTCTTTGATGATTATCGTCTTTGCAGTTGCAGTTTTGGGTGCGGTATTTTGACAGGCGACTACATTGGCTAATTGCCTTATATGTACTCAGCAACGTTTCTTTGCCTTTACCCCAGATGCTGCCAGCAAGGGACTTGAGAATTTTGTTGCGACTTTGTACTTTAGAGGCGACTGCGGTGTCATGTTCGTGGAAGCAGAGGCCACCATCGAATATCACACCAAGGATCTTGCGTTGGGTGACTGTCGGTAACCTAGTACCGTCGATGTGTATATCTAGTTCGTCATTAATCTGCTTATTCCCCGTCGTGAATAGGGTTTCTGAAGATTTGGTTGTCTGCATAGGATACTATTGTAACTACTTCTCTTCTTAGATGTTGCGTTCCTAAATTGAAGAACCCACCGCATCTTTCATCTCGGCACCAATAGCTATTTATTTATAATATAGAAGATACATACGTATGTATATACATAAACTTACATATTCATATTGAGAACCAGGGCGTTTTGATGTACTCGCTTCCTCATTTTGGGAATCATCACTGGTAGTGAAAGTGCTGCAAAGAAAAGGAAATTGAATATGATTACTTAAAATTTAATGATATTGTGTGTATATGTACCTTCTCTTTTGGGATACATTTGGCAGGAAGGACATCTCCTCCGCAAACTCCCAATCGATATCCTCATTAAAATATGGCTCACTGAGCTGCTCCCCACCGGCACTTCCACTCTTAAATTTGTTCGTGGCCTTCGCCCGGTAGCGGTAGCTTTCCCTCAAGCTCACCCACGCAGCTTTGCACTCTTCCACTAAATAAAAATACTATAAGTTTTCAAATTGGTATGAATATACAACGTATTATACATACTTACCCGATTTACCAAGCGTAAAACCTATCTCATTCCACGCCTGATCCACTGCATTTTTATTTGAATGCAGCGGATCGCCGATATTCCAAATCCGATCTTTTAATCTAACGGCTGAAATAAGGTTGCGCTTTTCCTCGCTGGAAAAGTGCAATATGCGCTTCTGACGCTTGGAGGCTTTTGCTGTGTTGTCCATTCCTGGGGCCTTATTCGCTGTGAGTTTTAAAATGTACACAAGAAATTGCGTAAACTTTGAAATTCTGATTCTGTAAAGCAAAACTATGAACAAAAAAACTCACTGATAAAAAGTCAGTTGATAGTATTTTTGAAAGTCCAAATGTCACTTTTTCTTCAAGAAATAATGCACAACCATTTATTTCTTGGCAAAGAAAGAGTTTACGTGTACACTTTTTCTAAAAAAATCTTTAGAAAATAGTAGTAGAAAATGTATTAAATTTCTTCAGAGCTGCGTACTGCAAAAGAAAATTTCACTCATAAAATTTTTCTTGAGCATTTCTTGGCTGTCATTTTATATGGAATTTTTGGTTTTCTTAAGAGCTGCATACGGCCCTTTTAACTGGAAAATTACCGTTATGCCGTTATGCTTGCGCTCTATCATAGTGTACAAGTACAAGTGTGTTGACTTCTTTCTGACAGGCACTCGCTTTAGTGAGCATAACGGAAAAAACTGGGTTGCCATTGTTGTTTCGGTTGAAAACGGTCGAATAGGGTTCTGTGCAGAGACTAAAAGATTGAAACAGTGTTTATGTAGTCACAAAAGTGTTGCTCCTGTTCCACAGCATTTTAATTTTAGATCATGGCGAAAAGTGTTCAGTTCAGAGTTATTCATTTTCATTAAAAGTTTAATTTATTACGGAGGGTTACTCCTTTAAGTGTAAAAAGCAGAGAAAACGTATAGTTTTTCTAATTATTGTGAAAAACTTTAATTTGAATTTCTGTACCCAAGTTTACTATATTTGTGTAACACAAGAATCTGGAGGTCAATTCCTTAACTATGAAAAACTGAAAAATGTACACTTATCGAAAACTCATTTGCACACACAATTTTCACTTTGAATTTAGTTGTGTTTTTATGCACAAAATTTTGAAACTAAAAACAAAATTTTCATTTGTCAGAAAAAATAAAGAAAAAACGGCCTAATGTCAAAAAACCCTATGAAATACAAACTGGCTTGTGTATTTCGTGGGTTTTTATATTATATTAATATATAAGAAACACGTGTCACACAATTGAGGCCAATGGACTCCTAAACTACTAAACCGATTTTGAATTTGTTTTGCACCCCGTTTGTAGTTTGATCTAACTTGAAATATAGGATAGGTGACTGGGTGACTAGGGTCTCGAGATATAGGCCAAAACGTGGGCCAGTGGATGCCTAGACAGTATTTATACAATATGGATATCAAATGAAAGCTGTTGATGAGTGCTTTAGTACAGAGTAATATATTATCCCAGTTAGAACTAGGACTGGGACTGAGACTCGAAGTGGGACTTAGACTGGGACTGGAATAAAATACATACCACCTTCTGGGACACGCAATAAGGGATGCAGAAGAATGAGAAGAAATTGAGAGAAGAGAAAAGAGAGAAGGAGAAGGAGAGTGAGAACGAGATAGAATGAGACGAAGATAGAGATAGATGAAGCGAAAAATATGGAGGGAGGAGTGAATAAAAGGATTAGGAAAAAGTTAAGAGGGAGGGAGGGCAGCGTCAGACGGAAAAAGGTTATTAAAATGTATGCAGATTGACCAAATTTGGGGCAGGACAATGTCTGCCGGGTCTTCTAGTACCTTTATATTAAGTCATGTTTGTCCCCTCATTTCCTTACGAATTTTTGACCCACGGAAAAGTATTTTTCGGTAACTTCCCGTTGAGCTAGACACTTCATACTTAGAGCATAGTTCAGGTCTGGGGAAGTTCCAATGCAAGTAAAAAAAATCCGACAGGTGGCGCACGGGACGAGATATACAGAAAATTTATTTTAAAATGGAAATTTCGAATTTTAACTAACTTCTCGGTGATCCAGAGACTTGAAACTTAGCACATAGTTTGCGAGTCGATGGCACTACAATTCGTGGAAAACAGAATGCCGCCAGGTGGCAGACGAATCGAGATAAACGAAAGTCCCTGAAGAAACGCAGGGAATTTTGCGATCGATTTTTAGGTAACTTCCCGGTGAGCTAGAGACTTGGAACTTGGGCGTGAGCCACAACCCGGTGAAAATGCAATATTTGATCAAAAAAATTTGGGTAGATGGCGCATGGATCGAGATATTGTAACGAATTTGCTGCAAATCTTCTTATTTGCCCTTTTGCTAGGTTCGTATCGCTAAACTGTTGAATAAATAACTCCAATATTTAATAATGGAAAAAAATGGCCTTTATTAAAATACTTCACAATAACACTCAAACTGTGCAACGAATAGCTTAATAACCAAACTGATAGCTTAAATGAAACTGACTTTCAAAATAATACTGCTATTGCTCGCTAGATATCGTGTTAGTCGTAACTGCTTGACAACTCAAATCAAACTGAAACTTCTTACTTGCCTGCCCCGCTTTTATAGTTTACGCTGCATACTTCTAGGCTCTTCGATTTCCAGAAGTTACTAGTTAGTTTCGGCTACAAAATCGCCAGCCACAACTACGTGCACAAATTATTGCTCTCTCTTGTGACAACTCAGATAAGATATATGCATGTGTTTGTGCATTGCCGCTCCGCTGCTCGTATACGTACATATGTGTAGACGCAATTATTTATTCGTTTATGTAGATACATAATGATTGAATTATTGATGTGAATGTTTGTAGTTTACAGTCTCTCGCGCATACATAGGCGTATAAGTAAATGTATCTGTGTGTGACATCTTTCGGCTGCCTTATATATGTGTATACATGATTTGATTATTGACGTAAATACTGCTTATCGTGGCCTTGGCATCGCCTTAGTGATGGTATAACTTAGTGATGTTAATATCCGTGACAATATTAAGAAAACTAGTTTTGATTTGTGAATCTTTCAATCCATTTTCAACTAACTTGCCGGTGAAACTTGGCACACAGTTCGAGGCTTGGTGACAATACAACCCACAGAAAACAAAATTCCGCTAGGTAGCGCGCTAAGTGAGATAACTACAAATCCTTGCAAAACGAGGGGAATCTTGCAATCGATTTTATACTAACTTCCCGGTGAGCTGGAGATAAAGTAGTATCATACAGGAGTTTGATTTGTTTGCATTTACAGCACCATTTTATTTGCAGAAGACTTTCACAGCTACAAAAATTAAGGCGGATTTACATAGACGATTTGGCTGTGTTGCATTCATTAATTCATCTGTCGGGCGAAGTGTCGAAAAATTTCCATAAATGCCTTCGTTGCGTGCCTACGCTTTGCGAACGCCGTACGAAAAACAATGAAACACCGTACGATATCATTGCTTTGAAGCGACCCAAGCGTTTATATAATTTTGCCCTTATGCATTTGTGTAAACAGCCTTAGAAGTGAAAATATTGCATGTTACACGTGTGGCGCTTTATATTTTGACTTTAATTTAAATAAATTTTGCTTTCCGTATGTTTCCGCATTGTTGCAGGTTACAAATCTTCTAGTATTCTTATTTACGCGGAAATATATGCAACTTCTTCATCTGTAAATACTACAAAGTTTTATTAAACTATTAAATGCAACTCAGCTTGCAGTACTCTTACGTACGAAAAATGCAACTCTAGACCTGAGATTTGCATCAGGTGAGCGAGGCTGTTTGTAGTTTTGACGTTTATCGCTTAGTTGACACACTTGTCTAGGTACACTATGGCTCTATCAACTACAGAGTACTATTTTTAAGCTGGAGACATTGGTGCTTTATCGGTAACCGTATCGGTAACCTTTTAACAGCTGATTCGACCAACCTTATGAGAATCAATGCAATCGATTATTGGTGCCGCTAAGGTCGTAACCGTATCGTAGCCAACCAATTGGGTTTTGGTTTACCGTCGTAACGATAAACAGCTGATTACGTTAGGGATACGGATACAGCGATACGACATACGGCACCAATGACTCCAGCTTTAGTTGTGTCAATGTGCATAAGAACAAGTGAACAGTTTTTTTACGCATAAAGTGTATTATTTTAAATTCTGACTATCTTGTTGCAAAAAACTTTTAACTTTGTTGTGTATTAATTAAAATTGTGTCTTATTATACGTAAAGAGTGAGTAATGTTGTTTGTATTATTGTGAAATGTGCCTTTTTTGATGAAATAATTGTGAATGTACGAGTAGTAAGTTTTCTTAGAAATAGTCATAATTCAAAGTTGCTATATATTTTGTCCGTAAACAAATAATTACAATAAAATTTCGTTAATTCATTTTATAATGAAGGTATCCTTCTTTATAAAACTGGATTTCAGTATAACATTACAGACGTTTTCACATAAACCGTTTTTCTTCTCTCCTGAACATTTCCATTTTTTCAAGTTGTCACTCTTTTGTAGTTAGTGTGCGATATGTAGATGAACAATTTGGTGTAGATTAAATTTTAAGAACATTGGATAATTTTGGGCTGGATTTTAAAACTTTGAGGTGTTTAATAATAGATAATGCTAGCGTTATGGTAGGCAAAAATCGAGGAATAGTACCTTTATTAAGGCAACATCAACCTAATAGCCATGTAGTTCTGTGTGTTTGTCATTCGATTATAGGCGGTTTTATCCGCTTCAAAACTGCTTCCGAGCGAAACTAAAATTTTTGATTTCAGAAACATTTAACTGGTTTTCTGAGTTCGCAAGTAGACAAAAGACAATGCTATTTACTGTCATTAAGGGTGGACTTGAACGATTGCGAACTGCATCTACACGTATAAGGTAAAATTTTTCTCAAACTGCAAAATTTAGAAAAAATCTTCAAATTGAAAAGCATGGGAGTTCTACTTTTCAATAGTTCTTAAGTTCCTGTAAATAAAAATAAAATACGAATATTGGCCGAAATTGTTTCTCCTTGTAAGGAACTCCAGAACTATTAAAAAGCTACTCAGAACACCAATTTAGTTAAAATCCACTTCGTGTTGTAACGTCGTCGCGTCAAGTTCGTTTCCCCACAATTCAACCGCGTGCTATAAAAGGACGCTATTCATGCGGTTGAGAACAAAATGGCGGATAGTGAGGGAATCGAAATGACAAAAATTTATTAAAAATAGTTGAAAAACTTAAAATTTATCGTACTTGGAGTAAACCATTAAATCTAAATATAATTCATCGTACTTGGAGTAAACCATTAAATCTAAATATATAATAACCTTAATTACGCAGAACTTAGCACATGGTTCTGGCCTTAGTGTATTACCTGTGTGTTGGTGGAGCAACTGTACAACAATTTAAAGACATTAAAATTTGAATATATAACATGGTGTTATGGATTAACACCAATGGAGGGATAACCTGGTGTTTTATAAGCTTACGCTTTAACCAAGAAACTAATAATCCAAAAAAAAAAGAGAAAAAATGTGATAATTGGGCGTAATTATGCAGACCTTTTTTCTCCTTATCAGGAACGTAGAGCTATTTGAAACATACTTAGCACTGTTTTTGTTTTGCGAGATTGTGTGTTCAACTTCACAGATATGGAAGAGTCTAAATGTGTCACTTTAAACAATTTATTTTGTATGAAATTGGAGTCGCAAAAAATCAGAAACAAATCAGCAAAGATCCCGCATTCCGGAATTGTTGTCTCATATTTCCCTATCAGTGTTCGGAGTATTTAAAACTGTTACCTGAGTAAACGACTACGGCGGAGTAAAAATAAAATTTTCGGAGTATATTTTTTTCCTTTTTGAAAACGGGCGAACAACTAACATCAAATTGATATGGTGGCTTGGCAATCCCTTCGATTGTGTTTTGGTCATGAAAAGTTTCTCAGCAAAGAAGGCATCTGCCTTATCAGATGTACATGGAGTCGGCCTAAAATGTGTAGGATTACCAAATAATGCTCCCATTAGCACACACCATTCTGGAAGAAAAGTGGGCTCTATCTCCCCGAATATATATCGCGAAAAATATTATTATTATTTTTGGTTTATCATACAGAAGGTTTCAAGACCTGGGAAGATTTCTGTAGGAATGATAATGGCGACCTGGTAACTGACGTACAGAGTGTGGGGGAAGACGAACCCGATACCCCGATTGCCGATGATGAAAATCACGCTCCGGCATCCAACTTTGGCGATATGGGAATGGCAATAATACGGCTAAAAAATCACAAGGTGCCAAGTAATGATGGGATACCGTCGGGCTGTTCAAACATGGAGGCGAAGAGCTGGTAAAAGATAAAGAAGCAAAAAAAGTGGGTCTTGCGGTAAATGTGGACAAGACGAAGTACTTGCTGTCATCGTCGCCTTTGTAGCCACGTCACTGTTGATGGATTCAAAATTGGAGACTGAAGGATTTCGTCTATTTGGGAAGCAGCATTAAAAGCAAAAACAATGTCGGCCTAGAAATCAAACGGAGAATAACTCTTGCCCACAAGTGCTTCTTTAAGCAATTGAAAAGTAAAGTCCTGTCTCGACACGAACAAAATTCTCGCTCTATGAGTCACTCATCATAACTGCTTATGTATGGCTCGGAATGATGGAAGGTGTCGAGAGATGATGAGATGGCTCTTGGAGTATTCGAGAGAAAAGTTCTCCGGAGGATTTATAGTCCTATCCGTGATGTCGACGGCGAGTATCGAAGGAGGTATAATGATGAGCTATATGAGCTTTTCGCAGATATGACGATATTGCAGCCAATAAAAACAGAAAGCTTCGCTAACTAGATCATGTTATGCGGATGAACGAATACGCTCCGGCAGTTTGTAAACATAGGAAAGAGAAGACCTTCACTGAGTTTGGAAAGACAGTTGGAGGAAGCTTTGACCTCTCTTGGCGCTCCCAATTGGCGACTGTTATCGCAAAACAGGGTTAGCTGACCTCACTGACTCAACGTACTTCATTTTTATATAAAACTTCAAGAAGACCAGTATGTTGAATTTAGGCGGGATTTACAGATCGCGTCCGGACACATTTTTGCTTGCATTTTACTCCTTCTATTCTGATTCCATACGAAAAATGTGAACAAACATGTCTTAAGACACGAACAATCATTTCGTCCAATCGTCACTTGTGAACAATCAGCTTTTCATACGTACATATGCATTGAAAACTTCAACCAAAAGATATTAGGTAGTAATACTATTTAGTTTTCAACTCGACCCAAATAAACCTTTCAAGATAAAAAATGTAGTAGGAGGTAAGAGCGGAGCAAGATACTCCGATTGGTATAAAGTCTGAACACTGCGTCAGCAATAAAACATGTTGTCAAAAGCGTGACGTCACGCCGAGAAATTTATTTCTTTCTTAAAACTTTTTCAACAGTTCTTATGTTCCTGTAAATAAAAATAATATACGAATATTGGCCGAAATTGTTTATCCTTGTAAGGAACTCCAGAACTATTAAAAAGCTACTCAGAACACCAATTTAGTTAAAATCTAAATTTTTCGGCAGAAAAAATGCGATAATTAGGCGTAATTATGCAGACATTTTTTCTCCTTATCAGGAACTTAAAGAGCTATTTGAAACATACTTGGAATTGTTTTTGTTTTGCGAGATTGTGTGTTCAACTTCACAGATATGGAAGAGTCTAAATGCGTCACTTTAAACAATTTTTACAGATTGCATCTGTAAATTATTCAAATTATTTTGTATGAAATTGGAGTCCCAAAAAATCATAAACAAATCAGCAAAGATCCCGCATTCCGGAATTGTTGTATTGTAATCGAATTTGAAAAAAATAGTTTGATGACGTAGCGCTTTTGAAGTTTCTCGATTTATTACATTTCTCTCATATTTCGCTACCAGTGTTCGGAGTATTTAAAACTGTTACCTGAGTAAACGACTACGGCGGAGTAAAAATAAAATTTTCGGAGTATATTTTTTTCCTTTTTGAAAACGGGCGAACAACTAACATCAAATTGATTTGGTGGCGCAATCCCTTCGATTGTGTTTTCGTCATGAAAAGTTTCTCAGCAAAAAAGTTATCTGCCTTTCAGATGCACATGGAGTCGGCCTAAAACGTGTAGGATTACCAAATAATGCTCCCATTAGCACACAACTTTCTGGAAGAAAAGTGGGCTCTATCTCCCCGAATATATATCGCGAAAAATATTATTATTATTTTTGGTTTATCATACAGAAGGTTTCAAGACCTGGGAAGATTTCTGTAGGAATGATAATGGCGACTTGATAACTGGCGTACAGAGTGTGGGGGAAGACGAACCCGATACCCCGATTGCCGATGATGAAAATCACGCTCCGGCATCCAACTTTGGCGATGTGGGAATGGCAATATTACGGCTAAAAAATCACAAGGTGCCAAGTAATGATGGGATACCCGTCGGGCTGTTCAAACATGGAGGCGAAGAGCTGGTAAAAGATAAAGAAGCAAAAAAAGTGGGTCTTGCGGTAAATGTGGACAAGACGAAGTACTTGCTGTCATCGTGGCCTTTGTAGCCACGTCAATGTTGACGGATTCAAAATTGGAGACTGTGAAGGATTTCGTCTATTTGGTAAGCAGCATTAAAAGCAAAAACAATGTCGGCCTAGAAATCAAGCGGAGAATAAATCTTGCCAACAAGTGCTTCTTTAAGCAATTGAAAAGTAAAGTCCTGTCTCGACACGAACAAAATTCTCGCTCTATAAGTCACTCATCATAACTGTCCTGATGTATGGCTCGGAATGATGGAAGGTGTCGAGAGATGATGAGATGGCTCTTGGAGTATTCGAGAGAAAAGTTCTCCGGAGGATTTATAGTCCTATCCGTGATGTCGACGGCGAGTATCGAAGGAGGTATAATGATGAGCTATATGAGCTTTTCGCAGATATGACGATAGTGCAGCCAATAAAAACAGAAAGCTTCGCTAGCTAGGTCATGTTATGCGGATGAACGAATACGCTCCGGCAGTTTGTAAACATAGGAAAGAGAAGACCTTCACTGAGTTTGGAAAGACAGTTGGAGGAAGCTTTGACCTCGCTTGGTGCTCCCAATTGGCGACTGTTATCGCAAAACAGGGTTAGCTGACCTCACTGACTCAACGTATTTCATTTTTATATAAAACTTCAAGAAAACCAGTATGTTGAATTTAGGCAGGATTTACAGATCACGTCCGGACACATTTTTTGCTTGCATTTTACTCCTTCTATTCTGATTCCATACGAAAAATGTGAACAAACTTGTCTTAAGATACGAACAATCATTTCGTCCAATCGTCACTTGTGAACAATCAGCTTTTCATACGTACATATGCATTGAAATCTTCAACCAAAAGATATTAGGTAGTAATACTATTTAGTTTTCAACTCGACCCAAATAAACCTTTAAGATAAAAAATGTGGTAGGAGGTAAGAGCGGAGCAAAATACTCTGATTGGTATAAAGTCTGAACACTGCGTCAGCAATAAAACATATAGTCAAAGCGTGACGTCACGCCGAGAAATTTATTTCCCAGCCAACTATTATTTTTTTGCTCTCTTATTTTTTAATGCGGGATCTGTATATTGGTTCATGCCAAAAAATGGAACAAACCGCCTGAAAAGTTGTTGTACACTTTTAGCTTCTTTTTAGCCTTAAAAAATCGATATGTAGCCTTTCTTAGCGTATTTTTTTTCTCCATCTAGTCTTTTTTCTGAAAAAGTTCTGGCAACACATTTTCGCACTTTACATTGTTTTAGGCCCGGGTTTCAGTAGTTGGTTAAGCTTAGCTTAAATTAAGTTTGCTTAAACTCTAGATATATATTTCGCTGTAGTATGTTTTCCATGTTTCCAAATTATCGAAATAATAAAATAACCAATGTTGCCGCACCTACAAAAAAGCATACCCCAAAGGCGGCTTTAAACTGTGACTAAAAAACTGCTCAGTAGTTTAACTGGAGTTTCAATTTGACTAGAGTTTAAGCAAACTTAGGTTAAGCTTAGCTTAAACAACTACTGAAAAACCCGGCCTAACACATACGGCTAAAGGCCAAGCAGCGCCATCTATTTCTGAAAAAAGTAGGTTTATTAAAGGCAGCGTGGCCAAACTAAAGATAAGAAATTAACAAATTATCTGGCTCACAAACTGAACCAGACTTCTGTCTGAATTTATTTGGCTCAAATCATTGTTATTGCATTTACATGCAAAATTATTTATCTGGCTCAGGATCTTTGCGACGGGATGATGGCTATTATGACATCAAGCAGGATAGTGTGTCCCCGTTAAGGACCATGTAGCAGAGTGAGAGGATAAGGGACGGTTCTTCCTTCCCCTCTATTGCGACCACCGGTATGTTCACGTGGCTGAAGTTAGATAGCATACAGGGTTAAAGGTGTTTCCTTACCATGTGGTAGCTTTTGGTATTAGTGATTCGTTCATTACTATTATTTTTTTTTTTATCGAATTATTAGTTTTCGATATGATTCGTTATGTTCACGTTTTCCAACTGTATTTCGGAAAAGGAAAAATTTCTTTCAGAAAAAGCAATTGTATTTCAGAAAAGCTCAAACGAATGTCAAAAAAGTTTAAATATATATCAGAAAACCACAAATGTATTTCAGATACATATATCAATAATATTTCAGAAACCCTCAACTTTGTTTCAGAAAAGCTCATGTGTACTTCGGAAAAAGTCAACTGTATTTCAGATTTTCCAAATCTATCCCAGAAAACCGCAAATGTATTTCAGAAAGCCCCAAATATATTTCAGAAAATGTAAAAAGTATTTCAATATTCCCTTTAATTTTAATAAAAATTATCCACTTTTTCACAGCACAACAATTAATATTTTGCTTGAGTTTACTGAAATTTGAGTTTTCTACACAAATGTTACTTCCCTAAAAAACCTGTTTGTTATCTGAAAAATATTTTAAATTTTCAGAGATACATTTCAGCTTTTCTGAAATACATTTGGCTTTTTTTGAAATACTTTTTTATCTTCTAAAAACATTTGCTATTTTCTCATATATATTTGATGTTTCTGAAATAGTTTTGTAAAACCTACAATACCTTTGGCTTTTCTGAAATATATTTGACTTTTTCTAAAATAAAATTAAGGTATTCTGAAAAACAAATGGAATATCTGAAATACAGTTTCCTTTTTCTGATATACATTTGCACTTTTCTGATATTCATTTGAACTTTTATGAAAACAGTTGGAAAAGGAGTAGATTTCGGTACAAACGATTCATTCATTACTATTTTTTCGAATTACTAGTTTTGGGTGTGAATGATTCACTCATTGCTATTTTCTCGAACACGTACCTTTTGTGTGAATGATTTCTTTGTGATTGATTTGCAATGCAAATAATTCATCAGTTATTACTTTTTGTTAAACTGAATAGCTTGAAAAGTAATAGGGCCATTACTTATTATGCAAAATGAAGTGAGGGCACTGTTTTGAAAACAATTCAAAAACTTTTCTTGAGTAGTAGAGATGTCGATGAACGCCGCCGCCGAATGCCAAAAATATCGGCGGCGTTGTCCGGCGCGTTGCTATATTTTCTACTCGTTTACCGCTGTTTAGACCATTTATTGTTCATGTCGAAAATTGGTCGGATATGGTCGAAAGTGGTATCAACGGATGCGTATCACTGCGTGTTTTTTTACACGCGTATACGCTTCGTTTGCGCGTGAAAAAAACGCCTTTTCTCGCTTAGATAATGCTTAGGAGACCCATCTAGCGACAGTGGTTAAATAACTCCAGCTACAGTACAGGGTGTACAGAAAAGCGGATACACAACCCTCTGATGGCCATAGGGTATAACATATAGCTGAATGAGTTGTGATAGATATGGGACGCGCATAGAATACATGGAATTAGCGCAGAGGGTGAAACATGGAAACATATTTCAGTTACATCTCAGTATAATGCGTATTGAAATTTAGTAGTACTAATTTTATGCGTAGCATTTTCAAACGTGTATTTAAAGTTTGTCGGTTAGCAGTCCATATAACGTTTAAGCGTATAGACGTTTACGTGTAAAAAAAAACACGGCTATTGTTTACACTTTTTTCGTTAACTTGCAGTAACTCTTCCACAGTTTTTTCCATTCCTGTGTCTATGTGATTTATTTTCTTTTTCTTTTCTTGAAAACATACCTTTCGTAAGTGCCCTCGTTTCTTAAGCGGGAGTCATTGGTGCTGTATGTCGTATCGCTGTAGTCGTATCCCTAACGTAATCAGCTGTTTATCGTTACGACGGTAACCAAAAACCAATTGGTTGGCTACGATACGGTTACGACCTTAGCGGCACCAATAATCGACTGCATTGATTCTCATAAGGTTGGTCGAATCAGCTGTTATAAGGTTACCGATATGGTTACCGATAAAGCACCAATGTCTGCAGCTTAAGCGTAAACGTATAAAGACGTGAAAAAAACACAGCTATAGACACATATTTCAGTTGCATCTGAGTATAATGCGTATTGAGATTTAGGAGTACTAATTTTCTCAGCAGCAATTTCAGAAGAGTAGATAAAGTTTAACGCTTAACAGTCCATATAAAGTTTAAGGGTGAAGCGGGAGTCATTGGTGCCGTATGTCGTATCGCTGTAGTCGTATCCCTAACGTAATCAGCTGTTTATCGTTACGACGGTAAACCAAAAACCAATTGGTAGGCTACGATACGGTTACGACCTTAGCGACACCAATAAAATTAGGGTTTTTTTTTATTACGCGAGCTCGAAAAAAACGCTCCAAACGTTTCCAATAAGGTTGGTCTAATCAGCTGTTATAAGGTTAGCGATACGGTTACCGATAAAGCACTAAAGCTGGAGTCATTGGTGCCGTATGTCGTATCGCTGTATCCGTATCCCTAACGTAATCAGCTGTTTATCGTTACGACGGTAAACCAAAACCCAATTGGTTGGCTACGATACGGTTACGACCTTAGCGGCACCAATAATCGACTGCATTGATTCTCATAAGGTTGGTCGAATCAGCTGTTATAAGGTTACCGATATGGTTACCGATAAAGCACCAATGTCTGCAGCTTAAGCGTAAACGTATAAAGACGTGAAAAAAACACAGCTATAGACACATATTTCAGTTGCATCTGAGTATAATGCGTATTGAGATTTAGGAGTACTAATTTTCTCAGCAGCAATTTCAGAAGAGTAGATAAAGTTTAACGCTTAACAGTCCATATAAAGTTTAAGGGTGAAGCGGGAGTCATTGGTGCCGTATGTCGTATCGCTGTAGTCGTATCCCTAACGTAATCAGCTGTTTATCGTTACGACGGTAAACCAAAAACCAATTGGTAGGCTACGATACGGTTACGACCTTAGCGACACCAATAAAATTAGGGTTTTTTTTTATTACGCGAGCTCGAAAAAAACGCTCCAAACGTTTCCAATAAGGTTGGTCGAATCAGCTGTTAAAAGGTTACCGATACTGTTACCGATAAAGCACCAATGTCTCCAGCTTAATGTCTGCAGCTTAAACGTATATAGATGTTAAAAGAAAAACAGCTATTAACGCACCTATATAAAAAGCTTCTTTCTGACGCGACCATTACTGTGAAGAATGGCAAGAAGGAGCATAACATTCTGAACATTGTGAATTCACAATGGTTCTGAATTTTCGTACTAGTTGGTGAATTATTGCAACAAAATAAATTTCTTCATTTAAATTAATCCAAAGCATTTGAATTTTGCTAAAATGCGATTTATAATTTGCCAAAGCTACGCTGAAAAGGCAATGGGGATAATAAATTTGTGGCAATAAATTAAAAAAGAAAAAGATTTCATGTGAAACAAACAGGCCGACGAATTTTATTAACACTTTGGCACGCTCGTCGTGAATATACTTTTCCTATCGGTCGCGGCAGGACGCAAACACAAGATTACAGCAAAAACGACTTCGCCCAATGAAGCAAGAACGAAAATTACCAAAAACAAACAACGCAAAAAATACATAACAATTTAAAGAAAACGGAAATGAGGTGGTGTTTTTATAACATAATTGCGATGGGGATAAGGTGGTAAAAGCTGAAAAAATAGCTTAAGGCGTGTGTACAAATGATAACCGAAGGAAATACAAAAAAATTTAATAAAGTGTACAAGCCCGCCGAGAACAATGAGCCAGCTGTGAAAAAAATACGGGATAAGCCAAAAAGAAATGTGGCTAGTCGATACTGAAGGTGGCCATAAAGCATAATACGAAAAAGTTAAGATACTGGCAGCCATAGACGAAAACGATATACGTAATTAAAAAGGCAGCAAGAAATTAAAAAAATACCGTGGAAGAAGACCGAATCCTTTTTGTTTTGTAAGTTATAGTTGATTGTAGTTTTTGACACAAATGAACAAGTCATGGAATGCGTCAATGTTGAGATAATGAAAGTATCTGCGTATGTTAATGAACTTGCATACACTATTATGCTTACAAAATTGACGTATGAAAATTGTAATTGAGTCCCACTTCGTAGATATAGTAAAGGCACAATGTGTGCACCCACAGTTCCCAAAAAAAGCCAATGTCGTTAAACACTTTCATACAATCATAATTAAAAGTTCCTTTATAATAGTATAATACACTTCTTTTTTCCGAATACCACCGTGCCAATAAACTAACAAATGTAAAAGGAAATTGATGTAGGTAGTTAGGTAGTAGTGCAGTTTACGGTACCCACCCTAAAGTTGGGCCAGATTTTCGAGTGAGGTATCAAAAGACGCGTATTAATCTCGAGAACAATAATCCGAAGGCGGAAAAGAAAGATTGTATCTCTGTCCGGAGATATTTGCAGTTGAAGTTGGCGATTTTAATTTGGTTGTTGTTGTGTTTATACCCACAAAAAAAATTGTGCATCACCGTGGCGGTAGCCACGGTTATACCACACACCCGGACTTGGCATGGCGTAGCCCAGGGTTATTTTTTATAAGCGCGGCCGAAGGCCGCCAACGCAGAAAGGTGTTCTGCGCAAAAATACTATGGATCCCACCCCCGGTTTCGGAAGGACCCGGGGTTTTTCGTTAATATCTTTTGAACGGGTAAAAAAAGTTAACTTCCGCTTTCGGATTCTTGATCTAGATGTGAATACGCGTCTTCTGATACCTCACTCGAAAATTTTGGCCCAAATTTCGGTGGGTACCGTAAACTGCACTATTACCGGTAGTTACTCTACAGATTTTGCTATCTCTAACCTTACTGTTAAGTTCAAGGCTTAATTCCGATGACCTTGTGGAAGTTTAGGCACTTTTCATATGTACATATATTTGTAAATATGTATCTACGTTAATTTGGGTAATAGCTTAAAACAAAGGTAGTACGCTAATATTCCTGAAGAGGCCCTGGGAAAATTAGGCTGATTCAGAAGTAGCGTAGGACTGCTGCTTGTGCTTGCAGCAAAAGCAAGCCAAACTGAGGCACCCCTGGGAATCAGTGGGCTTAGATTATAACTGGTAAGGCATGCCAGGCCAAAGGGGCAAATACAATTCATGTACCTGATGTTTCGGAGTGATTTGACCTTAGTAAGAAGAACAAATGGGCTTATTTAATAATGCAAAATCAAAACCGAAACTAAGACGTTTTGCTCAATTATTACAGTATAAGTTAACTTTAATACCACACAAATTTAGATTTTTGGCTGTTTGTAAAATTCTTGTTTTAAATTTCTGACGACGTTATTACCTCGAATATTTCAAATAGGTTTATGTACAAATGCATTAACCCGTTCATGTTTTGCTTATCATATGCATGCCTTTATGAAACGTTATTTGCTACCCGCTAAAATGCTTTGTTTGACAATTTAGGAATTTATTTGCGCTTATAATTCAGTCGGGTTTCAAGTGACAAAAACATTTCACTTAACTGCGAACAAAAAATTAAGATGCATTTTTTTATTTATATTTAAGTATTTATTTATCGAATATACATACGTACAAAAGTTGCTAATTTTATGGTAATGATTTCGTTAACACGCAGAGAGCTTCAAGTTCTTTTATTGATCTTTTCCTTTATCCTGATCAAGCAACACGAAACCAAATTTTTTAGCCGCATAACTCTCTTCGAACGTTTAGCCTATTAAGGATATGGGAATACCTTTTCTGAAAATAAAACCATGTTCCGAAATAACCACTTCTGGCGCAAATTTCTAACACCAAGTAAATTTACATCGCTTTTTGGCCTTGCGATTCTATCGGAGTGGGGCCGCACTCTTCCTTGCTTCCATAGGCGGGTTCCCATAAGAATACTTTTTTTTAGCTGGCTAGCGTAGCCACTGTATTTCAATAAGTTGGACTATGTCGATGTGTGCATAAAGCTCGCCTCAGCAGATGTTGTCATTGTCCTTGCTTTTGTACCGTATATCAGTATGGGCAGAATAAGTGACTTGTAGGACATGATTTTCGTTTTCCGAGAGAGGAGTTTACTTTTCAATAGCCTACCTAGTCCAAAGAGCATTTATTGGCAAGATTGACTGACACTTCGCTGGATTTCAATGCTAATGTATAAATGCTGTTTCCCAAATGAAGAGAGTTTTTCTATTTCGAAATTATGTTTTGTTGTAGCGATAAGGACACTCCCGAAGGCCCTGGTAGTGTTATCGATGTTGATGATCCTCTGCCGGATGCAGATCCGGAAACAACCACTATTATGGTACTAGCCCGACCATCTCGAGAACGATTTGGTATGATGACATGAAACCTTCTATGCCATACCCGCCTACCCACCTCCTAGATCCATGAGGAACTTGGGGTCGGCAGAGCCTCGGCTGTTAAAGTAACAGGATTTGCCACGGGTAGATGGATAGATAGATGTTGCGAGGTTAAGCACTGCGACCTATTGGTCTATTGTGCCCTCATTCTCTTTACAACACTTCATCCAAGCCGAGTTCTCTAAGAAAATGCAGAATGGTTGTCGGCTTCAGAGAGTGTATTTTCTATTTGTATATGTATTGTATGTGACTATTTTCTAATTTGATTGATCCTAAGCCTTCGTCTCGCGACTGCATCACATTCCTTCAGGATGTGTTCTGCAGACTAATCTTCGGCATCACAGAATCGACAGAGGCTACTAGCCGATATGCTCAATTTATGCATATGGCTCTTTAGCCTACAGTGACCTGTGAGTATACCTGTTAAAATCCTAAGGCTACTTCTTGGGAGATTAATCATAGCCTTAGATCGCTTTGAGTTGTACCCTCCTATTAGTGCCTTTGCCTACCGAAGTCCTGGACTTTCGCGCCAGTGTTCTCTGAAGCACGCCTCCTTTTGTAGAAATTCCTCCCTTATTGTATGTGACCCTAGTGGGACCATAGGCTCGGGACCTATTGGCTTTCCGGCCGCTGCCAACCTGGCAAGCTCGTCCGCTCGCTCGTTACCATATACTCCTGTGTGCAGGTACCCATGCTAGACGGATGGTGTTATTAACTCCTAGATTGTTTACCCTCTCTACGCAATCAAGGACTGTTAATGATTTAATCTCAACTGAAGATAATGCCTTGAGTGCAGCTTGACTGTCGCTGAGTATAGCGATTTTCTCGTTGGTATGTCCCCGTTGTAAATTTATCTCTGCACACCGGCTTATGGCGACAACTTCGGCTTGGATGATGCTCGGATATTTTCCGAGTGGTAGGGATGTTTTGGTTCGGTGGTCGAAGATCCCCGCTCCTATGCCCTCCGGTGTCTTCGAGCCATCGGTGTACCATATTATAGTATGTTCCTGGTGAAGCGCTTCAATCCTGGAGGTGTCCCACGTACATTTGTTCCCCGGCTCTATTTTGAAGCGCTTCTCAAACTTAATTATTTTCTTCGTATAATCTCTGGGAAGTTGGATAAGTGGAATCTGCTCCTGCAGCTTCGCCATGCTCCGTGACTGTATCACTTTGCCTCTTCCACATCCCTCTTTAGCTATGTTTACTAAAGTTCTCCTGGCTGCCTGCTCAATTGTTATATGTAGAGGCGTTAACTCAAGCAGCACCTCTTTGCTGCCGTCGGGCATGTTCGAATGGCTCCCGTAATGCAGACACACTAAGCGTTGAAGCTTAGTGTACATCCATCTTAGGATCTTTGGGCTGCATCCCGAGGATCTTCCTGCAATACGTCTGCACACCATAATTGCTCTTCCTTTGATATGGTATTGTCGACGTGTTTCTTCCATAAGAGCTTAGAGTCAAACGTAACTCCCAAGTATTTCACCTCAGTCGTGTACTCCATCTGTACACCATCCATTGTGATTTGCCTAATCCCTTACAGTTTTCTTTTCCTGGTGAAGGGCACAATGGATGTCTTCTTAGGGTTGATACTTAGCCCTACCGCAGTACACCATTCCTTCGTTAACCTCAATGCCCTTTGCATTATGTCGCAAAGGGTGCTATCAAATTTGCCCCTTACAATGATAACAATATCATCCGCGTACCCCTGACGTCGGATTCCGTCAGCTCATCAGCCAGATCATTACCCAGGGTTATATCCAGGACTTCCTCTCTAGACCTAGTGATGAAGATTGGTGAATTCCCAACGTTGTATATACTTAGGTAATTACTAATAATAAATTCAAGAACGGACTCACCCCTTGAATTGGTGTTTGTGCTGTTCCATACCTCGTGGTGCGCATTGGGGTCGCATCCCATGATTAACGGTAATTTTGCCCGTCTGCAATATTCCGTCAGTTTCTTCACACCCTCTGGAGGGACCTCGTGGTTATCTCCCGCAAAATAGGCCGCTGCGAAGACGATGTTCCTTGACTCTCCCTGTATTTCCATTCGCCAAGGGTAGGTGAGGTTGACTATTGGGTGGAAGAAGCTATATTTTGCGCTGGCAACCCCTTAAAATGGTTGCGCTACACAACCCCTTGAATCAATCTGGTATTTTAGTCGCCTCATACGACAGGCATACCTGCCACGGGTATATTCTAAGCCCCCTAAACCGCTGGTGGGAATGGCTTAGAAAAATCTTTGAGGGTTGCGCTTCTAAAGGTAGTCGGTTCTATGTACCGGAGCGACTCCGGATTTTTCCCGACCAAGCGCTGTAATTTCAGTGTAATCCCATTTAATTTGTTGTGTCCCTCCTACAAATTGTCATCCTCCCAGCAGCTCCTCGCAGCGTGACTGCGCCATACTCTCCTACTCCTGGAAGGTATCGAACCCAATCCGGGTCCGTCACCTGACCCCTGTCCGTAGAAATTGTTTTACTGCGTTTGCCGGAAAAGAATCTTTTTAGGCCGGTCATACTCCTGTCAGTGTGTCACGTGCAAGGGATGGTTGCATCGTACAGGTTGATCTGGGCAGATCCCAAAACCAGATGTCCTCGTAACTTTTACAAATCTTTTGTGGTTCCTTGCTGTTCAAGCCCAAGGGCGTCCCGTAGTCTGCACTTTAGCGCCGCCCACTACCTTCCAGCAGCTGTGCTGCTCCTCAAGCCACAACAAGTACCCGCTGCTGCTCGCGAGCTACGGCGCCACCAGCTTATATGGCCGCTCCCACTCATAACTACATTCTCCGTAGTAGAGTGGGTAGCAATGCCGAGCATCAGCCCCCGCCCGCCTTCTTCCCCCTTCTTTTGCGGCAGCAATCGTGCTGGTCAGGGAAACAGACTCTTAGTCCCTACCACCTTTTGTACCGTTTGCCAGCACAGAATATATATGTTTGCTCCTGCCTTGGGCGGTGCCACTTTCCTAGACGTTCTGGTCTCCGCGACGGAATCTCCCCGACGGGCTTTATTGCGCCATGTTGCCAGGCCGCAAACCCAAATACACCGGGTACCCGAATGCTTACCCAGGGACGTCCAGTCCCAAGGCCACAACAGCAATTGTATCCTAGCCTTTCGCAACCAAGGCGTAGTCACCCGTCACTTACACCTAGAATTCTGCAGTTAAATTGTAATGGATTAACTGGCAAGATCACGGAGATAGTCGATTTCATGAAGCGGCACAACATCCGCATTGCTGCGATTCAACAAACTAAACTCACAGCAAGATCTACTCTGCAGACCTGTTCTTGGTATAATGTCCACAGAAAAGATCGCGAGATCGGAAATGGAGGCGGTCTCGCGTTTATCATACACCACTCAGTGCAATATCATATATTTGATCCCCACATCGGCCGCAGGGACAGTGTCTTAGAACGTCAGGGCTTATCTGTGCGGTCAGGCGATGTAAACCTAGAAATCATCAACATCTACATCCCACCTGCCACCTATTGCCCCAGTGGATACCGCCCTAATATCTGAGTCCTACTCACTGGCGATAATAGCATTATCTTAGGCGATTTCAATGCCCATCACGATCTATGGCATTCAAACCTGCAGGCGGACAGCAGGGGTGAGATGTTGGCGGATCAAATAGAAGAAACGACGTTCTGCACAATAAACGGAGTGGGGGCGTCTCGTATGGTAGGACAGTTCGCCAGATATATCAATCGTGAGCGCAGGACTCGTAAACTGCGTCACCTGGCAGCCGATGGTAACATTGGCATCCGACCACCTGCCTATACTTATTTCGCTCGAGCGAACCGCCTACGTCATAGTCACCTAAAAACGCACTTTCATAAACTTTACAAAAGGAAAATGGGATGAGTACAAATCCTTTACAGACTTCCGCTTTTCTGCCCTCCCTATCCCGACTGAAGCTCGCCAATGGGAGCGTGCTTTCTGCAAGGTCATTGAATCCGCCTCGGCTCGCTTTATTCCCGTCGGCAGAATTCCCGAAATTCGGCCTCATTTTCCAGCGGAGGCCGCAAATTTAGCGAGAGAACGTGACCTTATAAGACAGCTCCACCCCGGGGACCCCCAAATAAGGGATATAAACCAACGCATCAGATTATGTGGATGAACACAAGCGGGCGAAATGGGAGGAGCATCTAAGTAGTTGTAACCTCTCTGCCGGTGTCGGTAAGCTTTGGTCCACCGTAAAGCCCCTATCGAATCCGTCTAGGCACAATGACAAAGTTTCCATTGCCTTTGGCGATAAAGTACTGTCGATTGCGAAAAAATGCCCGAGCGCTTTTTGCTAAAAAAATATATGATGCATTCTAAGGTTGACAAATTTAGACGGAGGGCCAATAGACACGCACATAAACATAAATTCAGCGCGTCCCCAATCACCATCACCGCAAAAGAGGTTGAGGATGCCATCGGTCAGTCTAAACCATCTAAAGCAGTGGGCCCAGACGGCATAGCCATGCCGATGCTTAAAAGGCTAAGAAAAGAGGGTTTCAAATATTTAGCACATGTCTTCAACCTGTCCCTTTCCACCTTTGTCATTCCCGCAAAATGGAAAATGGCCAAGGTGGTCCCGCTACTAAAGGCTGGGAAACCACCTAACATAGGAGAGTCATATCGCCCGATATCCCTCCTATCGCCAGTAGCCAAGACGCTTGAAGCCATTTTGCAGGCATCGGTGCAATTAAGAAACGCAACATCAAAACCAAGAAGAATTAAACAAGGGGTGCCACAGTGTGGTGTCCTATCCCCACTTTTGTTTAACTTCTACATATCAAAGCTACCTTCACCACCAGAGGGAGTCACTATCGTTTCCTACGCCGATGATTGCACAATAATGACCACACGCCCAGGCCCACAGATCGATGAGCTTTGCAACAAAATAAACGGCTACCTCCTTGATCTCTCCAGTTTTTTCACCTCGCGAAACCTGACATCACTGACTAAATCATCGGCGACCTTATTTTTATTTATTTATTTTTTTTTTTTTTTTTGCCACGTCAAAGGCACTACGCTACCGACTGTCTTACACCCCAAAATCTTGGGTGTGAAGTTCGATCAGGATCTACATTTTGGTGAGCATCCAGCCGCAATTGTATTGAAAATCCAGAGCCGTAATAAAATCCTCAAATCTCTTGCTTGCAGTACTTGGGAAAAGATAAACAAACCCTCATTACCACTTACAAAGCAATTGGCCAGCCGATTGCATGCTACGCGTCCCCGATATGGCCGCCAAGCCTAAAAGGTAGCAGACGTCGATGCTTATGAAAAATATTGCCGTAACAAAGGTCCTAACCGTAAATAGCAACTACTTGGTTTATACCTAAATGTAAGTAGCATCATAGCTAACAAAAATGAGGTTGAAATGCTCATATATAAAAAAACCCATTTATTGTGATGTGCTCAGAATCAAGAACAACAAGTGATATAGAAGATTCCGAATTGAAATTAATTAACTACACGATCGTAAGATGTGATTCACATAGCCGTCACACAGGCGGTGTGTTAATATATGTTCACGAAACAATTGAGTATAAAGTGATTTACAACAACAGCTTTGACCAAAATATGTGGTGTATAATTATTAAAATTAAAACAAATGGTACAAAATGGTGTATGGGACTTTTATATCATTCACCTAATAGTAATGACAGTGATTTTATAAATTACTTGTGTGAAAATGTTATACATAAGTTTGAACCAAGCGATAATAACTTACTTATGGAGGATTTCAATATATACATGAACAGGAACACTTCCATCCGAAATCAGTTAATTGACATTATGGCAAATGTATGTATGACTCAGGTAATGGATTTCAATACCCGTGTAACAGAAAATTCTCAAACAAGAATTGATTTACTTTCCTCAAATAGTGATAAAATTAACTGTATGAGGCTTGAAGAAAATAAAATCTCTGACCAGAAAACAATTGGGTTTATTTTAGAATCAGAGAAAGAGTACCAAATGCGTGTGACAAAAACTATAACTTCATGGGAGTGCTACAATGCTGAAAACCTTCTTCATATTTTTAGATACGATAACTTGAGTATATTAAACAATTTATCACTTGAAGATAAAATCAAAGCTTTAAATTATGTTATGGTTCAAGCAGTGAAAGTTCTAACGTTTGAAAAACAAATTGAAGTGAAACTAATGAATAAATGGTATGATCGCGAGTTAACTGATCTAAACAGACGCAAAAATGGTCTCTATAAAAGTAGTCAAATGAGTGGTGACTGGAGGCAGAACAAAAGCCTAAAAAGACACTACAAAAAACTAATTAAGATTAAGAAAAACAGGTACCTGGAAAGTAAAATCTTGGCTAATAGAAAAAACAATAAGCTTATGTGGAAATATTTAAAAGACACAGTTAATTTAAAAAAAGAGAAAACTCCGATAACAAAAATGGAAATAAATAACATAATATACAGCGATGAAAGAGACATAGCAAATAAACTAAATCAATTTTTCGTGAACAGTATACAAAATATTAATAACGAGATTGAAATAGTGGGAAATAACTTTAACCATGATTATAATGTACACACATACTTCGAGTTCACGGAAGTGACAGCTGATACTGTAGCAAAAGTTGTTAAACAGTTTAAACACAAGATAGGTGGCAAGAAACTTTTAACGGATGGTGTTGTAAAAGACTCAGTTGAATACACAGTGTACGTTTATGCTGATATAATTCAGGGATGCACCTTAACGTTAAGCTAATCGTTTATCAAAAAATTTCCACCGTTTCCGTTGAAACACTTCGAAATATTATCGATAAAGTAATTATCAAGATAAATTGTATCTCGTTTTTAACCGAAACGAAAAGCTTTCCTTAACGTTAAAAACGTTAACAAAACCGTGATACTTTATGTTTGAATTGTGCTGGCAATGCTATAGCCATGGTGAAGCCGTAAGGTGGTAACAACGAGCGGACATACACACACAAACTCCATGTAATTTGTTTGTGTAATTCGTTGGTGGTAATGTCAAAAATACTCTGAGAAATGTTCGTACTGTCAAAATTCATGAGAAAAGTTGCAATCAGCTCGGCTAATGCTTTCACCTTTAATGACTCCGCCATCAATCAGCTTTGCCAGCATAGTTTGAAATTAATAATCAACATAAACGATTTGATTTCGTTGGGATGTGGCAGAAAACGAAGCAAAATCATTTCGTTAATTTGACGTTTTTAACGTTAATAAACGAAACGAAATGACTTTGTTTCGTTTATTAACGTTAATTATCGTAACGAAATGATATCGGTTCGTTGGTTAAGCATGCCTGATATAATTAATGAGAGCTTTAGAACTGCTACCATGCCAGATTATTGGAAACTTACTACGGTAACGCCAGTTTATAAAGTCAAAAATACCATAAAATCGAATGAAATGCGACCAATAAATACATTGCCAGCAGATGAGAAAATCATCGAATTAATTGTAAAAGAGCAGCGCAAGAATACATTGAATTAAATAAAATTATAACTTCGAAGCAATCAGGTTTTCGAAAAAAACACTCATGTGAGACGGTTTTAAATTCAATTGTTTTTGAGTGGAAAAATCAACTAAATGAAAGAAACTACGCAATTGCGGTATTTTTGGACCTAAAACAAGCTTTCGAAACTGTATCTCACCAAATTATGATGGATAAACTGTATAGTATCGGCATAAGAGACAAAGCGCTGGACTGGTTTATAAGTTATTTCTCCAACCGACGTCAACAAACATTAATTAATGGTACTTCTATATCAAGTGAAGAAGCTGTTAATATCGGCCTTCCACAAGGATCGATACTCGCACCAATACTTTTTAAAATATATATAAATGACATAGTCACAGCAGTAAACCATTGTGATCTCAAATTGTTTGCAGATGATACCCTTATTATGATAAGCGATAAAAATCTCAATGTAGCTATTGAAAAAATGCAATCAGATTTAGATAGTGTTTATAACTGGATGTGCCAAAATAAATTAAAGATAAATGCTGATAAGACCAAATATATGATCTTAAGTAGAACACTTATTAGTAATACAAATGAACTAAAAATCGGAAACTGCAAAATTATGGAAGTAGATAAAATAAAATACCTAGGTATAGTTATTGATAATAAAGTGAAATTCGAGGATCATGTAAACGACTTGAAGCAAAAGAGAGCAAAAAAGATAGGCTTTTTATACAGATCATGTAAATTTGTTTCAAAAAAGCATAAAATTCTTGTATATAGAACAATCGTGGAACCTCATTTTAATTACTGCCCTACCATACCCTACTAGACAGCTGACAATCAGATGATTGATCATCTGTCAGGAAGTGCTGTAAGAAAGTCACATCAGGGCGCAGTACGAATATCCCATCAGGTTTGCTCTAGCAGTATGACAAACCTGATGGGTTTGGCTGTACACGTGTGACTTCAGACATTACGTAAACATTTTTCAGGGCGGAGGCATCATGCCGGATGTAAACATTTGTCAGAGCGGAGGCATCATACCGGATGTAAACATTCGTCAGAGCGGAGGCATCATGCCGGATGTAAAAAATTGTCAGGGCGGAGGCATCAAGCCTGATGTAAACATTAGTCAGGGCGGAACCATCAAACATGATGTAAACATTAGTCAGGGCGGATCCATCAAACCGGATGTGCAAATCAATCACAGAGGATGCATCATAATAAATAAAAAACATATAGATGTATATAAAAATTCGTTTATTATTCAATATATGTGCACTTTTATATAGTACTTATGATAAAAGACTATAAAAAGATCTCAAAACGTCCAATTAAATATATATATCACATTATTTATTCTAACTTAATTTTACTTGTATATCTGATTACTTTTTTTAATGTTTTCATTGTTCATTAAAATTTCATTTCTTGAAATAAAGTATATTTACATTATTTATTCTAACTTTACCTATTTACATATATATCACATTGCTTTTCTTTATGTATTCATTAAAATTTCATTTCTTTAAAAAGCTAATAATTGTTTGTCTTTTCATTCTCAGGTACTTATGATAAAAAAACTATAAAAAATATATATATATTGCATTATTTATTATAACTTTTACTTATTTAAATGTGTATCTCATTACTTTTTTATGGATTCAGTATTCATAAAAATTTTATTTCTTTAAAGAAAACATAAATTGCATTTTTAATTTTAACTTAAACTATTTACATATGTATCAGATTGCTTTTCTTTATGTGTTCATTATTAATTAAAATTTCAATTCTTTTTTGTCAAAAAGGCTTTTATTTATTAGTTATTTGTCCTTGTTGTCTCAGGTAGTTATGATAAAAACTATATAAAAAATTCAATTAAACATTGGGACTAAATTAAAAAATATTTTGAAAACTTAGAAAACTTCATTTAAATATCACATTATTCTAACTTAAAAAAAGTAACTGACTAACTTAAAAATATAACGAAAACGTAAATACTTCATTTATATATTACATTAGCCTAACTTAAAAACAGTAACTAATTAACTTAAATATATTCCGCAAACTAAAAAAATTCAAAAACATATAAAAAACCGAAAATTCAAAAGCTACAACTTAAATGAAAAAGAAAAGAGGAAAAATTTCATTGCGCTGGTGGACTTGTCTGTGCAGTAACTAATTTTTGCTTTTTGCCGAATTTCCTTTGTGCCATCCTGCGGTGGCTGAGTTGAACCGCCTTTCTCATTCCTTTTTCATACGATGCATGTCCTTGGTGTATGAATACATCTAAAAACGTACCAAAAATCAAAATAGGAATACAATTTATAATACATCTCTCTTTATAACATCTTACCGCGAAGAAATGTCTCGACAAGGAAAGCTTTTGGAGACTTTTCTTTCCAGCTGCTCCCGCCCAGTTGTACTCTTCCATCAACGTATCACTAAAAATTTCTTTTACTACTCGGGGTATGTCCTCTAAAATGCCCTTAATTTTGAACATATGAGCCTTCTAAAGTATGAAAGCGAAATTAAATTATGGTAAAAGAGAACTTTTTGAGCCAAATTACATACAGCATACTCCTCTACCTTCAATCTTTCTTCCACCCTTAGAACCTCTAATACATTCTGGAGAGGCAATGCGCTGGCAACTTCATCCATGTACTTGTCTCTGACTTCCCCAGTAATTTTGCACACAGAGCTTTCCACCTTCTTCAGCGTCACCTTGCACTCTCGCATTAAGTGCTGTTGCGCCAAAACTTCACTCTTCGGTACCGCCTGTTTAAAATGAAGGTTTATTGTTAAAGTATATATATTAACAAGAAACGAGTTGAAAATCGGTGTTACAAAACATTATATACTGAGATGTGAGCTTTAGCAACAAAGTAGTTTGGTTGAGATATGGTCGATACCTTTTTTCGTTATCAGCCAAATTCTCAATCTTTTTCCCATTCTCCATACAAAAATGGTTGAGGATGGCAAATAACGGGAGAAATCTTCCCGGGGAAAAGATTGAGAATTGGGCTGTATATTTAAGATAATAATCTATCGTTGTTGGACGGCCATAATCGTTTAGACGGTTAAGCGCCAATTAAGTAAGAAGTAAGTAATCTATCGTTAGGGGAATGAAACTAATATTCTGCATAGCAAAGACTTGTATACACACAAAAAAGCCTAAGCCATTAGAGAATAGTTGAAGTTAAAAGTAAAATTAACTAAATAAAAACAATACTTACATGTTGCTTAATTTCCTCCACCATTTTCATTAGTACGCTTTGATTATAGCTGAGTGTACGTTGCTAAGTTTAAAGAATACAAAAAGTACTTTGCATGAATAATGTAAAATACAAATATCTAGTTAAATACAAAATCATTCTGAATTTTAATGCTATTTTTCCTCCGTCTCATATTACCCTACTTCTTACATTCTGTTCAATTTGATCCATCTTATAAATAATCTCCATCAAAACTCTCAGCACATCTATAAAAAGAATAATACGTTTAATATCTTATACAAAACAATGGGGCGTATTCATAGTCAAACTTAGTTAAGAACTAAAAGTTAGTTACAGCTTTTTGACATAATTTTCTATTGGATATCTGTCGAAAAAGCTTCAACTAACTTTATGTACCAACTAAATTTCGTCTATGAATATGCCGCAATATGTAATATACATCACAGCTACCTAACTGATAGCTTTCTTGTTGGGGCATTGAAAACGATAGAAGTCAGCTGATCAAGCTAATTTTGTTGCACATATCTACCTTTGGCTTAGACGGCCCATACACGACACAAAAGCCATGCGCAAATATAAAACGACGGAATTTGTGCAAATGGAAATTTTGACATACACTATTTATTTTCCACTGGTAATTCACAGTATAAGTCGAAAAACTCGCACCAGAAGCGTTTATTTTCCATTGTATTTATAATTTTTATATTTTAGTTGCAAGACCAGCTCAACTCATTGCAGCACTGCGCAATATTCATTTTTCAACTAGCGCACCAAATGAAACATGAGTTCTAATTGTATAAAAAATTATTATGTATTATTAAATTTGTGTGAATTCCTGTTACAAGCTAGAGATTGTCCTTACGCCTTCGATATTAACATTTTTAAGCAATAATTACTGATGTTATATTATCAGAAACCACAGGTAAACTGTGTAAGATTCACCACACACGAAGAAAAAAGCATATGCAATATTTGCAGACATGCGTAAATATCAAAATCGTTTTGATTTTAGCGCAGTTCTCTGCGCAAATAGCGCAACCAGTGCACACACCAGGCAAATCCTTGTGCAAATTGGTAATTGGCACAAGGATACTTGAGCCGTGTAATTGGCGTATAAAATATTCGTGCAAGTTTAAAAGACACTTAGGAATGAAAAAAACTTTACTGGTGATTAACTTGGTGTATAGAGTAATTAAATAACCCATATCAAACTGGATGTGAGACAGTTCTCAAGCCCAAAAAACGGTAATAGTCTAGTTGAGGGGTCGACTGCTAATACGCTACCAAAAATATCGAGTGTGGTGTCAAAAGACGCGTATTAATCTCGAGAACAATAATCCGAAGGCGGATAAGAGATATTAACGAAAAACCGAAAAAAGACCCCGGGTCCCTCCGAAACCGGGGGTGGGATCCATAGTATTTTTGCGCAGAACACATTTCTGCGTTGGCGGCCTTCGGCCGCGCTTATAAAAAATAACCCTGGGCTACGCCATGCCAAGTCCGGGTGTGTGGTATAACCGTGGCTACCGCCACGGTGATGCACAATTTTTTTTGTGGGTATAAACAACAACAACCACATTAAAATCGCCAACTTCAACTGCAAATATCTCCGGACAGAGATAAAATTTTTCTTTTCCGCCTTCGGATTATTGTTCTCGATATTAATACCTCACTCGAAAATCTTGGCCCAACTTTAGGGTGGGTACCGTAAACTGCACTACTACCAAAATATGGATCCCACCCCCGGTTTCGCAGTGCTTCGGGGCCATTTTTTGGTTTTTTGGAAATATCTTTTGACAGAAATAAAATTTTGAATTTCCGCTTTCGGATTCATGGTCCTGGGATCAAAACGCGGTCGAGTTTTAGCAGTTGTGAGCTAAAGTAAAGAATTACCGCAATGGGGTGCTCTACATAGCAAATTTCTTTGTGATTACTATATCTGGTTCTGCTTTAATAGTGGTGGAAAGTGCAGCGACGTTATGTCGGGGAATGTTTCCAGTTATGACTTGTTGCAATGTGGGAATTCTTTTGCTAAACCAGAGGGCCCTTTATTCAATCCTGCGCTATTAAATTTAATTATCATGTTACACCTGGATATTATACCCGTCTTTGTATTAAAGGGTGCATCTATACTTGTAAATGTAACTTCTGACATGATATTACATGGGGCTTTCATCTTGGCAATCATTTATTTGCTTGGACAGTGGAAAAATATAGAAATATTGCATCTGGATTATCTGTTTTCCTAAAAAATAAGTCTGAAATAGGTCGGTGTGCAATCCCATTCTGAGGTAGGGCAGCAATCGATGTGCAAATGTATTAGGGCGGGCTGAATAAATACAAAGCTTTCTCTTTTGGTATAGTGAAAATATGGTTAAGGACATTCAAAGAGATGGCTGTGAACATTTAAGCTTTTAAATTTAATGTAGTGTATTACCACGATTTTTGTTTTCACGTACAAATAACATGGGTATATTTGATTTTTAACTATATGTGGGCAAATGATTTGTGTATAAACGAAAGGTAAAACTCTTGCGGCCACCGTGGTGTGATGGTAGCGTGCTCCGCCTACCACACCGTATGTCCTACGTTCACACCCCGGGCAAAGCAACAACAAAATTTTAGAAATAAGGTTTTTCGATTAGAAGAAATTTTTTCTAAGCGGGGTCGCCCCTCGGCAGCGTTTGGGAAGCGCTCCGGGTGTATTTCTGCCATGAAAAGCTCTCAGTGAAAACTCATCTGCCTTGCAGATGCCGTTCGGAGTCGGCATAACACATGTAGGTCCCGTCCGGCCAATTTGTAGGGAAAATCAAGAGGAGCACGACGCAAATTGGAAGAGAAGCTCGGCCTTATATCTCTTCGGAGGTTATCGCACCTTACATTTATTTATTTATTTTTAATAGTCTAGAGGAGGGGTTTAAAACAAAATGAAAATTTAAAAAATTTACCTCCATTAGGTCCTGCCAGGTTGACTTGTTGTTGTTGTTGTTGTTGTAGCGATTAGTTACTCCCCGAAGGCTTTGGAGAGTGTTATCGATGTGATGGTCCTTTGTCGGATACAGATCCGATACGCTCCGGTAACACAGCACCATTAAGGTGCTGGCCCGACCATCTCGGGAACGATTTATATGGCCACATTAAACCTTCAGGCTATCCCTCCCCACCCTCAAGTTCCATGAGGAGCTTGGGGTCGCCAGAGCCTCGTCTGTTAGTGAAACGGGATTCGCCGCTCGAAGGTGAGGTTGACAATTGGGTTGGAGAAGCTATATATTGCGCTACACAACCCCTTGAATCCCTCCAGGTTGACTTCAATTTGGTTGGTTCCAACATCTTCAGCCTGATCTCCTTGTAGCAGTCCTTCAGCCTGATCGACTACCATTCCTGCTGAGGAAATGGCAGCACCTTCGGCTTCAGATGTAGCCTCATTAAATCGTCTATTCGTTGCAAACACTTTATTGAAAGAATTCGCTGAAAATTATTGAAAGTTAACTTATGTACAAATCATGTACAAGAGATGTTCTTACCATTATTGTTCTTACAATCATGTACAAGAGATGTTTTTTCCATTATTTGTAGATTCCATAATTGCACTTCTTCTTGTAACTGGACTCTTCAAAAATTTTATAATCAAAAGCTAAAGGATACGTTTTAATTATATTTTTAAGATTTATTTATTCGAAAGTGTGGAAAGTGTTACTTTATTGAAAGTTTATGAAACAAGGGTTAGGAAAAAGTGGCTTAATTGGAAAACTCATGGAATAGGTGGTGAAGAAGGGGTACAAGCAAAAATTTGCTTTCCTGAGGGATACAGAAGTACTTGTAATCAAGATCTTCTCTCTTTAAATCAACCAAATTTAAGCTTGGCTCACTTGCAACAACAATACCTAAACTATCGGAGGAGCTAACAGGTACATCGAAAAAATTTTGCGTTTTCCGAAAAACTGTACATTGCACTATTTCCAATTCTCCTGACTCTATAAGTTCTACTACCTTTATAGGGCCGACTTTTTTGCTATAACAAAAACAGTCTTTATCTTTCTTTAAATCAATATCGAAAGAGCCTAGCTTGGAAGGTTTGTGAATCGATGAACTTACATCCTGCCTTTCTTTCAACCTTAAAAACAGCTGTTGCAATATTTGATTTTGTTTTCTTACTATCTTTTTTTAAAAATTGCATAAAATTTTCAAACCTGTAAGCAGAAAAGGAATCTAAAGGACCAAGATCTTTGACACATTCTGACAAGTGTAATAAACCATGAATGTTGAAAGTAACGATTTCTTTCCCAAACATTACACTGAACTGCGTGACGAAATGCTCTAATATATCTTGGGCAACATCAGCCTCAGACCTAAACGACCTTTCACTTGAAAGAAGTCGAATGCCGGTATGTAGTAGTAGGAAAAGGAAGTACAACTCACTACTAATGCAGTCTTTTAAAACAAAAATTCCTGTGTATAGAAGGAACTGTCTGAATTCCGTTGCTTTCCACCGACTAACTTCATCTAAACTTCTCGCAGTACGACAGAATTCAGAAGGAAAGTAATTAGAAATAAATTTAATATTTTCATTTATCTTTCGGATATTTGCATCGCTATTCTAATTTTTTAAAACCCTTTTTACGACACCTAAATCTACCAAAATGCATACAGTCTAGTGGAAACTGAGAAACCATTTTAAAGCCGGCATCTTCTAAAACGGTTTTCTGTTGCCTGAATTGAGGACTGTGGTGAGACACATGATCTCTTTTCTCAAAACTTATATCCGTCCTGGGTATACCAGACGTTGTGGGTAAATATACTTTCCCATCCGAGTCACCCCCTATATGACACCTGGGGCATCCATGTTTGGCATTAAATGACATAACACCACTAACAAACGCCCTAGCTGGGGAGTCGCAAATGAACACACGCACATCAAATTTTAACAACACTTTATTGGGACCGACAGCAATACCGTTTTCTCGCAGGGATTTTGCCTCTGAAGCGAACTTAGCCATAAAATCATTAATATTTTCAGGCTTTTTAAAACCTTAGAAGCTAGCTATAACAAGAGGATCAACACTAGGAAAATGTACTAGTGCTCCAAGAATAGGCCATAAAACTCGACTTGAACTGTTAAAAAGTTTGAGACCATCTACTCCCACATCAATTAAAACCTCTTCTTGTGCCTCCAAAAATGAAAATTGTTTAGAAACTAGTTGGTATTGTATACCAAAGTACAAAAATTCACCATTTGGCATAGATTCTACACTGACTTTTTCTCGAAAGGTATCTAAAAGAGTTTTGGCACACAACGGCAATCCTTTATCCCACCCTTTTGGAGTGCCTGAAGAAGTCCGTCTATAATATTATGAGGAACTTTAAAATCTATGGCCCAACTTCTTAGCAAGTCGTTCAGATCCGTACCTGCACCCTCTTCTACATAATAACTTTGGGCACCTAAACACTCTTCTACGCTTTCATCACTATCACTTCGAACACTATCAACTGGCAAACACTGACTTTGCAAAATCTCACTACTCAAAGGATTATCCTCACTTTCCAAAGGATTAGCAACACTTTCCAAAGAATTAGCAACACTTTGCACTTTATCTTGAGAGGACTTCTCAAGTTCTTCAAACATTTTAACGTTATCGTCAAAGAGCTTTTTCTCTTTCGATAAGCAATTAGCAAAATGCCTTCTTTTCATATTTTTTTTATTATATTAACCTTTATTTTATTTATTAATTAATTAATTTAAAAATCCCGTCGCGCTCTGAAATTTTTAAGTCTTTTGCGTTTTAGAAAATAATAGCTTTGTTCTGATATTCTCCAAATATCGTTCTCGTGTTCCCAAAACTGACCGAAAATAATGCAAGGGAACACAAATTGAGTTATTTATGGACAGGTACGCACAGTTTCGGGCAAACATGAAAAAAAATTAACAACACCAAGTTTGTATGTATTAGTAATCGCAATACTTTTGTGTGAATGTGTTGGTGAACACATCAGCGTTCTGCTCACGCGGCTTGTAGGGTATTGTTTTTAGTGGCAGATAGTGTGATAAACAGTTTACAAAAAATGCAAAATAAAGCGATGAGGTTTATTCTAAAGAAAAAATACGATACTCCGACAAGAGAAATGCTAAATGAATTGCAATGGCTTAGTGTAAAACAGCGGATCCTTTTCTTTGTGATGATTTTTATTTTTAATATTAAAAAGGGTAATCTGCCGGAGTATTTGAGCAACATATTGTATATCAAAGAGACGTTCACAATATTAATACGAGAAATAAAAATAGCTTCAGACTTCCGCTCTTTACAACGGAAAGAGGACAGCTTAACTTGTTTTATAAAGATCTAAAAAGATTTAATGAACTTCCTGTAGAAATAAGAAACTGTGAAGACTTAAATATGTTTAAAAATAAATTATATTGTCGCACAACTGTGATACGATAGATATTTCATATTACATGTGATAAGTTTATATGTTGTAAATCTAGGCATAAAAGCTGTAATAATAATAATAAATAAATAAATAAATAAAATAAATAAATAAAGATTACCCACTGAAAGAAGCTACAGGCCTGCCAAAATACTGCCCTCAGAACCGCCTCGGGATTTTTCCCGACCAAGGACTGTCATTTCAGTGTAACCCCATTTAATTTATTGCGTCCCTACGGCGCCACCAGCTCATACGGCCGCTCCCACTCATAACTACATTATCCGTAGTAGAGTGGGTAGCAATGTCGAGCATCAGCCCCCGCCCCCGTCTTCTTCCCTCTTCTTTTGCGGCAGCAATCGTGTTGGTCAGGAAAACAGACTCTGAGTCCATACCACCAAATACACCGGGTACCCCAATGCTTACCCAGGAACGTCCAGTCCCAGGCCCACAACAGCAATTGCGTCCTAACCTTTCACAACCAAGGCGTAGCACCCGTCACTTACTCCTAGAGGCACGACGTCTCAACTGCAGCACTTCAGAATTCTGCAGTTAAATGTAATGGATTAACTGGCAAGATCACGGAGATAGTCGATTTCATGAGGCGGCACAACATCCTCATTGCTGCTATTCAATAGACTAAACTCACAGCAAGATCTGCTCTGCAGACCTGTTCTAGGTATAATGTCCACGGAAAAGATTGCGAGATCGGAAATGGAGGCGGTCTCGCGTTTATCATACACCACTCAGTGCAATATCATATATTTGATCCCGACATCGGCCGCAGGGACAGTGTCTTAGAACATCACGGCTTATCTGTCCGGTCAGGCGATGTAAACCTAGAAATCAGCAACATCTACATCCCTCGTGCCACCTATTGCCCCAGTGGATACCGCCCTAATATCTGAGTCCTACTCACTGGCGATAATCGCATTATATTAGGCGATTTCAATGCCCATCACGATCTGTGGCATTCAAACCTGCAGGCGGACAGCAGGGGTGAGATGTTGGCGGATCAAATAGAAGAAACAACGTTCTGCACAATAAACGTAGAATCCCCCACACGTATGGTAGGAAGCTGTCACAGTTCGCCGAATATTTCGATCGTGAGCGCAGAACTCCTAAACTGCGTCAAGTGGCAGCCGATGGTAACATTGGCATCCGACCACCTGCCTATACTTATTTCGCTCGAGCGTACCGGCGACTTCATCGTCACAGAAAACCGCACTTTCATAAACTTTAAAAAAGGAAAGTGGGACCAATACAAATCCTTTACAGACAACCGCTTTGCTGCCCTCCCTATCCCGACTGATGGCCGCCAAGGGGAGCGTGCTTTCCACAAGGTAATTGAATCCACCTCGGCTCGTTTCATTCCCGCCGGTAGAACTCCGGAAATTCGGCCCACCTTCCCGGCGGAGGCCGCAAATTTAGCGAGAGAACGTGACCTTATAAGACAGCACGATCCCGGCGATCCCCAAATAAGGGATATAAACCAACGCATCAGATTGCTTGTGGATGAACCCAAACGGGCGAAATGGGAGGAGCACCTAAGCGGTTGTAACCTCTCTGCCGGTGTAGGTAAACTTTGGTCCACCCCTATAACCCCAAGCCCCTATAGAATCCGTCTGGGCACAATGACAAAGTTTCCATCGCCTTTGGCGATAAAGTACTGTCGGATGCAAACAAATGCGCGAGCGCTTTTTGCCGACAATATATAATACATTTCACGGTCGACAAAGATAGACGGAGGGCCAACAGACACGCACATAAACATAAATTCAGCGCGTCACCAATTACCATCACCGCCAAAGAGGTTGAGGATGGTCATGCTAAACCATCCAAAGCAGTGGGCCCAGACGACATAGCCATGCCGATGCTTAAAAGCCTAGGGAAAGAGGGTTTCAAATATTTAGCATATGTCTTCAACCTGCCTCTTTCCACCTTTGTCATACCCGAAAAATGGAAAATGGCCAAGGTGGTCCCGCTACTAAAGCCTGGGAAACCAGCTAACATAGGAGAGTCATATCGCCCGATATCTCTCTTATCGCCAGTAGCCAAGACGCTTGAAGCCATTTTGCTCCCTTAAAAGCAAATTTGCAGCTAGCAAGGCTTCAGAAAACTCCATAGCACCACCACCGCGCTAAATGTCAGCAGCACCCAGATAAATTGCAGTTTAAATCAAAACCCCCACCATAGAACAGTACTCGTTGCGCTAGACCTATGAAAAGCTTTTGATACGGTCAACCATGACACGTTACTGCAAGACCTGGAGGGGTCTACCCTTCCCCCATGTCTTAAAAGGTGGACCGCAAATTATCTGGGTGGCCGACAGGCATCGGTGCAATTTAGAAATGAAACATCAAAACCAAGAAGAATTAAACAAGGGGTGCCACAGGGTGGTGTCCTATCCCCACTTTTGTTTAATTTCTACATATCTAAGCTAACTTCGCCACCAGAAGGAGTTACTATTGTTTCCTACGCTGATGACTGCACAATAATGGCCACAGGCCCAGGCCCACCAATCGATGAGCTTTGCAACAGAATAAACGGTGACCTCCCTGATCTCTCCAGTTTTTTCGCCTCGCAAAACCTGGCATTATCACCGACTAAATCCTCCGCGACCTTATCCCCAAAATCTTGGGTGTGACGTTTGATCAGGATCTACATTTTGGTGAGCATGCAGCCGCAATTGTACCGAAAATCCAGAGCCGTAATAAAATCCTCAAATCCCTTGCTGGCAGTACTTGGGGAAAAGACAAAGAAACGCTCATTACCACATAAAAAGCAATTGGCCAACAGATTGCATGCTACGCGTACCCTATACGGTCGCCAAGCCTAAAAACTACCCACTGGAAGAAGCTACAGGCCTGCCAAAACACTGCTCTCAGAACCGCCGCGCGCTGTCCCCAGAACACCATCTACATAATGAGGCGAGAATACTCCCCATCAGGGAGAGAAATGAGATGCTAACCAAACTGTTCCTGTTAAATACCCAGAAACTTGGGCATCCCAACAGACATCTGATTGACGAGCCAATACCGCCTAGGGGCTTAAGGAGTCATCTCCGTTAGCATTTTGAGGAAATACGGCCCCTGCAATCTCAGCCGTATAAAGCAAAAAAGCACAAGCAGGTTTTTGGTGAACTCCACTAACAGGCGTCGGACCTAAATGCCAGGAATTGCCTGTGAATCCAGTACTCAAAGAACAGTACCCAAAACTTGCGGAAGTGAAACGCATACTCCCCAGGAAAACGCGAGTCACTCTAGCTCAACTTCGTTCTGGATACTGTATTAGGTTAAACTCTTACCTATCCAGAATCAACCCCGACATACAAAATGTTTGCCCCGCTTGCAATGTGTCCCCACATGACACCAAACATCTCTTTAATTAATGTGGAACCAACGCCTCTAACACCCCTTTCATTATGGTCCACCCCTGTTGAAACAGTAAGTTTCCTTGGACTCCCGTTAGAGGATATTGATGACAATTTGTGATCGGTCGCAATTATTAGGTGGGGCGAAGCACCGCTACAACAACAACAACAACAAGGAAAAAAACACAAGCAGGTCCTCAGTGAACTCCACAAACAGGCGTCGGACCTCTATGTCAGGAATTGCCCGGTGAATCCTGTACTTAAACAACAATACCCTAAACTCGCAGAAGAGGAACGCACACTCCCGAGGGAAACGCGAGTCACTCTAGCTCAACTTCGATCTGGATACTGTAACAGGTTAAACTCTTACCTATCCAGAATCAACTCCGACATACAAAATGTATGCCCTGCTTGCAATGTGTTCCCACATAACACCAACCATCTCTTCAATTGTAATGTGGAACCAACGCCTCTAACACCCCTCTCATTATGGTCCACCCCTGTTGAAACAGCAAGTTTCCTTGGACTCCCGTAAGAGGATATTGATGAAAATTTGTGATCGGTCACACCTATTGGATGGGGCGAAGCACTGCTATAACAATAACAACGGCAACCTCCCAATCCGTGTGGATGAAATTAAAGAATGGCGGGATTTGCATATCAAACATCAAGCAGGAAAGGCGAGGACAGAAGCGCGGCGCAGTAAAATTGCAAAGTGGCTCATATCTCTGAAGAGAGAAGAGTTAAGGCTCACGATGGGCATAGGCAGCAAATGAGCTAGGCCCTATACAACTTCTAGTATTTACCAAGAGGACGGAGTTATTCTATACCATTAGTTCTGGCACCTCATTAAGGTTCCCCTGTTTGGTCTTCAAACAAATTTTGGTAACACCATGAACACATTTAGTCTATGTGAGGTTTTTGTTGATCGGCCCTTTCAACCTAACCTAACCTATATAGTTGAACCGTCTCATATTTATTTTGAGTGAAAATAGCTTTCGAACTGTGATCATAAGGGACGATACGACTCCTGCACCCCAGCGAGTTAGGTGGTCAGAATATACCCGCGGTAGGTATGCCTGTCGTAAGAGGCGCTAAAATACCAGATTCAAGGGGCTGTGTAGCGCAACCCTTTCAGGTTGCCAGCGCAATATATAGCTTCTCCAAACCCTATTGTCAACGTCACCTATCCGCGGCGAATCCTGTTGGCGACCCCAAGCTCCTCATGGAACTTGGAGTGGGAAGGGAGGGATGGCCTGAAGGTTTAATGTGGCCATATAAATCGTTCCCGAGATGGTCGGGCTAGCACCTTAATGGTGCTGTGTGTCCGGAGCGTACCGGATATGTATCCGGCAAAGGACCATCACATCGATAAAACTCCCCAAAGCCTTCGGGGAGAAACCTTATCGCTACAACAACAACAACAACATACGACTCCTGCTTTCCTCAAATGCCATTTTTTTCTTTTTCATAATTTTTATACTTGGAATATTATATGACATACTTGTGTATGTGTTTTCAACGAATCTGCTTTAATTGATTTGTACTATAATCTAATTTATTGGCCTAGTTCGTAGCACTATACTAAATGATCGTTATTTTCCTTATAAATACATATTTTTTACTGAAATTGGTACACACACCCAAGCATCTGTGTGCGTGTTATGTACATACATACTAGAGGTTTACGCCGATCACTTAATCGGCGGCGGCGGCGCAGGCTTTATTATATACCGGCGGCGGCGGCGTGTGCGGCGCGCCGGCGTACCCCGGTGTTCTTACTTTAAAAAGCTTGATTTTTCGATTTAAAAAATAGTATTTATGAAAGGGCTTGCTTGTATGTATTTAAGGAAATCAACGTGTTGGCCATTTCGGAAAGATCCGAGGTTTTTGCCTCAAGATCTCGCAGACTGTTCAAACATTTTTAGGAGTAGCTCCTTGCGGAGGGATTGTCCCTCGTTCACTTGCTCCAGAGAGGCTTCGAACGTAGCCCCGGTCGTTGGAATTGGTACTGCTGCGTCTGCAGATACATACAGCCCAATTCTAAACGAAAATTCCGTGCGAGTTTTCTCCCTTCTCCCATTCCTCGTATTCTAAATAAAAATTCCTTGTGAGTTTTTTCACTTCTCCCTTTCCTCCTATTCTGAACAATGTTCGAAAAAGCGGAAACCGGTTATGGGAGAAAAGTAGGTATTATGAATGTAAGGGAGAGGGAGATTTCTCTGCCATTTCATAGGAGTTTTTTCACTTGTTAAATTAAAGGGAATGCATCAAAATAGTTAAAGGAAATTGGTTATTTTAAGAAAGAACACTTATTTGTACAAATTTGTGCTAAAAGATGTATTTATATTCTACCACAATATTCTCACTTCTAATACAACAACAACTACAACCACAATATTCTTTATTTTAAGTTGAAAAGTATATCATAAGCAACGGTAGAGCTCTTGGTATACAAATTTGATGCAGCCATCCAGAAATTGCGCAAGGATTTTTTAATAAGGCTTAAATAGATTTTGGCATATGATGAAGGACGAATTCAACTCAACTTGGCCGCCAGAAAATTGCTTTGCTGAATGAAAGCAGGCAACTCCGGCAGATTTGTGTTATGCGGCCGTCTTCTTCTTATATTCCGCTGATGTTGCTGTGGCACCAATTCATTACTCATTTCAGTGAATACCACATGAAATGCAATAAATACTGTGCAATGTTTATATTTTATTTCTTAATTTCCAACAAATTTGCAACAATAATTAAACTTTTCAATTTTTTAAACAAAATAAGAAATGTGCAACGAAATTTCAATTAACAAAACAGCTGACTTCGAAAATTCGAAATTCCTATTCTCCCTAGGAGAACAGAATTGGAGGAATTTTTCCGCGGGAATAAAAAAATCCGCGAGAACAAAATTCCGCGAGAATATTTAGAATTGGTCTGATAGAGATACATAAAATAGCCACACTTTTGTCTGCATATCCCGTGCAAAGCGTAGTTTCCCCTAGGGTTATCTCCTAATAATCGTCACGAACACAAATTCTTTAAATCATTTGTGGCTCCTTGGCGGCATCGCACAATGTTGACTTACGGTTGCTATTAATGGTCTATTAATACTCATAAAACTCGTGGCACAGGGCGCCTCCAGTTTTTTCGGCTGTTTTTAAGAGCTACAATTCCCGATGTGCGAACAGTAGCAATCCCGACCACCAGTCGCTACCAGGCCTTCTGACCCTCACACCATATGCCAGCACAGAAGCTATAGGACTGCGACTTCGAACTCATACCTTCGTCGACGTCATTTTCCTAGAAGCTCCAGGTGTAGCTGCGAAGACTTTCCAACGGATGCTTTTGCGGAGCTACACCAGAGAAACAAATTGAAACGTTAGGGAGTTCGGCCAAGGATGCCGTCATTGCGTAATGGGTGAAAATCGTATAATCCTCAGCGCATCTATATATTTAAAATTTTACAAGGACCCTGGATAAAATTTTTAAAATGTAGACCATAGTTTGTAGACGTTTGTGTTCACATCATTGATTTCAATAGTCTTCGTTAAATGAAAAGGATATTTTAGAATGAAAGTCGACCGATTTTAAGTTGAATGATGTAAAAATCCGAACATATGTTACTAAGCTTTCAAAAGCGCGCCTAAAAATCATATCCACACCATTAGGAATAAACTACATACAGAGTGTATGTGACTACATGGTGGTCAAAAGGAATATAAACAAAAAGGCAACTCTTAGAGACCAATTGTAAAGCGAACAACGGGACATTCATATGGCTTAGCAGCTAAAGGCTTGCACTGATATGAATGTTGGAGATTCGAGTTCAACGCTCAGCTCCCGAAAAGCTAGCTGATGAAGAAGTGAAATTCAGAAACATGTCCTAGTAACCATCGCCGTTTGTAAACTTACAATTTTTCTCTAATATCAATTACAAAAACCATTGTATAAAGCAATATGAGCAAAGCTCGCTAATTAAATACATATGATCATATTGATATAATAGTAACAGCGGAAGTGTTAAAAACAAATACTGTTAAAATCCGAACATAAGTTACTAAGCTTTCAAAAGCGCGCCTAAAAATCATATCCACACCATTAGGAATAAACTACATACAGAGTGTATGTGACTACATGGTGATCAAAAGGAATATAAATAAAAAGGCAACTCTTAGAGACCAATTGTACAGCGAACAACGGGACATTCATATGGCTTAGCAGCTAAAGGCTTGCACTGATATGAATGTTGGAGATTCGAGTTCAACGCTCAGCTCCCGAAAAGCTAGCTGATGAAGAAGTGAAATTCAGAAACATGTCCATCGCCGTTTGTAAACTTACAATTTTTCTCTAATATCAGTTACAAAAACCGATGTTTACTGCTGTTTTCCGGCCTAATGATATAAGAGCTTATTATGGATGACCGCGTAGCTTCAGTTTTCAGGCTAGTTCGACTGTCCACTTCGTTAGGGTAGTAGCACACACGGTCATTTTTTCCACTGTCTTGGGAAAGCTTTTGCTTCACCACCTACGTATTCACATTTGTAAAAGGAGCCGTAACGTGTAGGTGATATTTAAACTTGGTTGATAGGCTATAATCAATGTAATTAACTCCAAGGGAATAGTTTTGAATAGGGCCGCCAACTTTATGTCAAACCGGGAGACTTGGGTGTTGAAGGATGAAGTGTTAAAATTAAAATTAACATTTCAGGCGCTATTGTATAGTTTCGCAAATAAACAACAGATGTTTGAATGTAAGCCCAAGTGATTTTTCCAACCCTTCTCATGCGTACATATATTCTCAACTTAAATATGAGGTAAAAAACATTTCAAAGGAGTGTTTATGCCTCTAGAACCTACTAAAGGATTTTGCATCACTGATTTCGCTTATTCTTTCAGCCAATCGCAATATAAAATTTAAAAAAAAATCTGCACTTTTTTTGCTTTTTCTAGTAACCATCGCCGTTTGTAAACTTACAATTTTTCTCTAATATCAATTACAAAAACCATTGTATAAAGCAATATGAGTAAAGCTTGCTAATTAAATACATATGATCATATTGATATAATGGTAACAGCGGAAGTATTAAAAACACATATTGTAAAAATCCGAACAAATGTTACTAAGCTTTCAAAAGCGCGCCTAAAAATCATATCCACACCATTAGGAATAAACTACATACAGAGTGTATGCGCCTACATGATGATCAAAAGGAATATAAACAAAAAGGCAACTCTTAGAGACCAATTGAACAGCGAACAACGGGACATTCATATAGCTTAGCAGCTAAAAAGGCTTGCACTGATATGAATGTTGGAGATTTGAGTTCAACGCTCAGCTCCCGAAAAGCTAGCTGATGAAGAAGTGAAATTCAGAAACATGTCCTAGTAACCATCGCCGTTTGTAAACTTACAATTTTTCTCTAATATCAATTACAAAAACAATTGTATAAAGCAATATGAGTAAAGCTCGCTAATTAAATACATATGATCATATTGATATAATGGTAACAGCGGAAGTATTAAAAACACATACTGTAAAAATCCGAACAAATGTTACTAAGCTTTCAAAAGCGCGCCTAAAAATCATATCCACACCATTAGGAATAAACTACATACAGAGTGTATGTGCCTACATGGTGATCAAAAGGAATATAAACAAAAAGGCAACTCTTAGAGACCAATTGAACAGCGAACAACGGGACATTCATATAGCTTAGCAGCTAAAAAGGCTTGCACTGATATGAATGTTGGAGATTTGAGTTCAACGCTCAGCTCCCGAAAAGCTAGCTGATGAAGAAGTGCAATTCAGAAACATGTCATAGTAACCATCGCCGTATGTAAACTTACAAATTTTTCTCTAATATCAATTTTTTAACAACTTGTAAACAATTTGAAACTCCTTGGGTAATTTTTTTTTTCTTTTGGAAAAAATATGCAGTGATTATATAAATTTATTATATACCGTTTCTTTTAGTGTTTTGTTTTAATAACTTGGTGAATTGGGTGATGCAAAGTCCGTGTTATGCTGACATCGAAAACACCTGTTCTTTTAAATAACTTTTGAACAGTGAGAAAGGGTTAAATTTCGCAATTAGTTTCTTATAACTGGCAGTGATGGGTATCCGTTGATACCGCTTTCGACCATATCCGACTAATTTTCGACTTGAACAATAAATGGCCAAAACAGTCTTAAACGAGTAGAAAATATAGTACCGCGCCGGACGCCGCCGCCGCCGCCGCCGCGCATATTTTTGACATTCGACGGCGGCGTTTATCGACGGCGTATATCTCTAATACATACATATAGTATATAATTTTCTTTGTTGCATCACGCAACACATTCTTAGTTAAGTTGTTGTTACTTCCATTATAGCTGTGTTTTTTTTACTTCTATATACGTTTACGCTTAAACTTTATATGGACTGCTAAGCGACAAACTTTAAATACACCTCTGAAATTGCTGCGCATAAAATTTGTCCTACTAAATTTCAATACGCATTATACTCAGATGTAACTGAAATATGTGTCTTTGTTTCACCCTCTACACTAATTCTATGTATTCCATGTTTGTCCACAATTCATCGCAACTGATTCAGCTATATGTTATACCCTATGGCCATCAGAGGGTTGTGTCTCCGCTTTTCGGTACACCCTGTGCTGTAGCTATAGTTATTTAACCACTGCCGCTAGATGGGTCTCCTAAGCATTATCTAAGCGAGGATAGGCGTTTTTTCACGCGCAAACGTAAACGTATACGCGTGTGAAAAAAACACGGCTATTAACAGAGTATATGTTGAACTTAAGAGCGAATTGAGAGTTTCACAGAGTTGCACTGCCACACCGCCATTTTATACAGGGTAAAAGTGTAACGCTTTTGCGTTGCGAACAGGCAACAATTTTCACAAAAGAACGAAATACCCCGTAAAGGCGTTGCCTGTTTTTTAGAATAGAACAACAACCCTTGCGCGGCGTACAAAAAGCGTAACACTTTAGCCAGAAAAGAAAACGCTATTATACAGGGTAAAAGTGTAACATGCCAACCTAATAAAACCGCACTGCGTTTTTTAGCGCACGCAAACAACCAGCGTTTTTTGCCCTAACCCAAATAAGCATGCGTTGCGACAATGTAAAGCAGAGCAGGCCACACAAATCAGAGAACGGATAAATTCGAACACAACATAGTTCGCTCTCATTCTGCAACATGATCAAATTCAACAATACAACTTGTATAAATGAAAATACTCGCCATTGATTTGAAATCAACCAAATCACTTGCAGCTTCATGCATGTGCGATTTCATTCATTTTTCCCCGAATTTAATCAATTCAGGCGATTGTTCGTTTGATTCAACAACGATTACATTGATCAGAAGGAAAAGGCAAAAAGAAGGACACAATGTGCATGAATATGTGCAACCGTGACTGGACAATGCTAGAAAAGTAGAAAAGTAAAGTAACAAGCGAAATTAACGTAACAAAATAACATTTATTTTCATATTTCAGTCTTTCAGTATTAAGCCGGAGTCATTGGTGCCGTATGTCGTATCGCTGTATCCGTATCCCTAACGTAATCAGCTGTTTATCGTTACGACGATAAACAAAAACCCAATTGGTTGGCTACGATACGGTTACGACCTTAGCGGCACTAATAATCAATTGCATTAATTCTCATAAGGTTGTTCGAATCAGCTGTTAAAAGGTTACCGATACGGTTACCGATAAAGCACCAATGTCTCCAGCTTTATAAATATACATACATATCAACTATGCAAGCATAAATTTCTTTTCACAGAATTTTTTATAAAAGAAAATAAAATGTTTGTATCCTTTAAAGGTTGATTGCTAAATCTGTAAGCTATGAACGACAAAGCTGAACTAAACCACAACCATAGTTGGGCACAATGCATCAGATTTAAATTTCCAACTACCACTAAATTTTCTATTTGACCATAAAAACGAAAGAATATTGGTTTTTATACATATTTCAGCCTTTGATTGAAAATAATACATAAATAAATGCGGTCTTGTTATGAATATTGGCATAAAAAAGTAAATTTCTGTTTATAAATAATACTGTAAAACACAAAAAAAAATACTTCATCCATTTGATGATATCTTTTTAAGGGCATGCTCGAGTATAACAAGTTTTAAATGAGACATTTTTTGTAGCGCTCTGTAGTTCTTTATATAAACTCAATTCAATTCAGTTCAATACCTATGATTAAATGCTTGATGTTCAAATTGAAACATTTTTTAAGTTTGAATGCAAAAATATTATACTATCAACAGATTTCGGTCCAAGTCGATTTCTTTTTTCTGTTATCACGTTACCGGCCAATGAAAAAACTCGTTCAGCGGCTGCAGTACTGGCTGGAATGGAATGAATTTGAAGTGCGACTTTACATACATAAATATGGATAAAACTTTTCGTTAGACTTCCACCATTTTAGTACATCAAATTCATCAGTAATTTCAACATTTTCCTTGCAATATCTTTCTATCTCCTCTGTAGGTGTTTTAACTGTTTGCTTTGCAGCTTTTTTTTATTAATTCAGGGAAAAAAACTGAAGATCTTATAAAAAGAAAGCTGTTTTATGCCATAGATTGATATGCGTAAGCCAAGTGTTGTCAACGTTTTTAATTATGTTATATTTCAGTGATAATATAGCTGTAACATCAGTATCTTTAGGCTCGCAGAGATTCTTAATTTTTTGAATTTACGGTATAACGAAACATAATGACGGAGAGCTGCAAAGTTGCAGCTTTTTGAATATAATTTCGAAATCATTGCATAAGACAACTAACTCCTTAAGCGTTGAGATGCTGATTAGCAGTTGGGTTTCTTCTTTTTCTTGAAGTATTTCATTAATTTGGAACCAATTGTCTACAATAGATTTAAACATATTAAAATTTGAGTTCCAGCGGGTAGGACATTCACTTTTCAAAGAGGTTTTCAGCTGATGTCGTAAATTTGCCTTTTTAAAATATTTAACAATTTTTTTGCAAGATTGTACAAGCCCGGACAGCTCTTCGGTTTCCTTAAAAGAGCATTCCAAAGTATTTGCTAGCAAATGACTGCTACAATTTAAACGAGTATTATCTTCCAAAGCTTTGACTATGTTTGAACCTCTGTCCGTTACGAATTTAACCTCATTTATATTGTCTATTCCGAACTCACCAAACAAAGTGGTCAACTTGCTCAAAATGTTAACACCGGTGGAACGTTCGATGTCCATAGACTTCATACCCAAGACGACGTCATATAATTTTAAATTTCTTTGGTAGTGCAAGGTAACTCCCAAAAAATTCCTTTGCACATAATTATCCGTCCATAAGTCGATTGTGGCAGATGCACGCCAACAGCGGAAAATAGTTGCATGTCTTCACTTGTCCATTCGATACACGTAAAAATGGTTGTATTTTTATCCTCTGTGGAAACTGTTTTTAAGCATTTAGTTTCTTTCAGTAACTGGCAGCATTATACTACTAGAACAATTGCATTAGAGTGTGTAAAAATTGAGTGACAACTCCCCACAGTGTGCCAAAAGAAAATGTGGACTGTGAAGTTTGACATTAAAAAGGACTTTGGTTGTTTGATTTCAAGCTAATCCTTGATTTCGAGCTAGCCAGATAAAACTTTTTTATAAAAGAAGGTATGGTGTTTATTTAATGCAAAATTTACTTAAAAAATTCACTTTTTCATTAAGAAAGAACTATAAAACAAAGTAAATGTAAAGATAGAAATATATATTTTCAAAACATAAAGTTATTAAAAAAAAAAAAAAAATGTTATAAAAATTAATAAAACTAACTAGAGCGTATAAAAAGTTACTTATATTAAATTGTCAATATTTAAATTGTCCATATTAATACGTATGTTCAAAGGAACTTAATAATACTAACTAAAACGTATTAAAAGTCACTTTAACATTGCAGCATGTTTTTTTATTATGTGCCCAAAAAGTAGTATGGACTTTTCCTTTTGCATTCACTGTTGATTTTAGTGAGCGACAAGCGAAAGCAATCGATCGTGATCACACATCGTTAGTGTTGGTGTGAAAATAGGAACTCAAATTGCACAATGTGCAGCTTTTGGCCGGCTTTGATGTAAAGCATGTGTGCAAACGTCAAATCTAAATGTCACGCAGAACAAAAATTGGAAATCGAGTTAGGTTTTCACGCAGCAAATTCAATTTGGGTTGCTCTCATACAAGCTGTAAGTGCATGAGACATTTTTGACAGAAAATTACTTGCGTGCGTTTATATTAGGTTGGCTTGTAACGCTTTTGCGTTGCGAGCAGGCAACAATTTTCACAAAAGAACGAAATACCCCGTAAAGGCGTTGCCTGTTTTTTAGAATAGAATAACAACCCTTGCGCGGCGTACAAAAAGCGTAACACTTTAGCCAGAAAAGAAAACGCTATTAGTTCAGTACACTGTGAAAATGCAACCAAAGGAGAAAAATTGCCCCTAAGTGGCGCATGGGTGAGATAATTAGAAAGTTCATACGATTTTTAGAACTTCGGAATCGGGATTTAAGTAACTTCCCGGTGAGTTAGGGGCCTAAAAATGGGAAATAAAAAAGAAGATAAACAAATTTTAAACCTTTCCTTTATATTATTGTATCAAAACGCAGAAGAAAATTTGTCCTTAATTTTGATTTTGTAATTTGAAAATAGCTATTGGAAATAGCTTCAGAAACAAAAATCTTAAAGCAGAGCACAATTTATAGGCGTTCAATATCTTCCATACTGCGAAATTTGCAATCTAGATGGACTTTAAGTAACTGCTCACCTGCACTTTTGTATCGGCTAAGCTGTTTCTAATAAAAAAAAATATATATATATATATATATATATATATATATATATACATACTTGGCGCGATTTACCTCCGAACTTCTCTTTTCTAATTTGCGTCGTACTCCTGCTCAGTTTTTCCTAAGATGTGGCGGGACGGGAGCTACATGTTTTATGCTGACTCCGAACGGCAGCTGCACAGCAGATGTATTTTCACTGATGGCAGGAATACACTCGGAATGTTTGTGAAAGCACTGCCGAGGGGAGACCCAGTTTAAAACATTTATTTTCTAATTGAAAAATCTTGTTTCTAAATTTTTGATGTTTCTTTACCCGAGACTTGAACCCAAGACCTTCGATGTGGTAGGCGGAGCACGCTATAACGACCCCATGGCGATCGCCGTACTTTTAAAATTTCAAAATTAAAATTCATCGCCATTAAGGACGAATTTCGCGCTGTGTTTTGATCCATTTGTAGATTTAGAAAAATTTTTTATTTTCTTTTTAAATAAACATATTGCATTTTATTGCTTTTGGTACATATGAATATATATTAAGCCATTTTGGCTCCGCAATGCCTTGTTGTTGTTAGTTAGACTGGTATAATGGCAATGTTGGAAGGATGACGTATTACTTTATACAAATATTCTTTTAACTCATTTTCTCCTTTAAGTTCTGGAAGGCATACCAAAAATTGTAGTACCAAGAAATCTAGGTGCAAGATTATCGCATACGCAGATGACCTCGCGCTGTTACTCGGGGGAAGTTTCCGCAGACACAATACGATATAATGCAAACATAGATGAGACTGGTGGAGAACTGGACCCGGAGTAAAGGTGTATCTGTCAATTAAGCCAAAACTGAACTGGCACTGTTCATTAGGAAATATAAGCATATAGGCAGCTGCCGGTGATAGCGGGTACTACCCTGATGCTGAGGGACTCTGGGTACCACCCCTGCGGAAGCGCTGTACAGTATTTTTAATGTCTTGCCTTTTTTGCTCTGCGGCTGCGAGAGTTATCCAGCTGAAATAGCATTATGGGTGGTCATGCAGCCATCCTTAAGAATCTGGATTCACCTTCGTCGGACTATTGCGCTCCGACTGTCTTCTTCGATATGAAGTACGATGTTTTCATCCCGGATAGAGATTATTGGTTGAAGGAACCACCGGACCTGGGCGGTGGACTTCCGATATATACTGAGGGCTCAAAACTGGATAATAAGCCCACTTTATCGGTATCTTTGCACTTCAACTGGGGTGGAATCTATCCTTTGGCCTACCCAATCATTGCAGCGTCTTTAAGGCGGAGGTTGCTACAACTTACTAGGCTGTTGATCATCTGAATTCCGTGCGAGTTTTTTCCCTTCTCCCATTCCTCGTATTCTAAATAAAAATTCCTTGTGAGTTTTTTCACTTCTCCTTTTCCTCCTATTCTGAACAATGTTCGAAAAAGCGGAAACCGGTTATGGGAGGAAAGTAGGTATTATGAATGTGACGGAGAGGGAGTTATTTCACTAGTTAAATTAAAGGGGGAATGCATCAAAATAGTTAAAGGAAATTGGTTATTTTAAGAAAGAACAATTATTTGTACAAATTTGTGCTAAAATATGTATTTACATTCTACAACCATAATATTCTTTATTTTAAGTCGAAAAGTATATCATAAGCAACGGAAGAGCTCTTCGCATATTTGATGCAGCCATCCAGAAATTGCGCAAGGATTTTTTAAGAAGGCTTAAATAGATTTTGGCATATGGCGAAAGGCGAACTCAACTCGACTTGGCCGCCAGAAAATTGCTTTGCAGAATGAATGCAGGCAACTCCGGCGGATTTGTGTTATCCCGCCGGTCTTCTTCTTATGCTCCTTGATGTTGCTGTGGCAACAATTCTTACTCCTTTCAGTGAAAACCACATGAAATGCAATAATGTGCATTGTTTGTACCTTATTTCTTAATTTCAAACAAATTGGCAACAATAATTAAACTTTAAATTTTTTTTAAACAAAATAAGAAATGCGCAACGAAATTTTCGAATTCGAAATTCCTATTCTCCAATTATTCTTCTCCCTAGGAGAAAAGAATTGGAGGAATTTTTCCGCGGGAATAAAAAAATCCGTGCGTGGTAAGACCATCAATAAATATCGTCTGCATAAAATAATTAAATTACTGTGTTTAAAAAACACTATATATTAATAAAACACGAGACAGGAAAGAAGCATTAAATTTTTAGTGCTGTGAATTATAATATACACTTGAAGCGTCATTTGGCAGTGTCATTGACAAAGTTAAAACAATAAATTTGAAATTTTACTTTCTGACACACGTACATACACTATCTAAACATTATTATTGCGCCAAAAATTAAACGAAAGGCGACAAAGATAATTGCCAAAACACCACTCATTTTCCCCAGTGAACAGGGTTGCCAGTCAACTGACATATATTGAGGTGACCAGGTGTATCGAGAAATCCAAATTTTCTTTCAATTTGCATTCGTCACGTCCAATTGTTGTTATGCCTTACACTGCTCTTCCTGCTGCCCCGAAACGTCGCTTGAGCAAAGGTTCTCCCACGCCGAAGACTCCGAAAATTGATGAGGTTACAGTTGTCACCCTAAAAGCTGTATATAATACACTGAAGGAAGTAGAGTCGAAGGTACACCAACAGACTGATCAGCTACGAGTATTAATTGAGAGTGTCTCTCAGAGAATTGGTGAGGTGGAAGCGAAGCTCACAAAACGGATCGAAGCGCACCTTAATGGTGCAATGGTACCGGAGCGTACCGGATTTGTATCCGGCAAAGGACCATCACATCGATAACACTTCCCAAAGCCTTCGGGGAGCAACCTTATCGCTACAACAACAACAACAACAACAAGCGGAGATTTGTGAATCATCGGAGCGTATATTGCAGCTGAATGAGAAGCTGGAAAAGTCTGAGGCTGAAGTTGGACGAATAAAGGTGGATCTTGCAAAAAGATTAGACAGTAGATCGACTCTTGACATTTCTGCTGACGCTGTCGCCTTCGGCGTTCCGTTCAAGGAAGGAGAAAACCTTAAAAGCATCTTCAACCTTGTTTGTCTGTCAATTGACTTCCAGTCTCCACAAATTAGAGACATTTTTCGAACTAAGCCCCCGCGAGCTGGAGTCAATGCGGCAATCATCATTAAATTTCATTTACCGCTGGATAGGAATCGTACTCTCCGAGCTTTTGGCGACTACCGTAGGCGTACGAAATCCGTCGTTACGTTGGCATCTCTTGGAATACAGGGTAATTTTAATCTTCATGAGAGCCTTCCTAGGGAAAAGCGCATTCTTCTCCAAGCAGCGATTAAATTACGACGAGAGAGGAAGCTGCAGGCGGCCTTCAGTTTTCGTGGCTGTGTTTACATCAGGCAAGGTAACGACAAAGCCATGCAGCCCACAAAGATCTCATGTGAAGAGGATCTGGAGCAGTTTTGCTAGCCCCATGCTTATATATTTGTTTGTTTTTTTTGTATTCCATTTGTTTTTATTTTTGCTATGTGAAGATGGCGCAAATTTTCTGTTCGTATTTGTTTTTACGGTATTTGTGTTTTCAATCATTTAAAGTTGCTTTAGCCCGAAAGTATCGGAAACCTGGTTCAGATCTGAAGTCAAGGACGCCCATTTTGACATAAAGGACTACGTACTGTATAGGATGGATAGGAAGGATAAGAAGGGTGGTGGTGTAGCTATATATTGTAGAAAGTATCTTAGGAGTCGGTTAATATCACGTATATCTGATAGCGGTACTGAGCATTTGTTAGTTGAAGTGTCTAGTCCATTGTCCAAAGTTCTTTTATCGTGTGTTTATAATCCTCATAAATATTGTAGTGTTAAGGAATACTTTACAATGTTGTCCTCAGTCGCTGTTGATTTTACTGATATTATTATATGTGGAGATTTTAATGTAAACCTTTTATGTAGTGACGTATATAGCAGCCGCCTGTTAGACGATGTTTCCGGTGTTGGTCTTGGTGTAGTTAACATGTCTGTTCACACAAGGTTCGGACAAAATTGCTGTCCTAGTCTTCTCGATTATTTCATTGTGTCTGATGTGTCAATTGTTCTAAAGTTTGATCAAATGTCGTTTGTCTCGGACCATGACCTAATTTTCTGTTCGTTTGACATTAAGTTTAATGACAATGATATAGCTTCTAGTCCGCCCCTTTTCCCAGATTACCGAATGCTGAACGTAAACAATCTATTAAATGACATTGCTCACATTAACTGGTCGGTTTGTTGGGGTCTAAGCTCGGTACATGAAAAATTAAGATTTTTGAACGGTATCCTGGTAAATCTCTATACGGCTCATGTTCCGGTACGTGCCTATCTTGGTAAACCATCTTGCCCTTGGTTCAACAGATCAGTTCGAACAATGATCATCAAGCGTAATAAAAGATACTCCTTTTGGAAAAGGAACCGCAATGAAACCAATTGGCGTGAATACAAGCTTGTCCGGAACGAGACCACTGCTATTATAAAGCGAGAGAAGATTAAATATTTTAGTAAAATGTTGGACACATCATTGCCGAATCATGTTTTGTGGCGTAATTTAAAACATCTTCGGGTACATGTAAGTGACAGTTCTGATTGTTCCCTCTGTCCCGACCTCCTAAATAATGCATTTGTTTGCCGCGTCTCCCAGTCTTGTGTTAGTACTAGTACCCCCTCTTATACTTCCTCTTTCGTGCCTGTGTGTCGAATCTTTGAGTTTAAAACTGTGTCGGAATACGATGTGGCTAGATGCATTTACAATATAAAATCGAATGCAATTGGTGAGGACAACATACCAATTAAGTTCGTGAAATTGATTGCACCTTACATTTTGCCAACCCTCACCCATATCCTGAATCACAGTATCACAACTTCATGCTTCCCTGATGGGTGGAAAGTTGCCACGGTTCGACCCATCGCCAAAACTAAGTCTGCATGTTGTCCCAGTGATTTTCGGTCAATAAGCATCTTGCCTGCTTTCTTAAAGGTCTTCGAGATATTGCTGTTCGAACAAATACTTGACCATTTTAAAAAGTTTGCCCTCTTGTCACCATATCAGTCAGGCTTCAGAGCTAGGCACAGTTGTTCCACGGCTATACTAAAAATTTTAGATGACATTAGGGGATCTTTCGACAAAAATCAACTGACTTTACTATGCTTACTTGACTTTTCAAAAGCGTTTGACTCGGTGAATTATGACTTGCTTTGTATGAAGCTAAACAACTACTTTGGTTTTAAGGATTCCGCAACGCGTCTCATGCGGAGCTATCTGACGGGTAGATCCCAGCGTATCAAAATGGGCTCCGAAGCGTCTAGTCTAAAACCGTTACTCACTGGGGTATCGCAAGGATCTATTTTGGGGCCGCTACTATTCAGTATTTTTATTAACGATATTTTCTATGTATGTCAGCATGTACACATGCATGCTTATGCTGACGATATACAGCTATATCTATCCGGGAATCATGAGGACACAGGTGATATATGCTCGAGGTTGAATAGGGACCTAACATCCATTTCTGACTGGGCGACGAAAAATTAACTATGCCTAAATAGTGATAAATCGTATGTGCTGCCCATAGCTAAAAAGCGAATAGATTTTCAAAATATACTACCACCTGTGTACATTGCCGACAAAAGCCTAAAACTAGTACCCAAAGTAACCAATCTTGGTTTCATTATCAATACTACTTTGACTTGCAACGACCATGTGAACTCTGTTGTTAGTAAGGTGTATTATGTTCTGAGGAATCTGAGAATGCCTGCAACCTTTACCTCCGCTAACATTAGGAGAAAGCTTGCCATACAATTAATTATGCCGATAATTTGCTACTCTGAGCTAGTGTACAGCAAGTTAAGTTCCCAGTCTGCACACAAAATTGATGTAGCATTCAACCATGTCACCCGTTATGTGTTCGGATTAAGTAAATTTGACCACAAACTGTATTTTTCTCTATCGACTTATTAGTTATAAAGAGCCAAGGTACTTATATGATAAGTTAGTTTTCCCCAGATCTGCCCGAATCAACGAAATAATAGTGCCAACTTATAACTATTGAACTTCGGCCCGGCTATTCTTTGTCAATGCTATTCGTACATGGAACTCTATTCCAGCACCTATTCGAAGTAGTCTTAATAAAAGCAACTTTATAAATATTATTTATACTTATTTCAGTTAACGTAAATATGTATATCTTAGTTTTCGCTATCTACAATTACTAGTCAATGTGAATGAGCTTTCCCACTATGTTATTCTCAAAGTGTAATAATTATTTATTTATTTATATATTAACTATAGATGCTAGTTTTAAATACAATTTTCCTATTAAATTTTTTATTTATGAATTTGAGTTTGTTATTAAGTTTGACATAGTTCGACTTATTTTATTATTTTTATTATTATAAGAGTTATTCATCTTGGTTGTACTATAAAAGATCCTAGGTCTTATTGTACTAATATCTTGTCAATAAATACATACATACATACAAAATTCCGCGAGAATATTTAGAATTGGTATGTTTAATTTAAGTTACACACACTTAAGCACTTCCTGTGCGATTATCCTTCGCTTTCGATTAGGAGGAAAACATTTATGCAATCTCCCTTCTTTGAATTCTGTTTCATTAACAGCCGAGGCTCTGGCGACCCCAAGTTCCTCATGGAACGAGGGGTGGGGAGGGAGCGATGGCCTAGAAGGTTTAATGTGGTCATATAAATCGTTCCCTAGATGGTCGGACTAGTACCTTAATTGTGCTTTGTTACCGGAACGTACCGGATATATATCCGGCAAAGGACCATCAACATCGATAATACTCCCCAAAGCCTTCGTGGAGGGTCTTTATCGTTAATACAACAACAACAACGACTGTATTACTGTGACAATTCGCCGATGGTAACTGTAGTATGTTACAAAAGTATTGGGCATAACATTATCAAGATATCTAATAAATACAGCATCTATTCTTGTTCCGTATCTGATAGTAAATTCTCTTGCATTGTTGTTAATTTGCTCTTGCAGTTCTTCTTTGAGTAACGGAATTAATGGCGTTGACTCATCTTTTGCAAAATTTACATTGAAATCCCCAGCTAAAAATAGTGGTAGTTTATCTTTATTGGTTTTGAGATGTAGACAATAATCATCATTAGTTCACTGCCATCCTCTAGTTTAACATTTGTGAAGCACACACATTGCCTATAGTTTGGGAGTCATGAACTTCCGTAGCATTTTGAACTACTGTGTAGATCGATGTTGAATATAAGAACATGTGATTTATAAATGGCTACTCCAGCGGCAGTTTATAGAGCTTTTGTTTTCCCAAAAATACCTAAAAACGTTGGCAAATTAAGTTAAAAGTAAATTTCTTCACTCTTTAACCATCCCTCCTGCGTTTTTCCAGGTTACATTAATCTGCCCACTTATCCTCCCAAAAATCTTCCCCATTTTCCTCTTAATCTTCCTGCTCTTGCTCTTAACTGAGTCTAACCCTTACAATTACTCCTAATCCTCTCCTAATGTTATTCCTATTATTCTTGTTAACCTCCTGTAACGAATTTTGGGAAATTCTGGTTATTTGCAACCTTCTGCTAATATTCGAATCGCTAAACTGTTGAATAAATCACTCCGCTATTTAGTATTGCAACTGGTCTTTATTTAGATTACCTCAAGAGTAGTACTTCACAATTATACTTCACAACCAATAGCGTGTTTAAATCAAAACTGATTACTGATTACTCAGCTTGCGCTGCTTTTATACTCTCCGTTGCTTCATTCGAATATTTCTACTAAAGTCCAGACGTTTCGCCTTCTAGAACTGCTGTATCTCCTGCTTGGTAATTTCTATATACATGTATATTTGTAGTTTATCTCATCTTCCAGCCATATGCGGGTGTATGCGTGAGTACTAATTCGGCTGATGATTACATGTGCTAGTATCTCTTCGTTGCCGTGTATATATGTGTGTAAAAGATCATTGATTTGTTTACGTACACAAGAGTGGCATCCTGCCTTATCGTTGTTGTGCCTTTATTTACTTAGTATCAGCTTAGTGATGCTAATATTCGTCACACTCCTATTTCTACTTTTTTTCAAATCATTATTCTTATTCTTACTTTTATTTCTAAGTACTCCCCTCTTCCGCTTGTTCCCTTTACCTTTTGGACTTCCCTCAAACTTCCTCTGCTTCGTTCTCCATTTCCCCTTTTTATTACCTCTTTCTGTATGGAGGACGAACCATATGAATTGACTCCCAGATTCGAACTCTGCTCCTCAAAATACATGTTGTTAGGTGCATCTGATAAATTATACAAACAGCTTCTTGCGTTACATATAAAAAGCTATTGTTTGTGTGCTCTGATATTATACTGAATAGGAAACCTTTCTTGTCCGCCGTGGTATAAAGGTAATATATGACCTAACTAACCAAAGGACTTCGGCTCATCAAAATGCTTTAGAAAATTTTTCTAAAACGGGCTCGCCATATGAGCATATTTCTACAATGAAAAGCTCAGCAAAATACATATGCTGCAGCTGAAGCTGTTCGGAGTCGCATAAAGCATGCAGGCTAAGAAAAACGGAGAAATAGCGTGCAAAAAAGGCATGTATACTGCACCAAAATGTCATTATTATAATATTACATCTCATCATATCTCCTTCGATACTAGCCGTCGGCGTTACGGACAGGATCATAAATCTCCCTGAGAACTTTTCTCTTGAAAACTCCAAGATCCGTCTCATCTTCTTTCGCCACCGTCCATGATTCCGAGCCATGCATCAGGACAGGTATGATGAGCGATTTGTAGAGCATGATTTTAGGTCGTACTTTTCATTGCCCACTCAGTCCAAAGTAGCACTTATTGGCATTCTCCGCTTGGTTTCTAAGTTGACATTATTTTCGCTGTTAATGCTGGTTCCAAGATAGACGCAGACCTCCACAGTCTCGAATTTATATGCGTTAAAAAAGACTTGGCTTCCAAGGTGCGGATGCGCCGATTATTTCTTGGATAACAGCTTGTACTCGGTCTTGGCCTCATTTATCGTAAGACCCACTTTTTCCTCTAATTAAACCAGAGAAGACAGAACTTACGGCGCGTTCTTTAACGCCAATGATATGAATATCATCATCAGACGCCAGCAATTGTACGCTTTTAGATATAATAGATTTTACCATCACGGTTTAGAACTTCTCCAGCATTAGGATAAAGAAATCGCATGAAAAGGAATGGGAATACCTCGTACCAATCCGTACGGAGCTGATGATGTTCCTCAAGAAATTGGGCAAAGCCTCATAAACTTTGCAGGAAACTTAAATTCAGATATAGCAGCATACAAGCAGTTTATTTTCGCGCTGTCGAAGGCTGCTTTGAAGTCGATGAAAAGATAGTGCGTGTCGATTCTCTTATCATGAGTCTTCTCCAGGATCTGGCGCATCGTTAATATCTGGTTGATAGTAGATTTACCAGGGATGAAGCCGGGTCCGGCGTTTTTCATTGCAAAATGAGGAACCTTTTTCTCTCAGAGCCTTAAGTGCTCGTGAATGTGTTCTAAGGTGCAACAGGGTGTTTGATTGAAATCAGAGGGAGACAGGAGTTGCATATGATCCATAAAGCAGGAGAGGCGTGGCCAAAGAGCGGGGCCACCAAAATGTTTAAGATCACGTGCAAATCCTGCGACGTTATACCCAAAAAGTTTCTCTTATCTCTAAAGAGAGAATACTTAACGCTCACGATATGCATACTAACTGGGCACTGACTTCTGGCGTCACACGCTTATAAGTTAGGCCCCATCAGCAAACGGCAGATGTAGAAAGTGCGAGCTGCAGGGAGAGACGGCTGAGAAAATTACAATTCAAGTTCAGAAAATTACATTTCAAGTTTAAAAAATTACAGTTCGAATTCAGAAATTTATAAGTAGGGTGTTAATTTTCAAAAGTTATTTTAATTAATTAACTTTATACTTTATGTTACTTGCGGAAGTGTTGATGCTTCGTTGACCATGTTGCCAAAATGGTGGCTTGGGTATAGTGTACCCTAAGTTTTCTTCAAGGTGTGTACATCCCGAACCTTGAAATCAAATGGAGGATAATTCTTTCCAACAAGTGCATGATGACGCTAGGGCCAAGAAAGTACTTCAGTCGAAACAGCAGTTTGGAAGCAGTGGAAGGGAGAGATCTCCACAGAGATGCGAAGGTGGGGAAGACTTGACCTCTCATGGTGCTTCCAATCACCGTCAGTTACCGCGAAACAGGGAAAGCTGGCATGATTTGTTACGAAACTGCCAAAATCGCGATTAAGTGCCAATTCATGATAAATGATGATGATGGCGCATAATTTGAGATATTTTGACATATGGCGCCAAGATCTATGCAGACAGTACCTACTTATACGTTACTTCCGGGAGTGTGGACGCTCCGGTGACTGTTTAAGTGGTCATATCTTCGTCATCATTGCTGTCATACTAGTGCAGATCAATGGTTGTGACGCTAAGAATATAGCTGTATGGCATTGCAATTGCTTATGAGCGAGTTTTTTTTCGCTATCTCGGAAAAAAAGATTTAAACGAGTTAAGATGACCAATGCTTCCTTAACACATAGATACCATCTTACATACATTTATTTCCATTGGATGAAAAAAAAAAAAAATACCCGACAAATTTTCTGAACTTGAATTGTAATTTTCTGAACTTGAATTGCAATTTTTTGAATTTAAATTGTAATTTTCTGAATTTGAATTGGAAATTTCTGAACTTGGAAATTTCTGAAATTAAATTGGAATTTCTGAACTTGAATTGTAATGTTCTGAATTTGAATTGTAAATTTCTGAATTTAAATTGGTTTTTCTGAACTTCAATTGTAATTTTCTGAACTTGAATTGAAATTTCTGAACTTGAATTGTAAATTTCTGAATTTAAATTGGAAATTCTGAACTTGGATTATAATTTTCTGAACTTGAATTTTAATTTTGTGAACTTAAACTGGAAAAGGTGCATCAAAAGGTGCTAGTATCGTATCATAACCGGCAAGAGACTATCCATATCAGTAAATAACCTTTCCCTTAACCTGTGAGTGGTTTAGTGGTACAATAGGGCAACGCCACGTTCTCATGAGCCTCTAACTGCAGAAGTGTCTCTAAAAAATACTGTGCTCTTTGTAAGGGAGTGATATGACATTCGGAAATGACGTTTTTCCACAACAATTAGTTGCATAAAACCTCTTACTTGCCAAGGGTGCATGCACCTTAAAGTTCCTCTTTTAAGCAAAATTTCAATTAATGCTCTTATTTTAGTGTTTTAAACTGAAAATATATTGAACACATCATTTTTGTTTTATTTCAGGTTTAGCGAGACGCCCATTCACCAACTGCATTACAAATGAAACATTTAAAACGTTTTACATACCAACAGCGACAACAGAAACCACACCAACACTTTCTGACACGAACATATGAAAATAAATTTGGAAAATAAAAGAAATTAACGAGAAAATTATTGATTGGTGGTTTCAAATTAACTAACAAAAGAGTAGTGAACTTGTACGGACTCGCAGTCACAATCAATAGAATCACAAAACTGCTGTTCACATCCACTTCCATCGACGAACTTCAATACACTATCAAATAATGGAGTCACGAATCCGTTCAAAATTGATGCTTTTCGAATTTTTCACATTTTTTGGACTCTCCATATTTACTCAGCAAGTCGCGGGACATATATTGGTTTACAAAAAACTGAATAGTGTGGTAAGTATAAAGCACTTATTTGTATTAATAACACAGGCCGACAAGTTTTAGGCCCAGAAACCAGTCATACTTTTTAAAAGGTATACATGACGCTGAACCCGGAACTGGGCAGATCTTCTAAAATGGTTCTGGTTTCCGAGAATTTGATTTCATCTTAAACTCGCACTTAAAACCGACCCTGTGCATCATGAATTGTACTTATAAAATCTAACTGTACTTTAAACGCGCATTGCAAAACTGGGCCTTATACCACGTTTATAACATTGTAGCGAATTTTGCAAAATTCCTAATTATTATGCACCTTCTGTTAAAGTTCGAATCGCTGAACTGTCGAATAAATAACTCGAATATTCAGTATAGCAAAATGGTCTTTATTTACAACTCTACTGTGGCAGTATCACTTCACATTACAATTATCGAGTACTTCACTAATAGAGTGTTAAAATCAAACTGATTGTTGATTCCTCAGCTTGTGCTGCTTGTACACTCTCTGATGCCTCGTTCGCATAAATCTTCAAGGGCCTAGACTTTTCACGAACAACCTTCTCGAACAGCTGCTTGTTTATTTCTCCTTTATGTAACTGATATTTACTTTCGTCTTCTGATTATATGCGTGTGTATGTGTGAGTAATAACTTCTGCTCTTATGTGATGACTACATGTGCGTATGTGAAATAAGTGACACATCGAAATTGCTAACATTCGCCACACTTCCTTCCACCTAAGTCTGATCGTCCCGATCCACGTTGCCAACCTTTCCAAATGAATAAATTTCGTTTTGTTTCGTGGTTTGCCAATGGTTTGTATGCGGTAAACGACATCGTTGATCCGTTTTACAACTTTGTATGGGTCTTCCCAGTTACACTGAAATTTCGGGGACAAACCTTTTTTTCCGTTGTGGGTTGTATAACAGCACCAAATCTCCTTCCTGAAAACCTTCCGAGTTAATTGTTTTATCGTATCTGGCTTTCAACATAATCCTGGTTCGTTGTCTTACAAGATCATGTATTTCCCTCATCTCTTCCTCCAAGACACCAGTGAATTTCCTGGCATTTCTTACCACATCGGCATTTATCCCAAAAGTTACCTTTGCGGGGGTTTGGCCCGTTGTCTCATGCACTGCCGATCGGCAAGCCATCAAGAATAATGATATGTGTGTATCCCACTATTTATGGAACCTGTCCACTACTTTCCTTAAGTGCGCCTCTAAGGTTCTATGGAATCGTTCCACCATACCGTCGGAATGAGGATGCAAGGCAGTTGTCCGTGTTTTTCGAGTGCCCAATGATTTACACATTTCCTGGAACACAGCTGATTCGAAATTCCTGCCTTGGTCAGAATGTAGCTCCATTGGTACACCATACCTTGCAACCCAATTATTTATAAACACTTTTGCTACTGTTTCCGCTTCTTGATTTGGGATTGAGTATACCTCTGGCCATTTCCTGAAATAATCCATAACCACCAGTACATATTTGGGTCCGCAGTTGCTAGTAGGAAATGGACCTGCGACATCTATGGCGACCCTTTCAAATGGTGCACCTGAAATATATTGCTTCATCTGGCCATGACTTCGGGTTTTGGGCCCTTTCGCTCTGCTGTAAACCTCACAGTTGGCAATCCAATCAGTGACCGATTGACGACAACCAACTCGATATAATATCTACTTAATTTTCTGGAGCGTCTTCGTGATTCCAAGATGACCACCACTTGGACCGTTATGTAGCTCACTGAGAACGTCAGAAATCATCTTTCCTGGAACAAATATCACCTTCTTACATTGACCATCCTCACTCTCCCATGTTCGATGCAGACAATCGGATATAAATTGTAAATAGTTCTACTGTGCCCAATACAACTTCGCAACAGGAATCTCTGCAGACATCTCTCTACTTGGTCTTCCGTTTCATTCAAGCCCTTTCATAACATGTGACAGATGTGTATCTTCTAGCTGCGCCTTCTTTAGTTGTTCCATGTCCCATTAATCCGTTCTCGTTATAGTCGGACATATATGATGTTTTCCTTAGCCTCAGCTTTCGCACAGTGTTTGCATTCCAAATGACATGGTCTTCGTGGCATTGCATCAGCATTCCCTTGGATACTACCTTCTCGATGCTCAATGGAAAAGTCATAGCTTTGTAGTCGTTCGACCCACCGTGCCAATTGACCTTATGGATTACGGAACTGCAGGAGCCATTTCAACGCTGCGTGATCTGTCCGGACGCGAAATCCCTGCCAGTAGAGGTACTTGTGAAAATGTTTAATGCGTTCTACCAATGCCAACAGCTCTCTCCGTGTAACGCAATAGTTCCTCTTTCGTTTTCCAATTGAACGGCTGTAATATGGAACTACCTTCTCCTGTCTATCAACCAGTTGTGACAATACGCCTCATATGGCATATCCGCTCGCATCTGTATCTAGAATAAATCTTGCTCCTGGAATCGGATATGCCAACATTAGGGCAGTGCTCAAACGCTCTTTCAATATTTGGAAAGCCACTTCTTGCTCCTTCCATTCAAAAGCTTTATTTTTTCTTATAATGTAACATTATGCGTCATGCCCACCTATGCAATACATTTACGGCATTACGCATCATGAACTTCTATGCTAAATACTTCTTAGTAACAATCATATTACAATATTATACAACATAAATTATTGAACTAACCCAGTGGTTAGCTAACATCAATGGAATGCCGAATATGAAACCTTTGTCCGTTCACAGCTAATAAATTCTGCTTAGTACTTACATACAACCAAGAATATGAATTAACCAAATATTCCCATTGCACATGAATATCGATCTGCTGACTCTGCATACAAATCTACATGCATGCATGGTAGTACAAATATACATATATGCACAATAATACAAATCTACATATATGCATATTAATACAAATCTACATGCATGCATAGTAATACAAATATACATATATGCATAGCAATACAAATCTACATATATGCATAATAACACAAATCTACATATACTGCATATATGCATATTAATACAAATCTACATATATGCATAACAATACAAATTCACATATATACTCTGTAATACAAATGTACTTATTTTTAGTTGTTAATATTAGGATATTTGTAAATGTGTAGGTTAAGTAATTAGCTATAAAAAGGGAAAGAATTTTTGTAATAAAGGGATTATTGATCTGACAACCAAAGACAACGCATCTTTTTAATTTTTCACTTTTCATGGCGATCCTGCCAGCCTGATCTTAAATCAGCTGAAAATTTGCTCTTAAGCAAAATTAGCTAAAGATCTTGCTGGAGGAAAAGATCCTGCCAGTTTTATCTGCAATAAGCATAAGATTTGCTGACCAAGCAAATATCGCTTAAGATTTAGCTGCTCAGAGATCCTGCCCAAGAAACTTTAAAAAACAAAGTATAAAAAAATTAATAATTTTACCATCCGGGCAAAAGTTGAAACGATCCTGATACAAAGGATTACAACTGCTATCACAGCACAATAACGAAGAAACAAACGCAGATGGCAAATAACATTGAGCAACAAAATTAATCAACAGCAGTGATCAAGGATGAATAAAGCATAAGGCGAAGTGGAATAAATGGATTTAAAGGACACATTTTAGAAAAGGCAACCAAGGATGAATAAAGCATAAGGCGAAGTGAATAAACGGATTGAAAGGACACATTTTAAACAACAATATTCTGCAGGACCAATTGGTGGCATGACTGGCTGGAAGCAGTACTAATAAGTATATTTAGAAATAAATTGGGCCGCCTTTAAGGACGCTTAGGCATTTTTTTTAAAATATGGTAGGATAAACTAATTTTTTTTTAAAAAAGTTTGATGTCAGCTTTGAAAATGACACAAACTAAACAAAAAAAAATATAGGGAAAAAGATTGAAGCCCAATGTGGCTTAGAAAAAAAATTTTGAAAAAAAAATTTGTTCAATTTTAAGAAATGTCAAAAATATTACATTTAAATTTTTTTTAAGGAAATCAAAAACTTTAGAAACAAATTTTTCTATAACGTTAATTAAATAAAGAAAAATAAATCAGCAAAATGTCATAAAAATTAATTATTAAAATATTTTGTATATTAAAAAAAAAAAAAAAAAGAAAAATTACTATTTCTAAAATCTAATGCAAAATATTAGTTACTTTGTAAAATTAATTAAACAAAAGAAAATAAAAATTAGAAAAATTTTTTTTAAGGAAAAATTTAAAATACCTAAATCAGAAATGAAAAATTCTAAAGTAAAACAAAAATTACAATTTTAAAAGTAAATTGTTAAAATATCAATTAACTAAATATAGTAAATTTATTAATAATCAATGAATATCAAGAGTAAAATGGAATGCATAGGATAAAAGAATAAAATCGAAAAATTTTATTAAAAATTAAAATTTAGTTCATTACTCATAGAAGCAGGAAGATAGCCAAAATGTCTTGGTGGACAAAAATAGCCCAAGGCATTATGATAGCCATAGCTGGCTATGAATTCGGCAAAGAAACCTCTGAAGAGCAAATAGTTGACAACAAATTGGTAAAATATGAGCCACAAGCCCAAGTGGACACAAAAACTACAGACATTTGGCTAGGTGCTTTAATATGCACGATAGGGCTATGAATAATAGCGATAGCCGCTATTCTTAAAAACGATATGAAAATCAAATATAGGCAAACTAATAACGTGCAACAACGCGTATAAATTTTTTTTCCCCCTTCTACCCAAATTTCCAAACTCAAAGCTGAGGAAGAGCAATAAATAATTGAAGTAAAATCTCAAATAGTGTCTCAAAATGTCACAATCGACAGTAAAGGTAGCTCTGCCTAATGCGAACAGCAAATCCAAAATTCGCATAATTCCTTCGATTGCCCCTGATAAAGATGGTCAGGAAGCAATAGGAAATTCTAGGACAGTGGAAGTAAGCAAGACCTAACGAAAAAAAATACTAATATTTTACAACCAGCCCATAACAACAAGCATGAAGAAAAAGTCACAAAGAGAACATATATATATAATAAAGCGCTCTATATATTTGCAATAAAAGACTAGTCGCGCTCATTTTCATCTTAGGATAGAAAAATGGTAGCGTAGACAAATTTTCAAGAAACCAGATTGTTGAGGAAGTTATTGACTTAGGACAATATTCGACCAGGCATAAAAGAAATGCCGGCAATCCAGGACTTGAAATTTATAAGGAAAACACAGTTGTCCTGAGGGACAAATTGGTGAAAATAATTGAATATTTACTGCAGTAGGCGAATTTATAAAATAATAATTGGTACCCAAGTTCTCAAAGATCAAATAATTGCACTAACCAAAAAGGTTGTGCATGTGACAATCCCGGTATAGAAATAAAAATAATTCTTCATAAAAGTTATGACGATTCTGTCTTGGTGGCCGCCGCAGAAATCGCATGACACATAAGATCCAAGATGTTGCTGGAAAATAGGGAAATTATCGAAAATATAAAAATAACATTTAAAAGATACGAAACATTTTTTTCTTTGCACCCACTGTACCTTCTACTCATCCATTAATAGAACTACTATTGATACATAGCTACCTCGCTCTTCCACCAACTACAGCTACAAAATTTTCCGAATAATTAGCTATAAAATTTTTTATTCGTTCTAAGTTCAATGTAACCCTAATAAAATGATATAACTATGAAAAGGTGTTATTTAACAAAAATAATGAAAGAAATATATATAAGTATGAGGTGTTTTAACTATAAAAACTCGCTTTTATAGATATCATAATTTTAGGAAAAATATTTTTTACTTTAACTCCGGTAAAATAGAATAGGAAATAGTAATAGGAAATATCTTTTACGCTAAATAGAATTGAATAGTAGTAAGAAATATTCTTACTTAAATTGACTAGAAAGCGGTAACGGGAATACCAATAAAAAAACAAAAAAAACCTTGAATGATTTATCAATAGCCCGATAAAAACAAAAACAATTGTTAATAAACCATGAGCACTTGGGAATGTCAAACAAAGTAATTGACAATAAACAAAAATCCAGCATTATCAGTGATTTGCACCAGATGGCGGAACACTGAATAAATATAGTTGGTAAAAAGGAATAGAAGTAGCAAATTTGCCAGTCAAACAAACCACCGCTGTATAGCTAAATGGTTAGCGCAGCATGCCTAAAGTGTACTGATGATGAAGGCTTAGCACCCTTCGAAATGGATCTATCTGCGCAGCTATGGCAGGTTGTCTGAAAAATTTTCTACTTACTATTCCAAAAACAAAATACAATTTTTCAAATTTAGAAAAATTAAAAAATAACAATAATTATCATTAGAAAAAAATTATTGTTCTGGCCTTGAGCTCGATTCGAACCTTGAAAAAAAAAATCTATGATTAACTCAGAATTTAAGAAAAACCAGGTTCAACCATAGTATCCCAATTTACTCGGTTAGTTAATAAAAATTTCCAAAGACAAGCGGATTTTAAGTGAGTGCACACATTTAAAATCCGGCTGTAAAATAAATATAAAATATATAAATAAGTAAAAAAAAATAAAATAATTGTTAAATTTAAAATTTTTCCTATACGTAAAATAATCGTTAAATTTAAAATTTGAAAAAAAAAAAAAGATTTGTACAAAATATTGAAAAAAAATAAAATTAAATGTAAACATAATAAAAGTATCAAGGTCAGCAAATTAGAAACAAAATACACAACCTCTCACTACAATTTCAAGTTAAGGTAAAATACCAAGATCTCTTAAATGCGAACAAAGAGTCTTATAGAATTGTTCACAAAACAATTATATAATACTCTTTTTCCAAGGCGGATGGTGTAGCATTATGCGTCATGCCCACCCATGCAATACATTTACGCCATTACGCATCATGAACTTCTATGCTAAATACTTCTTAGTAACAATCATATTACAATATTATACAACATAAATTATTGAACTAGCCCAGCGGTTAGCTATTATCAATGGAATGCCGAATATGAAACCTTTGTCCGTTCACAGCTAATAAATTCTGCTTAGTACTTACATACAACCAAGAATATGAATTAACCAAATATTCCCATTGCACATGAATATCGATCTGCTGACTGCATACAAATCTACATGCATGCATGGTAGTACAAATATACATATATGCACAATAATACAAATCTACATATATGCATATTAATACAAATCTACATGCATGCATAGTAATACAAATATACATATATGCATAGCAATACAAATCTACATATATGCATATTAATACAAATCTACATATATGCATAACAATACAAATTCACATATATACTCTGTAATACAAATGTACTTATTTTTAGTTGTTAGTATTAGGATATTTGTAAATGTGTAGGTTAAGTAATTAGCTATAAAAAGGGAAAGAATTTTTGTAATAAAGGGATTATTGATCTGACAACCAAAGACAACGCATCTTTTTAATTTTTCACTTTTCAATAAGCTCATGGAGGCTATGGGCTACGCTGGCAAAATTTGGTACAAATCGGCGGTAATAGGTACACAGGCCAAGAAAACTTCTTAACTCATGCAGATTCTGTAGTCCTGGCCAATCTTTTACTGCTTCTATCTTTTCATTCGCGGTGCAGATGCCCTCCGTCGTTACTTTATGACCCAAGTAACTAACTTGCTTCTTGAACAGAGAACACTTTTTGGGACTATGGTTCAGACCAGCACCAGCTATTCTCTGAAAAACTTCCTTTAAGTGCTTTAGATGTTCCTCAAAGCTCTTTCGCAAAACGATGATGTCGCCTACTCAAAGTTCTTTCGCAAAACGAAGATGTCGTCTAGGTACACCAAGCATGTTTTTCAGTGTAGTCCTTTCAATACTTTATCCACGCGGCTCTCAAAAGTAGCTGGTGCATTACAAAGTCCAAAAGGCATCACCGTAAATTGCCAAAGGTCATCTCCGACATTGAAGGCTGTTTTCTCCGTATCTTCCTCCTTTACCTCCTTTACCTCCACTTGCCAGTAGCCACTTTTTAAGTCCAGCCTAGAAACCCATTTCGTAGCAGATATCGAGTCCAGAGTGTCGCCAATTCTTGGCAGTGCGTAGCTGTCCCTCTTCGTGACGTCGTTCAACCTGCGGTAGTCCGCTCAAAACCTCATTTTTAATCCTTCTTCTTCACAGGTACCACCGTGGAGCTCCATGGACTAGCTGATGGTTTGATTGCGACACAGTCGCTCAATTATTTTATGATTTGGCTCACAACTTCCCGCTTGGCCAGTGGAACACTACGTAGAGCTTAACGGATCGGCCTCACATCTCCAGTGTCAATTTGATGTTTCACAACGTTGGTGCGGCCTGGTTTGGAACCGTCAAATATGTTTGCGTACTTTAGGAGCAGTTGTTTGACCTTACTCTGATAGTCTTCATCCAGCCCCTCCGTCCATGGCGTGATGTCATTTGAAAGATCAATCTTGCTACTGAAATGTTTTCATGTAGCTGTTCACAGTTAATAGCTACTTCAGCCTCTTGGCATCGTCCCAATAAAGCTCCTTTGGTAAGGAATACGTCCATCTTGTTTTTTCATAGCCAGGGTTTTTCCTACAAGTACATTTGGTGTTGATGTATTCGCTTCCTCCACAACCCACAATTTGTTTGTCCCACAATCTCCATCAACCTTTGCCCAGATGACTGCCTCTGGTTTTGGTGGTATTTGCTGATTCTCCTCCACCAGCTCTCGTTTACTGCTGTAACCTTTTTCGTAGCCGAAATTAAGTGGCACATCCATGTTCTTATATCGCATCGTCTTGCTTTGCATATCTATCTTGATGCCTTTGTCGATTAAGTGGAATTCTTAATCGACAAAGGCATCCAATTATGATTTAATCAACAATCTCTGCCACTATAAAAATGTGTAGTACCGTAACGTTCCCAATTGTGACTTCACATGCTATTTCTCCCATTACTGGGTGTCCTCTCTAGTAGCTGTACGCAATCTTGCTCCATGCAATGGTCTTATCTTCTTGTTAACTAAACCGGATCGAATGATGGAGTGAGATGCACCCGTATCTACAGTCAGTAAACGTTCCTTTCTATCCACATGTCCTCCAACAGTAAGATTGCTCGACCTTCTTCCGATTTGTGAGACAGAGATTATGGGGCATGGAGGCAGCTGTCGCGTCTTACGGCTGACTCGCTGTAGTTTAACGGTTGATTGGGTTTGGAAATTTGCTCATCTCCTTCAGCTGTGCGTTTACGACCAGCCATGTTGGAATTACTAGGACCGTTGCTGCAATGACGGGCAATGTGACCTTGGTTTACGCACTTGAAACATTTGATAACTCCGACATTTTTCTGTTGCAATCCCGATTGAGTGCTTCCAAAATTGTATCTACCTAGTCTGGCCTTTCTACTTCCACATGATGAGCTTTGTATTCTGGTTTACTCAATAGTGAGGCAGTTTCCTGTGCCAATGCATGTGATACCGTTTCTACGAATGTGGGTTTTGGGTTTGCGTATGTCGCTCGCATCGCTTCAACATCCCGTATTTCATTGATAAAGCTCGTGAGTTTTTACCCTTTTGGTGTATTCCATGGGTGAGTCCACATTTGCCAAAGGAGCCAACCTTTCAAGATCTGAAGCAAACTCCTGAAAAGTCTCATTAGCTTTTTGGTAACGGTTTTGCAATCCTATTTGGCATATCTCCTTCCTGTGTTCGCTTTCGTATCGCCTTTCTAGAGCGCCCATCAATGTTTCGTAGTTGTTTAGTTCTCTCAGTTGTTCAGCAGGTCCTTTTAACACCATGAACACTGCGGCAACTTTATCTTCGGCATTCCAGTTGTTCCAACATTATGATGTTGATTGCAACGAAATAAAATGTATAGCGCAGTTAGGTTTTAGTAAGGAACAGTTCAAAAAATTGCGTTCTGGTGTTTCCGAACTCCGTAAAGGCTTGGTTGTCTCGGAACGCGGTGCCGCTTTATTACGACCGCTAAAGAACGCCTGGTATACTCACCGTTTTCAGCGGCACCGCTTTGTTGGATACTATGAACACTTACGACAGACGATCCATCTTCCTTTTATGTTTTTAGTTTTTCCTCTTATATTTTTAACTGCACATAAAAAAATAAAACATGATCAAAAAAATTCAAATTCAAAAATCTTTTTTTATTTTATAAATATTTGACAAAATGTTCACCGCTTTGACAACAGCAGTGATGAACGAGTTTCTACCGTCATGACGGCCGTAATATTTTATGCCCTGCCGCTATATTACGTTACGGTGAACTTCACCGTCTTCTTAGTTTACACATAATTACTTTTACACTGCAATATTTTTGACAATATGCTCTACCGCTATGTAACGGCCGCTAAATAGCGGCACCGCTTTCGAGGAAACCAAGCCTTAACTCAGTAAATCATAAATGAGACTAAGCAATTTTGTTAGTACTATTTTTATAGATGCTTACTTTTTCTCAACGTTTAAACTTCATATCAGAGCCAACATTCAGTGTGAGTTTTGATCCCAGGCCTCAGAGGTGAATGGGGTTTACTTTTAATTTTAATTGTTTAATTTTACATTAAACATTTCTTCCGAAATTAAATATCTTTTGCATTTGCTTCATAAGCTGAATATGTGACCTGGAATCATGAAACGACCCTATTGATTCCAGGTCCTGGAATCATGAAACGACCCTATTGATTCCAGGTCACATATGTATATAAATAAATTTTTTCAATCGCGATTCGCGCACAAATGGCGGAACTCTACAAGGTGGCAGCACGGGACAGCTGATTTGTACATCAACTTTCGGCGCAGTACGATTTTGACATTAGTCCATCGAATTTACAAAAACAAAGTACATGGAACTTTTAGTTATGTTTCTAGATAAGTCACCATGCTGTCACCTTGTATGGTTCCACCATGGTTGTATATTTATAAAGTTATTGCCTTCAAGAAGTTGTTCTGCCTTCCTGTTAAACACTTTCTTGTGTCAAGATACTTAGTTTTCAAGTGCGTGGCTTAACACCACAATAGTACTGAAATTCCTTGAACTAATTAAGCTGGGTGAGAAAGATTTAAATATCGACTTGCCAAAGAAGTAAAGCATTTCTTTCTTTTCTAACGGCAGAGTGCTCGCTATAAGCTGTGCTAGATGAGAAGCAATTTTTATACTCAGCTGAGCAGAGCTCACAGAGTATATTAGTTTTGTTCGCATAACGGTACCCTGTAACGGCATAAACTAATCGAGATGGATATAGACTTATTTATATCAAAATGATGTGGGCGGAAAAAGAAATTAATTTAGCCATGTCCGCCCGTCCGTCCGTCGGTAAACACGATAACTTGAGTAAAGTTTGACATATCTTGATGAAATTTGATATGTACGTTCCTGGGCACTCATCTCAGATCGCTATTTAAAATGAACGAAATCGGACTATAACCACTTTTTCGATATCGAAAATTTCGAAAAACAGAGAAACTGCGATAATTCATTACCAAAGACGGGTAAAACGGTGAAACTTGGTAGGTGGGTTGACCTTAAGACGCAGAATATAAAATTAGTATAATTTTGGACAATGGGCGTAGCACCGCCCACTTTTAAAAGAAGGTAATTTAAAAGTTTTGCAATCTGTAATTTGGCAGTCGTTGAAGATATCATGATGAAATTTGGCAGGAACGTTACTCTAAATAAAAATTATCAAAATCGGATGACGAACACGCCCACTTTTGAAAAAAAAATTTTAATTCAAATTTTAACAAAAAATTTAATATCTTTACAGTATATAAGTAAATTATGTCAACATTCAACTCCAGTAATGATATGGTGCAACAAAATACAAAAATAAAAGAAAATTCCAAAATGGGCGTGGCTCTCCGCCCTTTTTCATTTAATTTTTCTAGAATACTTTTAATGCCATAAGTCGAACAAAAATTTACCAATCCTTGTGAAATTTGGCTAGGGCATAGCTTCTATGGCGATAACAGTTTTCTGTGAAAACGGGCGAAATCGGTTTGAAGCCACGCCCAGTTTTTATAACAGTCGATCCTCTGTCCTTCCGCTCGGCCGTTAACACGATAACTTGAGTAGAAACCGATATATCTTTACTAAAGTTTGTTCATGTACTTATCTGAACTCACTTTATCTTGTTATTAAAAATGGGCGAAATCGGACTATGACCACGCCCACTTTTTCGATATCGAAAATTTCTAAAAATGAAAAAATGCCATAATTCTGTACCAAATATGAAAAAAGGGATGAAACATGGTGATTGGATTGGTTTTTTGACGCAAAATATAACTTAGGAAAAACTTTGTAAAATGGGTGTGACACCTACCATATTAAGTAGAAGAAAATGGAAAAGTTCTGCAGGGCGAAATCAAAAGCCCTTGGAATCTTGGCAGGAATAATGTTCGTGGTATTACATATATAAATAAATTAGCGGTACCCGGCAAATGATGTTCTGGGTTACCCTGATCCACATTTTGGTCGATATCTCGAAAACGCTTTCACATATACAGCTAAAGTCCACTCCCGTTTAAAATACTCATTAACACCTTCTATTTGATACCCATATCGTACAAACACATTCTAGAGTCACCCCTGTTCCACCTTTATGGCGATATCTCTAAAAGGCATCCACCCATAGAATTAAGGCTCACTCTCGTTTAAAATACTCATTAGCACCTTCTATTTGATACCCATATCGTACAAACACATTCTAGAGTCACCTCTGGTCCACCTTTATGTCGATATCTCTAAAAGGCGTCCACCTATAGAACTAAGGCCCACTCCCGTTTAAAATAATCATTACAACCTTCTATTTGATACCCATATCATACAAACACATTATAGAGTCATCCCTGGTCCACCTTTATGAAAAGGCGTCCACCTATAGAACTAAGGCCCACTCCCGTTTAAAATACTCATTAACACCTTCTATTTGATACCCATATCGTACAAACACATTCTAGAGTCACCTCTGGTCCACCTTTATGGCGATATCTCTAAAAGGCGTCCACTTATAGGACTAAGGCCCACTCCCTTTTAACACACTCTTTAATACCTTTAATTTGATACCCATGTCATACAAGCACATTCCAGGGTTACCGTAGGTTCATTTTCCTACATGGTGATTTTCCTTATTTTGTCTCCAAAGCTCTCAGCTGAGTATGTAATGTTCGGTTACACCCGAACTTAGCCTTCCTTACTTTTTATTTGTATATAGTTTACAAGCTTGAACCGTTTTTGGCACTGTGACAACTTTTACAGTTTTCCATAAGAATTCATTTTTATAGCTTTCTATCTTTATATTTTAGATTAGTGTGTGGCAGGTGCACTTAACATAAAACAAACAAGTTTCTTTCATTAGTTTTGAATTCATTTAACTTGACGGCCATTGTAATGGCTTCATCAGTGGCATGCCCTGTCACATTTTTTGGAAGCATTTGAAATAAATACTTTTGGCTTTACTAGTGACAAAAATCTTTCTCTAAGTGTTTTGAAAACCGATCGAAATATCTAGCCATTATGTAGTAAAACAAGACTTTTTTTTTGATAAGTCGCTTGTTTCATCAACAATTAACGACAAACACATGATGTCACGTTGTTAGAATTTTTCCGAAATTATGAAATAAATTATAAACTAAAAATTGTTTCAAATAAATGTTTTCATACATTTAAAGACAATGGCCCGTAACCATAGTCGCTGACTAAAATACTCTTAAGTTAAAATCTTGCCTAAATTAAAAATGGGATTTAAAATGTTGGTCTGTCATAGACATATTAAACACAGTTTTCAGCTAAAATAAGCATGGACAGGGTATCCGCATGAAAAAAAGGTATTGATTGGCGGTATGAAGACATTTTTTAGAAGTTTTAAAAGTTCACCCTGTTCCTTACAACCGTGGTTACTTGACTCCACGTATAAAAAATGGTAATTTTTTACTTGTCAAAAAATCTTACAATAGCACAAAAATTGTCAAAGGAGTACCTGAAAACGCGTTTTGATCATAATCCGGTGGCGGATAATTATCACTCAATTCTATTTACAAGTTATTAGCCAACGTTTTGTAAAAATTCGCTGTTTTTTATCAGCCATCAATTTAAAATTGCATGAGATTTGGTTTCCTTTATATTTTTAGGAAACCAAGGAAACAAATTTTATTTCTTTGTTACCTTACGAAATAAAAATATTAAATTTTAACTTTTTAATAGAAATTTTATTTCTTTATTTGTTTCTTTAAACTTTAGCTCCGGTTTCTTTTATATCCAATATTAAGAGAGGGTCTTTTCGTTCCAGATAATAATATCTAATCGATTTTATATCGATTTCATTTAGTAAGACATTGTTTACATCAATCAACTTATGTATACATAAGGCTAAATCCATAAGGCGGTGGTTACGTACTGTAACTTCTCCCTTTCCAAAAAAAAAAAAAAAAATAGTATTGAAGATATCAAATTAAGTATTTACATGTCCCTATTATTTTAAGCATATTGACTAATTTACGTGGCTATACGTGAATCTCAAACTATTAATTACGGCAGCCATGCTTAACCAACGAACCGATATCATTTCGTTACGATAATTAACGTTAATAAACGAAACAAAGTCATTTCGTTTCGTTTATTAACGTTAAGAACGTCAAATTAACGAAATGATTTTGTTTCGTTTTCTGCCATATCAAAACGAAATCAAATCGTTTATGTTGATTATTAACTTCAAATTATGCTGGCAAAGCTGATTGATGGCGAATTCATTAAAGGTGAAAGCATTAGCCAATCTGATTGCAACTTTTCTCATGAATTTTGTCAGTACGAACATTTCTCAGAGTATTTTTAACATTACCACCAACGAATTACACAAACAAATTACATGGAGTTTGTGTGTGTATGTCCGCTCGCTGTTACCACCTTACGGCTTTACCATGGCTATAGCATTGCCAGCACAATTCAAACACAAAGTATCACGTTTTTGTTAACGTTTTTAATTTTAACGAAAGCTTTTCGAGATACAATTATACAATTTATCTTGATAATTTCTTTATCGATAATATTTCGAAGTGTTTCAACGGAAACGGTGGAAATTTTTTGATAAACGATTAGCTTAACGTTAAGGTGCATCCCTGAATTACGGTAATAAACATTTTTATAATATTGTGTATATTTTTTTTTTTATTTTTTTTTGCATTTGTTCTTAAGTTTCTGTTTATGAATTTTTCTTTTTTCGGTTTCTACTGTTATTTTGTTATCATTTTTTACTCCATGTTTTACGAATTTCGGAGCTAGCTTATTTCTTCTATTATCGGCTTCATAAACCGAGGCATCTTCATTAAAATTTCTTGGTTCTATGCGATTCAAGTTAAGTTTGTTTATATTTTTTTCTTTATCTTTAAGACTTCGTTTGAATATAATTTCAGTAAGCTTTTCGTATTATCTGGCATGGTAGTTTAAGAAATCATGATTCGTAATGGTGGAAGTATTTGCTGGGAATGGTGTCGACCTGAAATAATGGCCTGTTATTACCTCGAATGGGGTAAGTTTAGTTGAAGAGTAGATGGAGTTGTTATATGTAAGGATCGCTTCATCGACAATTTCACTAATTGGCTTATTTTTGTCTTGGTGGTATATAATCCTGATTATTTCTGTTAAAGTCGAGTGGAATCTTTCAACTGGTGAATTACCGGTTGAATTTTTTGCTGAAGTAACGTGTGCTTTTATATTGTATAAGTTAAGAAATTCTTGAAAAATGGTTGATGTGAATTCCAATGCATTATCGAAAACAAGTTTCTTTGGTATACCATGATGAGAAAAAAAATGTTTGAGCTTTTGTATTATACAGATGCTACCTCTTGAGGGCAATAAATAAGCGCTTGAGAATTTACTGAATTTATCTATAATTGTTAAAAAAAATTTCCTTATGAACTGTGTAGACGTCCATGTGAACTACTTCCATTGGTTTTTTGGTGTTTCACTCAACTCGAACTTTATGGGTCTATTGTTTCTGTCGTACTTAAGTGTCATACATATTTCGCAATTCTTTAGCACCCTGGTTATTGAATCTTTCATTTTTGGAAAAAAGTATCTTCTTTTCAGATGATTATATGTTTCGTTCACACCTCTATGATTGGAGTTTCTATGATAGTTTCGGATGATTTCTTCCTGTTCTTCGGGTTTTACTACATCTGTCACAAGCGTGACACATCGGACTAGAGTTAACCTACTGTTGCTAAAATACTTAGAGTAAACTTCTTGAACAACTTTGAAGCTTTCATCATCACTTAGAATGGCGATTGTTTTTTTTGAATTGCAAAACGACTCTAAGATATCGACGATATCTTTTAATATACTGGAATCGGTTATCTTTATGGTGTATCTGCGATTTTTCTTAAACAAAATTTTTAAAGATTTTTGAGTTCCACTGTTGTTATGTTTATTTACAATAACCTGATAACGAAAGTCTTTAATCGGACGCTCCGATATAGGTATTGCGTCGTTAAGGTTTTCTATGGCGGAGTGTACCGTGTTCGAGTCTAAATCATCTACATTATTTTCAACTGATTCTGTGAGATTTATCTCTACTCTCGACAAGGCGTCTGCGTTACTGGTTTCATATCCTTTCTTATAAACTATTTCGTAGTCAAACTCCTCGAGCTTAAGTCGCCAACGAACAAGTTTTGAATTAGGTTCTTTAAGGGAAAAAATCCAAGTGAGTGGCTTATGATCGGTAACTATTTTGAATTTTCGGCCAAAGAGATACGGCCTGAAGTACTTCGTCGCCCAAACTATCGCCAATAGTTCCTTTTCTATAGCACTATAATTTTTTTTCTGATTTATTAAGTGTTCTGGTGGCAAAACATATTGGCTTATCTGAACAGATTGGCCCTTGCGATAGGACGGCACCTACAGCAACATTACTTGCATCTGTTGTCAGAACAAATGGCCTTTCGAAGTTCGGATACTGAAGAATGGGTTCATTGCAAAGAATATTTTTGCATGTTTCAAAACAATCGAGAAAACGGGAGTCGATTCGTATTTTCTGATCTTTTCGTAGGCATTATGTCAAAGGTTTTGTAAGTTTGGCGAAATCCCTAATAAATTTTCGGTAGTAGCCCACCAAGCCAAGAAATGATTTTATTTGCTTTGGAGTTTTCGGGACCGGAAAATTTTTTATAGCCTTTATTTTATCGGGATTGGGTTTTACACCGTTAACAGTCACGATGTGGCCTAAAAATAAAATTTCCTTGCAGAGAAACTCGCATTTATCCATTTGCAATTTTAGGTTTGCTTCCTTTAGCTTAGAGAACACAGATTTTAAATTCTCGAGATGTTCTTGAAGAGATGTTGAAAAAACGATTATGTCATCCATATGGACGAAACATATTTTACCTATTAAGTCACGTAGAATATTATCTATAACCCTCTGGAATGTCGCAGGAGCGTTTTTCAGCCCGAACGGCATTCTTATAAATTCGTAGTGACCGTGGTCAACCGAAAAAGCAGTTTTAGCTATGTCTTCCTTTTTCACTTCGATTTGGTAATATCTTGAAGCTAAATCTAGAGTGCTGAAGTACATACTTTTACCGAGTTTATCGAGAATATCGTTTATGTTTGGAAGAGGGTACCGATCATCTATAGTTTTTTGATTGAGCTTTCTATAGTCGACAACTAACCTCCATTTTTGTTTCCCACTTGCATCAACTTTTTTTGGAACAATCCAAATGGGTGAAGACCAGGGCGAATAACTTGGCTGTATGATGCCATCTTCTAGCATTTTCGAAATCTGTCTTTGTATTTCAGCTTTATGCATTTCCGGATATCTATAGGATTTCATATAGATCGGAATGTCATCAGCTGTTTTGATTTCGTGCTTGATATTTTTTGTGAACGTTAGACTTTGGTTTTCTTTAAAAAATATGTCTTCAAAATGTGCGCATGCTTTTATTAGCTGTTGCTTTTCATCTGAATTTAAATGGTTAGTTCTTAGAGAGCTCAAAATGCTACATTCGTTTGTACTACCTGTAATAATTGTGTACTTCTAGGAAACTTTCTTTGCTGAATTGTTCTACTTTTATAGGCTGGTCTACAATAAAATTTTGTTCGATCTCAGAGAAATTAAAGACTTCGACCAAGGCGTGCCAATCCTGGACCTTAACAATTCCTTCGGGTATAAATAAGTAGTCGCTTATGCACTTGCTTTTTATGAAAATATCACCTGACTGTATATCTACTGGCAGATTGGCGACTATTTTGGTTCTAGGTGGAACAATGTATTTTTTTGACATATAGCTTGGTTTATATTTAAGAGGCATTACTGTCTTTGGTGTTTTTAGGATAGACTTTTCTAGATCAATAACTGCGCCAAGCTGTTTCATAGTCTCTAGGCCTATAAGACCATCGAAGTAGTTATGAAACTTAAATAAAAGGAAGCGACATTTTTTATTATCGTTGAATTCTTTGAAACAGTTAAATCTTACTTGATTGTCGACCATATGAGTATTAAAAACGGTTTTAATTGCAATGGGTTTGATTTTTTCGATAACGTTGTTTACAAGTTCTGGGTTTATGAACGACATATTACTACCAGTATCTATGAGAAATTTTAGGTTATTATTTTGGCTATCGGCGATATCAATGTAAGGCAAATTACAAGACTGATGTGAGTTAAAATCTACGAATGTAATGGAGTCTCCGAGGCTGCTATCTGAAAATTTCCGTCATCTATTTCGTATTTAGTATGGAAGTGGGGCTCAGAAGAGACGTGAGGGTTAAAAGCGTATGTTTTGCCTTCGTTTGAAAATGTATACGGGTTGTTAGAGCTCTTTTGAGTTCCTGAATCTGGTTCCTGAATTGGATTGTGATGAATGGATATTCTACGTTAAATACTCCTTTTACCGTGTACTGTGTTGGGTTACGTGGTTGCAAATTGCTATTGGAACGATTTAGGTATGAGTTTCCACTAGACGTATCCATAGGTTCTGGCACGTCTAAGTTTCTAGATTGCTGATTGGTTTTTCCAAAAATGTCGGAAGACCTTTGCGATTGTGGCATTCTACTTAATGATTTTTGAAAGGTAGTTTGTGGTGGATTTGTATTGTTGGGAAAAACTCGTGGATTTATTTGAGTTGAAGGGATGGGGGAAAATGGATTGTTGATTTGTTGTTGTACGATTGGCTTTAATAGACGGTTCGGCATATTTTGAGGGTTGGGAACTGAAACTCGCTTTGTAGCTTCTCCTGACGACAAAGGACTTCTCAAGTATTGAATGTTTTGTTCTTCGAGACAAAAATTAAAAGCCTGAGGTATTGAGTTAGGACGCATAACTCGAATAGTGGATCCAAGATTCTCTCTAAGTCCAGATAAGAAAACGTTAAGACACATTTCCTGATACAATTTAAGCTTCGCTGCTCTTACATTCTGATCGCACTCATGCACTTTTAAGGTATTCGTTAAGCTTGCTAAAATTTCTATAATCTTTGCATACAAATTTTCGACGCTGCCTGTATTTTGCTTAATAAAATGTAGATCTCGAATTAGGCTAGTTTCATTTCGCTTATCGGCATAGTGCGTAATTAAATTGCTTCTTATCTGTGGCCAATCGAGTTGTTCCATACATATTAAGAACGTCGTTAGCTTCACCGACAATTTTATTACGACCCGACCTTACTATAATTTTTGTGTAATTACTGCCAAGATCTGGCAAACGACTTAATATTTCCTCTAGATTATCGATAAAATCGTATAACGATGTTGAGTTGCCTTTAAACTCTGGCACATCTTTTACGGCGTCCGGAATTTTTAAGTGTGCTAGAAGTTGCGTTACATTAGGCTGTGTGTTAAGATTTCCTCCATTTGAGCTAGCTTGTCCACCAGTGGCAGATGCGTTTGCCCCATTGTTCGCTTCCATCGTTATACTATTTTCACAAATATTACTTAGAACTAACTTACTAAAAGGACGTTCCTTATCAAATTCAAGTTGTCTCCGGGTCTTAATAGCTGATTTCATGTGCTCAAATTCGCTAACTTAGTAGTACCTCTTTACTCTTAATTGGAGCATCAGATGGTGAAAATGTGTACAATACGAGATTTCGATGCACCCTGGAAGTTTCATAAATGGTTGCAACTTTGGATATTCTTAAAGATAATTGTGTGTTGTCGATGTTCTCTCGACGTAGCGATACCGGTGCTGTTATGACTACGAACGGCTATTGAATTTGTCGATATTCTCTCGACGTGCTAATATGCCGGGATTCTGTTTATAGTTCCTTAGCCAAAGATTTAATTTCCACTTTGAAAAATGCTCAGCTTTAAACTGTGAAGCTCAGCGAATTTGGAAAAGGGCGGCGTGATGTATTACCACAATGGTTTACGTTTGAGGTTAAAGTCATGCACGTTTTTTGCATGCGATTTCCTCCTTGCCTTTTTTTCTTATACCGACTGCGCCAGATTTGGTTTCCTTTATATTTTTAGGAAACCAAGGAAACAAATTTTATGTCTTTGTTACCTTACGAAATCAAAATATTAAATTTTAACTTTTTAATAGAAATTTTATTTCTTTATTTGTTTATTTAAACTTTAGCTCCGGTTTCTTTTATATCCAATATTAAGACAGGGTCTTTTCTTTTTAAATATTTACATGTCCCTATTATTTTAAGCATATTGACTAATTTACGTGGCTATACGTGAATCTCAAACTATTAATTACGGCAGCCATGCTTAACCAACGAACCGATATCATTTCGTTACGATAATTAACGTTAATAAACGAAACAAAGTCATTTCGTTTCGTTTATTAACGTTAAGAACGTCAAATTAACGAAATGATTTTGTTTCGTTTTCTGCCATATCAAAACGAAATCAAATCGTTTATGTTGATTATTAACTTCAAATTATGCTGGCAAAGCTGATTGATGGCGAATTCATTAAAGGTGAAAGCATTAGCCAATCTGATTGCAACTTTTCTCATGAATTTTGTCAGTACGAACATTTCTCAGAGTATTTTTAACATTACCACCAACGAATTACACAAACAAATTACATGGAGTTTGTGTGTGTATGTCCGCTCGCTGTTACCACCTTACGGCTTTACCATGGCTATAGCATTGCCAGCACAATTCAAACACAAAGTATCACGTTTTTGTTAACGTTTTTAACTTTAACGAAAGCTTTTCGAGATACAATTATACAATTTATCTTGATAATTTCTTTATCGATAATATTTCGAAGTGTTTCAACGGAAACGGTGGAAATTTTTTGATAAACGATTAGCTTAACGTTAAGGGGCATCCCTGAATTACGGTAATAAACATTTTTATAATATTGTGTATATTTTTTTTTTTTTATTTTTTTTTTGCATTTGTTCTTAAGTTTCTGTTTATGAATTTTTCTTTTTTCGGTTTCTACTGTTATTTTGTTATCATTTTTTACTCTATGTTTTACGAATTTCGGAGCTAGCTTATTTCTTCTATTATCGGCTTCATAAACCGAGGCATCTTCATTAAAATTTCTTGGTTCTATGCGATTCAAGTTAAGTTTGTTTATATTTTTTTCTTTATCTTTAAGACTTCGTTTGAATATAATTTCAGTAAGCTTTTCGTATTATCTGGCATGGTAGTTTAAGAAATCATGATTCGTAATGGTGGAAGTATTTGCTGGGAATGGTGTCGACCTGAAATAATGGCCTGTTATTACCTCGAATGGGGTAAGTTTAGTTGAAGAGTAGATGGAGTTGTTATATGTAAGGATCGCTTCATCGACAATTTCACTGATTGGCTTATTTTTGTCTTGGTGGTATATAATCCTGATTATTTCTGTTAAAGTCGAGTGGAATCTTTCAACTGGTGAATTACCGGTTGAATTTTTTGCTGAAGTAACGTGTGCTTTTATATTGTATAAGTTAAGAAATTCTTGAAAAATGGTTGATGTGAATTCCAATGCATTATCGAAAACAAGTTTCTTTGGTATACCATGATGAGAAAAAAAATGTTTGAGCTTTTGTATTATACAGATGCTACCTCTTGAGGGCAATAAATAAGCGCTTGAGAATTTACTGAATTTATCTATAATTGTTAAAAAAATTTTCCTTATGAACTGTGTAGACGTCCATGTGAACTACTTCCATTGGTTTTTTGGGGTTTCACTCAACTCGAACTTTATGGGTCTATTGTTTCTGTCGTACTTAAGTGTCATACATATTTCGCAATTCTTTAGCACCCTGGTTATTGAATCTTTCATTTTTGGAAAAAAGTATCTTCTTTTCAGATGATTATATGTTTCGTTCACACCTCTATGATTGGAGTTTCTATGATAGTTTCGGATGATTTCTTCCTGTTCTTCGGGTTTTACTACATCTGTCACAAGCGTGACACATCGGACTAGAGTTAACCTACTGTTGCTAAAATACTTAGAGTAAACTTCTTGAACAACTTTGAAGCTTTCATCATCACTTAGAATGGCGATTGTTTTTTTTGAATTGCAAAACGACTCTAAGATATCGACGATATCTTTTAATATACTGGAATCGGTTATCTTTATGGTGTATCTGCGATTTTTCTTAAACAAAATTTTTAAAGATTTTTGAGTTCCACTGTTGTTATGTTTATTTACAATAACCTGATAACGAAAGTCTTTAATCGGACGCTCCGATATAGGTATTGCGTCGTTAAGGTTTTCTATGGCGGAGTGTACCGTGTTCGAGTCTAAATCATCTACATTATTTTCAACTGATTCTGTGAGATTTATCTCTACTCTCGACAAGGCGTCTGCGTTACTGGTTTCATATCCTTTCTTATAAACTATTTCGTAGTCAAACTCCTCGAGCTTAAGTCGCCAACGAACAAGTTTTGAATTAGGTTCTTTAAGGGAAAAAATCCAAGTGAGTGGCTTATGATCGGTAACTATTTTGAATTTTCGGCCAAAGAGATACGGCCTGAAGTACTTCGTCGCCCAAACTATCGCCAATAGTTCCTTTTCTATAGCACTATAATTTTTTTTCTGATTTATTAAGTGTTCTGGTGGCAAAACATATTGGCTTATCTGAACAGATTGGCCCTTGCGATAGGACGGCACCTACAGCAACATTACTTGCATCTGTTGTCAGAACAAATGGCCTTTCGAAGTTCGGATACTGAAGAATGGGTTCATTGCAAAGAATATTTTTGCATGTTTCAAAACAATCGAGAAAACGGGAGTCGATTCGTATTTTCTGATCTTTTCGTAGGCATTATGTCAAAGGTTTTGTAAGTTTGGCGAAATCCCTAATAAATTTTCGGTAGTAGCCCACCAAGCCAAGAAATGATTTTATTTGCTTTGGAGTTTTCGGGACCGGAAAATTTTTTATAGCCTTTATTTTATCGGGATTGGGTTTTACACCGTTAACAGTCACGATGTGGCCTAAAAATAAAATTTCCTTGCAGAGAAACTCGCATTTATCCATTTGCAATTTTAGGTTTGCTTCCTTTAGCTTAGAGAACACAGATTTTAAATTCTCGAGATGTTCTTGAAGAGATGTTGAAAAAACGATTATGTCATCCATATGGACGAAACATATTTTACCTATTAAGTCACGTAGAATATTATCTATAACCCTCTGGAATGTCGCAGGAGCGTTTTTCAGCCCGAACGGCATTCTTATAAATTCGTAGTGACCGTGGTCAACCGAAAAAGCAGTTTTAGCTATGTCTTCCTTTTTCACTTCGATTTGGTAATATCTTGAAGCTAAATCTAGAGTGCTGAAGTACATACTTTTACCGAGTTTATCGAGAATATCGTTTATGTTTGGAAGAGGGTACCGATCATCTATAGTTTTTTGATTGAGCTTTCTATAGTCGACAACTAACCTCCATTTTTGTTTCCCACTTGCATCAACTTTTTTTGGAACAATCCAAATGGGTGAAGACCAGGGCGAATAACTTGGCTGTATGATTCCATCTTCTAGCATTTTCGAAATCTGTCTTTGTATTTCAGCTTTATGCATTTCCGGATATCTATAGGATTTCATATAGATCGGAATGTCATCAGCTGTTTTGATTTCGTGCTTGATATTTTTTGTGAACGTTCGACTTTGGTTTTCTTTAAAAAATATGTCTTCAAAATGTGCGCATGCTTTTATTAGCTGTTGCTTTTCTTCTGAATTTAAATGGTTAGTTCTTAGAGAGCTCAAAATGCTACATTCGTTTGTACTACCTGTAATAATTGTGTACTTCTAGGAAACTTTCTTTGCTGAATTGTTCTACTTTTATAGGCTGGTCTACAATAAAATTTTGTTCGATCTCAGAGAAATTAATGACTTCGACCAAGGCGTGCCAATCCTGGGCCTTAACAATTCCTTCGGGTATAAATAAGTAGTCGCTTATGCACTTGCTTTTTATGAAAATATCACCTGACTGTATATCTACTGGCAGATTGGCGACTATTTTGGTTCTAGGTGGAACAATGTATTTTTTTGACATATAGCTTGGTTTATATTTAAGAGGCATTACTGTCTTTGGTGTTTTTAGGATAGACTTTTCTAGATCAATAACTGCGCCAAGCTGTTTCATAGTCTCTAGGCCTATAAGACCATCGAAGTAGTTATGAAACTTAAATAAAAGGAAGCGACATTTTTTATTATCGTTGAATTCTTTGAAACAGTTAAATCTTACTTGATTGTCGACCATATGAGTATTAAAAACGATTTTAATTGCAATGGGTTTGATTTTTTCGATAACGTTGTTTACAAGTTCTGGGTTTATGAACGACATATTACTACCAGTATCTATGAGAAATTTTAGGTTATTATTTTGGCTATCGGCGATATCAATGTAAGGCAAATTACAAGACTGATGTGAGTTAAAATCTACGAATGTAATGGAGTCTCCGAGGCTGCTATCTGAAAATTTCCGTCATCTATTTCGTATTTAGTATGGAAGTGGGGCTCAGAAGAGACGTGAGGGTTAAAAGCGTATGTTTTGCCTTCGTTTGAAAATGTATACGGGTTGTTAGAGCTCTTTTGAGTTCCTGAATCTGGTTCCTGAATTGGATTGTGATGAATGGATATTCTACGTTAAATACTCCTTTTACCGTGTACTGTGTTGGGTTACGTGGTTGCAAATTGCTATTGGAACGATTTAGGTATGAGTTTCCACTAGACGTATCCATAGGTTCTGGCACGTCTAAGTTTCTAGATTGCTGATTGGTTTTTCCAAAAATGTCGGAAGACCTTTGCGATTGTGGCATTCTACTTAATGATTTTTGAAAGGTAGTTTGTGGTGGATTTGTATTGTTGGGAAAAACTCGTGGATTTATTTGAGTTGAAGGGATGGGGGAAAATGGATTGTTGATTTGTTGTTGTACGATTGGCTTTAATAGACGGTTCGGCATATTTTGAGGGTTGGGAACTGAAACTCGCTTTGTAGCTTCTCCTGACGACAAAGGACTTCTCAAGTATTGAATGTTTTGTTCTTCGAGACAAAAATTAAAAGCCTGAGGTATTGAGTTAGGACGCATAACTCGAATAGTGGATCCAAGATTCTCTCTAAGTCCAGATAAGAAAACGTTAAGACACATTTCCTGATACAATTTAAGCTTCGCTGCTCTTACATTCTGATCGCACTCATGCACTTTTAAGGTATTCGTTAAGCTTGCTAAAATTTCTATAATCTTTGCATACAAATTTTCGACGCTGCCTGTATTTTGCTTAATAAAATGTAGATCTCGAATTAGGCTAGTTTCATTTCGCTTATCGGCATAGTGCGTAATTAAATTGCTTCTTATCTGTGGCCAATCGAGTTGTTCCATACATATTAAGAACGTCGTTAGCTACACCGACAATTTTATTACGACCCGACCTTACTATAATTTTTGTGTAATTACTGCCAAGATCTGGCAAACGACTTAATATTTCCTCTAGATTATCGATAAAATCGTATAACGATGTTGAGTTGCCTTTAAACTCTGGCACATCTTTTACGGCGTCCGGAATTTTTAAGTGTGCTAGAAGTTGCGTTACATTAGGCTGTGTGTTAAGATTTCCTCCATTTGAGCTAGCTTGTCCACCAGTGGCAGATGCGTTTGCCCCATTGTTCGCTTCCATCGTTATACTATTTTCACAAATATTACTTAGAACTAACTTACTTAAAGGACGTTCCTTATCAAATTCAAGTTGTCTCCGGGTCTTAATAGCTGATTTCATGTGCTCAAATTCGCTAACTTAGTAGTACCTCTTTACTCTTAATTGGAGCATCAGATGGTGAAAATGTGTACAATACGAGATTTCGATGCACCCTGGAAGTTTCATAAATGGTTGCAACTTTGGATATTCTTAAAGATAATTGTGTGTTGTCGATGTTCTCTCGACGTAGCGATACCGGTGCTGTTATGACTACGAACGGCTATTGAATTTGTCGATATTCTCTCGACGTGCTAATATGCCGGGATTCTGTTTATAGTTCCTTAGCCAAAGATTTAATTTCCACTTTGAAAAATGCTCAGCTTTAAACTGTGAAGCTCAGCGAATTTGGAAAAGGGCGGCGTGATGTATTACCACAATGGTTTACGTTTGAGGTTAAAGTCATGCACGTTTTTTGCATGCGATTTCCTCCTTGCCTTTTTTTCTTATACCGACTGCGCCAGATTTGGTTTCCTTTATATTTTTAGGAAACCAAGGAAACAAATTTTATGTCTTTGTTACCTTACGAAATCAAAATATTAAATTTTAACTTTTTAATAGAAATTTTATTTCTTTATTTGTTTATTTAAACTTTAGCTCCGGTTTCTTTTATATCCAATATTAAGACAGGGTCTTTTCGTTCCAGATAATAATATCTAATCGATTTTATATCGATTTCATTTATTAAGACATTGTTTACATCAATCAACTTATGCGTACATAAGGCTAAATCCATAAGGCGGTGGTTACGTACTGTAACTCGTGCACGATCTATTAATTGAACATGAACATACTTATTTAAAGAAAATTTACTTAATGGCGTTCTTAAAAAATTATTTAAATCTCGCAACATAAACGAATAAGTAGTTAAAGTGGATTTGGGCTCTTTAAAGCAATGGAAGCAACAACGCTATCCATTCATACAGTCGTATTCATGTTGAATAGTTTATATAGTTTGTAAGAATGTTGTCAAGAAAAGTTGTTGTGACGGCCAAAATGATGCAAACCTTAATTGTTAGGTGACCCTAACCGTTCAAGCCGTTTAATTTAATATACCCGAAACCGAATAAAGATATGTCTAATCTCGATACGAATAACTATGTCGGAAATTCAATGATAATCAAGTTAGATCAAATTTAGGTATGTCTTCGCAAAGTCAGCATAAATGAAAGAAGTTTAGTATAGTTTTCCATAGGAAACAAGTGACCTAGAATGTTGAGCCATTGTACAATGCAAAATGTAAGTCCCTTTTACATTAGAAAATCATTGAACTCAAGTCGATCATGACATAGACTAAGAGGTTGATAAAGGGGGGAAGTAGTTTAGCAGCGCCCGTACCAAGCAGTTCTTAAAATTTTTGTTGCTAATTCTTGTTGTATTCCATGTTTTATTTCACGCTTTCTTTTAAGAGGAATTGGCAAATGTAAAGGGTAATGGAAGACACAAAAGGAAATGCCAGCAGAATTGAATTCAAGAATTCTGTAATGTAATTCAATAATTAGAAGTCGGAAATAAGAAATTGTTCTTTTATTAATAGATATTCACAAAAAACCTAATAATTACCTTCAAACGGCTGCGAAACTGGTGAAAATTGTATCAGCGTAAAACGCCTTTTTAGTTAATTGTTTTCTGTGTACCACAATATCACCAAAATTACATCAACCACATGAAAGTCTTAAATTTTTTTTTGCAAAAATATCTTGAAAGAGTAAAAGTATTACTTTGCCGCCTTCGCATTATTACTTCCGAAATTAAAACGCGTCATTAGACACCTGTCCCGAATTTTTTTGACATGTATTAAAAATCGACGTGTGTGGTAAATAATTTCTTCCATTGAATATTTATTTCTAAATTTAATGCCAAAATCACTATAGGATGCTACTTTTTCCTCAAAAGATTCTAAAATATCAAAACTCACAAATATCTATGAATGCGGAATAGTCTTAGTTAAAGATTTCGCATATGTGGAGCCAAGTAACCATCGCACATTTTAAAATTGTGTAATTTTCCTCACAAATATATTAATACGCATTCTAGGTTTAATAAATTAGGTCGTGACGTATATTTGCTTGTCGGGGAAGCCTTTTTTCACTTCCATTTAAGTTCATCGCGTTTAAATAGCAAATTGTTTAATTTCTCGCAACTTTTGACAGCAGACCACCAACTTGAAATCTATTTAAAAAAATTAAAATCGCGCTCATGTCATTTTAAATTTAAAATACTTTTTTAGAGATAAAATAGTGTTTAAGGGGACTATAACAGACTTAAAATGATAATTAATTTAGAACCATGTTTAAAACAATAAAACTCTATTTTATTTCGACTATGATTACGGGCCAATGAGAGCAATTCCCGCTTAATTCATACAAATAGACAACATTTGTCAATTCTTTGTATTTCTATAAATATAACAAAGCAAAATACCAGTTTCTTTGAAACTGCCACCAACAAAAAGCATAACTTTTACACATGATTACATACAAGGTATGTACTGTGCAAAGAATAAAATATGCAAGGAAGGCAATTGGAATAAGTTTACAACAACTAAGGCATGAAGTGGGTGAATGAGTTTATAACACTTCAACCATCGTAGGAGTTCGGGCTCGAATCCCACTCCCGGGAGAAAAGGCTTTGAAGAGATTTACAAGGTATAATCGAAACAGCTGTCGGCTGGTTTGAATTTTGTTTAATAATATTTTTGTACGCGTTGAGAGCGCATGGAAAAACTGTATTCAAGCTTAATGTTTATTCAGGAATGCTTTTTAAAAACTCACACTACGTTTACTGTGCTTGTTGGGTTTGTAAAAATATCTCCGATATCAGAACCAAATAAAAACAAGTAAGGATGGGACTGCCTTCAGTTCTGCCGAAGACTTTACACCTTTAATAAATATAGCTGAACAATATTGTGATAAAATTTCAAAAATCGGTTATATAAGATATATTTTGTATAGAAAACAGATACAAGTGATATATAAATCTCAATTAGTAATCCCCAAACGAAGTTTCATGTTTCCTGCTATCAATATGAGATAGATTTGAAGATGGCCCTCTCATCTAAACAATCGGTTGCCTGGATTATATTATATGTATGCTACCGATGATGACGACTTTTTATATACATTGCATGCCATATAAATACTTTCTGTCAAATTTCATCTTTGTAGCTCTGAAAATTGAGAAGAAAGGACGAAAACCCTCTAATCTCAAAAATTGGTTATATGGAGTATATATAAATGTATATTATATATGCGACCGATCGTGACGATTTTCTTAGGCAACAATATATGCCTGTACGTAAGCAACTGGATAAATGTTTAATTTCTAGTTGTGAAAATTACAAAGAAATTACGAAACCCCTCTTATCTGAACAATTGGCTGTACTATACCATATATACGGCCGATCTTGACGAGTTTTTTTTTTTTTTTAACAAGAATGCTTGCCATACACGTAAAGATCTAGGTAAAATTCAAGCTTGTAGCTGTAAAAATCGGTTGTATGAGAGATATATGTATGATATAGTAATCCGATCCCGTCGTTGCCGAGAAATGTCCAATCGAAGTCCAAAAGATTCTAGCTCCCCAAACTTCATCAAAGTATCTCAAAAATTGAGGGACTACTTTGCGTTCAAATAAACAGACGGACATGGCTAAATCAATTCAGCTCGTCTCCTGATAATTTCGTTATACTTATTGGTGGTCTTTCTTTTCTCCTTTGAGGACTTAAAATTTTCCATTTCGGACCAAACTTAATATAACATTTCATGCAATTCATCAAAAAAATATGATTTCAGATTCAGAGCCGAAGTAGTATGGAATAGTGTAAACGTATTTTTTTCTTTTAAACTTTGGCGACCTGTGTAATTTATTATTTGAGTGGCTTTTATCATAACTATTATTCCATTGATATTATAATTTATGTTTCCCCCCTTTTTTTCTAATTTCTAATAATTTTGTATTAATATTTTTCAGTTTTTCTCTTTTTCGCAGCTGATTGAACAGTACAATGATCTGCCTGCACAATTTGGTCCCAGTTTGCCTGCGAATGGCATAAAAGTATTTTCCGTACCAGCTGAAGAAAAACATGCCTGTGCACCAGTGGCTGAACCACCCCGCGTCGGATTTGCCTATCCGAAGAATGCAAAGTTTGTTGCTATAATAGAGAGGTGATAAAGTTATTGATTTTTTTTTGATTTAAGTGTTATATAAAAAATGTTTTCTTTCTTGCAGAGGTGGTGGTGCAAATTGTACTTTCGAAAAAAAGGTGCGCAATGCGCAGGCAGCTGGTTTTGACGCAGTTGTTGTATACAATAATGATGGCGACGATTTAGGTATGTTTTCCGGCTATTTAGATGTGAAAATGTGTCGGTATAGATTAAGAAAAATATACATCTAATCTAAAAGTTTCGCAGGATTCCGAATACATTTGTAAACAAAATTTTTACCACTATGATTTACGCCTTGATTTCATTTATTTGTGATAACTAGAGATCGGAATTACATACATTCGAAATTTGATTGTTCGAAACAAAGACGAAAAAGTTTTGTTTTGAAATACCTCTTTATTCTTCATTTCGCTAGCTAAACACTTTTTTGAGGTCGGTTCGAGTTCTATGAAGATACTTTAAAAGTTTTGACAAAAGTTCTGATTCACCTTTGATGAAAAAATTAAAACTAATGTCAAAATGAAAGAAGCAGAGTGAAGTAAGTGTAAGCTAACTAATGTCCGGGTTCTCGTGTAACCTTGCCAATTTGTTCGGTAACATAAAATTTTGCTGCTCATCTCAACTTAAACGGCAGAAGTGGCAGGGTTAATTTCTATTCAATTAAGTGGAGTTTAAACTCGCACTGGCACTTTCTTTTCAAAAACTATCTTTATTTTACGAAGTGGCAAGTTTCAAATAAAGCTTAGTGCGTTCACATAGAGAAACAAAATGGCGGGGATCTTTGGCGTCCACATACGCCGTTAGCGAAGATGTGTGGGCTAAGAAAAAGAAAAAAACTAATGCTGCTGCCCATGAAATGCATCCGTATAAAGAAACCAAACCGAATAATCCGAAAAATCAAAAAAATTTCCAAAAAGATCTCCCAAACATGGCTATGCCACATATTCCTATGCAGAGTATGCTCGTACTTAAAGGTATGTACAGACAATTTTGAAGAATTGAAAATAAATGATATATGCACCTCTAAGACTGCACATCTGTCTTATATAATTTTATGAGTCATAATGATGGCACAATAACACACAATACTGACTCAAACACTGGCTCAGTCTTGGACTTGAGCTTCTCTAATCTTTGTTTTCTGGACATGCAGTCAATGCTTCATAGGAGGAAGTCGCCATCACCCTATTGTAGTTGAATGAGCAGATATAAGAAAATAGCCTCTTCACTTTATTGCTAAAAATAAACTTAGTGCTGAACTATCACAAATATCTGACGCCAACTGTTCTTCGAATATAGAAAACTCTATTAAAAACGCCATCAGAAAGGCTACAATCAACCTGAACAATTTCAAACACATGGCACAAGGCATGGTGGGATGAACAAATGGAAAAAAATTATAGAGTTCTTATTGCAAAAACCAAAAAGGCAAGAGCCACAGGAAAGATTGAAGATATAAATGATGCACCAGAGGAAAAATTAAAATAAAACAAGTAAGGACGGGACTGTCTTCGGCTGTGCCGAAGACTTCATACCTTTCATGAATGGGGCTGAACAATAATCTTATCCCATTCGTAATCTCCAAGTAATCCGCTGTATAAGATAAGAAATATATAGTGAACACATGTACATACCTAAACGATTTTAAGATAAATATAAAATAAAAAATGGCAAAAAACCCCCTTATCGGAACGATGGTTGTAGGGTTAGGTTAGGTTAGGTTGAACTGGCCGGTCCATGAGGACCTCACATAGACTGATTGAGTCCGTAGTGTTACCAGAAGTTTGTTTTAACGACCAAACTGAAAAACCCTATCAAAAACCAGGACCTATGTTATAAAATAAATCCGTCCTCTTGACAAATACTAGAAGCTTCCTAGGATTTAAGCCACTTGCTGCTTCTAGATCTGACAGCTGTATCACTCCTAATAGCTGGAGTCTTAGCCTGGCAAAGGCAGGGCACGAGCACAGAACGTGCTCGATCGTTTCCTCCTCCAACCCGCACTTCCTACATCTGCTATCACTGACCAAGCCTAATTTAAAGGCATGTGACGCCAGAAGGTAGTGTCCAGTCAGAATACCCGTCACGAGTCTACAGTCCTCTCTTTTTAATGATACAAGCAACTTTGTGAGTCTACGGTTGTAAGACCTACACATACTCTTCGACACTTTACAGTCCCGCGCTTGAATCCACGCCTTTCCCGTTTGGTCGATCATGTGCACCTCTCGCCTTCATTTAATCTCGCCCTGTCTAATTGGGACGTCTACGGAACAAGCTTCGAGGGATGGACCCTTTTTAGCTAGTTCGTCCGCTTTTTCATTCTCATCTATTCCCATATGCCCTGGGACCCAATATAGATGTATGCTTCTCCCTGTCCCGATTCTCTCCAGAGATTGCTTACATTCTAACACGCATTTAGATGCTGTCCTATGCGAGATTATTGCCTTAATTGCTGCTTGACTGTCAGTATAAAAGTTAACACGGTTGCAGCTTAAGCTATTCTATTCCAGGGTTTCTACTGCTTTGGTTACTGCTAATATTTCCGCTTGGAAAACGCTACAGTAATCCGGCAGCCTGTAGGATCTGCTTATTTCCGGATCAGCACAGTATACCGCAGACGCTACTCCTTCCACTACTTTGGAACCATCTGTTTACACATGTATCGCCTCGTACGCCATTTGCGCGCCCTTGCGCCAACCGTCCACCTCTATTGTGGCCTATAGATCTCCCTCGAAGCGCAGATAGGGAATCAGGTAGTCTGTTCGTCTTGTGATTGATGACGCTATACTACTATGGCCATATGGTCGGCGCTCAAGCTGCCCCGAGGCACCGAGCCTGGTTGCTGTTGTTAATGCTTTGTTCTTTGTTACCAGGTCTACAGGTGGAATGTGCAGAATGGCATACAGTGCAGCCGTCGGGGTTGTTTTCAGGGCTCCCGTAATGCTTAGCATCGATAGTCTGCATACCCCCTCTAATTTTTTGAGGTACATATGTTGTTTTTTGTGTGGCTTTCCACCAAACAAGAACTCCATAGTATAGAATAGGGGTTACAATCGCTGTAAAAACCCAAAGAGAAAGAGAGGGCGATAAGCCCCACGTATACCCCAGCATTCTGTTACATGCATAGAGTGCCGTTGAGGCCTTCTTGACCCTCTCCTCCACGTTGAGCTTCCATGACATCTTACTGTCTAGGATGATTCCTAGATCGGTTGTTTGGGATATATGTATATTATATATAGCTTCGATCGAAATGATTTTTACAGGAAATTTTCTATGATATATTAGAATATTTATCACCAAGTTTCACGTTTTTATATTGGAAACTAAGGGAGAAATGGCTAAAAATCTTTCTATCTGAACGATCGGTTGTACGGGATATATATTATATATAGAGCCGATCGAAATGCTTTTCTCATGAAATCTTCTATGATATATTAGAATAAATATCACCAAGTTTAACGTTTTTATATTGGAAATTAAGGGAGAAATTGCCAAAAATCTTTCTATCTGAACGATCGGTTGTATGGGATATAACTATATATAGCTCCGATCAAAGTGATTTTTCAGGATATCTTCTATGATATATTAGAATATATATCACCGAGTTTCACGTTTATACTTTCTAAATTACGGCAGGAATGACCAAAATCGTCTTATCTGAACGATCTGTTGTATGGGAGATATATGTTATAGTGGTCCGATCCTACCGGATCCGACAAATGTCTAATATAATATAAAAATACATTCTTGTGCCAAATTTCATTGAGATATCTCAAAATTTGAGGGAATAGTTTGCGTTCAAACACTTAACTACTATACTTAATGGTGAGTCTATCTTCTATATTTCTCAACGTTGCAAACATCGGACCAAAGTTAATATACCATTTCATGTTCATGAAAGGTATAAAAAGGCTGCAAAAAAAGCAAAAAGCCAAAGCTATAAAGACAGAATTGAGGAACTCAACCGAGATCCGCATAGCAAAAATGCATGGAAATTTGTACGTAATGTGAAAGAAAATGCCAGCTTCTCAAAATGTAGCTGGCCAGAAGAAAACAATGCTCCCTACCTAAATTTCTAAATTTTCTTAAGGAACAGGCCACTGATCTGACAGACAACAACTTACTCCTCAGACAAATAAATAATGATGATTACATTCTTTTTACACAAGAAAAATTTGATGAAATACTCATCAACAAAAGATCGACAGCTGGAGGACTAGACCGGATAACACATTGCTATTGGAAGCCAAAAAAGCACTAGTTCAAATGTTAGAGAATCATCTAAACAGTAATAATGTCGAAGACAGTTGGTGGAGAATAAAAATAGTACCTATCAAGGCAGGGCTAAGTCCAAAATATGTTTTAAATTTTTACAAAGCCTTTGTGAGAACAAAGACAGAGTATGGATGTACCACCTTTGCAAATGCGCCTAAAGGCTATAATTCAAAACTTAAAACAATTTGTAACGAAACTATAAGAAGATGCTTAGGAGTACCTCCCAGTACTCGCAATTCATAGTAGATATGCACTGGCAGGAGAACTACCTCCTTTGATAAGAGCTAAATGGTTGACAGCAAAGGAGCTCACCAAACAATGGTTTATTAATGAGTCACTCGTAGCACAACTTCAAATCAACCCGGAAATAAACTCTAGTTACAGCTACATATACAATAAGTTTCAAGATATCTTTGACAAAATAGACACAGACATCACATTCTATATGCAAAGTAACCTATACCTACTAGGCACGAACCTTGACAGTTCAAAGAGTCAATATTCAAAAAAACAACTTAAAGCGATGTACAATGAAGTAAAGACCGACTTACACAACAAAGACTTCTTTATTCTTGCAACGGATGCTTCTGTGACAAACAGCAGCACAGGCTGCAGCATACATACCTACATGACATTCAAAAAAATTTATCATATTTGTACAGACTCGATGATAAATACTCATCCACTTTTGAGGAACTGACAGCCATCAAACAAGCGATAAAAATATCAGCAATGGAAAAATGTAAGAAATTAGCCGCCTTCACAGACAGCCTATCCTCAATAAATGCCCTAAAAAAGAAAACAACAAATTTCATAGTTGCAGAGATTCATAATAAATTAAATAGCTCAAACTTTGATGAAATCTAAATTATTTGGATCAGTCATGTTGGAATTCCATTTAATGAAAATGCGGATGTATATATGAAGAACTCGTAAAATTTATACGTGAGGCACAGCTTTTCAAAAAGTTATAAGATGTGCTTAATAACCAATTCCTCATAAAATTTTGAGTATTGGACTTAGTATCAAATCACAGAACTCTTTTTCTCGCTTTAAACACAGAAATATAAATAAAATAAATATAATATATATAAACAAACATATACATGTAATTTAAGCATAGAATGTAATTTATAATTAATATCAATAATTTAAGCAATTAGAGTAAAGATAAAAATGTTATTAAAAAGAAAAATTTTATGTAAATCCACTCCAAAACATCCACTGTTGGTTTTTTGGCAACTACAACAATCTTGTCACATGGTGTATAAGGTGCTCTCACAAACATCTTAATCTTAACCAACCAGCTGTATTCATACGAATACGAACAAATCTGCAAAAAAAACTGGTACTGAAAACCGGGCATAAGACTAACATCACCTTAACTAAGCTAGACATTTTTCGCTAAACCTTTTTTTAAATTACAAAAAAGACAAGTAAGGAAGTCTAAGTTCAGGTGTAACCGAACATTACATGCTCAGCTGCCATATTACAGCTTGCAAAACTTTTAAATTACCTTCTGTTGAATGCATACTCTGCACTGTTGCTTACAGAGAGCTGTTATCTCAATAGCATTACTGACATCGCGAGAGTTCTAAGTAATGCGGCAGTTACCCACCGACGTGTGCCGTACGTAAGGACGTTTGTTGTACGAAGCACGTTTGACCGAACTCTCAAGCCCGTAGGAATCAATGTGTGCGTCTGTGTACATGTACATAACATATTTGTGTGTGTATTGTTTACAGATAAGCACTGTTGCCATTGACCATTTTGCATGAATGCTTATGGAAACATCAACTTTTTCCAATTTAATTTTTGATATTGTAAAAGGCCGGAATACATATTAAATAAGTATAAATAGATTAAATATTTATAATCAGCACTTTTACATAATTATTTCGAATTATTTCCACAATTTTTCAAACTTTAATTAGGCGTTTTTGCATAAAATTGCAAACGGTCAAAAATTAGCGCACAAAAGTTTACAAGGGAACTCTGCCTAGTGAGAGAGCGATCAGCTGACACGTTCTTACGGAAAAAATCAAAATTGTTTTGATTTCTACGTTCCGGGCTACGTACGTACGCGCGTTGCACGTCGGTGAGTTTTCGTTTACATTGGACACTCATAAGATAGGTCGTGTCAGCTGACACGTTTTTTCTACGTACGTTCGTGGGTAACTGCCGCATAAGCATTCGGCTTGTATTGCCAGTTCCAGTTTCATCATACAAATATGCGCATTAAATAATTTTAACTGCTTTGTAAAAATTTATTATACATATATGCTCTCAATTTAATAAATGAATTAAAAAAGTAAATAATATTGAAGTTAAAGACAAAACATAAAATTGGCGACTATACCCTGCAAAAATCGCGAGTACTCCATGCATGCATGTATGGAGTACTCGCTATGGACCAACCGAGTGCTCCAAAATTTATCACAATTCATACAAAAAATATGGTCCAATTAACATTGCGATGTCCTAGGACCGGACCATATACTCCAGCTCCGCATTACATCAGAGTAATCCATGGAGTACCTACAGTCCAATAAACATTGTGTAGTGATGACAATCGTAAAAAACGAGCAATGATCGGCTTACAATATGTTCGTGTAGAAACATGAGTTGGTCCATTGCTGCATTACAGTGGAGTATAATGGTAAGTACTCCAGTAGACCACATGATCCAACGATTTTTGCAGGGTATCTATGTATTCAATGCGCGTCCATATTTATCACAACTGATTCAGTTATATGTTATCCACAGAAATAAACACAAGAGTTGTGTCTCCGCTTTTCGGTGCACCCTGTGCTGTAGCTAGTGGTTTAACCACTGCCGCTAGATGTGTCTCCTAAGCATTATCTAAGCGAGGATAGGCGTTTTTTTCACGCGCAAGCGAAACGTATTCGCGTGTAAAAAAAAACACGGCTAATAATACATACGATCATAGATTAGATTGATACGAATCTTTTGTTTACGCTCTCATATTTTCGCTCTCACGAGGGATTTATCTTCTAGTTGTTGCTGGCAACAATCACAGATAAATCCCTCGCGCCAGCTGAAGCGGGTGCCAGAACAAAAAATGTGCCAGCCAAAACGAAAAACGTGCCAAAACTTTTGGTAAACTTTAGTTTGACCTACAACTGTAGAATAGCGTTCAAAAATAATGGGAAAAAGGATAAAAATACTTGTTTTAGTGTAAATATTATTAGTTCGAAGGCGGAGGGTAGATATTATTTCCCATTCAAAAGTTATCACTAGAAACAGGTTTTGTAAATATGAACTCCCGATGCAACCAGTTCATTTTGATCACAGAACCTGGAACGCCAGACATGTAGGATAAGCCCTATCCATTAAATAATGTTAACTATTATATCATGGGTCCGATTTACTGAAATTTCAAAAGAATATATGGTTTTCACTGCGAGTTAAATGCGTTACAATATTTGACTAATTAATTTAATCGAAATATTAGTTTTACTTAGATTTGCTTATATTTAACTCTAACTAGTCGTATTATTGTAAAATAACTTTAAGGAAATGAATATTTTACGACTATCATTTTATTAAATGATTGAAACTATAATCGCCGAAATGTATGTCAAAAATCCCCATTTTCAGATCTATTCATTTTTGTTTGGAGTAGCATCATTGATAAATGTTATAAAAAATGTGCATTTTGACAGCGCTCTCTCGAAACAAAGAGTTGCAAATCCATTCATCTATGCATACGATTATAATCGTTGTGGTATACTAGGTAAGCACACATAGCACGGAAAACTGCCTGAAACGCAGGCATGCTTAACCAACGAAACGATATCATTTCGTTACGATAATCAACGTTAATAAACGAAACGAAGTCATTTCGTTTCGTTTATTAACGTTAAGATCGTCAAATTAACGAAATGATTTCGTTTCGTTTTCTGCCATATCAAAACGAAATCAAATCGTTTATGTTGATTATTAATTTCAAACTATGCTGGCAAAGCTGATTGATGGCGGAGTCATTAAAGGTGAAAGCATTATTCAAGCTGATTGCAACTTTTCTCATCAATTTTGACAGTACGAACATTTCTCAGAGTATTTTTGACATTACCACCAACGAATTACACAAACAAATTACATAGAGTTTGTGTGTGTATGTGCGCTCGTTGTTGCCACCTTACGGCTTCACCATGGCTATAGCATTGCCAGCACAATTCAAACATAAAGTATCACGTTTTCGTTAACGTTTTTAACGTTAACGAAAGCTTTTCGTTTCGGTTAAAAACGAGATACAATTTATCTTGATAATTTCTTTATCGATAATATTTCGAAGTGTTTCAACGGAAACGGTGGAAATTTTTTGATAAACGATTAGCTTAACGTTAAGGTGCATCCCTGCTGAAACGTGTTATTAGGAGTTTTAATGCCGCCGAAAGTAGAAACCATTGAAAATAAAGAACCACAACCGCAAATTGTTTCAAAAGTTATGTCAACCGTGGGAAATCTGGAACATTTTGACATCGGTCAACCTTAAAGATGGACATCATACTATGCACGCTTCGAACATTATCTATTGGCCAATGATGTACAGGAGGGAGAGCGTCAGAAAGCTATTTTCCTGACCTTGGCTGGCCCTGGTCTCTTTGACCTCCTTATATCATTGGTGGCGCCGAAACAGGTAGGTGCATTAAAACTTGCGGAAATTAAGAGTACGTTGACTAATCACTTTTGTCCCAAACCTTCGGAAATTGTTGCACTTTACAAGTTTCACAAACGCGATCAACAGCCCAATGAATGTTTTGTTGAGTATGTTGCTTTACGGAAGCTATCCGTTGACTGTAATTTTGGTACTGCGCTGAATCGTATGCTGCGTGATTGTGCCTTGTTTGCGGGCTACGTGGTGAAGCAGGACAACACTTTTTACTAGCTGAGTCTGACCTTCAGTTACAAAAAGTGATCGATCGAGCTGCGGCTGCTAAAAATGCGATTGAGATGCGCCAACCTGACCACGTTCATTCTATTACAAGCAAGAATAGAAAAAACTACAACAACAAAAAATCACAAAACAATCATAAATCATAAAACAGCCATAACAATGCTACGGAGAAGTTTTGCCAAGGATTTGGGGGAAAACACGCACGTTTCAAATGTCCATATCAAGAGACCATTTGTTCCTCATGTGGAATTAAAGGGCATCTGCAGCGCGTTTGCCGATCTACTAATTCATCTCATTCTTCCAACGTACGACATCAATTTAAACAAAAGAAGGCACCACGAGAGAAAAATAAAAACGATCAATCTGTAAATCAAATTTCACTTTAAGAAATCTGCTACCGTCATAATGAATGGACAATCATGCACTTTCGAAGTTGATTCTGGGTCAAACTATAAGATTATGTCATCATTGACATTTGAACAAACATGGTCAGGCGCAAAACATAAACTACATAAATGTAAACTGCAACTCTTCGATTTTCAAGCCAACCTTATTCCGATAAAGGGAGTAGTTGACGTGTCGATCTACTACAACGGCAAACTACTACCCAATTTACCTATCGTTATAGCTGATGGCAATCAATCAAATGTGTTAGGCTGTAACTGGTTTGAGCCATTGGGTATCAGCATTCAGGGCATCTACCAAATCAGTAGGATCTTTTCCGTGCAAGCTGTTGTTAGCAAATTCAATCATCTTTTCTATGAAGAATTGGGCGAATGCACGGGACCGCCTGTATCTCTGCAAATTGACCCTTCAGTACCACCCAAACGCCTACCTCCACGTCGAATACCTTTAGCTATCCGCAGCCTCATGGAAGCTGAGTTAGTAAGATTAACGGACCAAGGGATATTAGATCCAGTGGAATACTCAGATTGGTCCACACCTATCGTGCCCGTTGTAAAAAGTGACGGTACCATGCGAATATGTGGCGATTATAAGTCGACTCTAAACAATGCGCTAAAGCCACACTGTTTCCAAATTCCTGCCATAAGTTTCCTATTGTCATCAATTGAGGGTGGAAGTATATTTGCTAAACTTGACCTAGCGCAGGCTTACCAACAGCTGGTAGTCGATAAAAAATCCTTACTGCTACAAACAATAGTGACTCACAAAGGTGCTTTTCGAGTCAACCGTCTACAGTTTGGAATTTCTTCAGCACCAGACATTTTCCAAAACTTTATTGAAAACATTTTGCGTGGCATCAATGGTGTTCTACCGTATTTCGATGACATCGTAATCATGGGGAAATACGAAGAGGAATTAGCGCAACGTCTAGACCACGTTCTAAGTCGTTTTAGTGAAGCGGGACTTCGGCTACGTAAAGATAAATGCAAATTTAATGAGGCATCAATAGAGTTTCTCGGGTTTAAATTGGATTCTTTTGGTATCCGTCCATCTCCCGGAAAGGTGGAAGCAATTCAAAAAACATCAGCCCCAAGAGACAAAAAACAGCTTCAATCATTCCTAGGGCTACTTAACTTTTATCACAACTATTTACCGAATAAGGCAACCATTGCCGAACCTCTACACCGACTTTTTGATAAAAATAGCAAATGGCAATGGACATCGCGTCATCAATATGCTTTCGAGAGGCTCAAACAGCTTGTCGTTTCTGATCGCGTGTTAGTACACTATAACGAAAAGTTACCTCTCATCCTGGTATGTGACGCATCTCCTTTTGGAGTTGGTGCTGTCTTAAGCCATCGCATGATAGACGGCTCTGAACGACCAATCGCTTTTTACTCCCGAACTTTAAGCAAAGCTGAGCGGAATTATGTACAAATCGACAGGGAAGCTGTGGCAATCATAACTGGAGTTAAAAAATTCAACGATTATCTATACGGTAGGCATTTCACGATTGTCACTGACCATCGTCCGCTGCTAGGAATTTTCAATACAAACAAACCGATTCCTGCAGTAATATCTAATCAAATGCTTGAAGGTGCATTTTTCTCAACGCGTATGATTTTGAGCTTCTTCATTGCGCGGGAAAGAAATTGGGTAATGCAGACTTTTTAAGTCGTTTTCCACTGGAAAATAAGCTGAAGAAAGAGGAAGACCAAGCGATACAAGATGTGTTGATGATCGAAACAGTGGCGACCCGACCCTTGACGCGAAACAAATAGCTTCGTTAACAAAAAAATATTCTAATATGTCAATGGTGCTCAGCTGGGCGTTAAGGGGATGGCCGAATACTATGTCTCGGGACGATCGATTGTATCCGTACTACATAGCAAAGGCGAAATATCGACACTAAAAGGGTGTTTACTATGGGGCAACCGCGTAATCGTTCCTACTTGTGGTCGTAAGGCAATATTAGATGCACTACATGCGAGCTATCCAGGAATTGTGCGCATGAAAGCATTAGCCAGAAGCTACGTATTGTGGCCTCAAATAGATGCCGACATTGAGAGAAGGGTTAAACTATGTACACCGTGTCAGGAGACTCGCCACGACAATCCACATGCACCACTGCACATGTGGGAATCGACCACGGGTCCCTTAGTCACGTCTACATATCGACTTCGCCGGACCTTTTCAAGGTCGTTTATTCTTCATCGTGATTTACTCATATTCCAAATGGCTTGAGGTTTTTCCTGTGAAGTCGACATCATCCATAGCGGCGATTAAGCCATTACGTTCACTATTCGCAACACATGGTCTGCCTGACACTATTGTTTCTGATAACGGCACAGAATTTACATCAGAGCTTTTTAAATCATTTATGGATGGCAACGTAATTCGACACATACGATGCGCTCCGTTCCATCCGTCTTCAAATGGACAGGCCGAGCGTATGGTGCAAAACACAAAAGACTTTTTTAAAAAATTACCAGCGAAATGCGATTTTGACTTAGAGCTCGCTCGCTTCATTTTTAACCAACACATCACACCCAACGCCATAACGGGTCAATCACCAGCAGAACTAATGTTCAATAGAAAGCTAAAATCTTATTTTGACAAGATTCATCCAAATGAGTTAACCGCACTAACAGTGGAAAGTGGTGACGTCCCACAGGTTAATTAACATTTAAAAAAGACGATCATGTTTGGATACGTAATTATACATCTGGTCCACGTTGGAAGCAAGCAACTATTGAATCGCAAACAGGACCGATTTCTTATACCGTACGCCTGGAAGATGGTCGAATAAACAAGCGCCTCATAGACCAAATCCATCCTCAAACAATTCCTTCTGATCAGTACATAATAACCGAGAAGGAGGGCTCCGACGACGTAAATGCTGGTATGCAGGCTGAATCAGTATCGTCTCAAGATGAACTTGCAGAAAATCAATCACCGTCTTCGGTACCTACGCCAACAATCGATCCAGTGGTAAACTCATTTCCATCATCTGCCACAGATAGGCCGATAAGAATGAGGAAGCCACCGGGGTTCTATTCTGAGCGTTAAGGAGTGTTGAATATGCATACTCTGCACTGTTGCTTACAGCGAGCTGTTATCTCAATAACATTACTGACATCGCGAGAGTTCTAAGTAAACATTCGGCTTGTATTGCCAGTTCCAGTTTCATCGTACAAATATGCGCATTAAATAATTTTAACTGCTTTGTAACAATTTATTATATATGCTGTACATTTAGTATATTGTAACGAATTAACTGCAAATCCTCTTATTTGAAACCTTCTGCTAAGTTCGAATCACTAAACTGTTGAATAAATAACTCCAATATTTAATAATGCAAAATGGCCTTTATTCAAGTACTTTCAAAATAACACTTCTATTGCTCGACAGGTAGCGTGCTTAATCGAAACTGATTCCCGCGCCTCTACTGTTGTCGCCTTTTATACTGTCTGGCTTCCTCGTTGCATACTTCTAGGCTTTTCCATTCCAGAACTTACTAGTTAGTTATCAGCTACAAAATCACCAGCCACAACTACATTTATAGCTTCTCATATGCGCGTGAGTAATACTTGCACAAATTATTGCCCTCTCTTGTGAGTACCTCAGATGAGATATATGCATGTGTTTGTGCGTTGCTTCTCCGCTGAGTGTACGTACATATGTGTAGACATAATGATTGAATTATTGATGTACATCAAGTCACTGCTTAGCATCGGCTTAGAGATGATAGTATCCCTTAGTGCTGCTAATATTCGTTACACTGCCCTCCACCTAAGTCTGATCGTCCCGATAAGACAAATCTCTCGATCTAAACGCCGCTAGCATCTCCAAATGTACCACTCTTCTACTTCGAGGTTTTCCAATGGTTTGTATGCGGTAGATGGTGTCACTGATCTTCTTCACAACTTTGTACGGGCCTTCCCAACTGCACCGAAATTTGGATGGAACACCTTTCCGCCGGTGAGGGTTGTATAACAGTACCATATCTCCCTCCAAGAAACCTTCCGAATTATTGTTCTTATCGTACCTGTGTTTCATCTTACTACTCATTATCCTTGATCGTTCCCTCGCACTCTGTTGTTTGGCCAATGAACCACTTTGTAGAGCTTGCTCTTGACGGATTGGCTTCACATAATCGGTATCGTTCCGACGTTTCTCAACAGAAGTGCGCGCTGGCTTGAAACCACCCTTGCATTCTTTCTGGAAAATTCTTTCAGTCGTTTTAGTGCGTCCATTAGGTTTTGTCAATGCCAGTGTTTTTCACGCAGGTACCTTTGGTTTTGATTTGTTTGGCCCATTCGTTCCATCAACCCTTGCCCGATCTGCTGCCTTAGACTTTTGTGGTTTTTGTCTAATCTCTTTCGCCAGCACTCGATTACTGCTGAACCCTTCTTCCAAACTGAAGTAAGTGGCACATCCTGGTTCTTATAGCGTATAATCTTTTTGTCATGGTCAACTAAGAAGTCCACTCCCAATATGACTTTATCAACGATCTCCGCCACAACGAATTTTTGTAGAACCATGACATTCCCAACTAAGACTTCACAGATCACTTCTCCCTGGACTTGGTTATACTCGCCAGTAATCGTACGCAATCTTGCTCCAGTTAATGGCTTTACTCTCCTGTTGACCAAATCGCATCGGATTAAAGAATGAGATGCGCCCTTATCTACAGTCAGTACACGCTCCTTGCCATCCACATTTCCTTTGACGGTAAGACTTCTCGATTTCCTTCCAGTTTGCGAGATAGGTATCACCCGACATTCAATAGCTGGGGCAAGTTCTCAATCTTTAAATTTGACTCGCTCTTGCTTATCTCCTCCAGCTTTGCGTTTACGACCAGCCACATTGCTGGAACTGTTAGGATTGGTACTGCAATAACGTCCAATGTGCCCTGGCTTTCCACATTTAAAGTATTAAACGGCACCATCTTTTTCTGCTGCGTTCCTTTTAATGTTTCCAAAATTGTGTCTACCCATTCTGGCCTTTCCACTTCCACGCGATGAGCTTTGTATGCGGGCTTACTCAAAAGTGACGCTGTTTCCTGAGTCAGTGCATGGAATACCGTTTCTGCGAGTGTGGGTTTTGGGTTTGCATATGTCGCTCGCTTCGTTTCTACGTCCCGTATGCCATTTCTAAAACTGGATTTTTACCCTCTCGGTGTACTCCGCGGGTGCGTCCGCATTTGCCAAATGGGCCAACCTTTCAACATCCGAAGCAAACTCCTGCAAAATCTCGTTTGATTTTTGGTAACGGTTTTGCAATTCTATTTGGTAGATCTGTTTCCGATGTTCGCTTCCCTAACGTCTCTCGACAGCGGCCATCAATGATTCATAACTGTTCCGTTCGTACTCTGGAATAGTCTGTAAGATTTCAGCTGCAGACCCTTTCAATGCCACGAATAGTGCAGCAACTTTATCTTCAGTATTCCAGTTGTTCACTGCTGATGTCTTCTCAAATTGAAGTTTAAAGACCTGGAAAGAAACAGAGCCGTCAAAAGATGGAGTTTTTACCTTCGGATTGCTTGCTGAAACAGCTGGGCGATTTAGTTGTAACTGTTCCATACGACCTTTTAAATCAACTACTTCTGCCTGAAATTGAGCCACTTTTGCATCCTGCGCTTCCAGTTTTGATGATATCTGTTCCAAAATTTCTGCCGACATTTCAGATATACGTGCCTCGTGCGCTTCCAATTGAGATACCATATATGTCTTTTGGTCTTCCAGTTGAGATGACACTTGCGACGTCATTTCTGAAATACGTGCATCCTGTGATTCCAGTTGCGATGCTATATATGTCTTTTGTTCTTCCAGTTGTGATGACATATTTGTGGATATTTGTGACGACATTTCGGAAATGCGTGCCTCCTGTGCTTCCATCTTGGATGTCAAACGTGTCTCCTGCGATTCCAGCTGAGATGCCACTGTCGGTGTCTGAGCAGTTATTGCAGCCAATATCATGTTCAAGTCTGTGCTCGTAACTGTCTACGATGTTTCGTTTTTCTCCTCAATTTTTGTTGTTGTCTCGTCGACATCAAGATGAAAGACATACTCTTCCACCCTAATTCCTTCTGCTTCCATTGTCTCTCGTAGTCGTGCCTGAAGTTCGAGTTTAATACCGGTTGTATTCAGTCCACGGCTCTCCAACTCCTTCTTGAGTTGCTGGATCTTCAATTCACTTAACTTTGCCATTTACTTGTTGTCCTCTGGAATTTATTCAACAATTCCTCTTCTGACACCAATTGTAACGAATTTACTGCAAATCCTCTTATTTGCAACCTTCTGCTAAGTTCGAATCACTAAACTGTTGATCTATTCTGCATCATAAGGTCAACCCACCTACCTTTCATCGTTTTATCCGTCTTTGGTAATGAATTATCGCACTTTTTCGGTTTTTCGAAATTTTCGATATCGAAAAAGTGGGCGTGGTTATAGCCCGATTTCGTACATTTTAAATTACGATATGAGATGAATGCTCAGGAACTTACATACCAAATTTCATTAAGATACCTCAAAATTTACTCAAGTTATCGTGTCCAGGGACAGACGGACGGACGGACATGGCTAAATGAATTTCTTTTTTCGCCCAGATCATTTTGATATATAGAAGTCTATATCTATCTCGATTAGTTTATGCCGTTACGGGGTACCGTTATGCGAAAAAAATTAATATACTCTGTGAGCTCTGCTCATGAGGTCGCTAGAGACGCTAACAGCAATGAAACACTTGCCAAGTTTACACAAACATGAAAGGCTCTTAAACTAATTTCGAATAATTTAAGGATTTTAAAAAATAAATTTTCGAAACCGCCTTGAAAACTTTGTCGATTACGCTGACTTTAGGCATAATTTGGTAGTACATAGTTTTAACTGAATTTTAGTCTATAGTCGGAAGTACAAATTATACCGTTTTTACTTATTCATTTTTCTTTCTCAGAACAAATGTCAGCCAAAAATTCGAGTGGCATCTACATACCAGCCGTTTTTGTTGGCCAGACGACAGGTATAGCTTTGGTGTCCTTCTTCACAGCTGAAATTATATTAGTGATCAACGATGAGCTGCCATTCAACATTAACACACAATTAATTTTGCCGTTTTCGATTTTGATTGGCCTTTGCTTTCTTATTATGGTAAATAGAAAACTTAATTTAATGGTATATAATTTGATATTAATAGGCGTTCATTTGTGAAAACTATTATTCCGAGGAACCACGAAATGCCCGAATGCGTTGAGAAGTGTTATCGACGATGATAGTTCTTTTCCGAATAATGATATGCTACAGGGGCTACTATCTAGCCTAGCCTGCTAATTTTATGTACGTATACATCAAATTTTTAACAGGATACGCCTCGTGTAGGTGAGGTTGACAATTGGGTTGGAGAAGCTGAAAAACTCTAAAGCTGTAAATGCACTCAAACAACCATTTCAATAACAAAAAAAAAAATAAAAATAAAAATATTAGTATATGTATATTAGGGTAGTTGTTATCAATCGAATATTCGATTTGTTTCGGTCCACCCCTTCAAATGATCATACCAAGGACAAAAATATCCGTTTGGAACCGGTTAAGGTATGTCGCACAGTCGTGTAAATAAATAAAATACGATAGCAATAAAATATCAATTTATATTCAATGAATTACTATTTTTAGGTCCAAAAGTACGTTGGAGCATATTTTAAAGTCATAATAGATATATGTAAAAACGTCGAACTGATTGTATCAAATATACAATTCAGCGATTATGTTCAGTGACTCGTTCATGTATGATCACGGATGATACGATTTGGTCCAAATTATGCTATGAGGACTCAATATATTAAATTTTGAATTTCTATCACTGTGGGACGCCCTTTAATTTATACATATTGATATTGCATACTATAATATTCTCGATTTCGGGTATTAAAAAACAAAAAATTAAATGTTAATTTTAGGTTAGGTTGAACTGGCCGGTCCATGAGGACCTCACATAGACTGATTGAGTACGTAGTGTTACCAGAAGTTTGTTTTAACGACCAAACTGAAAAACCCTATCAAATTTTAATTTTAATTAACTTAAAATTTTTGGAGTCTCTGGAGAAATCCTAATTTTGACCCCTGTGCGACATGGCTTAATCGGGACCAAAATTAATGTGTAATATTTCTGTCCTTGGTATTACTGTTTGAATAGGTGAGACTTGACCCGATAACTTCATTTATAAGGTTCACTCCAATGTTTATCGTTATTTACAGGGGGTTGATAAGCGCATTACAAAGCTTAATAGCTTCAAAGAATCCGCAACTAGAGTTGGCAAATATCCGTGTACCTGTGATTTTGTCACAGCTACTCAAATATCACAGTACATTACAGCGACAGGTTAGAAGGAATAACCGTGACAGATTGCCTGTGACAGCATTTATTTCTCGTTACAAATCACGCTTACAAATAAACTCAATCACAGACTAAAACAAAGCTATGATCACAGGAACAAATCGCTTCTATGCTGTGAAGCAATACAATGAGCGTATTATTTAGGCTGCGACTGAATAACAGTAGATGTCCCAGAAAATGATACGCAGGCGGCTATAGAAACACCCTCGCTAACAGTCCATATCCACTGTTAAATCGATGGTCGCAGTAACGGTAATGTTATGTATGTATATATCTGCTACTAGTGAGTGCGTTTCTGGAGGCTATTCCTTAGGGCCGATTTCACCAACTCGACTTAACTTAGTTAAGTCATATTTTTTAATTTTTCTGTTTCACCACCAACGCTTAGCTGAGTCACAAATTAGCCTACCTGTCAGCTGGCTTATTCTCGACTTTCAACAGTGTTGCTGTAGTACAAATTTTGAGTCGAATTAAATGGCAGTATTTATACCAGGCATGCTTAACCAACGAAACGATATCATTTCGTTACGATAATCAACGTTAATAAACGAAACGAAGTCATTTCGTTTCGTTTATTAACGTTAAGATCGTCAAATTAACGAAATGATTTCGTTTCGTTTTCTGCCATATCAAAACGAAATCAAATCGTTTATGTTGATTATTAATTTCAAACTATGCTGGCAAAGCTGATTGATGGCGGAGTCATTAAAGGTGAAAGCATTATCCAAGCTGATTGCAACTTTTCTCATGAATTTTGACAGTACGAACATTTCTCAGAGTATTTTTGACATTACCACCAACGAATTACACAAACAAATTACATAGAGTTTGTGTGTGTATGTGCGCTCGTTGTTGCCACCTTACGGCTTCACCATGGCTATAGCATTGCCAGCACAATTCAAACATAAAGTATCACGTTTCTGTTAACGTTTTTAACGCTAACGAAAGCTTTTCGTTTCGGTTAAAAACGAGATACAATTTATCTTGATAATTTCTTTATCGATAATATTTCGAAGTGTTTCAACGGAAACGGTGGAAATTTTTTGATAAACGATTAGCTTAACGTTAAGGTGCATCCCTGATTTATACTTATTTCATTATGCAAATATAGCAACCCCGCTATTGTGTGAATTCACTGGGTGGCGTGTAATTAAAACGTAGCAAAAATACTACTATGTATAAAACAGCTGATAGGGTTTTTGTATGTCAAATGGGTTTAGTAGCAAAAAGGGTGGTGAAATCGGCCATCAGAGGTTTTCTGCGACATCTGCTACTTATTCGCAACACAAGCCGTAGGGAAAAATATAAAACTGATTCCCGATGTGGCTGAGAGGTCACAATCACATATAACGTTGTTCCTCAAAAATCAAGGGATCAGCCAACATTATCCGTAACCCAAATGTCAAGTTGCTCTTTTAACAGGGTTGAACTAAAGTGGTAAGGGTGTATGAGGAGGTAGTTCTATATTGCATTTGAAAATTTGCTTGTTGTCGTGTGGGAATACATTACAAGCGGAACATACATTGGGTATATCGGGTTTTATTCGGGATAACCAAGGCTAAATTTTTCAGTGCAAATTTAAGCTGTTGTTAAAGTTAATCTCCATATAAATCTGCCGCTATGGTCGTTTTCATAAAATTTGGCTGTTCTTCGCATTTTAAGGGGCCAAGAGAGCAGGTTTAAGCTCTAGTTAACTTAAACTCATGGAGAATCGGGTTCAGCGATCACTCTGTCTCCTTGAGGAGGTTGCTTTTCTGAAAAGTTGGCATAGTAATTTGTCAACTTTTTGTAGATGTCCCTGAGCGCCTTTTTTGTGCTTATTTTCTTTAAGTTCACCCCAAGCGGGTTAGGGGACTTAGAATATACCCTCCTGTCGTAAGAGGCAACTAAAATATCAAATTGATGCAAGGGGTTGCCAGCGCAATTTATAGCTTCTCCAACCTAATTGATAAACTCACCTTCCCGTGGCATATCCTGTTTCTTTAGCGGCCGAGGCTCTGGCGACCCTAGTTTACTCATGGATCTAGCGTGTTGAAGGGCGGTATGGCCTGGACGGTTTCATGTGGTCATACTTAACCGTTCCCGAGATGGTCAGGCTAGTACCGAATCTGCATCCGGCAAAGGACCATCAACATCGATTCTGCGTACTCAACAGAAACTGTTTGTTCAGCATTTCATTTCTCTCCTTTATGAATAGAACGTTCTCTTCTATCTAACGTTAAAACAACAACAACAATTCAATTTATTAAATTTAATTACGCGTTTTTAAAATAAAATTTTTTACACAGATCTTCTATATGATTTACAAATGCATACGTGAAGAGCGTCGATTACGCCGCCATCGCTTACCGAAGAATATGCTTAAGAAATTGCCGATTTTGAAATATACGAAAAATTGTGATCTCTCACAAGATACCTGCGTCATCTGTTTGGATGAGTTTGCTGAGGGCGATAAATTGCGCATTTTACCGTGCAAGCATCGTAAGTGGAATTCAAATAAATTTGTTTCATTCACCAATAAGTCACCCTTTTTATTTTGTATTATCAAGCTTATCACAGTCATTGCATCGATCCATGGCTAACAGAAAATCGTCGCGTTTGCCCTATTTGTAAACGGAAGGTTTTTACCAAACGCCAGCACCGACCCAGCAGGCCGACTCGACAATCTTCATTGGATAGTGTAACGGACACAGATGATGATACAACCCCGCTATTGCCAGCGGCACAACGAGCCAGAGTCGTTGGTAGTAGTCAAACACAAAGTGGCAGGGCGACAGGCAGTATTGGTGCAAGCGTTGGTAGTGGACGCAATGCAACAAGCACATCAACACGGGTTGGCACTTTTAGGCGTGCACAAGTAAATGACAGCAATTATGTAACCGATGCAACATCCGATGAAGATAATGGTGACTTTAAAAATACAGCTTTTTGGTTTTTATATAAAAATCATAAAAAAAAATTATTCTCTTTTTATTTTTTAGTATTACTTTCACAAAGCTCTACAGTACGCAGTGGACGTCGCGTGAATCCATTTGATCGAAGGCCTAATTTACCGCCACATCTAGTCGAACAGCTTACTACGAATAGACGTTCCTTCTGGCGACTACCATTGTTCAGGTATGTATGTGTATGTGTATGAAAAAAAAATAAGAATATAATAAAAAAATAAGAATAAGAAAAAGATAAATAAGAAAAAGATAAATATCTCTACAAAAACTTAAACGAAATTCTGACTTGTTATGTTCATAGGGAAGGTGGTATCTGAATTTTCCTGTGGAACTTCCGTATGCTTTGGCTTTCGACGAGAAAAGTCGAAGTTGTAGAGTTTAAGTTTGTTATTTACCCTTATTTAATTCAAATTTAAACAACAGCGTTTTTTTCGTTGTAGTGAAATATTTTAATTCAAGCAAAAATTGTCAAAGATTGACAATTTAAATTCCACGGCTAAAATAAAACGCCGATCGTAAAGCGAAATTATTAAAAACTAAGAGTGCTTTTTATAATCTGCGACAGCGCAAAATTATTTTAAGGTGATCTTGTTAATAAAAAGGAAAGGATAAACCATGTAAAACGAATGAAAAGACCAATAAGTTATTCATTTACACTATTATTTCCATTGTACGCGAAAGTTTAAAAGTGATAGGAGTTGCCATACAGAATAACTTATAAAATACTTCAGGAAAAATATGTTACGCTATAAATATCTTGCTTCGTTACAAAGTCTTTTAGCAACTACTTTGCATTCATTAGAACCATATCGATACCAATACAACAAATTTAAACCTGCTATATGTAAGAATGCTATGAGAATTTCTTTACGGGCACTAAGCAAACCAAACATATCTTCGACGATTAATCGATGCTTTAAGATTCTAACTGACCAGAGATAAACAGAGACGAGAACTAGGTACCTATTTGTTTGAAATCCTCCACTGTGTCGTACTACTGCTTCCCTACTTTTACATATTCACCCTTATCGCGAAGTTCACGCGAAAAAGTGTTCGCCTTCACTTTTTTGTTCGGGTCAACTTTTTTCGCCTATCGGCAATTTCGGGCGAACAAAAGTTCACTTCGAAACAGCTGATGCTCTATTGCGGTGAACAAATAATTTATTTGCAATTCTGTAGATTTTGTAAACAAGCATATATTTCATTAAAATATCGCAAAAAAAGAGATAAAATTGTTATAAAAAAATGTTTAGTATTGCACTTAGGTTGGTATTGATTGAGCGCGAGGAGAATATAAATGTGAAAGCGATCCGGAGGCAATTTCAGCACTTTTAATAACAAGTTAACTTCTTTTCAACTAGTTTTCGGCAATATTACAGGCTAAACAAGCCGCCATTCAAATATTTGCTAGATATTCTTACCAACTCCTTGCCACCATTGAAGCAAAAATTTGGAGTTCGACCAATTGTAAAGTTGAGCGCATGTGTTAGTTTTATCGCAGAGGGAAGACATCAAAAAGGCGTTGGAAAGGACCATGAGGTGGGTCTTAGCCAATCTTGTTTCAGTGAGGTTCTTTCAGAGGTGCTCAACATTTTGGAACCGTTGCTTTCTCCACAATAGATAACTTGGTTGACTGATACGTTGTCATAGAAAATAGAATTTACATACTTAGCAATACAGGAATTTCACTTTTCCACTCAGCTTCCGATTGTGCATTATTCATTGATTTATTTCTAACAATAAAAGAATATCAAATTTCAAAACAAAAAATTATTTACATTCAGCCCTATTCTGCATTTCGACTGGGATTGGAATTTTTTCGATTTGGCAATTTTGGTATTCTGTGTTCCAATCTCTTTCGATCCAACTACGAATCGTTCGATTTTTTGTATTCTGCATTTCGATCGTAGTTCCGTTTTTCTAAGTTGCAAATTAGTTGGCGGAAAAATATTTTGTTTTTATTTTTTTATTAATTTATAACAGAATTTTAACAAAAATGTAAGTAAGACTTGTTAAGAAACGTAGAAGGCTTGATGATGATTGTTTTTTTTATGTGTTTCCAGGTCAAAAACAACATGTCGATGTCGAAGTCCTTGGACGTATTTGCCCCGCAAAAGTATCTAACACATACTTGAAAGCATCCTTGTTAAGTCGAAAGTTTTTTTTGAACCTAAATAAGAAAATAAGTCATTAAACTTTACCACTTTTAAGTTAAATTTTTTACAATTCGTCACTCATCTCAAATGGATTACACAAATCTCGCAATATTTGCCTTTCCATTCTCGCCTGGCAATTTTCGTATGCGTTGCTTTCCAACTCCATAAATAAAGCCGCAGCTATTGATTCCATTATAATAGCTATAATTTGTGTCTGTTCGTTGGGTCCAATTATATGCCAAAGCAAGCTGCCGGCGTAGAGGAAGGTGAAGCGAAAACGTAAATAATCCTTGCGGAAAGAATAAATAGACCTTTATAAAGTATTTTAGGCCAGTGCAATGAAATTAGCATCCTTAAAATTCAGAAAATGTCAACTATATTCGTGCAGGAATCCGTTTGAACAAAACTTGGTGGCCCCGGCAGGGAATTGGCCAAAAGAACGACAAAAACACACTTAAAATTATGAAAGCACTTCACTTAACAAAAAAAATATAACACTGCAGCAATATATTCTATTGCTTTTTTTTGTACAAAATGGCGTGGATAATAAAATATAAACGTTTTTTACAAATTTTCTTTAATTTATTATGTTCCAATGTTCACACATTCCGTACCAACAGCTGATTTCGAAAAATCATTTGCTCTTCCTCTTCTCTTTACGATTCCGTCGTAATGCAGAATACCAAACTTCGATTAAAGCGGAGCGTAGAACGGGAACGTAATCAAAATGCAGAATAGGGGTGATTTTGTTTTCCTCTCGTTCGCCTGTAAAATATAAGTGAACAAATTTGGGTTTCCCCGCTGTTCATTTCGCTCGAACAAACAGTCGCCGATAAGGTGAAATCTTTTTCGAACACGAAAAATTGTTCCGCCACCCTCTGCGATAGGGTGAACAAAAACTGTGAATATTTTCGGGTGAAAATAAAACTCGCGATAAGGGTGATTAATTTTGATTATTCGCAAATTTTTTCATAGCCATCTTGGAAACGTTAAAATCATTAAATAAAAGTACATTGCTCTACGTGTGTGACAAGCGAATTATACATTATGATATTTGGTTCCTCCCTCTTTTTTATTTCTACAATAACGTGCTGAAAGATAATGCACTTGTAAACACCTGTTTGGCCAAGAAATACTCGTGGGATTGAACACAAATTTTTTTTCTAAGATATACAGTTTTGTAGGCAGAAGTTTCTTCTGTAAGTTCTGCCTTTTCTGAATTGGATAGAAGAAGCATTTGGAAACAGCAGAGGTCTTGGTTGAAAACTTGATTTCGCTTGGTGTTCGCCACTGGTGTCAGTTAGTCAGCCAGTCATGTTAAAACAGGTATAGATGCTAAGACTAGGCGGTTAAGCGCCAATTGATGGTGATTATAAAATTTCTTCATATTTCTCTTTTCCGTCGAAGCCACCAATACAATGGCGCATAGTTGTTGTTGTTTTTGTTGTAGCAGTGCTTCGCCCCACCCAATAGGTGCGACCGATCACTAATTGTCATCAATATCCTCTAACGGGAGTCCAAGAAAACTTCCTGTTTCAACAGGGGCGTTGGTAAAGAGATGGTTGGTGTCATGTGGGGACACATTTCAAGCGGGGCATACATTTTGTATGTCGGGGTTGATTCTAGATAGGTAAGAGTTTAACCTGTTCCAGTATCCAGAACGAAGTGGAGCTAGAGTGACTCGCGTTTCCCTGGGCAGTATGCGTTCCTCTTCCGCAAGTTTTGGGTACTGTTCTTTGGGTACTGGATTCACCGGGCAATTCCCGGCATAAAGGTCCAACGCCTGTTTGTGGAGTTCACTGAGGACCTGCTTGTGTTTTTTTGCTTCATACGGCTGAGTTCTCAGGTGCCGTATTTCCTCATAATGCTTACGGCGATGACTCCCTGAACCCCTGGGCGGTGTTGGCTCATCAATCAGATGTCTGTTGGGATACCCAGGATTCTGGGTATTCAACAGGAACTGTTTGGTACCCATCTCATTTCTCTCCCTGATGAGTGTTCTCGCCTCATTATGTAGATGGTATTCTGGGGACATAAGAAGACAGCCCGTGGCGGTTCTGAGAGCAGTATTTTGGCAGGCCTGTAGCTTCTTCCAGTGAGTGGTTTTTAGGCTTGGTGACCATATAGGGGACGCGTAGCATGCAATCGGCTGGCCAATTGCTTTGTATGTGGTAATAAGCGCGTCTTTGCTTTACCCCAAGTACTGCCAGCAAGGGATTTGAGGATTTTATTACGGCTCTGGGTTTTCGGTACAATTGCGGCTACATGCTCACCAAAATGTAGATCCTGATCAAACGTCACACCCAAGATTTTGGGGTGTAGGACAGTCGGTAGCATAGTGCCATCGACGTGGATGTTCAAAATGGTCGACATTTGGGACGTCCATGTTGTAAATAAGGTCGCGGAGGATTTAGTCGGTGAAAATGCCAGGTTTCGCGAGACGAAAAAAACGGAGAGATCAGGGAGGTAGCCGTTTATTCTGTTGCAAAGCTCATTGATCTGTGGGCCTGGGCCTGTGGCCATTGTGCAGTCATCGGCGTAGGAAACGATAGTAACTCCTTATGGTGGCGAAGGTAGCTTTGATATGTAGAAATTAAACAAAAGTGGGGATAGGACACCACCCTGTGGCGCCCCTTGTTTAATTCTTCTAGGTTTTGATGTTTCGTTTCTAAATTGCACCGATGCCTGCCGACCGCCCAGATAATTTGCGGCCCACCTTTTAAGACATGAAGGATAGACCCTTCGAGGTCTTGCAGTAACGTGCCATGCTTGACCGTATCAAAAGCTTTTGATAGGTCTAGCGCAACGAGTACTGTTCTATGGTGGGGGTTTTGATTTAAACCGCAATTTATCTGGGTGCTAATAGCATTTAGCGCGGTGGTGGTACTATGGAGTTTTCTGAAGCCATGCTAATGACAGGCTAGCTGCAAATTTGCTTTGAAGTAGGGGAGCAAAATGGATTCAAGCGTCTTGGCTACTGGCGATATGATTCTCCTATGTTAGCTGGTTTCCCGGGCTTTAGTAGCGGGACCACCTTGGCCATTTTCCATTTTTCGGGAATGACAAAGGTGGAAAGATACAGGTTGAAGACATGTGCTAAACATTTGAAACCCCCTTTCCCTAGGCTTTTAAGCATCGGCATGGCTATGCCGTCTGGACCCACTGCTTTGGATGGTTTAGCATGATCGATGGCGTCCTTAGTCTTAGGTCATGGTCATGGCCTGTCTTAGGCGCATAGTCTTAGGTCATGGTTTCAAATTTAGTGGCAGCTTTTTGACATAAGTTCCTATGAGCTGGCAAAAAAGCTGCAAAACTATTTAATTTTTACTATGAATACTCACATATACTAAATGTTAAAATATTACTTACCAGGGTTTATGTTATGGAGTAACTCCGTTCTCTTTGCAAATACTAAAATTTGTCTAGTACCTAGCGTTATTGCTGCCTAGAGATCTGGTAACTCTGCCACCCCTAGTAATTGGAGCCCTGACCTCGCAAGCACAGAACACTAACATAGAATGTGCTCAATGGTTGCAGCTCTCACTTCTTACATCTGCCTCGACTCGTTTCTGGTCCCTAGATCACTTTCGAAGCTCAGGCGCCATATAATATTTGGCGCTATGTTGATGTGGTTATACAGCCTGCACTCAAGCTGCCCGGAGGCCTTAAGCCTTGTTGCAGTCGCTGTATTTTTTTGTAATTAGGTTTGGTAATCTGCATACCCCGTCAAGTTTTTTGGTAAAAGTATTTTTTTGTGTGTCTGTTCTCCAAACTAGGACCCCATGGGCTTGACAATTGCCGTAAATACCCAATGTGGGATTTAGGGCGATAAGCACCACGTAGAACCTAGCATCCTCTTGCATGCATACAATGCCACGGAGGCTTTCTTCGCTCTCTCTTGCACATAAAGTTTCCACGACAACTTACTATCGTGCTGTACTTTTCCTGAAGGGTTACCCCTCCAGGCTTAGGCTTAGTCTAATTAGGGACATTATGTTTCCTAGTAAATAATACTAGATCGATTCCAGATGCCCAGGCATGTACATCCCGAAGCGCTTGATCCATCAGAGATCTGATCCTTAGTAGAAAGCTGATGACGACTGAAACGTCAGCACACAGCATTGGTGATAATACCCATCCCTCCGGGGTTCCTCTGTTTACAGATTTTGTTGCCACGCATACACCCCATTGCGACGTAATCATTCTGTAGCTTTACATGGAGCCGATCCAATTTGTCAAGGCCGAATGTACTGCAATCGAGCTGAGACTGTGGTTGCTAGGATATATTCCGGGTGTTCCAGATCTTTCTCTATATTCATGACCACCCTATGCAATGCAGTATCGACGAACGTACCTTTGGTGTAAGCATGTTGTGCTGAAGAGAGGAATTACTCATTCATATTTGATTTTATATACATCTACATCTATTAATCGTGCTAAAGTTTTGAGCAGAAAAGATGTTAAACTTATAGACCTGTAGTCGTTCGGGTGCAGACGACTGGTGTTGTTGTTATGTTAACAGTGCGTCGCCCCATTCAATGGGCACGACCACTCATCAAAGTCCTAACCGGAGTCCAAGGAAACTGGCCGTTTCAACAAAGGCGGACCAAAGGGATGTTAGGTTTCACATTACAATTGAAAAAATTATTGGGACATATCTCATGCAGGAAATATATTACGTATGTCGGGGGGTTGAACCTGTTACAGTATCCAGAACGAAGTTGGGCCAAGGTGAATCGTGTCTCCCTTGGTAGTAAGCTTTCTTCTTCTGCAAGGGTAGGATATTGCTTATTAATAACAGGGTTCACCGGGCGCTTCCTGGCAAAAGCGTTAACTGACTCTGTGCGGATTTGGCTTAGGGCCTGCTTATGCTTGTCTGTATCAAACGACTGTGTTGGCAGGTGCCGGATCTCGTCATATTGCTTATGGAGATGTTTCCTTAATCCCCGTCTAGGCGGGGCGAGATCAAGCAGTTGTTTGCTAGGATGTCTCGGTTTGTGACAATTTAGCAAAAACTTCCTGTTCAGCATTTCGTTGTGCTCTTTAGTATTGAGTTCTTTCACCTCAATATATAGGTGGTTTTCGGGGGTCATAAGGAGACATCCGGTGGCAGTTCTGATTGCAGCATTTTGACAGACCTGCAACCTTCTCCAGTATGTATTTTTAAGACCAGGCGACCAAGCTGGTGACGCGTAGCTCATGAGCGGCTGGTCATTCGCTTTGCACGTGGTTAACAACGTTTCTTTATCTTTTCCCCAGGTGCTGAGGGAAGCGACTTGAGGATTTTTTTGCGGCTTTGTACTTTAGATACAATTTCGGTGGCATGCGCCTTGAAGTCTGTAACCCCTGACGACTGGTTCTTCCCGCTTTTGGTATGAAGACTACTCGAGCCGTTCCCTAAGATTGCGCCACGTGGTTCAGTACCATGCAACCCTTAAAGTTTCTGTATTTTAAGTAAATTAATTATTATTATTTATTTAAATAAAGTGAATAGTATAATCGGTTTTTAAAATTGATGAAGCTAAGCTAATGAAGAAAAGGTGTTGTTGGATTAAATTCAGGTCACCAAAAACTTATAATCGACAAATATTTCATTCATAAAACAAATACATCTTTTTAATGCTTACAGTTTATTCCGCCACAATCAATCAATAAGCGTTGCAGCGCCTCCTTTCCTTGAAGAGGTCATACCTGATATACCGATCAATGTTGCCGTTGCAATTGATGCTGCCATAGCAACAGCACCATTACGACAACAAAGTGCATCTTCCGCTAGGGGGATAACACAAACGATTGTAGCGCCACCTACAGTTGCGCATTCATCGAATAATATTCTTAATCCAAATTTACCCGGTTCATTTAAAGAAATCAACAACTGCAACAACTACAATAATAGTAACAACAAAAATAACGATGACGATGAAGACGACGACGACGATGCTGATAATGATGTGCCTCAGCAATCAATTTATGAACCTGTAATAGTTGTGACACAAAACGAAAGCAATACAAATGATAGCACTGGTAATGAAGTGAGCGCACGTGCAACAACAACAATAGCTCCAAAAAATCGAACTCGACGCATATGAGTGTGAACTGCAATCAAAGCTAAAACCAAATCAAATTTAGGTTTTGAAAAATGAATTCTGAAATGTGAATAGCAAAAAGCTTTTCTTTTATTATTTATATACAATGAGATGTGATGTAGAAAGTTGTTTGTTAATGTGTGTGTGTGTGTATTTATGTTTGAACAGGGCCGCCGAGAGAAAATCCGAGTCCAGGGGCAAAAAAAAAAAAAAATACGGGCCCCCATACTAAAATGAACAAATTCTCAAAATCAAAATTACCACCTTTTACATATTTATATGCATTTGTATATACATGTATATTTAAGCGTATACATGCATACATGTATATCGCTGTATAAGAATTTGCATCATACCGAATTTTTCTGCTGCAACAGAAAACGAATTCAACTTTATGCTACAAAGCCGACGCCAACAACCAACTACACCTTATGCGGGGTGCAGACCCGTTAAGAGATTTATAAAATTTGTTGAAATTTAAAATGTTTGCTATCTTCGAAAGGTGATTAAAGGTGTGGTTTGTTTATTTTCTATAAGCAAAAAGCTTGGATAGCATTTTGAGATTCCCGGGCACCTCCAAAGCCCGGGCCCGGGGTAAATGACCCCCTGACCCCTCTCCCCTCTCGTCGGGCCTGTGTTTGAAAGCGCTGTGGTTGATTAATAAGCTTAGGTGCTAAATGGCAACAGTAAACTTGATGAAAGTATGCAAATGTCCACACGCATAAATATGTACGTATATAATAACACACATACACACATCAACAAAACTACATTGACAGTAATTCTGTGTGTCAATACACAAACTGTATGTTAATCATCAACTGTAAACATTTTTTTAATTTTTTGATTATTTTATTAGAAGTTTATAAAATGTGATTTAAATATTGGCTTCGATTATTTTGCATGCGTACGCGCATACATAAATATAATATAGTCATATGTAAATACATCCATACGTTTGTAATTTTTACTATATAAATAATTACTATGTGCGTGTGTTGTGAGACTATGTAAGTTATAACAAAAATAATAAAAAAGAAGTAAAATAAAGACGTACAAGCGCAATAAATAAATAAAAAAATCAATATTAACATTATTACAAAAAAAAAAAAAAAAATGAATATAAACTCAAATTGTTGCAATTAAAATGTATAGTAAAAAATAAATAGCGACACATCGACTGATAAGTGAAATATTACCCTATTTCGGCTGTCGTTTCGAAAACTCCCTATTCCAGAAAATTTTAGTTCGCCTTATCTCAGAATTCGGTTGAAGACGCCCTATCTCAGATTTTTTTCATTAACACCCCAGCTTATGTCAAAAAGTATTGAATTTATGTTTTCCAAACGGCACCCGAGATAGGGTGATATTCTACTCAGCAGTCAATATTTAATAGCAACAACAACTAAATATGTCTATTGTATAACAAAAACAAAAAAAACTACCAAATTGTCTGCAAGTGTATGTCTATGTTATAAAAATATTTTAATTATTTAAGTCACTATGTATACAATACACATATGTATGCATGTGCATGTATGTATATATCTATATTTTTACAATTATAACCTAATTTTTAGTTATACCAAACCAAACAAATAATGTGCCTTTTTTATTTTTCAATTTCCTATCTCACGGTCCGCAAGAAAGATGTTTTGTTAAGCTCACGATATTCGTAAAGAGAATAATAATTTATTTCAAACACCGCTTCAATATTTTTACTATTTTCCATTCTAAATAAAATTGGTATGATTTATATTAGCATTCCATGAACTTCTTAAAAGACATTGTTTAGAATGGCAAACACATCCCTACAAAAGAAAAGCAATTTCTTTCTAAAATTGGGCTATAAATATTGAAACGGTGTTTAATAGACTGTTTTATTCTGTTTATGGATATCTTAGGCGAAATGTTAAAAAATGTGGGCGTTCAATGCCTGGGAAGCCTTGGCGAGGATATGACGGTAGAAAGCTGTAATTAAGGCTTAAAGTAAGGATAATATAGAAATACCAAACGTAAACGAACCTTCGAACGATAATTTTTCTGGTACCATGCCCATTAGCCTATTTAAAAAGTTCCTAACAATTTCTCTACTTATTTAAATTTTTCTGTACCCAACAATTCTTCTATTACTATGACTACAAATCCAAGTTCGAATGTCCCTCTTCCCCAAATTACAGATATTTTTGATTTGGCTCAGGCAAAACCTCTTTCATTTGAGGCACTATGATACTGATCAGCTGGAATAAGTCAAAATACAATTCCTACCTTCCCCTTAAACAATTTTCAAGGGGATTCTATGTATTAGCTGCCATATTAAGACGTTTTCAATGCGATTATATGTACTATCTGCCAACTTATTCTAATCGCCTGAAATTTATTAACCTTCCCCCCCGCGCTAGCCAGAGAAATTCTTGGAATTGTTTCTATGATTGAGTTTCTAAATAGTTCGGCCTCTAGGTCATTCCTGCTAAGGCCCACTTGCAGAATGACAAATTAACCGTTTAACTCAGAGTTAACTTGACATGAAGAGTTAACCTGATACACTCTTGACAAACTTTTTCAAATAACTCTGAGTTGAATAGTTAACTTGCCGATCTGCAAGTGGGCCTAAACGAAGTAAATTTTAGCATTCCTTCCCGGCCTTTAAGACATTTTAAACTTCTTTACCTAAAATTTAGTAGAACCAATTTTGAATTAAATGAACCCTTCCACTGTTTGTTTCAAAATTACGATTATCACTCTGGCACATTTAAAAAAATTTGGACTCGCTTTTGAGCAATCTATTTTTTTTCTCTCAATGGCAAGTAATCACCTTCCAAAGAGGGGCGCATCCGTATGACGCACGGACTTGTAATTTCTCTTTGCCGAGTCGTTGAAAGGCAGGGATTTGTTAACCGTCGAGATCTAAAACTGCTTAGCTACCGAGAATTGTTGGTCATCAGCTAATTAAAACACTAATAAGGTAGATTAAGTACAAGAAAAAAGTAAAAATCAGGTGAGTAGGAAGAGCGCATCGCTAATTTTTAAGAGAGGCAAGAATAAAATGATTCCGAACTATCTATTATGCTTGAGTGAAAGTTATAATCCTAACTTAGACTGCGGCTCATTTAATTCAAAATTGGTTCCACATTGTTTCAGGAAAAGAGTAAGTCCTATCTGGTTGGCCGCAAATATCTGGTAAGTTAATATCTAGTTATCACCTCGATAGCGACATGAAAACTAAGTTAGTGAATAGCACAGTCGTTTTCGCAAGTGAAAAATCGTTTGTTAAAATGTCAACCAGTCGCATCGTTAAAAGTTGGTGAATTCGCCTACTGGGTGTTAACGTTCAATCATATAGAAGTACAAATAAAATATGTTGAGAAGTGGCTCTCAATAGTTATTTATATGTACTACATACTGGGTAATTACTTTTAAATGTGTGCACCTGTTGGCCTATTATCCTAACATTCAATTGAGCACACTTCGCTCTTTAATTGACAACTAATGATTGACGCTAATATTTGCATACATAGCGACTATTAGTGATGCACAGAACTGAGGTAGCGGAATGGTCTCCTTTCCTTTTATGGTCTTATAGGAACCGTAAAGACAATTTGATTCCAACAGACTAGCTATGCAAAACTTTTCAAATTGGATAACGGGTAGACTTGACGTAACAGCCCTTAAGCCCCCATTACTGATACTTAGCATAGACTTGACTTGACTTGGCGCATACAATCTGGCATCATAATCAGCGTTGAAATTTATTTTTAAATAAATGTCAATTTGTATGACAAAATGTCAAAATGAAATGGAAACAAACAAATGGCATCTCAAAATGTAAACGTCACTTAGAACTTACGTAGAAAATCAAAATTCAACAGACTTCTAAGTCAAGTTAAGTGTTGCCAAGTTTTGAGTAATCAGTAACATGCAATGTTCATTTAACAGAACTTTTTAGTGACAGTTCTCAAGTCAAGTCAAGTCTATGCTAAGTATCAGTAATGGAGCCTTTAAAGTGTGACACATGACACTACCCTGAGGCAGTGTCACAATTAAACAGGGGGTGACACAGGGTGGTGTCCTATGTTTAATTTATACATATCAGAACTGCCTACATACCAGAGAACAGCAAAAATCGAACACAACAACGTTCGATTTCATTCGGCAACATGATCGTGTTCAATGATCCAACTTGCTTAAACGAACATAATCGACATTGATTTAAAATCAACCAACTTATTGCATGGGTGAATAAAATCAATTCAGGCGTTTGCTTGTTTGTTTCAACAGCGATTACATTCATCGCTATGAAAAGGCAAATATGAAAACTCCATGCGTCTGAATATTTGCATGATTATTCTGCCCTTACGTCACGCCGACAAGCTACATATAAACAAACATATAAACATTGCTTACGATTCTGCTTGTTTGCCGAACTAAACGATACTAATTCTCGTGCTTTGATTTCATTCTCCGCTTGCCTTTGTTTGACCAATACAATCGTACGCAAAACCTGTTCGGTCATTCGATCGCAATCATTCTAACGGAGTCTAGTAAAGACAGATGCTGAGTTTATTCAATTGCATGATTGAATGTGAATGCAAGTTTTAGTGTTTGATTAAGTCAAGAAAATTGTGATTTTTGCAGTTCTCTGCTACATATACATTACTAAAGAGATTTACTATCATTTTTACACCGGCGACTGAACGATAAAGGTAACAGGACCTAGCCCTTCAATAGACGAACTAGTTTCTAGAAAAAACAGCTATATCCCCAGTGTTTCTGGTTGCTTTACCTCGCGCGACCTGGTACTATCACTGACAAAATCCACGGCCACTCTGTTTACGATGTGGAGGAAAGAGATGACGCAAATATTGGACGTTGACGTCGATAGGGGTACGCTACCGACTGTCGAGTCACCCAATGATCTTAGAGGTAACGTTCGATAACACTCTCACCTTCAAAGCGTGTGCCTCCTAAATTGTGTCCAAAGGATAAAGCAGCAGGAAAATCCTCAAGTCGCTTACCGGCTGCACTAGAGAAAAGATAAAGAAACGCTGCTAACCACTTGCAAAGCAATTTGCCGGTTGCTCATGTGCCAGGCGTCACCAGTCTGGTCGCCTGGTCTAAAAAACACACTGGGGAAGGTGGAGGCCTGCCCAAAATGCTGCACTCAGAACTGCCACAGGATGTCTTCGTACGACCCCTGAATGTTATCTACATAGCATGGCAAAAGAGCTCGACATTAAAGAGCATAACGAAATTTAGGACGAACAGTATTTGCTAGAATGTCACAAACCGAGACAACCTAGCAAACAACTACTTGAATCTAGCCCCGCCTCTACGAGGGATAAGGAAATATCTCTGCAAGCACTACGATGAAATGCGGCAACTTCCTGATCAGCCGTTTGCTACATACAAACATAAGGAGGCTATAAGCCTCATCCAACCAGAATCTATAAACACCTTTACTATCTCGCGCCCGGTGAACCCCGTTATCAATATAGACTATCCCACTCTTGCAGAAGAATGTAGACTACCAAGGCAGGCATCCGATGTTTCGTAAGTACGCCTCTCAGAGAAAATTCTCTGTTGAAACTGCTCGTTTCCTTGGACCCCAGTTAGTGGATTTTGATGGCAATTTGTGAGTGGTCGCACCTATTGAATGGGGCGAAGCACAATTAAACCAACAATAAGAATCTTTGGTCTATGAAGCGAGGTCTCTTCCATGTCACAGTAGCGGCACAAAATGCCGAGCTAATTGCCCATGATTCTGATGGCAACCCGCTCATAAAAGAAAGTTGAATACCGAGGTTTGATCCATCACTCTTACACCCCTACCCTACCTAGGCCACTGGGACTAGCCATGACACAAAGGCTTAAAATATAATTAATTACATAAAACATTACATTCGAAGTTATTTTATCGATTTATTTAGATTTATATATTTTTATTTATTTATTTAAATTTGTTTCTTTTATGTTCACAGTTTTGTTGTTGTTTGTAATACAAAGAGTAATAAAAAATAATAATTATAAATACATATATATGTATGTTCAATTCAATGTCGGTAATGCGTTTTAGGTATCTAGATAGGTATTTAATGTTATATATAAATAAGATAAATACAAATACAAATATAAGAGCATACTTATTGTACTCATTTTTTTATTGTTTTTGCATTTCACCGTCGTAATTTTTTATGCAAAATTTTAATTTAGTTTTACATATTTATTACATAATGTGTTTGTTTTTGCTAAAACAATCGCCATACAAAAATAATATACAATATTAAAATTTTTTTAAATTGGATTTTTTGGGCATTTTTTAAATAGTTACTAAATACTCAAAAAAATTTACAATATTTCAATACACCGCTACCCCGCCGTTAACATATATACATACAAGCTGTCATCAATTTTAAGAATTGATTGCTGTTTTGTTTTCTTAATTCTGTTTCGTTTTAATAAGCTGAATATTATGCTAGAAATTTCAATCTTCAAATAACTTAGCATAATTAATATTCATAAACTAAAACTTTGCACTAATATTCTAACTGCTAACGCCTAAAATTATGCAAACTATTTTGTTTTAAATATAAGAAATGTCCGAAACTGCGCACACGTACTTTTTAAACATATTGTTAAATGGACGTCTTTCGCCCATTACCTAATAGTGCTTTATTTTTCTTAACACATCGGGTTAGGCGATTCAGCTCTTCGACCTCAAGAATTGGGATTCAAGGGGTTGATAAGCGCAATACAAAGCGTCCGCAACCCAATTATCAACCTCACCTACGCGACCCCTCGCGAACCTGTTACAAATATGAATGTATCATACACATATTTAGCATGCGAGGCTCTGGCGACCCCAAGTTCCTCATGGTACTAGGGGGGATGGCCTAGAAGGTTTAATGTGGTTATATTAATGTTTCCCGAGATGCTCGGCTAGTACCTTAACGGTGCTTTGTTACCGGAATGTACCGGATCTATATCCGGCAAAGGACCATCAACATCGATAACGCTCCCCAAAACCTTCGGGCTAAGCTACGAAGAAAAGGTGGGATTACAAGCTAAGCCAGATATGCTTTGCACCACAAGTATGATACGGTTCGAATTTATGGGATTGCAGATACCAAAATGGGCCTTTACTTTTTGATGTCGTATGCTGACGGTGCTTTCTAGAACCTCTTAAGGGGTTAGGCCACCTTTACGGCTTAAAATCAATGCATCCATTATGGATTTCTTTAAATAAAACCCGAAGAATGTTGAGCAAATTCATAATTATTGCTTCAATACGCAAACATTAGTGTATTTATTAAAAATTTCTCGATTTTTTTAATGTAAAAGAAAAGTCAGTATAGTCGTTTGAACGAAGTCTCTCAAACAGGTCAATTACAACTGGTACGCAATGCATTGGGCACAATTCTCGTCTGACTGCAATACACAACATGTTTTTTTATTATAAATAGGCAATTCGCTATGTCCTGAAGTAGGATTTGTTAAAATTTGTAATTGTCTGAAAACTGCGAAGAATTCCGCAAAAATCATGTTTTCATCTGTTTCTAATTGTTATAAAAAAAAAATATTCCTTCTAACGTGACCTAGGTCAGGCACAAGTTGATTGATTCGCGATAATTTTGGTTTAAAAAGCGTTTAAATCTGTCAAGTATTATTAGAGTAGCAAGTTTCGAGAAAAACTGGAACTTTAACATTTTGAATAATGAAAAGTCCAAATTTTCAATGACTGAACGAATTTATTTGAAAATGCCTGCTGTGTATGTACACGTGCGAGCATAAAAATATCACCAAAGCTACTTGCAAATTTTATTAGTTATTTCTTGTTTGTTTTAATTTTTTTAATTAAAAAAAAATATATATATCAAAACATTGTATAAAAAAAAAATATATATATGTAAAGGTTTCCCAAAAAAAAAAAAAATTCGGAAACTTTATAAAAATCGGGATTTTGGGGATTCTGTTGAAAGCTCATGTGAAACTATAATAGTTACAAAAATTATTGTTAAAGCCTTGAATTCGATTGAAAAAAAAAAAGTCAGCAGGCCGAAAAACAAGAACAACTTTTCAAAATCCTCATCTTATTTAGAATTTTGGAAAACTTTTTTAATATGCAGTTTTGTGTTCGGATGCATTTTAGTCTGACGCAGCACGACTATGAAGTTGCATTAATTTTACACAATTTTTTCCAGAAGGGTGTTTTAAATTTAACGCACTGATTGGACCCTATCAGTGCGCTTCAGACCTGATAAATCTATCATCGACCAGATCTTCACAATGCGCCAGATCCTGAAGAAGACTTACAACAAAAGAAAATACACTCATCATATTTTTGTCGAGTTCAAGCAGCCTTTGACCGCGCGAAAAGTAGTTGCTCGTATGTTGCTATGTCTGAACTTAAGTTCCTTGCAAAGTTGATAATGCTCTTCCAAATAAGGTTGAGCAATACCCCAATCTCCGTAATGTTTGGAACGGACCTCTACGAGCCATTCGAAGCCAAACGAGGTTGAAGCAAGGCGACTCCCTTTCGTGCATTTCTTTAAAATAAAGCTGGAGATGATAATTCTAGCAGCAGAACTAAACCGTAATGATAAAATCCTGTTTACTGTCGTATGATGATTATATTGATATTATTGGCCTCAACTAATGCGCCGTAAGTTCAGCCTTCTCCGAACAAGACAATGACAAGATAAAGTACTTGCTGTCATCCAAGAAAGAATCGATGCAATCGCGCCTTGGCAACCACACCACTGTTAGGGGATATAAATTCAAGACTGTGAAGGACTTCATCTATCTGGGAACCAGCTTTTACAGCGAAAACAATATCAGCTTAGAAATCAAACGGAGAATAACCCTTGACAAGAAGGGCTACTTTGGACTGAGTAGTCCATTCTTGACGTGCTCTCTCGACGAATAAAAATCACGCTCTACAAGTCGCTTATCACACCTGTCCTGATATATGGCTCGGAATCATAGAAGGTGCTGAGAGAAGATGAGATATCTCTTGTAGGGTTCGAGAGAAAATTTCTCCGGAAGATTTATGGTCCTCTCCGTTATACCGACGGCGACTATCAAAGGAAATATAAAGATGAACTGTTGTTGTTGTAGCGATAAAGACACTCCCCGAAGGTTTTGGGAATTGTTATCGAGGTTGGTGGTCCTTTGCTAGCCATAGACCCGGTACGTTCCGGTAACGTGCACCATTAAAGTACAAGCCCGACCATCTTGGGAACGATTTAATATGAGCATATTGAACCTTCTAGGTGGGTTGTGGAGCTATAAATTACACTGGCAACACCTTGAAAGGGTTGCGCTACACAAGAAGAAAATGTAAAAATTGGCAAACAATTTTTCGAAAATCTATGCGAATTTGTAGACTAAAATAGACAACAAACTGCATGCTCAAAAAGGTTCCTTGAAATCCAAATAAAATTTGTAAATTTGCATACAAATTTATAAAAACTCAAATCTTCGAATTTTTTCGAAAACATTTTCGAAGTTGGTTTACTGAGTTTTTATTTTACATTCATAGTTTTTTTTTAACTAACAAATTTGCAGTAAAAATTGGTTAAAATTATTAACACAATTATTTAATAATACCACAAAATCTGTTGTGGAAAAATATACTTATCTCACAAGGAACACTGTCACATGTCCGAATTTCAATAGCTGACAGCTGTTCTTAAACTATATGGCCCGTAATCATAGTCGAAATAAAATAGAGTTTTATTGGTTTAAACATGGTTATAAATTAAATATCATTTTAAGTCTGTTATAGTCCACTTAAACACTATTTTATCTCTAAAAAAGTATTTTAAATTTAAAATGACATGAGCGCGATTTTAATTTTTTAAAATAGATTTAAGTTGTCGGTCTGCTGTCAAAAATTGCGAGAAATTAAACAATTTGCTATTTAAACGCGATGAACTTAAAGGGAAGTGGAAAAAGGCTTCCCCGACAAGCAAATATACGTCAGGAACTAATTTGTTATCGCTTGAATTCGTATTATTATATTTCTGACGAAAATTACACAATTTGTGCGATGGTTACTTGGCTCCACATATGCGAGATATTTAATTAAGATTATTCCGCATTCATAGCTATTTGTGAGTTTTGATATTTTAGTATCTTTTGAGGAAAAAGTAGCAGTAGTCCCGAAGGCGACAAAGTAATGCTTTTACTCTGTCAAGAGATTTTTACAAAAAAAAAAAGTTTAAAATTTTCATGTGGTTGGTGTAATTTTGGCAGGCATGCTTAACTAACGAACCGATATCATTTCGTTACGATAATTAACGTTAATAAACGAAGCGAAATGACTTTGTTTCGTTTATTAACGTTGATTATCGTAACGAAATGATATCGGTTCGTTGGTTAAGCATGCCTGAATTTTGGTGATATTGTTGTACACAGAAAGGAATTAACAGATACAATTTTCACCAGTACTACTAAAAGAACAATTTCTTATTTTCGACTTCTGATGATTGAATTATTATTACAGAATTCTTGAATTCTGCTTGGATTTCCTTTTGTGTCTTACATTTCCCTTTAAATTTGCCAATTCCTCTTAAAAGAAAGCGTGAAATAAAACACGGAATACAAGAAGAACTAACAACAAAAAATTTTAAGATCTGCTTGGTACGGGCGCTGTTATACTACTTCCCTCCTTTTTCACCCCTTCTATGTCATGACCGACTTGAGTTCAATTATTTTATAATAAAAGGGACTTACACTTTGCAGGTCCAAGTACAATGGCTATACTATACTATACTAAACTCGCTTTATTTATGCTGATTTTGCGAAGACAAACCTAAATTTGATTTAACTTGATTATCATTGAATGTCCTGCATACTTATTAGTATCGAGGTTAGAGATATCCTTATTCGGGTTCGGGTCTATTAAATTAAACGGCTTTAACGGTTAGGACCACCTAACATTTAAGATTTGCATCATTTTGGCCGTCACATCTGTCTTAATGAAAACAACTTTTCTTTACAACATTCTTACAAACTATATAAACTATTCAACATGAGGTATTAATGTATGAGTGGATAGCCTTGTTGCTTCCTTTGCTTTAAGGAGCCCAAATCCGCTTTAACTACTTAATCGTTTATGGTGCGAGATTTAAATAATTTTTTAAGAACGATATTAAATAAATTTTCTTTAAATAAGTATTTTCATGTTCAATTAAAAGACAGCGAATTTTTACACAACGTTTGCTAACAACTTTTAAATACAATTTAATGATAATTATCCGCCACCAGATTATGATCAAAACGCATTTTCAGATACTCCTTTGACAATTTTTGTGGTATTGTAAGAGTTTTTGTCACGAAAAAAAAAACCATATTTTATACGTGGAGTCAAGTAACCACGGTTGTAAGGAACAGGGTGAACTTTTAAAACTTCTAAAAAAATTCTTCATAGCGCCAATCAATGCCTTTTTTTCATGCGGTTACCCTGTCCATGCTTATTTTAGCTGAAACTGTGTTTAATATGTCTATGACAGACCAAAATTTCAAATCCAATTTTTAATTTAGGTAAGATTTTAACTAAAGAGTATTTTAGTCAGCGACTATGATACGGGCCTATGAATTTAATGAATTACTACATACTTGTGTATTGTATTTAATTTTTTTTCTTTACGTATTTAACATTTTAATTTGTTTTCTTAAATTTTCAGATTTTCCTAATGTCACTATGTAATAGCTAAGAAGGAATAACAAATTATTTTATATATATATGTACATATAACTAATTGTCGCTACATTTATATGCAAGTATGTATGTATATTTATATATGTATGTATTGGTGACATTGCCACTGCTTCGACATATTTATTTCAATTCATTACTTCTCTATTTTATTTAACGGAAATGTATTATGCACTATATGGTATATGTATGTATGTATATGTATATATTCTATGTATGCATGTATATGTTTGTGTATGCTTTTGCCACTAATTTTGTTTATTATTATAAGCGCCTTTATGTACTTCATTTTACAACCAATGATTCCTTTAAATGTCGCATCAGCCCAGCACCAATGTCCTGTACATCAGGCCATTGTCGTATCACAAATATAATGAAGAATATGAACAAAAAAGTTGTAAGCACGCGCACTCTGTAAATAAAAAAACAATAATAATCACATATAAATTTTGATAAGCATACATATACATATGTATATACTCATTTTACTATATATATAATATATTTAGATATTTAAAAAACAAACAAGGAATCCATATCCGCTGACCCTGACTTAGAGCTCTGGTTCCAGATGGATTGAAACTTGATGATGGAAAATCGGAAGTTAGAATCTATGGGCCGAACTTTAAGAAAGCGATACCAATGGGATGCGATCTAACTATTTTTCAGGCAAAAATTCATCCCATAGAAGTTTGCAGTGGAGAATGTCTACGAAGAGGCTTATCCACGAGGAGTATCCTCATTATGGCAGACATCAGGAAGTTTTACGTGCCTTGCACTCTTACACAATGACTTCTAGGCTAGTGGACGAATGCAATGGATTATTAAATGATATGGTAGCCAAAAACAAGGTTCTGTTAGGATGGCAAAGACAGGCCAAATTGTTTATACTCCCAGCAACGATAGTATCAGCTACACATTAAATGGGGTTACACTCATGGGGGCTCTCAGAAACATCCATAAAAAGATGTTGGACCACTGTGTCAGAAATTTCCCGGTGAACCTCGTTCTTAAAGACAAATACAATAAACTCAATAAGAAAAGCAACCTTTCCAGGGAGACGGGCGTCACTCTAGCCCCACTTCGATCTGTATACCGTAATAGGTTAAACTCTTACTTATCCAGAATCAACCCCGACAAACCCAATGTATTGTATATGTAGATATTTAAAAAACAAACAAGGAATCCATTTCCGCTGACCCCGACTTAGAGGTCTGGTTCCAGATAGATTGAAACTTGATGACGGAAAATCGGGAGTTAAAATCTATTGGCCGAACTTTAAGAAAGCGATACAAATGGGGTGCTATCCAACTATTTTCCAGGCAGAAATCCATGCCATAGAAGTTTGAAGTGGAGAATGTCTACGAAGAGGCTTATCCTCGAGGAGTATCCTCATTATGCCTGACAGCAGGTAGTTTTACGTGGCTTGCACTCTTACACAATGACTTCAGGCTATTGGACGAATGCAATGGATTATTAAATGATATGGTAGCCAAAAACAAGGTTCTGCTAGGAGGGAAAAGGCAGGTTTATACTCCCAGCAACGATAGTATCAGCTACACAGTAAATGGGGTTACACTCATAGGGGCTCTCAGAAACATCCATAAAAAGATCTTGGACCACTGTGTCAGAAATTTCCCGGTGAACCTCGTTCTTAAAGACAAATACAATAAACTCAATAAGAAAAGCAACCTTTCCAGGGAGACGGGCGTCACTCTAGCCCCACTTCGATCTGTATACCGTAATAGGTTAAACTCTTACTTATCCAGAATCAACCCCGACACACCCAATGTATTTCCCGCTTTTAGTGTGTCCCCATATGACACCAACCATCTATTCAATTGTAATGTAGAGCAAACGCCTCAAACACCCTTATGTCTCTGGTCCAACCCTATTGAAACTGCAAGTTTCCCCAGACTACCCTTACAGGACATTGATAACAATTAATGGGTGGTCGCACCTATTGGATGGGGTGATGCACTGCTACAACAACAACAACAATAACAACAAGAGTTCCATCCAAACTCATTAATCTAAGTATAGAGTGTATAACGAAAATAAATAGGATGTAACAAAAAATTTATATAAAATTTGTTAATAGTTTGCTGCTATGTTCTTGTTTACAACTGTATGTACAATATCTTTATGTCACACAAAAGTATCAAATCAATCAAATTAATACTTTTTCGTAATTAACAATTCATTACTCACCTAGTCTTTAAGAATGGCATTATAATGCCCGCCGCCGTCGCCACTAATAGTAAAACTACCTGTAACACCGTTAAAACGACATTTATGAGCTTAACGACAAGAGCACGTGCATTTGAATTGTCTATACCCTCGACTGTCACGTATTGCTGTTGTGACAAATGTTCCATTTTGGATATCTAAAGATTTCATAGAAAATAAAAGCAAACAATTAGAATTCAATATTATTATTAAAAATATATATTTTAGCTATTAAAAGTGTGCGAAACTGACGTAATAATCTACAGTGTATATAAATTGAAACATATCGGTTTGTATGAGGGGACTGACAGAAGTTCTTTTATTTAGTTATGCCTTAAACTTAAAGAAACAAATACCAAATTGTTTGCAATAATTTAGCTAAAATTATTTAAATTTTACAACGGCCAGTGAAAATGGAGACGAGAAATCGCAAAGAAGCTGGCGGAGGAGCAACCGAAATTTATGTAGCGACCAAAAAAAACCCGAAGGTTTTTGGGCAGTTTTATAGAAGTTGACGGTCTTTTGCCGGATTTGGATTCGACACGTTCCGGTAATATGCACCATTAAAATGCAAACCCGACCACCTCGGGAACGATTTTGTACGACCACGTTGAATCTTCTAGACAAACCCGCCCTATACTCCCTAGTCCCATGAGGTACTTGGGGTCGCCAGAGCCTCGTCTGCTAAAGAAACAGAATTCGCCACGGATAGATGAGCTTGCAAATGGGTTGGATAAGCTATAAATTGCGTTGGCAAGAAAGGGTTACGCTACCCTTGAATTATTTGGGTATTTTAGTCGTCTTTTACGACAGGCATACCTGCCGCGGGTATATTCTAAGTCCCCTTACCCCGCTGGCAGGAAGAGTTCGCTATGCAAGTCTCTTTCGAAGATGGAGTAAACTAAAAAGGATAGAGAATATTTCAAAGTATTTTCGAGGATTTTAAACGGAACAGAGAGAGTCTCGTGAAACACGGACGGTACCTTGAACTAATTACTTATCTGTGACTCAGGTTAAGTCCAAAGTTAATGAAGATCTCTAATTGACAACAAATTATTGCTGATAAATTGGGTCTGAACTCGAATATTGGGTGTGAACTCAAATATTGACATTTGATATAGACGTCTGCACAATGCCTCCAACGAGTTTTAAAAGAGGTTCAAGTTTTCATTTATTAGTTTTAAAATGAGCAGTCAAGCGACTTTAGTGAAATTGTTTGTGTTTACTGTAGGGACTCCGGAGACCAAGAACCTTAGAAGATCGTTGCGAAGCATCTATTCACTTGGAAGGCACTACAGTAATGGGCAGATTGAAATTGTGGCTTACATAGACTTCCTGACAGAAACCCGCGCATCAACCATCCCTGAACTCCTAGTCCAATGCGCAAGATGATCTCTTTGGAGATTGGAATGATTGAGCAGAAGCTACTATAGAGGGAAGTTTTCGGCACACAACAGCCTGTCCACCCTATAATAAAGTCGAAGTTGGTAAGGATATTGAAATGTTGGAAGTCAGAAAGGCACATATCACAATGCACCGATGAATGACCTGACCACAGCCGGCTTTCCCGCAATGTCCACCGGATGTATGTATGTACAATGTGACGCTCTGTGGCGACCCAAACGCTTTAAGAGGCTTAGTGGATTCACGCAGAGGCCACTAAATCCAATGACCTAGAAGATTCGACGTGGTTATATTAAATCGTTCTCGAGATGGTCGAGCTCGTACTTTAATTACCATCATTAACGATAACACTTGCCAAAACCTTCGGGAAGTGTATTTATCCCTACAAGAAGAAGGTAAGTGTTTTAGGAGCGCCGCTGCTTCGAAGTCTATAAATATACCCAGCTCCAATTCTTCGTGTTCCTATATTTGTTTCAAGGGACCCCTATCACAAATCATTATACACTTTAATATAATAATATAAAGACTAATAGTTGATCAAAAGAGGAAGTTTTAAAGGGGTCGTATGCAGAGCGCCATTTTCTACCGACGTAAGGGTATTTTACCATCAAAAATAAATAAATAACTTTGGGAGTTCTTTTCGAATCTTCTTTTAATCGCAGAAGTGATTCACCACTTTTTAGCCACAAAATTAGGTCACACTTACCCGAGTCTGGCAATTTTCCAAAACTTCGTTAATATCGCGCAAACGTTCGTCACTTTGATATTGCACCTTTTCCTCCATATCGGCAATTGTTTGTTTTAAATTTTCAATTTCATTCTGTAAAAAAAGCAAAATTGCAAATATTTAATAATATGTTATTTTGATGAGAAGATATTTTTTTCACAAACCTGATGCAGTTCGGTTAAATCGTTTATTTGTTCTTCTAAACTTTCGGCGCGGTAGCGTTCACTTTCCAGTGTAGCCGTTAGGTTATTAAATTCCTTCTGGGCAGTCTGCAAAATAATTTATAAAAACAATGAATGTATATGAACGAATGTGTGTAAAACGGGTATGCTCTAGAAAGTTAAGAGAATTTGACTTATTTTCTGCTCCGATCAAACTTTGGATGATCAACAAAAATATGGACAATTATTCCACAATATCGCTTTTCCTGAGCTAAATTCAAAGCATTTGCAAATTCAAGAGTGTCCGCCCCTGATTTTACCTCTTACATATATGAATCGGGACACATATTAGCCGGCGATACTGTGGCTTCCTCAAGTTCCTCATGGAGGAAAGGGGTCGGGGATGCTCTAGAAGGTTCAATGTGGGCATATTAAATCGTTTCCGAGATGGTCGGGTCGGATATATATCCGACTAAGGACCATGAACATCGATAAAATTACCGAAAACTTTGTTGTTGTTGTTGTAGCGATAAGGACACTCCCCGAAGGTCTTGGGGAGTGTTATCGATGTTGATGGTCCTTCGCCGGATGCAGATCCGGTACGTTCCGGTACCAAGCCCGACCATCTCGGGAACAATTTGTTATGACTACATGCGACCTCTTAGGCCATACCGTCCTCCCACCCCTAGATCCATGAGGAGTTCGGGGTCGCCAGAGCCTCTGTTGTTAATGTAACAGGATTCGCCACGGATAGGTGAGGTTAGACAATAGGGTTTGGAGAAGCTATATATTGCGCTGGCAACCTGATAGGATTGCGCTACACAACCCCTTGAATCTATTTGGTATTTTAGTCGCCTCTTACGACAGGCATACCTACCGCGGGTATATTCTAACCCCCTAAACCCGAAAACTTTCTCTGAGTGTCTTAAACGCTACAGCAACAACAACAACAACATATGTGAACGACCTGCCTCGATTGGGAGATGCTGATGCTGTCTGATAATATTAATTACAAGTCCAAACTCTCTTGAAAGCTTAATGTGAAGGAAGAAGGCTTCGATTGTCTTGCGCTGCTATCTAAAGGTAATTGCTAAACACTGGCTACTTGCTCTCTACTTCTTGCCAATTCTGACGGAAGTCCAAGGAAACTGGAAATTTGAACAACTGCGGACCTTCCCACGGCAGCGGGTTCTATGTACCGGAGCAACTCGGGATTTTTTCCCGACCAAGGGCTGTAATTTCCTACCAGAAATTGTCATCCTCGGAGCAGCTCCTTCCAGCTGGACTGTTCCATACCCTCCTATCTCGGGATGGTATTGAACCTAACCCCGGTCCCAGGTTGTGGTTCTGCTGCATATGTATGTCCGAAAATGATCTACCTCAGACGGTCATACTCTTGCCAGTGTGTTACGTGTAAAAGATGGTTGCAGCGTTCGAGTTGTTCTGGACTCCAAGCGCTCGGTGGAGCTATTACAATTTACTAAAGTTCATCTATCCATGGTAATTGTATTATTAGTAGGGCATTGTACCCACGATATGGTGGAAGCATCTAGTAACTTAAGGCTCAGCCTATGTGGGGAGCAAGCGAAAATATCTCTGACATATTGGACTCTCCGAAGGAAATATCCAAGCTCGATATTTGCCCATTCGTAACTATATCGTTGTCAGGCAGTGACTCAGTAAACATTGGAAGCGTGTATCAAAAGCATTCAAGTAAGAAGTTCTCATGGCGACAAGCCACCCAACCTAAACCTTATCCTAAACCACTTTATGCAAAATAAAGCCAGGTGCGCCATGTTTCTAACACATATCCACTATATGTTAAGCTACTGCGGCAAGTCTATCTATGACCGTATAATCCAACAGGAATTAAATCTCACCTCTAATCGTTCTAATCGCTCTTTTAGCTTTTCAATTTCAGCTTTACGTTCAGCTAACTCGGTTAAAAGGGATTTGAGCACAAGATGATACTGACTCGCACCCGATTGACTCTTTCCAGAGCTGAAAAAGATCAAAGTATAAAAAAAACCATAAATGCATGTAGTTTAAATTGTGCATCATGTATTATTAATATTTATAATTAATAGTTATAACTAAATTCTCTACCATGTATGTGTGACTTACCCAGCTGGTATACTCTCGCTGGTAACGCTGCTGCACTCACTGCCATTATCGCTATTAAATTTACCGCTACCCGCGCCACCCGTATTACCCGAACCGGTGGAAGTGGCTGCAATGTTATTATTCGGCGTCGAACTGCCAATCAAATCAGCATTGACAGGCAAGTTAATGTTATTGATTTCAGCTTCTAAAAAACGGAAGAGTTGTTTTACGAAAGTGAGGATACGATTTTTTCTTTATTTAAATCAGCAAAAAGCGAGGCTATTCTTTAATGGGGGTATTCGCTTGCATCACATAGTTAAATTACATTCAAAATTCAATTTTAGATTTTTAACTTTTAATTTTTATTGTCCTCTTGTCTAAATTTCTACGTCGACGTTAAATTGTGAAATGTTAATAAATTTGCCAGAGTGAAAGGTTATTAAGCTTATTGCAAATCAAATAAGCCTTAAAGTAGGCTATCCCATATGATCTTGCATACTCACCTGACATTTGATTAATATTGTCAGCGCTACCGAATTTGTTTTTAATTAAATGTGCGAATTCGCGCGGCTTGGACATCACCGAACCGGAAAAACCAGTAATGCCATCACGTATATTGCCACCGACATTTCTGTGCCGAAAGAATTATTTATTTAAAAAAGTAAAATGGGAAAACTAGTTAAACAGAAACAACAAATCGGCGACAAAGTGGAAAGGACAAGTCAGGAAAATGGGGAATAATTCAATCCCTTTCAGAGAAAATTGTAGTAGAAAAGTACATTTAGTAGTAATAATAAATTTGTAAATGTCAACAGGTTTTGGGGGAAATGACTCATTTTCTAAAAAAATATTTCGTGAATTGATAATGGGCATGCCGTACGTCAGAATTTCATTCAAAAATACACTATCAGCCCAATTCTAAAAAAAAATCCTTGCGAGTTTTTTCCTTTCTCCCATTTCTCGTATTCTAAATAAAAATTCCTTAGGAGTTTTTTCACTTCTCCTTTCCTCTTATTCTAAACAATGTTCGAAAAAGCGAAAACCGGTTATGGGAGAAAAGTAAGTATTATTAAAGTGAGTGAGAGGGAGATTTCTCTGCCATTTCTTAGGAGTTTTTTCACTTCTTAAATTAAAGGGAATGCATCAAAATAGTTAAAGTAAATTGGTTCTTTTAAAAAAGAACACTTATTTGTACAAATTTGTGCTGAAATATGTACATTCTACCACAATAATCTTCATTTTAAGCCGAAAAGTATATCACAAGCAACGGAAGAACTCTTGGTATATTTGATGCAGTCATCCAGAAATTGCGCAAGGAAACACGAATTCAGCTCGACCTGGCCGACAGATAATTGCTTTGCTGAATGGAAGCAGGTAACTGCAGCGGATTTGTGTTATCCCGCCGTCTTTTTCTTCTTATGCTCTTCTGTTGATGTTGCTGTGGTACCAATTCATTACACATTTCAGTGAATACCATATGAAATGCAATACTGTGCATTGTTTATACTTTATTTCAAACAAATTCGCAACAATAATTAAACTTTAAAATTTTTTAAATAAAATAAGAAATGCGCAGCGAAATTTTAATTGACAAAACAGCTGACTTCGGAAATTCGAAATTTCTATTCCCCAATTATTGTTCTCCCTAGGAGAAAAGAGTTGGAGGAATTTTTCCGCGGGAATAAAAAAATCCGTGAGAACAAAATTCAGTGCGAATATTTAGAATTGGGCTGTATTTCAAAAACTCCCTATCTGAGCATAAGTTCAATGCATTTTGCATAAGAGGGAGTTCTGATATAGGACGTTTTTGTGGCAAATGCTGAAATATGAAAGTGTTGAAAAATATTTTGAGATAGGATGATTTCGAACTGGCAGCCGACATGGGGTGATACTCTACTCAGCAGCCGCAAAGAACTGATAAATAAAAATTAAAGACGATGGCTTTTTGTCTTAGAACTTTATATTCCGGCCTCGACTTTGACAGAAGAGTTAAGCATTTATGCTGTCCTGCTACACAAGGAGTATTTAGAGTTTTCTCTTTTCCGTTTAAGTATTCATGGAAGTGTTCCGGATAAAACGTTAATTTAGAATATTCCGTACACGAGCTCGGAATAGCCCAAAAGCGATTCTACAAAGTCTTAAATGGAGACTAATGTTCCGAACATGCTCAATGAGTACATTTCGTTATGGCATCGCCATTATTACTAATTTTTGGACGTTGAATGATGAATTTTAAATTGGTTTAGGTTTCGTATGTTCATAGGCTTACGGAAGTATACGATTCCTTTGTGTCCGTACTTTTCGTAAAATTACCTATGTTCAGCCACACTAATAAATCATGGCATAGTTATTAAATTCATCATAAAATTAAAAAAAATTGTTCTAAGGAATTATGCAGCTCAGTACTTATCGGGTATTTGTAAACTGATTGCTTTCTCTTTCTGCCACTAATATTTTTCAAAAAATCGAAAAGAAACAACACAGTTAACGGATGTCAATTGTCAAAAAATGTTTCAGCCGAGCAAAGATCTTGTAATTGAATCATGCGTTCTATGCATTTCACAAATCTGTCTCAAAAATTGTTTATATCGCAAAGAAAGATTAAAAAAAAAACCATAGATAGGGCGGTTTTAACAAAATTTCGATATATGTAGATCGTTCCTAAAACAATGTCTGAGTAGGGGTATTTTCGAGCACGCAGATAAAAAAATCTTCCTCTCAGCAGACGATAAAAGGTTTCTGTTAAAATTACTAAATACATATTTTATCAAAGCTTACCTTAGTCCTTGGCCTACATCCCGCAACACTTCGCGTGGCTGCCGATGTTGACTTTTATTCGCGTATTGATGATTTGTCAATTCTTTCGCACGCTTCGTATAATTGTCAAGTTTCTTTTGTAGTTGTGAAATGCTGTGTGCGCTTTTTTGATTTTTCTTCTCGAATACGGCCTGTAAGACAACAAAAGTTAATAAATCGTGTTAAGATTTACTATATCCAGCAGAACAGGAAATCATTTTGGTGTAGCATGTTATAAGGAGCCAAAAAATGCTGCTTTGGAGCAGAGGTCGTCAGCTAGTGAAACAATTATTCGAGTTCACTTTTGAAGTGTTAACACTCATGCGTGCATACGTTGCTCGTCAATCAACGAATAATCCTCTACCACTAAGATTATTTTGCTCTTACCAACACATCCACAGTTTCATATTTGGTGACTACTGCTTTGGATTGAGTCCTCTCTGGGCGTCCCGTCCCGATTACAGTTCGAAATCTTGAACGGTGTAAAGAGACGATGGGATGGCATTGTACTATTTAAGAGAAAAGTTCGTCCGAAGAAGTGATTATTATCGACACTCTTGTTTGGTATCAGAGGAAGAGGGAAAGCTCTACTGGGTTAGCAGAATTCCTTATCTCCCTTGTTGCTCTCAATTAGCTGTCGAATCAGTGATGGATTTCAGTATACATTTGCAAGCTATATTTCATACATCGAAGTGAAAGCTCCCCGATACTGCTGTCGCTTTTTTTTTTTTGGTTTACTTCCAATTTGTAAAAAACAGATTTAGGACCTATCCGGTGCATATTTAAAGCGGCATATTAAAAAAAAAAGATAACGCTCATTGCTAAACTTCTTAGCGCATTTCGTTTGATACCCACATTGTATATTCAGATTTATCAAGGTCCATATTTTGGGTGTTAGCGCCAATACTTGTTGGGGTCAAATTGGTGGAAAGAGTTTTTTCATATTACCATACCGATAAAAAAAGATCTATATTTTAAAAGTATGTCTGATATATCGCATTAGCGTTTTTCACTTGATTCTCATATTCTAAAAACAGGCTTGGGAGGGTCTAACTAAGGCCAATATTTTCAGCGAAATCACCGAAATTCTTTGGGATATTTTCTATAACTAAAATATCCAACTAAAGCAAAGTTCTCACAAGAATGCATCACCACCTCTTCTGAATTCACCTGCAATAAATTCCATTTATGATTTCGGAGAACTCACCTTTATTCTTTGTAATTGCTGTTTATCAGCACTCGCCGCCAATTTCAAATATTCGTTCACATTATCTGTAAAAAAAAATAAGAATCAATGATGTCATTGTTAATGTATGACTGGAATTGTTGTTGGGTTAGCTGATGCTTTGTATCGGTATATATCAGAGAAACATACGGCATATTGGGGTTTTAAAAAAGAACGGTGACATATTATCCTTCCGGTGACTCCATCGCTAAAAAAAATTTTGAATCATTGAGCACAAATTATGAAAAATTTTGCAAATAATTTTTCTGCAGTCAATTCTTGGTTCTATTCTCATTGTAAAAATTCTATCTTTGGAATATCTTGAATAGCAAGAAGCAATAATGGTTTGACTACAAGCAATGATTGAACATTGATCCCTATAAGCTCTAACATCCGCAGTCTTAGAAGGGAATGTGTAACTTCCCTGATGATGGATGTGAATGCAAAGAAATGGCATAAAGCAATGTTTAGCTGGGAGCAAAAGGAAGGTATTGATAAAAATGATGATGGTTCTTTCCCTGATCGGGTACGCACCGGTAACAAGCACCATTAAGGTGCTAGCCCGACCATCTCGGGAACGATTAAATGACTAAATAAAACCTTCAGGGCCAAAACCCCCCGCCCACCCCCTAGATCCATGAGGAACTTGAGGTCGCAAGAGCTTCGGCTGTTAAAGAAACAGTATTCGCCACAGGTAGGTTAGGTTAACAATCGGATTGGAGAAGCTATAAATTGCGCTGGAAACCCCTTAAAAGAGTTACGCTACATAAGCCCTTGAATCAGTTTGGTATTTTAGTCGCTTATTACGACAAGCATCCCTGCAGCGGTTATATTCCCCCGCTGGGGGTTTAAACTTGAGCCATATACCTCTTTTACCAATACTAGTGTTTTATTGATAAACAATAGAGTAAAAGATTCTTTCAAATTCACAGCGTACTGCCGCCGTCGCTCTGGAACGGGGCTACGGGTAGTGCACGTTACACTTTTGGTGACGTGAAAGGCTAGGTTAGGTAATGTTGAACTGGTCAGTCAATAAAGAGCTCACATAGACTGAATGTGCCCATAGGGTTGCCAGAATAGCATAACTTCGTTTTCTTGGCAAATAATAGAAGTTTTCAAGGACCTAGCTTAATTGCTGCCTCAAGATGTGGCAACTCTGCCACCCTTAGAAGCTGGAGCCTTGACCTTGCGACAGCGAGGCACGACTTCTGTCCACGTCCATCCTGCTTAATGGATCATATGTAACTACTGTCTCCTTTTCATTTCTCCCAAGCTGATTGGGACGTCTACCAGTTTATAGAGCGCTGCACCCTACTTTGCCTACTCATCGGCCTTTTCGCTACCGCCTTTTACGACCGGAAACAATTATATATGTATGGCCCGGCCATGCAGCCGCTTCTTCGCGGTGCTAACTGGCACCAATTAGTAACACCAAGAGAACTTAATTGTTTTCCACCTGGTTCTTCCCGCGGAGTGTGGCCGCCCTTATCCTCTGCTTCCGTAGGAGCATTCCGATAAAAAACCAACTTTCTTAGCCGGAGGATCACTCATCTTGGGCCAACCCCCCGGCTTTATTATGGCCTAAAAGTTCTCTTATTCGCAGCTCAGGCACGAAACCATGTATTCTGTTCGCCCTATATTTGATGGCGCTATATTGCTTGATGGATCATACGGCCTGCACTCAAGCTTTCTCGAAGCCTGGTCTTCTATCGAACCGCCTAAGTAAGTGGTTGATGACCACCGTCCACAGCATTGGTGATAATACCGCACCCGTTTACAGATTTTGTGGCTCAAATAGACCCCATTGTGACGTAAGAAGAGAAAGAGAAGAGAATGAAATTTATAAAAAACATATGAGGTCACTAGTGAGTGGGTTACCGAATAGAAAAATGTTCCCAGAAGTTTGGGAAGTAAGGGTAAGACGTAAACCTCAAGCAACATAATTATAAGAAACGTCCATAAAGAACTTTACTCAGGGGGGTAATATTTTTCTTTTAGTTTAAAAAACATATTAGAAAATTAAAAACTTAAGTCGTTAGTGAACTTCGGTTTCGAAATTGAATTCCACAAACCGATAAAATAAGTTAGAAATCATCAAAAGCGTCACAACTGATGTCTGAAGAGGAATTGTAGAATAAATTTCAGGATTAAAAGTAGAGCAAAAGTTCAGTGAATGGAAGATACAGCAACCAATTAAGGAGTTGGAACTGGATTATTTGCAACCGGTTATACATCTGATCTCCAATCACGACTATGAGAAGCTATGGGCGTCAACTTAAAATAATTTGTCTTTAATCCTGATGTGAAGAAAGCAGCAACTACGATAGAAGAGGCAAAAGAGACTACTAACTCGAAGAAGGCAAGGACATGCGATATGTTCCCACATGAACCCAACCATCTTTGCAATTGTAATATGGAACCTACGCCTCTAACAGCACCATCCGTATGGCCCAACCTATTGAATAGAGCGAAACAACAAAAAGAAGAGAAGGTTAATATATCATATCGGCTGGAAGCATAAGACGCGAGATAAACCAACTAAGGAGATACCTATTCGTCGGCAAGATAACATAGAAGCCGAGATGGATGCCTTGAAAGGTCGTATCTAATACTTGAAACTAAATCGCCCAACTGCTTATGCGTGTAATCCAAAAGTAGATGTATTCCAAAGATTAGCTCTTTTAGCAAACGCGGACGCATTCATGGAGCACACTGAGTGGGTAAACATTCTAAATAAAAATAAATAAATACAAGGAGCGATACACTCAGAAAAAACTTGAATGAAATGGCACTTAAGACATTTTTTCCTCTTCGCATGGCCAACATTTCTACAAAATGAGGAAAAATTCCTCAATTTGAAGAATTTTTCCTCATTTTGAAGAAATTTGGCTATGCGAATGAGGAACAAATTTCTTAAGTACCATTTCATTCCCATTTTTCTTCAATCGGGAGAAATTTTTTTCTGAGTGTAACCACCACAGAGATTTTAGGCCGAGCTTTTCTTCCAATTTGCGTCGAGTTCGCGTTAACCTTTACAGTTTGGCAAATAAAATACGGGCCAATCGAAACAGAACGAGCTACCCTGTAGAGAAAATTAATGACTATCTTCGAACTGGCGCTAATTGGATGCAAAACGGGACAGTTGGCCAAAATTTTTATACCAACAGCGCTTAAGTTTGACCAATATGTACTTAAATTAATCAATCAAAGGCAGCGCCTATTTCCGAACCACCTACGGTGGAACCAATTAAGAAGATCTGCAAAAGGGGCAATTGCCATTTCGTAGGACATCGTAATGTTAAAGGTATCAGTTGTTAGCATAATTAGTACCAATATCGTCTCTTAATGAGATAATACTTCTGCGCTAGTTCGGAAGTAGTGCGATTCGCTGCAGGGTATATATATATATACATGCAAAACCCGACTTCCACGACACAGTACCACATGCTTTGATATCGAAAACCTCATGAATTGACCTCTATGTTAGGAATTGCCCGACGAACCCCGTTCTTAAATATAAATACCCTGAACTCGCAAAAGAGCATATCATTCTCCCTAGGGAGACGGGCGTCAGTCTAGCTCAACTTCGATCGGATACTGTAACAGGTCCAACTCTTAGCTATCCAGAATGAATCCCGACATAAATAATGTATGTCCTGCTTGCAATGATGTGCCCCCACATGGCACCAACCATATATGAAACTGCAAGTTTTCTTGGACTCCCGTTAGAGGCTATTGAGGACAATTTGTGAGTGGTCGAACCAATTGAACGGGGCAAAGCACTGCTACAAAATAACCACGACAAAATTGAAAACGGCCTTGCTTTTGAGTAAGCTAGCATTCAAAGCTCACCGTGTGCAACAGAAAGGCAAGAGTGGGTAAACAACATTTAAGAAGCATTGAAAAGAACTCAGCAGAAAGTTAATGGTGTCAGTAAATGATTCAGTTCAGAAAGCTAAAAACGTACGTTAAAAATATCAGTGGAACAACCTGACTTATTTCTCAAAGATGTCAGTTAACAGGAAGGGGAAATAGCTAATGCGCTTTTTGGGTTCAGCTGAAATATGCGGGACAGTGAAGCACCAATTGAGCAGTCTTAATAAAAGTCTAGGGAATCCATGACCCTCCATATGGCAGGCCAGCATGCTATAAAACCGTTTTCTACTCACCATCTCTGGCAGTCTGTTCTTTCCGTATAGATTCCTTTGTACACTGGATTTTTGTGTTAAGCCGGTCGATAGCTTGCAAGCTTGAGGTGCGTTCATGACGGCGATGAGGTTTTTTATTACCATCAATGCCCAGTTGTGAGCTGTCCTGTTCGTCGGATGCAAACGATTGATAGCAGAGATCATCTGTGCCTAGGAAATAATAGTGAAAGATACAAATTTAATTTTAAGATGTGTTATTTTTTTTTTTTTTTTGAGAAAACTAAAATAAGGGATCAACCTTAGTGCGTTGGCTAAAGCTATACTTAATATTTTAACGAAAAAATAACAAATTATGAACTAACTTTAGTCAACTCTCATAAAAACAGTGGTGCGCATACAATATAAAAAAATACTAGGCGCAATCTACCTCCGAGGAGATATAGACCGAGCTTTTCTTTCGATTTGCGTCGTGCTCCCTTTTAGTTTTACCTTCAAAATGGTGGGACGACTCCGAACGGCATCTGCAAGGCAGATGAATTTTCACTGAACAGCTTTTCACGGCAGAAATACACTCGAAGTGTTTGCCAAACTATTGTCTAGGGGTGACCTCGCTAGCAAAACTTTTTTCCAATTGAAAAAACGTATTTCTAAATGTTTGATGTTGCTTTGCCCGGGGCTTGAACCCAGGGTATTCGGTGTGATAGACGGCGGCCGAGTACAATATACACCCAGATAAAAAAATGTTTTTATAATTTAATATGAATTTGGAGCTTTTAGGCCGATTTAATTAAATAAAACAAGTTTATTTTTTTATTTCCGACGCGTTTCGACACATTTTCGTGTCTTCCTCAGGGAATCTATTTATTAAATACGAAAAATATATGTTTTTATAATGTTTTTTCGTTTGGCCAAACTATCACCTATTTTTCGCTGTTAACGCAAAGTAAAATTTTTTCCCTTCTACGCGTTTTGACGTTTTCACGTCTTCTGTAGGGACCACTATTATTAACACCAATTCACTTTTCGACAGGGTGGCTCATTGGTCAAATTTGGTTTCGATACAACCCGGGTTCGGCGTTGTGCCATCTTGAGTGCCATTTTTTGTTCTGCGAGAATCTATAGGTCCTCTTTTCTTAATGATTTTGGCTGATAGTCTCATTGCTGGGAGTATAAACAATTTGGCATATCTCTGCCCTGGCAATCAATCCAGTTTTGTCTGAACTGCTTTGTTTCCCAGTTACTTATGGTTCCTCTTGTGTGAGCCTTTGTGAGTCCACAGCATGGCCCTGGACCATAGAATGCTGCTATAGCACCCTGCTTGGCGAGGTAGTCTGCATGTTCATTACCTTCATGTCCCTGATGCTTGGGAACCCAACCTAACAAAACCTGTTTTTTGGACTCGTCCAATTTCAATATCTTAGAAGTTATTATGAAAGAGGGCTAGTGAGTGCTTAAAAAATAGTGGGGTAGCTTCCCATTGATGTCGATTTCTCTAAGTTCAGTCCATAGATACCAGCTCCGGTTTTTTCGTCATCAAATTTTGATCCATCCTTAAGCCAGACCTCTGGTTCAGGGTCAATATATGGATTCTCTGTTTCGCAGAGGGTTCTGTCCATAATGGACACGTCGAAATTCCACGAAATTCTGAGCGTTGTGGCCATTGCATCATGTAGTTTCAATACGGGATTTCAAATGAATCTTATTACTTTCATATGCCCTGTCCTGTTTCCGCACTTTACCTCATATTTTAAAGTCTTAGTGCAGAAAGTGTTGCCTCTTTTCCTTTTAGAATAGGGAAGAAAGGGACTCCCACTAAGGCACTAAGCGCATCAGCAGGGGACGTTGTCATCTTACCCGTAATGCCAGCACAAACAAGTTTGTTTAATTTTGCTATTGCTGTTCTTTGCGTGGTCTTCGGCCACCATACTAAAGAAACATAGGTGATTATTGGCTTCGCAACAGTATTAAATGTCCAGTATACCATTGTGAAAGATGGCCTCAATGCATAGTTTTCTTCTCCGATTAAAAGGCACTAGGACAGTTTGGTTAGAATTGGTGCCACAACACCTTTCTATGATGAACAGGACTTTTTGCATACTATTGGATATTGTTTCCTCGTGCATCCCTGTGATGCAGATTACCTTTGCATTTAACCCACGTTTTTAATAATTGTAACGTAAAATAAAATTATCAGACTCTTTGAAGAAGATATGAAAGCGTGGAAACGCGAAGAGTGAGAGGTCAAAGTGGAGTTTTCTTTTTCATTTCCATGCGTTTCTACCCTTTCATGGCTTCTTCTAGTTTAGGATAGGCTAGTTGGGACGGCCCTGTCGATTAAGTCTAAACTAACCTAATCATGCAGAAGGCATGAAAATATCGAAACGCGTGGGATGGGAAAACGAAATTTAACCTTTCACTTCTTATTTAACGGCCGTAACTATCTACTCCACAATAACACATATTTCATATGTGAAGGGAAAAACTTAAATAAAACGGCTTTGAAAACTGCATCAAAACATTCGTACTTGATTTTGCAAAAATATTGCGTGCCCACCACTGCTTTAGCGTATTTTCTTATAAATATTGTTAAACTAAAATTACACAAAACATATTAATATGATGTATGTATTTTCCAATTGTTAGTCACACCTGATAGACGCGACTCCTCGGTGCCGCCGACGCCGCCCATACTATCCAAGGTGCTACCATCACTACCGCCAACAATAAAGCCGCCGCTACCACCAACACCTCCACCTCCACCACCACCAACACCGGCCCCGGTGTTCATACCGCTACCGCCGCTTAACCCACTCAAACCACTGTATGCCAATAGACCACCCTGATCGGAACCGTGTGTGCGTTGAAATTCTCGACGACTACGCTCGCGGCTACGTCGACTGGATGGTGAATGACTGCGAAAACCGCGAAATGTGGCAACTGTGGCACCACTATTGCCACTACCGATACAACCGGTCATAGTACTGCTGCCGTAAGTACTAATACCGCCCGTCGATGTAGTTGTCGCCAGGGAGGTACCCGATGCGCCGGCACCACCCAGTGTGCTGGTCGTACCCACCAATGTCGAAGACGTAACTGCTGCTACTCCGAGTGATGCTGCACGGTCGTTGTGACTTGCCGAATCGGTGCTATCACCGCGATGATGATGATGATGATGCCGTTCACGCGACACTGCGTGCGCAGGATTAATTTGCATTCACGCATACACAGAAAAGTGAAGCGAATTTTCGATTAGCACATTGAGCGCCAAAATATGTAATTTTGTGGTTTTTGTTGTAGTTTGGTGTTGTGTTTGTTGTAGTTGTTGTTGATGCAGTTGGTGGTTCGAAGAGGAAAGTAGATTTAAATTTATTCAATTTTTATATTTTTGCTTGCAATTTATGAATTTCGTTTTTTTTTAGTTTGGCGCTTTCATTAATGTTACACAATTTGGCGGGGGTGATTTGTGATAACAACAACAAATGAACAAGCAACAATGAAAATGTGAATTAAATGATTTTTGGAGCTTTTTTGATTTAGTTCTCAGATTTTATTGCAATTAAATACCGTTATCAACTTTTTGTTGCTACATATTGTTGTTGTTAGCTTTAGCGTTACGAAGCTAAAAAGCAATATTAAAATGTGCGAGCGAGCGTGCTGGTGTTTTTTTTTTTGTTTTTGTTTGTTAAATATTAAATTACACATTATTTATTAATTAGTTTATCATTATTTTTTTATTGGTTTGTATGTGTGCGTGTAAGTGCGAGCGTATGCGTGAGAGCGAGCGTAGGCGTGTGTTGTTGCAAATGCATATTTGCAGTTATGTTCGATTAGCGCAAAACAACAAAATAACGAGAACGAGAAAAAGAAGCACAGTGTGTTAAATATTACAAATATGTATACAAAACTATGAAAAATTAGTATACAGTTATTTTTGTGTGTTAACAATAATTTGATAAAACAAAAATTGATAATGAAAACTTGTTTTAAAAATGTTTTAAATATTTTGATTCATTTTAATAGTTACTTTAAGCTGTTGGAGCCGAAAAAGTCAAAAGAGGTTCCAGGAGCCCCATTACATTCTTATGGCGATTAATGGATCGCTTTAAAAATAAGTAAATAAGTGAAGAAAGTAACAGGTAACCGGCTCTAATGGCTACCAAAGGCACTTCAGGGCGGCCTACTCTCGCTTATTCTTTGGATACTGGTTCTAGGCATCGAGAGGAAAAGGGGCTTTTGTTATTCACAAGTAAAACAAAACTCTCCTCCATTTACTTAATGAGGCTAAACGGCACAACGCTAAATGACATAAGCTGGAAAAGGAACCTGGAGGTGAGGCCAAAGAAAGCTCTTGCAACATACTACACCTGCAAAAGGGCTTTCGGAAGGAACTGGAGACTGTCGCCGCATATCATTCATGGCATGGCGAATGACTATGTTATTCGATACTAACGTATGAAGCTCTTGTCTGATGAACACGCTAGATAAAAAGAGCAATGAACATAGGGTTGGGCAGGTGCAAAGGCGAACATGCCTGGGACTGCCAGGCACAGTGATCAGCGCACCTCAGGAAGGGTCAAACGTTATTTTTCATTTGATGCCTCTACAAGTGTTCTTGCAGGGAGTGGCCGCGAAAGGGGTTCTACCACCTAGAGAGTCCAACATCGGGTTATGAAACGAATACGGGCACGCGACGATGTTAGATGGCATTACAATGGGACGATTAACCTAACTTACGTTTGACACCGAGCATATCACTGCGGTTTTTGACATCCAGGTGCAGAAAACATAAGATATTCTTCAAAGCAAGGAATGGGGGCAAAGCTTAGAGCATTACAATCTACATATATAGGCGGTTCGAATATGGAAAAGGGTACTGGAGCTGTAATATACTCAAAGCATCTGCAGGTAAATTAATCTTACCAACTTTGGGACTCTTGCAGTGTCTTCCAAGGGGAGGTCTATGAACAAAAAGAGCAGCCAGACTGCTCCAGGATAGTACGGCCTCAGATATTAATCTAACGATCTTTGCCCACGCCGCCGTAAAGCTAAATAAATTCGGTTATCGTATAGAGGTGTCGAGCCTTGCTGGCGTCTATAAGGCACCTAAATGTCCCTCTTCCAAAATGGGAATAAGCGAGGCAGACGGTTCGATTATATTTTGAAGAATATCGAGGAATTTGAGATTAGGGCAACGAACTTGCTGTGAACCATCCGATATGATTGCTAGGTCTCAACGTTCTTATTGGACGGGAAAGGAACTAGCTCCTTCTAAAGCTAAACAAATCTGCAGTGTGAGTACTTACGGGTGTCATTACAGGTGATTGCGCCAATGCTCCGACGATGGCGCTTGCAAATAGGCTCCCTGTGCAGAAGCTTTCAGAACGTGGTGGAAGAGGTGTCGATTCATAACTAATGCCCACAACTCAGACTTCTGGGCGCATAGTTTTTCGACAGTCTGGCAGAGGTTGGGAAGTTGGATCTTCCATTCTTACTTAAGTTCGTCAGAGAAGGCAAGTGATTCGTCGAGGACCACTAGGAAGTAATCTAGTTGTACGAATGTGTCGCGCTCACTGAGGGTACAAACAATGAACAAAAATTTCTCCGAGTGGAAGTGTTAGAAGTTCCCATGCACACCCTCTTAGCCTAACCTAACCGGTTCTAAAAGAAAGTACTCGGTAACCAGTTATTAGATAGACCTAACCGATTCTTAAAAAGTAACCGGTTCCTGAAAAAACAACCGGTTCTCAAAAAGCCGACTTCAAAAAAGTTTGAAAAGTAACCGGGCTCAAAAGTAGTTGCAAAAAAATAATCAGGACGAATAAAGTAATCGGTTCCGATAAAGCAACTGGTTTTGAAAAGTAGCCCATATCCAAAGGTGAAAAGTTTAAGAAAGTAGCTGGTTCAAAATAGTAATTTGATAGCATATTTTTGAAAAAATATACAGTTAAGACATTGACTACGATATTTTTATTTCCACTACTACGATTATTTTCGCCATATCGTACGACTCTTCCCTTCGGAAGTTCTAGCCGTGCTGATCACGAAGGCATTGCTGTTTATTTATATCCTGAGGAGAAAACAACGATTGACGTTCACCTCTCCATCTTCATATAGACCTATCTCTGCTTCTTCCCCTCTTTCTTCTCCTGCCATTCGGGCTCGCGGACGGGGGACACTGCGGCTTATGCCTATTTGGGCTATAGTTATATTGCGGCCCAAGCCGACATTGAGAATTCTAATAGTGTGCGCAAAAGAGGACGCTGGAGCTATGTTTGCACTCGAATCCAAGGTAATGGATTTACTGTCGTATTTTCAAATCATCCCATAGTTATTCTACATTTTGGTTTGGAGACTTAGGCCCTCATTCTCTATTACGAAACAAAAACAAACGCTCGTTTCGCCTCAGAGATGAATCGCTTGCGGTGTTGCACTATGTTAAACGATGGCTACATATCAATTGACAATTGCTTTCGCCTTCCTGTTTGACATAAACTAAGAAACGTAAAGGCTGAACGAAAAATATAAAGATTACCATTGCTGGGCGAAATCATTTGGAGGCGAATCGTTCGTCTGAGCCATTGTGAATGAAACTAAGTTTGATATCTTATCTGTCAACTGCCTGACAGGGTGTTCAATATGGCGGCGCATATCTTCAGCGGGTGATAGAAAGAGATACAGAATGAGACAGCGATAGTCAATTACAAATCAGGCGATCTAATCACTTTGGAATTTTGACGTCTATGCAGAAGATATCACACTTAGTTTCATTCACAATGGTCTGAGCTATCGTTCGCAATACAGAATGAAGCCATTAAATTTTTAATTGAAGGATAACACACACTAACTTCCATGCAGCGAAAATGGTACGACTGAACCAATTGAGTTTGAGTCAAAAGTGTCAGTTGAAAGCACAGAACAAGTACCGTCTCTTAACGAGATACTTTTGCGATAGTTCGGAACTTGGGCAATTCGGGTTCTTTGCAGGGTTCTAGTTCAGAAATAGTGCAAATCACTGAAGGGTTGCTTCACTTAGCATTCAAGTTGCTAGGCAAGAGGTGACGTTGGTGCGTTTCATGCGCTCACGGCAAGAATATTTCATCGCTACGTCGTTCTCGCCGTTTAGTTGCTACTAAACAGATATGCTTTAACAAATATAGAATTACTACTGCTATAGCCACGGTTAAATATTTTTTTAATTGTTGCATACTTAAAATTCCTGAACATATTTAGCTACTGAGTAAAAGTATGTAGAGCACACTCCCAGTAAACGGTATTCAACGAGGCGTTCGGAAATTTAACGTTACTAAGATTAAAGTAGTTAAATGAATTATAAGATCCTTTGTATGGCACTACATATATGTAGAAGTTTTCGCCTGTATCCACATACGAGGGTTGTTACTTGCGTATATCATACAAACAAACATTTAAGAGCGAACACTTCTCCCCACACTAAAAAAACACGCAAATTTGGTGCCGTTTCAGTATCTACAATCCACTTAGGCCCGGTTTTTCAGTACAAGTTCAACTCAGTTTGTCATTTAAACTACGCTTAAACTTATTCTGCAGTTTTTCAGTCTACTTTAACTGAAGTTTAAGCTGAGCTTAAGTGGCCGATCTGGCAGGGTTAAACTCTAGTTAACCTATCGGTTATTTGCGTTCGTTCGAAATGGCGTCGAATATACCCAACAAGCATTTGGGCTTGAGTACCATTAGAGCTCATGTTAATAACTAGGCATACTTCTAAAATCTCAAGAGTTGTTTCGGAACAGTGGCTCAACTCGAGAATCATAGCGTACTCAGCAAAAGAGGGAATTTTTTATAAAGCAAAAAATCCTATTACTTAAATTGAATAAATTTAATTAACAACTTGTGGTTCTGTAACTGGACTCAAATGTAAGATTCCATACTACAGTATTTTCACGAAAAAAAAAAAAAAAAAACTATTAAAAAAGCAGGATGTTTCAAACTAGCAGCATTTTCTTTTTTAACTCTTAAGTTACTCTAAATCTTTAAAGTTTTAAGTGAATGTTTGATAATATATACTATTGAAAATTTGTATGTATTTAACTTTTCTGTTTTTATATATGCTTTGTTATATCTTTAGATAAACAAGTAAATTTCTTTTTGTAACATTTAAGTATGTATAATCGGATTGATGTACTGCCTAAAAGACGTAAGTCTTCCTGGTACAAACACTTAATAAATAAATAAATAAATAAATAAATAAATAAATATATATATATATATATCGCGTCACATTTATTTATTTTTTAAAATATATATATATATATATTTTAAAAAATAAATAAATGTGACGCGATAACCTCCGAAGAGATTTTAGGCCGAGCTTCTCTTCCAATCTGCGTCGTGCTGATATTAATTTTTCCTACAAATTGGTAGGACGGGACCTACTTGTTTTTTGCCCACTCCGAACAGCATCTGCAAGGCAGAAGAGTTTTCACTGAGAGCTTTTCATGGCAGAAAAACAAACGGAGTGCTTGCCAAACACTGCTGAAGGGCGCCCCGTTTAGAAAAATTTTCTACTAATTTAAAAACCTTGTTTCTAAAATTTTGATGTTGCTTTGCCCGGGGCGTGAACCCAGGATCTTCGGTGTGGTAGGCGGAGCATGCTACCATTACACCATGGCGACCGCCGATATAATATATTTTTGATTAATTACGCTTCATTACTGCTATCGACCAGGTGTTTATTTCTCACAATAAACAGCTGTTTGTTTTGGTGGAAGGTTATTAACTACAGAAATGTGTTGAATATTCATTTGAGAACTGTACATTTCTCAAAATCTCTCGAATAAGGATAATAATTGGAAACTATTAATGACGTTGGAGATCAACTCGAGAACTATCTGGTTTAAGAATAATTAAATAATAATGTTGGATACCACTTCCGGAACTATCTTATATATTATTTCTAATTGCTGTTTTTATGTGCAGGTCCCTTTTTCGCCCTTATTTGGAATCCAAATCTATAAATAAAGTTTTGGTCGTTAAGATGGAGATTCATGCTAGTAGCGCTTTGAGCAATTTTGGTCGTAGTGCTTTTGTTTAGCTATATTTTATTAAAATAATTTGTTAAAAATAAATGATTGTGAGCACACAAAGAAATGTATTGTACTATGGCACTATTGTGAATATTTGATTAGAACTAACACTGCATTACCGGCAGTTGCTAACATTCGCCAGACGGCTGTGCAAGCGTCATTGCTTTTATTGATAGATGATTGATTGATAGAACAGCTGATTTCTGTTGATATTTGATATGAGACTTATATTTGCTGCGCAATATGCGCACGGGTCTGGCTAGTATATATAATTTCGCTGGAGAATTTTTTTCCATGTTTGCTGGGTAAAAAAAATCCAGCTGTTGCCGTATCTACAAATTATCTAGATAATAGAAAAACCAATGTTGCCGCACAAAAAACATACCCCAAAGGCGGCCTTAAACTGTGTCTGAAAAAGTGCTCAGTAGTTTAACTGGAGTTTAAATTTGACTAGAGTTTGAGCAAACTTAGTTTAAGCTTAGCTTAACCAACTACTGAAAAACCAGGCCTTAGATATTTGATGTTGATAGCACCGTAGCACATGGGTTCGTGTCTCCGCTATTAAGCACAACTCGTTTTGTAGTGAGTAATTTAACCACCTCAATAATTTCCTTTGCGCGCTTGGCATAGAGAGTTAGATCTTCGGATTCCAAAGAATGAAACAACAATTTCGTCTTAGTAATCGGTTTCCTCATTCGCTATCACAGTGATTTTTATCTGTGAAAGCCCCGTCACTGCAACTGAATAGGACACAAAATATGTTGACAAGTATTTCTCTTGTACCTATAGTCAGATTGTTTATAACAGTGCTTCGCGAAATTTTGTATGTGTGAATGGGAAAGGCGAAATAAACATCAATGGCCAAGTCTGAAGTTTCTTTATATTTACAAGCGCAACATCTTGCGTGATTGTGGCGATGTTACTGGCATGCATAAAATTGCGCTGAATGCATCTTTATGAAAAACTTAATTGTGTCACAGAGATAAAAGAGCAATATGAGCTGAGTCAGAGTCACAATCACATCTACCAATTACAACCCTTATCATAGCGAAACAATAAGCTGCAACAATAAGAATCAATGAATCCGTTATTTGTGCTACTTACTGCTAGATATCGCATCTAACTGCTACATACGCGGCTATTCAAACGCATCCTACTGCGACATCTAGCGGTATGGATTCATCGATACGAGAGCGCTTGCATAGCCGTATAGTAACTATACTGCTCATTCGCAGCGTAAACCACAGGCTAATTGGTGCATATTATCGCAATTAACTGTTGCTGGGACGAGAGTTATGACGGCGATTGCTTACAAATTGTCGCTACAATTTGTTGTGATATTTCAGTCGCTGTGACAAAATTATAGACCTGTTCCTGTACATGATGATTTTTCTAGTGTAAATAGTAACATTTAAAGCTAACAATGCTGCTTAGCAAGGAGAGCCCACAACAAATTATCTTCAGTTCTCGGTGGGATGTCGTATTTGTCACACTCACATACTTTTTTGCAATCTTATATATTATTTCCAATTGCTGTTTTTATGTGCAGGTCCCTTTTTCGCTCTTATTTGGAATCCAAATCTATAAATAAAGTTTTGGTTGTAAAGATGGAGATTCGTGCTATAAGCGAGCTTTGGGCATTATTGGTCGTAGTGCTTTTGCTTAGCTATAATTTATTAAAATAATTTGTTAAAAATAAACGATTGTGAGCACACAAAGAAATATATTTGTACTATGGCACTATTGTGAATATTTGATTAGAACTACCACTGTATTACCGGCAGTTGTTAACATTCGCCAGATGGCAGTGCAAGCGCATGTAAGTTTTTATTGATAGAACAGCTGATTTCTGTTGATATTTGATATGAGAATTTTATATTTTGTTGCATTTTGTTGGGCAAGATGCGCACGGGTTCGGCTAGTTTTTAACATTTTTCTTAGCCAACCCTCGTATGTGTAATGTAAGTTGTGTCGCTGTCTGTGGACACGCCTACTTTTTCACATACCAAACAAGAACGGAAACATTCAATTGACTAGAAGAAAACTACACAATAACTGATAATATCTGAATGCATATTATGATAAAGGCGGAATTTGAGGAAGAGGTGCTCGTTAAATATATGTCCGAGATATAATTGAAAAAAGAAAAATTATAATACCAAATAAATGACTAATTATTAAAAATAGACGCAACACAAAACTAATTAAATTCTATAGAATCGCCTCGCTAAAAGCACTGAAATGATAAATTTTGCATTTTGATATTAAAAATTATTATCTCTAGATATTTGAAATATGTAGATACTTTAGGAAGTCTCACCATAAAAATATGATTAAGATTAAAAAGTTGAAGACTCCTGTTTCGAAATAGTATGAAACCTCTTACGACCCGCCTTCTTGAGAGTATTATGCGGACCGTGCTTTCCCGATACCGGGCCGCCTCGGAAAGTAACGATGGCCTTACCACAGTAACGGGCGCTGCTGTGCGGACGATTTTCTTTCTTGTACTTAATAGTAGGCCGCTGAGGCCGCCTTAACGGTCAGAAGGTCATACGAACAAGATGAACAACTCAAGATCTTAAGGTTATAAGGAGAATGAGTGAGGGAGAAAGGGGTCGCAAGCCAAGGAATACAAAGCGCCATAAGCGCTGCCTCGGACTCGGGAGTGAAAGTAATTAAAGAGCTCAGTTATGGAAAGGGAGTTGAATCGCAGCAGAGGTAGTAAAACAGCTCTCTCGCAGTACCGTGCAGCACTAAAAATTGTCCAAGGATTGGGAGGAGTGTCGACCCATCAAACCTCGAGAGGAGTGAGCGCTTGGAATGCACCGATGAGGCGGTAGATGTAGATTGAAAGCAGTTCAAGAGTTGTGCAGCGAGAAACTCTCGATACTGCAACCAGTACGAGGTGGAATAAGCTTCATGCGGCAGAATTAAGAGGCAGCCTTCGGCTAAAGGCGACAAGACTCAGCAGGCAGCAGATACACCTCAATCACGAAGCGGGTAGTGCCGGGCTTGGTCTGACAGGCGTTAATGGAGGGTGAATTACATAAAGCCGTAATCAGATGTTGCTGCTGCACGCCACAGGGTGGAGTATTACCACTCCTGCTGTGGATGCTAGTCATCAAACAACTGTTCAGGCGGTTCGATGGAGGACCCGTCAAACTTACGTCGTACGCAAATGACGTTGCAGTTCTCATTAGTGGAACAAATCCATCCAACAATTAGCCTTTTGATGCATCGGACGTTTCAGGAAATACATACCTGGGCATCTTATGGCGAGTTGAGCGCAAACGCGGATAAGACGGATATGGTCTAATTTACTAGAGGTCCCGAATTGGACAAGACTTAAGCTAGGAGGGTGGCACTGCAGGAGAAACCTTGTACAAAGTAGAAATCATTATATGCAGTCAGTTGTGGAAGCTTAACGTGAAGGAGAGAGTGAAGAACGCCTCGACGACACTTTACGCATGTGGGGTGTACGTGGCGTCTATAGCCCTCTCTCTCTCGTTATATATTTATAGCTATTGTAAAGCCTATCCTATACTAAGGAGTCATTGTTTGGTGGATGGCCACACAAAAATTAATACAAATAAGCATATCCTACCAGCTGCCACATCATTGTAGCATTGTCCAGGCGGTAGTAGCCATAACCAAAGCAGTAGAAATACTGGAAGAAAATAGCTTAATTTTAACGCCCAGTGCACAGTGTAACATTTTTACTTTTAGGATACTAAAATTAATAAGAGCCAAACCAATAGAGAAATTCATTTGAAATTTTGCAGTGTGGTTGCAGATACCTAAATCTGATTTGAGAATAAAAATGGGCGTGATCCGCCCCACTTTTTCTCCTTGCCCTCATATAAGACGAAATTTCACATAATGATATTTTCTACTTTAAAAGCATTTTCCAGTGCCAATATAAACAAAAATTGTTTAGATTTCTTAACTTTAGCTTAGAGGCGTTTCGTTAATATTTAAAAAATTTTATTTTCAAAGTCAAACACAACATAGGAACATATATTTGTAAAAACGGAATCGAAATACATACTTATAAATAACAAGTAAGGAAGGCTAAGTTCGGGTGTAACCGAACATTACATACTCAGTTGAGAGCATTGGAGACAAAGTAAGGGAAAATCACCATGTAGGAAAATGAACCTAGGGTAACCCTGGAATGTCTTTGTATGACATGTGTATCAAATGGATGGTATTTTAAGAGGGCCATAGTTCTATAGGTGGACGCCATTTAGGGATATCGCCATAAAGGTGGACCAGGGCTGACTCTAGAATTTGTTTGTACGATATGGGTATCAAATGAAAGGTGTTAATGAGTATTTTAAAAGGGCGTGGGCCTTAGTTCTATAGGTGGACGCCTTTCCGAGATATCGCCATAAAGGTGGACCAGGGGTGACTTTAGAATTTGTTTGTACGATATGGGTATCAAATGAAAGGTGTTAATGAGTATTTTAAAAAGGAGTGGGCCTTAGTTCTATAGGTGGACGCCTTTTCGAGATATCGCCATAAAGGTGGACCAGGGATGACTCTAGAATTTGGTTGTACGATATGGGTATCAAATGAAAGGTGTTAATGAGTATTTTAAAAGAGAGTGAGCCTTAGTTCTATAGGTGGACGCCTTTTCGAGATATCGCCATAAAGGTGGACCAGGGTTGACTCTAGAATGCGTTTGTACAATATGGGTATCAAACGAAAGGTGTTAATGAGTATTTTAAAAGGGAGCGGGCCTTAGTACTATGAGTGGACGCTTTTTCGAGATATCGCCATAAAGGTGGACCAGGGATGACTCTAGAATTTGTTTGTACGATACGGGTATCAAATGAAAGGTGTTAATGAGAATTTTAAAAGGGAGTGGGCCTTAGTTCTATAGGTGGATGCCTTTTCGGGATATCGTTATAAAGGTGGACCAGGGTTGACTCTAGAATGCGTTGGTACAACATGGGTATCAAACGAAAGGTGATAAAGAGTATTTTAAAAGGGAGTGGGCCTTAGTTCTATAGGTGGACGCCTTTTCGAGATATCGCCATAAAGGTGGACCAGGGGTGACTCTATAATGTGTTTGTACGATATTGGTATCCAATTAGGATTAATGGGGGTTTTAAAAGGGAGTGGTGGTAGTTGTATATGTGAAGGCGTTTTCGAGATATCGACCAAAATGTGGACCAGGGTGACTCAGACCATCATATGTCGGGTACCGCTAATATATTTATATATGTAATACCACGAACAGTATTCCTTACTACTTATTTTACTTAATATGGAAGGTGCCACACCCATTTTACAAAGTTTTTTTCTAAAGTTATATTTTGCGTCCACAAACCAATCCAATTACCATGTTTCATTAATTTTTTCATATTTGGTATATAATTATGGCATTTTTTCATTTTTCGTAATTTTCGATATCGAAAAAGTGGGCGTGGTCATAGTCGGATTTCGGCCAGTTTTTATACCAATACAAAGTGAGTTCAGATAATTACGTCAACTGACTTTAGTAAAGATATTTCGATTTTTGCTCAAGTTATCGTGTTAACGGCCGAGCGGGAGGACAGACGGTCGACTGTGTATAAAAACTGGGCGTGGCTTCAACCGATTTCGCCCTTTTTCACAGAAAACCGTTATCATCCTAGAATCTAAGCCCCTACCAAATTTCACAAGGATTGGTACATTTTTGTTCGACTTATGGCATTAAAAGTATCCTAGACAAATTAAATGAAAAAGGGCGGAGCCACGCCCATTTTGAAAATTTCTTTTATTTTTGTATTTTGTTGCACCATATCATTACTGGAGTTGAATGTTGACATAATTTACTTATATACTGTAAAGATATTAACTTTTGACTTTAAAAAAAAAATTTTTTAAAGTGGGCGTGGCCGTTCTCCGATTTTGCTAATTTTCATTAAGCATACATACAAAAATAGCAGTAACGTTCCTGTCAAATTTCATCATGATATCTTCAACGACTTCCAAATTACAGCTTGCAAAACTTCTAAATTACCTTCTTATAAAAGTGGGCGGTGCCACGCCCATTGTCCAAAATGTTACAAATTTTCTATTCTGCGTCATAAGTTCAACTCACCTACCAAGTTTCATCGCTTTATCCGTCTTTGGTAATGAATTATCGCACTTTTTCGATTTTTCGAAATTTTCGATATCGAAAAAGTGGGCGTGGTTATAGTACGATATCGTTCATTTTAAATAGCGATCTGAGATGAGTGCCCAGGAACCTACATACCAAATTTCATCAAGATACCTCAAAATTTACTCAAGTTATCGTGTTAACGGACGGACGGACGGACGGACATGGCTCAATCGAATTTTTTTTCGATACTGATGATTTTGATATATGGAAGTCTATATCTATCTCGATTCCTTTATACCTGTACAACCAACCGTTATCCAATCAAAGTTAATATACTCTGTGAGCTTTGCTCAACTGAGTATTGAAAGTGATATTTTAACTGGTATAAAGTTAGTCGGAGTCAATATCGTCGACATGCTCTCGTTCAGATAAGAAGCCAATAACTTCACTCGTTAATGCTCGCCGCTTTGACCTAGTGGTTTTCCGCAAACTGTTTATCAACGGGTCTGACGATATAAGCAACCTGTGCAGCAAACCCAAGTTACTACAAATAACAAACAAATTCTTAAATTTTTTGTGGCGAAAGTTCAAGATAGTTTCGTGCATCTTTGTTTCTGGACTCTTGAGCTTCTTCCGAAAGTTGACCAATAGGAAGAATAGCAGACACGATTATACTCTTTCCATGAAACAGAATTTTATGCACGCTCACTGGCATATTATACCAAGCATATTCCGATAAATATAAGTACCCTTGTCTCTGTCACATAGTGGTCAAAAGCTTAAATGGTTAAAAGCATATAATCTGTAAAATCCAGATTTTCTGATAACCATTCAGTTTTTCTTAATAAATCTACTTGTAGATCGAAAACAACATGCCCATCTCTTACGAATATTATAAGTTAGCTTGATGATGTATTTTTTTAATTTTGAATGATCCACATCTCTTCCAATTATACTCAAAATATGGTTTTGTCCGTTACTCCATCTTTGCTTTTTAGCCAAACTTCAAAGAGTGCATTTCGTGAAATAGCCATAACTAGTTGATGATATAGGAAAATTTGGTACAGTGCAGTTGGTTTTACTTAAATGCAGTCCGTCTTTGGTATGATTCATTTTTAGCTTTGTTCTATTTATGATCTTTTTTATATGATCTTAGCCCAAGCGTTTTATTATATCACTTGTCATAGAATAAGAAACTGGGTTTTTACAGGAAAATAATACCTGCTAATGCTTAACAAAAATATATTTACCCTTAAAGATCTACCTAGAATCTCAAACATCCGAGCGAGCTATAGGTAGGCGTTTATGTGATGTATACATACATATGTATATTCCCGAAGCACTCAATTGCTTAGAAGTATCACCCATAATAGACGACCCTCTGGTAGGCGTGCATACATAACATAAGTTGATGGGATAAGTGCACAACTCGTTAACTATGGGAAAACTCATATGACAAACAATGAAGGTTATTCAGTGCACAGGTTTCCTTCTTCTGGGTTTTTACCATTCCAGGTATAACTGTGTTGTTTTGGGATCGAGTATTGTAGACTTGAATTGATGACATTCCATTGATAGGTCACTGCGCTTCATACGTGAGCGAGGGCATAGATACCTTAAGTTGGCGATTACAAAGAAAAACGCAAAATTTCGCAATGGTTTTTTTTTTATCTGAAACTATATGAAATTCCCTTTAATGTGCATGTATTCGTTCAATGTAATTGGGCGGAATCAGGCAAGTTGTATTCTATTGAAAACGAAAAATTGTCTACGCTTACCAAACTTTTAGTGGCTGTCTAAAACAAAAAAAATTTAAATGCCTACGTGGCTGAAACTTACCAATGCATTGCAATGCTGTTAAATAAAATAGGTTGAAGCCAAAACAGTTATCGAAAAATCCACCACGTGACCACAAAGTTGGTCAAAAATTTTGGACTGTGAAATGACTTTTACACTTGTTTCAATTATCCAAGTTTCATAATGCTTATCATGGCGATCGTGGGTTTTTTACTTTACTGTGTATACATTTTCTTAACAGTTGATTATTAATCTGATGCATGTCAAAACATTTTTTATATTAGAGAACATTGTTTTTTGGACTTTTGGCATCCTAAAAAGGAAAAAAGTTACACTGTGCGGTGCACTTGTATTCCTCGAAGCTTGTGCTGTAGACGTCCCAATAAGATTGGGCGAGATTAAAAGAATGCGAGAGTTGCACATGATTGACCAAGCAGGAAAGGCGAGGAATCAAGCGCGTGGCTGAAAAGTGTGGAAGATCATGTGCCGGTATTTTAACCTTAGACTAACTAAGTTATTCCTATGATGAAGGGTATTCGGACTGTGCACTTTTAAATTAGGCCTTGTCAGTAATAGCAGGTGTAGAAAGTGCACTAGATCTTTCGTGAGGCTACATTTCAGAAACACAATCGCCAACACTATGAGTAATGTTATAGCGTTGTTGTACCATCAAATATCGAAAGCAGTATACTATGGTTAGGTTATAACGTGTCCGAACTATCGAAATCCTACTGTATTTGAAAATAAATTTTTGTTAGATACATACATATATACAAAGTACCATATGTATTTACATATTACACACATATATATATACTACATATATATAAATGTACGTCTAATTATTGTACATACTGTGATCGGAACTGCGTGTATCCGATGGAGATCTACTTGTGCGCAATCGTCCGCCGCTTCCTGCTGATCGATTCAACAACAATAAGCTATGATAATGATGATGATCTTTTGCGGGTGATGTTGTTGCTGTGTTTGCTGTTGTTGTTGTTGAGAGCAATGACGATAATTGTGATGAATTACTACCACTACCCGCATTACTTGTGACTTGTAATGTGTCCATACTTTTGCCAATTCATAGTCTAGTAACTATTTTGTTGTTGTTATTGCTGTTATTGTTGTTCTATAAAGTCAAATTTATTCGAACCCCTGGCGCCCAGTTGTAATATTTCAAGTCCAATTATTTATGTCAATGTTTATCATTCAAATTACAGTAACAGCTGCTGCTCTTTTGTGCGAAAAACTGTAATGAGAGTTAAGGTTACGAATATTACGATTATTAGCGAGTGAATTTTTCGAAAAATCAAATTTAATCAAGGTTAAAGTGAAAGCTCATCATTGGTGTGCCTAAATTTAAAATGTGAGTCTCGCTTCAGCCCTTCACTCTCTTCCAGATTCTCTTCTACTTTATATTCCATTTTTCTTCTTATTGTTGTGTTATTGTTGTAGCGATAAGTACAATCGATGTTGATGATCCTTTGCCGGATGCAGATCCGGTACGTCCCGGTACTAAGCCCGACCATATCGGGAACGATTTGTTATGACCACATGCGACCTTCTTGGCCATACCGCCCTCCCACCCGCTAGATCCAAGAGGACTTCGGGGTCGCCAGAGCCTCGGCTGTTAATGAAACAGGATTCGCCACGGATAGGTGAGGTTGACAATTGTGTTTGGAGAAGCTATATATTGCGCTGGCAACCTGAAAGGGTTGCGCTACACAACCCCTTGAATCTGGTATTTTAGTCGCCTCTTACGAGAGGCATACCTACCGCGGGTATATTCTGACCCCCTAACCCGCTGGGGGTTTTTCATATCCATCCTTCATTCCATTTATCTTACTACCACTCGCAAACTGATTCCCACTTCCTCTCCCACTCCCGCTCACACCAGAACTCCCATTCCCACTGGCACTCTCCGTTTGTGCAGTTATTTAGTATTAGTTCTCTCTTCTTGGCAAATATTAGACGCTTTCACTTGCTGCTTCTAGATCTGACAGCCGTGTCATTCCTAAAAGCTGTAGTTTTAGCCTGGCAAGCGCGGAGCACGCGCACAAAACGTGCTTGATCGTTTCCTCCTCCAACCCGCACTTTCTACATCTGCTACCACTGACCAAGCCAAATTCAAAGGCATTTTGGCTGCAATATCTGCACAAACATTGACAGTAACATCCAAGATGGAAGCCCAAGGCAGTCGGTTCTATGTACCGGAGCGACTCGGGATTTTTCCCGACCAAGGACTGTCATTTCAGTGTGACCCCATCTAATTTGTTTCGTCCCTCCCACAAATTGTCATCCTCCCAGCAGCTCCTTGCAGCACGACTGCTCCATATTCTCTTACTCCGGGAAAGCATCGAATCCAATCCGTGTCCGTATCCTGACCCCGGTCCTGAGAAATGGTTTTGCTGCATCTGCCGGAAAAGAATCTTTTTAGGACGGTCATACTCTGTTCAGTGTGTCTCGTGCAAGGGATGGTTGCATCGGACAGGTTGTTCTGGGCTTGATCCCAAAACCCGACGTCCACGTAACTTTTATAAATCTTTTGTGGCTCCTTGCTGTTCACGCCCAAGGGCGTCCCGTAGTCTACGTCTAAGCGCCCCCCCCCCCCCCCCCCCACTACCTTCCAGCAGCCCCGCTGCTCAGCAAGCCACAACAAGTACCCGCTGCTGCTCGCGCCCCACGGCGCCAACAACTCAAACAGCTGCTACCACTCATAACTACAATCTTCGTTGTAGAGTCGGAAGCAATGCTGAGCAGCAGCCCCTGCCCCCGTCTTCTCCCCCCTCTTTTCCCGCAGCAATCGTGTAGGTCAGGGAAACAGACTCTTAGTCCCTACCTCCGTTTGCCAGCACAGAATATATATGTTTGCGACATCCGCCCAATGCAGCTACTGCCTTGGGTGGTGCCACTTCCCTAGATGTTCTGGTCTCCGCGACGGCAACCCCCCGACGGGTTTCATCGCGCCATGTTGCCAGGCCGCAAACCCAAATCATCCGGGTACCCCAATGCTTGCCCAAGGACGCCCAGTCCTAGGGCCACAACATCAATTGCGTCCTGGCCTTCCCCAACCTTCAGAATTCTGCGGTTAAACTGTAATGGACTAACTGGGAAGATTAAGGAGATAGTCGATGTCATGAAGCGGCACAACATCCGCATTGCTGCGATTCAAGAGACTAAACTCACAGCAAGATCTGCATTGCAGACCTGCTCTGGGTATAACGTCCACAGGAAAGACCGCGAAAGCGGAAATGGAGGCGGTCTCGCGTTTATCATACACCACTCTGTGCAATATTGTATATTTGATCCTGGCATCGACCGCAGGAACAATGTCTTAGAACGTCAAGGCCTATCTGTCCGGTCAGGCGATGCAAACCTAGAAATCATCAACATCTACATCCCTCCTGCCACCTGTTGCCCCAGTGGATACCGCCCTAATATCAGGGCCTTACTCACTGGCAACAATCGCATTATCTTAGACGATTTCAATTCCCATCATGATCTATGGCATTCAAACTTGCGGGCGGACAGTAGGGGTGAGATGTTGGGGGATCAAATAGAAGAAACGACGTTCTGCACAATAAATGGAGACGCCCCCACACGTATGGTAGGAAGCTGTCACAGCTCGCCAGATATCTCAATCGTGAGCGCAGAACTCGTAAACTGCGTCAACTGGCAGCCGATGGTAACATTGGCATCCGACCACCTGCCCATACTTATTTCGCTAGAGCGTAACGCCGACTTCATCGTCACTGAAAAACGCACTTTCATAAACTTCAAAAAAGGAAAGTGGGAAGAATATAAATCCTTTACAGACAGCCGCCTAGCTGCCCTCCCTATCCCGACTGATGCCCGCCAAGGGGAGCGTGCCTTCCGTAAGGTCATTAAATCCGCCTCGGCACATTTCATTCCCGCCGGGAGAATTCCCGAAATCCGGCCCCACTTCCCGGCGGAGGCCTCAAACTTAGCGAGAGAACGTGACCTTATAGGACAGCTTTACCCAGGCGACCCCCAAATAAGGGATATAAACCAACGCATCAGATTGCTTGTAGATGAACACAAGCGGGCGAAATGGGAGGAGCACCTAAGAGGTTGTAACCTCTCTACCGGTGTGGGTAAACTTTGGTCCACCGTAAAGTCCCTATCGAATCCGACTAAGCACAAAGACAAAGTTTCCATCGCCTTTGGCGACAAAGTGCTGTCGGACGCGAAAAAATGCGCGAGCGCTTTCTGCCGACAATATATAATGCATCCTACGGTCGACAAAGATAGACGGAGAGCCAATAGACGCGCACATAAACACAAATTCAGCGCGTCACCAATCACCATCACCGCTAAAGAGGTTGAGGACGCCATTGGTCGTGCTAAACCATCCAAAGCAGTGGGCCCAGACGGCATAGCCATGCCGATGCTTAAAAACCTAGGGAAAGAGGGGTTCAAATATTTAGCACATGTCTTCAATCTGTCTCTTTCCACCTTTGTCATACCTGAGAAATGTAAAATGGCCAAGGTGGTCCCGCTACTAAAGCCTGGGAAACCAGCTAACATAGGTGAGTTGTATCGTCCGATATCTCTCCTATCGCCAGTGGCAAAGACGCTTGAAGCCATTCTGCTCCCTTATTTCCAAGCAAATTTGCAGCTAGCCCCTCATCAGCATGGCTTCAGAAAACTCCATAGCACTACCACCGCGCTGAATGCCATTAGCACCCAGATAAATTGCGGTTTAAATCAATACCCCCACCATAGAACAGTACTCGTAGCGCTAGACCTATCAAAAGCTTTTGATACGGTCAACCATGGTTCGTTACTGCAGGACCTGGAAGGGTCTACCCTTCCCCCATGTCTTAAAAGGTGGGCCGCAAATTATCTGGGTGGTCGGCAGGCATCGGTGCAATTTAGAAACGAAACATCAAAACCAAGGAGAATTAAACAGGGGGTGCCACAGGGTGGTGTCCTATCCCCACTTTTGTTTAATTTCTACATATCTAAGCTACCTTCACTACCGGAAGGAGTCACAATCGTTTCCTACGCCGATGACTGCACAATAATGGCCACAGGCCCAGGCCCAAAGATCAATGCGCTATGCAATAAAATAAACGGCTTCCTCCCTGATCTCTCCAGTTTTTTCGCCTCGCGAAACCTGGCATTATCACCGACTAAATCTTCCGCGACCTTATTTACAACATGAACGCCCCAAATGCCGACCATTTTGAACATCCACGTCGATGGCACTACGCTACCGACTGTCCGACACCCCAAAATCTTGGGTGTGACGTTTGATCAGGATCTACATTTTGGTGAGCACGCAGCCGCAATTGTTCCGAGAATTCAGAGCCGTAACAAAATCCTCAAATCCCCCGCTGGCAGTACTTGGGGAAAAGATAAAGAAACGCTCATGACTACATACAAAGCAATTAGCCAGCCGATTACGTGCTACGCGTCACCCATATGGTCGCCAAGCCTAAAAATCACCCACTGGAAGAAACTATAGGACTGCTCTCAGAATCGCCACGGGCTGTCTTCTTATGTCCCCAGAACACCATCTGCATAATGAGGCGAGAATACTCCCCATCAGGGAGAGAAATGAGATGCTGACCAAACAGTTCCTGTTGAATACCCAGAAACCTGGGCATCCCAACAGACATCTGATTGATGAACCAGCACCGCCTAGGGGCTTAAGGAGTCATCTCCGAAAGCATTTTGAGGAAATACGGCACCTGAGAACCCAGCCGTATGAAGTGAAAAAACACAAGCAGGTCCTTGGTGAACTCCATAAACAGGCGTCGGACCTTTATGCCGGGAATTGCCCGGTGAAACAAGTAATTAACGAAAATTATCCAAAACTTGCGAAAGAGGAACGCATACTCCCCAGGGAAACGCGTGTCACTCTTGCTCAACTTCGTTCTGGATACTGTAACAGGTTAAACTCTTACCTATCCAGCATCAACCCTGACATACAAAATGTATGCCCCGCTTGCAATGTGTCCCCACATGACACCAACCATTTCTTCAATTGTAATGTGGAACCAACGCCTCTAACACCCCTTTCCTTATGGTCCACCCCTGTTGAAACGGCAAGTATCCTTGGACTCCCGTTAGAGGATATTGAAGACAATTTGTGATCGGTCGCGGCTATTAGGTGGGGCGAGCATTGCTACAACAACAACAACATGGAAGCTCAGGAGGCACGCATTTCAGAAATGTCGTCGCAAATGTCATCTCAACTGGAAAACCAGAGGACAAGTATAACATCCCAACTGGAATCGCAGGAGAACCGTATAACATCCAAGATTGGAGCATAAAAAACGCGTATTTCAGAAATGTCGACATAGATTACATCCAAGATGGAAGCACAGGAGGCACGCATTTCAGAAATGTCGTCGCAAATGTCATCTCAACTGGAAGAATAGAATACATATATGGCATCTCAGTTGGCTGAGCAGTTGAAAGCACAAGAGGCCCGCATATCCTCGCAGCTGGAGGCACAGAAAGCAAGGGTATCATCAAAACTTGAATCGCAGGATGCAAAAATCGCACAATTTCAGGCAGAAGTCGATGATTTAAAAGGTCGTATGGAGCAGTTACAACTAAATCGCCCGGCTGTTTCAGCGAGCAATCCGAAGGTAAAAACTCCATCTTTTGACGGTTCAGTTCCTTTCCAGGTCTTTAAGCTACAGTTTGAAAAGACCGCAGCTGTGAACAACTGGAATGCTGAAGATAAATTTGCAGCTCTATTCGTAGCACTGAAGGGGCCAGCAGCCGAAATCCTACAGACGATTCCCGAAGGAGAGCGGAACAACTATGAAGCGTTGATGGCTGTAGAACGACGTTACGGAAGCGAACATAGGAAACAGATCTACCAAATAGAGTTGCAAAACCGTTACCAAAAATCAAACGAGGCAGGAGTTTGCTTCGGATGTTGAAAGGTTAGGTCATTTGGCAAATGCGGACGCACCCGTGGAATACACCGAGAGGGTAAAAATGCAGAGTTTTATAAATGGCATACGGGACGTTGAAACGAAGCGAGCGACATACGCAAACCCAAAACCCACGCTTGCTGAAACAGTATCCCATGCGCTGACTCAGGAAACAGCATCGCTTCTGTGTAAGCCAGTTTTCAAAGCACGCCGTGTGGAAGTAGAAAGGCCGGACTGGGTGAACACAAAATTGGAGGCGCTGAAAGGATCGCAAAAGCGGAGTAATAGAGTAATCAAATGCTTCAAATGAGGGAAGCCTGGTCACATTGCACATCATTGCAGCACCGGTCCTGGTAGTTCCAACTTGGCTGGTCGTAAACGCAAAGCTGGAGGAGATAAGCAAGAGCGAGTCAGATGTAAAGATCGAGAACTTGCCCCAGCTATTGAATGTCCTGTGATATCCATCTCGCAAATTGGCCGGAAATCGAGCAGTCTTACCGTCAAAGGAAATGTGGATGGCAAAGAAAGTGTACTGACTGTAGATAAGGGCGCATATCATTCCTTAATCCGATCTGGTTTGGTCAACAGGAGAGCAAATCCATTACCTTGGGCAAGGTTGCGTACGGTCACTGGCAAGTATAACCTAATCCAGGGCGAAGTGATATTGAAGTCTTAATTGGAAAGGTCACGGTTCTACACAAATTCGTTGTGGCCGGAGATCGTTGATGAAGTCATATTGGGAGCGGACTTCTTAGTTGACCATGACATCAGGATCGACACGCAAAGAAGGAATATGCGCTATAAAAACCAGGATGTACCACTCAACTTCAGTTTGGAGAAAGGGTTCAGCAGTAAGCGAGTGCTGGTGGAGACGATTCGACAAAGACTACCAAAGTCAAAGGCAGTAGATCGGGCAAATATTGATGGAACGAATGGGCCAAACAAAGCAAAATCAAAGATACCTGCGAGAGAAACACTGGCATTGACAAAACCAAATGGACGCACTAAAACGAAGGAAAGAATATCCCAGAAAGAATGCAAGGGTAGTTTCAAGCCAGGGCGCACTACTGTTGTGAACCGTCAAGACGATACTGATGATGCAAAGTCAATCCCTCAAGATCAAGCTCTGCGAAGTAGTTCATTGGCCAACCAACAGTGTGTGAGGGAACGGTCCAGGATAATGAGTAGTAGGATGAAACGCAGGTACGACAAGAACAATAATTCGGAAGGTTTCCTGGAGGGAGATTTGGTACTACTATACAACCCTCACCGGCGGAAAGGTGTTCCATCCAAATTTTGGTGCAGTTGGAAGGCCCGTACAGAGTTGTGAAGAGGGTCAAAAATTGGGAAACCACTAAATAGAAGGGCGGTTCATTTGGAGAGGCTAGCAGCGGTTAGATCGAGAGATTTGTACTCACATCCCTAAGTTTAATTACTAAATAAAGGCACAACAACATAAAGCAAGCTACATAAACACATTAATCATCATTTACACATGTTAGGCGTATTTGTAAATGCAAGTGTATAGGTAAGTGAGAACGCATTGATCGCGCGAATCGATTGGTTTTCATGTAAGTCACTTGTTAGACAGCAACTAACAAAGACTTCCATTTTTTTGATACGCAATATGCAAAGCGAACAATTTTCTATGCTAACCAAAAAAATTATACGTACATTCATGCATATTTTTAACATTCGCTGTGCAGACATGCGATAGCCACACACGATGTTGCTACGCCACTTGTTCAGCGACGACTAAATCATTTGGTAAGCAAAGAAGAGCATAACCTGTTTATCTGATCAATTGATCTATGAAACGCCGATGTCTGATGTACATATATGGGGTAACCAGGCATAAAGTTCGCGAAGTTACTAGACCTTAGGAGAAATGGGTGAACGAGGCAACAGAGAGTATAAAAACAGCGAAAGCTGAGTAGTAAGGAACCAGTTTGACTTAAGCACGCTATTGGTTGCGAAGTGTAAGTGTTATTGTGAAGTACTTTCAAAGTAGTCTAATAAAGACGATTTGGCATTGTGGAATATTGTAGTTATTTATTCAACAGTTTAGCGATTCGAACCTTAGCAGAAGGTTTGGAAATAAGCGGAATATCCCAAATGTGTTGGCCACCACCAAGTTTACACAAATTTTTAAACAACCCGGATTCAAATTGGGTACCTTGATCTGTCGTGATTGTTTTTGGACACACAAACCTGGATACCCAATGAACGCAAAAAGTATTCGCAATCGGGTCCGCTGAAATATCTCTTATTGGTATTGCTTCGGACCAGCGAGAAAAGCGATCGATCATTGTGAGACAGTAACGAAATCCTTGCGCATGGGGCATAACAATTATGTCCATGTGGACGTGATCGAATCTGTTGTCAGGCACAGTAATTTTTTGCGGTATTAGCTTGTTGTGGCGATGTATTTTCGCGCGCTGACAGGGAATGCAATTTTTCGCCCATTCGGCGATGTCCTTCTTCATGGATGGCCAAACATACTTTTGTCGCACCTGTTGACTTGTAAATTTGCCACTCGGATGTGGCAGCTTACCACTTCCAGACGCCTTCACTCAAGTATCCTCTGGGTCGCCACTGAACATTCGTTTGGTGGTCAGATAGTTTGAGAAGGCGACAACCTAGCAATTCCACTTCAATAAAGGATTCCATCAAGAGAGTGTGACCTTCGTGCACCATACAGTGCGGCTGTTGGCAGGTGTCTATGTATATTGGATTAAGCAGCTCAAATAATTCCCCGCGGAGTTGATTGTGCGCTGGGGAATACAAGAGTCCTCCAATGTCTTTCAATAAAAAAAGTCATCTCGAAGAAATGTGACTTACGCCCCTTGAAAGAATATATTAAAGAAAGAGCGAACTTCATACCTATGAAGATTAGGACAAAAGTATGTACAGCGTTACACCGAGAAACCAAATCTCATTGTTATGGCCAATCAACCTTCCAGTAACCCTCCATAACCCCACAATAAAACAACTGAAAGTATAAAGTTTATTTCATAAAAATATAAAAACAGTTAATTGATCTTAAAAAGTCACAAGACAAGTCAAAACTTCCTTCGCAAATAACACCACAAGTCAGATGCGGTATATGGCTTATTCATAATGATAATGAAATCCAAAATCTTTTTTTCGATCAAACACAAAATAATAAACTTAACACGTTTTTCTTTGCGCATGGACTAGAAAGCAATAAAAACACATTATTATTAACCCAACTGAATTCACTACTTGAACTCATATTTATTTACCTCCTCACAGTCTGGATCAGGCCCTTTCTTAAGAACCGTCCATAAATCCTCTGATTCCAGATAAGCTTGCACCTGCATGGACCAACACTTATAATTTTCATGTCCCTTAAGCTTCTCAATTTGTAACTGTAAAGTCATTTTCTTATGTTTTTTTTTTTTATGTATGGTTCGAGAATATTTTGAAAATTTTACGGTCACTATGACGTCCGGCTCTAGACTGAATGTAACGATCGGAGAGTATAAGCGAATTCATCGTTCTCGTTCGCATGTGCATCAGTGATGATAATCATGGTACATTTGTACTTTTTTTTGTACATTTCGCTTCCCGAAAATACGTTGGTACTACCTTGACATATTTGGTACATTTTTGTAAAACACCGCACTACACTTCAAGTCATTTGCAAAGCAGCTCTGAATGTACAAAAAAATTTAAAAATTTTCGAAGAAAATATATAGTTAGTTAAGTTGTTTTGTTGCCGAGCACAATTTGCCATTTGCAATTATGGATCATTTAAATATGCTTATGAAAAATGGCATAACTCATTCTAAAATTGTGAACAAATTTTGCATCAATAGAATTAAAGCACAGAAAATTATAACTCAAATAACGGGGCCAGAAAATTTTAAATCCATAATTGCATTTTGTCAGAAGAATTATTACTCTCTCATAATAGATGAACCGACTGATAAACTAATGTATATCAAAAAATTTGGCAGTTTCGATTCGAATTTTTGATGAAAAGTGCATTGATAGATTTTTAGATTGCATAGCTTTGACCGATAGTGGCACGGAGGGTATTTTTAATGCCATTATTAAATGTTTGAAAGACCATTCAATACCACTTGAAAACATTATTGGTTTCACTGCCGGCAATTGTTCGGTTATGATGGGAGCAAAAAGCGGAGTGCAAGAAAGGCTGAGTTGTTCCAAATCTGCGTGTTAATGGATGTCTTTGTCACATTTTAAATTTAGCTTCAATGGCCGCTTGTAATGTATTACCCAACAAAATTGATAAATTTTTAAAAGACGTAAACTATCATTTTTGGATAAACTCCCGTTAGGAGGGCAGACTTTCAGAGTTTTCAAGAACATTTCGGTACAGAATTGCATGTTATACTAAAGTACGCCCCCACAAGTGGGCTTTCTAGACAAGCAGTCATAGATAGAATTCTTGAGCAATGGGATACCCTCAAGTATTATTTAAATATTTACGTATTTGAAAATAAAAGCAGTAATCAATATAATAATGTTATATCTGAAAATTTTCAAAATCCTATTTATAAAGTAATGTTTTACATTTCTTTCTTATATTTTAAATGAAATAAATAATTTGAATATAGAAATGCAGTCTGAAGATATTCGAATACATTTACTTATTACCAAATTAAAAATTTTATAAAAAAAATCTTATTAGACTCCAGCCCTATTTGGATGTTAAATATTGATTCAGACGAAAATCACTTAACCCCAGATGAAGTTTACTGCGGTGGTAATGTGGATATTATGCTATCAAATAACCTTTTCGAAGAAGATGATGTACACATATTTAACAGCTGTTCTAAACAATTTTATATACAATTTTGTAGTACTTTATTAAAGAAAGTAAATTTGAATGATAGGACTTTGTTATGGGCTGCAAAGCTTTCACAAGAAATTATTTTAAGCGGCGAAACAAATAGTATTGCACCTTTAGTTATGGAATTGTTACCGAAATCTGAATTTGATAAAATAGAGAAAATTAATTCCACCGTGGTGTGATGGTAGCGTGCTCCGCCTACCACACCGGATGCCCTGGGTTCAAAGCCCAGGCAAAGCAACATCAAAAATTTTAGAAATATGGTTTTTCAATTAGAAGAAACTTTTTCTAAGCGGGGTCGCCCTCGGCAGTGTTTGGCAAGCGATCCGGGTTTATTTCTTCCATGAAAAGCTCTCAGTGAAAACTCATCTGCCTTGCAGATGCCGTTCGGAGTCGGCATAAAATCATGTAGGTCCGGCCAATTTGTAGGGAAAATCAAGAGGAGCACGACGCAAATTGGAAGAGAAGCTCGGCCTTAGATCTCTTCGGAGGTTATCGCGCCTTACATTTATTTTTATTTCATTTTAATTCCGAATTTAGAGCTTTAGCAGAGAATGAGGACCTTAAATAATTCAAGAATTTACATATATGCAGCTTTTGGGCAGAATTAAGTGATTACATTCACGGCAGCGGCTACAAAGCGACATCTGTCAAATTACACGACTCTACAAAAAAAATGTTGTTCTTTGTCCTAAAGTTTATTTCATGATTTTATGTTTCATTATAAACAAAAACGAAAAGAAAATACCTTTTTTCGGTATAAAGTTTGCTCTCGTATTTGTTATAGTAACAATACTCATGGCGCTAGCGTGATAACTAAACAACGATCAGGTGTTTTGTACAAATCTAGAATAACCTAAAATGGCGTCGCGAAAGTGTAAATATGAAGCTGGTGCTTTTTGTTATATATACTGGCAATTTATTAAAGATCGAGATATAAAATATGAATTAAATACATCTCTCACCCTCTGTGAAGCCTACGAAGCATATTTTGGCTGTCCTGTTTGGAATCAATACAAGACATGGGCTCCACATGTTGCTTGTAGTTATTGTAAAAGATGTGTGGAAGGTAAGCAAATTTTTTTTAAATATTAAAATTAATAAAGTAGACATATTAATTCCTCTTTCTATATTTTAGGTTGGTATCGAGGTGAGAAAAAAATCTATGAAATTTGCAACACCAAGAATCTGGCGAGAACCAAAAGACCACGTTAAAGACTGCTACTTTTGCATTGTGAATCCGAAAGACGTAGAGGTAAAAATGCAAAACCGATCGAATATGCTGATCTTGAATCTTCTTCTGCTCCAGTCGCACACGATCTGAGACGACCAGTACCAGATCCACCGAAAACATTATCACAGAGAAGTGGATCATATCTTAGTTCTTATAAAAGCAATGCCGGTAAGGAGTTTTTACCGACACCAGAAAAAAACATCATTTCATCATTACTGAAGATTTTAATGATTTCATTAAAGATTTAAATTTACCAAAAAGTAAAGCAGAGCTTTTAGGCTGTTCTTCGAACAACGTTATCAAGGCCAATATAATGAAAACATGATGGGAGTCAATATTTGGGGTTTATTGAGGGATAGTACCTATGAACATGAAATAAAAAGTGAAAAGTGTACACTTTTAAATCATTTTCCACTTTTTTGTAAGTTATTTCGATTTTCGAAACTTAATCAAAATATTTCAAAATATTTATTTGAGTTGTTTCATTTTCAAGTGAAAATTAAAACCAAACTTTTTCATGCCATATATATATTTTTTTTTTTCGTAAAATTCTTTAGAATTTAATTCTTTGAAGTCAAAGACAAATTTTGTGTTGACCCGTGTTATTTTTACACATGTTATGTGGTTCGTTATTATCGGCGTGACAGAGCAGCATTAATCACGACTGCCGTTGTAGCCAGATTAAACCTAATTCTATTTTTGGGAAGCGACAGTGAGTGGCATCCTCTTTACTTTGTCAATAAAAACTAAAATAGAAGTAAATAACAGATAATAAAAGCTAAAATCAATCTTTTGGGCGTTTTTTAAACATAATTAACATTTTTTTCTAAATTTTTCGCTACTGTTTGCTATAATTTATATTTGTAGCTGCCGCCTTCAAAGTAATCAAGCAGCCAATGCTTGGATACGGTTGTCGTCAAGCTTTGCTTTATTGTGGTTGTGGTCTGTAGACACCGTGTTGAATTTAGTCAGCCCTACTCAGTGTTGCCAGTTTGGTGCTTTATGAGCCAGATCTAGCCCTTTTTTGCGTTTAGCTCCAAACATTGCTAGCTCTTTTTTTGGCCCTCTTTAAAATGTTTGTCCCTTTTTGGCTCCAAATCTTTTTCGGCAATACGTATTGTGAAATTTGTAATGTGGTTTATGTGTGTCGAAGTTTCATTTTATTTGTTTCGTTATGTATGAAGTGGCAACACGGCACTCAGCTGATAACAAAAACGTTAATCGATAAACTGTGTCATGAGGTTGTATATTTGCTTTCCAGCTTGCGCAACAGCATAGTGTCACCTTCTAAGAATTTTTGTCTCCCGTACCTTATTTTCATTATACCTTTGAAGAATATATACGAATTAAGAAATAAGGTAAATGTATGGACGAATTCATTGAAAGAATTCATAATTAAATTAATAGAGCAATTAAGGCAACGCTTGCCGCACAATATAGAAACGCTTAGATTTCTTTTCGGTTGAAAACACATTGAGAATTGTAAAACCTCAAAGGTGTTCATATTTCACAAATGCAAAAAAAAAAAACAAGTATAGCACTGATGATATAACGAGATTACAAATGCAGTGGCAAAATATCTATCTCCAAAAATGGAAAAATGTGACTTCAACATTAAGTTTTTGGTTTGATTTTAAACAGTATAATTCCAAAAGCTTGTCGATTTTGTACTGTACACAAGTAATACTGAAGTTGCAGAACGTTTTCAAACACGAGTTTGATTAAAAGCAAACACAAAAACAAAATGGGTTTAGTTATGTTGAATTCGCTTCTGACAATAAGAAGTGGTCCTAAACGCTTGAATAAATGCTGTCATGACTTTGAAATAAACAACGATCTCAAAATTATTGAACACAAATAATATTTTTGAGTGTCGCAAAAATAATAATTCATCTTCTGAGGACGAAGTCATAGATTTTAAAGTCTAAGGCCCTTCAAACATATCTCGTCCCAACATAAACTTGATATCGCACACGTGTATTCTAATGGTGATTCGTACACCCGTAGGATGTTAAAAATTGAATAAAAAAATTGGAAAAAATTTTAATTAATTTTCATCGGCCAACGTTTTGGCAAGTCGTATTTTTGGCGAACCTATAGCCGTGTCGTCATTGTAGTAGTGTGAAAAATTCTTCTTACTTTTTAACGATACCTTATCGCCAAATGGCAAAACAAAATATAAAAAAAACGTAATTTTGTTATTAACAAATATAAAATGAAATATAAAATCAGTATTATTTATGTACCTCTATTGTACCTTATTTTTTTTTTTTTTTTTTTGTTACTTTACTGTGCCTTTTTTATAACTTTTAAGTTTGAAATAAATGCAAAAACTTACATTGAAAAAATAATTAAAAAAAAATTTTTAAGTTAAACGGTTTTATTGAAAACAATACTTACATTAAGTAATAATAATACTAAAACTAGAAAATAATTAGGTAGGTCCTAGGTACTAGTCACCACACTCCTCAACAATCTGGGGCGTTGATCAAACAATTAAATAAAGGCGGTTGACACGTCAAATTTCTATTGATAGTCATAAGCAGGCCCGACGAGAGGGGAGGGGGAAGGGGAGGACTCCCCCGGGCCCGGGGTTTCTCAAGGGGCCCGCGATTTAGAGGTACTAAGACATTTTTTTTAATTCAGGAGTCTTTAGTTGTTCCATGTTCAAATTTTAAGCCGATTTCAAAAGCAACGAATATTGATCATGATTTTTTGCCTGGGCCTTCGAATAGTGAGGAGAAAATAAAAACATCAAACAAACATGTATGTTTACTTGAATCCGAAATCGTAAAGTTTTCGTGGTGACACTGATGAAGGTTCATCTTCAAAAAGTCTTCCAACAATACCACCAACTCTGTACCAAAGTCCAGATTATTTAAACGACTTCGATATCGGTACCGTGAATAATGAGTTTTTGCGATCTGAAGAAGTCAACGAAATAATTCGTCGAGGTCATCAAAAGTGTCCTGTTATTTTCCACGTGATTTTCATGACGAGGCATTTCCTACCTCGTTGCTAAACAGGCTCTTGCCAAATGGAGAGAAAGTGGAGCGTGACTGGTTAATGTGGAGTGCCAGTAGCTATGCTTTTTTTATCGCCTACCATGTCGTCTATTAAGCGCCATTATTTTAAATCGACCTAAAATTTGTTGTCCTGGCGGATATTCGAAATTCCAGGTATGGAAGAAGCTATACGATAAACTGCCATCACACGAAAATACTCCAGATCACATTAAATGTTATTTTCAATGGCGACCTTTACAAAATCTAATTCAAAACGAGGCTACAACTGATACACTTATCAATGAACAGCTAATCACTGAAACTCAACAGTGGAAAGAAATTTTATATAGAATTTTTGACACTATTTTATTTTTGGGTGAAAGATGTCTAGCTTTCAAGGCGAAGGTATATATCTTGGTAAACGAAACGATGGACATTTTTTGGGAATCTAAAATCTCATAAGCCATTTTGATCCGATTCTTAGAGATAATTTGGAGAAAGTTAGGATTTCACAACAGCAGCACAAACGTTTACAGGTTCACTATCTTTCCCCAGACATTCAGAACGAGTTTATAGAAATTTGTGCAAAGCACGTGAGGGAAACTATATTAGATCAAGGCAAGAAAGCCAAGTATTTTGCTATTATCGTTGATGCTATGCCTGATGCTAGTCACGTTGACTACGATCTTTTTCGCTAACTCCATTTCAATTCGAAAGCAAAAAATTTTACAATTCAAGAACGGTTTTTGGCTTTCGTGAATTGTAACAAAAAAACTGGTCAGAAAATCGCTGATCTAATTTGCCATACTCTAGGTAAACATGAAATCGCATTAAAAGATTGGTGCGTAAGGATACAATAACGGCGCCAATATGAAAGAAGCTTACAACGGAGACTGCGTCACATTCTCGACAACAACTCGAAGGCTGATTACTCGCCTTGTGCAACCCACAGTCTCAATTTATGTGGTGTTGATGCTGCAGAATGTTGTACGACTGCAATTACTTTCTTCGGAGTTGTACAAAAATATTTTACTATTTTCAGCAGCATTCCACAACGATGGGACATCCTCAAAAAAAAAAACATGTACCGAGCTCTCTTCATTGTCTTTCAGACAAAAGCCAAATTTGACTGCGCTAGCATACGGAGATGTTACCGGCATTCTCAAGTACATCAACAAGTTCGAATGTATTTTGCTGTCCTCAATTTGGTTCAAAATACTGACTACCATTAATGAAAGAAACGTGGTCCTCCAAGCTAGACGCGCCAACATAGATGTTGAGGTCCGACATCTAGATGCCTTATTAGCTGATTTGAAGTTGATAAGGAACCAATGGGAAACAATTTTAAACGAATGCAAAACAGTTGCTATTCAATTGAACATCTCGCCAAAGTTTCCGGACATTCGAAAGAGAAGACCCAAAAGATGTTCTGAAGATAATTTAAATGAGATGATTACGGATGATTCAGAGTCTGATTTTAAAAACAATACATTCCCGGTGATCGTTGATTCGGTAATCACTGGCATTACTGAACGATTTGCAGCTATGAGAAATTTGAGCGAGACGTTTTCCTTTTTGTCGCAATTTGAAGACATGGATGAAACTACGGTTCGGGCGAGCGCAGCAAAATTTGTCGAAAAGTACAAGTCGGACATTTCTCAAAGCTTAGAATGCGAAATAATTCACTTGAAACACATTTACGAAGCAAATTGTGATGAAGGTCTTTCACCATTAGAAATGCTAAATGCCATCTACGTATGTTCAAAATCTGTATAAGATTTTCCCCAACAATTGTGTTGCGTTACGTATCTTTTGCACTATATGTGTCACTGTAGCTAGTGCAGAACGTTCCTTCAGCGTCCTTTCAAGAATCAAAAACTTTCATAGAACGTGTTCATCTCAGTTTTAGGACTTGCCACGCTTTGTGTTGAATCCGTTTGGCAAGACAATAAAATTTGTATATTATTATAAAAAATTTTGCAGCGAAAAAAGCAAGAAAAGGCTTTCTTTGATATCCGAACCTTCTATATTGAATAATTGAAATTTATAATCATCATTAAATCAATCAATCAGAAATGTATTAAAATGTTACCAAATAACTAGAACAGATTATTTGAAACAATATGTGGCCGTTAAAAGAGAATTTTATTTCTACGTTACAATAAAATAGTATAAATAGCATATCGTTAGCTTAATGTGAAAATGTGCTAAGTCCCTTTTTTTGAAAAATTGTTTTTTAATGCAGTTTTAAACATGAATTCAAAATACATCGATCACAAAAAAAAAAAATATTAAAATTTTTCATTTTTACGTGCTGTGGGCAATGATGTGTAAATGTGCTAAGTCGTCAGCTGTTAAAAAAAATGTGCTAAGTCAACCTGTCAATAATATCAATTTGAATTACTAGTCATTTCTTTGTGCGCGCATGCTTTGTTGTTGTTGTATTAACGATAAAGATACTACCCGAAGGCTTTGGGGAGTGTTACCGATGTTGATGGTCCTTTGCCGGATATAGATCCGGTACGTTCCGGTAACAAAGCACTATTAAGGTACTAGCACGACCATCTCGGGAACGATTTATATGACCACATTAAACCTTCTAGGCCATACCGCCCTCCCCACCCGCTAGTTCCATGAGGAACTTGGGGTCGCCAGAGCCTCGGCTGTCAATGAAACAGGATTCGCCACGGTTAGGTGAGGTTAACAATTGGGTTCGAGAAGCTATATATTACGCTGGCAACCCCTCGAGAGGGTTGCGAACACAACCCCTTGAAATTGTATTCACCCAATTGAGAAATGCCTTTGGTGTTTGATAAATGCTTTGCTCTGACCATAATCTACTTCAATTCTTACATGCCGATAACTACATGCTTTATTACAGACTTTACAGACTAGTTAAAAATAGAAAACAATTCACGCTTAAACACTACTATTTATTAAAATAAATAGTAGTGTTATTTCGATGAATCGATTTTCTAGATGTAGAGTCCTAGTTATAGGCTCATTCATAGCATAATTCATTTTATGAGTTGTTTCGATACATAATCTATTATGCCGAAGATCACGCAGTGGAATATATGGAATGAACAAATTAGATAAATCAGAGTAATTCGTACTAAAGTTTATTACATTATAGACAAGCATGAGTGAGATAAAAGTTCTTCTGTAATGCAAAGCCTGAAGACCAGGCAATTTGCGCCTGCTGGTATATGATAGGAGGCCGTCTGGCCAGTGTAGCATACGTAAAGCAATTTTTGTAAAAAATTTTTGAACTCTCTCAAATTTAGATTCATAGAACGGATTCCATATTATTGAGCAATATTCAAGACTACTTCTGACCTAGGATATATAAAGTGCCTTCAACGTCATAGGGTCCTTAAAGTCACTGGTGTTACGTCTACTGAACCCAACCATTGCAACAAATTTTGAAACAATGAAGTCAATGTGACTAGAAAAAGAGAGTTTGGAGTCAAAAATTACACCCAAGTCCCAATGCTCTTGACAATGATTAAGAGATTTTGCATTTAGTTTGTAGATAAAGTATGTGGCAGTTGTCTTTTTGGAATAATACACAACACAGCATTTGTTTGAATTTAAATATAAATTATTGTCTGCGCACCATCCGGCACAAGATTCCAGATCAGAACCGTTAGAAATAGTTTGACAAATAAATAGTAGTTTTTGTGAAATATATAGTTTTAGTGTTATCTTTCAATCATTAAAGCGAAGGAGTGATGAGGAAACATATTGAGTAAAAAGTGCTAAGTCGGGAGAAAAAATTTGTTTTGAGTGCGGAAATTGTGCTAAGTCATAAAATAGCTGCTGGGTTGGCATACATGATTTTTATTTATCTTTTTCAAAAGCTTCTACACTCAAAAGCATTGCAATTAAGGTATCCTCATTCACAGTTTTGAAAAAAGAAGTTTATTTCAAAAATTATTCATTTTTTTCGTCTCCTCCCCTTCCACACTTTGCAGCCCGTGCTTGGGTCCACGCCTTTCTTGCTTGGTCGATAATGTACACCTCTCGCCTTCTCTCAATTTCGTCCAAACTAAATGGGACATCTACGGAAGCTTCGAAGGATGCGCCCTTTTTAGCTAGTTCAACCCCTTTTACATTCCCATCTAGTCGCAAATGCCCTTGGACCCAGTATAGATGTAACTACGCTTCTCCCTGTACCGATTCCTTCCAGGGGTTGCTTACACTCTTACACACTGTCAGGTGCTGTGCTATGCGAGATTATTGCCTTTTAATTTCTGCTTGGCAGGCAATAAAAAAGTTGAAGCGGCTGCAGTTCACTATATTTTCTTCCAATGTTTCTGCTGTTTTAGTTACGGCAAATTTTTCCAGCAGGAAAACGCTACAGAGACTTCACTCCATCCACTACTTTGGAAACACGTACGTGCACACGTGCATCGTCTCGTCCGCCATTTGGGCACACTTGGCTCTAAGATACCCTTCGAAGTGCAGATAAGGAATCAGGTAGTCTGTTTTCTCTGCAATTGATGACGCTATACTATTATGGCCGCATGGTCTGCGCTCAAGCTGCCCCGAGGCACTGAGCGGCGATGCAGTTGTTGACGCTATGTTCTTTGCTACCAGGTCTACAGATGGAATGTGGAGAATGTCATACAATGCAGCCGTCGCTACGCCTTGATAGCCCGCAGACCCCTCTAATTTCTTGGGGTGGGTGGAACTATAGTTTAAAGCAATGGGCACTCCTAGGGCGATAGGTAAAATTACTCGGTTTTCAATGGTTATTATTCTCAAACCTAGGAAGTTAGGCTAAGGTGTAACAGTTTCTAGCGGTCGAACTCAAAGCACGAGCTGATTGCAGCTTACCGATTCTCGCATCCTAAATATTTGTCTTAATGCACCTTCACTCTGTATGCTTGGACTTATTTCATTTCGATGATCGATTAAAATACTTGATATGATTTGATATTAAACATTTTAATTGGTCGTAAACTAATAAATCTTATTTTCCTGACGATAGATATACTACACAACAAATAAATCAATGAGATGAATACTACCTCAGCACTGCTTTAAAAGTTAAACCCAACGAGTCAGACAACTCTCTGGTATTTTTAACATGGAGATACCCAATAGTAGGATTTGATTGGAAATAAGTATACCAGTATCATACTACTGGAGGTATAAGGCAAATTGCAGTGGGTGGAGTACGGTTGGAGCATGTGACTGAGCTGAAAAACTTGGGAGTTAACTTCGACTCTAAGCTACTGTGGAGAAAGCACGTCGACAACACCATATCATAGGACGTATTACAGAAAAATCCTGGGGATGCAGCCCCGAAATCTTAAGATGGATGTAAACTAAGATAGTGAAGGTCATCATAGTGTATGAGTCAGTAGGTCCGTATTGGAGACACGTAGCATGCAAGCGGCTGGCCGATTGCTTTGAAAGCGGTAGTGAGCGTTTCTTTAACTTTACCCCAAGTGCTGGATGCAAGATATTTAAGGATTTTTTTGCGGCTCTGTATTTTAGGAACAATTGCGGATGCATGCTTGTCAAACTGTAGACCCCGAGCAAACGTCATACCCAGTATTTTTGGGTGTAAGACAGACGGTAGCGTAATGCCATCGACGTGGATGTCTAATATGGGCGACAAATGTTTTGTCCACGTTGTAAATAAGTTCGCCGAGGATTTGGTCGGTGACAATGTAAGATTTCGCTAGGCAAAGAAACTGTAGAGACTAGGGAGATAGTCGTTTACTTTATTGCTTAGTTCATCAATGGGTGGGCCGGGACCTGTTGGCATTATCGTGCAGTCATCGGTGTGAGATACAATGGTAACTCCTTCAGGTGGCAAAGGGAGGTTCTATATACAAACAAAAGCGGGAAAGCACATAACCCCGTGGCAAGCCTTATTTAATTATTCTGGGTTTAGATGTTACGTTCCTTAATTGCACCGATGCCTGCCGTCCAGACCCTTCCAAGTCTTGCAGTAACGTGCAGTGATTGACTGTATCAAAATCTTTTGATAAGTCTAGGGCTAGGAGTATTGTTCTGTGGAGGGGTTCCTGCTTTAATCCGCAATTTATTTGTGTGTTGATGGTGTTTAGTGCGGTGGTGGTGCAATGTAATTTTCGAAATCCATGCTGATGATTGACAAATCGCAGGTTTGCTGTGAAAAAGTGGAGCAGTTTTGGCTACTGACGTTAGCTACTTTACAAGGCTTTATTAGTAGTACCACCCTAGCCATTTTTCGGGGATGACGAAAGTGGAAAAAGAGAGGTTGAAGACACGAGCTAGATATTTGAATCCCTCATTGGCATAGTTTTTAAGCATCGGCATGGCAATGCCTTCTGGGTCTACTGCTTTTTTTTTAGCAAGATTGAAGGCTATTTCTTCCTCTGTGGCGGTGATGGTAATAGGAGATGCGCATGTTTGTCGACCTGGAGTGCATTACATATTACCGACAAAAAGTGCTTGCGCATTTCGTCGCGTACGATTACAGTTTATCGCCAGTCAGGTTTAATAGGGACTTTGCCGTCGACCATAAGCTTAAGTACACCAGCAGAAGGGTTACAATTCTTTAGATGTTCCTCCCATTTCGCCCGCCTGTATTTGTCCACAAGCTGTCTGTCCAACAACTTTCCATAATAGTTTCGTTCTTGAGTTTTAGTGTCTATTGAACAGGGCGAATCGAAAACAACCACAACGAACGTCCATAACACTCCGCAGTTTAGCTGATGGGCAGTAGAGGAAGTGGGAGTCTCCCAGATACATACTTAATTGGCTAGCTGAGCTACCTGAGCGAATTGATAACTTAAACAAAGCTTAAATTGCTTTGTCATTCATCTACTGATCGCAGCTTACCACATCCAAACGCCTTCACTCAAGTATCCTCTGGGTTGTCACTGAACATTCCTTTGGTGGTCAGATAGTGTGAGAAGGCGACAACCCAGTTTCCCCCAATTCCACTTCAATAAAGGATTCCATCAACAGCGTCTGATCTTCATGCACCATACGGTGCGGCTGTTGGCAGGTGTCTATATTGGATTAAGCAGCTCAAATAAATCCCCGCGGAGTTGGTTGTGCGCTCCAATGTCTTTCAATAAAAAAGTCATCTCGAAGAAATGTGACTTGTGCCCCTTGAAAGAACATATTAAAGAAAGAGCATACCTATGAAGATTAGGACAAAAGTATGTACAGCGTTACACCGAGAAACCAAATCTCATAGTTATGACCAGCCCACCTCCCAGTAACCCTCCATAATTCTACAATAAAATAATTGAAGGTATAAAGTTTATTTCATCTATATATATAAAAATGAATGCCATTTTTCGTTGTGATTTTATAACTCAAGAACGGGCTCACCTATCCAAACCAAATTTTTAGGCTTTGTTCTGACTATTCATTAGATGGTTTGTGTTGACCCGGGTAACCCTAGGATGTGTTTGTACAATATGAGTATCAAATGGAAGCTGTTGATGAATGCTATAGTATAGAGTATTTTTCATGCGGCTCCGTGACTAGGGTCTCGAGATATAGACCAAGACGTGTACCCGGGTAACTTTAGGATGTGTTTGTACAATATGGGTAGCAAATGGGAGCTGTTGATGATTGCTATAGTATAGACCAAAACGTGGACCCGGATAACCCTAGGATGTGTTTGAACCACATGAGTATCCATTGTAAGTTGTTGATAAATGCTAATGAAAAGAGGGCTTTTCGTTTCGCTGGGTAACTAAGGACTCGAGATATAGACCAATTGGGAACTCTTCTTCTTCAGGTTAAGAGATTGCATTCTTATATACTACAACCAGTTAAAATGGTATATTCAACCACATAACAATATAATATTATTACGTATTATTCCCACCTACAAACTTACTTGCATTATATTTATATCAACATGTATGTATGTAGCAGGCAGATCGACAAACAAAGTAGGCTTTGAAAAGACATGGAACAATAGTACGGTGCATTTTTTTTGCATAGAGAAATACATGAATATTTTGTATAGATAGGTATAGAGTTTTGGCTCTTAGCATTAAGAAAATTCAAATTAGGAGAATAAATGACATTGGAGTGTAAACATCGCTGGAGCGTTTTCTTTGGCCTCAACACCATTCGTTAGCAGAATAAACGAAGCAGCCCAATACGTTCAGTAGTGTCCGAAATCACCGCGGTGCAAATTATTACATAAAAATGCAAATAGTGTTTTTGTTTAATAATTATTGAAGTTTGTGTGAATTTGTGAAGAGAAGAAATATAGCGCAAAGCGAATTTCCGAACAAAAAACGGTAAGTATGGTATATGGTGTACCACTTTTAATGTAGACATTTTTTTAATTTAATTTATTCTTTTTTATTTGAAAGAAAAATTCCACGACCTTCACGAGGATATATAGGTCGCCGATCGCATCATGCAAATGCTGCGGCATTACAAAGGCGATCACAGACTCCAGATGAACTAGCCCAAGCTAATTCATCGCAGCGTGAACGTAATGCACGAAGTAGATCTGTTGTACCTGAAATTATGCGTGCTACTTTTAATCACAACAGTCAGATTGATTACAGTATGTACGGATATATTGGAATAATGGACGCAATATGTCCACATTGTGATGCGGCTAAATTTCCAGGTGAAACGCCCGGCATGTGTTGTGCTAATGGAAAAGTGAAATTGCCAGCATTAGAAACTCCACCCGAACCATTGTCTTCATTAATTTTTGGGAATTCTGAAAATTCGAAGCACTTTTTGAGTCATATTCAGCAATACAATTCGGCATTTCAAATGTCTTCCTTTGGTGCTACTAACATTATTAGATATAATTTTATGCCGACGTTTAAGGTAAATACTTAAACAGGATTGTCCCAATCAATCTGAATCATAAAGTATTCTATAGTTTTAAAAATTATTATACAACATATACCTAAAATTGCATACATGTTGCAGATTCAGGGCCAAATTTATCATCAAGCTGGTTCGTTATTGCCATACCCCGACGCTGATTATAATTGTTTGCAAATTTATTTGATTGGTGATGAAAATCGTGAATTCGATCAATGTTGTGCAATTGCTTTGAATACAAGACGAGAAATTATTTGTGAGCTACAAAGGTTTTTCCATCAGCATAACGCATTAGTTCAATTGTTCAAAATTGCTCTCGATCGTATGCCATCTGATAATCACAAAATCGTAATAAGGGCTGATAGAACACCTTTTGGACAGCATGAAAGGCCATTCAATGCGCCGACAATTGATGAGGTTGCAATTGTAATTCTTGGTGATCAGCTTCAATCCCGTGATATTATACTTCATCGCAGAAATGAGCAATTGCAACGTGTTTCGGAACTTCATCAATACCCAATATTGCATTGGAAAGGTGACGATGGCTACCATATCAATATACCAATGATTGATCCACGAACAGGTAAATAATATTTTCAGTGTGTTGACATTTCATCATTTGTATAAATTTCTTAAGTCACATTTTGCACTTATTTTTAGGTATACATGTACAGAAAAAAGTTAGTGCCATTAATTTTTATTCGTATCGATTGATGGTTCGTCCACAAGAACAAAATTATATCTTCAGATGTGGTAAACTATATCATCAGTACATCGTTGATATGTATGCCAAAATAGAAACAGAACGTCTTAATTTTATTCGTTTCAACCAAGCAAAATTAAGATCTGAACAATATATTAATTTGCAAGATGCGATAGCGAATAATGCTAATACATCGGACGTTTAACTATATTACCATCTTCGTATATTGCTAGCCCACGGAATACGAACGAATATGCACAAGACGCAATGTGTTATATACGAAAATACGGTCGACCGGATCTGTTCATTACATTTACATGTAATCCGCAGTGGGATGACATCAAAAACAATTTATTTGCAGGACAGTCGACAACCAATCGTCATGGCATTACTGCGCGTGTTTTTCGGCAAAAATCTAAAGCACTTATGGATTTAATTGTGAAATTATATGTATTTGGGGAGGTGCGTTGCCATATGTACTCCATCGAATGTCAGAAAAGGGGATTGCCGCACGCATATATACTAATTTGACTGGTACATAAAATAACTCCGGATCAAATCGATAACCGTATATCAGCTGAAATTCCTGATCACACTGCTGATCATGAGTTATTTCAAGTTGCCGTTAAAAACATGATACATGGACCGTGCGGTGAACTAAATGTGAATTCACCATGTATGATTGGTGAAAAGTGTTCGAAACGATACCTAAGGCAATTCACTTCAGACACAATAACGGGCAATGACGGATATCCTTTGTATCGACGTAGATTACCTAATGATAATGGCAAACAGCAACCATTGGAATGCATAACCAGGAAGTTGAAGTTGATAATCGTTGGGTGGTTCCGTATTGTCCATTATTATCGAAAATATTCAATGCTCATATAAATGTGGAATATTGTAATTATGTCAAATCCATTAAATATATATATTTTCGGTGTTGCTGGTGATAATACAAATGATGAAATTACTCAGTATCAAATGGGGCGCTATATTAGTAGCAACGAAGCTGTCTATAGGATTATGTCGTTTCCAATGCAGGAAAGACACCCTGCGGTGGTTCACTTGGCTCTACATCTTGAGAATGGCCAACATGTTTATTTTAATGTGGCCACCGTGGTGTGATGGTAGCGTGCTCCGCCTATCACACCGTATGCCCTGGGTTCAACTCCCGGGCAAAGCAACATCAAAATTTTAGAAATAAGATTTTTCAATTAGAAGAAAATTTTTCTAAGCGGGGTCGCCCCTCGGCAGTGTCTGGCAAGCGCTCCGATTGTATTTCTGCCATGAAAAGCTCTCAATGAAAACTCATCTGCCTTGCAGATGCCGTTCGGAGTCGGCATAAAACATGTAGGTCCCGTCCGGCCAATTTGTAGGGAAAAATCAAGAGGAGCACGACGCAAATTGGAAGAGAAGCTCGGCCTTAGATCTCTTCGGAGGTTATCGCGCCTTACATATATTTATTTAAATGTATTGGAAAGAGCAGCACAACCACTGATACATTTGCGATAGCTTTGTTATATTCTGAAATGCCTCAGTATTACACATGGGATGTGTTTTCGAAAAAATTTCAAAGACGTAAACAAGGAACAGCAGGTCATGGGCATCCTGGCATTTTCCAAACAGATGCAATTGGGAGAATATATACAGTCCATCCAAACAATGTTGAGTGTTTTTATTTGAGATTGTTATTAGTTAACGTGAATGGCCTAAAATCATTTCAAGAATTGAGAACAGTCAACGGTCATTTGTGACAAACATACCGTGAAGCATGCCAACTTTTGCATTTGTTGGAGGATGATGCACATTGGGATTCAACACTTCATGATGCATCTATTTCGGCTCATCCTCAACAAATACGAATGCTATTTGCCATTATATCATCAACATGTATGCCATCAAATCCACTTGAATTATGGAACAAATATAAACATTATATTGCAGAAGATATTTTAATTCGTATGCGTCATTATGGAAGAAATCCTGATTTGTTGATAACTTTGGAAAAGTACAACGAAGCTTTGATAATAATTGAACATATGTGTCTAACGATTGCAAATAAAACATTAGTACAAGGGGGTATGATCGCACCAAATCATGAGATGCATAATCTGTTTGATCGTGAATTGGAACGTGAGAAAATATAACCAAAATGAATATTCAGCAAAAACATGTATATGACACAATCATGCAAGCCATTTCCAATAATGCAAGTGGATTATATTTCTTGGATGCACCTGGTGGTACTGGCAAAACGTTCGTTATATCACTGATTTTAGCGACTATTCAATCGGAACAGAAAATTGCATTGGAACTTGCATCTTCGGGAATTGCTGCTACATTATTAGAAGGTGGTCGTACAGCAAACTCTGCATTAAATTTGCCATTGAATATACAGGTGATTGAAACTCCAACTTGCAATATTTCAAGAAATTCTGCTATGGCAAAAGTTCTGCGATTAACGTCAATTATTTTATGGGATGAGTGTACAATGGCGAATAAAAAATTACTAGCACTTAATCGAACAATGCAAGATTTACGTGGTAATCAACAGCTTTTTGGTGGTGCTTTGATATTACTGTCAGGGGATTTTCGACAAACATTGCCTGTCATTCCTCGATCAACTCCTGCTGATGAAATAAATGCCAGTTTGAAGTCACCAGTTCTTTGGAGATATGTACAAAAATTGACACTGAACATTAATATGCGTATTTACCTACAAAATGATCCAGATGCCCATGAGTTTTCAAAACAATTGTTAGAAATTGGTGATGGCAAAATACAAATTGACAGAAACAACGGATTGATCACTGTACCGAACAATTTTTGTACAATTACGAAATCGATAGATGAATTGATTGAATGTGTTTTCCAAATATTCTTCAGAATTACAGAAATCATGATTGGTTGAGAGAACGCGCCACTTTAGCACCGAAGAACATTCATATTGTTACGAATATTAGCAACACTAAGGGGTGCTGCCATCTCTAAGCCGATGCTAAACAGTGGCTTGCAGGCACATCCATAAATCAATCATTATGTATCTACACAAACGAATCAATAAATTATGTCTACACATATGTACGTACACGCAGGGAGAAACAGTGCACAAACACATGCATATATCTTATCTGAGATGCTCCCAAAAGTATGCAATTGTAATTGTGAAAGTGTCGCTCACAAATACACGCATATGAGAAGCTATATACGTGCATCTGTAGTTATAATTATATGGCGGTAACTAAGTAAATTATGGAAGCGCCTAGAAGATGCCACGAGGAAATCACAGAGTATAAAAGCACCAGCGGTAGACACGCTACAAGCAGTTTCGATTAAGACGCTATGTAGCGAGCAATAGCAGTATTATTTGAAAATAGTAGAGTTATTTATTATGAAGTACTTTAATAAAGGCCATTTTGCATTATTAAATATTGGAGTTATTTATTCAACAGTTTAGTGATCGAACTTAGCAAAAGGGCAAATAAGAGGATTTGCAGTAAATTCGTTATAATATCAATGCCATTAATTGTCAAATTCAAGCAAAACTCCCAGGTGTTGTCACGACATATAAATCAATTGACAGTGCTTTGAATCAAGATGAGGCAGTGAATTATCCAATTGAATTTTTAAATTCATTAGAACCGGCCATCGCATTGTTTGAATCTGAAAGTGGGTTCTTTGATTATATTATTGCGAAATATTAATCCACCAAAACTGTGTAATGGCAAAAGATTGGCAGTGAAAAATTGATTTCCAAATTTGATTGAAGCTACGATCTTAACTGGTAAATCAAAAGGAGAAGTTTGTTTAATACCGCGTATCCCTATGATTCCAACTGATATGCCATTTGAATTCAAACGATTACAATATCCTGTGCGTTTATCATTTGCGATGTCCATCAACACAGCCCAAGGGCAAACACTTAACGTTTGTGGTGTGAATTTGGAGGAATCATGTGTTTCACATGGCCAACTTTATGTTGCCTGTTCCAGAGTCGGTACCCCAGCCGTTTGTTTATTCATGCTCAAAATGGAAAAACAAAAAATATTGTTTATCCAAATGTTTTGGTTTTTAAAATAGCTAGCAAATAATAAAATATCTTTTTTTTTGTAATAAATGAGTTTGATTTAATATTTCACTTTATACTTAGCGAAGCGCGTACCGGGCCGATAGTTAACATATAAAAACTGTTAGTTGGTCATAAAAGGCCTCAAGATAAGCCAAACTTCCTTCGTAAATAAAACCACCAATCAGATGCGGTATATAGCTTATTCGTAATGATAATGATATGCAAAATCTTTTTTTCGATCAAACACAAAATAATGAACTTAGCACGTTTGTCTTTGCGCATGGACTAGAAAGCAATAAAAACACATTATTATTTACCCAATTGAATTCACTACTTGAACTCATATTTATTTACCTCCTCACAGCCAGGATCAGGCTCTTCCTCAAGAACCGTCCATAATCCCTCTGATTCCAGGTAAGCTTGCACCTGCATGGACCAAACCTTATAATTTTCATATCCCTTAAGCTTCTCAATTTGTAACTGTAAAGTCATTTGTTATGGTTTTTTGTTCTTTTAGGTATGCTCCGGGAGAATTTTGGAAATTTTACGTTCACTACGACGTCCGGCACTTGACTGAATGTGAAGATCGGAGAGTATAAGCGAATTCATCGTTCTCGTTCATACCCATGGTTGAACTATATGGTTGGCTCTTCTCTACAGCGACAACGTACCTTTGTTCAGATCGCATTTATAGGTTAAGTATATGACTTTCACCAACCATGTGTTGTGAATCTAATTTTGCTTAAGTGCAATGAAATAAAATGTATGGCGCAGTTAGGTTTCAGTAGGATATGATAGGATAGGTTATGTGGTAGCTGCTCTGATAAGGATAGCTCACTTGGACAACGCGAAGGTCCGTTGTGACCACCAAAAATAACGGTGACTTAGATCTAGCTACTTAGAGAATCATTGGGTAGCAACGATAAAGCTCCGAATGATACCGATCTCAACTTTGGATAAATCCTCGGGAGATCCAAGTGAGTCGATACCGAAGTACTTTCGCCTAGTTCTGGCAAAAGCTGGGCAATCAAGCATAAAGTGATTTGGTGATTCCACCTCATCATCCTCCATACAGCGGCAGCAGCAGGATGGAGTTTCCAGTATATTGAGACGTACCGCACGGATACCCATGGGACAGTGCCCTGGGCAATCATAAAGCATAAAGTGATTTAGTGATTCCACCTCATCATCCTCCATACAGCTGCAGCAGGATGGAGTATCCAGTATATTGAGACGTACCGCATGGATACCCATGGGATAGTGCTCTGTCAAAACCCCAATGTTTCAGTAAGGAACAGTTCAAAAATTTTAGTTGTGGCAAACTCAGTTAATCGTAAATAAACTAACTAAGCAATGAGGTTAATGCTATTTTTTATGGATACTAAGTTTTTCCCTAAACGTTTAAATTTCATACGAGAGCCTAGATTCAGTAAGTGTCAATTTTGAACGCATATTTACTGAATCTATCCCCAGGCCTCAGATTAAAAATCAAGCGTCTTAAAAGTTTCAACTGTGCAATAACGGAACCGGACTACATGTAATCAGGTACGGGAAACTGGTTAACATTGTTGTTATTGAAGTTTATGGGGTTCTGTAAGCACCTGCGGGAATAGTTTTACACAAAACACTTCTTCCGAAAACAAATCTCATTTGCAATATCTTCAAAAGCTGAATATATAAATACATTCTTTAATCGCAATTCGTTGAATACTTATAAAGTTATCGCTTTCAAGAAGGAAGAATTCCTTGAACTCATAGGGCTGTTGTGAGAAAAATTAAGTACCGACGTGCCAAAAGAGAAGTAACGCTTTCAAAAATATGCATAGAATTTTTCTGTATATTGTTGATACGGTATGCTTGAAAATAAATTAAGTGAGTGGCAAGTCCATATTGCAGAAAGTCAACAAACTTTTTGATACATAAAAAAGTCAATTACTTATTGCGAGAATAGGTAACTTGAGTGTGTGGTTAATTCTATAGAATATGCAATAGAAAGGCATAGTATTTATTTATTTTTTATTTATTTATTTAAAGTCGACACAAAATGAAAACGGTCGACTGGTAAAGTATAAAATTTGTAAAAAAAAGTATTATAACTAATATAGTATAAGATTAACATTAAATAAAAGTAAACTTATGCATTTAACAACTCAAGATGATTCAGAGAGAATATCAAACTATAAAATATTAGGTCAAATTAGAAATTAAAAAAAAAAAGCGAACATTCGATACTTATACATTTATACAGGTCATTGTAGTGCGCACACAAAATCCGCAGGGGGGGTCACTTTTTGCGAAGTTTATGCGACATAGCGGTAAAAGAAAAGGCACGTAGTGTCTCGACGTCCTAGAAGGAACAGCGAAATTAAGCCGAGCTAGCAATTCAGAAGAGTCAATCTCGCCGATGACCAACTTATGAATGAACAACACCCCAAGTAGTATTCTACGGTTTTCTAGAGTAGGCCGATTTGTTTATGTTTTGAAAAAGCGGAAGAAATGGATGATTGATGACCGTTTAAGATGCCGTCAGGGAAATATATCGAAATTGAGGATGTGAATGTCTTCTAACCCGAAAAGTTTGCTATGCTATTTCGAACCCCACGCTCACAAGACGAGCTTTTTGCGGTCTCCAAAGAAATAATCTCGGAATAAATTTTGTGGACTTTATGTATCTGAGAATTAGCATTAACAGCGAAATTAATGTCACCTAGAAATTCAGGGGAAAAGTCCTCTCTCGCCGAACAAAAATTTCTCTCCCATCATAGCTGTCCTTATGTACGATTCAGAACACTACTTGCACGCCAACTCCCACTCTTACATATACTCACACTATCACGTCCACTCCCACTACCATTCTCATCTTCATTTCCACACCAATCCCACTGTTAGTCTCACTCCACGATCATCCTACTACCACTTAAACGCCCACACCTTAAAATAGATTTAAATTAAATAAAGTAAAATAAAATCAAATAAAATAAAAGAAATAAAAAAATTAAATAAAACAAAATTAAATAAAATAGAAAAGAGTAAAATAAATAAAATCTTTTCTTTAGTTTGGTATATAAGACAAGCTCAACTCGCATGAAGTTTGAGTGAACTTGCCTCTGAAAGCAATAGCGTATGCTCCAATCTTCGCTTTAGGATCCATATAAGCGATTAAAGAATACCACCCTGAGGGTGTGTCCCCTGCGACATAAGCGTGTTATAACAACTTTACTCAGTGAAGAAAGTCATTTCCTTCCCTTGAGTACTTGATCAACCAGTTCCAATAGGGGTTTATTAACATCCACATTCCTTAGGGCATTGTTAACAGCACCTGGACTTATAGTGCTGAATGCTTATGGTTGTTTGCAATAGTGGTACTGGGTAATTAATTGAAAAGACGAACAAAAATCTCGCTATAAACGTCTCTCATCATACCTGTCCTGTTATATGGCTTTGAATCATGACTGAAGTGTTCGAGAGAAAAACTCTTGGGAAGATGTAGGGTCATGTCCGTGGGAAGGATGTATAATGGCTAGCTGTAAGATCTTTACACAGATATGAATGTAGTGTAATGACCAAAACCCAAAGGATACCCTGTCTAGGGTATGTTATGCGAGTTTATGAAGCCGTTCTGGCTCAGAAAGTATTCCTATCGGTACCAGTATTTGGAAGAAGAGAAAGGAGTTGGGAGCAGACAGGTTTAAGAAAACTTGCTCCCAATAGCCTGCGTGCCTTGTCTAGCCGATTAAGTGCCAATTAATAATAATGATACCTTAACAACCATTTAGTTGGAAAGTCACGCTGCAAAAACAAATGTGTGCATGCGCTATTATTTCTACAATCCACTTGATCGACAATAAAGTAAAAAATTATATGACATCAACAATATTTTAGTAATTATAAATCATGTATGCGACTAACGTTATTGCATTATCTGCATAATATACTGTTATACCTAAGAAAACATTCCGTTATGTACATATGGATGTATATACGCAGTTGTTGTTGTAAAGCTGTTTATTCAAAATTAAAGTGTATTTTAATTTGATCACATGAATATATGGCTGTGAATGCAGTTAAAGGGCCAGGCAAAGTTGACATAGTCATAGCACCATAGTCGTAACCATATTTTTACTTATCAATATCCATTGGCATCAGTTATTGGTGCCTTAACCTAAAAATCGTGAAGTTTTCATAAAAAATTAAGAAAACGCAAAAAATTACAGACATATTCCACAAATAATGAGCCTCTTAGTCAAAACGTATCCGAAACAATTAAATAAAATATACAAAAAGTTAATAAATTCACCAACTCACATATTTTTAGGTTATGGATATGGCGAAAAACCAAAAACCAATTGGTTGGTTATGGCACCCTTGACAAATTACATTGATTTCAATAAGGTTGGTTGGATCAGCTGTTTTATATGGATATGGATACATCAACTTTGCCAGGACTTTAAAGCTATGAACTAAATAGAATTTATTCGAATGGAAAAAAAAATTAGTAAGAATTTGCATTTGTTGTTGTTGTTCTTTTCTTGCAAACTTTTGACTAAACCTTGGAAACAGGCAAGGCTGGCTTCTTTAATTAAACTTTCATACCAAGAAGTCAAATCGACCGACACTCCATCTTTTCCAAATAGTGAAAGTACTTCACGTCATTGTTTTCCCGTGTAGTCTTTTGAATATGCGAAGCACCATATATCAGTTAGTACAAATAAATGTAAGGCGCGATAACCTCCGAAGAGATTTTAGGCCGAGCTTCTCTCCCAACTTGCATCGTGCTCCTTTTAAATTTTTCTTAAAAATGGTGGGACGAGACCTACATGTTTTATGCCGACTCCGACTGACATCCGCAAGGCAGATAAGTTTTTACTGATAAGCTTTTCATGGCACCAACCCAAAATTTTGGGAAAAAAATTCGATTTTCAAATATTTTCAATCATTTTTCTATGAGTTTTTATAGCTAAAAACATTCGCAAATTGGACGAGCTACAGCTATTAGTTTCTGTTCTTGATACTGAAACCTGCCACGGTTGTGACATTACACGGGTGCCACGGTTGTGACATTTTGACAATGAACTGCTCGTTAAAAAAAGCTAGTATGACTCGCAAGATTTTCCGTAATATTTTAAGGTTAAGTCAGCAAAATTTAAAGAAAATTGGTACAATAGACCGTACTTAACTTAAAACTACAAAGATACAAGTGCCACGGTTGTGACACGATTTTTTGATACGTACCGTTTTTCCAGTTCTTCAGTGTTTAAAAATGGATATTAGTTATTTTAAGACTGCAAACATTAACTTGGAAATATGTGGGGACACTTGCTGATCAAAATTCACACTCACATGTCACAAACCAATGTGCAATAAAGCAGTACCAATCTAACGATTTGAATAATATTTTTTACTCAAAAACTCATGGACACTTTTCAAAATCAAATTACAAAGCGAAAACAGAAATTTTATCATTAAAACAATATTTAATATTGCAGATTAAGTCAAGTATTTAATATAATGACAGTTTATTACTCGTGTAATTAAAGATTAAAAAAGTTACCACCTAAAATGTTATGAAAAATGTGGTTGTGGACATGCCACGGTTGTGACATTTGTAGGGTATTATGAACTATAACTTCATAAAACTAATGACCAGTCAATAAAATTCAACATGAAACTTTAAATTAACATAATTTTAACTCAATTACATAATTTAATTCATAGAAAATGCATTAATATATTTCGAAACTTCGAAAAGACACAAAACTGTAAGAAATTGGTAGAAGTCAGCTAACAAATCGATAGCATATCATCGCGTGACTTGTTACGAAATGCCCCAAATCATTCAAGTGCCAATTAATGATGATGATGAATTTGCCCCAGTATTGAAATTCTTTGTCATTCGCTAAATAGCGTGGTAGTGTTTTAACGTGGAAGAAGTAAGGACGGGATGGATAGAAGACCACATACCTTTCATTGATGGAGCTGTGCAATAATCGGATGAAATTTGAAAAATTCATAAAATATGAACAATCAGTTGTATGGGATATATGTATGTATATTATATCATTGACAGATCTTGACGATTTTTTCAGACAGTAATGTTTTCCGTAAATGTAAGCATCTGTCTTTCAACTAACGGGAAAAATCTTCAGATCTGGAATATAGGTTGTATAGGAGATACTTATATTGTCGGCTTAGAGTGCAAAACTGCTCGCCGACATAAAAAAATTCACATTACAGGCAAAAAACTATTCGAATATTTCACTGAAAGCATAGGATGAACCCATCATAAAGTTGATTAACTTTGTGTGTGACCAATATTTGATATTACTGTTACGTCAGGCTAATGCATTAGCTCCTGCTGTATCAAACTGTATCATAAAGTAATTTTTGGAAAAAATATTCTCTAGTGGTCCTGTGCGGTCGGCTGCGACAAATGTCTAATTGGACACCAAATTATAGCAAATTTTATGAAGATATCTCAACAATTAAGGGACTAGGTTGCGTACAGACAGACGGACATGGCTAAATCAACCCAGCTCGCCATCCTGATCATTTCGGTATACTTATTAGTGGGTCTATCTCTTCGATTTCGCACCAAACGTATGGCGTTTTCTATTCTGGGAAAAGTGTTACCTTTATGTTGCACTCGTAGATTCTAACTTTTGAACTAGGTCACATGGCGTTGTGCAATGGACTCCATTTGTAGCCAGTGCACAGTGGTCGGTTCCATAGGCCAAAAATAAAAAATTCAAAGTGAAAAGTTCCAAATGTGTCGTTAGTATCTCTTATTAGAACAGCCTTTTAAGAGGTATATTTGTTTTTGTTGTATTCGAACTGTACTCTTTAAGAATAGCTTCAAAAGTGAGGTTATGGTATTAGTTCGTTTTTGCAGTGTGAGCAATTTAAAAATAAAGTACAAGTTTAAGCTATTTAAAAATACATAAAATATCATTGTATTGAAATAATTAGAAATGAATATCGAAGGTATTTACTTTATTTAGAAATAATTTTAGTGTCTTTAGCTTGTTGTGTTCTCTTGTGTTATTTAAAATTTCACCAGTGCCTTTATTAGTGTTTATTTGCACAAACATTTCAATTTCAGCTAAAGTTTTAGTTATGTTCCTCACCGATCCTCACGTTGGGACTTATATCTTATTATTATTCAAAGTACTAAGATTCTAAAGTGTTAATATCAGCTGCCACTTTGTGCCACTAACTATGTTTTGTGACAGTTTTCGGATAGTGTCACACTGATAAATTATTGTCGTATGTTATATGTGCTCACATGTAACATACGACATTATTTTATCCAGTCGACGATATGCAAATGTAAACTTTTTAGTGTGTTTGTTGTTTTGTTACTGTTATGTATGAAGATCTTTTAATAACCTAAATTTTTTTATTTAATCATATTAAATATTGTATTTGCCATAGACACATCTTACCAATGCGAGCTATCGCGCATGTATATGCATGCGGTGTAAGTGGGTGGTTGTGAGTCGGTATGAAAAAATAATTCTCACATATTTGTAAAGCCGTGACCAAAGTTTCACGTTGATATCTCTACTGAAAGTATTTTGGCCACTCCATATAAGACCGACCAGTGTGCAGTGAAAAAAAAATATTTTGTGAATGCAATACATAGTATCACGAGAGAGCAAAGAATAGCCAACAGGGCGGCGGTATTTTCAGAAAAGAAATCCACATTAATATAATATTCCTTTGTCAGATACAAAAAGTACAGCGTAAGTGTTAATGTTAACGGTGTTCAAAGAGAACTTTTTCAATCACCGTAATTTTATACGCAATTAAAAGTTAGAGCTTAATTTTTAAACCCTTGTTGTTGTTGTAGAAGTGCTTCGCCCATCCCATAGGTGTGACCGATCACAAATTGTCATCAATATCCTCTAACGGGAGTCCAAGAAAATTGTTGTTTCAACAGGGGTGGACCATAATGGAACAGGCGTTGGTTCCACATTACAATGGAAGAGATGGTTGGTGTCTTCCATTGTAATGTGGAACCAACGCCTCTAACTCCCCTCCCATTATGGTAATTTTGTAATTTTAAACCCTTCTTCGGTTTTAACAATTATTCAAACCTTTTCCTTCTAAATTGGTGTCTTCCATTGTAATGTGGAACCAACGCCTCTAACTCCCCTCTCATTATGGTAATTTTGTAATTTTAAACCCTTCTTCGGTTTTAACAATTATTCAAACCTTTTCCTTCTAAATTGTAAACGTCTCAATATACAAGGGGTTTTTTATTTTATTTAGTTTAAATTTTAAACTTAATTAACCAAAACCTAAAATAAATCTATCAACCATATATGTAATACTTCTATATTGCTACAAAAAGCTAAGTACATTCCCCAACATCAGAGTGCCGATATATTGCTGTTTACATGTTTTTGTTTTTGTATTCAATAATCGAATGTACCAAAATTTAAGTTTTTACTTGTCACACTTATACTGCTACAATCACAAAAATTGTATAGGCTGTCTTGCTTTGATTTCGCATCCAAAACACATTGCGAGCATTTTCTATTAGCAATATAGGAGTATTACATATATGCTATCAACCAATAAATCTAAAATCTCAAAAACAAAAACGAAAAGTTTAAAAAATCTAACAATAGACATTTGTTTTTAAGCTTGCCGCTTTAAGGCTGAAAAATAACAAAATTAATTTGGGAAAAATGCGGAACGTCATAGACTCGTTGCTAAAATTTATGAACACAATTTATACGTACATATTTATATGCACCTACAACACACCGCATGAATCACGCTTATCATATTCGAGTGCTCAGATTTAAATTAAATTAAATAACTAGGGGGACTCATATAACCTGATAAATGCCTTATAAAGTGTGTAAACTAGGGCGGATCGATTTAAAAATCGCTCATTGCTCTGTGAAAATCGTATTCTAGGGATCAAAATAAGAAAATTTGCCGAAGGAACCATACCTCTAAAACGAATTCTGATGTCCCCCCGCTTTGGGTCGAACTTTTGGGTAGGGGCAATTTCAATTCTACCTGCTGTGTCTTGTGGTGACTTAAAAAAACAACACAAGCAATTTTACGATCTGCAATTGTGTCACAGTGATACCTTAATTTTTTAAAACGGTTGAATAAAAACCCACACAACTATGTTTACGACATGCAAATGCATCACAGTGATGCCTTGGTTTTAAAAGGGGGTTGTAAAAACGCTAATTTCTAATAATTTTTTAAAATTCCTTTTCTATTACTAAGTTAAATTCATTTTTTCATTTACATATGTTCTGACTAAATAAATTTCTAAAGAGAAAAATAAACTCCAAAAAGAAAAAACATGGGCATTTCAAAGTGGGATTTTTCAAAATTTCCCCTACCACCCAAAGGGGGGGGGGGGGGGCATCAGAATTCGTTTTAGAGGTATGGTTCCTTCGGCAAAGTTTCTTATTTTGATCCCTAGAATATGATTTTCACAGAGCAATGGGCGAATTTTTTGCCTCCCCACAAATCGACCCGGCCTAGTGTAAACGTATAAGTTTATCTAGTGCATAAATGAACTGTAAAATTTTGTATGAAAAATCATTTACACAATTTGTATAAATTTACGCGCACATTTCATGGTGTAAGCGCGGTCAACTCAAAGGAATGCAACCTTGCAAACATAACAGCCGTCATTTTCATAAGAAATCTCCACCAAGTCATTTACAAGAATATCTTAGTAAAGACGTTTTAGTTTTGATTCTTCACTTAATCTTGCCATTTTATAATTTGTATAATAATCGCAATTTTTTTTTTGGCAATAATACACCTGATCGACTATTAAGTTTACCAATAATATTGGTGCGTTCATATAACAGCGTATGTAAATGGATATAATTTTACACCTTATATATTCATATTTTAATAAGTCTCCCTACTATTTATCAGAACAAAAAATACAAAAACACTACGAGTAAGTGGTGACTGTGGGTACTATGCACTTGGACTCGTATGGTAAATTTATACGATACGAAAACAAGTATTCTCATGCAGATAAAGCTCTATATAACTTATACTCTCTATTATATCTGAATGATCAACTAAATTAAAATCTTTTCGTATCACATATTACATGAATGTATGTTGAACACGAATTTGACATACTCCGAAAGATGAAAAGGAGTTTGGACTCCAGACTCTTAAGAAGAAAAATGGGGTTTGGAAGCGCTAGTCAAATTTGTAAGCCAATTTGTTTTGGGGAGCAGTCGGAAAGTCGTGTGGCTTCGAATTATCTGTTTTAGGTAAGTCTTCATAAGTTCGGATAATGTTTTTTGCTACGGCTTTCAGATTGCCAACAAGTAACTTCAGCTTCAAGCCAGATATGACAGTTTCAACTAAGTTGCACCCGGAAGGATTTATTCATCTAGGTTGCATTCTGTTTGTACCACCAGTGTTTTAGAGAGCATGGGTACTTACCAAGTTTTCAATTTCTTTAAGGCAAGTAAGCTTTTTACGATTGTTTTGGCTGTAAAAGAAGAAAAAAGTAATTTGTTAAAAATAGGAAACAATTCATTACTGCTATTTTACAGAAATATTATCATACTAAATAAGAAACATTAGGGGGATTCGCTTTGTCTTCAAGGTGCACGGATTGTTTATATTCAAGACTACGCGAGCACCCCATAGTATCAGTAAAAGCCCCGTCACATAAGCAGTTTTTCATATAGATGCTTATCACACAATCTTATGCATTATGAGTAGATTGTACGTATTTTTATGGAGAATGGTAGATTGAGCGACACTGGCGCCATCTGACATGGAAAAGTAGTCATCTCCCAAATTTTGTTGCAAGCAAAGCATGAGGAGAAGAAATTGCCATTTGCTTTGGCTAAGGGTGTTGGCACACTTTGCATGTGAAATTATATTTCCCATTCGTTGGTAACTTTTCTAACATTTTTCACAATTAAAAACTGCAGTATAACAAACTGTATGACACAAAATATTTTAGCAAGTATTTTTGTTGTATAGGGAGAATTTTACAGTGTTTCGCGAAGTTTTGGATGTTAATTGGCAAAGCGAAAAAAACTTCAATTGCCAAGTCTGTAGTTCCTTCATATTTATAAACGCAACATCTTGGTTGAGTGTGGCGATGTTACTGAAATGTATAAGCTTGTGTTAAACGCATTCAAGGCGAATCCGTAGCAGGTGGTGGCAAAGTGAATTCAACCAATTAGCCGTGCAGAAGAATGTCAAGTCAAAAGAAAATTTTCATTGATTTCGATTAACTGACATATTAAAGTACAAGGCTTTGTATCGAAAATTATCAAGAAGGAGCAATCAGCTGTTGGGATAACACCACCTCTACTGAATTCGTCTTGAACGCATCTATATGAAAAATTTCATTGTGCTGCGGCCTTAAGAAGCGTTGAGCGGTGTTCCTGAGCGAAATGAGCGGAACACCGCTGAAGCAGGGTTGATTGTCATTTCCTACAATTCCTTGCACGAAAATGTACATAGGTTTGAGCATACTATAAATATACTTATTGCGTGTATTTTATTGATAAGAACTAACAATTCAAGCAATCCATGCATTTGTGCACCTTTTGCAAGACAAAGCGAGCCCCCCCTAGTTTCAAGACTTGTTCTGATTTTCGATGGATACGGAATTATTCGTGCCTTACACAAAAACTGTTCAAATAATGGGGCATTTTGTAAATACCCGGCAAACTTTGTCCTGTCCTAACATTGGATGGCCTGTGGCTTGGGTATCAGTTGTTAATATATACTTGTTACCCAAAGCTTAGGTTAGGTTAGAATTAAGGGAATTGATGTATATTGGAATGATTTTCCGTCACCCCAGGTAAAATTTGGTTAAGGATTTTTTGGAAATTATTTTTGTCAGAAAGTAAGGCTTTTTTTTTTAAATATCATCAATTTTGGACGACACTAAGTATTTGCGCATATGGTCCAGGCATATCATGAAGTTCTTGGAATGTTGTTCTGTATTATCATGGATATTGAATCAGTCGAAGGGATTTCTCGAAACTCTAACTTGCTTTTGAAATTTGGCAAACTTTCAACTTTTGATATAAACTTAATCCTCCAACAGCGTTTCACTTTAAAATGTCACCTGCGGAACTAATTCGCTCTCAGACAATGCCCTCCAAATTGTTGGACAGTATTTTAAGTTATATATATTTCTTCATATAACAATACTCTGAGCACTACTCCATCGTTATTTTATGCAGTTGGTTAATTTCAACAACAATAAATGGATCAAGATTAATCCGATTAAGTGGCTCAGAAACATGTATGAACTTTGCACCAGAGCAATAATGTTTGCAAATACTAAAACTTTGCAGTGGGTTTTGTAGGAGCTGATACGAGTCTTGGCGATTGCACAATCTTTAAGTGCAAAGCAAAAGGCAATAGAACTTTAATGTAAATGGGTAATAAATTATTGAAAATGAAATATGGGTGTATGCGTAATTTTTCTATTATTATAAAAACAAAAACTGGAATAGGTGATTTTATGGGTCGTAGTTGTGCAAATTTTTAATTCCATATCCTCTAGTCCAGAGTACAATGAAAACATAAACAAGTAGGGAAGGCTAAGTTCGGGTGTAATCGAACATTACATACTCAGCTGCCAAATTACAGCCTGCAAAACTTTTAAATACCTTCTTTTAAAAGTGAGCGGTGCCACGCCCATTGTCCAAAATTTTACTAATTTTCTATTCTGAGTCATAAGGTCAACTCACCTACCAAGTTTCATCACTTTATCCCTCTTTGGTTATGAATTATCGCACTTTTTCGGTTTTTCGAAATTTTCGATATCGAAAAAGTGGGCGTGGTTATAGTCCGATTTCGTTCATTTTAAATAGCGATCTGAGATGAGTGCCCAGGAACTTACATACCAAATTTCATTACTTACTTACTTAATTGGCGTTTAACCGTCTAAACGGTTATGGCCGTCCAACAAGGCGCGCCAGTCGCTCCTTCGCTCCGCCAACCGGCGCCAATTGGTCACACCAAGGGAGTTTAAATCGTTTTCCACCTGGTCCTTCCAACGGAGTGGGGGCTGCCCTCTACCTCTGCTTCCATAGGCGGGTTCCGATAGAAACACTTTCTTGGCCGGTGCATCATCTTTCATTCGCATAACATGGCCTAGCCAGCGCAGCCGTAGCGTTTTAATTCGCTGGACTATGTTGATGTCTGCGTAAAGCTCGTACAGCTCATCATTAAATCTTCTTTGGTACTCGCCATCGCCAAAGCGTAGAGGTCCATAAATCTTTCGAAGAACTTTTTTCTCGAACACTCCCAAAGCCGCTTCATCTGTTGTTGTCATGGTCCATGCTTCTGCCCCATATAGCAGGACGGGTACGATAAGTGACTTGTAGAGTATGATTTTCGTTCGCCGAGAGAGGACTTTACTTTTCAATTGCCTACCTAGTCCAAAGTAGCATTTATTGGCAAGATTGATTCTTCGCTGGATTTCAGTGCTGATGTTGTTGCTAGTGTTGATGCTGGTTCCCAAATAAACGAAGTCTTTTACTATTTCGAAATTATGGCTGCCAACAGTAGCGTGGTTGCCATTTCATTAAGATACCTCAAAATTTACTCAAGTTATCGTGTTTACGGACAGACGGACGGACGGACATGGCTACATGAATTTCTTTTTACGCCCAGATCATTTTGATATATGGAAGTCTATATCTATCTGGATTAGTTTATGCTGTTACAGGGTACCGTTATGCGAACAAAATTAATATACTATGTGAGCTCTGCTCAGCTGAGTATAAAAAGGTGTGAGTAGCAAGTACTCTTCGAGTCTGTTGTGTACATACATATGTACAAGACGAAACGAAAAAGAAGGGGAATGAAGCAAAAGGAAAGGGAAAGTAAGGATAGGAAAAAAGAAAAGGAGGAAAGAGAGGAAAAATTTGAACTCAAAACCGAAGTCGTAATCACAACCGGAAGGCGTGCTTTCAATTTGTTATCAACAGGTTATCAATTTCTTATCGGTATGCTATCTGTCTAGGGTATAGACAACCTATCAAATTGCAAAGGCAAAGATATATAAAAAATGTTCGACTTGCTATCGAAAAGTTGTCAGCTTGCTGTTGGAGTATTAGTTATCGAAAATATGGCAATTTATTATCGGAAATTTATCGATGTTATCGAAAAATTATAAATTTTCTATCTGAGTTTTACCAACTTGTTATCGGCGTGATACTAGTTTGTTATCGGAAAGTTATCGATTTGCAATCGCAAAGTGATCGATTTATTATCAAAAAAATTGTGATTATTGATCGAAAAGCTATCGATATGTTATTAAAAATTTTCCATTAGCTATTGAACACATACATAATTTTTTTAAAGTTATCGATATTTTATCGGAATGTTACCAATTTGTTATCAGAATTTTATCGATTTGTTATAGACGACTCATCGGTTTGTTATGAAACAGATAGCAAAAAAAGAAACTTCTTTTTATTTATATAAAATCGATGACGCATTTTTAACCCGTCGATAACAAGCCGAAAAGTAATGAATAAAAAGCCAATGACTCGGCGATAACAAGCGGAAAGAAGAAACGGATAATAATTCGCTATTGATAATATGTCGATAGCTAAGCAATATCTGGCTGATGTTGATTGTTACCAATAAGAAGCCTTAAAAATTTCGACACATTTTCGCTTTATATGCATAAGGCCAAGGCGAATTCAGTACCAGGTGTTGTTATCCCAACAGTGCCTTGTACTTTAATATATTAGTTAATCGAAATCAATTAAAATATTCGTTTGTCTTGACATTCTTCTGCACGGCGAATTGGTTTAATTCGCTTTGCCACCACCTGGTATGGATTCGCCTTGTATAAGGCCCCCCATTAAGTGGATTGTTGTTCCTAAATCGGATGGCGAAATTTGTCTGTCAAAAAAAAAAAAAATCCAAACAAATGCGGCACAAGGAAACAAAGCAAAAGTCATAACTCACACTTAAGATGAGCTAAATGTGAATGGGGAAAAATGATAATGACAAAGATATATAAATTATAAGAATAAAAACAAGAGCAACATTTAAAAAATAGCAAATCTCCAAAAAAACAAAGCACAGAAAAAAGCTAAATACGGAGAAAAGAAAAATAGGAGAAGTGAAGTAAATATGGATTTTGAAAACAGTGCAATTTCAAATTAGTTGCAACAGAAAAAAATCAAAACAAATTCACCGAAAAAATTTACACATTTGAGCGATGATAAAAACAAAATCGCAAAAAAGCTAATGAAAATTTCAAAAAGTTCAAGATCGGATGCGGGAGAACATTATATACCCAGCGGTGGATTTACACAACGAGTTTAAGAATGCACAAACGCGAACGTTTTAAAATTCTTTCAGGAAATTTATTTTTTCAATCGTTTCATTTAACATACGTACAAGACAAAAGATGTTTCGGTTATACCTTGTAAATATCTTCAAACTCCCTGCTTAACAACAACAAATAACATTCCTGATTAGTTACTGTGCTTTTAAAAATAGCACAACTCAAGAACCTGTTCATAAAGAATATGCCAACGACTATGCATATCTTTCGTATATGCAAATATACAACGTGTGTTCTGTGCGAAAGTAAAAACAATGCTAGAGTACCCGTCAGTTTAAAAATTGAGCCTCGCTTCTCCTATTTACTATCGGTCTTTTCTACTTTATTCTCCATTTTTCTTCATATTCTTGTCCATCCCTTGTTCCTTTTATCTCCGTCCCACTCGCAAACCCATTCCCACTTCGACTCCTACTCTCACTCCCAAAGCCTCTGGTCCACTTGAAAGAGAAAAGGTGCCTGTGCCGATTTTCAAGCGAACCGCACTTTAAATTCGATTTTTTGGAATAGGTCGGTCCCTGGTCCAGTTCCCGTATCTAAAGCATCCTCAAGTCCTCGTCGCAAACACACGTACAGAACAAATATATTGTATATTAAAATGCAGCAGAAGGCAATTGGAAAAAAGTTGTACAACAACAAGACGTTGGTTTTGTTGAGTCTGTCAACAGATCGATCATCGATTCCCACTCGCAGGAGAAAAGAATTTGGAGGTCCTTAGTTCAAGTCCTGGGGAAAATCAACATAAACTACCGAGTATATTCCTGTCATGTAAAGTTTCCTTGTGCAAATTCGTCTGCCTTGTAAATGCCGTTCGGCGAGGGTATAACACATGTAGGAATATTAAAAAGTAGCACGATGCATATTGGAATACAAGTTAGACCTAGAGCTGCCTGTAGGTATATCGCGCTTTGTATTTTTTTTTTTTTTTTTTTTTTTTGTATGGATGAACTGAGTTATATTATTTTTTACCAATACAATTGGGTATAAAAACAACAATAATGATAAAAACAAAAAAAAAAAACAAAAATTACGCAGTCAAGTGCACTAACCCTGAAAAAGATTCACAACACTTGCTGCGCGCCGGGCATGCACTCTCAGTCAGCGCACAGTGGTTCAAAATTGGAATGAGCTGTGTACGTAAATTTGTTTTTTTACGTATTTTGTTTTTCGAGTATAGAATCTTAGTTTTTCATGCTCTTTTCTAAAAAAGCAGGCTGCTGCAATTCATAGCCCAGTTAAGCAAAATTTTTGAATGTTTTGTTTGCTTTAGTGCGAAAAAAGTAGAAGTTTTGAAGGGGTACTTAAGGGCTGATTTAATTCCAAAATTATAAATTGTGTGCTCTACACTGAAGTACTTGCTTAATCTTCTAAATGTGGGTCTAAATAGACTTCGAGCTAGACAGCTACGGCCCAGTCCACACGAAGAAAATTAAAAAAAGAAAAAAGATTGCCATATACGCCGATATCATCCGGAATATATTTCCGAGACTGTCCAGAAAATAATCTTGAAACAGTCAAGAAAATTATAGTGCACAATCGCGAAATAGTTCCGAAAACAATCTCGAAATGATTTGCCGAAATAATCTTCCGAAAAAATTCCCGAAACAGTCCAAAATCGTCCCCAAGGACGCGAGCGCGGCACTACTCACTTTCCTAAAATTGCATTGACCTCTATCTATATAACCCATATAGCAAATTTTACGGGTCTGAGGTAAGTACTTTCAGAGCTATGTTGATTTATAAAAAGGCTCCAGAAGCTTGAAGGGGTAGGGATGGGAGTTCACCACTGTACACCTTTCCAAAACTGTTTTGAGATCTAGCTGTATGAGCCTTATATTTATAACGGCTAAAAATAGTTAAAGAGCTTCTGTTCCCAAGGGGTGTAGGACACCATTACTATATTTTAGGAAAAATATACCCAGTACATCCTTGCTTACTTACTTAATTTGCGCTTAACCGTTTAAACGGTGATCTTCGTTGGGCTAACTGGCGCCAATCGGTCACACCAAGGCAATTTCAATCGTTTTCCACCTGGTCCTTCCAGCGCGATGTGGGCCGCCCCTTCCTCTGCTTCCAAAGGCTGGTTCTGATAAAAATAGGCCTAGAGCATGTTTTTCGTGTGCGAAGAGAGAATTCTTTTACTTTTCAATTGCCTTCCTAGTCCAAAGTAGCATTTATTGTCAAGAGTTATCCTTCGTTGGATTTCAAAGCTGATGTTGTTGTGTGTGTTAACGCTGGTTCCCTAATAAACGAAGTCTTTTACTATTTCGAAATTATGGCTGACAAGGCGCAAATTAGCTTCCTCTTTGCTAGATGAAAGTAGGAACTTCGCTTTGTCCTCATTCACCATCGAACTTAACTTTTCCTGCTTTTTACAGTATGGAGTGAGCAGAACTTACGGCGCGGATGATCAGACGATATTAATCAGATGATATCAATGTCGTCAGCATACGCCAGTAACTGCAGGCTTTTATAGAATATGTTCCAAGAAATCGCATTATAGGAGGTCACCCCGTCGTTTAGTTTCGAACGGCAAGGAGCGGTCTGCCCCCATGTCGATTTAGCTGATGTCGTTGCTCAACGTCATTTAGCACAGCCGTATAAGTTTTGCAGGGAAACCAAATTTGGACATAGCGACATACAGGCAGCTCCTTTTCGTGCGCTCGAAGGCGGCTTTAAAATCCACGAAGAGATAGTGTGTGCCAATTCTTTTTTCGCTTTTTTAAGATTTTGCGCATAATGAAAATCTGGTGGATGGTAGATTTCCCAGGTCTGAAGCCGCACTAATAAGGTCTAATCAACCGAGTCACGGGGGGATTCAATCATTCGCAAAATACACTTGACTGGACCCTATATGCGATATTAAGAAGGCTGATTCTGCGATATTTGGCGCAGTTTGCAGGATCTCTCTTCTTGTGGAGTGGGTAAAGATCGTTGGGCATGTACTCGCCCGACCAAATTTTGCACCTCTGACTTTGTCATAATTGGGTGGGGAGACATTTATTCAATCATCATCGATTGCAGTACACTGCCGTCTCTCTTCTCAATTTAAGAGAGCAGAGACGTGATCCCTCCATAATCTGGATATATGTTACAAGGTCACCCTTTTTCGACCTTACAGGAGTTTGTCCCGGACTTAAAATCTTCCGTCTGTCGCCGAATTTTTTGGTAACATTAGTGGGCCTTACTCCTGGTGACTAGCAGCTCAAGATCATAGCACTCGCGCCTTTCTGCTTTTTTTCTTCCTATAAAGGCGTTTTAGGGCGGGATTAGGGATGTAGTTAATTTGCGAAAGATCAATGCTCGAGAGCTATCAAAGAGATATTAATATGTCATGTGGTCAATTAAGATAAATATCGCATGTGGGAGTGGTACCAATACTCGCGAGTAGAGTTAACTTCATCAACCTTTTAAAAACACTAAGCGCAAAAACAAAGATGAAATCGGATGAAAAGGGAGACTATCAATTTTTGAACATTAACATCTAATTTTAAACCACTGTGCAGCTGTACTTAAATGTTTGCTTGACTGCACTCTGCTTACATTTATATATTCTTAGTTTTGTTGTTGCATACAAACTTGTATTATCTATTTTTATAACGTCTACTATACGTGGGCATTCGCAAATGCTCTTGTAAACAGAAAACAAAAGCTTTATATTTAGAGAAAGCGCAATAAATTTCTAAAAGGGCGGAAAATGTCGAAGTAGACTAAGGTAAGACCCAGCAAGGTAGCAGGTAGAAGGGAAGAAAATAATTTCCAGCCCCCAACATATTTGTATGTATGAATGTATGTATACACACACATATGTATGCATGGATTATTTTACTTGCATATGTCACAAGTGCAAATGCACCAATAAGTGGACATGGTTCTCAATTCGTACGTGCAAAGTGGCAGAGGTAAACAATGAAGACATGAGTATAAATAAAATGATGTTGTCATACGATGCGAAAAATTAAGTATCTTAAGGTATCCCGTACCAATATTCATTGTAGCTATCAACAACAAAAAAGGAAGTTCAAATTTTGCTCTCAATTAAAAATGCCTCAACTAAACACGGCGCAATTTACACTTGTATTAAGATAACAAAATTGTTTTGGATTGAGACGGAAAGGAATTGAGTTCCACGGAGGTAATTCCGACTTCCGATGAAGACAGTATCACTGTAACGTTGTTGTTTTTTTTTCTAGTGTTAAAGACACTCCCCGAAGATGTTGAGGAGTGTTATTGATGTTGATAGTGGAACTTGTGGGGTCGCCAAAGCCTCGGCTGCTAAATAAACCGGATTCGCCAAGGAAAGGTGAAGTTGACAATTGGTTTGCTATAAATTGGAAGCTATAAATTTCGCAGGCAACCTGCGCTACTGAACCCCTTGAATCATTTGGGTATTTACGACAGGCATAACTACCGCGGTATATCCTTAGCCCCTAACCCACTGGGCGTATCACTGTATCGTCATCAAGTATTGCCGAGCCACCTGTAGAGGCTTCTTCAAAAATTATCAATCCGTATATCCATCAACAGCGTACACACGCTAACGGCTACATTCCTTAAATTTGCTTTCTTGCATCGGCGTTGCGCACGACGTGGCCAAAAAAAAAAAAAAATTGCCGGCACAGTAGGCGAAAGAACTTAATTGATTTTCCACCAAAGGCTGCCGCAGCGAAACCACAGTCTCCCAAAAATTTTGATCGTTTTTGCTGCAAAAATACTCACATCAAGTAATTCGTGTTATGCGTATTATTAGACGTTTTCCGACGCATTGTTAAAAAGACTTGAGTTGGAACAAAGATATACGTTTCCCAGTCTCCAAATATGCATTAATAGTTTGGTATGGTCTTAAATGTTAACATAAGCATAACAAGTGAGGGACCATTTGTTCATTGCGGCTAAGTTCCCATTAGTGCCAACCAAAATGTTGTATGCCAGTTCCGTCATAAAAGATAGTGTGGTTTTAGAAACATGACTCAGATAACCTCAACATTTTTTTTAATCAGCCTTTAGGCGCGGTTCTGTTTGTTCGAGGGAAATAAAACATACAGCTTCGTGGAACCAAAGTCCGACATTGCTTTTTATGTATGTGTCTTAGAGTTAAAACAATTCAAGAAAAATTTGCCAAACGATATTCCAGAAATAGTCCCGAGTCAATCCTGAGAACAATCCCTAAATGGTCCGGGAGATAACTCCGAAATGCGCCGGAGAAAGTCATAACATTCCGAGATTGATTCGAAATGACCCCGAAACCATCCCGAACTTATCCCTTAAATAAATTCGAACTAAACTGGAAAACAACTACGAATGTTCCCGAAATAGTCCCGCCAAGATCCATTAAACAATGCCGAAATTATACTGAAAATCAACTAGAAGTTATACTGAAATAGTTACGATATAAACATTCAAACAATCCCAAAATGGTCTGGATACGATAAAAAAAATGATCTGAAATTATTTCAAGATATTTTCGAAACTATTCAGATTCCGTCCCAAAATAGTCGCGAGGAAATCCCAAAACAACCCTGAAATGATCCGCAGATAGTCTCGAAATGATGTCGAAATGATTCCTAAACAATTCTGAAACTATAACGAAAAAGTCTCGGTACTATTTTTCATTAGTCTAAATAACAATCCCAATTGGTCCTACAAAAGCCCTGAAATAATTCCGGAAACAATCCTTAAATTATCCGGAGAAAGTCGCGGAATGATCTCAAAATAGTTACGAAATAATCCCGAAAAACAAAATAATGAACAAATACTTGGCGCGATTTACCTCCGAGGAGATTAAGACCAATCTTCTCTTCCAATTTGAATCGGGCTCCTTTAAATTTTCCTCACAAATTGGCGGGACGGGACAAACATGTTTCATACCTACTCCGAACGGCATTTACAAGGCAGATGAGTTTTTCCCGAGAAGCTTTTCATGGCAGAGATACACTCGGATTGTTTGCCAAATCACTTCCGAGTAGCGACGCTGATTAGAATTTTTTTTTTAAATTGAAAACACTTTTTTCTGAGGTCTTGATGTTACTTTGCCCGGGAGTTGAACCCAGGAGCCTCGGTGCGGTCGGCGGAGTACGCTACCACCACACCACGGCGGCCGATATTGCCATGAAACTGTCCCGAAGACAATTCCGAAATTACCCTTAAATATATGCAAGAAATCATGAAAAAAGCCCTGAAATGAGCCAGATAAATCCGAAATGAGTCCCTAAATAGTTTCGATGGTCCTAGTATGACCTCCAGAGCCATTCCGAAATCATTCTGAAATTGTACCAAAGCAGCATGGAAATCATTGTTTCGAAGTAGTCTTGAAACTATCCTAAAAAGCCTTGGAAGAAATTTACATGGTATAATCGCAACCATTGTGGTCTCTTCCTTCTTTTTATGGTTCTTGTTAAATCGATTTCTCTTTTCGTCCATATTGATGAATAAAAAGAAGGTTATATCCATCGCTACCGTTATAATCTGTTGTTAACCGAATTAATTAGATATACCCATGCCTGCTAGATACAGCTGAGTATAACAAAAATCTCAAAGTATAGCTCAAAATTAAAAAGGATCAAGGCTCAAATCGATTCCTTAATGGAACATGTATCCACAAAAATTAAATACATACATACAAACGTACAAACCCAAATATGTTGTACCCACGTCAATGCGTCAGAGTGTCAAAGTTCATGTTATGGAGCTTTAAAATAAATTTGAGCTAATTTTACTTTGGCAGTGTGGCATGAATGTGGAGGTTGAGTAATGGAAATATCAAATTATTAACGGCAGCCAAACGCGAATTTATTTTCATATGAATGCTATATTAAATTCAAAGTTTTTTGGCAATATGTTATACGGTAAAATTTCATGGAATTGATAAAATTTATAAATAATATTGTGTTACGAACATAATTTTATTAAAATGATGGTGAATCATTTTTGATACTTTTTTATACCACATTTAAATTATATTTTTGTTGGTATGGTTTCACCTCTGCTATGGCTCATGACTATAATCGATATTCCAGCAAAACTCGACACAAATGCTGTGAGGATTGTAGCGTACGTTGACGATGTGCGGATCTTGATTTCGGGCCCACTTCAGTGATGAGCGAAATCGGGGAAATAACTTTGGAAAAAGTAAGTAGATGGGCAGAGAGATATGGCCTTGGACTAAACCCACCTTTGGATTACCAAGGCTAAACGGCCAGCTGTTAACCCTATAAAATCTGCAACTTACAATCGGTTTGAAACTCCACTGAAAAGCGTGGATCGAGAAGCGTGTACGGAAGGATTACTTCGCTTTCCACGCCTATAAAGCGATGTTCGGTAAGAAATAGGTATCAGGCCAAAGATAGTGCTATGGATGTATGTGGCTATGGTGCGAGCAGTGCTGTTGTATGACTCTATAGTGTGGTAGAAAGCTCTTAGTAAGAACAACAACGTCCTCAGCACTGAGTGCGTTGGTGCCACCGGAGCCTGCCGCACCTGCCTCACGGCGACTTAAGGCAACATCTTAAACCTGCTTCCGATAGACATCCACATATTATTACGTCTGCACAAAATGCACTGAGACTAAGGGTGTCTAGAAGTAGGTGCATAGAAGTATCCTTAATTGATTGACGCCGGGTACCTTAATTCCGAAATAGATTATTATCGCTGTGTTCACACTATCATTCCAAGTAGGGATGACTGTAAGAGGGTTACGATGGCTCCAAAATGTACTCAGGTGTGTGAGGCTGACATCTAACAAACTGTCGTCATACTGTAGTGTGGCCTGCAATTCATTCTAGGTCCGGAACATAACAGTTGAAAAATATATCTCTCCTGACATCGAAGCAGCAATAAAGGCGTTAGCTGCACCATACACTAGTTCTAAGCCCGCAGGGGTATGAAGGTAAGAAAATGAGATAGAAGAAAAGCTCGCGCGTAGGGGCTCGGCGGAAAGCAGTGAGGGAATAAACGGCGTTGAGGTAGGCATAACATTAGGGACAGCCTAGAGTGAAACTCGAAATTTGTATATGTATGTACAAACCTCAGCAAAACTGGAAAAGAAGTACGAGCTGTGCATTTTGAAGAACTAAATGGCCAAGCTACAAGGACAAAAGGACAAGGGGTCTACTGGGTAGATCTTGGGCCGATACCCATAAACTTTTTGCGGTCTGCACCGGTCTTTTTGATTTAAGCACGCATGCGGAAAAATTGGTTCAAATGTGTTTTGTTGCAATTAAAACGGTTTTTTATAAGCTACTAGGGCGACCTGGGTAGCAGCCTTTACACCTACCTACCTTTATATTGAGCCTTTTTTCTATCCCATCTAAATTTTTCGGCTCGCTTAGAAAAGTTTCAATGCAAAACTAAAGTAACTTCTCATTGAGCTACAAACATGAAACCTCAGGGACAGGTTAACCGTGACCGTGACAAAGGAACAAAAGGTGGCGCACGGTTCAAAAAAATTAGATAATAATTCGGAAATTTGAAGCCGGGTTATAAGTAACTTCTCGATGAGCTAGAGGCTAAAAATTTAGAGCTTAATTCAGAGGTCGATGACAGCCGATGACACAATACAAAAAGTTTCGCTAGGGGGCGCACGGACTTAGATATTTAGAAAAATCAAACGGAACGGAGGGAATTTTGGGTTGATTTTTATGTAAGTTCTTATTGAGCTACAAGCGTAAAACTTAACAGATAGGTTAAGACACCGAGAAGATGTAAGAAGAGAAAATAAAAATAAAATAAAAAATTTTAAGCACTTCCTTTCATAAATGGACAAAAATGAGCGAAAAATGTCTCCTTATATAAAGACATACTCTTCCTAAACTATAATTTTTAAATTTTGACATAGAAATTGCAAAAATATTTATGAGAAGTAAAAATATAAAGGTGGAGCGCAATTGACTGACTAATAATATCTCCTTTCCTACCAACTTTCCAATCCAAGAATGTGCGCTCCAGTTTTATATTTTTACTTTGGGAAATCCATATGGAATCTTGCGATCGATTTTTAAGTACCTTTTAATAGAGCAAGAAACTTGAAACCTTTAACTTAGTTCAAGACGCCATGACATTGCAACAAAAGGAGAAAAAAATCTCCTATGTGACGCACGGCTCGGAATAACTTGAAAATTTGAACGAAATTTGGAATCTTGGGGTCAGTTTTTAAGAAACTTCCCGGTGTGTTACAGACTTAAAATTTAAAATGTGGTTCAGAGGTCAATGACAGTTTAACACATATGACAAATAGTTTCGCTAAGTGTCGTGCGTATCTAAATATTTAGGAAAATTATACAGATCGGACGGGAGAATTTTGCGATAAATTTTTGAAAGACTTTCTATCTACCTTAATATTTTATATGTGCTTGATGTCGGCCGGTTCTTGATATTTAAATTTTCGTACGAAACGGGAGACGCTTGCAATCAAGTTTTAAAAACCTTACAACTGAGCTACAAAACGAGCGAGAAAATGTAACAAAAGGAGGAAAATCCGCTAGGTGGCGCTTTGAAATTTTAAACTTTTAGCTAGATGGCGAATGGATCGATGTATTTAGAAAAATGATACGTAAGGGAGCGTGGACTTAATGCAACTTAAGGGGGAAATTAAAAAAAGATACACAAATTTAAAACACTTCGTTTATTAAATGGACCTACTTGCAGGGGAAAATTTGTCCTTAAACATAGGCGTAATGTTGATGAATTTTGATTTGGAAACCTTAATAATAGCTATTGTAAATTTTCCAGTTCAGCTAGACTCTAAGTAATTGTTCCCCTAAGTTCAGTATTACGCTCTAAATTTGTAGTTGTATTGGGCTTTAAGGTATTGGCTACGGGTTTATCCACCTCATTTTACTCTCAAAACCCCCGATTAGATATAATAAACCTAAGCTATGCCTTAAGAATATGTCATAAGCAAATTAAAAGGCATGCAAGGCGTATGATCATAGCTAAAGTACTTCCCTTTTGATACCTGGAATAAATTACTAGAGCATGAATTCATCCACTCCACAATTAAAACAGTTCTGTCGAGTTGAAGTGTGCCCTCGTTGTTGTTGTTGTTGTTATAGCGATAAGGTTTCTCCCCGAAGGCCTTGGGGAGTGTTATCGATGTGATGGTCCTTTGCCGGATACAGATCCGGTACGCTCCGGTACCACAGCACCATTAAGGTGCTAGCCCGACCATCTCGGGAACGATTTATGTGGCCACATTAAACCCCCAGGCCATTCCCACCCTCCCCACCCCCAAGTTCCATGAGGAGGTTGGGGAGCATCGTCTGTTAGTGAAACAGGATTCGCCGCAGATAGGTGAGGTTGACAATTGGGTTTGGAAAAGCTACATATTGCGCTGGAAACCTGAAGGGTTGCGCTACATAGCCCCTTGAATCTGGTATTTTAGTCGCCTCTTACGACAGGCATACCTACCGCGGATATATTCTGATCCCCTAACACGCTGTGGGGTGTGTCCTCGTACGAGACAACGACTTCAACCTAATGTAACCTAAACACATTTGTGTTTATGAAGTTGCAAATGTCATTGAATTGCAATAAAAAATTGTTGATGCATGCACAGTACTTTAAACTGCAATATTATGAATATTCGAAAAAGTGTAAATTAGACCGTGTCCAAAAAAAAAATGTTTTTTTCTGCTTTCTTACAAATCTAGCCTGGAGTTGCGTTTGGCTGTAGACGCATCTTTAAAACTTGAGCTGCACTGAATTTTAAACCTTTAAAATGAACGGGCTAGTATCATACCATTTCGACTGCTGAATAGAATATCACTCCATATCGGCTTCCGTTTCGAAAACGCCTTGTTACAGAAAACATTTGAATAACGCTCTATTTTAGAATTTGTTTCAAAAACGTCCTATCTCAGTTTTAATACAATATATTTTTGCATTAGCTTGGACGTTTATGAAAAAAATTCCCAGACAGTGCGTTCCTTAACGGAACTCTGAATAAGGGCGTTTTTGAAGAAAATTCTGAAATAGCGTGTTTTTGAAAAAAAAAAAAAGAATTGTCATTCTATCACACAGGCAGCCGAGATAGGGTGATATTCCACTCAGCAGTTGATTTGTAAAATAAACAGTTTTTTCTTGAAAACACTGCAATAGTAATAATTTTCATAACTCTGATTATTTTATTAAATACCAACTAAATACACCCAAATAGCCCCAACTCCTGAAAATACTGGTACCGGTGCGTATACGTGACATATATTTATTTATTGTTAGAGATGAGAAATGGGTAAATACCCAATGGTAAATACCCGGTAAATTGGGTATATATGGTAAAAATGGGTAAATACCCAAATATTTAACCAAAAGAAGGGTAAAAATAATCCTTTGGAAAATATGGGAAACAAACACACAAATTCAATCCAAAATGTACCCAATTTGTCCTATATTGGTGGGTAGTTAGTAGGCCGGGTCGATTTGTGGGGAGGCATAAAAATGGCCCATTGCTCTGTGAAAATCATATTCTAGGGATCAAAATAAGAAACTTTGCCGAAGGAACCATACCTCTAAAACGAATTCTGATGCCCCCCCCCCCCCCCCCCTTTGGGTCGTAGGGGTAAATTCTGAAAAATCCCACTTTGAAATGCCTATGTTTTTTCTTTTTGGAGTTTATTTTTCTCTTTAGAAATTTATTAGTCAGAACATAAGTAAATGAAAAAATGAATTTAACTTAGTAATAAAAAAGAAATTAAAAAAAATTATTAGAAATTAGCGTTTTTACAACCCCCTTTTAAAACCAAGACATCACTGTGATGCATTTGCATGTCGTAAAATTGCTTGTGTTGTTTTTTTTTAAGCCACCACAAGACAAGCAGGTAGAATTGAAATTGCCCCTACCCAAAAGTTCGACCCAAAGGGGGGGACATCAGAATTCGTTTTAGAGGTATGGTTCCTTCGGCAAAGTTTCTTATTTTGATCCCTGGAATACGATTTTCACAGAGCAATGAGCGATTTTTAAATCGACCCGCCCTAGCAGTTAGCCATTACGCTATCGGTTGAATTAGTTTTAATATGTAATCCAGCGTTTTTCAAGAATACTTAGCCAATAATACATCCGTTGCAAAAATTTAAGTTTACCCAGTAAACATTTTAAGTCAAACAAGAGTCGGAAAATATCTTAATTGGAACGTTTACAGTCGGTATGTGCTCATTTGGGATGCCGTAACCAATGTATTTCCCTTTGCAATGGTCGTCCTATATGAGCCTATTAACGTAAATCATTTGAGTCTAAATAAGAGTCCGAAATAAGTCTTAAAAGGCGTTTAAACAGCTCATATTATACTCTACTGGAACTCTCCGACGTCATTTTTAACTCTAATAAACTCTGATTATCTGAGACCTATATGGCCTATTTACTAGGCATCGGCAGCGCTTATTGGGGTCATATAAAGTTCGACACACCTGAACAGAGCGTGGCAGCTTTGCGGTCACATTAAAGATGTCGAGAAGCGTCCATGAGCGGAAAAACGTCGATGCTTATACAAAAAAAGAATAGCAAGGGTAACTATAATGTACAAATGTAATTCATTTTGTATTAAAATGAAAAATTGTAGTAACAAAGTTTCAAAATTTGTTCCAAACTCGCTGTGACGAACATAAATAGTTGATAAATGATAATTTTTGCATGCTAGGTTGGGAGCTTTTAGGCCGTTAAATAAAAGGCAAAAATAAAATTTTCCTTTACCCTCCTACGCGTTTCGACGCTTTTCTGATTCCTACATTGCCCACTTATTTTGGACTCGTTTCGGATTCTTAAATTATGAGCACCGTGAGCATGTTTGAGGGGTAGCTTTGTTTGCGTAAATATGTGTACCCTATAAACATTCTCTTACAGTTCTGGAGTTCAATATGGGTCTTCAAAAATGCTATCACCTTAGAGCCTTTTATGACTCCAATATGAGAAAATTGTGGGCAAACGAAAAATATCAAAATCAGTAAACTAGGCAGCTCCGGAATAAAAACTCAGAAATTTGTCTGCGACAATTTATTCTAAATAAATAAATAATTCAACTAATACTTATTTCATTTCTATCTTATCCTGATGGGAGTTTATCACAACAATTTTCTCCCCTATGTTTTCCGCTTCGGATATATGTCAAAAATTCTTCTTAAACGCCCTGAAGTAGTGTCATTAAAAGACTCAAAATTAGCAGTATATGCCGCCAATAAGGCTCATATATGATATCGGACGGAGACCTGTATAAGACTGTTTGCTGGGTTGTTTGTTTAAAATCAAAACGAAAATTTTTTAATTTCAAATGACGTATAAATTTAATTGCTGAATTGTAATTCCAAGCAGCCTCGATTCAAATGATTTTTAAATATCCAAAAAAAAGATACAAAAAAGGAATATTCCGGGTATTTTCCTGATATTTACGACAAAACCGTGAAAATGTCAGAAGATGCCATAAACGTGCACACCGATAGAACCAGGAGGGTTTATCGTATACTGTGCCGATACGATAATAAGCAGATCGTACAAGCTCGTAGATCACTAAAACAGCAAAGATACTTGAAGGCAACTAGACAAACTGCAGTTGCGTTAACCTTTATAAAGACAACCAGGCGACCACTAAGACGATAATCTCGCATAGCAAAGCATCTAAAAGTGTATTAGAGAGTATATAAGCACTAGGAGGAATTGGAAAAGGGAGACGCTCATAATCGCTATAGGGTCCGGTTATATTGGCATATATGTTGACAAAAAGAAGAATGGACTAGGAAAGGGGGCAATAGTTGCAATTGATTAACCAAATAGGAAAGTTGTGCAACCAAGCGTAGGGCTGCGAAATGTAAAAAATTACGTCAATTCGAATTTTAAGGTCTAGCAGTTAGAGGGGGGGAGGTCCTAGAAAATATTTAGCATTTACCGAGAGGTTATATTACAATATAGGTCCTGTTTTTAAAAGGGGTTTTTCAGTTTGGTTCACGAATAAGCTTTTGGTAACACTATGAATACATTCTGTTTATGTAAGTTCCCCACGAAACGGTTAGTTCAACCTAACCTTACTTCAGGCAATTAAATTTTATTTACATACAAATTATGCTAGGTGGTGAGCTTTTTATACTCAGTTGAGCAGAGCTCACAGAGTATATTAACTTTGATTGGATAACGGTTGGTTGTACAGGTATAAAGGAATCGAGATAGATATAGACTTCCATATATCAAAATCATCAGTATCGAAAAAAAATTTGATTGAGCCATGTCCGTCCGTCCGTCTGTCCGTTAACACGATAACTTGAGTAAATTTTGAGGTATCTTGATGAAATTTGGTATGTAGATTCCTGGGCACTCATCTCAGATCGCTATTTAAAATGAACGATATCGGACCATAACCACGCCCACTTTTTCGATATCGAAAATTTCGAAAAACCGAAAAAATGCGATAATTCATTGCCAAAGGCGGTTAAAGCGATGAAACTTGGTAGATGGGTTGACGTTATGACGCAGAATAGAAAATTAGTAAGATTTTGGACAATGGGCGTGGCACCGCCCACTTTTACAAGAAGGTAATTTAAAAGTTTTGCAAGCTGTAATTTGGCAGTCGTTGAAGATATCATGATGAAATTTGGCAGGAACGTTACTACTATTACTATATATGTGCTAAATAAAAATTAGCAAAATTGGATGAAGAACACGCCCACTTTTAAAAAAAATTTTTTTTAATTCAAATTTTAACAAAAAATTTAATATCTTTACTGTATATAAGTAAATTAAGTCAAAATTCAACTCCAGTAATGATATGATGCATCAAAATACAAAAATAAAAGAAAATTTCAAAATGGGCGTGGCTCCGCCCATTTTCATTTAGTTTGTCTAGAATACTTTTAATGCCATAAGTCGAACAAAAATTTACCAATCCTTCTCAAATTTGATAGGGGCATAGATTCTATGACGGTAACTGTTCTCTGTGAAAATGGGCGAAATCGGTGGAAGCCACGCCCAGTTTTTATACACAGTCCACCGTCTGTCCTTCCGCTCGGCCGTTAACACAATAACTTGAGCAAAAACCGATATATCTTTACTAAACTTAGCCCACGTACTTATCTGAACTCACTTTATCTTGGTATAAAAAATGGCCGAAATCCGACCATAACCACGCCCACTTTATCGATATCGAAAATTACGAAAAATGAAAAAAATGCCATAATTCTATACCAAATACGAAAAAAGGGATGAAACATGGTAACTGGATTGGTTTATTGACGCAAAATATAACTTTGGAAAAAACTTTGTAAAATGGGTGTGACACCTACCATATTAAGTAGAAGAAAATGAAAAAGTTCTACAAGGCGAAATCAACAGCCCTTGGAATCTTGGCAGGAATACTGTTAGTGGTATTGCATATATAAATAAATTAGCAGTACCCGACAGATGATTTTCTGGATCACCTGGTCCACATTTTGGTCGATATCGCGAGAACGCCTTCACATATACATCTACGGGCCACTCGCTTTTAAAACCCTCATTAATACCTTTAATTTGATATCCATATCGTACAAACATATTCTAGAGTCACCCCTGGCCCACCCTAATGGCGATATCTCGAAAAGGCGTCCACCAATAGACCTAATGCCCACTCCCTCTTGAAATGCTCAGTAACACCTTTCGTTTGATACCCATATCGTACAAACATTCTAGAGTCACCCCTGGCCCACCCTAATGGCGATATCTCGAAAAGGTGTCCACCTATAGACCTAATGCCCACTCCCTCTTAAAATGCTCAGTAACACCTTTCGTTTGATGCCCATATCGTACAAACATTCTAGTCACCCCTGGCCCTCCCTAATGGCGATATCTCGAAAAGGCGTCCACCTATAGACCTAATGCCCACTCCCTCTTAAAATGCTCAGTAACACCTTTCGTTTGATACCCATATCGTACAAACATTCTAGAGTCACCCCTGGCCCACCCTAATGGCGATATCTCGAAAAGGCGTCCACCTATAGACCTAATGCCCACTCCCTCTTAAAATGCTCAGTAACACCTTTCATTTGATACCCATATCGTACAAACATTCTAGAGTCACCCTTGGTCCACCTTTGTGGCGATATCTCGAAAAGGCGTCCACCTATAGAACTAAGGATTACCCCTTTTAAAATACTCATTACCACCTTTCATTTGATACCCATATCGTACACATTCTAGAGTCACCCTGGCCCACCATAATGGCGATATCTCGAAAAGGCGTCCACCTATAGACCTAATGCCCACTCCCTCTTAAAATGCTCAGTAACACCTTTCGTTTGATACCCATATCGTACAAACATTCTAGAGTCACCCTTGGTCCACCTTTATGGCGATATCTCGAAAAGGCGTCCACCTATAGAACTAAGGATTACTCCCTTTTAAAATACTCATCACCACCTTTCATTTGATACCCATATCGTACAAACACATTCTAGAGTCACCCCTGGCCCACCGTAATGGCGATATCTCGAAAAGGCGTCCACCTATAGACCTAATGCCCACTCCCTCTTAAAATGCTCAGTAACACCTTTCGTTTGATACCCATATCGTACAAACATTCTAGAGTCACCCCTGGCCCACCCTAATGGCGATATCTCGAAAAGGCCTAATGCCCACTCCCTCTTAAAATGCTCAGTAACACCTTTCGTTTGATAGACATATCGTACAAACACATTCTAGAGTCACCCCTGGCCCACCCTAATGACGATATCTCGAAAAGGCGTCCACCTATAGACCTCATGCCCACACCCTCTTAAAATGCTCAGTAACACCTTTGGTTTGATACCCATATCGTACAAACATTCTAGAGTCACCCTTGGTCCACCTTTATTGCGATATCTCGAAAAGGCGTCCACCTATAGAACTAAGGATTGCTCCCTTTTAAAATACTCATTACCGTCTTTCATTTGGTACCCATATCATACAAACACATTCTAGAGTCACCCCTGGCCCACCCTAATGGCGACATTTCGAAAAGGCGTCGACCTATAGACCTAATGCCCACTCCCTCTTAAAATCATCAGTAACACTTTTCGTTTGATACCCATATCGTACAAACATTCTAGAGTCACCCCTGGCCCACCCTAATGGCGATATCTCGAAAAGGCGTCCACCTGTAGACCTAATGCCCACTCCCTCTTAAAATGCTCAGTAACACCTTTCGTTTGATACCCATATCGTACAAACATTCTAGAGTCACCCTTGGTCCACCTTTATGGCGATATCTCGAAAAGGCGTCCACCTATAGAACTAAGGATTACTCCCTTTTAAAGTACTCATTACCACCTTTCATTTGATACCCATATCGTACAAACATTCTAGAGTCACCCTTGGTCCACCTTTATGGCGATATCTCGAAAAGGCGTCCACCTATAGACCTAATGCCCACTCCCTCTTAAAATGCTCAGTAACACCTTTCATTTGATTCCCATATCGTACAAACACATTCTAGAGACACCCCTGGTCCACCTTTATGGCGATATCTCGAAACGGCGTCCACCTATGGAACTAAGGATCACTCCTTTTCAAAATACTCATTAACAGCTTTCATTTGATACCCATATCGTACAAACATATTCTAGAGTCACCCCTGGTCCACCTTTATGGCGATTTCTCGAAAAGGCGTTCACCTATAGAACTAAAGCCCATTCCCTTTTAAAATACTCATTACCACCTTTCGTTTGATACCCATATCGTACAAACACATTCTAGAGTCACCCCTGGCCCACCCTAATGGCGATATCTCGAAAAGGCGTCCACCTATAGACCTAATGCCCACTCCCTCTTAAAATGCTCAGTAACACCTTTCGTTTGATACCCATATCGTACAAACATTCTAGAGTCACCCTTGGTCCACCTTTATGGCGATATCTCGAAACGGCGTCCACCTATGGAACTAAGGATCACTCCTTTTCAAAATACTCATTAACAGCTTTCATTTGATACCCATATCGTACAAACACATTCTAGAGTCACCCCTGGTCCACCTTAATAGCGATATCTCGAAAAGGCGTCCACCAATAGACCTAAGGCCCACTCCCTCTTAAAATGCTCAGTAACACCTTTCATTTGATACCCATATCGTACAAACAAATTCTAGAGTCAGCCCTGGTCCACCTTTATGGCGATATCCCTAAATGGCGTCCATCCATAGAACTATGGCCTACTCTCTCTTAAAATACTCTTTAATACCATGTCTACACATACACATGTCATACAACCACATTCCAGGGTTACCCTAGGTTCATTTTCCTACATGGTGATTTTCCTTATTTTGTTTCCATAGCTCTCAACTGAGTATGTAATGTTCGGTTACACCCGAACTTAGCCTTCCTTACTTGTTATACTTGAAAATGTATCTAACGTTATAAATTGATACATTTTGTCCGCTTACGATGACGTCCAAGAGAGGTTTTTGATTGATTTGTTATGAAAACAGGTATCAATGTCCGCCGATAAGAGGTTCGTGTTCACTCAGGAGAAGTTTTTCATCCAATTTAATAGAATAGAACTGTCCGCATCGGGCCAAGGGAGGTGCCAGCCTAATAAAGATGTCCGTTAAGAGAGGTTTTTCTGTATTTCAAATGGAGATGGAGTGGCCCGTTTTAAAAGTAAGTTTTCCTACACCAAACGAAAGTGTTCAAGCATATTTCAAAGAAAAAATGCTAAAAATTACTGAAACGGTCTAATGCGCTAAAATCACATTTGCCGCATTTCTATTTTACATACAACTAGTTGAGTTTAATTAGCGACTACGAACCAGCGCAACAACAATAGGGGTTTTTTTTATTACGCGAGCTCGAAAAAAACGCTCCAACTAGCTAAACAGTTTCATTATGGCAAAACCATACAGATGGTTACTTTTTTTTAGCTGCTTTGACAATTCTACTTCTAGCGCAGTTTGTTTTTGACAGTCAACCAGAGAATTACAAAAACAAAATACATGAAATGCGTGTGTTTATTTGTATGTATGTCACCCTGCCGCCACGCTGTTATTTTTTTATTTTTGTTTATCGGTACATTCGTATGTTCATTTCATTCGCTCGTTCACAATAGAGCCCTATTTTTGAATATGCAACACTATACAACACTATCAATCAGGTCGACAATTACCTAGGCGGTTTCAGTTGAAACCGCTTAGCCAACTCAACTCTATTACTTTTTATACCTTTCATAAAAATGAAATGGTATATTAATTTCGTCACGAAACCGAAAATTGTAAGTCCTTAAAGGAAAATAGATAGACCCACCATTAAGTATACCGAAATAATCAGGTTGAAGAGCTGAGTTGATTTAGCCATGTCCGTCTGTCTGTTTGTATGCAAACTAGTCCCTCAATTTTTGAGATATCTTGATAAAATTTGGTGAGCGGGTGTATTTGGGTGTCCGATTAGACATTTGTCGGAACCGACCGGATCGGACCACTATAGCATATATCCTCCATACAACCGATTTTTCAGAAAAAGAGGATTTTTGTAATATCTTACCCAATTTAACAGATTGAAGCTTCAAACTTCACCATATACTTTCGTATATTGCACATATTGTTGCCTGAAAAAATTGATGAGATCGGTCGTATATATAGTATATATCCCCCGCAACCGATTGTTCAGATAAGGAACTTTTCGTAATTACTGCCCTATTTTAAGAGCTAGAGGCTTCAAATTTCAACGAATGCTTACGTATATAGCATATATTGTTGTATGAAAAAATCATAAAGATCGGTGGTATATATAGTATATATATGGTGGTATATATAGTATATATATATAGTATATATATATAGTATATATATATATATATATTTTCGCAAATTTTAGCCCCATTTTAACAGCTAGAAGCTTCAAATTTCACCGAATACTTACGTATATAGCATATATTGTTGTCTGAAAAAATCATAGAGATCGGTTGTATATATAGTATATATCTCATACAACCGATTGTTCAGATAAGAAACTTCGCAATTTCTACCCCATTTTAACAGCTATAAGCTTCAAATTTCACCGATTGCTTACGTATATAGCATATATTGTTGTCTGAAAAAATCATAGAGATCGGTTGTATATATAGTATATATCTCATACAACCGATTGTTCAGATAAGAAACTTTTCGCAATTTCTACCCCATTTTAACAGCTATAAGCTTCAAATTTCACCGATCGCTTACGTATATAGCATATATTGTTGTCTGAAAAAATCATAGAGATCGGTTGTATATATAGTATATATCTCATACAACCGATTGTTCAGATAAGAAACTTTTCGCAATTTCTACCCCATTTTAACAGCTATAAGCTTCAAATTCCACCGATTGCTTACGTATATAGCATATATTGTTGTCTGAAAAAATCATAGAGATCGGTTGTATATATAGTATATATCTCATACAACCGATTGTTCAGATAAGAAACTTTTCGCTATTTCTACCCCATTTTAACAGCTAGAAGCTTCAAATTACACAAAATGCTTACGTATATAGCATATATTGTTGTCTGAAAAAATCATAGAGATCGGTGGTATTTATATTATATACTTCATATAAACTGTCATTTTTGCCCCTTTTTTACGGCTATAAGCTTCAAAATTCATCAAATTTCATCAAATAGTTACGTTTACGTCATATATTTTTGAAATACGTGATTCGTAGTCATAGTTTTTACATGCAGACCACAAAAAACGTGAAGCCTTGCATCCTCACACAAAGAACCTACCTATTTTTTATTTTATATTTATCTTAAAAATCGAGTTTTTGGCGATATCAAAGGCAAATATAGCTATTGCGTTGGTATACCGAAATCCATCATTCTCATTGCCGACATTTAGAAGAATGCTGGAAGAGGATACTAAGGAGCTCTTCAATGAAAATTTAGAAAAAATTGTTCTTGTAGGAGACTTTAACATTTGTCCAAATTCGTCAAACGATATTCTTGGGAGGAAATTAGAGCAGCTGGGACTGCATTCACTTTTGGAAAATCTTGCCACTACGAAGCAACAAACTGCTATTGATTGGTTACTGACCAGTTTATCTCCGGACAGTGTAAAGGCGATAACTTATGACACGCCTTACAGTGACCATGATGGAATATTTTTATGTGCTCCTGGCTGTTATTAATACAATTTTAATCATTATTACAGAATGACAGACCCATCGAAATTATCAGAACAATGAGGTTAGTCGATTAAGCCATGGCTCTCTCACAGCCAGGTTTAACGCAATTTAGTTTTTCTCCCTTTCAACTAATTGTTCAAATAAAATTTTTTTCCTTAAGTTTTTTTAGCTTTGTCAATATAGTTTAGTTTATATTTATCTTAAAAATTGCTTAGGTATTTTTTGGATATTACGAATGGGATAAAATTATTGTTCAGCCCCATTCATGAAAGGTATGAAGTCTTCGGCACAGCCGAAGACAGTCCCGTCCTTACTTGTTATTATTGCTTTCCATGCAATTCGGTAAGCTAGCTAGTGTTTTAATTGTAATAGTTTGCAACGAAATACAGCTAATGAACCAAAAGTTATTGACCGTATCACACGTCGTATGTCATAAATTAGCGCATAGCTATTAATATAGTAACAAAAACAAAAAGAAGAAAGTAAAAACAAACAAAAAATTACTTGACAACTTCGAATGAGGGAAAGCGCCAGCCGTAATTTTGTTTGACCATCAAAGTTATACCTCCATGACTAAAATTGTAATCACCCAATTCATTGTTTAGGCAAATCATATTGCAACATAATACGAGTATATACTTGATACAACAACCAATTACTATTATGTAATTATGTATATTAATTTAATTTAGTATTGAAAAATAAATAAAAAAAGACTTATTGTACGTGACTTTGCATGTCGACATGCCAATGCAACTTTCATGTAAACCTGACGGTCAAATGTGTACTTGGGGGATAGAAAAGTGCCAAATTGGTCATAATAAAACCCACACAAAAAAAATTCAGTTTGCGTGCGCGCCTTCTAATTTTCAGATTTGCTTTCACTGCTGCCGACATAACGTTGATTAATTGCTGCTTTTTTGTATTGCACCAAAAAGATGACATACCGCCGAAACCGGTTAGTCTGCGAACCAAAATTGAATGACCAAAATCGTTCAAAAATAATTCATATTTAGCTTTAAATGCTAAAAGATGTGCATTGTGTCTGAATGAATCCTCGATAGGTATAAAAAAGTTATCAAGTATCGCACATCACTATGCAATTCTAAAAAAGACTGCCACCACTAATAAGCAAACGCTGCTACAACAACTGCGAAACTATACACACAGATATAGACAGCAGAACGTCAGAGAATTATTCGAGATTGTGATAGTTATTGAAATAATCCAGACGAGTGTGGAAGCAAGCAAGTAGGGAAAGTACACATTGGCAAGCTATGTAAGCGGTGTTAATCGAAAGCATAACGAATAGTCTACGGTGAAATAAACGTCAGTGTGAAATTTTACAACTATTGTTAGGTAAGGTTAGGTTGAACTGGCCGGTCAAGGTCAGAGACGGTCAAAGACATCACATAGACTGAATGTGTCCATAGTGTTACCACAATTTGTTTGACGACCAAACGGAGAACTCCCAATTAGGTACCAGGACGTATGTTATAGAATAACTCCGTTCTTTTGGCAAATATAAGAAGTTTTCTAAGACCTAGGTTAGCCGGATAGCTGGATCCTTGACCTTTCGAACGCAGGACACGAACACAGCACGTGCTTAACCGTTTCTTCCTGCACTTCCTACAACTGCTTTTACTGACTATGCCTAACTTATAAGCATGTGAAGACAGAAGGCAGTGCCCAGTAAGTATGCCCATCGTGAGCCGTAAGTCTTGTCTAATTAGAAATACGAGCGACTTTGTGAATATAACGTCGTATGACTTGCAGATGATTTAATTAATTTCGCAACCCCGCGCTTTTGTCCACGCATTTCCTGCTTGATAGATCATATGCAACTCCTGTCTCCTTTTGATTTCTCCCAAAAAGTTTGGGACTTCCACTACCGATTCCTTGAGTTCTGCACCCTCCCTTGCCTCCTAATCGGCCTATTGGCTAGTAGTCCGACCGGCCCTTTTTGCATTCCAGGACACTTCTTAATGAAGTACATGCAACCTAGCATCCCTTTTTCATGCATACAGTGCCAGAAGGCTTTCTTCGCGCTGATGAATGAAAGAAGTCTATAGCAATGAATGGAGAAATCATGAAATTCCAGTATTGTGATATTGTGCCAGTGTAATGAGGACCACTCGATTCAGAAAAAGTTGTTATTGGGCTACAATAACGACATTTATAAGACGAAAATGCGCAAAAGAATTAACGGCCTATTGGTTATTGTCTGTAAAAGGCTGTTGATATTCTTCTGGAAACTTGTGGCAACTGCCCTAAAAGGCAAATTAAACTATTTTATATGCTATTCTCAAATGGAATGGCCACGTCAATCAGAGTGGTGTGCCGGCTAACTGTCGTCTTAAAACGACAGCAGTACCGTGGGAGCCATTTACTATTCTATTTACCCTTACATTCTCGGGACATCTCAGCGCCAATAACAGAAGCGCATGAATTCGCCAGTTAGGCTCACCAAAATGTAGATCGTGATCAAACGTCACACCAAAGATTTTGGGGTGTAGGACAGTCGGTTGCGTGGTGCCATTGACGTGCATGTAAATAAGGTATCGGAGGATTTAGTCGGTGATAATGCCAGGTTTCGCGAGGCGAAAAAACTGGAGAGATCAGGGAGATAGCCGTTTATTCTGTTGCAAAGCTCATCAATCCGTGAGACTGGGCCTGTGGCCATTATTGTGCAGTCAACTTCGTAGGAAACGACAGTAACTCCTTCTGGTCGCGAAGGAAGCTTTGATATGTAGAAGTTAAACAAAAGTCTGGATAGGACACCACCCTGTGGCACCCCTTGTTTAATTCTTCTTGGTTTTGATGTTTCGTTTCTAAATTCCACCGATACCACCCAGATAATTTCTGGTCGATGGCTTCTGTACTTTCGACTAGGAGTTTGCGATGACGGATGAGCGGTGAAAGTCTAATTCGTTGGATAGATACCTCGTCATTTCTATGTAGCATGCTGACTTTTTCTGCCTTTCTGTGTGACCTGCCTTAGCGATACAGCTACTGCTTCTTGCGACCTGCTCTTTTGAGCTCAGCATATTAAATGTAAGGGCCACAATGAGTAGGTCTGTCATGTCGGCAAACCGCCACCTCTTTATGGAGCGGCAAAAGACAAGTGCAGCTCTAGCACGTTGCGGCAGGTTCATCCATGATTTGGCTGCTGTTTTTGTGACTCAATCGCTAAACCGGTTACAGTGCTGTGCCATTTTTCTTTTTCTGTAACTCCTCACATCCATAGGAAACTCTACTGGTTGTGCCTTGCTCTACTAACTAAATTTCCCACAACTATGAAAACTTCATTTTAATTACGAAATGAAAAATGTTCATTTTATTTAACTTCACAGTTGGTAAACATTTTCACTTTCTCTTCAAACATAATACCAAATATGAATATGCAATAATTAATACAAACCTTTTTATTATATTGTGAATTAATTGAGCATTTCGTCGCGAAAAAGGATGACAAAAAAGTATGAAAATATTAAAATAGCATAATGATTTTTTCCGTGAAATTTTAACTCAAAGCTATAAAGGTCGTTAAGCGGCAACCACAATGATAGCAAGATAATGAAGAAATGAAAGTTAATTTGCAAAAAAAAAATAATCACAAAAAAAGATTAAGCTCCTATGTGTATTAAGGGATTGAAGCTTAAACCGTTTTCTATATATTGTGACGAATATTCACATCACTAAGTGATACTAGCATCCCTAATCCGATACTAAGCAGCCACTTGTATGTACTTAAACAAATCAATCATCTGTATTTAATTAGCGAGCTTTGCCCATATTGCTTTATACAATGGTTTTTATAATTGATATTAGAGAAAAATTGTACGTTTACAAACGGCGATGGTTACTAGGACATGTTTCTGAATTTCACTTCTTCATCACCCAGCTCCCGAAAAGCTAGCTGATGAAGAAGTGAAATTCAAAAACATGTCCTAGTAACCATCGCCGTTTGTAAACTTACAATTTTTCTCTAATATCAATTATAAAAATCAATCATCATTTACACATGTACAAACGAAGTAGTACTCTCATATACACACGCATATGGCAATGCGAGAGACTATAAACTACAAATATATGCATATATGGTTGGTAACCAAGCATGAAGTTCGCGAAGTTACTAGACCTTAGGAGAAAGCAGTTTGATTTAAACACGCAATTAGTTGTGAAGTAAGAGTTATTGTGAAGTACTCTCAAAGTATTCTAATAAAGACCGTTTTGCATTATTGAATATTGGAGTTATTTATTCAACAGTTTAGCGATTCGAACGTTAGCAGAAGGTTTAGAATAAGCGGAATTTCCCAAAATATATAAAATTAAAATTATGTAGGTATAGATCGGGTTGCGTCCTAAACGGATATAACGATCGCAACCAAGTTTGCACCAACCACTAGAAACCTTCCAAGGATGGTCGTAGGCTAAACATAATTTCCATATATAAAAGGGGCGTGGCACCTCCCAAACAAATGGAATTTTTGGTACCGCGTAACTCTGAAGGTATTCATGCTAGAACATTGAAATTCTGTAAGGAGTTATATGAGCTTTAATAGCAAATGCTTATTCCAAATATTGAATCTATCTTTACAAACTATAAATGGCTTTGAGAAAAGGCAATTTTGGCACCTTAAAATGACGATGTTTATATCACTAGTGCCGAGACAACTTATCACTCTATTAACACAGTCGTGGAAGGACTGTGTATATCCGGCTGAGTTTCTTAACTCTTTTGATCCATCAGGAATTCCTCCTCATGGACTGATCCTTAAAAAGGGCCCGTAATATTTATGCTTTGGTATTTGGATTCTCTGCGCTTATGTAGTGGGACAAGGTTCTTCAACATAAAACTTTTACGAATGCAATTAATTTTATCGGAAAATTTCGAAAACAAAAAAGTTTAAAACCAAGGATTCTATTGATACTGATAGATATGCCTTTCAATTTTAAATTTGTCCAATTTGCTATCCCTATCAATGAAGTTCAAGGACGGTCATTCTCACTCAATATCCCATTTTGTACCACTTTATCTTCCATTCTTCTTCTTATTATTCTCCATATTACATTTATTTATCTCCCACTCCCAAACCCATTCCACTCCCACTCCATCTTCAACTCCCACGCCCATTCCCACTCCAACTGTCATTCCTACCTCAATTTTCTCACATATGGAATCTATATACCAAATATTGAGTACCTTTGTCAAATAATGCGAAATAAACCCATTTTGAATTTTTTCCAATTAGAGGCGGACACCGCCAACTTTTTAGCAAGATTAAGTTTACATTGCCAGTGGGCGTGTCACAGCCCACTTTTTCAAAAAATGTTGTGGGTATAAATCGTTCTAAACTGAAATCCCATTGAACGCACACAAAAAATGTTATAAAAATCGTCCCAATTGTTTAGGAGGAGTTCAGTCACAAACACACGTACAGAAGAAATATATATTAGCAGTTCTATACATCACTATGCTGTACTAAATAAATGCACAAAAACATTAAAGCAAGCAGTAACACTTATTTACATGAACACATGAAACCAAGCAGCCACACATACATATAACCAGCACCTTGAAGAAAGAGAAACAATCACAATCAGAAGTTGTTACTCACACAAACACACGCATATAGCTAAATAACTGAGATACAACTGTTCCAGAAGGCATGTTCGTGAAAAGTTTAGACCTTAGAAGAAATATGCGAACGAGGCAACAGAGAATATAAAAGCAGCGAAAGCTGAGGAATAAAATCAGATTTGATTTTTACACGCTTTAGTGAAATACGCGGTAACTGTACTACTCCCAAAGTAGTTAAATAAAGACCATTTTACCATAATGAATATTGAAGTTATTTATTCGACAGTTCAGCGACTCGAACGTTAGCAGAAAGTGCAAAATATGCAGGAATTTCCTAAAATTCGTTACAAAATATAATGATAATTTTCAGTTCCCAGCGGCTTAGAGGGCTTAGAATATACCCGTGGTAGGTATGCCTGTCGTAAGAGGCGACTAAAATACCAAATTGATTCAAGGGGTTGTGTAGCGCAACCCTCTCAAGGGGTTGCCAGCGCAACATATAGCTTCTCCAGCCTAATTGCCAACCTCACCTACCCGTGGCGAATATGTTTCATTAACAGCCGAGGTTCTGGAGACCCCAAGTTCCTCTTGGAACTAGGGGGTGGGGAGGGCGGTATGGCCTAGAAGGTTCAATGTGGTCATATAAATCGTTCCCGAGATAGTAGGGCTAGTATCTTAATGGTGCTGTATTACCGGAACGTATCGGATCTATATGCTCTCACACGTTATACTCGTTATACTCGAGCTCTGTTTACTGCTGCGTATAAGATAAAGAAAGAGAAACGCTACAAATTCTTATGGTTAGGGAAATCCAGTTTTCTGCTGAAAAAAACTGAAAATGAGAGCGTTGTCAACATCAGAACATTCGATGACTTAAAGTTAGTTGCTGATTAGCTACTTTGTAGCTCTTTTATTTTATTTTAAATCTTTACTCTTAAGAGTCGTATCTAATTTTCGATGACGTTCTGATAAATGATAAATCAATCATCGCTAGTAAAAATATTCAGCATAACTCGACCTCAGCAGGTAATAACGATTTATTATTTATCCATCAGAATATACGCAGCCTTAGGCAAAACTTCCCACCAGATGTAATTTTTCTGAGTGAAATCTGGATTTATTCGTATGAAATAGGTGATTATAGTATCCCCCATTATAGGTTCTATGCGAATGCAAATGATAGCTACAGTGCAGGAGGTGTTGGAGCATTTGTACGAGAAAATTATGATTGTACTTCAGTAAGTATTAGCTTAAATAGTGCTGATTTATTAAAACTTACGTTAAACCTCAAAGGCGAACAATTTGTCCTATTGGGAGTATATAGAATTCAGTCTGTACCTACTTCTGCTTTTTTGACGAATATTCATCTATCGTAAGCAATGAAAAAACTAGCAATTTTTTTGTTTTAGGCGATTTTAATTTAGACCTTCTACATCATTGAATACTAACTGATGACTATTTGGCATTAATGGCTGAAAACGGTTTAACATCATATATTAATGAACCAACACGAATAAACTCAGGTACTTGTATTGATCACGTTTTTTGTCGCTTTAACGCTTCTCAGTGTAGAGACTGTTCTAGTTTTAATATGGACTTACAAGTGACCGGTTTACAGATAAAAAGAATTGCGTTAGGGAAACCAAATCTCAAGTGTACTCGTAAATCCCTAACTAAAGTTAACTTTACCAAGTTGAATCCAAAGCTACGTTTTGAAAGTTGGGCTACCGTATACGCTGAAAATGATATATCGCTAGCTTATGACATTTTCATAAAAACGTTAAAAGCGCATATTAACAATTGCACTTACACTTTAAGCCTTTCAAAGAAAATTATTAGACATGAACCTTGGATCACTCGGGATCTCTTAAATAAAATAAAGCTTAAAAATAAATTAAGAAAAAGGTGAGCTAGGCGTCCCGGTAATGCAAGGCTTCGATGCCGATACAATAAAATTAGTAAACAGACCAAGAAGGAAATAAATTCGGCACGCGATAACTTTATTCGTAAAAAACTTGAATCAGCACTTGGCAACTCAAGAAAAGAATGGGGCGTGGTCAACACTATTCTAAATAAAAACTGCATTAAGGGTGATGAGCCAGTTGTATTGCGTACTGAAAGTCAGCTAATTTCGGAAGCTGTAGAAGAGGCTAACAAATTTAACCAACAATTTACCACGATTGGTAATCTAAGTTCACGCAGCTGCGATTGTCAGTCTCCACCTTCGTTTAATTGTGCTCAAAATAGCTTCTTTTTTAAAACCATTTCAAGCTTTGAAATTATTAAAATTATTAACACACTGCAAAACTCGAGTTCATGTGGTGAGGATGGTATTTCAAATATGCTACTCAAGAGAATATCTATATATATAAAAATGAATCGTGGTGAGTGTATGTACAGATGCTTAAAACCTGAAAACTACTGGACCGATTTTTATAAAATTTTGTAAGTATATTATCTAGGTACCGGAATAGCCTATAGGCTATATTTCATACCGCTGGGTGGCTAGGGTCTTGAGACCAAAATGTGGACCCGGGTACCACTAGAATGTGTTTATACAATAATGATATCAAATGAAAGCTGTTGATGAGTGCTTTACTGCAGAACAATTTTCAAACCTCTGGATGACTAGGGTCTCGAGATATAGCCCAAAACGTGGACCCGGCTACCACTAGAATGTGTTTATACAATATGGATATCAAATGAAAGCTGTTGATAAGGGCATTCGTAAAGAGTATTTTTTATACCGCTAGGTGACTACAAGTAACAAAGATTATCGAAAATAAATATGTTGCAGGCGCAAACTTCGGTGGAAAGCAGCGGAGCGTAACAAAATTCTAGTAGGTCACTTTCACCACACCAAAAACTTTAACACAATTTTTAACATAATTTAAGCACAGAAATACACTGATTGGAGTTTTAGAGAGTAAAAGTTAAAATTCTGAACACATTACCTGAATAAAAAGTGTACAAATAATTATTAAATAACAAATACAGACAGTGGTAGTTAACAAATTCTGCTGTGGTATGTGGTGAATGTGACCTACTAGAATTTTGTGAAGCTTGCTTCACACGATTTTTCGTCCCTGCAACATCTTTATTTTCGATAATCTTTGCAAGTAACAAGAAGGTTCAAAACATGCTATCAAGCAATATTTCATGCCATCACTTCGCGGGTATGGGATTAACCATGCTATTTTATATGAGAAAAATTTCTTTCCACGTGGTGAATCCCATGCTCGCGTATTACGCACAGTGTTGAATAGCAGACACTCTCGATTACAGATGTCGCCCACTCATGCTATAATTTCCAAAGACAAAGAGAGTAGATTAATAAGAGGGAGCATTGTAGAGTCGTTCATTCGCCACAAAGTGGGACGGCTGCGATAGGAATTCACCATACGTTTTGCCCCTGCTTCGTTTTCACCATCTGGATTAAAAAAGTCATAAGCCTGGGTATTTCCGCAATTTTAGTGATGTAAATTGCATGGCGCCAGCGCCAATGCCGGTGCCAGCTCAATGGTAGCACATTGACGCAATGACTCCAAGCGAATTTTTGACGCTACTCAGTAGTGAGTGCGTAGTACATTTGACTTGCGCTATTGAGTGAAACGATTTTTGTGTGTCAGGCATGAGTTTGGTGTAATTGGCGCTACTGGCAATGATGACACTGAGCTGATGACGGTAGCGCTGGTAGTTCAGCTTTTGAATCAGAGAAAGAATTGATGACCCATGTAAATTATTGTGGCTTTGGCTATTATTGGCAGTTACTTTGAACCAAATAAATCCCGCGGACATAACAACCGGAGTCATTTTTGAGTTTTATATTTTAGATTTAATGCACAATTAATATGGGTGTGTTTGAGCAGCCAAATAATAACAGTAGTATTGCTAAAGTGCTACTTAGTTGATGGAATGTCGCTAATTTCCTAGCGATGATCAATAGATTGTCAACATTTCGTTCAACCAACGCGCTCAAATTTTGCTGAAGAACGTTATGCGCTGTCATAAAAGTAGCACTGCTGCATCTCGAACACACCCTATATCGAGCAAATAATAAGAAACAAATAGACAAATTAGCTTTTTTTACAAATCGCTTGGCTGAGATTTTTAATTGTTGATTTAACTTAAGCTGTTATGCCAAAAATTTTCAGCCAGCTTATTTTCAAATAGGTAATTTTTCCAAAGGCAAAATAAATTACAGAGTTATACAGCCTTAAAAAATCAGGCGGACAGCATAGCAAAAGGTATGGTGAATTCCTCTTACAGCCGTCTTACAATTTCCACAAAGTTTTAGAACTCTACAATACACCATCTTATATTTAAAGTCTTTGGCTAAGCTATAATTCCATCGCCAAAAATCTCTAAAAGAAAATCAAGTGCGCAGAAAAGTATGCAGCATTTAGTACCATGTAGTCATAAGCGATAATATCAATTCCCCGAGCTATTTGCCAATTTACCTCGAACAAGGATGAACTCATCACAAACGTGTATCCAAATATTGGTGAAAACTATCTTAACCTAACTTAGTTGAGTGGACGCGCAATTTTAGCAGCCAAAAATAGTGATGTTAATGAGTTAAATTGGACCATCCAAAACCAAATTCCAGGAGAATTACAATCCTACAAATGAATCGATCGAATTGATAATGAGGAGGATATAGTAAATTATCCTACAAAATTTTTTAATTTGCGTCTCAAAGTTGGATCTGTAGTTATTATGCTTCGTAATCTGCATGCACCAATACTGTGTAATGGAACAAGACTGTTTGCAACCAAGTTTATGAGCAATTTGATAATGGCAAAACCTTTAAAAAGACCATTCAAGGAAGAGGAATGCCTGATTCCGAGAATACCCTTGACTTCAAATGATTTGCAGTTTCAGTTTAGGCGTATTCAGATTCCAGTGAAACTTGCATATGCGGTGACCATTAACAAGTCACAAGCGCAGTAGTTGCAAGTATGTGGCATAAATTTAGAGATGCCATGCTTTTCACACGGCCAACTATATGTAACGTGTTCCCGAGATGGGAAACCATCAACACTTTTTATTTACGCTCCAGATTAGAAAACTAAAAATGTTGTGTATCATGCAGCTTTGAATTGAGCACATCGATTACTCTGCCCTTTTATAGGGTGCAATAAAATGAATAGAATTCAATGATACAATATTTAATTTAACTTTGGGCAAAACGAAGTTTGCTGGGGTCAGCTAGTCTCTTAATATAGTTGATATATTGAAATACTTATTCAACGCCAGTATTACTCAAGGGATTTTTCCTGATATCCATAAAACCGCTGTTGTTATTCCGATTTTCAAAAAGGGGGACAAGAGGGATGCAAACAACTATAGACCCATATCGCTACTCTCAGCTTTATCGAAAGTATTTGAAAAAGCAGTCAAAAAAATAATTTTAAATTTTCTAGAAAATGCAAACTTTTTCAGTCCTATGCAGTTTGGATTTCGTTCGGGTTTATCAACAGAAGACGCTCTGATGCACAAATATTTACAGAGCTCTAGACGGTAAAAGAAACTGCGCCGGCCTATTTGTTGATATAAAAAAGCCTTTGACATGGTCTAAAGAGATATTCTCTTGGATAAAATACACGATGCAGGCTTCCGAGGCTTTATTCATAACTGGTTTAAATCCTATCTTTCTAACATAATACAAAGAGTAAAAGTAGATAGCAGTTACAGTAGCCCACTGTTTGTAAATCTGGGAGTACCCCAAGGCTCTGTTCTTGGTCCAATATTGTTCCTAATATACATCAATTCAATATTTTTCCTGCCATTTAAGGGCAAAACCACAGCGTTTGCAGATGATTTGGCCATTGCGTACAGTACAACTAGTGAAGTTGAATTAATATGTGACATTAACTTTGATTTGCATTTGCTGAGAGCTTGGTTTGCTTCACACAAATTACTTGTTAGTAATAAAACGAAACTTATGTATATTAGCCATGTTGCCAAAGAACTACCTAGCTGTGATATTATATTTCATGCCGAAGGATGCCTTCGTTTTAACTTACACCATATGGTGTGCACTCAGAATGTTACGATAAGTTCATTCGATTGCAATATTCAATGCAGTGACAACTGTTTCAGAGTTGATGTTGTTGACAATTTTAAATATCTTGGTAAAATAATTGACAATCATGTGAATTGGTCTGCGCACATCCATACATTGAAACAGTACTTTCTCTATACTACTATGCAGTTCTATCGTCTCAAAAAGTGTTGCACTTTATCTACTTTAAAAACTGTTTACTACGGCATATTCCAATCTAAACTTCAATATGGTATCAGCTGCTGGGGTGGCGCCTCGGCAAATAAACTATCACCAGTTGTAACGATTCAAAAGGGAATTATTAGACGTATCTGTAGTGCAAACTATAGATCTCACTCTATGCCGCTTTTTAGGAGACTGGATATACTACCGTGCCGTCATTTGTATTTATATAAAGTCTTGAGTATTTTCTTTATTCGTTCAGGTTACTTGGAGAGCTTTCCCTCAGAAGCCCATAACTTACGTAGGAATATACTTCGAACTGTACAAATTCCGTATCCTAGAACGTCACACTTATAAAAAATAAAAAATATTATACAAATTATTTTACCTGAAGTACTTTTTAATAAATTTTTTAAGTGTATTAGTAACTTTAAGGTTTTATGAAAATATTTAATGTACACCCCACACAGAAACAGTATTGAAAATGGCATTACTACTATTTTAATTCTTAAAATAATAAATGCCATCTACCTTTCTTAGGCTATGTTATAGTAAATGTGTTAAATACAATATGGAAATTTAAAATATCTACATAGCATTAAGAAAATTATTAATAAATGAATGAATGAATGAATGAATAAATATCCGCCAAAGGACCATCAACATCGATAACACTCCCCAAAGCCTTCGGCGAGTGTCTTTATCGTTAATACAACAACAAAAACAACACGATAATTTTCATTGAGCTCAAGATGCCAACTTCGGTTTAATGGAAACAATAATGTAAAGTTATATCATTTTCAATAAATCAAGTAAAACTTTTTTCATTTCAAATAATGAAAAAATGGCGGTAGTGTGCTCCGCCTAAGCGGGATCACCCCTCGGCAGTAATGTGACAAACACTCTGAGTGTATTTCTGCAAAGAAAAGACTCTCAGGGAAAATTCATCTGCCTTGCAGCTGCCGTTCGTAAGCGGCATAAAGCATATAGAAGAGATGCTTGGCCTAATCTCCTCGGAGGTAAATCGTGCTAGATATTTATTTTATTTATGTTGATTCTGAATTGAGTGAGCGTAATACTAGGTTCAAACACACACCAAATTGGCAATTTATACTATTTGGGCAATTTATTATGCAATTTGTCATATAATAAATTGTAATAATAAATTGCCCATTTAAAAAAAATTGCGTAATAAATTGTTTCAAACTGCAAATGCAACATTGTAAAGTGTGTTTATGGAGTATATTTTAACGTCAGTTACGCATGGCTGAACTATATGGTTGGCTCATCTCATCAGCTGATTTTATATCTTTCATTTCACTGGAGTAGGGATTGTCAAAAGAAGATGGCAAACTCAAAATGAAACCAAAACATTGAACACATTTTCTTACAACACACAAAAATTTCAAAGTTTTATGTTTTCATTCAATTTCATTCGCCCAATAATGTGCGTGTTCATTTTGACAGTCTGAACAAAGGTATGTTCTTGCTGTAGAGATGAGCCAACCAGCTATCAAATTACTATAGTGTAAGCTAAATCGAGTTGTATGAACAGCACCCAATTCAAATCGAAATTTCCTCAATTTATTTTTCTGTTTGAACATAGTATAAGTTTCTCTTTAAAATTAGCTTGACAGTTGTTCGCCGTTGAAAGACCAATGAAATCAGTTCTTTTAACAGGAAAATCAGTTAGGTTAATTGAGAATCTGTTACAGAATACTGTTAACTTGACGCTTCCCAAGGCCGTAGGTTCTATGTACCGGAGCGACTCGGGATTTTTCCCGACCAAGGACTGCCATTTCAGTGTAACCCCATTTAATTTGTTGCGTCCCTCCCACAAATTGTCATCCTCCCAGCAGTTCCTTGCAGCGGGACTGCTCCATATTCTCTTGCTCCGGGAAGATATCGAACCCAATCCGGGTCCGTCTCCTGACCCCGGTCGTGAGAAATGGTTTTGCTGCATCTGCCGGAAAGGAATCGTTTTAGGACGGTCATACTATTGTCAGTGTGTCTCGTGTAAGGGATGGTTGCATCGGACAGGTTGTTCTGGGCTAGATCCCAAAACCAGACGTCCACGTAACTTCTATAAATCTTTTGTGGCTCCTTGCTGTTCACGCCCCAGGACGTCCCGTAGTCTGCGCCTTAGCGCCCCCCACTACCTTCCAGCATCCCCCCTTGCTTAGCAAGCCACAACAAGTACCCGCTGATGCTCGCGCCCCACGGCGCCACCAACTCATACGGCTGCTCCCACTCATTCCTACAATCTCCGTAGTATAGTCGGGAACAATGCCGAGCATCAGCCCCTGCCCCCGTCTCCCCCCCCCCCCCCCCCCACCCTCTTACCCGGGAGCAATTGTGAAGGTCAGGGAAACAGACTTTTAGTCCCTACTTCCCTTTGCACCGTTTGCCAGCACAGAATATATATGTTTGCGACATCCGCCCAATGCAGCTCCTGCTATGTACGGTGCCACTTTCCTAGATGTTCTGGTCTCCGCGACGGCAACCCCTCGACGGGTTTCATTGCGCCATGTTGCCAGGCCGCATACCCAAGTACACCGGGTACCCCAATGCTTACCCAAGGACGTCCAGTCCCAGGGCCACAACAGCAGTTGCAACAAAAGTCGGACGAATACAAATCCTTTACAGACAACCGCTTTGCTGCCCTCCCTATCCCGACTGATGCCCGCAAAGCGGAGCGTGCTTTCCGCAAGGTCTTTGAATCCGCCTCGGCACGTTTCATTCCCGCCGGTAAAATTCCCGAAATGCGGCCCACTGTCCGGCGGAGGCCGAAAATTTAGCGAGAGAACGTGACCTTATAAGACAGCTCGATCCCGGCGACCCCCAAATAAGGGAAATAAACCAACGCATCCGATTGCTTGTGGATGAACGCAAGCGGGCGAAATGGGAGGAGCACCTAAGCGGTTGTAACCTCTCTGCCGGTGTAGGTAAACTTTGGTCCACCGTAAAGTCCCTATCGAATCCGTCTAGGACCAATGACAAAGTCTCCATCGCCTTGGGCGATAAAGTGCGGATGCGAAAAAATGCGCGAGCGCTTTCCGCCGACAATATATAATGCATTCTACGGTCAACAAAGATAGACGGAGTGCCAACAGACACGCACATAAACATAAAATCAGCGCGTCACCAATTACCATCACCGCCAAAGAGGTTGAGGTCATGCTAAACCATCCGAAGCAGTGGGCCCAGACGGCATAGCCATGCCGATTCTTAAAAGCCTAGGGAAAGAGGGTTTCAAATATTTAGCACATGTTTTCAACCTGTCTCTTTCCACCTTTGTCATACCTGAAAAATGGAAAATAGCCAAGGTGGTCCTGCTACAAAAGCCTGGGAAACCAGCTAACATAGGAGAGTCGTATAGCCCGATATCTCTCCTATCGCCAGTAAAGCAAATTTGCAGCTAGTCTGTCATCAGCATGGCTTCAGAAAACTCCGCAAATGAAACCTCAAAACCAAGAAGAATTAAACAAGGGGTGCTACAGGGTGGTGTCCTATCCCCACTGTTGTTAATTTCTACATATCTAAGCTACTTTCACCACCAGAAGGAGTCACTATCGTTTCATACTCCGATGACTGCACAATAATGGCCACAGGCCCAGGCCCACAGATCGATGAGCTTTGCAACAGAATAAACGGCTACCTCCCTGATCTCTCCAGTTTTTTCGCCTCGCGAAACCTGGCATTATCACCGACTAAATCCTCCGCGACCTTATTCACAACATGGACGTCCCAAATGTCGACCATTTTGAACATCCACGTCGATGGCACTACGCTACCGACTGTCCTACACCCCAAAATCTTGGGTGTAACGTTTGATCAGGATTTACATTTTGGTGAGCACACAACCGCAATTTTTCCGAAAATCCAGAGCCGTAATAAAATCCTCAAATCCCTTGCTCGCAGTACTTGGGGAAAAGACAAAGAAACGCTCATTACCACATACAAAGCAATTGGCCAGCCGATTGCGTGCTACGCGTCCCCTATATGGTCGCCAAGCCTAAAAATTACCCACTGGAAGAAGCTACAGGCCTGCCAAAATACTGCTCTGAGAATCGCCACGGGCTGTCTTCTTATGTCCCCAGAACACCATCTACATAATGAGGAGAGAATACTCCCCATCAGGGAGAGAAATGAGATGCTAAACAAACAGTTCCTGTTGAATACCCAGAAACCTGAGCATCCCAACGGACATCTGATTGATGAGCCAACATCGCCTAGGGGCTTAAGGCGTCATCTCCGTAAGCATTTTGAAGAAATACGGCACCTGAGAACCCAGCCGTATGAAGCAAGAAAACACAAGCAGGTCCTTGGTGAACTTCACAAACTGCCATCGGACCTTTATGCCAGGAATTGCCCGGTGAATACAGTACTCAAAGAACAGTACCCAAAACTTGCGGAAGAGGAACGCATACTCCCCAGGGAAACGCGAGTCACTCTAGCTTAACTTCGTTCTGGATACTGCAACAGGTTAAACTCTTACCTATCCAGAATCAACCCCGACATACAAAATGTATGCCCCGCTTCCAATGTGTCCCCACATGACACCAACCATCTCTTTAATTGTAATGTGGGACCAACGCCTCTAACACCCCTTTCATTATGGTCCACCCCTGTTGAAACAGCAAGTCCTTGGACTCCCGTTGGAGGATATAGATGACAATTTGTGATCGGTCGCAGCTGTTAGGTGGGGCGAAGCACTGCTACAACAACAACAACAACTGTTAACTTGAAACCAACAGTTTTTCTTCTGTTGAAATAACTGAACAAATTTGTTATCTTGACAAAAAACTCGGTCGAATTAACCACAATGCCATCAACTTTACTGAATTTCTGCTAATTCAAGAACAACCAACCGGAATTGTTGATTTGACTAGCTTTATTTCTTTCTGTGAAGTTACATTGCATATTTAAATACTATATTTGACCCATTTAAGGGATTTAATTAAATTTTTTTTAGACGAGGCTAAAGCAGTTTTCTGCATTCGCTCTTAGGAAAAATATATATTGTGGTGAATATTAGCATTTCGGTTCATCACTATGCTGCTATTAAATAAATGCACAACAACAATAATGCCAGCAGCCACACATGTGTACATGTAAACATCAAAGCTGACAGAATATTTCACATACATATATGTAGCCGGCAGCTAAGAGCAGAAGTTGTTACTCACATATGCACACGCATATAGCTAGAAAAAACATAAACTACAGATATACATTTATATAGCTAAATAACCAAGCATGAGATACAACTGTTCTAGAACGCATGTTCGGGAAACGTCTAGACATTAGGAGAAGTGGGCGAACGAGGTAACCGAGAGTATAAAAGCAGCGCAAGCTGAGGAATAAGAATTCAGTTTGATTCAAACACGCTATTAGTGAAGTATAATTGTTATTGTGAAGTACTACTCCCAAAGTAGTATAAATAAAGACCATTTTGCAATACTGAATATTGAAGTTATTTATTCGACAGTTCAGCGATTCGAACGTTAGCAGAAGGGGCAAAATAATTAGGAATTCCTGAAATTCGTTACAATATATCTTTTATGAAGGAACATTCCCTGGAAATAAGAAAGCGCGCAACCAGAACCTTAGCCCAATACAAAGAAACATAATTAGACATCAAACAACCCAGTGTAAGAAATAAGAATCTTGTAATTACAAAATCATCAATGGAAATTCATGACAAGCAAGTGCAGTGATGTCACAAAAACAACTACAATTAGGGTAAGAGAGTTCAAGGAAGTCTGTCAAGTATATAATTAATGAAAACAATGACTGGCAGTGATTAAAAAGGAAGAATAAGGAAAGCGGTAGTAATAATTAAAAGGGAAAGACGATAACAAAAACGAAAAAACTTGGTAAGCAGCCGCAAATAAAATATTAAGAAGACTTATCTAGGCAGTTGAACGATAGACAACAACAAAAAGTGCTAACCGAAACCAATTAAGTACTGACATTTATAACTTTAAAGAAACCAATTAATTACTCAACTCGACAGTGGTGTAGAGAATGTAGTAGAAATCTTATAACAATTAGCAGAGGAATCTAACACCACAAGTGACACCAGAAGCGAAGCTACAATTCATAACCTTAGTTCATTTCTGGTCTGAAATCTTAAGGAGGATCGCGCGCAGCTCAGATTACAAGATCCGGGGATGAATTTTAGAGAAGCGTATCATGATCTTAAATCATTAGCGACTGAACTATCCGAATTTCGAGACACTCTCTGTAAAGAAGCAATAGAAAAGGCGAAGTCTATTTGTGAACAAGTAAAGGTGTCCAAGTTCGGGTGTAACCGAACATTATATACTCATCGTGAGCTTCAATTGTACATTTCATTTCAGATAAATTACTTTTCTACATAACACGTGGCACCGCCCGTTTAAAAAAAATGTCTCCCCATTTCCTCTTACAATAAAACTTGATAAGTGAAATATCAATGATTCAAAACTATTTTTTGCTAAGTTATAGCTTATTATTCTAGTCTACGGCCCTTTTAAACTTGTTTTATACCTAAGTTGCCGTGGTCTTTAACCGATCCCGTCCATTTTTAGCTATAAGGAAAATATGTGCACACAATTTCATTACGATATGTTAATTTTGCTTCGAGTTATGGCTCCCGATCCATGGAAAATTGCTTAGTCATAAAAGGGGCGGTGCCACACCCATTTTCAAAAATTTTAGTGTTTTCCAATTTAATATTATAATTCAATTAAGAAAAAAAATTCTATTGATACAAAGCTCTTTTCTGCTTATTATTTCCGTCTACGACCCATTTAAAAATCTTTTATATGAAAGTGGGCGTGGTCTTTAACCATTCTCGTCCATTTTTTCTATAAACATTTCCTACTATAGGGAAAATTTGTGTACCCAATTTTATTACGATCCGTTAATTTTTCTTCGAGATATGGCTCCCGAAACATAGAAAATTGCTTAGCCATAAAAGGGGCGGTGCCACGCCCATTTTTTTAAATTTAAAGTTTTTCCTATTTATTGTTATAAGTCCACTTGGAAAATGAAATACCATTGATATAAAGATATAGCTTATTTTATTCGTCCACGACCCTTTTAAAAATCTTTTATATAAAAATAGGCGTGGCCCTTAACCGATTTCGTAAATTTTTCTTCAAAGCATTCCCTATAGTAAAGGCAGCCTCTCTGCCAAATTTTGTCACGATAGGTTTAGCGATTTTTGATTTAGGATTAATAACATTTGTAAAATTGATTTTATCACATGTAGGCGGTGCCACGACCATTTTAAAATTTTTTTTCAAATTTTTATCAGGAGTCTCAATATGAGTCCACATGTCAAATTTCAACATTCTAGGTGTATTATTTACTAAATAATCAGTTTTTTTTTATGTTTTCCAAAATGTTATATTGTAACGAATTTAGGGAAACTCCGCTTATTTTACACCTTCTACTAACGTTCGTATCGCTAAATTGTTGAATAAAGAACTCCAAAATTCAATAATGCAAAATGGTCTTTATTAGACTACTTTGAACATACTTCACAATAACACTTATACTTCGCAACTGATAGCGTGCTTAAATCAAAACTGATTGCTCATGCCTCAGCTGGTGCTGCTTTTATACTCTTCGATTTCCTGGTTCGCATGTTTCTAGGCGTTTCTCCTTCTAGAATTTATTAGTTCGCTGAAGATTTAATACTTCTGTGAGTATCTCAGAAATATGCATATGTATGTGTGAGAACTACTTTGCTGATGATTGCATACTTTTGTGAGTATCTCTCCGCTGCTGTATGTACATAAATGTAGACATAATGATTGATTTGTTTATGTAGATACAAGTGACTGCTTAGTATCGGCTTAGAGATGATAGTATCCCTTAGTGTTGCTAATATTCGTCACAATATTGTGCAAAGTATAAGTGTTATTGTACTTTAATAAAGGCCATTTTTCTATTATTCAATATTGGAGTTATTTATTCAACAGTTTAGCGATACGAACGTTGGCAGAAAATTGCAAATGAGGGGAATTGCAGTAAATTCGTTACAATATATATAAAAAGTGGGCGTGGTTATCATCCGATTTCGCTTATTTTCAATACCAATCTATTCTGGGTCCAGATAAGCTCGCGTAAAATTTGGTGAAGATATCTCAATATTTACTCAAGTTATCGTGTTAACGGACAGACGGACGGGCGTACGGGCATACGGACGGACGGACATGGCTCAATCAAATTTTTTTTCGATACTGATGATTTTGATATATGGAAGTCTATATTTTTCTCGATTCTTTTATACCTGTACAACCAACCGTTATCCAATCAAAGTTAATATACTCTGTGTGCAAAGCACGCTGAGTAAAAAAAACGCACTTACAGACAAACGAACCCACTCAATAAACAAAGGTGAGGTTCTGCAACGAAAAGTGCAAAGTGTCAATAAGACGTAATAAGAGTAAATGATTGAGTGAGGGTGGTGATTAAAACGTTAAGAACGTGAAATAAACAACGTCTAAATTGTTGATGAGTCATCACAAACGTTAAGAAGTCACAACTGAACTGAAGCTTATGACTGCTTATTTGGCTGAATTGGCTTGCTGAGTCAGAAGCGGCTCATACACTTTCGTACAGGCTAAGATGTGCCCAAACACGTTTAAATACATACATATTTATAGTTAAGTATATGGAAAAAGTCAGAATGATCTTGAAAATGTATAAAATACGAAACCGTAAAAAAATTGATTCTTATGCTAATTTCAAACCATGAAATGCATATTCAGACATTCAAGATCAATGTCACAAATTTAGAATACATTTGCAAATATGCACATTCGTTCGATAAAGGTTTTAAATTGAATATTTTATTGGAGTAATTATTTAAAATATGTAAGTAGCATGTGACATACAAAGCCAATGCCGAACGGTGCTGCGTTAAACAATAGCGAAATAACTCTTACCTAATTGGCGCTTAGCCGAATGAACTGTTATAGCCGTCCAACAAAGGGCGCTAGTCGCTTATTCGTTGAGCTAACTGGCATGAATTGCTAACACCAAGAGAATTTAAATCGGTGTCCATCTAGTACTTCCAGCGGAATGGGGGCCACCCTCTTCCTCTGCTTCCATAGGTTATTGTTTGCGTTAATGCTGGTTCCAAAATAAACGAAATATATTACTATTTCGAAATTTAATAGTTGAATGGTTTAGCGAAACCAAAAATTTAGATATTTTTAAATATACATTAGCATTAAGTATCAAGGTCCATATCTTAGTCGGATGATTCATTTTAAATAAGCTCTCGTGTTTCAGCGATATAACATCTATCATAAGATTTATCATAGATCTAGCAAGAAATCATAGCTTAACTATCCAAGTCTGACAATTTCCTAACAAAACAATTAAAATAAAAAAGTAACATTAATTGAAACGGAATATTGACGAACGAAAGATCACAACAAAAGCAAAAGTAAAACAAGTCATGAAACTAATTAATGAATAAAGTTGGCAACGAGACTCATGTGAGTTTGCTGGTAAACATAAGAAATAGCAACAAAAAAGGTAGGGGAAAAAGTATAAAACAAGGTTTACTTTAAACAGCTGCTATGACGGAGAAAAACAAAAAAACCAAATATAACACACGCAAGTGAAGAGACCAAACACTAAAAACGGAAAAAGAAAACATACTAAATTACGTTTTGTTGTCGTCGCACCTACGCGCGCCGACTTGATGGTGTTTTCCGTGAATTTGCTGACTCCGATTGTTATACTCAGCTGAGCAGAGCTCACATAGTATATTAATTTTGTTCGAATAACGGTAATCCGTAACGGCATAAACTAATCGAGATAGATATAGACCTCTATATATGTATAAAAATGATCTGGGCGAAAGAAGAAATTCATTTAGCCATGTCCGTCCGTCCGTCTGTCCGTAAACACGATAACTTGAGTGCTATAATTCATTACCAAAGACGGCTGAAGCGATGAAACTGGGTAGGTGGGTTGACCTTCTTATGACGCAAAATAGAAAATTAGTAAAATTTTGGACAATGGGCGTGGCACCGCCCACTTTTAAAAGAAGGTAATTGAAAAGTTGTGCAAGCTGTAATTTGGCAGTCGTTGAAGATATCATGATGAAATTTGGCAGGAACGTTACTCCTATTACTATATGTGTTCTAAATAAAAATTAGCAAAATCGGATGACGAAAGCGCCCACTTTTAAAAAAAAAAGTTTAAGTCAAATTTTAACAAAAAATTTTATATCTTTACAGTATATAAGTAAATAATGTCAACATTCATCTCCAGTAATGATATGGTGCAACAAAATACAAAAATAAAAGTTTTCAAAATGGGCGTGGCTTCGCCCTATTTCATTTAATTTGTCTAGAATACTTTTAATGCAATAAGTCAAATTTGCCAATCCTTGTGAAATTTGGTAAGGGCATAGCTTCTATGACGATAACTGGTTTCTGTGAAAATGGGCGAAATCGGCTGAAGCCACACCCAGTTTTTATACACAGTCAACCGTCTGTCCTTCCGCTCGGCCATTAACACGATAACTTGAGCAAAAATGGATATATCTTTACTAAACTTAGTTCACTCACTTATATGAACTCACTTTATATTGGTATTAAAAATTAGCGAAATCCGACTATGACCACGCCCACTTTTTCGATATCGAAAATTTCGAAAAATGAAAAAAATGCCATAATTCTATACCAAATACGAAAAAAGGGATGAAACATGGTAACTGGATTGGTTTATTGACGCAAAATATAACTTTGGAAAAAACTTTGTAAAATGGGTGTGACACCTACCATATTAAGTAGAAGAAAATGAAAAAGTTCTGCAGGGCGAAATCAAAAGCCATTGGAATCATGGCAGGAATACTATTCGTGGTATTAGATATACATATAAGTAAATTAGCGGTACCCGACAGATAATGATCTGGGTCACCCTGGTCTACATTTTGGTCGATATCTCGAAAACGCCTTCACATATACAACTATAGCCCACTCCCTTTTAAAACCCTCATTAATACCTTTAATTTGATACCCATATCGTACAAACACATTCTAGAGTAACCCCTGGTCCACCTTTATGGCGATATCTCGAAAAGGTGTCGAACTATAGAACTAAGGCTCACTCCCGTTTAAAATACTCTTTAATACCTTTCATTTGATACCCGTGTCATACAAACACATTCCAGGGTTACCCTAGTTTCATTTTCCTATATGGTGATTTTCCCTTATTTTGTCTCCAAAGCTCTCAGCTGAGTATGTAATGTTCCGTTTCACCCGAACTTAGCCTTGCTTACTTGTTTATATTTGATCATTTACTCTTACCAAATACGTAACATTCACATAGCAAATGAGTCACACTTAAGCGAAGTGTACGCTGACACCGTACATTGGAAAAAGGGGCATATAAAAGTGTGCGAATGAGGTTGACAATCTTTAGAAGTAATTTATGTTGGGTTGGGTTGAGAGGGCGTGCATGGCAACTTTACACAGATCAACACGGAGACATTTTTTCTTTCATTGTGCATGCCCCCGGTGAGTGCCGAAAGAGGACTAATTTGTTCAAGTCGGTCACTTGCTTTCCCGTACGAACTTTAGCAAGGGCGAAATATCAGACGAACGATACCGGACTACTGTCCTAGCATTCGGCAAGGCAAGTGATGAAGCGATTCTTCTTCCACCTCAACGTGATAGCTTCTTGTCAGGACTTTGTAGGTATGCGCCACCACAATAAGTACGCTTACTATAGATTTATTTAGTTTGAGAAGCAATTTCATTTCTTTCCTATCGAAACATGGCCATAAGGACTATGAGACCTGCTAGTTGGTTCACAAGTTTGTATTCTTCGATAACATTCCTCAGAGATAGCAATAATAATGCTACGATGCTAGAAGCTTTCGGCATTCAAATTCATTCCTTTCAACATTGTTAAGCTCGTGAGCCCAACTAAGATGCCCTATGGATGCCAGCGAGGCCGAACACCTCCATAAGAGATCCGATTTCATCGAAGCTGCAATGTAAGCGCTTTAAGGACGACAGTGCTCAATTCCACCAGAAGGCCTCCTTGTGAGTGGGATACGCTAACAGAGCTTTCTTTAAGCTCTTCTCAACATACTTTTTCCAGCTTAATGTTTTAATCTATAATAGGTTTTTATAGTTGTGAATAGGATAAGCTTTGTGTTCCAAGATTTCTTTGACTACCAGTGTGCTAAGAGAAGCCCCTTCCCGCATGTCTCTGGTACTCATTCTACATAACGAGCCTGCGCCTAAAGTTACGTTGACGACCCTACTCCTGACCATAGCTTCAACCGAAGCAACTTTAAGACACCATGAAAAAGATATAAGTAATAATTTAACAAAAACGAAAAGGATTTTATACAAATTTAATACAAATCGCCCACAGTGCAATCAGCAAAATATGCAGCACCAGCAATGTCGATGTGAAATATTATATCACTACATGCGGCCATCTCTTTCGTAAGTCATCAGATAAAATGTTTTTTGATGAATTTGTATACAAAAAAAACTAAGAAAACAAAATGCGAAATAGGAAGAGCAGGAAATAAAAACATAGCCCACAATAACAAACAACTTTCCTTTTTGCAAAACAATGTTTTCTTCTCTTTATAGAAAACAATACATATTGTGGTTCAAATTGTGGTTTTGAGACTTTTCGTTTGTATTGGGGAAATAATGTTTTCGCTTGTGCAACCTCGTACATTAAAAACAACAATGAAATTTGGCAAAGCTAAACGTTGAAAACGCGACCAAATGAACGCGAGCTTGTTAAGCTTCGACAGCTTATCCAATCTCTAGATACCGGCCTACAAAACAAAATAAGTTCTGGACTGTCTTTGGTGGTGCCAAGGGCATTTTTTCGTTCATGAATGTAACTGAACTTTATTCCTTTTCAATATTTTACCCGTCAATATTTAAATTAGAAAATCTGAGGCTTCATACCCTTTCTTAAGGGGATGTGAATCTTTAAAGATTATAAAGGGGGTAAAAAAGAGGAATCTTCACAAAAAAAAATGCAAAAGGTTAATAAAGTTATTTAAAAGGACATTGCTTCAAAAAAGTCTAATTATAAGAGCTTTGTGTTCTATTTATTATAAGTAAGCGGTATATCAAGTCAATTTTACCGTTTCAGCCGCTTGTTTCTCCCAGAGTTTAGACTTTTCGCGAACAACGTTCTCTAATAGTTGCTTATTTATTTCTCGTTTCTTGATCTCATATTGGCTTTGGCTATATTTGTACATGTTGTTGTTGTAGTTGTAACGATAAGCACACTTCCCGAATGCCTTGGGGTTTGATGTTGATGATCCTTTACCGGATACAGATCCGGTACGATCCGGTAGCAAGCACCATTGAAGGACTAGCCCGACCATCTCGGGAACGGTATGTATGTAGTATGACCACATGAAAGCATCTAGGCAATACCACCCTACCACCCCTAGATCCCTGAGGAACTTTGGGTCGTCCGTGCCTCGGATGTTAAAGAAACAAGATTCGGTGGGTGAGGTTGGCAATTGGGTTGTAGAAGCTATATATTACGCTGGCAACCCCTTGAAAGGGTTGTGCTACACAACCCCTTGAATCAATTTTTTTTCATGAAATCTTGGAGGATTTATTTATACTCATTCCAAATGGTTTCACGCTTCTAGCTTCCTGTGGTTATATCTATATAGCTATTTAAAATAAAAATTAGCCCGAAATATATATATGAATTTAGTTTCAAAACCTTTAAAATTATTTTATATTTCGAAATAACCTTAAATTGAAAATCAAAGTATTTCGGAACCAAAGTGATCGTAAGTAATTTCTTTATACATGGTAAGACTACACTAGTGTCTAAGGGTGTCACGAAGCCTTGCGCCACCATAGCCAGCTAGTATATAATATGTATTATAAAAAAATATATCGATTCATGATCTAACTGCATGAATAATATCGGAAAATAGTCATGATCGTGAATTTGACATTTGAATCTTGAAAACCCAGGTCAACATAAAAGAATTATGTGGAACCCCCACAGCGGAGCAAATAATCCAAATGTGTGGCCTAAATCAACGAAAACATTTATTGTCATAGTTCAATGCTTTTGAAACTATGTACTTTTCTATACAATATATTAGCAGACTCAGCAGATGTTGTTCTGCCTTAACTTTGGTTTATCTGCACTACTTTCAAGAGGCTTTTTTCTCTTCCCCTCCTCGGTCTCTCTCTCTCACTCTCCCCGTCTTCGTTTTCCTGTTCCTTCGCTGACCTTTCACCAAACATACGAAATGGTTTAACTCACAGAACGTATAAAAATAGAGAGCCGCCTACAGAAGGAATAGTGGGAAACAGTAAACCATCAAATCGCGGGTAGGTAATTCGCCATTGGGAAAATGTTGCATGAAATTTGTCAATTCCAACACTAGAAAAATATTATTTTGTTATAAAAACCACAATTTAACTATTTTTTAACGTTTTCAATTACTTTTTTGTGAAATTTCAACGAAAACACCGCGTTTTTTGCTAATCTTCAAGTAGCACCAGTTTGACAATTTCTCCTGCTGTCCGTTGTTGATTATTCTCTATAGATTTACGCCTCTAGTTCTACTTCTGTTTTTTAACCGAATAACATGTTTAAAAAAATGTTCGCTTCAATCGGTTTTGTTGCATAAATATGTATGTATTCGACGCCAAAAACAAAATGAAATAAAAATGCAAACATACTTACATGCAAGCATTCGCTAGCTGGCCTTTTTTTGCCTATACAACTATTTCAACATCTGATGTGCTGAAATTATCTCACTGAACGCGTGTTTGGACGCTTCATTCACAGCGAACAAACATACACACAAGATGTAGTTTCGTTTAACAAATTTTGGTCATATGTATAAGAAAACTATCAGCTATTATATTTTATGCAGCACAAAATTTAATATTTTAAAGTTTAATTGCAAGTAAGACATATTTCAATCGAATTATTCGGTTTCGATTGCCAGAACTGTAAACTAAAATTTTATGATTTTTTTACATTTTGGAAAATTGCTACGCCTGTATTATCTATTCCTTCCTTTCCATATATAATAACTGACCATTTCGCATAAATAAGCTTTAAAATGCAAATAAACGTTTTTAAATCGGCGCTTTCTGTAAGAAGATGTAATAACTGTGTGTAGTAATAATAATAATTTTATAAGATGTGCAAATAAATATATGTGTTTTCTTATTGAAACTGTTAACTGTTCAGCAGATTTATGTTTGTTTTTAATGGTGTGTTCAATTTATACTTACTATTAAGAATTCATGAGCTTAACACTGGCTTATAATAATTGAATATTCAATTATTATGTTTTTCTAAGAGAAACTGAAAAGAAAGAAAGAAACATTTACTGGCATTAAGCAAGAAGACAAATACAAGCAGGATAGCCTAGTGGTTAAAGCAACTGCAGTTTCATCGTGGGTTCGCGCTTCGAATCTCTGTGAAACCTTTGATAACTTTACGAAATTACCTGACGATGAATTCGTGGCGGTTTTCGAAATAGTACTATCGCAATATGCCAGTAAATGTTTCTTTCTTTCTTTTCAGTTTCTCTTAGAAAAACATAATAATTGGACATATCACCAGATATTAAACAGTTATATTACCGCATGTTCGTAAATTCCAAATCCAATAACGATGCATCAATCAATTCTGCTTAAAACGTTCATTGGTCTTACTGCAAATAAAAAAAAAAGAAACATCAAAAATATACATATATAAGCAATTCATAAAAATATTTATTAGGAATATAGTTTGGTTATGTTCTGGAAGTTAGGTTGAGCTGGTTTGTCAATGAAGACCACACGTAGACTGAATGTATCCATAGTAGAGGTTTACGCCGATAACTTTATCGGCGGCGGCGGCGTAGGCTCTATTATATACCGGCGGCGGCGGCGTGGGCGGCGCGCCGGCATACGCCGGTGTTCTGACTTTAAAAAGCTTGATTTTTCAATTTAAAAAAATAATTTTTAGGAAAGGTTTTGGGTAAAGGTCTTGTTGAGGGGTCGGCTGCTAATACGCTACCAGAAATATCGAGAGGGGTGTCAAAAGACGCGTATTAACCTCGAAAACAATAATCCGAAGGCGGAAAAGAAAAATTGTATCTCTGTTCGGAGATGTTTGCAGTTGAAGTTGGCGATTTTCATGTGGTTGTTGTAATGTTGCTGTACCCGCAAAAAAAAAATTGTGAACAGAAGTGTTTTGCGCGGATATAGTTTTGGTGTCCAAACCGGTGTTGGACCCACCCAGGGTAATTTTTTATAAGCGCGGCCGAAGGGCCGAAAGTGTTCTGCATAAAAATACTATGGATCCCACCCCCGGTTTCGGAGGGATCCCCGGGTCATTTTTCGGTTTTTCGTTAATATCTTTTGAACGAGTCGTTTGACACCTCTCTCAATATTTTTGGTAGCGTATTAGCAGTCTACCCCTCAGCTAGACTTTTCCAGGTTTTGTTTGTATGTATTTAAGGAAATCAACGTTTTGCCATTTCGAAAAGATGCGGGGTTTTTGCCTCAAAATCGCACAGATCGGTTAAAAATTTTCAGAAGTAGCTTCTTGCGGAGGGATTGTGCCTCGTTCGCTTACTTCAGAGAGGCTTCAAACCTAACCCCGGTCTTTGGAATTGGTACTGCTGCGTTTGCTGAAAAGAAATAGAGATACACAAAATGGTCACAATTTTATCTGTATAGCTCGTGCAAAGCGTAGTTTCACCTGGGGTTAACTCCTAACAATCGTCGCGAACACAATTTCTTTTTTAAATCATGTGCGAACAGTAGCAATCCCAACCACCAGTCGCTACCACGCCTCCTGACATACCATATGCCAGCACAGAAGCTATAGGACTGCGACTTCGAACTCATACCTTCGTCGAGGTCACTTTGCTAGAAGCTCTAGCTGTAGCTCCGAAGACTTTCTAACTGATGTTTTTGTCGCGCTATGCTGCCGAGCTACACCAGAGAAACACCAAACGTTAGGAAGTGACTATTCGGCCAAGGATGCCGTCTTCGACATCATAAGCAATCTTATGTGGATGTCATTGCGTAATTCATGGTTGAAAATCGTATAATCCTCGGCGCTTCTACATAATTAAAATTTTACAAGGACCCTGGATAAAATTTTTTAAATCCAAATTTTGCAGACGTTTGTGTTCACAACATTGATTTCAGTAGTCTTCGTTAAATCAAAACGATATTTTAGAATGAAAGTCGACACATTTTAAGTTGAAAGATGTTAATTGCTGTTTTCCGGGCTTATGATATAAGAGCTCATTATGGATGACCGCATAGCTTCAGACTAGTGTAGCACACACGGGCATTAGTTCGACTGTCTTGGGAAAGCTTTTACTTCACCACTTTGAGTGTTCTTGCGAAGGACAAAGCCTCACCTGGTAAATATATGTGCCTACGTATTCACATTTGTAAAAGGAGCCGTAACGTTTAGGTGATGTTTAAACTTGGTTGATAGGCATTAATCAATGTGATTCACTCCAAGGGACTAGTTTTGGATAGGGCTGCCAACTTTAGGAAATGTCAAACCGGGAGACTTGGGTGTTGAAGGATGAAGTGTGAAAATCAAAATTAACATTTCAGACGCTATTGTATAGTTTCGCAAATAAACAAAAGATGTTTGAATGTAAGCCCAAGTATTTTTCAAACCCTTCTCATACGAATATATATCCTCAACTTAAGTATGAGGTAAGAAACATTTCAGAGGAGTGTTCATGCCCCTAGAACCTACTAAAGGATTTTGCATCACATATTTCGCTTATTCTTTCAGCCAATCGCAACATAAAATTTAAAAAAAAATCGGCACTTTTTTGGGGCAATTTGCTTTGTTTACCAGCTTGAAGAAAATTTGAAAACATGTTCGCCTTGGGTCATTTTATTTGAATTCATTGTTCATTATTCATTTTTTTATTTTTTAAAAACAAATATGCAAAGTGAGCATATAAAATTATTATATAACTTTTCTTTTAGTGTTTTGTTTTAATAACTTGGTGAATTGGGTGATGCAAAGTCCGTGTTAAGCTGACACCGAATCGCGCCTGTTTTTTAAATAACTTTTGAACAGTTAGAAATAATTAAATTTCGCAATTAGTTTCTTATAACTGGCAGTGATGCGCATCCGTTGATACCACTTTCGACCATATCCGACCAATTTTCGACATAAACAATAAATGGCCTAAACAGTCTTAAACGAGTAGCAAATATAGTAACGCGCCGGACGCCGCCGCCGCCGCGCCGATATTTTTGACATTCGGCGGCGGCGTGCGAAAAACGACCAAAATCGGCGGCGGCGGCGGCGTTTATCGGCGGCGTATATCTCTAATCCATAGTCTTTCATGTTACTTTCACCGAAACAAATGTAGCTAGTAAAACCAACAATTACGGTTAATTCAACGGAGTTTTTTCTCAAGAAAACAAATTTGCTAAGTTATTTTAGCGGAACAAAAACTGTTGTTCTCGAGTTAGCAATATTTTGTAAAAACGGCAGTTTGAAATAACTGATGCGATTTGACATTTCAACAGCGAACAACTGTCAACCTGGAAAGAACAATATCAAAATATTTACCAATAATTTTACTTTGATGAGACTTTCATTTCATGAACTTTTTTTTGTTGGTTCGACTGCGGAAACTCTCAATTCAGAATCGCAAGTCTGTACGAAGTTGATTCAACAGCTGCTTGCGATGGATTAAAAATTGTTAGAAATATCGGTTGAATTGATCCGTATTTCGGTGGATTTTACCAGTTGTTTTCTTTCAGTGCTGTCAATCCTATGGAATACTAACATGTTGTTTTTATTCGCATGGAAAACTAGTACAGTTCATTACTTGGGTCGCAGACTAACCCAATTGAAATATTCTAGCCTTCTAAGGAAATAAGCGAATGATGTCAGTCCACGATAGTGCCAACGATAGTTTGACACCCCTGCTTCTAGGGGCCAAACAATAATTTGCTTAATTTCTGCGAAACAAAACAGCATTGTTATATGTCCAAAATAGTATATCTATATATATAAAATTCAAATTATGTATGTATGTATGTATGTAGGTATAGATCGGGTTGCGTCCTAAACGGATCGACCGATCACAACCAAATTTGCACAACCCACTTGAAACCTTCCAGGGATGGTCACCTGCTAAGAATAATTTCGATATATAAAAGGGGCGTGGCACCTGCCATACAAATGGAATATTTGATACCGCATAACTCTGAAGGTATTCATGCTAGAACATTGAAATTCAGTAAGGAGTTATATGAGGCCAATCCCTAACACCTCCAAGAAAATGTGGGGTGAGGGAGACGGGGGCGTGGCACCTCCCATACAAATGGAATATATTATACCTTATATCTCTGGATGTAGTAATGGTAGGATAATAAAAATTGGTAAGGAGCTATATGACGTTAAGTCCTAACACCTTCAGTAAAATGTGGAATTGGGGAAAAGCAGGCGTGGCACCTTCCCTACAAATGAAAATTGTTTGTTAATTTCAGTCTGTCTACATCTTCTATATCTACATATATAATATTCAAACAAACGATACTACTTATCAACCCATTGACACAGTCGTGGAAGAATCGCAAGCTGTGCATTGTCCGGTTGAGTTTCTTAACTCCTAGGACCCACCAGGAATTCCTCCTCATCGATTGATCCTTAAGAAAGGGTCCATAATATTATGCTACGTAATTTGGATCCTCCGGGCTTATGTAATGCGACAAGGCTTATCATCACAAAACTTCCAATGTCATTGAAGCAATGATTTGATCGGGAAATTTCGAAAACAAAAATGTTTTCATACCAAGGATTCAATTAATACCGACAGATATGCGTTTAAATTTCAAACGCCTCAAATTTCCTATTGGGTTGGCTTTCGCAATGTCTATCAATAGAGCTCAAGAGCAGTCATTAGCTGTAGTAGGAGTCAATCTTACCAACTCATGTTTCACCCATGGCCAATTATAGGTAGCCTACTACAGAGTTGGCTCATCAAAAAATCTTTTTATTTATACTCCAAATAATTTACAAAAAATATTGTATATCCTATGGTTTCAGCAGTACCTAAATTCGCAAATACACATCCTTATAATAACTTTAAAATTTGTGTTATATAGTTTGCATATTTTTATAGGTGGAACCCACGGGAATAAGCTAGTCTATAAACATAAAGTTTTTGTAATTAAAATGGAAAATACCTTTTCAAAAAAAAAAATAGTTTTTCGGTCATTAACGTTACTGATGATGATGAATCAGAACAAAATATTATAACCAACTAAACTATTTCCTCCAAACGAAATTAGAATCGGATGTCATCTACGTCATAATCTATTTTTTAACTATTTTAAATTAAATGAAATTAAAAATATATTATGAAATAACACATTTACCTGCTTCCGGTAGTAAAATCAAACAAATAGAACTAACATAATTGTATAGCATACATTTCAACAAACCAAATTACAAACTTTAAATTACAACAAATGTTGATGGCACGTGCAGGGAAATTCATTTACAGTTTACATGGAATTATTTTGTGGTGAGTGGGCAAATGAAAACAATAGGTGAGCGTGTGCTATTGACTTATTAGAGATATCTAACGAATATTTCGAAATATATATGTAAAATATTGTACGAAGGGTGCAGCGGAATTTTGATTGGCATGTCACAGTTCCCGGATCACGTAGCAACAACGAGCTTATAAAAGAGCAGTATGTGATAGTAAAATAGATCTATTAAAAAAACGCCGCAAAATGTGAACATCAGTGTTTGCATTTGCTACTCCAGAGTAGTAGAAGCAAAGAAAAATGCGCTTTTCTACTTCTCCACATCTGAAAATAAACAGAGCATAGATCAGAGCCGTAGCATAAAAAAGTGATGGCATTTATTAAGCTCTGCTTTGAGCTACGACTTGTTTTAGAGCGCAGCAAGGTAGCAGAATAAAAACTGAGAAAGAAATGTTATTTATAGTGGAGCCATAGCAAAAAAACTGAACAGAACTTTGTTTTTTCTCTCGTTTTTGTTGTTGGAGCTGATAAAGCGTAGTTATATTGTTTTTATACCACAAGTTTTAATTGTCGGTCTTTAAGTTGTTGTTGTAGCTTCTTGTTTTTCTTGTTATTGCAGTTGCTTCGGGACACTCACGTCTGCTCCGACGTAGCATTGAAATTTTTTCAGATAAGTAGTAGCGCGAGAAAAGACGAAGAGTGGCGCAAAACAATGTCCAACAGAGAAAATATCGTACATTTTTTTTGCTCTTTCTCCACTACAAATAGCATTTCTTTTGGAGTTAAAAATAAATAAATAAATAAATGTAAGGCACGATAACCTCCGAAGAGATTTTAGGCCGAACTTCTCTTCCAATTTGCGTCGTGCTCCTTTTTAAGTTTTCCTACAAATTGGCGGGACGGGGCCTACTCGTTTTATGCCGACCCCGAATGGCATCTGCAAGGCAGATGAGTTTTCACTGAGAGCTTTTCATGGCAGAAATACACTCGGAGTGCTTGCCAAACACTGCCGAGGGGCGACCCCGCTTAGAAAAATTTTCTTCTAATTGAAAAATCTTGTTTCTAAAATTTTGATGTTGCTTTGCCCGGGGTGTGAACCCAAGATCTTCGGTGTGGTAGGCGGAGCACGCTACCATCACACCACGGCGGCCGCCATTTGGAGTTATTGTTCTGTTATTTGCTCAGCTCAGAAACACGACGTAGCTCGTAGCAGAGCGTAAGAAATGCCATCACTCTTTTATGCTCTATACTCTGTTCATGTTCAGAGCCGGAGCGAAAGCAAAAAAGAACCTCCATAGTAGCATAGCGTTTTGAATTGCTAGAGAATTTGTTTTGTGGCAAAATTGAAATCTCAAGATACAAACAATTGATAAAATACGTAAATCGAAGATTCTGAAATAAAATACTTTAGACGTGTAAACAGGTTTGGTGAAGAGATTCGATTGACCTTTAAAACGGAAACCTCTTTTTAATTTAAACCCATTTATTTATTTTGTCCTTCTAAGTGGAATAACATAGTTGGTTCTTTAAGTTTTTCTTCTCAATGAACCAAAAAAGGTCTCGAAACAAATTTGACAAGGGATCAATTTACAGCCATTATCTCCCTCATCGCAAATCATTAAAACAAAATTAATAATTTTTCAAAAAATTGTTTTGTATAAGGCCGGGGGTCTCTTAAGCTAGCCCAACCCTTCCAGCCCAATCAAAAAAGCGTACTAAATTGCACAATATCTAATGCTAATTTAAAACGAGTAAGTTAAATTTGTAACATTTGTTTTTTAAAAAATATGGACTACGTTTAAGCTATTACATTTCAGTGAATTTTTATCATTGTAATCCTCTCTTTCCCTATTTCGTTTTCTGTCTTTTCTCTTCTTTAACTTCACCTCCCTTTGCCACAACTACGGTCTTTTAACTTTTAAAGCTTCTTTCACTACTTCGTCTATTTGTTTTTAGTACCATACTCTGTCTTCACATGGCTCACTTTTGTTTTGTGCAACCCACTCACTTTTCGCTTAGGTACCCCAAACTTCATTCTTTCTTCCATATCTCCTTTTCCCTTTTCACCCACTCTTCCTTTTTATAGTCTTCTTTCTCTCCATCTTTCCTTTCTATTGGCCTCTTTTTCCTTTCACCTTCCCTCAATTTTTCTCAGGTAATATTCGCTTTCTTCTTCCCCTACATCGTTACATCATTGGATGCACCTCATAAGCACGGCTTCAACAATCCCAACAAGGCATAATCAAGCCAATTATGAACAAGACCCAAGCGAGGCAAATTGTTGTTCTAGAATATAAGCCGAAGAGCGAAAATTTAAGCAATTTTTTAATTGGTAGGAATTTTATCTTTGAACAATGTCTTTTTTGTCGTGCCCAGATTATGAATGCTCGGGAGGTTCTCTGCATTAGTTAGGGTCTGGATTATGTATTTCGGAGTTCTGTAAGCCGGGATCACGTTAAACACCCAACCTCCCACCTTCTCCCACGAGATTCGCCACGGGTGGTGTGGTTGACAATTGGGTTGGAGAAGCTATCAATTGCGCTGGCATCCCCATGAAAGGATTGCGCTGCACAACCCTTCGAATCAATTTGGTATTTTAGTCGTCTCTTACGACAGGCATACCTGTCGCGAGTATTTTCTAAGCCCCCGATTAGTTAGTTTCGTTAATTATTTGCGTTCTTCAAATATTTGATTTGGTGACGTCATCACATCCCGCTTGTATCACCCGTCTCTCTTCAAAACCCTTACCTGTTTAAAACTTATACCTACATACTTATATTTAAACTATAAATGTCCATAAAACTAGCAACAGTTGATATGACACTATCGCTAGGCTCAAATATGACAGCCAACAAAGACCAACGTCAAAGCCACACATCCTACGCACCTTTATTGTTTGTAGAAATTACTGTGCGAAATGCATGAATATGCATAATTTAAAAATATACAGCGGGTACATATATACCAAAGAACATATTTAATTTTATAACTATTATCAATTATGCTGTGGGTAGAAAAACAGAGTAAATTTTGTATGCCAATAAAGGGTAACGCAGACAAACTGTGGTGGTTGGTCGGTCGGCTGAGCACCAAACAAAAAAATGTTTGGAAAGAGGCGGGCAAATCTGTCAGCGATCAACCAAGCGTAAGCTTAATCATGTCCGGCAACAGTAAATCTACAATCTATGGATATAAATTTCATTTTATTATGCTATTTTTATATTACCTTATATAAAGGTAATTTTAAATTCAAAATGCATGCAAATATCATTGGAGTAGAACTGGAGAATGAGGATAGAAAAATCGCTGCATCACGTTTTACAAATTTGTCACTACGGATTAATTTGGATGACAGTGGTATCGAGAGTTGGAGTGCTAGTGGGAGTTGGACTGAGATTGAGAGCGGAAGTAAAAGTCGGAGTGGACGTGAGAGTTGAGAGTGGGTATGGGAATGGAGTATAAGTGGGAATGAGAGTTAGAGTACGAGTAGGAGTGGGAGTGAGATTTGGAGTGAGAGCGCTATTAGAAGTGGGAGGGAGATAAATAAAATAAGGGATGGACAAGATTAAAAAGAAAAATGCAGAATAAAGTAGACGAGAATGTTATAGAAAGAGAAGAGGGTATCACTTTTGAATGTAGGCAAACCTATTTTCGGACAGAACTAAGTCTGCTGGGTTAACTTAATTCACGAAAACTTTGTACTAAACCGATTTCAAAAACTTTTGAAATGAAAAAATCGAGACCTTTTTAAGAAAATATTTTTTATATTTTTTGAGTATGAGGGTTGAAGATATAAGCTAAGTTTGGAAGAAGGATGAAGAGTGCGTCTTTAGCTTTTCAAAGAACAAAGCGTATAGTGAGGTGACCTTAAATATTTTGTCGGCTGACAATTCTCGAGAGAAGTCTTAAAAAAAAGCTGCGTACGCTAGAATGAATCTTATGTAAAGCCAGGTCTGTAAAGCCACACCACGTTTCTGCTAACTATTACCCTCCAATTTAACTCGCTGTCTATTTCGACGGAACTCTCGTTGAGAGCGAGTCAAAACTGAGATGTTTTAGTTATGAAGCATATCCGTTATGTCTTGTTTGGATTAACAGTAAGACCGCACGGTCCAGGCATGTAACCTACTAAGCGCAGCTTGTAGGCTTGCGTTTAACGTCGATGAAAGAGACTGTGAAACTGTGATAACAACGTCGTCTACTACTGCTACTTCATTCTTATTGAACTCGAGTAGTATGTCGTCCATTCCTACAACCCACAGTAGAGAGGGTGAGCCCTTGGGTGTTCCTCTTCCCACAGTTCGGATCATTGCAACCAATCCTATGTCTGCTTTTATAATTATGTTGCTTCATATTGTCGAACCTATTTATGCCTGTGATGAGAACTGTGATTGCGAAAATAAAATGCTGTCACTGCGATTTCTTCGAAGTTGTCGCAGCGATTTACTGCAATCTTTTAGTCGCCGTGACAAAGGTCGATACACATATTTATTTGCCAAATCTATAAGATTATAGTAACGAAAAATGTTCCCTTGGAAATAATTAACTAGATTGGCTGGGTTGAACTAGACAGTCCATATTTCTCTTACATAAGACCTATTTTAAATGCTGATTCGAAATCTGATAGTTGTGGAGCTCCTATCAGCTGGAGCTTGAACTGGCGAGCGCAGTACCCAAACACAGAATGTACCAACCGCTTCTTCGCTATGGCCTTCATTACGATTTGATTTATATCTTTATCACAGCCGATAACGGCAATATTCGTCAAAAACTGTTTGCACTAATTTGTTATGGCAAGACTGATATAAAAAGAAAGGGGATAGCTAGTGCCTACAGCTATGATGGCATTTACTGCGAGGTCATGGTGGCATAACCAGGTGAATTAAGCCGTCAATTGTCTTGCTATTAATTCTTTGTTCTTTCCATATATGTAATACTGCTATATTGCTAATAGAAAATGCTCGCAATGAGTTTTGAATTCGAAATCAAAACAAGACAGCCTAGAAAATTTTTGAGATTGCAGCAGCATAAGTGTGACAGAAAAAAATTTAATTTAGGTACATTCGATTTAAGGCGAATTAAGTACCAGGTGTTGTTATCCCAATACCTAGCCTGTAGCAGCAATATAGGAGTATTCATGTTGTCCCCGAAAAATGTTGTTTTTGCATTTTCAGGAGGAAAATATGAAACTTTTAGTACTTTTTTTTTCACATAAACGTATTAGGACGATGAACCCTTACTGGAGTTAATCACAGAGATTCAGCATTTGTATTTTCGGTGTCCACAAGTAAAATCGAGCTAAAATACGACGTTCATGTTGTTGAAGTTTAGATTATATGTATATGTTTAATTTGTTCCCAAAAAAATTTAAACAGGTCTCTGTATAAACAAACTATTTGTTTTCACGTCATATCCAACAAAAGCTTCTTCCTTGGCGAAATGGTCTTTATTTACAACTTTATTGTGGCAATAGTACTTCACAATTACAACTATCGCGTACTTCACTAATAGCGTGTTGAAAATCAAACTGATTGACTCTTCCTCAGCTTGCGCTCCTTTTATACTCTCTCTTAGCTCGTTCGCCTAAATCTCCTAGGGTCTAGACTTTTCACGAACAGCTACTTATTTATTTCACTTTTATGTATCTGGTATTTATATTTGTCTTCTAATTATATGCGTGTGCATGTGTGAGTAATAACTTCTACTCTTAGGTAATGACTGCATGTGAGTATGTGAAATAATCTCTTCGCTGTTTATATGTACGTGTGGCTGCTTGCTTTGATGTTTACATGCACATATGTATGTGTGGTTGCTTACTTTGCTGTTGTTGTGCATTTATTTAGTAGCAGCATAGTGATGAACCGAAATGCTAATATTCGCCACAGTTTTATACCCTACTTATGTAAAAACTTCACTAAAACCATTGTATTCTTAATACACAAAAAATTGTAACTCATTTTTGCTGTTTTGCCCTAAAAATTAGCCCCCTTGAATTTAGAGGAACGTTACAGTTATGAATTGTCCTTTGTATATATATAAATCCGGCTTGCTGTGAATCAGCATCTTCTGGTACTAGGGCAATTGCCGCGGGGCCGTCTATCCCTTGTATTATGTTGGTAAATAATAACATTAATATTGGTAATATATAATGAAGTCAACTGTCTAGAGATGTTGGGCGATCTTCTGATCAAGTTTGTATAACATATGTTTTACTTTCGGCTTCCAACGTCAAATCAACAAATCAGCTGGAAATTTGTAAGGTTTGTTTTAGGCTTGGAAACCCAATTTAGTTTATTAATGTTACTTCCAAGTGGGTATGTAAAACTTTCAATCGTTCGGGACCAGCAGTCGAGCCCAAAACCCATTTAAGTACCGCAAAGGACAGTAAAATTCAACTAAATAACTGACGTACATACGTACTATATATTTATATGCATAACACCTCTCCCTATTATGTCCGGTTTTTCAGTGAAAGTTTCAACTGTCGTTGAAGTTGAGCTCAGTTTGTATTTCTTGCATTTAAGTGGCCAAATTTAATTTTTTTTATTTTGATTGAATGCTAACAGAACTCGCACTAGTCCTTAGTATCCCCTTTTGTATTGGCGGGACTGTTATGCTGAAAAAAAAATTGTTTCTGTGATGGCTTCAGAAGAAAGCAGGGTTGGGCCTGTAAACAGTTTACATTGTTTACAGCAATTGTTTACGTGTAAACAATGTAATTGTTTACAAGCTACTTGTTTACGTAAACAATTAATTTTTGTAAACAATTGTAAACAATTAATTTTTTTGTTTTTTTTTATGAGTCATAAACAATCTACTACTAATTAAGTATTTTCACTATTTTTCAAACAGTTTTCCAAGCTTGTAAAAAATAATAAAAAAAATACGCCGGCGGCCACCGTGGTGTGATGGTAGCGTGCTCCGCCTACCACAGCGTATGCCCTGGGTTCACACCCCGGGCAAAGCAACATCAAAATTTTAGAAATAAGGTTTTTCAATTAGAAGAAAATTTTTCAAAGCCGGGTCGCCCCTCGGCAGTGTTTGGCAAGCGCTCCGGGTGTATTTCTGCCATGAAAAGCTCTCAGTGAAAACTCGTCTGTCTTGCAGATATCGTTCGGAGTCGGCATAAAACATGTAGGTCCCGTCCGGGCAATTTGTAGGGAAAATCAAGAGGAGCAAATTGGAAGAGAAGCTCGGCCTTAAATCTCTTCGGAGGTTATCGCGCCTTACATTTATTTTTATTTTTTATTTATTTTAATATTTTTTATTCATTTTCACTGTCCGATTGTTCATTGTTTTGGTAATTTTTCATTTTATAATAAATAAAAAGTAACTTTTTGGACCTTTCAAATCGATCTGTTTGACTTGACAGTTTACAATATAAGTTGAAGTGGCATATGCTGGCAAATGTTTACAGTAGTTTACATTATTTACAATTGTTTGCAATGAAAATGTAAACAATCCAAAAAATGTTGTAAACGCGCAACACTGGTAGAGAGCTGTTTACTTTCCTACTCCTATTTTTTCAAAGCGGTTAAAAATTTTACCCTACTCTGATTTTTGAGAATACATTGTTTCAGATAGCGTACATCTTCTGTCCTTTTCTATTTACTTCGCCTGGTGATTACACCATGCTGCGAGGTAAAGAGCAGATGCTGAAACTTCGAACAAGTATTCGAAAACGTGATACGCGAACGATCCAGATGCTCGTAAAAGCAGACAACACATGTCGATTGGTGTGATTTTAACTCATTGTAACTGAAGTGCGGTGAAACACAGTAAAGTGTAAATTCGTGGTTATTATTGGTACATCTACAGTTATTGATTTTATTTACTTGGTAATTCAGTGAAACGAGCCGATAAAAATTAGGCATGGAAAGCATACTTAAATCAAAAGAAATAACACTATAAAATCAACAAATTGGTTTTGTTGTTCTTGAATAAGCAGATATTCGGCAAAGCTGATCGCTTTATGGTTAATTCGACGGAGTTTTCCGTCAAGAGAACACACCCATCAAAAATCTAGTGACCGAAAATGTCGGCCAACAACAAAAAATCCAACCTTGTTCCACAAAAAAGTTGATTGTTAGTATGAAAAAATGAGATGGCCTAACTGAAATGTCCGATTCATATATAGCCAGACTTTTCTTACATTATATGTATATGTGGAACATATGACAGAAGTGAAAATTATGTGGAATGTTCATAAAATTGTGCGCGTGCTTTTACAAAATTTTGAAATTTGCCAACAAAAAAGCAATAAAAATTGCAAATAAATTTAATAAAGTGTGCAAAAGTTGTTTGAACAACGAAATACGAAAGGTACATCAACAGTGGAACTTTCTTAATGTACTTGCGTGTTTCCAACAAGCAAACGGTGGTTGCTGGTAAAAATTCTTGGAAGAAATTGCTTACGAGTGTGGTTGACTGCTAAAGCGCGTCTAAAAATGTCGGGAGTAGTGTCAAAAGACGCGTTTTGATCTCGCCATCGGTAATCCGGTCACGCAGGTACTCAACATTAAAAGAGGATAATGTAAAAATCTAGAACAGGGGTCCAATGCTAATAAGCCTCCAAAAATATCGGTAGAGGTGTCAACAGACATGCATTGACCTCGATATTTGCAGTTGAAGCTGGCAATTTTCATTTCGTTGTAATGTTGTGCACTAAAAAAAATTGTGTGTACAAAGGGATTTTGCAAGGATATAATTTTGATCCCACCCCATTGGTGGACCAGACAGGGTAATTATTTATAAGCGCTGTCGAAGGCCGCCAATGCAGAAAAGGTTTCTGCGCTAAAGTACTATGGATCCCACCCCCGTGTCAAGGGGAACCGGGATAATTTTTAAGTTTTTCGTTAATACCTTTTGAACGAGTTAAAATTTTTAGTTTCCGTCTACGGATTATTAATACTGATGTCAAGACGCGTCGATATTTTTGGACGCGTATTAACAGTCGACCCCTGTTCTAGATTTTTATTGAGGATAATCTTATGCTCCTTAAGAAGTATTCCCTTCATGATTGAAGGACGTGTTTAGCAGTCGACCTCCGTCGTTAAGTATTACCTTATTGGTCTGTCCAATATTAAGCCACTTTTATATCAGCAGTGGAAGCAGAAGTTTTACGCTTGGGCATTTGGGTCCATGCTATTTTGGTGTGTTTCTGAACGTGCCCTAGATCAGGTAGGAAATATGAAGAGAAAAACCTTTTATAATTTTGCCAGTTCAGAAAATCAAGATTTTAAGCGCAGTGTAGACGACTATGCCAATATTTCAAAATTTGCTCGGGTAGATGCTGATTTTAATGCAGCTGCGACAGATGTATGGGACACCACCTCCGAAAGCTCTTTCTGCCATGAGGAATCTTCTGAATGTACCACAGATGCTGGGAGTACGTTCGACAGCTTCCCTTCTGAACGTTCGACTGCAGAAAAATGTTATTATATAAAGTTATGGGCCATACAACATAATATTACCCAAGTAGCATTAAATAATCTCGTTCGGACTTTATTAATTAGTGGGTTGAAAGATCTGGGTAAATGTCTTGAAAGTACTAATTCCCCGATTTTAAACGGTTTGATGTTCATCTATTTATATGCGATTCACTTGCACGAGCTTTTTTTTCTGGAGTACAAGGTCATAGCGGAAAACACAGTTGTCCTAAGTGTTGCCAGGTGGGAGAACGTATAGGAAAAAGATTGTCATTCGCAAAACAAGTATGTGAGTTGCATACCACAGAACACCACAACTTAGGACAGAAAAGTGTATTCGAGGCAGCAAACTTTCGTGTGGTATCCCAATTCCCCCTAGATCCAATGCATCTTGGTGATCTAGGCGTGACAAAAAAACTGCTTCCGCAATTATAAAATGAATAAAAGGTTTGACTATATATCTTCCTAAGTCCCTTCAAAATTCGGAAGAGTTTGTAGAAATTTAGAAGAAAAAAAAACTGGAAATTAACAGAGTACAGACAGTTTTTACTTTATTCTGGGATATTTGTTTTAAAAGGTTGCATTGATGATCATTTGTAATATCATTTCCTTCTTTCACATGCCAGCCTACGAATACTTTCTTGTGGAACATTTTGCGAAACCGAAACCAATGTTGTACAAGAAATGTTAGTCCAATTTGTCAAACTCTTTGGTGAAATTTTATAGTGAGGATTTAATTAGTTTTAACATCCACTGCTTTTTGCATTTGAAAATAAATATCTTCTTATACCTTTACTTCATAACCCTTGTCACAAATTCTCGAACTAATATTATTATATTATCGCTTGCTCCAATTTGATCACATGCGGAGGAGGTCCACACCAAAACGTAATATTTACAAAATGTTTATTTTGGAAAATTTACTCTATTCGTAATAAGCTTTCATAAGGGATCAAAGGTAACATAAACTTTGTCAATTTACTCGAATTCACATATGAATGAAATGTTACTTTTTGGTGAGGACCTCCTCATATATTTTCAAACAAACTTATATAAATGCTACTTGTAATTGAATTTCTTTTTTTGCATGAAGAGCATATGATCTGAGAGAATGGCGAGCCAGGACATATTTGAAGGAGACATGGTTATGTATACCTGTACTCCGAATAGGAACAGCAACGCCTTTTTAAATGTCTCCAGCTCTACTACCAACCGAACACCCAAGCATATGGCAGATGTACTTCCCTCCGCTCCCAATGCAACAAACCCCTATTTCGGCGATGTAGCACAAAACACTGAGCCAATAGCATCTACGCATATAACGCGAATATCTGTAATTCGTCTAGCTCTACAGCCAACCAACGAAGAATTAAAAAGGTTAAGCTGGTAAAGGGCAAAGCAAATGCCCATTTGGTCGATGAGTTTCCTTCCAATTCTAATGCAACAAACCTCCATTTCGTCGATGTAGCACAAATCAGTGAGCCAATTCCATCCAAATTATACGAAAAGAACGTCAATCTCCGTAATTAGTCTAGCGCCACAACCAACCGACCATACAAGCCATAATTCCGAGAGTTTTACTAGTCAAAGGGCTTCAATGTAACAAATGCGAATTTGGACGATGTAGCGCAACACAGCGATCCGTTTCCATCTTGCCCAAACGCTATAAACAGCAATTTCAATAATTCGTCCAGCTCAAGTACCAATCAAACACACAACCAATTGATTGATGTACCTCAGCTCAATACAGCGCGTCCTTTCCCTCCACCTTAAATACAAAATATACCGTTTTGAATAATGCGACTACTTCCATAACCAACGATGGAACATTCCCTATAACGAACGAAAATATAATGGCGATACTACAAACAATATTACAGAAGCACACACTGAAAGAAAAAGATTGATAAAATCAACCGAAATACGGGTCAATTCAACCGAATTTTCTGTCAATTTTTATCCATCGCAACAAGATGTTGAATCAACTGCGCACAAATCGTTGATTCGTAATTGACCGTTTTAGTAGTCAAATGAACAAAAAAGTTGTTTCGACATCTTTGTATGAAAGTACCTATGTTGCCATATAAATAAATAAATGTAAGGCGCGATAACCTCCGAAGAGATTTTAGGCCGAACTTCTCTTCCAATTTGCGTTGTTCTCCTTTTAAATTTTTCTTACAAATTGACGGGACGGGACCTACTTCTTTTATGCCGACTCCGAACGGCATCTGCAAGGCATATGAGTTTTCACTGAGAGCATTTCATGGCAGAAATGCACTTGGAGTGCTTTGCCGAACACTGCCGAGGGGTGACCCCGCTTAGAAAAATTTTCTTCCAATTGAAAAAGCTTGTTTCTAAAATTTTGATGTTGCTTTGCCCGGGGTGTGAACCCAGGGTCATCGGTGTGGTAGGCCGAGCACGCTCCCATAACACCACGGCGGCCGCCATATAAATACGTAAATATGTGAATACATAAATACGCATGCTTGCTACATATACATACATATGAATATAGAAATGAAAATAGTAGTCACAAAACTGATGCGGCAGTTACTCACGAACGTACGTACCAAAAACGTCTCAGCTGACACGACCTATCTTATGAGTGTGCAATGTAAACGAAAACTCACCGACGTGCAACGCCCGTACGTACGTAGCCCGGAACGTAGAAATCAAAACAATTTTGATTTTTTCCGTAAGAACGTGTCAGCTGATCGCGCTCTCACTAGACAGAGTTGCCTAGTAAACTTTTGTGCGCTAATTTTTGACCGTTTGCAATTTAATGCAAAAACACCTAATTAAAGTTTGAAAAATTGTGAAAATAATTCGAAATAATTATGTAAAAGTGCTGATTATAAATATGTAATCTATTTATACTTATTTAATATGTATTCCGGCATTTTACAATATCAAAAATTAAATTGGAAAAAGTTGATGTTTCCATAAGCATGCATGCAAACTGGCCAATGGCAACAGTGCTTTGTTGTAAACAATACACACACAAATATGTTATGTACATGTACACAGACGCACATATTGATTTCTACGGGCTTGAGAGTTCGGTCAACCGTGCTTCGTACGACAAACGTCCTTTGTCGTACTCTCAAGCCCGTAGGAATCAATGTGTGCGTCTGTGTACATGTACATAACATATTTGTGTGTGTATTGTTTACAGATAAGCACTGTTGCCATTGACCATTTTGCATGTATGCTTATGGAAACATCAACTTTTTCCAATTTAATTTTTGATATTGTAAAAGGCCGGAATACATATTAAATAAGTATAAATAGATTGCATATTTATAATCAGCACTTTTACATAATTATTTCGAATTATTTTACAATTTTTCAAACTTTAATTAGGTGTTTTTGCATAAAATTGCAACGGTTAAAAATTAGCGCACAAAAGTTTACTAGGCAACTCTGTCTAGTGAGAGAGCGATCAGCTTACACGTTCTTACGGAAAAAATCAAAATTGTTTTGATTTCTACGTTCCGGGCTACGTACGTACGGGCGTTGCACGTCGGTGAGTTTTCGTTTACATTGCACACTCATAAGATAGGTCGTGTCAGCTGACACGTTTTTGGTACGTACGTTCGTGAGTAACTACCGCATAACTGCCGCATGAGTCTCAATTCTTTCAGTTGCAGCTCAGCTCATTCTCAATTTCTTCTCTCGCATGTAGTTGCCACACTTGATTGTTTCGAACAAATTTTGTAGTATAAATGTTTGACGCAATATTTTAAAAAGAGAACTTGTAAGTTATACAAAAGTAAAGAATCAAATCGCAGGAAGGTAATTCACCACTGCAGTACATGTAATTCGGCAAGTTTAATTTTCGTAACATTTTAAGTTGAAACGATTCCAAAACAACTCAAACTTTTATTTTGTCGGAACATCAACATTAAAAAAGGATGTTTTTTTATTATCTTATTAGATTCGTTCGCGTGAGTGAAAATTCATAAAAACTTGAACATAATGTTACTAACTTTGGAAAAATCCTGTTCGTTCAAGCAAAACTTTTGCAACAAGAGGGCGCAATTTTGCATTTCATTGGACGAGAAGTTGCAAAATTGTACCCTATAAATAGGTGTCCCGGTATCTCATAATTTTTTGCACAGTAAATTCAAAAAAGGGTTTTTTCGTTTTATTTTGATAACTGAAAAACTAGTTTTTTGTTGTTTCCCCATTTTGTGTGTTTTTTCGATTTGATGGTTTTCTTATTTTGGTGCTTTTTTTAACAAGTGGCACCATCGTCATAAGTACAAAGTAGGGAGCGCACTGAGCGTAAAATCCTCTTTGAAATTTGCTCATGTATTGACAGTTGATCGCCGTTGCAATGACCTGTAAGATCAGTTGTGTTAACAGAAAAATCAATTAGATTGATTAGAAATCTGTCAATTTTATAAAACTTTGTTAACTTAAGAGCGACAACTTCTCTTCTGTTGAAATGACTAAACTAATTTGTTTGCTTGACAAAGAACTCGGTCGAATTAACCATAATTCGATCAATTTCACCGAATCTCCGTTAAGTCAAGAACAACAGAACTGATTTGTTGATTTTACTAGCACCATTTCTTTCAGTGTATCGACCTGGAATCTAGATTGACTAAGATCGAGGAAAAGGTGCATAGTTAAATATTTAAATGTTATTTGCGAAACCCTAGTAATTGTAGCCGCAATACCTTGATTCTCTTTTATTAATATTTATGCTTTCATTTCAGCTTCCAGAATTGGCAGAAGTCATGGCTCAACATAAAGTCATGCGTGACTCAAAAGTTTTGATTGAGAGAACGCACAAAATAGTATGCCGTATCAGCGGAGAAACGGAAAATGGTACTCACACCGAGCTCTCCGGCGTTATACCACTAATATCGCCGGATTCGGTTTATGACACTGAGAAAAAGTTGGACTCAGATGATTATCAAGAATCAATGGTATTTTTGAATATTTTTAATTGTGTTTCATAACTTAAATTGGTTTTTCGTTATTTAGAAATCATATATCTTTATGCTGAAAGGTGCGTCTTCAGACATTATTGGAGTAATGAGAAAACTTTTCTCTGACAACTTTCTTTTCTATTTTAACTGGGACGGAATACATGGCAAACGATCTTTATCTAAACTGAAACTCGTGAACAGCGTACTTTTTGGCACTATAATTTAAATTATTTTAAAATCTCATTACTTACATTAACCATTCCTATTAATTTATATGTTTTCAAACTGCAAGGCAGGATCGAATTTAAAGACACCATGAGAAGATGTTTACGGCTGAGCCACAACCGGCAAAAACAAAGACGGTATCTCAAAAATAAATCCAGCTCTGCAACAGCATAAACCTACATACCTTAGCAGAAAACAAATTTCCTAAATAGCTGCGTTTGACCTAAGGAAATCGGAGTGTTGTATATGTGTATTATATGTGTATATGTATATGTATATTAGTATTGGGACTACACACATGCATACCCACATACGTTAATCTACATATCATATATATTATTTCTAATTACTGTTTTTATGTACAGGTCCCTTTTTCGCTCTTATTTGGAATCCAAATCTATAAATAAAGTTTTGGTTGTAAAGATGGAGACTCGGGCTATTAGCAAGCTTTGGGCAATTTTGGTCGCAATGCCTTTATTTAGCTATATTTTATTAAAATAGTTTGTTAAAAATAAACGATTGTGAGCACACAAAGAAATCTATTTGTACTATGGCTCTATTGTGAATATTTGCACTGCATTTCCGACAGTTGCTACCATACGCCAGCTGTAAGTTTTAATTGATTGATAGAATATGATAAGAGACTTTTATATTGGTTGCGCAAGATGCGCACGGGTCAGGCTCGTTTAATATATTACAAAAATGTTGAATAAAAGAAATGTTAATGGATTTGAATTAAAGAAATGTTTTACTGATATAGCAGTTTCACGAAAGGGTTAGTAAATTTTCAGATATAATCCAAGTAAGAAACGGTCGTAATACTAGTGAAAAGGCGGTCATATTAACGTAAAACTACTGTAATAATACTCGTAAAGTTACAGGTATATAACTTAAAAAAATTACAGCCATTTGACAGTTAACGTGAATGTATGAACAGTACAGCCCTATAGTTTGTTTACATTTCGATAACCTAATGCCGTATATGTGTGAGCGGTATGGGCAATCACCTCTCTGAAGTTGGCAAGACAACTTTTACGTGGAAAAAAATTACCTATTGGGAAAATTGCCGTGAATTTGCCGTAATTTATCCGTGAAATAAAAAAGAAAAGAAACAGAAAAGAAAAAGCCTCAAGTTAATACTATTCTTTAAAAATTAAGGATTCTCAATCAATCTAACTGATTATTTTTGTAAAAGAACCGATACTTTGGTAATTTCAACAGATAACAACTGTCAGCTAATTTTAGAGAGAAGCTTAGAATAAATCTCTATCATATCGACAGCCTGCCTTAACCTAAATCTGTTATTTTAACATACGGTAATAATTGTTAAGTTTTTGTTTTTTAGCTATTGAAGCAGTTAATTCAGAACCAACAATTTGTGCGGTTTCATCGCTTTTGCGATGAATACAAATTGACAACAATTTCAGTTGAATTTACCCGTAACTCAGCTTTATTAACCAGCTTTTTCCTTTCAATGCATCGATACGAGAAATATCTATATATATATAAATCAAATTCTGTGTGTGTGTTTCCTGTTCCCTATGGAAACGTATTTCCCACACTTCAATCATCACCAAATGCGATCAAGACGAAGGTTTTTCATATTTAAGAACTAAGAATTAAAAAAATTTTTTTCAACTTCACGTGCGCCACTGGGTGGTGCGACAAATTTTGTATGTCAGCAAAAGTTACTCATACGCCATGTACGTACTTAAGTGCAGAACTTTTGTTTGGTCATAGCATTGAATTCACAAAAAGTTAAAGCGATTGCATTGAGTGATTTAAAAGTTTTTATTAAATTTAAGCACTCCATTGTAAAAATAAATGTATATATGAGATGATAGACAAAAATTGTGCAGCTAAAATATTTTGATTAAATTATGAGATTTTGAGTATGAATTGTGTGTGACAAAATTAAAATTTGAAAAATAAAGCAAAGAATGATAAATTAGAGGAATTATGGATCTAAGAAAAAAGAAGAAGAGAGGTAGAGGATGTAAAAAAAGAAGAGGGCGAGATTAGGAAATTATAAAGGGTAAGAATGAGAAAAATTTGGAGATACATTTTGAAGAATATCAATAAAATCTTATATACTGATTACTTGACTTTGAGTAACGGGAAGGAATGCGTTTAAATACACCTTCTTATTTAGTTTAGTATCTGCCCAATCCGAGCAACGCCGGGTACCCTGCTAGTATAGTTATAAACAATATTTCACTACATAATCCCTTTTGCTCTATCAAAAAAAAAAAAAAAATCGAACCTCATTAACTCATTCGAAATGATTTCCGTACATCGATAACAATAATAAAAACTCATTTCCAGCTGATAACCGATAACCCGATTCAATTTTTTTTTGTCATGTTGATTTATAGCCTCTTAGCTTATCATGCAAGGTTGTTTTAAATTTTTATAAACAAAAAAAAAAAAAAAACAATAAGTCAATGTTCAGCCCTGGTCACTCAATTCATTTGACTGATTGTTGGGCTGATGAGTGTTAGGGTTGGCAAGTCGTTCTGGACAAGCATTCAAACGAAAAACTTCGCTGGACAAGGTTACCAACAGTTTGGGCCACTCAATAGGGTTCTCATTAGTATGGCCATCACTGTATTAACATATTCGAAAGATCCCAAATGGAAGTAATTACTTAATTAACTGACGGCATCAAATGACAATTGAATTGACGACATCGGATATATTCATAAAAAATCTGTAAAAGGTGCGTGACATTAAGTACATCAAATTTAGAAATACAAAAAGAAACAAAAAAAGAAGAATAAATAGATTACAAAATACTTTGAATAGTTTCAGTGCTGCAACGCAATGTCAAGCAAACTCGTCTTTTTTTGTTGCTGTTGCTTTTTACCCCATTTCATGCTTAGAAAAAAATTATAATTTAATTAATTAAATTAAGTAAAAATACCAAGGAGAAGAAAATATTTTTGTCTAATACTGTTTTCACACAGAAACTTAATGATCTCATTTCACCTGCTAATGAAATCGTAAATTTTTTGCTTTCACACAGAAGTAACTGCTCGATTAGTATGAAGGATGAGACAGACAATCATGGCGGAACGATACAAGGTGGGAGCATGGTGACATACCTACAAACAAAAAAAAATTCCATGTACTTGTAAATTCGATGGACAAATGTCAAAATCGTACTGCGCCGGTAGTTGATATATCAAATCAAATAAAAAAGGTTATAATCAGCTGTTCGATGCGGCCACCTTGTATCGCTCCGACATGCAGACAATGACATTTGCTTTGACAAATGACATTTTTAAGCACTGAACACACCAAAAACTTAGAAGCGGAAACGGAAGTGGAACGCTGCCAACAGAGTTGCATTGTGCTTTTGACTTCATTAGGCATTCGATTAGCTACTAATGAAATAATAATAGATTCGAATTTTGTAGGGAAGATTGAGCTCAATAAGCGTCTTAATGTAGAAAATTGCTTTTATATTCAATAAGCCGTCTGTGTGAAAATAGTATAACACACAAATTGAGCAACAATTAAACGAGAGAGCGAAATGCATACAGGCCTACTTGTTGAAAGAAAATGCGATTAGGGAAAGGAAATTTGTGTATATAAGTACTAGTGAACTCGGCAGTTGTTGTCCTGCCTAGAAATTGACTTCCAATATCGCTTGACACCGATAACAAGCCAATGAAAATCTTCTCATATAGTTCCGAAATTACACCGGAATGGAACCAAAATCATCCCCACATGGTTAGAAAGTAGTTCCGAAATGATGCTGAAATAATACCGAAAAGTACACAGAGCAGACCAGAAATGACCCCGCAGATATCGCAGTTATTTCAAAAAAATTCCAAACTACACCCAAAACAGAAAACGAAATTGTTCCGAAAATGTCTTTAACTGATTGCTAGAGGGTTTAGACATCATTCTGGAAAGATCCTCAACGAATCCCGAAACATACGCATAAATAATGCCGCAAATCTTTGAAAATAGCCAGGAAATTTCAGAAACTCGTAAAATTGTAAGCGCTTTCTTTTCTGGAAAAATTTTTCTCATCATGTTGCACTCTTAAATTCTAACTTTTGAACTAGGTCACCTTGGGCTCTACAAAATAGGTAAAATTATACTAATTTCAGAAATAAAACCCAGAAATTGTTCTATAATTTTGTCCTTACTATGCTAACATTTCTAAATCTGCTCGAAGGTACTTATATCGTGCTTTGTATGTTTTTTATACTCAGCTGAGCAGAGCTCACAGACTAGTTATATTAATTTTGTTCGCGTAACGGTACCCCGTAACGGCATAAACTAATAGAGATAGATATAGACTTCTATATATCAAAATGATCTGGGCGAAAAAAGAAATTCATTTAGCCATGTCCGTCCGTCCGTCTGTCCCTGGACACGATAACTTGAGTAAATTTTGAGGTATCTTAATGAAATTTGGTATGTAAGTTCCTGGGCATTCATCTCATATCGCTATTTAAAATGTACGAAATTGGACTATAACCACGCCCACTTTTTCGATATCGAAAATTTCGACAAATTAAAAAATTGCCATAATTCTATACCAAATACGAAAAAAGGGATGAAACATGGTAATTGGATTGGTTTTTGGACGCAAAATATAACTTTAGAAAAACTTTGTAAAATGGGTGTGACACCTACCATATTAAGTAGAAGAAAATGAAAAAGTTCTGCAGGGCGAAATCAAAAGTTTTTGGAATCATGGCAGGAATACTGTTCGTGGTACAGTAGTCACTCACAAATTAGAACCTTCAGTAATTAGAATGTCCAGAAGTTAGAATCAATTTTTTCAATACATTACACGATCTAAAATTAGAATCGAAAATTCTAATTTCTGAGCGTATTTAGTTTTTTGTTGCAAAATAGACCTGAAAAGGGGAATCCCCAATTTATTCATGTTACGCTCAGTAGTCGTTGGATCTTCGTCGCGGTTCTGTGAAGTTTTTTAGTTTTTGTGTGAAATTCGATACGCGTGCACGTGTTTTGGCATTGTTTGTTTAAAAGTAAAAGTAAAAGTAATTCGCTGAAATTCCAAATAAACGTAAGAAAAATACTTCGCCCTTGGAAACAAAAGTTCAGATCTTTGAATAGCTTGACAAAGGTGTTCAAAGGATACGGTTAGCCCTAGAATTTGATGTGGCGCAATCTGTAATTAGCTATATCAAATCGAATAAATAATCAATTTCAAACGCTGCTTCTAATACCTATCATAAGGCTAACAAAAAATCATTGCACATCGCTGAATATTAGTTATGAAGTTTTTGATTAATTTTTGGCTTTTTTAATGTATTTCTATCGATCTTTTATGTATTTTTAATGCAAAAATATATTTATTGTACTTGGAGTATTGTACTGGATTGTTACCTTATGTTTTCTAGTTTTAATGAACAAAATTGAATAACACACAATTTCGTTGTAGTTTTTTTAATGCAAATAGACTTAATTTTTAAGGGTTTATACAAATAAAAAAACGTCATGGAATTAGAATTTTTCAGAAATAAGAATCACCCTAAAAACAAAGTGGTTTTAATTTGTGAGCGTCTACTGTATTACATATATAAATAAACTAGAACACCCGGCAGACGTTGTTCTGCCCTAAAGTTGGTCTATCTGCATACATCTTAATAAGCGTTTTCCGTATAACTCTGCCTCCCCCTCTTATATTTTTGTTAATCCTTATATTCACTCCTCCCTCCGTCTTTTTCGATTCATCTATCTATTTCATCTCACTCTATCTCTTTCTCAGTCTCCTTCCCTCTTTTCTCTTCTCTCAAGTTCTTCTCATTCTTCTTCATCCCTTATTGCCAGTCCCAAAGGGTGGTATGTATTTTGTTCCAGTCCTATTCCGAGTCCCAGTCCCACTCCGAGTCTCAGCCCCAGTCCTAGTCCTAATCCCAGTCCCAGTCCGTCTCTGGTCTAGTTCCCGGAAAAAAGGATCGTAAATACTAATACAGGCAAATTAATACACCAAATTTCAGGCAAATCGAATAGGACGTACATATGTATATAGGTATGTGGGTATTATTAATTCACGTCTTTATTTCGGCTTCGCATGCTTATTTATCAGTTTTGCCAGGTTGATGCGACTAAATCGAATATGACAATGGAAATTACTTTAAAGCTCTCAGCAGCAGCTTTCATTTGATATCCATATTACACAGACATTTTAGGTGTATCCGGGTCCACGTTTGGCCTATATCTCAAGACCCTAGTCACCCAGCGATATAAAAATTACTCTGTACTAAAGTACACATCAACAGCTTTCATTTGATATCCATATTACACACACATTTTAGGGGTATCCGGGTCCACGTTTTGGCCTATATCTCAAAACCCTAGTCACCCAGCGATATAAAAATTACTCTGTACTAAAGTACACCTCAACAGCTTTCATTTGCTATCCATATTACACACACCTTCTAGGGGTATCCGGGTCCACGTTTGGCCTATATCTCGAGACCCTAGTCACCCAGCGATATAAAACGTACTCTGCACTAAAGCACACATCAACAGCTTCAATTTGATACCCATAATGTAAAAACACATCCTAGCGTTACCCTGATCCACGTTTTGGCCTATATCTAGAGACCCTAGTCACTAATAGGTATGAAAACTACCCTTTACTAAGGCATTCATCAACAACTTCAATTTGGTATCCATAATGTAAAACCACATCCTAGTGTTAACCCTGATTCACGTTTTGGCCTATATCTCGAGAGCCTAGTCACCATTAGGTATGAAAACTACCCTGTACTAAAGCACTCATCAACAGCTTCAATTTGATACCCATAATGTAAAAACACATCCTAGTGTTACCCTGATCAAGATTTTGGCCTCTATTTGGAGACCCTAGTAACAAATAAGTGTGAAAACTACCCTGTACTAAAGCACTCATCAACAGCTTTCATTTGATATCCATATTGTATAAACACATTCTAGGGGTGCCCGGGTCCACGTTTTGGCCTATATCTCGTGACCCTAGTCAGCAATAGGTATGAAAACTACCCTGTACTAAAGCACTCATCAACAGCTTTCATTTGATATCCATATTGTATAAACATATTCTAGGGGTGCCCGGGTCCACGTTTTGGCCTATATCTCGAGACCCTAGTCACCAATAGGTATGAAAACTACCCTGTACTAAAGCACTCATCACCAGCTTTCATTTCATATCCATATTGTATAAACACATTCTAGGGGTGCCCGGGTCCACGTTTTGGCCTATATCTGAGACCCTAGTCACCAATAGGTATGAAAACTACCCCGTACTAAAGCACTCATCAACATCTCTCATTTGATATCCATATTGTATAAACATATTCAAGCGGTGCCCGGGTCCACGTTTTGGCCTATATCTCGAGACCCTAGTCACCAATAGGTATGAAAACTACCCTGCACTAAAGCACTCATCAACAGCTTTCATTTGATATCCATATTGTACAAACACATTCTAGAGTCAACCCTGGTCCATCTTTATGGCGATATCTCGAAAAGGCGTCCACCTATAGAACTATGGGCCACTCCCTTTTAAAATACTCTTTAATACCTTCCATTTGATACTCATGGCATACAAACACATTCCAGGGTTGCCCTAGTTTCATTTTCTCACATGGTGATTTTCCCTTATTTTGTCCCCAAAGCTCTCAGCTGAGTATGTAATGTTCGGTTACACCCGAACTTAGCGTTTTGCCTTGATTCCCTGCGAAACGAAAGAACAAAACGCTATCGAATTGTTTCCGAATAGTACAATTGTATTGTTCCCTGAATTGCTTTGTCTTTTACGGGCAGTTCAATGTACAATTCAAGTTTTTTACTTGTATTTTATTCTTTTGCATTTTGTTTGGTACCATGGATTGTACTTAACTGTAGAAATGAATTGTATGTATTTTGCATAATCTAATCACTGGAGCTATGTTTTTATAACAATCGGCCGGCGAACATTGAATGAATGTTGTGTATCTTTTTAGTTCAGATATTTGCTCTGCTGGCAGCGAATTTCGGTTTTTTTTTTAGAGTCAAGAGTCTATTCCTTTAGACCACTTTTGTTATATAAAACGGTCGATTCTTTCATTTACAGTATAATAAGTGTGCATACCCTAGTATACAAATGTAACTATCCCCAGTTTAGTCTCAAATATGCTGTCACAAAATAACGCAAAATATGGAAGATGCTCACGAAAACTGTCGTTAGAAATTGACATGTTATTTGTATAGATTATTTAGTGTAATTTGCATTATGGATAAAAAGGCAAAAACACGACTGATTGACATCTTGACAAAGCAATAAAACAGAAAAACTGAGCACGCAGCTAAATATAACTGTTTAAGTAATAAGTTGGGGTTGTACAATATAAACAAATATTGGAACATTTACTGAGCAAAGTTCAAGTGCACTCGTAAAAGGCTGAAATGTAACAGTTATAGAAAATAAATTAGATACTACAACAAATAGCGTGAGTACCAAGTACTCGTGAGGTTCGATGTGTAAACATACAGGTGTACGTCTATGAAACTAATGCTTCAAAGGTACAAGAGCTTGCGGGCTGAAGTTATACCATAAAAGATGTTACTTTATCAGAAACAAATAGTTTCGGACTTCTTGAGAAGAGCTTCATTGGCTTCTAATCGGTAACAACCGATACGGAAAAGTTATTATTTTACTATAGGTTTATTTTTGATAGTGAATTATTATCGTTGAGTGTTCGATTTGTTCTCAGCTTGTTAAACTTCTTTGTGTTTGTTTCATATCAGCTTGTTTTCGAAGGGTTGCACATCTTTCACTGATTTTATATTGAAGTTTTATAGGTGACTGCTTATAATAAATCGATGAGGTTTCGTTATCAAATTGATAACACTCCAATAAGAAAGAAATCGATAACTTTTTGATATCAAATCGATAAATTTTTGATAGCGAAATCAATAACTTTTCTATAACACGCCGATAACAAATCTATAATCTGTATTTAATTAGCGAGACTTGCTCATATTGCTTTATACAATTATTTTGTTATTGATATTAGCAGCGGGGCATTCATATGGCTGAGTGGTTAAAGGCATCTGTCTTTACACTGGTGTGAATGTTGGAGAATCGAGTTCAATTCAATACTCAGCTCCCGAGATCCTACCTGATGAAGAACTGAATTTCAGAAACATGTCCTAGTAACCATCGCCGTTTGTAAACTTTGCAATTTTTCTCTAATATCAATAACAAAACAAATCTATAAGTTTACGAAAACGAATTGATATCCTTTTGATAACATATCGATAGCTTTTCAGTAGGTACCGATAATTTTTTTGATAAAGAATCGATAACTTTTCGATAACACTTCCATAATAAATTTCTAACAATCCGATAATATATTGATAGCATATCGATAATTTTTCAATGATAAATCCAAAAAGATCAGGGATTGCCGAAATCAAAACTGTGGCTGCGTGAGTAAAACTAAAATCATCTTATTGGTGTGGCTTAGTTGTTGATAAAGAATCAACGAGGTAGGACGTATGCAGGCACGTTTGTTAACACACAAAAAGTAATTCGTAAATATGCCATATAAATACGACTTTATAGCCTGAGTCTACGGAAAAATTTAAACAAGATAAATTGCTAACATAAAACCATGAAAACATTCTGCGCATGAGCGTTTGTTTGCAAAATATCTTTTCGCAAATAAACAATAGCTTTATCCGATGTTGCTACTCTGCTTGTTCAGCGACAACTAAAGCCGAATAAAGACGAAAGAGAATAATAATACGTGTGAAGTGGCGCCAATAATTATTCACCTAAATGGTTATCCCTGGATTAAAAACTTTAGACGCGCCTGTTTTATTTATTTTTTTATTTATTTATTTATTTGTTTAGAGTTTGTACAAGGAAGACTTAGTCTTTTAGGCAGAACATCAATCCGATTAAGTAATTATACGGAAATGTTACAAAAAGAAATTTACTTATTCATCTAAAGATATAACATAACATATATAAATACAGAAAAGTTAAATACATACACATTTTCAATAGTATATATTATCATACATTCACTTAAAACTTTAAAGATTTAGAGTAACTTAAGAATTAAGAAAAGAAAATGCTGCTAGTTTGAAACATCCTGCTTTTTTAATAGTTTTTGTTTTGGAGAGAAGTGAGTTCCATAGACAGATTGTACTGACAAAGAACAGTCTTGAGGATGTTGTGTATTTAAACTTAGGGACCAATAGATTTAGGGTCCGAGTGGACTGACACAAATTTAGTTTTTCAAATAAGTAAGGGGGATTTTTGGAATGAATTAGCTTATGCAAAAAGCATAGATTTCTAAGTTTTAAGAAGTTATTAACATTACTTCCGAGAATTTGTACGGCATATGAAGAGATATGATCAAATTTCTTTTTAGAAAAAACGAAACGGGCAGCATTTTTTAAGGCAAGCTGCAATTTATTATGTGAAGACGAATCAAGATTACCGTGTATAAGTTCCCCATACCAAATTTGAAGAATTATAAGAGACTTGACCAGCTTCATTTTTGTTTCACGTGGTAGTAAATAGGCATTTCTGTACAAATTTCGAAGGGTATTATATATTTTACCGACCATAAGGTTAACATGGTCAACACAAGTTAATTTAGAGTTAATTCTGAAGCCTAAATTGGTGACCACGTCTTGGAATAATATTTTGTCTTCATTAAGTATAACTTCAGGAAGGCTGTTCAAGTCACATGTTGCGCTTGATATTGCTAGCGCCTTAGATTTCGTTGCATTCAGATATAACTTATTTCTGTGAGCCCAATGTCCTATGCGTGATAAGTCTTCATTCAGCCTGACGAACAAGTCTTCGGTAAGCCCAATAGGGCGTGACAAGTATATTTGTGTGTCGTCCGCGTAAAGATGTGTCAAAAGCTCGTGAGAAATCTAAAAGTACAAGTACTGTAAGTTCATTACGGTCATAGGCAGGGCGTATGTCTTCAAGAATCTTAAGCATGGCAGTAGCGCAACTATGTCCTCTCCTGAATCCCGACTGGTCCTCAGATAGTAAGTTATTATAATATATAATCAATTATCTGCTTAGCTAATAGCTTCTCATAAACCTTAGACAAGGCTGGCAACAGGCTAATTGGTCTTAACTCTTTGGAAAAACATGGAGACTTTACTTTAGGAATAGGGATAAAATTAGCTATTTTCCATAGACTTGGACACCCACCATACATAATTGAAAAGTTAAATATATGTGTTAGTGAAACTGTAATAAATGGAAGTATAAGTTTAATAAATCGTATACTAATCGTCATAAATATTATGTATCGCACTGTTAGAGATTAGGCACAACATAACTACATATTTATAAATATTCATAATCGAAGTATTGCGATATTGTGGCGCCAACAAGGTTTTAAAAGTAATATATGTATGTACGTAAATAAATATGTATAAAAGTGAGTATGTTTGTATGTTTTGCACATTTGTGTATTTATGAAACTATTAAAATAATCATGGAAATATTTTAAGGAAAAGGAATTTACGCATATACATTTGAGTGTACTAAGTTAGGGAGGTCCTTAGAAATTAAATGTGCAATTATTTTCAGTCTCGCTCTTAACAGATTGGAAAGGATTAAGCTGTGTCTTCATAGCGTGGTCAGAACTTTTGACACTAAATTAAATAGGGTTACTCTGAAATGACAGCCTTGGTCGGAAAAATCCCGAGTCGCTCCGGTACATAGAAGTGGCTACGACATACTAACGCAGTTGTGGCTCCCTGTCCAATTTTTATACTCAGTGAAAATAATTGAGATGGTTTTGGCTCTGCATACAGAGTATATTAACTTTGACTGGATAACGGTTGGTTGTGCATGTATAAAGGAATCGAGATAGATATAGACTTCCACATATCAAAATCATCAGTATCGAAAAAAAATTGATTAAACCATGTCCGTCCGTTTGTCCGTCCGTTAACGCGATAACTTGAGCAAATATTGAGATATCTTCACCAAATTCGGTATACGGGCTTATATGGACCCAGAATAGATTGGTACTGAAAACGAGAAAAATCGGACGATAACCACGCCCACTTGTTCGATATCGAAAATTTAGAAAAATGGAAAAAATGGATAATTCAAAAACGAATACCGCTAAGCTAGTGAAATTTGGTAGGTGGATTGGTTTCATGACGCAAAACATAAAAAAAAATTTGGAATATACCCACATTTAGAAGAAGAAAATTTGGAAGTTTAACAAGTCGTAAATAAAAAGCCGTTAAAGATATTACATTGAAATTTCGCAGAGACACTATCCTTACCAAATTATATAGACTGTGTGAAGATAATCAAAATCCGTTAAAGAACATGCCCACTTTTTATGTATAAAGGGTGTTTGAAAGGGTCTTAGCGAAAAAAAGTTTTGCATGAATGATATTTCACTTACCAAGTTTTAATGTAAGAGGAAATTGGGAGAAATTTTTTTTATTTCGATCAAGCATTACACGACATTTCTAGAGCCTCAAAAATATATAAATCCCTTGTAACAAAATTCGAAAAAGTAATTTATCTGACATGAACTGTACAATTGAAACTCACACTGCGTATATAATGTTCGGTTACACTCGAACTTAGACACCCTTACTTGTTTATTTGTAATGCCAGTTTAGCTAGCGGGAATGTTTTTTTTGTGGTGAGAAGCGTGGTTTTTTCTAGCCATAAGCCATAAAATAATTTTTTCACAAGAGGCGCTATACCGTTGAGATTCCAATATTTCAATTCCGTGGCAGTTCCCAAAGCAGTTTTAAATGTGTTCATAAGGGTTACCTTGATGATTGCCCTATTATTATTGCGTTCAGTGGCCTTTCGTGGTCGTCTGCTTGCAGAACAAGGGGACAGAATCAACGACTCCATAAATTTTGTCCAGAATCTCTTTGGGTTGATTCGTTGCAATGTACGCCGCCTACGCTATCCATATATCGGGGTATTTGCCGTTTGTGGCCAATTATGTTAATTGAGGGGATGTGTGGAATAACGGTATAACTCCAAAATCAACCTTTTGAGAAAAGTGAAGAAAACTTAACAATACAGGTAAAAATAAATTAATAATAATTCCACTTGGTAAGATTTTAGATATTATGATTCTTTGATAAGAAAAAGTCATAAATTTTATATATTCATAATTTTATTAGAAAATGGATGATTTCTTTTTTTTTCATTCAAGGTTCGAATCGAGCTCAAGGCCAGAACAATAATTTTTTTTTTTTTTCTAATGATAATTATTGTTATTTTTTAATTTTTCTAAATTTGAAAAATTGTATTTTGTTTTTGGAATAGTAAGTAGAAAATTTTTCAGACAACCTACCATAGCTGCTCAGATAGATCCATTTCGAAGGGTGTTAAGCCTTCATCATCAGTACGCTTTAGGCATGCTGCGCTAACCATTTAGCTATGTTAGGTTAGGTTGGGTGGTAGCTTCCCTGATAGAGGAAGCTCACTTGGACAACATGACGGTCCGTTGTGATACGACATATAATAAACTAAACTAACGGTGACGTAGATATAACTACTTAGAGAATCGTTGGGTAGCAACGATAAAGTTCCGAATGATCCCGATCTCAACCTTGGATAGCTCCTCGGGAGATCCAAGTGAGTCACGACCGAAATACTTTCGCCTAGTTATGGCAAAAGCTGGGCAGTCAAGCATAAAGTGATTTGGTGATTCCACCTCATCATCCTCCATACAGCTGCAGCAGGATGGAGTTTCCAATATATTGAGACGTACCGCATGGATACCCATGGGACAGTGCCCTGTCAAAACCCCAATGACCATTGATAGGTGAGCCTTAGTGAACCCAATTATTTCAGCAGACCTCCTGCCATCCACTTTCGGCCAGAAAGATCTTGATATCCTACAAGACGTAGTGTCCGCCCAACGTTTGCTGAGCTGACTCGAGGCCCAGCTATGGAAGAGCAATCCACAGGTGGCTAGCGGAATCCCGAAATCCCTACAGCCATCTTCATCCGGTTCAGTTGTACCGATTCGGGCTAAGAGATCCGCTTGACAGTTACCCGGAATATCACTATGGCCCGGGACCCAGATAATCTTAATTGTAAAATAATTCGATGCAATCGCAAGTGTGGTCAGGCACTCCCAGACCACCCTCGATCGCACTGTAGTTGAGCTCAAGGCCTTTATAGCCGCTTGGCTATCAGAGTAGATGTTAAATTCCCTAACCGTAGTAGCGCTGGATAGCATTTCATCCACCGCATCCTTAATCGCAGCAACTTCCGCTTGGAATACACTGCAGTGATCAGCCAACTTAAACTTGCGGCTTACATTTAGCTCTTGACAAAAGACTCCCCCGCCAACCTTTCCGTCCAACTTCGACCCATCCGTGAACAAGTTAACCGGTCCCATGCCCCAGATAATTCCTCTTCTCCACTCCTCCCTCGGGGGAATGACTGGGGTGAAGGTTGTATAGGGAGCGGCCACCGGCATGCAATAGTCCGTCCTGTCCGGGATAAAGTCGAAACTAGTAAGAAGGCTAGAGTGTCCGAAATCAGAAAGCATATAACCCATATCACGAAGCCTGACCAACGACCGGGCCGCGGCTGCCTTTCCCGCAATATCTACTGGATGTATATTCAGCATGACATTCAGTGCCAAGGTAGGTGTTGTTCTCATAGCGCCACTGATACCGATAAGCGCCGTCCGTTGCACTGACACTAGCATTTTGGAGGTGCTCGCCGTGTCCAGTGCTTTCCACCAGACCAGCACCCCATATAGCAGAATCGGTTTGACCACCATCTCATAAAGCCAGTGTACTACTCCTGGCGAGAGCCCCCATCTCTTTCCGATAGACCCCCTGCAGCAGTACAAGGCAACCGCGGCCTTCCTGGCCCTATCTTCCACATTGGGCCTCCAGGACAGCTTCTTGTCCAGAACAATTCCCAAATATTTAACCCTGTCAGTAAGTACCAACGGTACCCCTCCAATCGAAGGAGTTCTGAAGTCGGGTATCTTATATTTCCTTGTAAAAAGAACCAATTCTGTTTTTCCCGGGTTGACCGCCACTCCACATGATTCAGCCCACCTAGCCACAGTATCCAGGTATCCCTGCAGAACATCGCGCAGGGTGCCCAGAAATTTGCCCCTGACTAGGATAGCGAGGTCATCTGCATAGGCAACCACCCGACAGCCATTGGCTTCCAGCTCCACAAGAAGCTCGTTGACTACCACAACCCAGAGCAGAGGAGATAGGACACCTCCCTGTGGCGTGCCCCTGCACACCTTCCTACTTATTATGGCTCCTCCCCACTCCGCTGCGACAATTCTGCCGCATATAAGTTTGCTAATAAATTCAACCAGAGCCGCTTCGACTTCTAAACCCACCAGAGCTCTTTCGATTGCCCCCGGTAGAACATTGTTAAAAGCCCCCTCGATGTCTAGAAAGGCACCCAGAGCATACTCTTTATGTTCTAGAGACCCCTCTATTTGCTTTACAATCGAATGGAGAGCCGTTTCCGTCGATCTGCCTTTGCAGTACGCATGCTGTGAAGCCGACAGTAACCCCCCAGGTATCCTTTCTCGTAGGTACAGGTCAATCAGCCGCTCAAACGTCTTAAGAAGAAACGACGAGAGACTGATTGGCCTGAAATCCTTAGGTGACACATGAGAGCCCCTGCCGGCCTTCGGAATGAAGATGACCCTAACCGTGTGCCACGACTTAGGGATATAGTTAAGTCTGAGGCAGTTAGTGTAGATGATGGCCAACCAGCGGCAGGAAATCCCTAAAGACCTTTGAAGTTGCGCAGGAATGATGCCATCCGGACCGGGTGACTTATAGGGCTTGAACGAATTTATAGCCCAGGATATTTGACTTTCCCGTAGTGGGATGGCAGGCATTTCTGCATGGCCAGCAACCGCCGACCACGCAAGCGAAGATCCCTGCGCAACTGGGACATCGGGAAAATGATTGTCCAGTAAAAGTCTCAGGGACTCCTCGCTACTCATCGACCAGTCCCCACCATCATCTCTCAGATACCCCCGAGGGGCGGGATTCCTAGAGAGTATTTTTCTAAGCCTCGCGGATTCATTGCAGCCCTCTACGTTTTCGCAGAAGCTTCGCCATGAATCTCGCTTGGCTAATCTTATTTCATATTTATAAATCCCCAGACTCACCTTATAGAGCTCCCAGTCCTACGGTAGTTTACTCCTCCTGGCTCTATTAAAGAGCCGCCTACTGGACGCTCTTAGGTCGTCAAGGGAATCAGACCACCAGGGCGGCTTGCCCTTCCCCCTGTAAGTTTTCAGTGGGCAGGACTGTTGAAAGGCGCTATTGCTTGCCAAGGTGAAGTTTTCCACCAGACCGTCTATTTCAGATTCGGACAGGTCCGAACCAACGATAGGCGCCTCAGGCAATAGCTCTCCCAACTTCCTACAATACAAGTCCCAGTTGGTACTTTTAGGGTTCCTAAAAGATATTTTACCGGGACGTTCTTCATTCACCGAGAACTGAATATATCGGTGATCAGAGAAAGAGTGCTCGTTGAGAACCCTCCATCCAGATATCCGATCTTCCAGTTCTCTGCTAACCAGGGTGAGGTCCAGGACCTCCTCCCTTACCGCAGTAATAAAAGTCGGGTCATTCCCCCTATTACATATACAAAGTCCCTCATCTACAATAAAAGTAAATAAAGACTCACCTCTGGTGTTCGTATCCGAGCTCCCCCATATGCTATGGTGTGCATTAGCATCGGCACCTATGATTACGCCAACACCTCTCCGCCTTGCTTCAGCGGTGATTTCGCCCGGTTCCTGGCCCACTCCAGCGTCCGGGAATGCTTCTCAGACATCTGAGCTGCATCCCTTCCGCCGTAGCGCTCCAAGATCTTCTCAGCTAGGCGCCGATCACCCAGAGCTTTCCTACGCGGCGTCGATCGCCTACCTTTCCCGGCAGGCTTCGACCCCAGGGCTCCCGTTGGGAAAGCTCCTCGCGACAGGGCTTCCTTACTAGTACTGGGCTGGTCCGTCGCATTCGCTGGACCTCTGCCTTTCCCTGTCACAGCCCCATATGGGCCTGCATTGGATGTCGGTTTCGACACCCCTCCACTACCCGAATTACCCGTACCTACGGGGTTTGAAACCAAACCCCTGCGCTGATCCGTCTGATCAGCCCTTTTGACCCGCCGGGAGCTTTCCCGGCTGGCGGAGACCTGCTTCGGAGCACTCTCCGCACCTGTCGCGTCCCTCGCACCATGACGACTTTCGCCGTCACTCCATTTAGCTATACAGCTAACAATTTTGTCTTGGAATAATATTTTGTCTTCATTAACAAATTTCGAAGGGTATTATATATTTTACCGACCATAAGGTTAACATGGTCAACACAAGTTAATTTAGAGTTAATTCTGAAGCCTAAATTGGTGACCACGTCTTGGAATAATATTTTGTCTTCATTAAGTATAACTTCAGGAAGGCTGTTCAAGTCACATGTTGCGCTTGATATTGCTAGCACCTTAGATTTCGTTGCACTCAGATATAACTTATTTCTGTGAGCCCAATGTCCTATGCGTGATGTCTTCATTCAGCCTGACGAACAAGTCTTCGGTAAGCCCAATAGGGCGTGACAAGTATATTTGTGTGTCGTCCGCGTAAAGATGTGTCAAAAGCTCGTGAGAAATCTAAAAGTACAAGTACTGTAAGTTCATTACGGTCATAGGCAGGGCGTATGTCTTCAAGAATCTTAAGCATGGCAGTAGCGCAACTATGTCCTCTCCCGAATCCCGACTGGTCCTCAGATAGTAAGTTATTATTATATATAATCAATTATCTGCTTAGCTAATAGCTTCTCATAAACCTTAGACAAGGCTGGCAACAGGCTAATTGGTCTTAACTCTTTGGAAAAACATGGAGACTTAACTTTAGGAATAGGGATAAAATTAGATATACAGCTAACAATTTAGCGCAGCATGCCTAAAGCGTACTGATGATGAAGGCTTAGCACCCTTCGAAATGGATCTATCTGCGCAGCTATGGCAGGTTGTCTGAAAAATTTTCTACTTACTATTCCAAAAACAAAATACAATTTTTCAAATTTAGAAAAATTAAAAAATAACAATAATTATCATTAGAAAAAAAAATTAAAAAATTATTGTTCTGGCCTTGAGCTCGATTCGAACCTTGAATGATTTATCAATAGGCCGATAAAAACAAAAACAATTGTTTTTTTTTTCGTTATACCGTTATTCGATAGATCGAATATCAAATATTTTGATTGAGATATTTTATTAAACAAAGTAGTAGATACATTAATAACCATTGTTAAAAACATTATATTCTATTATTTAGAAATGTTTATAACTATTTTTTATTTCTTTTTGGTATTTTTAGCAATCTCTTTTTTACTACTTTTATCGTTTTTAAACTTTTTTCCATTTTTAACAATGGAGTTCTCTGTCTGCTTAGTCGTTTTTGAAACCACTTCAATTCTTTTATTTTTCAGTTCTTTCTGGTCTACGACATGGAATATATATTCATACCATTTCGATGCTTCACCACTGCAAAATTTTATTAGAGAGTTATACCGTTTTTCCATAAGTGAAGCTAATATCCTTGTTAAATATCACTATTTTTTTTTTTTTTTTTAATATGGTATGTGTATGGAATCGTGCTCTTTTTATTTAGTTGATTTATGGAAAAACGGTGTAACTCGACTTATACCATTATTCCACACATCCCCTCAATTTTGATCGCTTTATATGGAATGAATTCATCGCATTTGTTCGAGCATATCCTATAGGGAGACGAACTTACCCTTTTTATACCATATCGGTTGTATACATCCAGATGGGTATATTTGTAGATAACTCGCTCACTATACCCGAAAGGGTACAAAGGCATTTTTGTATCCACCCGATTCACCTTCTTTGCTCACTTTGTCCTGCATGAGAAAAAATAAGTCCGTATATTTCGTTAGCAATTAGGATTTGGTGCTTTTTGCTCATACAATGGTCAAATATTCCGATACTATCAGGCAAAATTCGCTTCCAATCCTGCAACAAATGGGTTTAAATTGGAACTAATTCAATTAAAACAGATCACGACCTCAATCACACATCTAAACGGCTCCGTAAATGGCTTTTATGCATCTCCAAACAATTCCATACTCCACTGCCCATTTAACTTCTACAGTGTAATTTCTTGTTGTTGTTGTGATTAATACAACCACAGTGTAATTTCTTGGACAGAAGAGCCTGAAAAACATATGAAGCTAGTGGGTTCTTAATAATTCGGTAATTTAGGGACCTTTGGCGTAGTGGCGTAGTGGGCTAGCACACTGCTGCTAAACCAATAGCCAACGGACCTTTGGATAGGCTGTTATGGCCTAAATCTGCAAGGAATACGAATGACTAGTATCCAGCCCATACAAGATTAGTTAGGTGTCAATTTAAACAAATTTTACCAGAAAGGGATTAGTATACTGAAAGGAGGTTTGAGATGTGATCGGTGAAACAAATTTTTAAAATTTAAGAAAATATTTCTTATGGGCATGAAAATATATTTAAAAAAAAATACGATTTTCCAATCCACAGAGTCGAAGTTAGTCGAGCACTACAGTCATTTGTCCGATAATGTGATCAAGCAATATTTTTTATAAAAAGCGAATGAAACTAATTACTTGCCTTATCGTTTTCGTGATAGACTTTAAGTATGTTTTTAATTTTTTTATTACGAAATGCCCGTAGCTAACACCCGACGCACAATTAGCTAACAACTTAAGTGTAAAATCTTTTGTTGACAGACAGACATAAAATAAAAATGTGTACAAGCGTACAAACACTAGAGCATTAGAAACAGACAAATCGTCAAAAAGAAGTAACGATAAAATATGTGTGAAAGTTTTGTGCGACACTAACAAAAAACTTCCACACGAACATCAGATTTATTTACAGGGTGGCTGTCATGGAGTGATGGGTAATTGAAAATGTATTTGATACTGAAAGTTTAAGGAACTCCAAAAAATTTTAGATTTCAATTTGATCTCCGAAGTCATTTTCAAAGTTATGTATTTAATATGAGCAACGCGACCTCAGGACAGGATCTCCTTAAAGCCTTTTCTCTACAGCGAAAACAATGTCGGCTTAGAAATCAAACGGACAATAACTCTTGCCAATAAGTGCTACTTTGGACTGAGTAGGCAAACAAAAATCACGCTCTACAAGTCGCTCATCATACCTATCCTGACGTATGACACGGAATCATGGACGGTGTCGATAGAAAATGAGGTGACTCTTGAAGTGTTCGAGAGAAAAGTTCGCCGGAAGACATAGATATGAAGATACTTCAGCCAGTTAAAGCCCAAGGGTTCGCTGGTAAGGTTATGTTATGCGAAAGGACGAGGACACTCCAACCCAAAATGAATTTCAGCCGACACCGCAGTTCGAAAGCAGAGGAAAGGTGAGACCTCCACTGAGTTGGGAAAGGCGGATGGAGGAAGACTGGTAAAGTCTGCTTGGTGCTCCTGTTGTTGTTGTTGTAGCGATAAGGACACTCCCCGAAGGCCTTGGGGAGTGTTATCGTTGTTATGGTCCTTTGCCGGATGCAGATCCGGTACGTTCCGGCAACAAGCACCATTAAGGCACCAGCCCGGCCATCTCGGGAACGATTTAGTATGACCACATGAAACATTCAAGGCCATCACGCCCTCCCACCCCCTAGATCCATGAGAAGCTTGGGATCGCTAGAGCCTTGGCTGTTAAAGTAGCAGGATAGTTGAGGTTGACAATTGGGTTGGAGAAGTTATATTTTGCGCTGGCAACACCGTTAAAGGGTTGCGCTACACAACCCCTTGAATCAATTTGGTATTTTAGCCGCCACTTACGACAGGCACACCTGTCGCGGGTATATTCTAAGCCCCCTAACCCGCTCCTAATTGGCATCAGTTATCGCAAAATAGGAATAGCTGGAGTGACTTGTTCAAAACGACCAGAATGAAATTGATTTTGAGTATTTATTATAAGTCTGTACTGCAACTGCAAAATTACAGCTATTAAGTAGTTTTTGTACATCTTGCGCATTCTCATGCCACCCACACACTCGTTCATACATCCTACATATTGCACATGATGCATTCATACATATATATTGAGTTTATTTTCTACACCATTTATGTGCCAGTTTTGTGATAAAACTTGTAAGCGTCAACCATTAGCAATCCGTTTCGCTTCTGGATGCGAAGTGTTGGGCGACTTATCATCTGCTATAGTTCACAGCGTATTTGTAGTTATCTTTGACGGAAGCTAGCGGCAAGTTCGCGGCGATTGCAGCACTCACATTGATGTTGACAATATAGCGGACCACAATAACGCAGTGATTTATGGCTATAGCTAAGACGGAGATACAGACAAATATACCCACAAAGCCAAATGCACTTGTAATTTTCCCTACAAGTCGATGATGTTGACTATCCTCGTGTTGCAACAACAATGTGATACATATGGTTCACATTGTTGTTACATTTGCATGTTAAATCTCTATCCGTATCTGGTTCATGTACCATTGGAACACGAGGTATGTAATGAAGAAACAGGGTGACTGGGCACAGCTGCAACACAAATGAAAAATACTAGATTTTGCCCAGTGCTTGAAATTCAACCACTACAAACGTTCATATACCTTCCTTTACTTTTCCCTTTCATGTGCTTTTATTTCCTCTCTTTTCCTTTCATTTATTTTCCTTTTCTTTCGTTTCTTTTCGTTTTCTTCCCTTTATTATTTTATTTTATTTCCCTTTATTTTATTAACTAACAAAAAAATACACAAAATTGTTGCGACCAACGAAGAATAAATACTCGAACATGAATATTCGCGTTTGTTTTTGAAAACTCTTTAAATATCAGCAAAGAAAATTACACATTCACTCATGTTTGCTTATTCTCACGCTATAAAATGATAAATGTAAGGCGCGATAACCTCCGAAGAGATCTAAGGCCGAGCTTCTCTTCCAATTTGCGTCGTACTCCTCTTGATTTTCAATACAAATTGGCCGGACGGGACCTACATGTTTTATGCCGACTCCGAACGGCATCTGCAAGGCAGATGAGTTTTCACTGAGAGCTTTTCATGGCAGAAATACACCCGGAGCGCTTGCCAAACACTGCTGAGGGGCGACCCCGCTTAGACAAATTTTCTTCTAATTTAAAAACCTTATTTCTAAAATTTTGATGTTGCTTTGCCCGGGGTGCGAACCCAGGGCATACGGTGTGGTAGGCGGAGCACGCTACCATCACACCACGGTGGCCACCGATTCTCACGCTATACTTCCAGCAATACCACTCTCTGCGTACTTTTCCTAGATAGATCGAATCTAAGTTATACTCAGTTCACTTTCAATAGGCCTGCTGATTTTCTCAACACAACAATATGACACACCCCAGCGGCGAAAGTATGCATTACATAATCCAATACTTCTCCAACACTTCGAATTCAATATGCAATACAGAATCAATTACAATCAATATTACTTTTCCATAAGCATGGCCGCTTCGTGGACAGAACTGATTACTTACATTATTACTGGTAATGGTGTAAGTAAACGATATCCGAACCATCTTCGGATGTTTATTACTCTAAGGCATACTTTTCTGAAATTGTAACCGGCATTGTAGAGAGGTCACCCACATAACGATACACGATTTCAAAGGGTAACGAACCTTGTAATACAGCCACTATACCAATTCGTGTACTTGTAATCGAAGTGGTAAAGTATAGTGAACACATTGCACATTACATTTATGCAATTGTAATCGGCAATATGGAGAGAAGTCACCCACATAACGATACACAAATCTGAAGTGGTAAGTGCTCTTGGAACAGAATCGCTGTACAACTTAGGGCAGAATTCAAAGGCAGGGTAACAGCAAAGTAAATTATGTATTTGCATTCATACCATTTTTAAAATGTTTATTTTTATTTAGTCATTTTAGAAATTAACAAATTTATGTGAAATATTTCAACAAAAAAGCTTCAAAAAACTAAAGTAGCATCTACAAACCTAACCTACATACATATATACATGGGGTATTCCATCCCATTTCGACCAATTTTGAACCCGACCCCTTTAGAATTGGCTGAAAGTTTTTCTTCCCAAACTTTTTCAAAAATTTACCGTTTGTTTTTAAATGTACTTTTCGGAAAAAATACAAAAAAACTTTTAAAGTTTTTTTTTTCAATTAAATATAAAATAATAATCGGCCCACTCCGGGATTAGTGGGGATGATTGCAGAATTGATTGAAGTTTTTTATGAGAAAAAAAAGGCGAAATTCAAAAAATCTCGAAAAACTGAATAATTACAAAAAAAAACTTTAAAGATTTTTTTGAATTTCTTCCGAAAGGTACATTTAAAAACAATTTAAAAAAAAAAAAAAAGATCCCAAACGATCAATTTTTGAAAAAGTTATAGCATTTGAAAACAAAAACGGTGTTTCTTTAAAAATTCATAACTTTTTTTGAGTTGGATGAAAAAATTTGAAAAACTTCTGAAAAACGTCTTTCGTAAGCTAGAAAAAGAAGAAAAACTTTCAGCCAATTCTAAAGGGGTCGGGTTCAAAATTCACCTTCACGAAGTTTTAAAATCTCTATTACGAAGAATGCATAGAAATTTCTTCATTACAAGTCAGCATACAATCTAAGTGAATGTAATACATTACTTGTAAGGGTTTCGTAATGCATAACGTGGAAGGATCGCAGACTCACTTCGCCGCTGGGACGTAGCGTTCGTAGTGTGAGTGTAAACATTCTCATAGTTTAAACACGAGTTTGGCATTTGAAGTAGTATCACTTTTTTGAATTTTTTAACATACATACATATCTAATAGTTTATATCATAGAAGGACAAACTACAAGGCCGTAAAAGGGGCGCAAAGTTTTTTGTCTATTTTTGCTATTTCTTCGATGACGAAAAAGTGGGTGTGCCAACAGTCCGATTTTGTTCATTCTCAATACCAATAAATTATGCCGCTCGAACAAAACCGTAGTGAGATATCTGAGGTTTTGATCAAGTTGCCATGAAATGGAAGCGGTTGCCGTGGTGTTGTGGTAGCTGGGTCCGCCTACCACACCGAAGATCGTGGGTTCAAGTCCCGGGCAAAGCAACATTAAAAATTTAGAAATAAGAAATAAATAAGTTTTCCTTAGCGGGGTTGCCCCTCGGCAGTGATTTGGCAAACTGTCATGAAAATCTTTTCAGTAAACACCCATCTGTCGGAGTCGGCATCAAACATGTAGGTCCCATCCCGCCAATTTGTGAAAAATTAAAAGGAGCACGACGCAAATTGAGAGAGAAGCTCGGTCTTCTGCTTCTTCGGAGGTATATTGCGCCAAGTATTTACTTTTTATTTATCATGTTAAGGAATGCACAGACGGAAAATGTTTTTAAAATGCAAACTAAATTGTCACATTAGCGACGCTTCTGCATGAGTACGATGTTTGAGCGAAGCGGAATATAAGTTGCGATTCCGTGAATAGAGCTTCACTCGCCATTAAAATAAATAAATGTAAGGCGAGATAACCTCCGAAGAGATTTTAGGCCGAGCTTCTCTTCCAATTTGCGTCGTGCTCCTTTTTAATTTTTCCTACAAATTGGCGGGACGGGACCTACTTGTTTTATGCCGACTCCATCTGCAAGGCAGATGAGTTTTCACTGAGAAATTTTCATGGCAGAAATACACTCGGAGTGCTTGCCAAACACTGCCGAGGAGCGACCCGCTTAGAAGTTTTCTTCTAATTGAAAACCCTTATTTCTAAAATTTTGATGTTGCTTTGCTCGGCGCATGAACCCAGGATCTTCGATGTGGTAGGCGGAGCACGCTACCGTCACACCACGGTGGCCGCCGACTCGCCATTGCTCCTGTTAAAAATGTGCTACTATGGATGGGCAAGAAGGTTCAATGTGGTCACGTTAAATTGTTTCCGAGACATCGATTGCACTCCCCAAAACCTTCGGAAGCATCAAGCGGTCACTTAATTATCGAAACATTTTCTTCTTGACGGACTTATGATAGCAGCAGGTCATTTAAAATAATTATTTGTGCCAATTGTAGCATTCCAAAAAACGAAACGTTTAAAACTCATATAATAATTTTGCAATAACAGTCTCAAAGATTTTTACGATTTTAGGCGTTAATATTTACGAAATTTTTCACTAACCCTGTATGCAATCGTAAATTTAGATGAGTGATTTGATTTGGTTTTATTTAATTTAGATTTTCTCTATTTTTCTACAGAAATGGATATATAATTCCGTTGCACTGTCCATGACAGCAGCAGCGCACCAACAAAAAGCTCTCCAGCCAAACTTAATCCAATATTTTTACAAGCCATTGCACTTCGTCATATCGTAGCCGACTGAATGAACTGTTTTTGTTGTTATTGTAAAAACGCAGAACGTTTTATTAGGTTGGCATGTAAGGGAAGGAAATCGTTTTCATTTGTAACGGACAACATCAAAACGGAGATATACAATATGAAGAGATACCGTTGTACATGTACAGGGTGATTGCAGAGTTGCTCTGCTCTGAAAAATTTTTGTTTTCATAAATTTGTATAAAAAATGCCCAATATGTGTAATTTTCAAATAAACTTAAATTTGTGTTTTAACATTTTTTTTATCACAAAAAATTATCCAACTCAGGGGGTTTTTCAATTAATAAAAAAACACAATATACAGCTGAGGGCACGAATATAGCAATCAAAATTATTAACAAACTTCATCAATTATTTGCTTCGTTTATTTATTTTCGTAAATTTAAATTGTCAATGAATTCTATAGCTTAAACGATACGAGAAATGTTTGAATAGGAATAGGACAAGCAATAAGAATAGGAATAAAAATAGGAGTAGATATAGAATAGGAACAGGAACAGGAATATTAATAGGTATAAGAATAGAAATAGCAATAGGAATAAGAATAGGAATAGATATATAAAAGAAGGAATGGAACAGGAATGAATATAGTAATATAATAAAGAATAACAAGCTAAGTTCGGGTGTAACCGAACATTACATACTCAGCTGTGAGCTTTGGAGACAAAATAAGGGAAAATCACCATTTGGCAAAATGAATCTAGGGTAACCCTGGAATGTGTTTGTAGTAAAGATATATCGATTTTTGCTGAAGTTATCGTGTTAACGGCCGAGCGGAAGGACAGAAGGTCGACTGTGTATAAAAACTGGGTGTGGCTTCAACCGATTTCGCCCATTTTCACAGAAAAAAGTTATCGTCATAGAATCTATGTCCCTACCAAATTTCACAAGGATTGGTAAATTTTTTTTCGACTTATGGCATTAAAAGTATTATAGATGAATTAAATGAAAAAGGGCGGAGCCACGCCCATTTTGAAATTTTCTTTTATTTTTGTATTTTGTTGCACCATATTATTACTGGAGTTGAATGTTTACATAATTTACTTATATACTGTAAAGATATTAAATTTTTTGTTAAAATTTGACTTAAAAATTTTTTTAAGTGGGCGTGTTCGTCATTTTTTTTATTTAGCACACATATAGTAATAGCAGTAACGCGCCTGCCGAATTCCATCATGATATCTTCAACGACTACCAAATTACAGCTTGAAAAACTTTTAAATTACCTTTTTTAAAAGTGGGCGTTGCCACGCCCATGTTCCAAAATTTTAAGAATTTTCTATTTTGCGTCATAAGGTCAACGCACCTACCAAGTTTCATCGCTTTATCCGTCTTTGGTAATGAATTATCGCACTTTTTCGGTTTTTCGAAATTTTCGATATCGAAAAAGTGGGCGTGGTTGTTGTCCGATTCCGTTCATTTTAAATAGCGATCTGAGATGAGCGCCCAGGAACCTACATACCAAATTTCATCAAGATACCTCAAAATTTACTCAAGTTATCGTGTTTACGGACGGACGGACGGACATGGCTAAATAAATTTCTTTTTTCGCCCAGATCATTTTGATATATAGAAGTCTCTATCTATCTCGATGAGTTTATGCCGTTACGGATTACCGTTATGCGAACAAAGTTAATATACTCTGTGAGCTGTGCTCAGCTGAGTATAAAAATAGGAACAGGATAAGGAATAGGAATATAAATTTTGAATTTTATATTTAAAATTTATTTTGTTTAGAAAAATTTTCCGAAGGGTGTTTCAGATTTTTCGAAAAAATTATGAAATTTTTCAATTTTAACACATTGAATTTTCGATTTTTTCTAAAACGTTTTCGTTCAATTAAGTTTTTTTTTTTTGGAATAAACGATGATAAATAAAAGAAAGAAAGAAATTATTGATTTAATTTGTGCATAATTTTTGCTGCTACAGTTAGGTTAGGTTGAACTGGCCGGTCCGTTAAGACCTCACATAGATCGATCCGTAGTGTTACCAACAGTTTTTTAACGACCAAACTGAAAAACCCTATCAAAACCCAAGAAAATTATTTAAAAACAATGCAAATTTTTAGAGGCCTGTGGCAAACACTTTACCAATTTTTACTTTGTTTTAAAAATTCTTTTTTTACACTTCTATCTTTTTAAATTTTGTCTTCTCAAAAAAAAATTATGATTATTAAAAATTCTTTTAAACACGGAACTACTGTTTTTCTTTTAAATATATGTATAGTTTTATCTATATATTTTTGGTGACCCCGACGTGATCCGTATATAAAACAAAATTTCTTGCTTCCAACATATGACGAAAATATTTTATTCCACAATATGCTGACAAAAGCTCTCTGTCATAAGTGCTGTAGTTACATTCAGCATGCGACAACTTTCGAGAGAAAAAACCTAACGTCCTCCAGTCCTTACCTTCTTTTTGTTCAAGGACTGCCCCTATAGCGATATTTGAGGCGTCAACTTTAAGACATATTTCTAGTTCTGGATTAGGATGCACTAATATTACTGCACTTGCAATACTTTGCTTGCAATAGTCAAAATCATTATTTAACTCTTCAGTCCAATAAATTTTTTGTCTTATAATTTCCAATTGCACCTTTCGTTAAATTATTAAGCTTTGCTTGAACTTCTGCCCCCGCAGGTAAGAAAATTCGATAAAAATTTATCATTGCCAAAAAACGCCTAAGTTCAGTTATATCCTCAGGCCTGTTGTTGTTGTTGTAGCAATGCTCGCCCCACCTAATAGCCGCGACCGATCACAAATTGTCATCAATATCCTCTAACGGGAGTCCAAGGAAACTTGCCGTTTCAACAGGGGTGGACCATAAGGAAAGGGGTGTTAGAGGCGTTGGTTCCACATTACAATTAAAGAGATGGTTGGTGTCATGTGGGGACACATTGCAAGCGGGGCATATATTTTGTATGTCGGGGTTGATTCTGGATAGGTAAGAGTTTAACCTGTTACAGTATCCAGAACGAAGTTGAGCAAGAGTGACTCGCGTTTCCCTGGGGAGTATGCGTTCCTCTTCTGCGAGTTCTGGATATTTTTCTTCAAGTACTGGATTCACCGGGCAATTCCCGACATAAAGGTCCGACGCCTGTCTATGGAGTTCACCAAGGACCTGCTTGTGTTTTTTCGCTTCATACGGCTGGGTTCTCAGGTGCCGTATTTCCTCAAAATGCTTACGGAGATGACTCCTTAGGCCCCTAGGCGGTGCTGGTTCGTCAATCAGATGTCTGTTGGGATGCCCAGGTTTCTGGGTATTCAACAGAAACTGTTTGGTCAGCATCTCATTTCTCTCCCTGATGGGAAGTATTCTCGCCTCATTATGAAGATGGTGTTCTGGGGACATAAGAAGACAGCCCGTGGCGATTCTGAGAGCAGTATTTTGGCAGGCCTGTAGTTTCTTCCAGTGGGTGGTTTTTAGGCTTGGCGACCATATGGGTGACGCGTAGCACGTAATCGGCTGGCTAATTGCTTTGTATGTGGTCAAGAGCGTTTCTTTATCTTTTCCCCAGGTACTGCCAGCAAGGGATTTGAGGATTTTATTACGGCTCTGAATTCTTGGAACAATTGCGGTTGCGTGCGCACCAAAATGTAGATCCTGATCAAACGTCACACCCAAGATTTTGGGGTGTAGGACAGTCGGTAGCGTAGTGCCATCGACGTGGATGTTCAATATGGTCGACATTTGGGGCGTCCATGTTGTAAATAAGGTCGCGGAAGATTTAGTCGGTGACAATGCCAGGTTTCGCGAGGCGAAAAAACTGGAGAGATCAGGGAGATAGCCGTTTATTTTATTGCATAGCTCATCGATCTCTGGGCCTGGGCCTGTGGCCATTATTGTGCAGTCATCGGCGTAGGAAACGATTTTGACTCCTTCCGGTGGTGAAGGTAGCTTAGATATGTAGAAATTAAACAAAAGCGGGGATAGGATACCACCCTGTGGCACCCCTTGTTTAATTCTCCTTTGTTTTGATGTTTCGTTTCTGAATTGCACCGATGCCTGCCGACCACCCAGATAATTTGCGGTCCACCTTTTAAGACATGGGGGAAGGGTAGACCCTTCCAGGTCTTGCAGTAACGAGCCATGGTTGACCGTATCAAAAGCTTTTAATAGGTCTAGCGCTACGAGTACTGTTCTATGGTGGGGGTATTGATTCAAACCGCAATTTATCTGGGTGCTAATGACATTTAGCGCGGTGGTAGTGCTATGGAGTTTTCTGAAGCCATGCTGATGAGGGGCTAGCTGCAAATGTGCTTGGAAATAAGGGAGCAAAATGGCTTCAAGCGTCTTTGCCACTGGCGATAGGAGAGATATCGGACGATATGACTCACCTACGTTAGCTGGTTTCCCAGGCTTTAGTAGCGGGACCACCTTGGCCATTTTCCATTTCTCGGGTATGACAAAGGTGGAAAGAGACAGGTTGAAGACATGCGCTAAATATTTGAAACCCTCTTTCCCTAGGTTTTTAAGCATCGGCATGGCTATGCCGTCTGGGCCCACTGCTTTGGATGGTTTAGCGCGACCAATGGCGTCCTCAACCTCTCTAGCGGTGATGGTAATTGGTGACGCACTGAATTTGTGTTTATGTGCGTGTCTATTGGCTCTCCGTCTATCTTTGTCGACCGTAGGATGCATTATATATTGTCGGCAGAAAGCGCTCGCGCATTTTTTCGCATCCGACAGCACCTTATCGCCAAAGGCGATGGAAACTTTGTCTTTGTGCTTAGTCGGATTCGATAGGGACTTTACGGTGGACCAAAGTTTACCTACACCGGTAGAGAGGTTACAACCTCTTAGGTGCTCTTCCCATTTCGTCCGCTTGTGTTCGTCCACAAGCAATCTGATGCGTTGGTTTATATCCCTTATTTGGGGGTCGCCTGGATCAAGCTGTCTTATAAGGTCGCGTTCCCTCGCTAAGCTCGCGGCCTCCGCCGGGAAGTGGGGCCGGATTTCGGGAATTCCCCCCGCGGGAATGAAATGTGCCGAGGCGGATGCAATGACCTTACGGAAGGCACGCTCCCCTTGGCGGGCATCAGTCGGGATATCCTCAGGCCTCTTATACGAGAGTATTGCATCAATTTTTGATTTCATTGGAGAAATGCCTTCGCTGCTTATTTCAAAATCTAAAAACTCTATTTTGGACACTCCAAATACACATTTATCAGGATTGATAATAATTCCGAATTCCTTGAAACGATTAAGTAAAATCTTCAAATGTTGAAGGTGCTCGTTAATATTAGTTGAAGCTATGAGTACATCATCAATGTACACAAAAACGAAATCTAAATTACGACAAACTTCATCCATGTAATGTTGAAAAGTTTGGGCCGCATTTCGAAGACCAAACGGCATTTTGAGAAATTCGAAAAGTCCGAATGGTGTTATAATGGCCGTTTTCTATACATCACCTTTATGTATGCGAATTTGATGATATGCTCGTACCAAATCCAGCTTGGAAAAAATATGTTTTCCATGGAGATTATGATTAAAATCAGTTGTAAACGGAATGGAATATTTATCGGGCAAGGTTATTTTATTCAAGAATCTGTAATCTCCGCAAGGACGCCAGTCCCCAATTTTCTTGTGAACCATATGCAATGGATTCGCCCAAGCACTTTTAGAAGGCTGAATTATACCCTGATGTAACATGAATTGAAATTCTTTTTTAGCAATTGCCAAACGTTTAGGATCCAGTCGTCTAGCTTTAGCAGTAACTGGTTTTCCAGAAGTTTTTATGAAGTTAAAAGCAAGAGTTTCCTTTGGGTGTTTAAGGGAAGAGTTTACACTTATAACCTCAGGGGACTGTCTTAAAATCTTTTGATATTCTGAATTATCCTTTACTACATGCGAAACTGAAGGGGATGCAGTACTTGTAATACGAGCTTTAGCTCCAACGAAAGTTGTTCCATCTACAAAGTACCATTGCGTAAATCCGGAAGTAAATTGTAATGCTTAAGAAAATCAGACCCGATAATAGGACGAGTAACGTCAGCGACAACGAAAATCCAATTGAATGAACGTCTCAATCCAAAATTTAGTTCTAAAAGCTTCATGCCATGTGTTTTGATTTCATTACCGTTAACAGCATTACGTTTCAAGGGACACCTAGAAAGTTGTTGAACTATTAGCTTCGTTGCCGGTATGACAGATACGTCAGCACCAGTATCAACCAAGAAAATTCGATTTGATAAACGATCTTTTACTAAAAGTCGACTTGTAGTTGAAGATATTTCGAGCGTCGCAGAACCCGAAAATTCTTCTAGTTTTTTGATTGCTTATATGAAAATGGTGGAATACATTTAGATGCTTTAAGACCAAAACGACTATGATACCAACACAAATCATTTCTCTTTGACTTACTATTTTTTCTATTTCTACCAACTATTGAGCGATATGCTGCTACTTCTCCCGCGCAGTACGTCATTGAATTTGCGATCTAGTACTTGAATTTTTTCAGAAAGTTGATTGATGACATTATCAGTATTTGATAAAGATGCTATCTGCCGTCGAGAAATTTCGAAAATTTTATCAGCTTGTTGAGCTAATTCTTTAAGATCTGCATTGCTTGTTGCTAATATTGAACGTACACTATCCGGTAATTGATCTAAAAATAGAGTCTTTAACACATTATCTCCAACACCGTTACCTACTGCTAATGCTTTCGTTGACTGCAAAAAATGTGTTGGCTTCTGATCACCAATCACTAAACCTCCAAACAGCTTCTTTAATTTAACTTCTTCCGAAATAGCAAAGGATGATATCAGGCATTGCTTAATGGCTTCATATTTATTTTCTTGTGGTGGGGAAAGTAAAATGTTTCCAACAAATTTTAAATGTGCTGAGTCCAAATTAGCGGCGACATGTTCGTATTTTGTTTCATCCCTCCTGATGCGCGAAAGGGAAAAAAGAGTCTCCACCTGAATGAACCATAACTGTGGCTGTTTCGACCAGAAATGAGGTAGTTTGCATACGGTTGCTGCTCCAATTTCAATATTATCTGTGCCCAAATTCTGACGTTGCGATGATATACCATCTCCGCTTGGAGGATTAGCTGGACGAACCGGAGAATGACTTAAGGATATTTTGCTTTTACGTGTATCGGAATTCCAAATATTTTAAAATTCAAGTTGGCCAAAAAGAAGATACAATTTCCATCGACAGATTAAAACCAGTTTTTTAGAATCTTTGTCGGTAAACAATACTAATTTTTTAAGTTCATTATCAGTTTGTACAAATACAAAGGTTAAATCTGTTTCGTTTAATTTATGTTAAACTAGGAAGGGTGTAATGTGGCAAACACTCTTACCAATTTTTACTTTGTTTTAAAAATTCTTTTTTTACACTTCTATCTTTTAAAATTTTGTCTTCTCAAAGAAAAATTATGATTATTAAAAATTCTTTTAAACACGGAACTACTGTTTTTCTTTTAAATATATAGTTTTATCTATAAAGCCTATAACTACTAGATCTTCGTTAGTTTGAAATTGAGAAAATTCTAAATTTTTAAACATTGCTCGATTATTCGATTTTTTTCTAAACGTCGTTTTCCTTCATGGAATTTATTTCTAGAATTAACAAAATAAATAAATGAAGAAAATGATTGATCTAATTTATTACTTTTTGCTGCAATTTTCCTGCTCGCAGCTGTATTGTATTAAAATCAAACAAGATTTACAGCTGAATTCAGTAAGCCGTCTCTAGTCACTATTAGAGACTAATTGGGGTGAAAATCACTTTTGAGACAATTTGCCATTCTGTAAGCTGTCTCGTGTCTCCAGCCTCACAAAAGCAATCACTAATTTGTGAGCTGGGCCGGGGCAGATCACAAACGTGAAAATGTCAGAAAAAGTATGACAATTATTTGCGAAAAACGCTTTAAATATATTTTTTTTATTCCTAAAATTAAAATAAGCATAGAAAAAATTAAAAAACAGAAAATACTTAAAAAAAAAATCGAACTCTACGTGGCGCCGCTGAGATTCGAACCTACACACTTTGAAACTTTCTATAAAAATTATCATCGGCGTCTTGGCAAGCTCAGCCACAATACCACCCGACACTACGTTGACAAAATGCAATGCTATATTATTTGTTCAATGTATGAGTACATTGTCATTTTGGTGAATTTCGTCGATATGGTGAATTTTTTTGTGACTTTCGTTTACTGAATACCGAAATCATCTCAAGTCACAAAAATTGTCTCTAAAGGAAAATCTCAAATTTAGAGACTTGAGATTAGACTGAATTACAGAATTCAGCCGTTAGTAATTCATAAAATAAGTTAAGCACATAATTATTTGGCACCCTGTAAATGTGCACTCCTTAATGATGCAGGCCGCAGATGAATGTAAGTACTTGATTGCCTTTAATTGATTTGGAAATATTAGGCTTTCAATTTGACTTTCTTCTTTTTATTTTGTACAATAATAAGTTGCATAAATTGGCTTTAATTAAATTTACTATTATTGCATTTATTATAAAAGTGAATGCTTTAAGTATCGAATTTTGTTGACTTTACATGAATGTATCAATGTAAAAGGAATTTCTTCGAGTGTGAGCTTATTCTGAAGCTAAAAATATTTTCAAATAAAGATTCATTACAGTCTGGAAAGAAGATATTTTTTGTTAATCATCCCCGAGGCATATTTTAAATATTTTGTGTTTTTTCCTTTTATGGTATTCGAATAAATTGTTACAGCACGCGATACTCGCTATTGACAGCCATTCAATCAAATCTGTAGAGAAAGAGTGGTTGGTTGACTTTTGACATTTCGCTTTCACATTCTTTACAACTTACATGCGTACATGCATACATTCGTATGTACGTATGTACGATTTAGCACAATAAAGCGAAACAAAATTTTTTTTTGGGTTTTTTCGAAAAAAAAATTTTTTGTTATAACTTTTAACAAAAGGTGGACAAATGAAAATTTTTCCTGGACAAACGTGGACAAACGAATGGCATTTGGTTTTTTTAATTACTCGTAAATGGAGGTGCCAACTTCACACACGATTTTTGTTTTTTTGAAATAACTTTTTAAAAAAAGGTGGACAAACGAAAGTTTTTCCTGGACAATCGTGGACAAACGAATGGCATTTTGTTTTTTTAATTACTCGTAAATGGAGGTGCCAACTTCACACACAATTTTTGTTTTTTTGAAATAACTTTTTAAAAAAAGGTGGACAATCAAAAATTTTTCCTGGACAAATATGGACAAACGATGGGCAAACGATGGACATACGACGGACATACGATTTAGCACAATAAAGCGAAACAAAATTTTTTTTTGGGTTTTTTCGAAAAAAAAAAATTTTTGTTATAACTTTTTAACAAAAGGTGGACAAATGAAAATTTTTCCTGGACAAACGTGGACAAACGATGGACAAACGAATGAGATATGGTTTTTTTAATTATTCGCCCAAGTAGGTGCCAACTTCACAGACCTGAGCATAAGCCCCTACCCCCGACTTCTTCTCCACCTCTTTCCGGCACTAGCACACGAGTAGGTAAATTAAACAGACTCTTAGTCTCTACCACCTTGTGCACTGTTTGCCAGCACAGAATATATATGCTTGCGACATCTGCCAAATGCAGTTCCTGCTTTGGACGGCGCCACTTTCCCCCAGAGTGACGACGTCTTGCCCGTTGCACTTCAGACTTCTGCCAACATAAAGCAAGGACTACGAAGAAACCGAGTACACAAAAATTCAGCAGCTGTTTTGTACGGAAAGAGTATAAAAAGGGCCTTAGAGTCATCCACAAAGAGTCGGCAATGTCCTAAACCGATAAATGCCCGGCGAATTCGGTTTTCAATGTCAAATATCCAGAACTCGCAGTTGAGGAAAGTGGACTTTCCAGGGCGACACGCGTCACTTTAGACATAAATTCGATCTGGATACTACAATGGGTTAAACTTATCGTACTTATCCAGTATCAACCCCGACATACACAATGTATGTCGATGCCATATTAAACCAACAATCTTTTCAATTCCAATGTGGAACCAACGCCTTTAACACCCATGTATGTATGTTTGGTCCAACCCATTTGAAACTACACTTCCACTGCTACAACAACAATGCCAACCAGGTATGTTAGCCGTCTTCTCTGCAGTCCTGAACATCGGTGATGAACATATTCCTCTTTCTCCTCATCCGTCAAGCTTTTGCGTAGTGAGATTATTACGATGTGCTTCCTTCGAAGCATTGATGCGATAACAGAATTTCCTTTGATGGCGCCTTTAAGCAATCTCACTGCATATTGATTTAGTTTGAGAAGGTGCCTCTGTGAGTAAGGCCAAAAGGACCTTGAGATTTCATTATTATCCCAGTTGATCCATATCAAGTTTGTTCCCTTATAGCGTTTTCCTCGATTTTCCTTAAAAGATAACCCAGTGGGGGGCTTACGGAGCTGTCAACCTTGTTTATATCAATTTTCGATTAAATTTATGCCCCTCAATTTGGTCCTTTGCCGGATGCAGCTCCGGTACGTTCCGGTAACAAGCACCATCTCCGGAATGATTTAGTATGACCGAATAAAACTTTCTAGGTGAGGTAGATGAGGTTAATAATTGGGGTGGAAAAGCTATAAATTTCGATGGCAACCCCTTGAATCAATTTGGTATTTTAGTCTCCTCTTTAGTTAGGCATACCTGCCGCGGGTATATTCTAAGACCCCTAACCCGCTGGGGTCTCTGATACTGTAGTGTTGTCGTGTCCCCCAACTTCGCTCTTTATGATACTGCAAGAATCAGGTAGTCGACATGACCCGATCATAAGCGTCTAGATAGATATGATAGTTGCAGCATCTTCCAGTCAGACACCTATTCCGTAAGCGGTATCCTCGGGAGAAGAAGGGGCAAAAAGCTATAAATGGTATTCATTCCTCCAAACATGTTGTTGTTGTTGTTGTAGCAATGCTCGCCCCACCTAATAGCCGCGACCGATCACAAATTGTCATCAATATCCTCTAACGGGAGTCCAAGGAAACTTGCCGTTTCAACAGGGGTGGACCATAAGGAAAGGGGTGTTAGAGGCGTTGGTTCCACATTACAATTAAAGAGATGGTTGGTGTCATGTGGGGACACAATGCAAGCGGGGCATACATTTTGTATGTCGGGGTTGATTATGGATAGGTAAGAGTTTAACCTGTTACAGTATCTAGAACTAAGTTGAGCAAGAGTGACACGCGTTTCCCTGGGGAGTATGCGTTCCTCTTCCGCGAGTTTTGGATACTTTTTTTTAAGTACTGGGTTCACCGGGCAATTCCCGGCATAAAGGTCCGACGCCTGTTTATGGAGTTCACCAAGGACCTGCTTGTGTTTTTTCACTGCATACGGCTGGGTTCTCAGGTGCCGTATTTCCTCAAAATGCTTACGTAGATGACTCCTTAAGCCCCTAGGCGGTGCTGGTTCATCATTCAGATGTCTGTTGGGATGCCCAGGTTTCTGGGTATTCAACAGAAACTGTTTGGTCAGCATCTCATTTCTCTCTCTGATGGGGAGTATTCTCGCCTCATTATGCAGATGGTGTTCTGGGGACATAAGAAGACAGCCCGTGGCGATTCTGAGAGCAGTATTTTGGCAGGCCTGTAGCTTCTTCCAGTGGGTAATTTTTAGGCTTGGCGACCATATGGGTGACGCGTAGCACGTAATCGGCTGTCTAATTGCTTTGTATGTAGTCATGAGCGTTTCCCTATCTTTTCCCCAGGTACTGCCAGCGAGGGATTTGAGGATTTTGTTACGGTTCTGAGGTCTCGGAACAATTGCGGCTGCGTGCTCACCAAAATGTAGATCCTGATCAAACGTCACACCCAAGATTTTGGGGTGTAGGACAGTCGGTAGCGTAGTGCCATCGACGTGGATGTTCAAAATGGTCGACATTTGGGACGTCCATGTTGTAAATAAGGTCGCGGAAGATTTAGTCGGTGATAATGCCAGGTTTCGCGAGGCGAAAAAACTGGAGAGATCAGGGAGGTAGCCGTTTATTTTATTGCATAGCGCATCGATCTTTGGGCCTTGGCCTGTGGCCATTATTGTGCAGTCATCGGCGTAGGAAACGATTGTGACTCCTTGCGGTGGTGAAGGTAGCTTAGATATGTAGAAATTAAACAAAAGTGGGGATAGGACACCACCCTGTGGCACCCCTTGTTTAATTCTCCTTGGTTTTGATGTTTCGTTTCTAAATTGCACCGATGCCTGCCGACCACCCAGATAATTTGCGGTCCACCTTTTAAGACATGGGGGAAGGGTAGACCCTTCCAGGTCTTGCAGTAACGAGCCATGGTTGACCGTATCAAAAGCTTTTGATAGGTCTAGCGCTACGAGTACTGTTCTATGGTGGGGGTATTGATTTAAACCGCAATTTATCTGGGTGCTAATGGCATTTAGCGGGGTGGTAGTGCTATGGAGTTTTCTGAAGCCATGCTGATGAGGGGCTAGCTGACCCCAGCGGGTTAGGGGGTCAGAATATTCCCGCGGTAGGTATGCCTGTCGTAAGAGGCGACTAAAATACCAGATTCAAGGGGCTGTGTAGCGCAACCCTTCAGGTTGCCAGCGCAATATATAGCTTCTCGAAACCCAATTGTCAACCTCACCTATCCGCGGCGAATCCTGTTTGACTAACAGACGAGGCTCTGGCGACTCCAAGCTCCTCATGGAACTTGGGGGTGGGGAGGGAGGGGATGGACTGAAGGTTTAATGTGGCCACATAAATCGTTCCCGAGATGGTCGGGCTAGCACCTAATGGTGCTGTGGTACCGGAGCGTACCGGATCTGTATCCGGCAAAGGACCATTACATCGATAGCAATCCCCAAAGCCTTCGGGGAGCAACCTTATCGCTACAACAACAACAACAACAACAGGGGCTAGCTGCAAATTTGCTTGGAAATAAGGGAGCAAAATGGCTTCAAGCGTCTTTGCCACTGGCGATAAGAGAGATATCGGACGATACGACTCACCTATGTTAGCTGGTTTCCAGGCTTTAGTAGCGGGACCACCTTGGCCATTTTCCATTTCTCGGGTATGACAAAGGTGGAAAGAGACAGGTTGAAGACATGCGCTAAATATTTGAAACCCTCTTTCCCTAGGCTTTTAAGCATCGGCATGGCTATGCCGTCTGGGCCCACTGCTTTGGAGGTTTTAGCACGACCAATGGCGTCCTCAACCTCTTTAGCGGTGATGGTGATTGGTGACGCGCTGAATTTGTGTTTTATGTGCGTGTCTATGGGCTCTCCGTCTTGTCGACCGTAGGATGCATTATATATTGTCGGCAGAAAGCGCTCGCGCATTTTTTCGCATCCGACAGCACTTTGTCGTCAAAGGCGATGGAAACTTTGTCTTTGTGCTTAGTCGGATTCGATAGGGACTTTACGGTGGACCAAATGGCCTGAAGGTTTAATGTGGCCATATAAATCGTTCCCGAGATGGTCGGGCCAGCACCTTAATGGTGCTGTGTTACCGGAGCGTATCGGATCTGTATCCGACAAAGGACCATCACATCGATAACACTCCCCAAAGCCTTCGGGGAGTAACCTAATCGCTACAACAACAACAACAATATAGGTTCGAAGTGGCATTAACCAACTCGGTACCGAGACTTAATGGTTATCACCTTGAGATGATAGTTCTGGAGCATATTACATCTATACACACCAAAGCACTATCAACATCTATAACACTTCCCATAATCGACGGAGTGTCGTTGTTGCAGAAAAATGTAACCAATATTGGTTCTCATCCACCCGTGCATCGGTTGCTGGGATCATTTATTAGTACGTTCTAAGATTCTTTTACGTTTACAACATATACAATATACATACAATTTACTCTGTGAGACTGCACACCAAAAGGAATTACCATATAATGTTAAGCAGATACCTACTAGATAATGGCAACAGACTCCAACGTTTATGAGATCAACTCCAAAATAAATGGTTACCTCCTTCATTCAAGGCTCTTAGAATATTCTAAGAACTTCTGACCCGACGGTTGGAGGGTTTTAAAAATCCCTCCCGTGGCAATCGGGTCTGTACCAAAAGAAGCTAGTGCCGGATTCATATCGGATAGGGGATTACACTCTTTAACCTTCGAGAAGAGCTTTTACGGTTACAGCAACAAAATGCGAGGCATGCATGATAGATTTATTCTAATGTCGGATTTCTGATCGGAGGGACTTGATCGCAATGTAACGTGTTTTACGACTGTGTACGTTCTGCTATGATTTGCATAAAAGGGGGAATACTTAGTTAATATTTTTTTTATCTCGGCCTATGTGCCGACGATGAATAAGGATGGAAAGTACGTGGAACGTACGCGCATTGCAAAAGAAAGGACTCTGCCCAAAAAGCAATGCAATGTTGAGAATAAATGCAACAAGTAGAATATACGGCGCTATAGTCACCTGAGAGACATTTTTCAAGAAAGAAGGAACTTGTGGACAGATCAGGATCTACAATTTGAAGATCATGTAACGGTAATTGTACCTAAAATCCAGAGACATAATAAAATCCTCAAATCTATTGCCAGCAGCACATGGGGTAAATACAAAGAAACGCTCATTACCACTTACAAAGCAATTGGCCGACCAGATCCAGAAACCTGGGCATCCCAATATACATCTGATTGATGAGCCAATACCGCCCAGAGGCTTAAGGAGTCATCTCCGTAAGCAGTATGAGGAAATACGGCACCTGTGAACACAGCCGTATGAAGCCAAAAAACACAGCAGGTCCTCAGTGAACTCCACAAACAGAAGAGGAACGCACTCTTCCTAGGGAAACGCGTCACTCTAGCTCAACTTCGATCTGGGTACTGAAACAGGTTAAACTCTTACCTATCCAGAATCAACCCCCACATACAAAATGTACGTCCTGCTTGCAATGTGTCCCCACATGACACACCAACCGTCTCTTCAATTGTAATGTGGAACCAACGCGTCTAACACCTCCCTCACTATGGTCCACCCCTGTTTAAAGTGCAAGTTTCCTTGGACTCCCGTTAGAAAATATTGATGACAATTTGCCTATTGGATGGGGCGAAGCACTGCTACAACAACAATAATGGACAGAAAAACGAAGTTTTTTATTTAATTCAGGTATAGACGGAAGGTGCCAGATTTACAATCGCAATTAGAAGCATAAAATCGAAGAAAGTTCTGCATTACTTGAAAGTCGACTAGCTAGTATTCAATTCCAACATAGCATGCAATCGAATAACTGTCATTCCATTTTTATGGCATAGTTAATCAAAGAGGTTCTCTGGTTTCATGTTTTGTAGTTCATTGCCAGTTTATCTAATAAAAAATGTTAGCAAATATGAATGTTGTTTACAAATTATTTGAAAAAAAGGCAGTGATCTTGGTTTGATGTTTCTTATTTTCTGCCGCATTCAATACAGCCTTTTCGCGCAGTGATTGTAGCGCATTAACTTTCCTCGGGCAAATTTTTTCAGCAGTTGCCCATGTTATAGCTTTGTTGAAAATTGTTACGGCTTCGGATGAACTTATGCGTTCTTGTTCATTTCCACCTGTAGCTTCAACTTCATCTTCGGAATCGCTTCCCTCTATAGCTTCAATATGATCCTCTTCAATGAAGTCGTCGTTATTCCAGTCTCTTATTTCTTCTTCTGTGAAAGTAGCCTAATAAATATTTATTTAATGTTATCGTGTGTTTTTTTATTTACATCAAAACCATAACTACCTCAGGATTTAAGTGGTCGAGAATTTCGGCAGCTTCTTCATTAAAAATTACAAAAATGTTCGAATAGTCGAATAGGTTACTTAATTATGAACAACTAGTCCCTTCCCAAAGCATCTGGTTCTATGTACCGGAGCGACTCGAGATTTTTCCCGACCAAGGGCTGTCATTTCAGGGTAACCCCATTTAATTTGTTGCATCACTGCTACAACACGAACAATAATTAATTATAATCATTATTATTTTACTGAATAGCTTTGCTAGTCGACTAATCCGTTATTCGAATATCAAGAGCTTTAGTGTAAAGCCTGTAACGGATTTAAGTATATATCGATATCGAAAAAGTGGGCGTGGTTGTTGTCCGATTCCGTTCATTTTAAATAGCGATCTGAGATGAGCGCCCAGGAACCTACATACCAAATTTCATCAAGATACCTCAAAATTTACTCAAGTTATCGTGTTTACGGACGGACGGACGGACATGGCTAAATAAATTTCTTTTTTCGCCCAGATCATTTTGATATATAGAAGTCTCTATCTATCTCGATGAGTTTATGTCGTTACGGATTACCGTTATGCGAACAAAGTTAATATACTCTGTGAGCTGTGCTCAGCTGAGTATAAAAATAGGAACAGGATAAGGAATAGGAATATAAATTTTGAATTTTATATTTAAAATTTATTTTGTTTAGAAAAATTTTCCGAAGGGTGTTTCAGATTTTTCGAAAAAATTATGAAATTTTTCAATTTTGACACATTGAATTTTCGATTTTTTCTATAACGTTTTCGTTCAATTAAGTTTTTTTTTTTGGAATAAACGATGATAAATAAAAGAAAGAAAGAAATTATTGATTTAATTTGTGCATAATTTTTGCTGCTACAGTTAGGTTAGGTTGAACTGGCCGGTCCGTTAAGACCTCACATAGATCGATCCGTAGTGTTACCAACAGTTTTTTAACGACCAAACTGAAAAACCCTATCAAAACCCAAGAAAATTATTTAAAAACAATGCAAATTTTTAGAGGCCTGTGGCAAACACTTTACCAATTTTTACTTTGTTTTAAAAATTCTTTTTTTACACTTCTATCTTTTTAAATTTTGTCTTCTCAAAAAAAAATTATGATTATTAAAAATTCTTTTAAACACGGAACTACTGTTTTTCTCTATATTTTTTTTATCTATATATTTTTGGTGACCCCGACGTGATCCGTATATAAAACAAAATTTCTTGCTTCCAACATATGACGAAAATATTTTATTCCACAATATGCTGACAAAAGCTCTCTGTCATAAGTGCTGTAGTTACATTCAGCATGCGACAACTTTCGAGAGAAAAAACCTAACGTCCTCCAGTCCTTACCTTCTTTTTGTTCAAGGACTGCCCCTATAGCGATATTTGAGGCGTCAACTTTAAGACATATTTCTAGTTCTGGATTAGGATGCACTAATATTACTGCACTTGCAATACTTTGCTTGCAATAGTCAAAATCATTATTTAACTCTTCAGTCCAATAAATTTTTTGTCTTATAATTTCCAATTGCACCTTTCGTTAAATTATTAAGCTTTGCTTGAACTTCTGCCCCCGCAGGTAAGAAAATTCGATAAAAATTTATCATTGCCAAAAAACGCCTAAGTTCAGTTATATCCTCAGGCCTGTTGTTGTTGTTGTAGCAATGCTCGCCCCACCTAATAGCCGCGACCGATCACAAATTGTCATCAATATCCTCTAACGGGAGTCCAAGGAAACTTGCCGTTTCAACAGGGGTGGACCATAAGGAAAGGGGTGTTAGAGGCGTTGGTTCCACATTACAATTAAAGAGATGGTTGGTGTCATGTGGGGACACATTGCAAGCGGGGCATATATTTTGTATGTCGGGGTTGATTCTGGATAGGTAAGAGTTTAACCTGTTACAGTATCCAGAACGAAGTTGAGCAAGAGTGACTCGCGTTTCCCTGGGGAGTATGCGTTCCTCTTCTGCGAGTTCTGGATATTTTTCTTCAAGTACTGGATTCACCGGGCAATTCCCGACATAAAGGTCCGACGCCTGTCTATGGAGTTCACCAAGGACCTGCTTGTGTTTTTTCGCTTCATACGGCTGGGTTCTCAGGTCCCGTATTTCCTCAAAATGCTTACGGAGATGACTCCTTAGGCCCCTAGGCGGTGCTGGTTCGTCAATCAGATGTCTGTTGGGATGCCCAGGTTTCTGGGTATTCAACAGAAACTGTTTGGTCAGCATCTCATTTCTCTCCCTGATGGGAAGTATTCTCGCCTCATTATGAAGATGGTGTTCTGGGGACATAAGAAGACAGCCCGTGGCGATTCTGAGAGCAGTATTTTGGCAGGCCTGTAGTTTCTTCCAGTGGGTGGTTTTTAGGCTTGGCGACCATATGGGTGACGCGTAGCACGTAATCGGCTGGCTAATTGCTTTGTATGTGGTCAAGAGCGTTTCTTTATCTTTTCCCCAGGTACTGCCAGCAAGGGATTTGAGGATTTTATTACGGCTCTGAATTCTTGGAACAATTGCGGTTGCGTGCGCACCAAAATGTAGATCCTGATCAAACGTCACACCCAAGATTTTGGGGTGTAGGACAGTCGGTAGCGTAGTGCCATCGACGTGGATGTTCAATATGGTCGACATTTGGGGCGTCCATGTTGTAAATAAGGTCGCGGAAGATTTATTCGGTGACAATGCCAGGTTTCGCGAGGCGAAAAAACTGGAGAGATCAGGGAGATAGCCGTTTATTTTATTGCATAGCTCATCGATCTCTGGGCCTGGGCCTGTGGCCATTATTGTGCAGTCATCGGCGTAGGAAACGATTTTGACTCCTTCCGGTGGTGAAGGTAGCTTAGATATGTAGAAATTAAACAAAAGCGGGGATAGGATACCACCCTGTGGCACCCCTTGTTTAATTCTCCTTTGTTTTGATGTTTCGTTTCTGAATTGCACCGATGCCTGCCGACCACCCAGATAATTTGCGGTCCACCTTTTAAGACATGGGGGAAGGGTAGACCCTTCCAGGTCTTGCAGTAACGAGCCATGGTTGACCGTATCAAAAGCTTTTAATAGGTCTAGCGCTACGAGTACTGTTCTATGGTGGGGGTATTGATTCAAACCGCAATTTATCTGGGTGCTAATGACATTTAGCGCGGTGGTAGTGCCATGGAGTTTTCTGAAGCCATGCTGATGAGGGGCTAGCTGCAAATGTGCTTGGAAATAAGGGAGCAAAATGGCTTCAAGCGTCTTTGCCACTGGCGATAGGAGAGATATCGGACGATATGACTCACCTACGTTAGCTGGTTTCCCAGGCTTTAGTAGCGGGACCACCTTGGCCATTTTCCATTTCTCGGGTATGACAAAGGTGGAAAGAGACAGGTTGAAGACATGCGCTAAATATTTGAAACCCTCTTTCCCTAGGTTTTTAAGCATCGGCATGGCTATGCCGTCTGGGCCCACTGCTTTGGATGGTTTAGCGCGACCAATGGCGTCCTCAACCTCTCTAGCGGTGATGGTAATTGGTGACGCACTGAATTTGTGTTTATGTGCGTGTCTATTGGCTCTCCGTCTATCTTTGTCGACCGTAGGATGCATTATATATTGTCGGCAGAAAGCGCTCGCGCATTTTTTCGCATCCGACAGCACCTTATCGCCAAAGGCGATGGAAACTTTGTCTTTGTGCTTAGTCGGATTCGATAGGGACTTTACGGTGGACCAAAGTTTACCTACACCGGTAGAGAGGTTACAACCTCTTAGGTGCTCTTCCCATTTCGTCCGCTTGTGTTCGTCCACAAGCAATCTGATGCGTTGGTTTATATCCCTTATTTGGGGGTCGCCTGGATCAAGCTGTCTTATAAGGTCGCGTTCCCTCGCTAAGCTCGCGGCCTCCGCCGGGAAGTGGGGCCGGATTTCGGGAATTCCCCCCGCGGGAATGAAATGTGCCGAGGCGGATGCAATGACCTTACGGAAGGCACGCTCCCCTTGGCGGGCATCAGTCGGGATATCCTCAGGCCTCTTATACGAGAGTATTGCATCAATTTTTGATTTCATTGGAGAAATGCCTTCGCTGCTTATTTCAAAATCTAAAAACTCTATTTTGGACACTCCAAATACACATTTATCAGGATTGATAATAATTCCGAATTCCTTGAAACGATTAAGTAAAATCTTCAAATGTTGAAGGTGCTCGTTAATATTAGTTGAAGCTATGAGTACATCATCAATGTACACAAAAACGAAATCTAAATTACGACAAACTTCATCCATGTAATGTTGAAAAGTTTGGGCCGCATTTCGAAGACCAAACGGCATTTTGAGAAATTCGAAAAGTCCGAATGGTGTTATAATGGCCGTTTTCTATACATCACCTTTATGTATGCGAATTTGATGATATGCTCGTACCAAATCCAGCTTGGAAAAAATATGTTTTCCATGGAGATTATGATTAAAATCAGTTATAAACGGAATGGAATATTTATCGGGCAAGGTTATTTTATTCAAGAATCTGTAATCTCCGCAAGGACGCCAGTCCCCAATTTTCTTGTGAACCATATGCAATGGATTCGCCCAAGCACTTTTAGAAGGCTGAATTATACCCTGATGTAACATGAATTGAAATTCTTTTTTAGCAATTGCCAAACGTTTAGGATCCAGTCGTCTAGCTTTAGCAGTAACTGGTTTTCCAGAAGTTTCTATGAAGTTAAAAGCAAGAGTTTCCTTTCGGTGTTTAAGGGAAGAGTTTACACTTATAACCTCAGGGGACTGTCTTAAAATCTTTTGATATTCTGAATTATCCTTTACTACATGCGAAACTGAAGGGGATGCAGTACTTGTAATACGAGCTTTAGCTCCAACGAAAGTTGTTCCATCTACTAAAGTACCATTGCGTAAATCCGGAAGTAAATTGTAATGCTTAAGAAAATCAGACCCGATAATAGGACGAGTAACGTCAGCGACAACGAAAATCCAATTGAATGAACGTCTCAATCCAAAATTTAGTTCTAAAAGCTTCATGCCATGTGTTTTGATTTCATTACCGTTAACAGCATTACGTTTCAAGGGACACCTAGAAAGTTGTTGAACTATTAGCTTCGTTGCCGGTATGACAGATACGTCAGCACCAGTATCAACCAAGAAAATTCGATTTGATAAACGATCTTTTACTAAAAGTCGACTTGTAGTTGAAGATATTTCGAGCGTCGCAGAACCCGAAAATTCTTCTAGTTTTTTGATTGCTTATATGAAAATGGTGGAATACATTTAGATGCTTTAAGACCAAAACGACTATGATACCAACACAAATCATTTCTCTTTGACTTACTATTTTTTCTATTTCTACCAACTATTGAGCGATATGCTGCTACTTCTCCCGCGCAGTACGTCATTGAATTTGCGATCTAGTACTTGAATTTTTTCAGAAAGTTGATTGATGACATTATCAGTATTTGATAAAGATGCTATCTGCCGTCGAGAAATTTCGAAAATTTTATCAGCTTGTTGAGCTAATTCTTTAAGATCTGCATTGCTTGTTGCTAATATTGAACGTACACTATCCGGTAATTGATCTAAAAATAGAGTCTTTAACACATTATCTCCAACACCGTTACCTACTGCTAATGCTTTCGTTGACTGCAAAAAATGTGTTGGCTTCTGATCACCAATCACTAAACCTCCAAACAGCTTCTTTAATTTAACTTCTTCCGAAATAGCAAAGGATGATATCAGGCATTGCTTAATGGCTTCATATTTATTTTCTTGTGGTGGGGAAAGTAAAATGTTTCCAACAAATTTTAAATGTGCTGAGTCCAAATTAGCGGCGACATGTTCGTATTTTGTTTCATCCCTCCTGATGCGCGAAAGGGAAAAAAGAGTCTCCACCTGAATGAACCATAACTGTGGCTGTTTCGACCAGAAATGAGGTAGTTTGCATACGGTTGCTGCTCCAATTTCAATATTATCTGTGCCCAAATTCTGACGTTGCGATGATATACCATCTCCGCTTGGAGGATTAGCTGGACGAACCGGAGAATGACTTAAGGATATTTTGCTTTTACGTGTATCGGAATTCCAAATATTTTAAAATTCAAGTTGGCCAAAAAGAAGATACAATTTCCATCGACAGATTAAAACCAGTTTTTTAGAATCTTTGTCGGTAAACAATACTAATTTTTTAAGTTCATTATCAGTTTGTACAAATACAAAGGTTAAATCTGTTTCGTTTAATTTATGTTAAACTAGGAAGGGTGTAATGTGGCAAACACTCTTACCAATTTTTACTTTGTTTTAAAAATTCTTTTTTTACACTTCTATCTTTTAAAATTTTGTCTTCTCAAAGAAAAATTATGATTATTAAAAATTCTTTTAAACACGGAACTACTGTTTTTCTTTTAAATATATAGTTTTATCTATAAAGCCTATAACTACTAGATCTTCGTTAGTTTGAAATTGAGAAAATTCTAAATTTTTAAACATTGCTCGATTATTCGATTTTTTTCTAAACGTCGTTTTCCTTCATGGAATTTATTTCTAGAATTAACAAAATAAATAAATGAAGAAAATGATTGATCTAATTTATTACTTTTTGCTGCAATTTTCCTGCTCGCAGCTTTATTGTATTAAAATCAAACAAGATTTACAGCTGAATTCAGTAAGCCGTCTCTAGTCACTATTAGAGACTAATTGGGGTGAAAATCACTTTTGAGACAATTTGCCATTCTGTAAGCTGTCTCGTGTCTCCAGCCTCACAAAAGCAATCACTAATTTGTGAGCTGGGCCGGGGCAGATCACAAACGTGAAAATTTCAGAAAAAGTATGACAATTATTTGCGAAAAACGCTTTAAATATATTTTTTTTATTCCTAAAATTAAAATAAGCATAGAAAAAATTAAAAAACAGAAAATACTTAAAAAAAAATCGAACTCTACGTGGCGCCGCTGAGATTCGAACCTACACACTTTGAAACTTTCTATAAAAATTATCATCGGCGTCTTGGCAAGCTCAGCCACAATACCACCCGATACTACGTTGACAAAATGCAATGCTATATTATTTGTTCAATGTATGAGTACATTGTCATTTTGGTGAATTTCGTCGATATGGTGAATTTTTTTTGTGACTTTCGTTTACTGAATACCGAAATCATCTCAAGTCACAAAAATTGTCTCTAAAGGAAAATCTCAAATTTAGAGACTTGAGATTAGACTGAATTACAGAATTCAGCCGTTAGTAATTCATAAAATAAGTTAAGCACATAATTATTTGACACCCTGTAAATGTGCACTCCTTAATGATGCAGGCCGCAGATGAATGTAAGTACTTGATTGCCTTTAATTGATTTGGAAATATTAGGCTTTCAATTTGACTTTCTTCTTTTTATTTTGTACAATAATAAGTTGCATAAATTGGCTTTAATTAAATTTACTATTATTGCATTTATTATAAAAGTGAATGCTTTAAGTATCGAATTTTGTTGACTTTACATGAATGTATCAATGTAAAAGGAATTTCTTCGAGTGTGAGCTTATTCTGAAGCTAAAAATATTTTCAAATAAAGATTCATTACAGTCTGGAAAGAAGATATTTTTTGTTAATCATCCCCGAGGCATATTTTAAATATTTTGTGTTTTTTCCTTTTATGGTATTCGAATAAATTGTTACAGCACGCGATACTCGCTATTGACAGCCATTCAATCAAATCTGTAGAGAAAGAGTGGTTGGTTGACTTTTGACATTTCGCTTTCACATTCTTTACAACTTACATGCGTACATGCATACATTCGTATGTACGTATATACGATTTAGCACAATAAAGCGAAACAAAATTTTTTTTTGGGTTTTTTCGAAAAAAAAATTTTTTGTTATAACTTTTAACAAAAGGTGGACAAATGAAAATTTTTCCTGGACAAACGTGGACAAACGAATGGCATTTGGTTTTTTTAATTACTCGTAAATGGAGGTGCCAACTTCACACACGATTTTTGTTTTTTTGAAATAACTTTTTAAAAAAAGGTGGACAAACGAAAGTTTTTCCTGGACAATCGTGGACAAACGAATGGCATTTTGTTTTTTTAATTACTCGTAAATGGAGGTGCCAACTTCACACACAATTTTTGTTTTTTTGAAATAACTTTTTAAAAAAAGGTGGACAATCAAAAATTTTTCCTGGACAAATATGGACAAACGATGGGCAAACGATGGACATACGACGGACATACGATTTAGCACAATAAAGCGAAACAAAATTTTTTTTTGGGTTTTTTCGAAAAAAAAAAATTTTTGTTATAACTTTTTAACAAAAGGTGGACAAATGAAAATTTTTCCTGGACAAACGTGGACAAACGATGGACAAACGAATGAGATATGGTTTTTTTAATTATTCGCCCAAGTAGGTGCCAACTTCACAGACCTGAGCATAAGCCCCTACCCCCGACTTCTTCTCCACCTCTTTCCGGCACTAGCACACGAGTAGGTAAATTAAACAGACTCTTAGTCTCTACCACCTTGTGCACTGTTTGCCAGCACAGAATATATATGCTTGCGACATCTGCCAAATGCAGTTCCTGCTTTGGACGGCGCCACTTTCCCCCAGAGTGACGACGTCTTGCCCGTTGCACTTCAGACTTCTGCCAACATAAAGCAAGGACTACGAAGAAACCGAGTACACAAAAATTCAGCAGCTGTTTTGTACGGAAAGAGTATAAAAAGGGCCTTAGAGTCATCCACAAAGAGTCGGCAATGTCCTAAACCGATAAATGCCCGGCGAATTCGGTTTTCAATGTCAAATATCCAGAACTCGCAGTTGAGGAAAGTGGACTTTCCAGGGCGACACGCGTCACTTTAGACATAGATTCGATCTGGATACTACAATGGGTTAAACTTATCGTACTTATCCAGTATCAACCCCGACATACACAATGTATGTCGATGCCATATTAAACCAACAATCTTTTCAATTCCAATGTGGAACCAACGCCTTTAACACCCATGTATGTATGTTTGGTCCAACCCATTTGAAACTACACTTCCACTGCTACAACAACAATGCCAACCAGGTATGTTAGCCGTCTTCTCTGCAGTCCTGAACATCGGTGATGAACATATTCCTCTTTCTCCTCATCCGTCAAGCTTTTGCGTAGTGAGATTATTACGATGTGCTTCCTTCGAAGCATTGATGCGATAACAGAATTTCCTTTGATGGCACCTTTAAGCAATCTCACTGCATATTGATTTAGTTTGAGAAGGTGCCTCTGTGAGTAAGGCCAAAAGGACCTTGAGATTTCATTATTATCCCAGTTGATCCATATCAAGTTTGTTCCCTTATAGCGTTTTCCTCGATTTTCCTTAAAAGATAACCCAGTGGGGGGCTTACGGAGCTGTCAACCTTGTTTATATCAATTTTCGATTAAATTTATGCCCCTCAATTTGGTCCTTTGCCGGATGCAGCTCCGGTACGTTCCGGTAACAAGCACCATCTCCGGAACGATTTAGTATGACCGAATAAAACTTTCTAGGTGAGGTAGATGAGGTTAATAATTGGGGTGGAAAAGCTATAAATTTCGATGGCAACCCCTTGAATCAATTTGGTATTTTAGTCTCCTCTTTAGTTAGGCATACCTGCCGCGGGTATATTCTAAGACCCCTAACCCGCTGGGGTCTCTGATACTGTAGTGTTGTCGTGTCCCCCAACTTCGCTCTTTATGATACTGCAAGAATCAGGTAGTCGACATGACCCGATCATAAGCGTCTAGATAGATATGATAGTTGCAGCATCTTCCAGTCAGACACCTATTCCGTAAGCGGTATCCTCGGGAGAAGAAGGGGCAAAAAGCTATAAATGGTATTCATTCCTCCAAACATGTTGTTGTTGTTGTTGTAGCAATGCTCGCCCCACCTAATAGCCGCGACCGATCACAAATTGTCATCAATATCCTCTAACGGGAGTCCAAGGAAACTTGCCGTTTCAACAGGGGTGGACCATAAGGAAAGGGGTGTTAGAGGCGTTGGTTCCACATTAGAATTAAAGAGATGGTTGGTGTCATGTGGGGACACAATGCAAGCGGGGCATACATTTTGTATGTCGGGGTTGATTATGGATAGGTAAGAGTTTAACCTGTTACAGTATCTAGAACTAAGTTGAGCAAGAGTGACACGCGTTTCCCTGGGGAGTATGCGTTCCTCTTCCGCGAGTTTTGGATACTTTTTTTTAAGTACTGGGTTCACCGGGCAATTCCCGGCATAAAGGTCCGACGCCTGTTTATGGAGTTCACCAAGGACCTGCTTGTGTTTTTTCACTGCATACGGCTGGGTTCTCAGGTGCCGTATTTCCTCAAAATGCTTACGTAGATGACTCCTTAAGCCCCTAGGCGGTGCTGGTTCATCATTCAGATGTCTGTTGGGATGCCCAGGTTTCTGGGTATTCAACAGAAACTGTTTGGTCAGCATCTCATTTCTCTCTCTGATGGGGAGTATTCTCGCCTCATTATGCAGATGGTGTTCTGGGGACATAAGAAGACAGCCCGTGGCGATTCTGAGAGCAGTATTTTGGCAGGCCTGTAGTTTCTTCCAGTGGGTAATTTTTAGGCTTGGCGACCATATGGGTGACGCGTAGCACGTAATCGGCTGTCTAATTGCTTTGTATGTAGTCATGAGCGTTTCCCTATCTTTTCCCCAGGTACTGCCAGCGAGGGATTTGAGGATTTTGTTACGGTTCTGAGGTCTCGGAACAATTGCGGCTGCGTGCTCACCAAAATGTAGATCCTGATCAAACGTCACACCCAAGATTTTGGGGTGTAGGACAGTCGGTAGCGTAGTGCCATCGACGTGGATGTTCAAAATGGTCGACATTTGGGACGTCCATGTTGTAAATAAGGTCGCGGAAGATTTAGTCGGTGATAATGCCAGGTTTCGCGAGGCGAAAAAACTGGAGAGATCAGGGAGGTAGCCGTTTATTTTATTGCATAGCGCATCGATCTTTGGGCCTTGGCCTGTGGCCATTATTGTGCAGTCATCGGCGTAGAAAACGATTGTGACTCCTTGCGGTGTTGAAGGTAGCTTAGATATGTAGAAATTAAACAAAAGTGGGGATAGGACACCACCCTGTGGCACCCCTTGTTTAATTCTCCTTGGTTTTGATGTTTCGTTTCTAAATTGCACCGATGCCTGCCGACCACCCAGATAATTTGCGGTCCACCTTTTAAGACATGGGGGAAGGGTAGACCCTTCCAGGTCTTGCAGTAATGAGCCATGGTTGACCGTATCAAAAGCTTTTGATAGGTCTAGCGCTACGAGTACTGTTCTATGGTGGGGGTATTGATTTAAACCGCAATTTATCTGGGTGCTAATGGCATTTAGCGGGGTGGTAGTGCTATGGAGTTTTCTGAAGCCATGCTGATGAGGGGCTAGCTGACCCCAGCGGGTTAGGGGGTCAGAATATTCCCGCGGTAGGTATGCCTGTCGTAAGAGGCGACTAAAATACCAGATTCAAGGAGCTGTGTAGCGCAACCCTTCAGGTTGCCAGCGCAATATATAGCTTCTCGAAACCCAATTGTCAACCTCACCTATCCGCGGCGAATCCTGTTTGACTAACAGACGAGGCTCTGGCGACTCCAAGCTCCTCATGGAACTTGGGGTGGGGAGGGAGGGGATGGACTGAAGGTTTAATGTGGCCACATAAATCGTTCCCGAGATGGTCGGGCTAGCACCTAATGGTGCTGTGGTACCGGAGCGTACCGGATCTGTATCCGGCAAAGGACCATTACATCGATAGCAATCCCCAAAGCCTTCGGGGAGCAACCTTATCGCTACAACAACAACAACAACAACAGGGGCTAGCTGCAAATTTGCTTGGAAATAAGGGAGCAAAATGGCTTCAAGCGTCTTTGCCACTGGCGATAAGAGAGATATCGGACGATACGACTCACCTATGTTAGCTGGTTTCCAGGCTTTAGTAGCGGGACCACCTTGGCCATTTTCCATTTCTCGGGTATGACAAAGGTGGAAAGAGACAGGTTGAAGACATGCGCTAAATATTTGAAACCCTCTTTCCCTAGGCTTTTAAGCATCGGCATGGCTATGCCGTCTGGGCCCACTGCTTTGGAGGTTTTAGCACGACCAATGGCGTCCTCAACCTCTTTAGCGGTGATGGTGATTGGTGACGCGCTGAATTTGTGTTTTATGTGCGTGTCTATGGGCTCTCCGTCTTGTCGACCGTAGGATGCATTATATATTGTCGGCAGAAAGCGCTCGCGCATTTTTTCGCATCCGACAGCACTTTGTCGTCAAAGGCGATGGAAACTTTGTCTTTGTGCTTAGTCGGATTCGATAGGGACTTTACGGTGGACCAAATGGCCTGAAGGTTTAATGTGGCCATATAAATCGTTCCCGAGATGGTCGGGCCAGCACCTTAATGGTGCTGTGTTACCGGAGCGTATCGGATCTGTATCCGACAAAGGACCATCACATCGATAACACTCCCCAAAGCCTTCGGGGAGTAACCTAATCGCTACAACAACAACAACAATATAGGTTCGAAGTGGCATTAACCAACTCGGTACCGAGACTTAATGGTTATCACCTTGAGATGATAGTTCTGGAGCATATTACATCTATACACACCAAAGCACTATCAACATCTATAACACTTCCCATAATCGACGGAGTGTCGTTGTTGCAGAAAAATGTAACCAATATTGGTTCTCATCCACCCGTGCATCGGTTGCTGGGATCATTTATTAGTACGTTCTAAGATTCTTTTACGTTTACAACATATACAATATACATACAATTTACTCTGTGAGACTGCACACCAAAAGGAATTACCATATAATGTTAAGCAGATACCTACTAGATAATGGCAACAGACTCCAACGTTTATGAGATCAACTCCAAAATAAATGGTTACCTCCTTCATTCAAGGCTCTTAGAATACTCTAAGAACTTCTGACCCGACGGTTGGAGGGTTTTAAAAATCCCTCCCGTGGCAATCGGGTCTGTACCAAAAGAAGCTAGTGCCGGATTCATATCGGATAGGGGATTACACTCTTTAACCTTCGAGAAGAGCTTTTACGGTTACAGCAACAAAATGCGAGGCATGCATGATAGATTTATTCTAATGTCGGATTTCTGATCGGAGGGACTTGATCGCAATGTAACGTGTTTTACGACTGTGTACGTTCTGCTATGATTTGCATAAAAGGGGGAATACTTAGTTAATATTTTTTTTATCTCGGCCTATGTGCCGACGATGAATAAGGATGGAAAGTACGTGGAACGTACGCGCATTGCAAAAGAAAGGACTCTGCCCAAAAAGCAATGCAATGTTGAGAATAAATGCAACAAGTAGAATATACGGCGCTATAGTCACCTGAGAGACATTTTTCAAGAAAGAAGGAACTTGTGGACAGATCAGGATCTACAATTTGAAGATCATGTAACGGTAATTGTACCTAAAATCCAGAGACATAATAAAATCCTCAAATCTATTGCCAGCAGCACATGGGGTAAATACAAAGAAACGCTCATTACCACTTACAAAGCAATTGGCCGACCAGATCCAGAAACCTGGGCATCCCAATATACATCTGATTGATGAGCCAATACCGCCCAGAGGCTTAAGGAGTCATCTCCGTAAGCAGTATGAGGAAATACGGCACCTGTGAACACAGCCGTATGAAGCCAAAAAACACAGCAGGTCCTCAGTGAACTCCACAAACAGAAGAGGAACGCACTCTTCCTAGGGAAACGCGTCACTCTAGCTCAACTTCGATCTGGGTACTGAAACAGGTTAAACTCTTACCTATCCAGAATCAACCCCCACATACAAAATGTACGTCCTGCTTGCAATGTGTCCCCACATGACACACCAACCGTCTCTTCAATTGTAATGTGGAACCAACGCGTCTAACACCTCCCTCACTATGGTCCACCCCTGTTTAAAGTGCAAGTTTCCTTGGACTCCCGTTAGAAAATATTGATGACAATTTGCCTATTGGATGGGGCGAAGCACTGCTACAACAACAATAATGGACAGAAAAACGAAGTTTTTTATTTAATTCAGGTATAGACGGAAGGTGCCAGATTTACAATCGCAATTAGAAGCATAAAATCGAAGAAAGTTCTGCATTACTTGAAAGTCGACTAGCTAGTATTCAATTCCAACATAGCATGCAATCGAATAACTGTCAATCCATTTTTATGGCATAGTTAATCAAAGAGGTTCTCTGGTTTCATGTTTTGTAGTTCATTGCCAGTTTATCTAATAAAAAATGTTAGCAAATATGAATGTTGTTTACAAATTATTTGAAAAAAAGGCAGTGATCTTGGTTTGATGTTTCTTATTTTCTGCCGCATTCAATACAGCCTTTTCGCGCAGTGATTGTAGCGCATTAACTTTCCTCGGGCAAATTTTTTCAGCAGTTGCCCATGTTATAGCTTTGTTGAAAATTGTTACGGCTTCGGATGAACTTATGCGTTCTTGTTCATTTCCACCTGTAGCTTCAACTTCATCTTCGGAATCGCTTCCCTCTATAGCTTCAATATGATCCTCTTCAATGAAGTCGTCGTTATTCCAGTCTCTTATTTCTTCTTCTGTGAAAGTAGCCTAATAAATATTTATTTAATGTTATCGTGTGTTTTTTTATTTACATCAAAACCATAACTACCTCAGGATTTAAGTGGTCGAGAATTTCGGCAGCTTCTTCATTAAAAATTACAAAAATGTTCGAATAGTCGAATAGGTTACTTATAATTATGAACAACTAGTCCCTTCCCAAAGCATCTGGTTCTATGTACCGGAGCGACTCGAGATTTTTCCCGACCAAGGGCTGTCATTTCAGGGTAACCCCATTTAATTTCTTGCATCACTGCTACAACACGAACAATAATTAATTATAATCATTATTATTTTACTGAATAGCTTTGCTAGTCGACTAATCCGTTATTCGAATATCAAGAGCTTTAGTGTAAAGCCTGTAACGGATTTAAGTATATAAGAACGAAGCCACAAGAGTTTTGCGCGGATATAATTTTGGTCTTGTTGTTGTTGTTGTTGTTGTAGCGATTAGGTTACTCCCCGAAGGCTTTAGGGAGTGTTATCGATGTGATGGTCCTTTGTCGGACACAGATCCGATACGCTCCGGTAACACAGCACCATTAAGGTGCTGGCCCGACCATCTCGGGAACGATTTGTATGACCACATTGAACCTTCAGGCCATCCCTCCCTCCCCACCCCCAAGTTCCATGAGGAGCTTGGGGTCGGCGGAGCCTCGTCTGTTAGTGAAACGGGATTCGCCGCTCGAAGGTGAGGTTGACAATTGGGTTGGAGAAGCTATATGTTGCGCTACACAACCCCTTGAATCCCATAATTTGGTCTCCAAAGCGGTGTTAAGTGGGTCCCAGGGTAATAAAGTCAATAGCTCTATGTCTATTTGGTTCAACCCTATTGAAGCTGCAAATTAGCTTCAACTTCCGTTAGAGGATATCGATGACAATTTGTGAGTGATCATACCTATTGGGTGGGACGAAACACTGCGGCAATGAAAAGAAATAATCCCACAATCTGCGCCAACTATTGCGAAACCAACATTCGCATATTGACGCATATGAAGTTTGCAGTGAATGCTAAAGATTTTTAAGTTATTTGCAATGAACCTTCGTGTATTTTATTCTAAGCAAAAGAAATACATTTCATAAGAATAGTTAATGCGCTAAATTTTTTCTCAAAACTACATACCCTTTATTTTGTTTGTTTGGCTTGCATTATTCTTTTCCCTTTGTTGGGCTTTTTCTAACACACAATTCCTCTGCAACAAATAACGAAAGGGGCACTCCTTTTTACAATGCGTTTTGCACTTTACTCTTTCACACTCAATTTCGTTGCCTCGCACACAAGAAAAATTTATGCATTTTTCTTTTTTGTTTGTTTAATAATAGAATTTATTTTAACTTTTTGCAAATACACTGTATATACTATTTTCCGTCAGGCTTTTTTTTAAACTTATGTTGTTAGGCACTCAATTTTCATAATTTTCTTTTCACTTTGCCTGCATACCAGCAATTTTTTTTTTTTTCGCAGCGCACACACGCCACACAATTGATTTCTAATTTTAATCTCAACAATTGACTATTTTTTTCACAAATAAGAAAAAGCTCGGAGAAAGGGGTGTCGCTAACAAAAAAGAAAAACAAATTGCGAAAAATTCTACAAATCAAATTCACAAATTGCAAATGCAAAAATTATGACAGCGTCGGCCAATAGATAGCATGGTTGTTTTTGTTTTACATGCATTCGTCGACAAAATCTACACAATTTTGCAGCAGCTCAAAATTTACTTTAGTTTAATTTTGCCTGCTTCTATTTTGTTTAATAGTTTTTGTAATTAGTATTAAAAAAATTTAACACATCCGACTTGGCTTGCCTCAACCATAGTGTACCTATACAACATAGTGTACCTATACCAAGTGTGTTCACTAAGCGATAAACGTCAAAAATACAAACAGCCTCGCTCACCTGATGGAAATCTCAGGTCTAGAGTCGCATTTTTGGTCTCAACGACAACATTTTTGACTACCAATCGTATCGACTTTTTCAATTTTTCAATCATTCGGCGCACTCGGTAATGGTATCCATTTTGAATTCGCTGTCATTCCGAATCCAGCGAGTGCCTGTCAGAATGCTTGACAGATAAGTCAACACACTTGTACTTGTACACTATGTACAAGTGTGTCAGCTAAGCATTAAACGTCAAAACTACAAACAGCCTCGCTCACCTGATGCAAACCTCAGGTCTAGAGTTGCATTTTTGGTACGTAAGAGTACTTCAAGCGGAGTTGCATTTCATAGTTTAATAAAACTTTGTAGTATTTACAGATGAAACATACGGAAACAAAATTTATTTAAATTAGAGCAAAAATATAAAGCGCCACAGATGTAACATGGAAAAATTTCACTTCTAAGGCTGTTTACACAAATGCATAAGGGCAAAATTATACAAACGCTTTGGTCGCTTCAAAGCAAAGATAACGTACGGCGTTTCATTGTTTTTCGCCTGGCGGTGTCAAAGCGTAGGCACGCAACCAAAGCATTTATGTAAATATTTGATACTTCTCCCGACAGATGAATTAATGAATGCAACACAACCAGAGCGTCTGTGTAAATCCGCCTTAGTTTTTGTAGCTGTGAAAGTCTCCTGCAAATAAAATGGTACTGTAAGTGCAAACAAATCAAACTCCTATATGACACTACTTTATTTTCTATGTATTTCTCTTGTATTTTATCCTATATTGTTTGTTGTTGTTGTAGCAATGCTCGCCCCACCTAATAGCTGCGACCGATCACAAATTGTCATCAATATCCTCTAACGGGAGTCCAAGGAAACTTGCCGTTTCAACAGCGGTGGACCATAAGGAAAGGGGTGTTAGAGGCGTTGGTTCCACATTACAATTAAAGAGATGGTTGGTGTCATGTGGGGACACATTGCAAGCAGGGCATACATTTTGTATGTCGGGGTTGATTCTGGATAGGTAAGAGTTTAACCTGTTACAGTATCCAGAACGAAGTTGAGCAAGAGTGACACGCGTTTCCCTGGGGAGTATGCGTTCCTCTTCTGCGAGTTCTGGATATTTTTCTTCAAGTACTGGATTCACCGGGCAATTCCCGACATAAAGGTCCGACGCCTGTCTATGGAGTTCACCAAGGACCAGCTTGTGTTTTTCCGCTTCATACGGCTGGGTTCTCAGGTGCCGTATTTCCTCAATATGCTTACGGAGATGACTCCTTAGGCCCCTAGGCGGTGCTGGTTCGTCAATCAGATGTCTGTTGGGATGCCCAGGTTTCTGGGTATTCAACAGAAACTGTTTGGTCAGCATCTCATTTCTCTCCCTGATGGGGAGTATTCTCGCCTCATTATGCAGATGGTGTTCTGGGGACATAAGAAGACAGCCCGTGGCGATTCTGAGAGCAGTATTTTGGCAGGCCTGTAGTTTCTTCCAGTGGGTGGTTTTTAGGCTTGGCGACCATATGGGTGACGCGTAGCACGTAATCGGCTGGCTAATTGCTTTGTATGTGGTCAAGAGCGTTTCTTTATCTTTTCCCCAGGTACTGCCAGCAAGGGATTTGAGGATTTTATTACGGCTCTGAATTCTTGGAACAATTGCGGTTGCGTGCGCACCAAAATGTAGATCCTGATCAAACGTCACACCCAAGATTTTGGGGTGTAGGACAGTCGGTAGCGTAGTGCCATCGACGTGGATGTTCAATATGGTCGACATTTGGGGCGTCCATGTTGTAAATAAGGTCGCGGAAGATTTAGTCGGTGACAATGCCAGGTTTCGCGAGGCGAAAAAACTGGAGAGATCAGGGAGATAGCCGTTTATTTTATTGCATAGCTCATCGATCTTTGGACCTGGGCCTGTGGCCATTATTGTGCAGTCATCGGCGTAGGAAACGATTGTGACTCCTTCCGGTGGTGAAGGTAGCTTAGATATGTAGAAATTAAACAAAAGCGGGGATAGGACACCACCCTGTGGCACCCCTTGTTTAATTCTCCTTTGTTTTGATGTTTCGTTTCTGAATTGCACCGATGCCTGCCGACTACCCAGATAATTTGCGGTCCACCTTTTAAGACATGGGGGAAGGGTAGACCCTTCCAGGTCTTGCAGTAACGAGCCATGGTTGACCGTATCAAAAGCTTTTGATAGGTCTAACGCTACGAGTACTGTTCTATGGTGGGGATATTGATTCAAACCGCAATTTATCTGGGTGCTAATGACATTTAGCGCGGAGGTAGTGCTATGGAGTTTTCTGAAGCCATGCTGATGAGGGGCTAGCTGCAAATGTGCTTGGAAATAAGGGAGCAAAATGGCTTCAAGCGTATTTGCCACTGGCGATAGGAGAGATATCGGACGATATGACTCACCTACGTTAGCTGGTTTCCCAGGCTTTAGTAGCGGGACCACCTTGGCCATTTTCCATTTCTCGGGTATGACAAAGGTGGAAAGAGACAGGTTGAAGACATGCGCTAAATATTTGAAACCCTCTTTCCCTAGGTTTTTAAGCATCGGCATGGCTATGCCGTCTGGGCCCACTGCTTTGGATGGTTTAGCGCGACCAATGGCGTCCTCAACCTCTCTAGCGGTGATGGTAATTGGTGACGCACTGAATTTGTGTTTATGTGCGTGTCTATTGGCTCTCCGTCTATCTTTGTCGACCGTAGGATGCATTATATATTGTCGGCAGAAAGCGCTCGGGCATTTTTTCGCATCCGACAGCACCTTATCGCCAAAGGCGATGGAAACTTTGTCTTTGTGCTTAGTCGGATTCGATAGGGACTTTACGGTGGACCAAAGTTTACCTACACCGGTAGAGAGGTTACAACCTCTTAGGTGCTCTTCCCATTTCGCCCGCTTGTGTTCGTCCACAAGCAGTCTGATGCGTTGGTTTATATCCCTTATTTGGGGGTCGCCTGGATCAAGCTGTCTTATAAGGTCACGTTCTCTCGCTAAGCTCGCGGCCTCCGCCGGGAAGTGGGGCCGGATTTCGGGAATTCTCCCGGCGGGAATGAAATTTGCCGAGGCGGATTCAATGACCTTACGGAAGGCACGCTCCCCTTGGCGGGCATCAGTCGGGATAGGGAGGGCAGCAAAGCTGCTGTCTGTTGCAGATTTATATTCTTCCCACTTTCCTTTTTTGAAGTTTATGAAAGTGCGTTTTTCGGTGACGATGAAGTCGGCGGTACGCTCGAACGAAATAAGTATGGGCAGGTGGTCGGATGCCAATGTTACCATCGGCTGCCAGTTGACGCAGTTTACGAGTTCTGCGCTCACGATTGAGATATCTGGCGAGCTATGACAGCTTCCTACCATACGTGTGGGGGCGTCTCCGTTTATTGTGCAGAACGTCGTTTCGTCTATTTGATCCGCCAACATCTCACCCCTACTGTCCGCCCGCAAGTTTGAATGCCATAGGTCGTGATGGGCATTGAAATCGCCTAAGATAATGCGATTGTTGCCAGTGAGTAAGGCCTCGATATTAGGGCGGTATCCACTGGGGCAACAGGTGACAGGAGGGATGTAGATGTTGATGATTTCTAGATTTGCATCGCCTGACCGGACAGATAGGCCTTGACGTTCTAAGACATTGTCACTGCGGTCGATGCCAGGATCAAATATATGATATTGCACAGAGTGGTGTATAATAAACGCGAGGCCGCCTCCATTTCCGCTCTCGCGATCTTTCCTGTGGACATTATAACCAGAGCAGGTCTGCAATGCAGATCTTGCTGTGAGTTTAGTCTCTTGAATCGCAGCAATGCGGATGTTTTGCCGCTTCATGAAGTCGACTATCTCCGTAATCTTCCCAGTTAGTCCATTACAGTTGAACTGCAGAATTCTGAAGTGCATGAGGGGTGACGCCGCCACTCTAGGGGTAAGTGAGGGGTGACTACGCCTAGGTTGTGGAAGGCCAGGACGCAATTGCTGTTGTGGCCTTGGGACTGGGCGCCCTTGGGCAAGCATTGGGGTACCCGGATGATTTGGGTTTTCGACCTGGCAAAATGGCGCGATGAAACCCGTCGAGGGGTTGCCGTCGCGGAGACCAGAACATCTAGGAAAGTGGCACCACCCAAGGCAGGACCTGCATTGAGCGGATGTCGCAAACCTATATATTCTGTGCTGGCAGACGGTGCAAACGGAGGCAGGGACTAAGAGTCTGTTTCCCTGCCCTGCACGATTGCTGCCAGAAAAGAGGGGGGGAGAAGAAGACGGGGGCAGGGGCTGATGCTCAGCATTGCTACCAGCTCTACTACGAAGGTAGTAGTTATGAGTGGTATCAGCTGTTTGAGTTGTTGGCGCCGTAGGACGCGAGCAGCAGCGGGTACTTGTTGTGGCTTGCTGAGCAGCGAAGCTGCTGGAAGGTAGTGGGGATACGCTTAGGCGTAGACTACGGGACGCCCTTGGGCGTGAGCAGCAAGGAGCCACAAAAGATTTATAAAAGTTACGTGGACGTCGGGTTTTGGGATCAAGCCCAGAACAACCTGTCCGATGCAACCATCCCTTGCACGAGACACACTGAACAGAGTATGACCGTCCTAAAAAGATTCTTTTCTGGCAAATGCAGCAAAGCCATTTCTCAGGACCGGGGTCAGGAGACGGACCCGGATTGGGTTCGATACCTTCCCGGAGTAAGAGAATATGTAGCAGTCCTGCTGCAAGGAGCTGCTGGGAGGATGACAATTTGTGGGAGGGACGAAACAAATTAAATGGGGTCACACTGAAATTACAGTCCTTGGTCGGGAAAAATCCGGAGTCGCTCCGGTACATAGAACCGACTGCCTTGGGAAGCGAGGGAGCCAATAAGGTTTCAGTACTGGTGTAAGTGTGTGAACTATATTTAAAAAAACTAACGAAATTCAAGAAAAATACAACGTAGTTCATTAAAAACAAACAAGCCAGTTTGTATTTCGATAGGGTTTTTGACATTAGGCCGTTTTTTCTTTATTTTTTCTGACAAATGAAAATTTTGTTTTTAGTTTCAAAATTTTGTCCATAAAAACACAACTAAATTCAAATTGTAAATTGCGTGTGCAAATGAGTTTTCAACAAGTGTACATTTTTCAGTTTTTCATAGTTAAGGAATGGACCTCCAGATTCTTGTGTTACACAAATATAGTGAACTTGGGTACAGAAACTCAAATTAAAAAGTTTTTCACAATTATTTGAAAAACTACGTTCTCTCTGCTTTTTACATTTAAAGGAGTAACCCTCCTTAATAAATTAAACTTTGAATGAAAATCAATAACTCTGAAATGAGCACTTTTCGCCATGATATAAATTAAAATGCTGTGGAACAGGAGCAACACTTTTGTGACTACATAAACCCTGTTTCAATCTTTTACGTCTCTGCACAGAACCCTAATTGACCGTTTTCAACCGAAACAACAATGGTAACCCAGATTTTCCCGTTATGCTCACTTAAGTAAGTGCCTGTCAGAAAGAAGTCAACACACTTGTACTTGTACACTATGGCAATTCTCATTACAATTTTTCACAACACAATCAAGTTTGCATTTGTAGGAGAAGATTTGTAGTTTCATGATTTGTTAGCAAAGAGGGTGTTAACAGGTTTACTACATAGGCACTCAGGAAAGTAATACAAGAGAATGAAAACAATTCAGTGTTTTTTTTTTTTTATTTATACTATGGGGGGGGAAAACTTTTATAAACTATTTATAGCTTTTACTTGAAAATATAGAACGTTGAACATAAGGTAAATAGGTAACCTACTACACTTTCTTTTGTGAGGAGGCAACACTGCTTTTTTCATATATTAATAATAAAATGGTTTGCTTTTAGCAGCACCTTGCGGTGGGTAGCAAAGTTTTAAATATGATTAACCCATTGCTTGTGTAACCACAGATGCCACAAACGGCCGCACTTGTGGCTGAATCATATAAACGCTTTTGACGTGTTGCATCGCCTTGACGTTTTGACAGCGCCATGAATTAACAATCCAACGCTTTGTTGCTTTATTTGTATTGTTGTTGTTGTTGTATTAACGATAAAGACACTCCCCGAAGGCTTTGGTGAGTGTTATCGATGTTGATGGTCCTTTGCCGTATATAGATCCGGTACGTTCCGGTAACAAAGCACCATTAATGTACTAGACCGACCATCTCGGGAACGATTTATATGACCACATTAAACCTTTAAGGCCATCTCTCCCTCCCCACCCTCTAGTTCCATGAGGAGCTTGGGGTGGCCAGAGCCTCGTCTGTTAATGAAACAGGATTCGCCGCGGGAAGGTGAGGTTGACAATTGGGTTGTAGAAGCTATATATTGCGCTGGCAACCCCTTGAGAGGGTTGCGTTCATATATGTAATCATTGTGAATGATAACAAAGCGTGATATCTTCTGCATAGACGTCAAAATTCCAAAGTGATTGGATCACCTGATTTGTAATTGACTATCGCTGTCTCATTATGTATTTCCTTCTTACACCCGCTGAAGATAGGCGCCGCCATATTGAACACCCTGTCAAAACGCTAAAAAGTAGCCATATTGAACATCCTGTCAGGCAGTTGACAGATAAGGTAACACACTTAGTTATCATTCACAATGTATGTAATACTCCTATATTGCTTATTGAAAATGCTCACAATGTGTTTTGAATTCGAAATCAAAACAAGACAGCCTATAAAATTTTTGTGATTGTACCCTACAAGAAACGCTGATAGTTTTACTAATACACTCACACTTGTAATTGACAATGCTGATCCTGCGATGACGTAAACATTGATATTCAAATTTATGTATATTCCTTTGTTCGCTCACGCATGTCCGCATGTACCCAACGACAGCCTATAATCATGAAAAAGGACTCAAACTGGGAAAGCTTCGGACACCTGGTACAGAACAAAAGAACATACAGTAGATACCATTATGCATGTGAGACAGATACATAATTCTCAACGGAATTTTATGTATGCGAGAACAGTTTATCCGATTCAATCATGCTGTCACTACTGACTGTCATATGACAATCAAATGATTATCACGGTTGTTTTGTTATTTTTTAAATTCCGCCATTTTCAACCGACGAAAACCATATAAAAAATAAGTTTAAAAAATGAAAAAGAGAGCATTTCAAAGCTCCATGCCAAAAGAAAAAAAAAATCGAAAATAATATTAAAAAATGAGGAAAGCGCTCTTCTGTTGTTTTGTTATTTTCTGAATTTAAATTAAACATTCTGAACTCGAATTCTTATAAAACTATTTATTTTAAACAAATAAAAACACGTATGCTTTTATCACGTACAAAATTAAAAACGTAATGAAATCAGGCATGCTTAACCAACGAAACGATATCATTTCGTTACGATAATCAACGTTAATAAACGAAACGAAGTCATTTCGTTTCGTTTATTAACGTTAAGATCGTCAAATTAACGAAATGATTTCGTTTCGTTTTCTGCCATATCAAAACGAAATCAAATCGTTTATGTTGATTATTAATTTCAAACTATGCTGGCAAAGCTGATTGATGGCGGAGTCATTAAAGGTGAAAGCATTAGCCAAGCTGATTGCAACTTTTCTCATGAATTTTGACAGTACGAACATTTCTCAGAGTATTTTTGACATTACCACCAACGAATTACACAAACAAATTACATAGAGTTTGTGTGTGTATGTGCGCTCGTTGTTGCCACCTTACGGCTTCACCATTGCTATAGCATTGCCAGCACAATTCAAACATAAAGTATCACGTTTTTGTTAACGTTTTTAACGTTAACTAAAGCTTTTCGTTTCAGTTAAAAACGAGATACAATTTATTTTGATAATTTCTTTATCGATAATATTTCGAAGTGTTTCAACGGAAACGGTGGAAATTTTTTGATAAACGATTAGCTTAACGTTAAGGTGCATCCCTGAATGAAATAAAGTAAATAAAAAACAAAAAGCATTGTTTCATTTTTGGCGGAATATAATAATGGTCATTTATGATAGTATAACAGTCAAACCTGATATCTACAGTAAACTATCATTTATAACACTTTTTGATAGTTAGAGTGTCAGCACTGATCCAGGAAAATGAATGAGAGTGAGCAGTACGGCTATATACTTAATCAGTAGGCCATGTTGGTGTATAAGAAGGAGACGAAAACTCACACGTACACAGTTGTTTACATCACATTTGCGCAAGTCCCCTTAAGTTTGTGATAGAAAGTTTGTATGAGGCGCAGATCGTTAGGTTGACATTGCTGACAATCAGATGATAGTCATATGATAGTCAGTATCCTTGTAGGGGTAGCAGCATAAGGCAAGGTGCGCACAAGGCTACGCGTCATAGTCACTGCAGGCGAAATTTGTACGCTTTGATGCCGAACACATGTATTTGAATGGAGAGCTGCATACGAGGCGTCAGCTGAATGAAAGCGACAAAGCATGAAATTTTCGTGTAGCTAAGCGTACAGCAATGTTGGTCGCTGAGCGTACGTACGCTTGAAAAAAAGGAAGAACAAGTTGTTTCCTTACATTTTTTTATATGCAAATTTGTGTAATTAGTTAAAAAATGTTACTTTAGTTAATAAAAGGTATATTACTAAAGCGAAAAAGAGTATTAAACACCACAATAGCTTGGTCAGACATTGTTGAAGTGTTTAAAAGGCTAAAAAGTGTTGGAAACTAGAAATCACCCTTTTCTATAGTCCGCGGTGGTTTAAAATTGCCTTTCATAATTTACAAAGGCACGGGGATGCAAACAACGTTTAACACCTATTTTCCTTTGGTTTCGGGGAGGGATATAGGTAAAGAAATTAAAATTTTTATTTTTTTTTTTTCAATAATTGTTTGCTTTTTGTAGCGACGCTTGAAAGTAGCTTCGTGTGCAGATCTTGAGGCGCAGAGAAATTGCAGCTATATGAAATATCTTATACGCGTCTATGACGCGTAGCCTCGTGTGCACCTTGCCTAAGTGTGACAAGGAAAAATTAAAATTTAGGTAAATTCGATTATTGAATACAAAAACAAAAACGTTTAAACAGCAATATATTGGCACTCTGATGTTTGGGAATGTACCTAGCCTTTTGTAGCAATATTACATATATGGTTGCGTTACACAACCCCTTAAAACCCCTTTATATGCATTAACGCGGCTAAGCGCTCTATGCGGAATATCTCAAAAGCTTTTTACGTTGATCAATTGTTCCAGTCAATATCTGAAAATTGAATAATGTAAACGGGCGTGCGATAATTGGAAACAAAGTCGGTATGAATTCATAAAATTTTTGTTAGGTGCAACTCGATATTTGTTTACGCTTGGACATTAGTAAACACAACTTTATTTGTTAAATTAAATTCAAAACCATTCTTGCAAATTCCGATTTTAATTGTATAAGAAGAAGGGTTTTATGGATCAAAAAAGGTAAACTATAATTTTTTCTCATTTTATATTTCAGAGGACATGTACAATGCACTGTAGTATGCATGGCGAGGCCCCCTCCATTACAATACCTACTTGTCAAATAAGAGCTGACAGGAAGAATAGCTGTCACGAAAGGCCAGAGAATGGAAGAAATGTTGGTTTTTTGTCCACGGTTTGTAAGCTCGGCCTAAATCTCTTTGGAGGTTATCGCGCCTTACATTTGTTTATTTTTAATAAATTGAAGTGCCATAAATTGCGCATTTGTATTGTAACCAACTTTTATTCTAAGGGACTACATTGTAACAGATATATATATTGTAACGAATGTTAGCAGCACTGAGCGATGCTATCGTCTCTAAGCGATGCTAACCACTGACGTGAATGCACATCAATAATTCATCATTATGTATCTACATAAACGAATAAATAATTGCGTCTACACATATGTACACATTCCGACGAGCAACATTTACATACAAGGCAGCGAGAGATGAGATGTCACACACCGATGAATTTACTTATACGCTTATGTGTGTGCGGGAGACTGTAAACTACAAACACATGCATATATCTTATCTGAGTTGTCACAAGAGAGAGCAAAAATTTGTGCATGTAGTTGTGGCTGGCGATTTTGTAACCGAAACTAACTAGTAACTTCTGGAAATAGAAGAGCCTAGATGTATGCAGCGTAAACTATAAAAGTGGCGCAGGCGAGTAAGAAGTAATTCAGTTTGATTTGAATTGTCAAGCAGTTACGAGTAAGACGATATCTAGCGAGCAATAGCACTATTATTTTGAAAGTCAGTTTCCTTTAAGATATGAGTTTGGTTATTAAGCTATTTGTTGCACAGTTTGAGTGTTATTGTGAAGTATTTTAATAAAGGCCATTTTTCCGTTATTCAATATTGGAGTTATTTATTCAACAGTTTAGTGATTCGAACTTAGCAGAGGATTGCAAATAAGAGGATTTGCAAGTAAATTCGTTACAATTGGTGTCAGAAGAGGAATTGTTGAATAAATTCTAGAGGACAACAAGGACATGGCAAAGTTAAGTGAATTGAAGATCCCGCAACTGAAGAAGGAGTTGGAGAGCCGTGGATTGAATACAAGCGGCGTTAAACTCGAACTTCAGGCACGGCTACGAGAAGCAATGGAAGCAGAAGGAATTGATGTGGAAGAGCATGTCTTTCATCTTGATGGCGAGGAGACAACAAAAATTGAAGAGAAGAACGAAACATCGCAGACGGTTACCAGTACAGACTTGAACATGATTTTAGCTGCAATATCTGCTCAAACATCGACAGTGTCATCTCAACTGGCAGAACAGAAGACATATATAGCATCACAACTAGAATCGCAGGAGACACGCATAACATCCAAGATTGAAGCACAAGAAACGCGTATGTCAGAAATGTCGACACAGATTACATCCAAGATGGAAACTCAACTGGAAGAGCAAAAGACATATATGACATCTCAGTTCGCTGAGCAGTTGAAAGCACAGGAGGCCCGCATATCCTCGCAGCTGGAGGCACAGGAGATAAGGGTAACATCAAAGCTGGAAGCACAGGATACAAAAATTGTGCAGCTCGAGGACAAAATTGATGCCGAGATAGAAGCTTTGAGAGGTCGTATACAGGAGTTGCAAATGAATCGCCCAGCAGTTTCAGCGAGTAATCCAAAGGTAAAAACACCATCCTTTGACGGTTCTGTTCCTTTCCAGGTCTTCAAGCTACAGTTTGAGAAGACCGCAGCAGTGAACAACTGGAATGCGGAAGATAAAGTTGCTGCACTATTCGTGGCATTGAAGGGGCCAGCAGCGGAAATTCTACAGACGATTCCCGAAGGAGAGCGGAACAATTATGAAGCATTGATGGCTGCTGTAGAACGACGTTATGGAAGCGAGCATAGGAAACAGATATTCCAAATTGAGTTGCAAAACCGCTACCAAAAAGCAAATGAGACATTGCAGGAGTTTGCTTCAGATATTGAAAGATTGGCTCATCTTGCAAATGCGGACGCACCCGTGGAATACACTGAAAGGGTAAAAATCCAGAGTTTCATAAATGGCATACGGGACGTGGAAACGAAGCGAGCTACATACGCAAACCCAAAGCCAACATTCGCAGAAACGGTGTCACAAGCTCTGATTCAGGAAACAGCGTCGCTTCTGTGTAAGCCAGTTTTCAAAGCACGCCGTGTGGAAGTAGAAAGGCCAGAGTGGGTAGACCCAATTTTGGAAGCACTGAAGGGATCTCAACAGAAGAATGCCGGAGTTATTAAATGTTTCAAGTGCGGCAACCCAGGTCACATTGCACGTCATTGCGATCTTGGTCCTAATAGTTCCAACAATGTGGGTGGCCATAAACGCAAAGCTGGAGGAGATGAGCAAGAGCGAGGAAGAGGTAGAGAGCTTTATCCAGCTGTTGAATGTCCTGTGATATCTGTGTCGCAAATCGGAAGGAAATCAAGCAGTCTTACCGTCAGAGGGAATGTGGATGGTAAAGAGCGTGTACTGACTGTAGATACGGGGGCATCTCATTCCTTGATTCGATCTGAATTAGTCAACAGGAGAGTTAAACCGTTACCTGGAGCAAGGTTGCGTACGGTCACAGGCGAGTATAACCAAGTCCAGGGAGAAGTGATATGTGAAGTACTGATTGGGAAGGTCATGGTTTTACACAAATTCGTTGTGGCGAAGATCGTTGATGAAGTCATATTGGGAGTGGACTTCTTGGTTGACCATGACATCAAGATCGATATGCAGAAAAGGGTGATGCTTTATAAGAACCAGGATGTGCCAATTAACTTCAGTTTGGAAAAAGGTTTCAGCAGTAATCGAGTACTGGTGGAGAAAAGTCGACAAAGGCCACGAAAGTCAAAGGTAAAGGTTGATGAAACGAATGGGCCAAACAAAGCGAAATCAAAAGTACCTGCGACAAAAACACCGGCATTGACAAACCCTAATGGACGCACTAAAACGACTGCAAGAATTTTGCAGGAAGCATGCAAGGGTGGTTTCAAGCCATCGCGCACTTCTGTTGGGAAACGGCGGAACGATACTGTCAAGCCAATCCGTCAAGCGCAAGCTCTGCGAAGTAGTTCATTGGTCAAACAACACAGTGTGAGGAAACGACTAAGGATAATGAGTAGTAAGATCAAACGCAGGTACAATGAGAACAATAATTCGGAAGGGTTCTTGGAGGGAGATTTGGTACTGTTAAACAACCCTCTCCGGCGGAAAGGTGTTCCAGCCAAAATTCGGTGCATTTGGGAAGGCCCGTACAAGGTTGTGAAGAAGATCAGTAATTCCATCTACCGCATACAAACCATTGGGAAACCACGAAATAGAAAGGTGGTTCATTTGGAGATGCTAGCGGCGTTTAGATCGAGAGATTTGTCTGATCGGGACGATCAGACTTAGGTGGAGGGCAGTGTAACGAATGTTAGCAGCACTGAGCGATGCTATCGTCTCTAAGCGATGCTAACCACTGACGTGAATGCACATCAATAATTCATCATTATGTATCTACATAAACGAATAAATAATTGCGTCTACACATATGTACACATTCCGACGAGCAACATTTACATACAAGGCAGCGAGAGATGAGATGTCACACACCGATGAATTTACTTATACGCTTATGTGTGTGCGGGAGACTGTAAACTACAAACACATGCATATATCTTATCTGAGTTGTCACAAGAGAGAGCAAAAATTTGTGCATGTAGTTGTGGCTGGCGATTTTGTAACCGAAACTAACTAGTAACTTCTGGAAATAGAAGAGCCTAGATGTATGCAGCGTAAACTATAAAAGTGGCGCAGGCGAGTAAGAAGTAATTCAGTTTGATTTGAATTGTCAAGCAGTTACGAGTAAGACGATATCTAGCGAGCAATAGCACTATTATTTTGAAAGTCAGTTTCCTTTAAGATATGAGTTTGGTTATTAAGCTATTTGTTGCACAGTTTGAGTGTTATTGTGAAGTATTTTAATAAAGGCCATTTTTCCGTTATTCAATATTGGAGTTATTTATTCAACAGTTTAGTGATTCGAACTTAGCAGAGGATTGCAAATAAGAGGATTTGCAAGTAAATTCGTTACAATATATATATATATATATCCTCTTTGGTTTAAGCTACAGTTAAAGTTGACTTGAGTTTAACCTTGCCACTTCGGCCGTTCAAGCTGGGATGAGCAGCAAAATTGTATGCCATCGAACAAAGTGGCAAGGTTAAACTGTAGTCAACTTTAACCGTTGTTTAAACTCGCACTGAAAAACCGGGCATGAATATATTTCTATGTATGGAAGAATAGCGTATCCGATTTAGTCATGATGTCAGTACTGATTGTTATATGATTATCAGCAATGGAGCGTCATCAAAACTCCGCCATTTTATTATAAAAAGGATGATTCTGTTTCATGTACAACTAGGAACAATTTATGACCATGGAACTACTTATACATTAATGTGTAAGTGTTATTTTAGCAAAGCTATTGGGCGAGTTTAAACTCCAGTCAAAGTTGACTCGAGTTGACTATAGTTTAAACTTGCCTTGACTTGACTAGAGTTTAACCTTGCCACTTTGTTCGATAACATAAATTTTTGCTACTAATCTCCGCTTAAGCGCCAAATACACGACACGAACACTTCCGCGAACATTCCGCAATCTTGTTCGCAGCTTTGGCCATACACCATACGAACTTTTGGCCGAACATTAGTTCTCTTTCAGGCAGCGATGAATACGGACAACAATTGTGCTGCAGCAATATTGCTCGCTGTGGCAATTAAGCGTAAAAAAAAGAGAAAAGATCGCAAAAACAAGAATTTGGTGCAAAGAATGGTTTAAAAAACGAGCAGTTCTTGGACAAAGTGAGCTTATTAAAGAACTGGAATTCACGCCACAAAATTATTTTAAAAATTACGTTCGTATGAGCAAGGCAACATTTGACCAACTTTTACAAAAAATTTTGCCACTCATAACGAAACGGGATACAATAATGAGAGAAGCGATTCCCCCTCATCACCGCCTTGCTTTAACTTTTACTTGCCACAATGATGGCAAAGATTTATACATTTCAATAAATTCACTCAGAAATTTTTTATTGTCCATTTTACTTTTCCGCGCACGTCTGTTTTGTTCAGAAATTACTACGATTATGAGCTATTTCGCCATACACGCACGAACAGTTCGCGCAAATGTTCGCCAAAAATTAAAATATTTTGATTTTTGGCGAACATTTGCGCGAACTGGCAAACACCACCATACACGACAGAAAAGGTCGCAGAAACATGACATAACGGGAATGTTCGTGTCGTGTATTTAGCGCTTTAAGCGGCCAAAATTGCAGGGTCAAGCTCTAGTCAACTTTAAGGGCCGATTAATGGTGACTTATAACCATAAAGCCATAACCAAATAACACAGCTGATCGAACCCACCTTATGGAAATCAATGTAATCGATTAAAAGCGGAGTCATGGTACAATTACCAGGTAGAAGCATTAGCGAAAATGCAACCCTACCGTGTATTTTGTTGTTGCCGATTGTACATAAACTGTCAATCGTTCTTTCAAAAAAACCAAAACAAAAAAAGAAAAAAGTTGGTTTGCTGATGAAGCTGGAGGAAAAAGGCATTTTAAATGGAAAATAAAGGTAATTTACTGATTTTTAAATGATATATATTTAATTTATTGTTATTATTTATTTACATATAGCAGCTGAATGACTTCGTCAACGTTTCCAGCGCATCAACTCTTGGTAATTCTATACGACAGTATGACACTGATAATATGCGTCCATAAATATCGAGAGAGGTGTTAAAAGACGCGCATTGACCTCGACAACAATAATCAGAAGACGGAGGTAAAATATTTTGTGTTGACTTAGAACCATAAAGCCATAACCAAATAACACAGCTGATCGAACCCACCTTATGGAAATCAATGTAATCGATTAGAAGCGGAGTCATGGTACAATTACCAGGTAGAAGCATTAGCGAAAATGCAACCTTCCCGTGTATTTTGTTGTTGCCGATTGTACATAAACTGTCAATCGTTCTTTCAAAAAAGCCAAAACAAAAAAAGAAAAAAGTTGGTTTGCTGATGAAGCTGGAGGAAAAAGGCATTTTAAATGGAAAATAAACGTAATTAGCTGATTTTTAAATGATATATATTTAATTTATTGTTATTATTTATTTACATATAGCAGCTGAATGACTTCGTCAACGTTTCCAGCGCATCAACTCTTAGTAATTCTATACGACAGTATGACACTGATAATATGCGTCCATAAATATCGAGAGAGGTGTTAAAAGACGCGCATTGACCTCGACAACAATAATCAGAAGACGGAGGTAAAATATTTTGTGTTGACTTAGAACCATAAAGCCATAACCAAATAACACAGCTGATCGAACCCATATTATGGAAATCAATGTAATCGATTAAAAGCGGGTCATGGTACAATTACCAGGTAGAAGCATTAGCGAAAATGCAACCCTCCCGTGTATTTTGTTGTTGCCGATTGTACATAAACTGTCAATCGTTCTTTCAAAAAAGCCAAAACAAAAAAAGAAAAAAGTTGGTTTGCTGATGAAGCTGGAGGAAAAAGGCATTTTAAATGGAAAATAAAAGTAATTAGCTGATTTTTAAATGATATATATTTAATTTATTGTTATTATTTATTTACATATGGCAGCTGAATGACTTCGTCAACGTTTCCAGCGCATCAACTCTTGGTAATTCTATACGACAGTATGACACTGATAATATGCGTCCATAAATATCGAGAGAGGTGTTAAAAGACGCGCATTGACCTCGACAACAATAATCAGAAGACGGAGGTAAAATATTTTGTGTTGACTTAGAACCATAAAGCCATAACCAAATAACACAGCTGATCGAACCCACCTTATGGAAATCAATGTAATCGATTAAAAGCGGAGTCGTCATGGTTACAATTACCAGGTAGAAGCATTAGCGAAAATGCAACCCTCCCGTGTATTTTGTTGTTGCCGATTGTACATAAACTGTCAATCGTTCTTTCAAAAAAGCCAAAACAAAAAAAGAAAAAAGTTGGTTTGCTGATGAAGCTGGAGGAAAAGGGCATTTTAAATGGAAAATAAAGGTAATTAGCTGATTTTTAAATGATATATATTTAATTTATTGTTATTATTTATTTACATATAGCAGCTGAATGACTTCGTCAACGTTTCCAGCGCATCAACTCTTGGTAATTCTATACGACAGCATGACACTGATAATATGCGTCCATAAATATCGAGAGAGGTGTTAAAAGACGCGCATTGACCTCGACAACAATAATCAGAAGACGGAGGTAAAATATTTTGTGTTGGACAAGAGATATTTGCAAAAGAAGTTGAAAATTTTCAATTGAAAATTTTCATGTGCGCGTTGTAATGTTGATGATATTTGTACCCACAAAAAAAATTGTGGACATAAGTGTTTTGCGCAGATATAGTTTTGATCTCCAAACCGGTGTTGGACCCACCCAGATTAATTTTTTATAAGCGCGGCCGAAGGCCGCCAGCGCAAAATACTATGGATCCCACCCCGGTCTCGAAGCACTCCGGGGTCATTTTTCGGTTTTTTGGGAATATCTTTTGAACGAGCTAAAATTTGTCTTTTCCGCCTTCGGATTATTGTTATTGGATTTGGTGCTGCATGTTATCTTGCACTCAAAGAAATGGAATATGATAAGAAATTTATAGATTTTCTGTCGAAACGTTTATATGATCGCATCACTTCAAGATTGTCACATGGTATATGTAATGGTGATCCAGAGTAAAGGTATAATTACTTATGGCCTTAAAGGATGTGGCGTTGTCTAGTGCCTCAGCATGTACTTCTGCATTACTGGAACCTACGTGCGATTGGAACTGATGAGGATTTGGCACATAGTTCAATAAGGTATACGAGTTTACTGTACTGAATTGTTTAGTTAATTTGAAAGTAATTTATTGTTAAATTTTTATAGATTTGGTATTGGTTGTTTTACCGCCATTAAAGAGGTTGATTATATTACCGATACCTGCATCAAACATGTCGAACGTTTACGTGAAATGTCTCCATTATGGGAGATGGTGCTAGAACCAATTTATTTGAAAAATATCCAATGGTCGCAACATTAATTTTGTTTATGATATATAAATAAGGGACCGTTTTGTATTGTATGCATCTTTTAGTGTATGTATTTATATTCCAAAGCAGTTTAATGTAAAGTGAGATACAACTTTTTTGGAATTATGTTGTTCCTACTTTATCTGCCTAAGGTCGTTATTTTGTAGTATTAAAATTATATTGGGAAATGCTATTGCTAAATGTTTTTTGTAGTGGACCTTATTTTCAATACATGTATGTATGAGTGCTAACGTTACTGTCTCCAAGAGATGTTGAAAATTTGGGATGAGATTGTATATAAAATGCTGAGTTAATAGTATGTTCATGAATAAGTACTGATTTATTTTAAAATTTCATGTATTTTGTAAAGTAAAAATTGAGTAATTTAGTAAGCTAATAAATATCGAAGATACATATATACATAATAACGTTTAACGTTGGAAACTCGTCGTGTCGGTATTTGAGGTGCAGATTTCTTTGAAGAATATGTACTCCGTGTCTTTAGATGTAATCTTTTTTAATTAAAAAAAGCTTTTCGTAGGTATAATTGTTTAGCATTTTTTTTCTCTTTGTTGACTAGTGGTGGCCCTGATAAGGGCCGTTTTGCGTACACTTGTAAAGCATATTTTCGCTCTTTGTAAACTAATGGTGGCCCTGAAACTAGGGGAGGTTACTGCGTCTGGGTTTCACGGCTTATTCGTGGTACATCATGCATATCCGTTTGTGTGCTGCAGTTGTTCCGTGCGAAGTGTTGACCTTTCGCTCCAACGGTGTCATTTAAAAAAAAGTGAACATGTAGAAGGGACTTTATTATTTATCCTTCGTCCTTCCTTCACGTTGTAGCGGCGAAATTATTGTCCGATATTTTGGTAGATAACTGTAGGAATGACCGTTGGGGACGATGAGACAACTTCCGTTTTTTGCAAACTCTCTTGATTAGCACTGCTAAGTCATACATAAAATTATATTATATTTTTTATCTTACAACATTCGGGAAACAATATTTACATCAAAGACGGTAAATATAGCGATGTAGTGGAGTTGGGCATCAAATTTACTCTCTGAGCTCCCAAAATAAGGTCACAGGCCTGAAAATGGAGCGAAAAAGTTAAGCCATTTAAGGGAAGCTAACGCCACAAGCTTTTTCCCAATTTTTCCTCTTCCTTGATCTTGCGGGGTAATTCTTTACTTTAGCTCACAACTGCAAAAACTCGTGCAAAAATATCGGGAGGTGTCAAAAAAATGCGTTTTGGACTCAGGACGACGAATCCGAAAGCGAAAATTAAAAATTTTATTTCTGTCAAAAAATATTCCCAAAAAGCTGAAAAATGGCACCGGAGCGCTCCGAAACCGGGGGTGGGATCCATAGTAATTTTGCGCAGAACACCTTTCTGCGTTGGCGGCCTTCGGCCGCGCTTATAAAAAATTACCATGGGAGACCAAATCTATATCCACGCAAAACACTTTTACCCACAGTTTTTTTGTGGGTATCAAACACCATCAAAATTACAACAGCCACATGAAAATTTTCAACTTTGTAAATATATCTGGAAAGAAATAAAATTTTCAATTTCCGTTTTACGCACATACACAGCCACGCTCACCTGATAAAATGCTTGTTCTTGTTCGTTTTTTTTGTGGATGCTATTTGGCACTGTTGTACTTCTTAGGACAAAAAAACAGTTTAGTAGCTGCTATCGAAAACTGCTTAAAATTTTTTTTTCTTATATTACAAAGAAATATACTTATTTACTTTCAAACGAGCACTTAATTACATCTCTCTTTAATAACCATATATTTTGAACAATTTTAATTAACAAATTGTGATACTTTATTACCGGGGACGATTGCTAAAACACGACCAAAACCGTCGGGGGAGGTATTAATAGACGCGTTTTGGCCTCGCTTCCAATAATTCGAATACCTCTTCTCTTCGGACTATTGACAACAGGACAAAACGCGTATATTCATTTTTCTTTCCGCTTTTTTGGACGGGTTATTGCAGTCGACCTCGGTTTCAAACTGTTTTTCGCGGAGAACTTTTGAACGGGTAGAAAAACTTAACTCACGTGTTTGTATTCTTAATTCTGAAATAACTACGCGTCCTCAGATACCCCAATTGAAGACTTTTTTATAATTTTCTGAAGGACCCATATGGGTGCACTTAAAATTCCCTACTAAATTCGTTCAAAAAAATTTACCATCACAGCCACCCATATCTGATATTCCGATCCCTTTTTTGCTTCCCTGTGTCGCTTTCGACGAAGCAACCCCGGTAATTTTGACACTTCGTTCAGTGTCAAAACTCATGTTCCACGCAGGTTCCACTGGGTTCCACGCTAGTTTGACACTGACCGAAGTGTCAAACTGCCGTGTGTTAGAAAGGGAAAGAAATTATTTCCCTCTCATACATATCATACTTGTAAACCTGTACAATGATCCGGACAGAGATAACATTTTTCTTTTCCGCTTTCGGATTATTGTTCTCGAGATTAATACGCGTCTTTTGATACCTCACTCGAAAATTTTGGCCCAAATTTCGGTGGGTACCATAAACTGCACTACTACCAAAAACACAAAAACATATTTATTCAATTTCCATTATCTTACAGAAAATCTGCGGAACGGCAAACGCTAATACAGGTTTTGGAGCATCTGCCAACTGAAAAACAACCGCAAGCAAAAGTACACCTGCAAAAGCTACGCAATATAGTCCAAGAATGTATGGGATACGAAGAGCAGCCACAGGTGGTGGAGCATGCTACACTTTTCCTGTTCTGGCTGTTGGTAGAACAACGTGTCGTGACTGTAGCATCGAAAATGCGTGTACGCGGAATGTTTGGAAGTATTTTCGAAACAAAGTTCACAAAAATACACCAATGTGTGGCTGCGGTACGTGAGCTCCTGGAAGATTTCCAATTGGACGCGCTCAAACAATGGAACCGTAAAACTAATCGTGATGCGCATGACAAAAAGAGTTGGGGAACAAATATACGTATACGTCTGAAAGGACCACTCTTATTGGACTTACAACAATTACAAGATCTAGCACCCAACGCACAATTGAAAAAAAATGCTGCTGTGAACTTCAATATGCAATGGAACAACGAAGAAGAACAACATCGCAATGCTGAAAATGAAAGTGAATTGTCGCAGCTGCTGGAACTCTCGGCAACGTCGGGTGATCCTAAACTTGTAGCCAAAGTAAGCGAACAACTAAGCTCAAAACGCACTAATAACGAATTGCAAAATGAACTGATCGAACTTTTAGGTTTCGAACGTTTCAATTTAATTGGGACACTGCTCGAGCAACGCACCACTATTTCCGCAGTGCTAGAGAAGCACGAAAAGCGTGAACAGCAACTTTTGCAACTTAACAAAATGGCTAAACAACGCAATACAAACATCAATGAAATGCGTCCAACTGTAGCCAGCCAAAACTGTTGTTGTGCAGTCAGCATTAGAAAAAGAGCTAAGCAAACAAAATCGTCGTGACGAAAAGAAATTGAATCGCATGTTACAAAGTAAGAATCGCCCACATGATGATGCAGATGAAGATGCGACTATGGCGCGCGAGCTCAATCCAATACAATTACGCCTCCAACAACAACGTAAATTACTTGAAAATGTGCAACAGCAGCCAGTCTTAAAGTCCACACAACGCTTGCAAGAAATGCGTACAGCAGCCAGTTATCATAGCAACACAGTGCAATATCCATACGTTTTTGATAGTCAATAAAATGCTAAAAAACATGCTGGTTTCATCGGTGGAAATCGCATACATTTGCCCGAAAATGCAGAACGCATTGATAATAAGCAATATGAAGAGGTGAAAATACCAGCCAATGAACCGCCAACATTAAGTATTGGTAATAATCGTATACAAATTTCTGAACTTGATGATATTGGTAAAATGGCATTTGAAAATTGTTCGCAATTGAATCGCATACAGTCAGTTGTGTATCCGGTTGCATATCACAGCAATGAGAATATGTTGGTTTGTGCTCCGACTGGCGCTGGTAAAACCAATGTTGCTATGCTTGCTATGGTTCATACGATTCGTGCACATCTTGAAGATGGTGTCATTAATCGTGATCAATTCAAAATAGTTTATATTGCTCCAATGAAAGCTTTAGCTTCTGAAATGGTGCAAAATTTCGGAAAACGTTTAAAGTCTTTGAATATTGTCGTGAGAGAATTGACAGGCGATATGCAGTTGTCTAAAACGGAAATGACACAAACACAAGTTTTAGTTACTACGCCGGAGAAATGGGATGTTGTAACGAGGAAAGGTGAGAGAACGTTTTTTTTTTAATTCGAAATCAACATAAGACAGCCTACAAAGTTTTTGTGATTGTAGCAGCATAAGTGTGACAAGGTTAATTTAAATTTAGGTACATTCCATGATTGAATCATGGGTACATTCGATTATTGAATACAAAAACAAAAACATAAACAGCAATATATTGGCACACTGATATTTGTGAGTGTACCGAGCCTGTAGTAACAGTATAGGAGTATTACATACCTATATGTCATTTATTTATATCTTTATGGAATCAGTTTAATAAAAAAATACCGCATATAGCTTTTTTCTTAACCGCAAAAACACTCACCGACGGTTTTACGGATATGAACAGCTTTTTTTAAAAAGGAGTTTTTTGACCCCTCGAACTATAGTCGACTCTTACGGCAGACATTGATTGTAGGAACATTCGTAGCCCTAGACCAGCTGGGTCAGCACATATAGAATTTCCATTTAAATTTTGGCAGAAACTTGCCCGAGCCCTCCGCTCTGTTATATTCTTCATTTGCCCCCGAATCGGTGGCATAGCAGAATAGTTGAGGTAAACATAATGATATATGGATGGAGCAGAAAGGCAGGAAAAGGGTAGGGACATGTAGAAATATAGCTAGTAGCAGCTGGCTAATAAAGAGGGGGTGAAGAGGAAAATATGAAAACATCATAAATTGTTTAGCGGTGGGGAGATCACTCTCAGCTCAGCCGTAGTCACCCGTCACTTACCCCCAGAGCGACGACGTCTCTCCCGTTGCACTTCAGAATACTGCAGTTAAACAGTAATGGATCTCTGGAGGCGGTCTCGAGTTTATCATACACCACTCAGTGCAATACCATATATTTGATCCAGACATCGGCCGCAGGGACAGTGTCCTGGAACGTTAAGGCATACTTTCCGGTCAGGCCATGTAAATTTAGAAATCATCATCCTGGCACCTGTTGCCCCAGTGGATACTGCCCTGACATCAGCGCACTACTCACTGGCGATAATCGCATTATCGTAGGCGATTTCAATGCCCACCAAAATCTGTGGCATTCCAACACACAGGCGGATAGCAGGGGCGAGATGTTGGCGAACCAAATAGAAGAAACGACGTTCTGCACGATAAACGGAGACGCCCCCACTCGAATGGTAGGAAGCTGTACAGTTCGCCAGATATATCAATCGTGAGCGCAGGACTCGTAAACTGCGTCAAACTGGCAGCCGATGGTAACGTTGGCATCCGACCACCTACCCATACTCATTTCGCTCGTGCGATCTGCCGGCTCCATCACTACTGAAAAACGCACTTTCATCAATTTTAAAAAAGAAAAGTGGGAAGATTTCAATACTCATACTGACAATCGTTTTGCTGCCCTCCCTATCCCGACTGATGGCCGTCAGGGGAAGCGTCCTTTCCGCTGGTAGAATCCCGAAAATCCGGCCACATTTTTCTGCGGAGGCCGCAACTCTAGCGAGAAAACGTGACCTTATAAAACAGCACGACCCCGGCGACCCCAAATAAGGGATATAAATCAACGCATCAGATTGCTGGTAGATAAACACAAGCGGGCGAAATGGGAGGAGCACTGAAAGAATTGTAACCTCTCTGCCGGTGGAGGTAAGCTATGGTCCACCGTAAAGTCCCTATCGAACCCGACCAATTATAATCGCAAAATTTCCATCGCCTTTGGCGATAAAGTGTTGTGGGATGCGAAAAAATGTGCGGGCGCTTTCTGCCGACAATATGTAATGCATTCTACCCCAGACGGCGGGCCAAAAGACGCGTATACAAGCATGAACACAGCGCGTCCCCAATTACCATCACCGCCAAAGAGGTTGAAGATGCCATCGTTCATGCTAAACCATCTAAAGCAGTAGGCCCACACGGCATAGCCATGCCCATGCTTAAAAAACTAGGCAAAGAGGGATTTAATTATCTAGCGCATATCTTCGACCTGTCGTTGTTGTTGTTGTTGTAGCAATAAGGATATTCCCTGAAGGCCTTGGGGAGTGATCGATGTTGATGGTCCTTTGTCGGATGCAGATCCGGTACGTTCCAGTACCAAGCCCGACCATCTCGGGAACGATTTGTATTGACCACATGCGACCTTGGGCATTCTCGCCCTCCTACCCTCTAGATCCATGGGGAGTTCAGGGTCGCTAGAGCTTCGGCTGTTAATGATACAGGATTTGCCACCGATAGGTGAGGTTGACAAGTGGGTTTGGAGAAGCTATATATTGCGCTGGCAACCTTAAGGGTTGCGCTACACACCCCTTGAATCTGGTATTTTAGTCGCCTCTTACTACAGGAATACCTCCCCGGGTATATTCTGACCAATTGTATGTCAATTTGTATGACAAAATGTCAAAATGAAATGGAAACAAACAAATGGCATCTCAAAATGTAAACGTCACTTAGAACTTACATAGAAAATCAAAATTCAACAGACTTCTAAGTCAAGTTAAGTGTTGCCAAGTTTTCAGTAATCAGTAACATGCAATGTTCATTTAACAGAACTGTAAGTGACAGTTCCGAAGTCAAGTCAAGTCTATGCTAAGTATCAGTAATGGAGCCTTTACGTTCGGTCGGTAAGTTCGCTGTCTATTTGACACATGGCGGAACGATACAAGGTGGCAGCATGGGACAGCTGACTATAAACTTTTTTTATATGATATGATACATCAACTTCCGGCGTAGTACGATTTTGACATTTGTCCATCGAATTTACAAAAACAAAGTACATGGAATTTTTATTTATGTTTGTAGGTATGGCACCATGCTGCCACCTTGTATCGTTCCGCCATGATTTGACAGTCAATTCAAAATGGACGACACCCAATTCAGCATCGCCATGATACCAAATTCAGCGCACCATTAAATATTATAGGGACTTTTGGTGAACGGAACATTCGGGCTGCTGAGAACGTGAAAATTTTCATTTATTTCAGTTCCTTCTTCAACTGTCAGCGAGCCATACGAACAAATTAAAGAAAAGGGGAATGGCGCAAACTGTTAATAGAGCGCGTGGAGATTGAATTAATCTATAAATTTCAATAAAGCAATGGATATATACATTTTAATAAAGGTTGAGTGGCTTAAAAGTGCTCCGCACGAAGGAAGTATCAATAACAACAACTTTGAAATAATAAAACAATCAAGTGTAATGTGAAGTGCAAAAAAAAGCTTTGATAAAACGCAAGATGGAAAAAAATATATGAATGAAAAAATCCAAATGTGTTAAAAGTGAACAGAGATTTCTATTCATTTATGGATTTCTAGTTAAGTGACGTTGCCACAGCGTTTAAGCAGAAAGTGTATAAGTGAAGAAAAGGTGGAATAAGAGCAAAGTAAGAAAAATTAAATACACAAAACTTGAATATACATATACATATACACATACAAGATAAAGAAGCAAATTTAAAGTGCATAGTGCGAAAGCGAAAAGAACGTAATGAACCGACGAATGGTATGTGATGGAGGAAGAGCTGAAAAGACGAAAAGTGTAAAGTGTATGTGAGAAGAATGGAAACGTTGAAAAAAAAAACAACAATAGTGGAAAAAAAATTTGGAAACAAAAGTTAATACCTAATTTTCATAAATTTACAACAAATACAGCAGCCATAACAACAACTATGAAAACCACCATTGAAGCGACGACCGAAAACTACTGCGCGCCGCTTTTGCTGCGTTAGACGTCGCGACTGCAGCATTGTTGTAAAAGTAAAAAGTTGATAGCAGTCTGCCAAGTACATACAAAATTTAGCCTGACTGAACACAAAAGACGAAAAGGTAGAATTTGAAAAAATTTTGTATATGCAAGCAGGGATTTGGTAAAATGAAAGAGAAGCGAAAATTTATATATTTATAAAGTAGCAGCAAGAAGAAACAGGCGGATAGCTAGAGACACGAGGAGTTGAAGCATATTACATAGCATATCAGCAAATAACTAAGCTGATTTCTTTTCATTTATTCATTTCTATTAAATATTTTAATACAAGTTTTAAATGTGACCAATTCTTGTGTGTGAGTGTGGGGGGAAATACGAGCAATAAATTTAAATAAAAAACACGATAAAATGTAGTTCATGATGCATGATCGGTTGCGGGTGGGAAGCGTAGGCGTTTGTGGATGTTGGTTATACAACAATTGATAAAGTTATAAAAAAAAAAAAAGTGATGGTGACTAGGCATGTGACTGTATGTGCGAAATGGAGATTGGGTACGTTTTTTATTTGTTTAATATTAATTCAATTAATTAGAGAAAAATCACACATTATGTAAGCAAAACTATTTCTAAAAGCAACATAAACGCGTGTAAAATCAAAATTATAGTAACGAGTGACTGGGTAAGAAGTAATTCATGGAACCATGTAATTGAATGCGAAATCTAGGCGTTTTCTTGCTTCGTGCTTTTTGACACGGCAAATTGATGACGTGCGCGCTGATAATAAATAGAAGAATGTCGATAAAGCAATAGAGAAATAATGTGAATTAACTAAAAAATAAAATTAAAACATCTGACAGCATAAGAGGGAAAAAATGAGAATTCAGAAAACTTGTATTGTAAAATATATTATAAAATAAAGGAATTAATAAAAATAAATTAAGCAAAAACTTTAAGAACCAAAATATTTAAGTAATTATTAAAAAAAACTATTCCTACGGTTTCACATTAAAGAATATTTAAAATTAATTATTCGAATAAACAAATAAATATGTAAATATAAAATGCGCTAAAAATAAAAAAAATTTAAACATTTTATTTTGTTGACAATTACATACAAGACAAACTTGTTTACCAACAACAATATCAAAATCAACTTAACATTGTTGTGCCAACAGCAAAAAAAAATAACTTTATTGCTTAATGAAAATCTATAATTCGCGTGAAAGCGTGAGAAAGCTTACACATACGCCGCTAATTAGCTGTTTTAAAAACGCCAGCGAGTAATAGAAAAAAATTAAAACCCGAACGCGGTCATCAAACTGTGGACTTAAACCTGACAAGGTGTGTATAAATATTTAAATTGCATAGCGCATAGACAAAGTAAAAAATAAAATAAATCCTTAATTTGGTTGCTGCTATTCTCACAGATAGCTTATAGGAAATTATCTCAATAAGGTGCACACAACTGTAGAATTTTTTTGTTTTATTTTGACTATGACAATGCAGATAAATTTTTATACCCAGCGTGTACTTATACACAAGGGTATTATAGCTTTGATTGGATAACAGTAGTACTAAATCGCCCACTTTTACGATATCGAAAATTTTGAAAAAATAGAAAAAAATCCGGGTAATTGTTTACTATAGCTCACAACTGCTAAAACTCGGTGTCAAAAGATGCGTTTTGAATCCAGGACTACGAATCCGAAAGCGGAAATTAAAAATTTTATTCCTATCAAAAGATATTTCCAAAAAACCGAAAAAAACTCCAGAGCGCTCCGAAACCGGGGGTGGGATCCATACTTTCTGCGCTTATAAAAAATTAGCCTGGGTGGCTACAACACCGGTTTGGAGCCAAAACTATATACGCGCAAAACACTTTTTTGTGGGTACTACAAAATCATCAACATTACAATAACCACATGAAAATTATCAATTTTGTTTGCAAATATCTCCGGAAAGAAAAAAATTTCGATTTTCGCTTTCTGTTTCGGGTTCCTGGGTACAAAGCGCGTCTTTTGGCCGATATTTTTGGACGAGTTTTAGCAGTTATGATCTAAAGTAAAGAATTATCAAAATGCAACACTTCTATACCAAAGACGAATAAGATCACGACATTAATTACATATTTAAGTTGATTTTTTAGGAGGTTTTCCTTCCCACTTAAAAAAAAATCGATTTCGAAAATTCTAAAAAAAAAAAATGCTAAGAGGGTAGCCAAATTATGACCAACTGGGTCTTCTGCCTTTAAGTAAGCCTTCTATAAGACAAGGATTGGTAATTCTATACGAAAGCATTACAATGTTAATAAATGCCCAAAAATATATAGAGAGGGGTATCAGAAGACGCGTTTTGGATCCAGCATCGCGGATCCGAAACGTCTATCAAAAGGTATTAACGAAAAACTGAAAAATGACCACGTGTGCTCCGAAAGGGGGGGGGGGGGGTTGGGAACCATAGATTTTTACGCAGAACACATTTCTGCATTGGCGGCCTTTTGTTGCGCTTATAAAAAATTACCCTAAGTGGGTCCAACACCGGTTTGGAGACCAAAACTATATACGCGCAGAACACTTGTGCTCACCATTTTTTATGTGGATACAACAAAATCATCAAAATTACAACAACCACATCAAAATTTTCTATGTAATTTGCAAGTAACTCTTGACATACCCAACATTTTTGACCTCCGTTTTCGGATTGGGGATCCTGGATCTAAAACGCGTTTTTTTTTTTATTTTTGTACGTGTATTAAAGTTCTCATGTTGTCGTATAGAATTACCCGAAAGTTCTGTGAAGTTGACACATACATGTGCGAGTAATTAAAAAAACCATATCTAATTCCTTCTTATATTGCCCTACAATATTCTTTATTGCCAATGAAACACAAGTAGACAGGTTACAAATTATGCAAAACAAAGCTATGAGATTTATATTGAAAGTGAGGTACGACACTTCCATAAAGAGTATGCTTGATGCACTAAACTGGTTGAGTGTGAAGCAGTTGATATTTTACCATAGTATGAAATTTGTATTTTATATCAAGCATGGTAAATTACCAGCCTACCTAAGTGAAAAACTTGTTTATGTGAATGAAACCCCTTCTTACATAATCAGGGAAAATAATAATTTTAGATTACCTCTTCTCAAAACAGAAATGGAAAAGCAAAATATATTTTACAAAGGCCTGAAATGTTTTAATGAACTACCTAAGCATGTTAAAAATTGTGAAAACTTAAACACCTTCAAAAAAAGTTTATTAGAATGTTGCAAAACCCTCCAATAAGATAAAATATTTTGTATCTGTATTTCATGTTACTGATCTTTCAGCGTACATGGCAATCCAAATAGACACAGAGGAACCTTATGCATCAGGTCAAATACATATATCGCTCGCAATCAAATTGGGAAAGAATTCCTGAAAATATCGTCCCAGACAAACAGTTGGAGTGTTCATGTGAATCACGTATATTCCTACAACAATGATATATTATAATTAATTATGTTTACAAAAAAGCTGGTACAGGGAGGATTGAAAACACGTCCTTTCCAACCGTCCGGTAAGAGTGGCTCAGCCCCCAGCGGGTAAGGGGGTCAGAATATACCCGCGGTAGGTATGCCTGTCGTAAGAGGCGACTAAAATACCAGATTCAATGGGTGTGTAGCGCAACCCTTAAGGTTGCCAGCTCAATATATAGCTTCTCTAAACCCAATTGTCAACCTCACCTATCCGCGGCGAATCCTGTTTCACTAACAGACGAGGCTCTGGCGACCCCAAGCTCCTCATGGAACTTGAGGGTGGGGAGGGAGGGGATGGCCTGAAGGTTTAATGTGGCCAAATAAATCGTTCCAGAGATGGTCGGGCTAGCACCTTAATGGTGCTGTGGTACCGGATCTCTATCCGGCAAAGGACCATCACATCGATAACACTCCCCAAAGCCTTCGTGGAGCAACCTTATCGCTACAACAACAACAAAAACAGTGGATCTTTCCCCAGCGGGCTAGGGGGTCAGAATATACCCGCGGTATGTATGCCTGTCGTAAGAGGCGACTAAAATACCAGGGGGCCTACTCTGTATTGCGATGCGAAAGAAAAAATACGCGAAATCGCAAAATCGGTACTCTGTATCTTGAAATTCGCATGTATATTTTGACTTTCGCATTCACATTTTGCCCATTCGCAATTTTTCTCCCCTTTCGCATTGCCGGCACTCTGTAAAGCGAAAGCGAATGTCAAACAGCATTCATTTTCGCATTTTTCTTGCTACAAGTAAAGGCATTCGCATTGTTCAAATATGTAAGTATTAATTGATGATTTTATAAATTGATATCTTTATATTCATTTAAAAATATATAGGACAACTCAAAAAACAAAACAAACACAAAAGCAACACACAGCAATTTGTAATCCTAGTTGACTTAAAATACATAAATAAATAACAATTAAATCGAAACCACTTTTTTATAAAGCATTTCTATTGGAAATCATGTCATTTTTTATTTGTTCTCTGATACAACTAGCAATATTTCCCATTCTATGATTTTCCACATTTTCTGTATTTATCACGTTCACTTCTTCCAGTTCAATTTCTGAACTGGGAGGATTTCTTCATTTAAATCAATCCTTTCTTCATTTAAATCGTTCCATAATGCTACAGAATCCTTTTTTTAATTTGTTCAACAAAAATTAATCGTTTGCCGAAATTGTAATCGCCTTGTTTCTTTTGTTCTCTTTCTTTGAGTTTGGTCAGTGATGCATACTCGAGCAAAAAATTAGCGAAAAATAAAAAAGCGACATTGTTAGCGATGCGATAGCGCTACAGAGTTCCAATTACCTTTCGCATCGCAATTTATTTTCGCATCGCACTGCCTTTCGCATCGCAATACAGAGTAAGCCCCCAGATTCAAGGGGCTGTGTAGCGCAACCTTTCAGGTTGCCAGCACAATATATAGCTTCTCCAAACCCAATTGTCAACCTCACCTATCCGCGGCGAATCCTGTTTCCTAACAGACGAGGCTCTGGCGACCCCGAGCTCCTCATGGAACTTAGGGGTGGGGAGGGAGGGAATGGCCTGAAGGTTTAATGTGGCCACATAAATCGTTCCCGAGATGGTCGGGCTAGCACCTTAATGGTGCTGTGGTACCGGAGCGTACCGGATCTGTATCCGGCAAAGGACCAACACATCGATAACACTCCCCAAAGCCTTCGGGGAGCAACCTTATCGCTACAACAACAACACCAGTGGCTCATTCTGCCGAGCTGCTAGCTTTTGGGTTGACCGGAATCAAATGCATTCCGACAGCATAAATAATAAAACTGTGTAATCATACGTCTTGGAGTAGGGCAGGATTGAGAACACGTCCTTCCAACCTCCCAATGAGATAGATAGATAGATTGATATTTATTATTAATATGTTTACATATTTTTTAATTTCACAATAAATTTTAAATATCACAAATTCATTTTCAATTCACAGACGTGTATGATATATATATATATTAAGTAATAAAAAGTAAAAAGTAATAAAAAGTATTTTAGCCTCGAATAAGATCTATACATAGCCGTTTAAAATTCATAATATTATTCTCTCCTTTGATATAATCAGGTAACGAGTTAAATATGTTAAGGCCCTTATATAATAATGTGTTTTGGGCTGCAGTAGTCCGCTGTAATCCTAGTCGAAAGTCATTCGCATTCCGCACAGCATATTGGTGTGTATCTCTAACATACTGAATGCAACTTGTTAAATACATCGGCGCCCTGTTCTGTTTAATTTTAAAAATCATTATTAGTGTATTGAGCATCAGTTTTTGCTCAATATTTAGCCATTTCAATGTTTCAAGCATGTGACTTATTGGGGTGTATTTGTGGCATTTTATTATTGATCTCATACATTTGTTTTGTAATTTCTGTATTCTTCCTATTTGTGATTGGTTACAAGATGTGTACAGAATTGTGGAACAGTATTCAAAATGTGGCTTTATGATTGTATTGTATATTTTTATTGCTGTTAAAGTGTCTAATTTATTTCGTATTCTTCTAAAGAAGTAAATTTTTTTTGCAGCTTTTTTACACAAATAGTCCACGTGATTGTTAAATTTGAGCTCATTGTCTATTATTACACCTAAGTATTTCATATTGGTTACTTGCTCATTACTAGTATTATTTATCACTAAATTTATTTCGCTATTTGTATTCATCACCATTACTTTTGTTTTCTGTTCATTCAATTTGAGCCTATTCATTTTAAGCCATTTCATAATTTCATCTATATCACATTCTAACTTTCGTTTACATTCTTCCACTGTTTCTGCTTCTGTATATACCAATGTATCGTCTACATACATTACCACTTTGGATTTTGATATCACTTTTTCTATATCACTTATGTAAATTATAAACAGAATTGCTCCCAGAAGAGATCCTTGGGGCACCCCTGTATTCACATATGAAAAACTTGATTTTGTGGATTTTATTTTTGTTTGCTGTCTACGATTTGTAAGGTAGTCCTTAAACCAAAGTAGCTCTTTTCCTCTTATTCCATACATATACAGCTTTTTTATTAGAATACCTCTGTCTATTGTTTCAAATGCTCTTTTAAAATCAAGAAATAGAGCTGCTATTATTGTTTTTCGTGGACGCTTCTTCCACTCACTTACGACGAAGTTTATTGCACTTTCACATGAATGATTCTTACGAAATCCGGACTGGTTTAGAGACAGTATATTATTAGTTTCTAGGTACGTTTGTAGTTGATTTTTCACAACACTTCATTATTTTTTCAAATATCTTAAGAGTATTTATTGGACGAAACTCTTCACATTTTTACCTCTCTGAAGTTGGCAAGACAACTTTTACGTGGAAAAAAATTACCTATTGGGAAAATTGCCGTGAATTTGCCGTAATTTATCCGTGAAACAAAAAATTTGCCGTGGCCATATTTTAGAAAATACAGGGTGGCACGCCAACTTCACGTGAAGTTAGCGTGCCACCCTCAGAAAACCACCTTAGAGACCAGCTAGGAAAATAATTCTTGCACACGAATTTGCCGTAAATTTGCCGTAGGTAAGTGGCATATTATATAATTTCGAGAAAATAAAATTTAACTTTTTTTTATGGTGCACCGCCAACTTCTCGTGAAGTTAGCGTGCCACTTTTCGAAAACCACCTCAGACACCAGTTAGGAAAATAATTCTTGCACGTGAATTTGCCTTAAATTTGCCGTGAATTATCCGTGAAACAAAAAAATTTGCCGCGGCCACGCTTTAGAAAATACAGGGTGGCACGCTAACTTCACCTGAAGTTCAGAAAACCACCTTAGAGGCCAGCTAGAAAAATAATTCTTGCACACGAATTTGCCGTAAATTTGCCGTAGATAAGTGGCATATTTTATAAATTCGAAAAAAAAAAATTTCAAATTTTTTTTATGGTGCACCGCCAACTTCACGTGAAGTTAGCGTGCCACCCTCAGAACACCACCTTAGAGGCCAGCTAGGAAAATAATTCTTGCACACGAATTTGCCGTAAATTTGCCGTAGATAAGTGGCATATTTTATAAATTCGAAAAAAAAAAAATTCAAATTTTTTTTATGGTGCACCGCCAACTTCACGTGAAATTAGCGTGCCACCCTCAGAAAACCACCTTAGAAGCCAGCTAAGAAAATAATTTTTTTTTTCGAATTTATAAAATATGCCAATTCTCTACGGCAAATTTACGGCAAATTCGTGTGCAAGAATTATTTTCTTAGCTGGCTTCTAAGGTGGTTTTCTGAGGGTGGCACGCTAATTTCACGTGAAGTTGGCGGTGCACCATAAAAAAAATTTGAATTTTTTTTTTTCGAATTTATAAAATAACCAATTCTCTACGGCAAATTTACGGCAAATTCGTGTGCAAGAATTATTTTCTTAGCTGGCTTCTAAGGTGGTTTTCTGAGGGTGGCACGCTAACTTCACGTGAAGTTGGCGGTGCACCATAAAAAAAATTTGAATTTTTTTTTTTTCGAATTTATAAAATATGCCACTTATCTACGACAAATTCGTGTGCAAGAATTATTTTCCTAGCTGGCCTCTAAGGTGGTGTTCTGAGGGTGGCACGCTAACTTCACGTGAAGTTGGCGGTGCACCATAAAAAAAATTTGAAATTTTTTTTTTTCGAATTTATAAAATATGCCACTTATCTACGGCAAATTTACGGCAAATTCGTGTGCAAGAATTATTTTTCTAGCTGGCCTCTAAGTTGGTTTTCTGAGGGTGGCACGCTAACTTCACCTGAAGTTGGCGTGCCACCCTGTATTTTCTAAAGCGTGGCCGCGGCAAATTTTTTTGTTTCACGGATAATTCACGGCAAATTTAAGGCAAATTCACGTGCAAGAATTATTTTCCTAACTGGTGTCTGAGGTGGTTTTCGAAAAGTGGCACGCTAACTTCACGAGAAGTTGACGGTGCACCATAAAAAAAGTTAAATTTTATTTTCTCGAAATTATATAATATGCCACTTACCTACGGCAAATTTACGGCAAATTCGTGTGCAAGAATTATTTTCCTAGCTGGTCTCTAAGGTGGTTTTCTGAGGGTGGCACGCTAACTTCACGTGAAGTTGGCGTGCCACCCTGTATTTTCTAAAATATGGCCACGGCAAATTTTTTTGTTTCACGGATAAATTACGGATAATTCACGGCAATTTCCCCAATAGGTAATTTTTTTCCACGTAAAAGTTGTCTTGCCAACTTCAGAGAGGTCACATTTTTTTGTTTTAGCGATTTTTTCAACTGGCACTACCAATGAGACCTTCCATTCATTTGGGAATACTCCGCTTATTAATGAATGGTTTATTAACTTTGTTAAGAAAGGCCCAAGCACATTCCAGTTGTCCAAAATGATCTTTGGGCTCACATTATTCCAATCCTTTTTGTTCTTAAGTTTTTTACAAATTGCCTTTAGTTCGCAAATTTGTATTTCTTTAAAATGAAAGGTTTCAGGACAATGATCAATATTGTTAATATATATTTCTTTATCAATTGAATGATCTATTAATTCTATGCTCTCAATGAAGTATTTATTGATCTTATCAGCTATTTCATTTTCATCACTTATTTCTTCGTTTTTATAAATTATAGAGCTTATTTCGTTTACATCTTTGCTAAGTATTACATTTTTAAGTATTCCCCACATTTCTTTTTGATTTGTTGCGCTATTGATTTTTAGCTTAAAGTATTTATTTTTTGCCTTTATTATCTCTTGTTTGTATGTTTTACATACACTTTTATAAATTAACCATGAATTGGTATCGTCCATTACTCTTGCAGCTTGGTATGCTCTAATTTTATTTATTTTTAGCTTCTTTAACGTTGAGTTAAACCATTTGTTGCGACTTTAGCTATTTCTAATCGTTCTACTTCTTGTATTAGCTACCACCAAATCTTGTATGCACTTTTCCAGAATAACAGTGTTTTCATTTACATCATATGCGTTACTATGTTATAGGTTTTTGTTTAAAAGCATTCTATTAAATTCACGCTGGTTGTAGTGGAATTGTTCAATTACTTTGTGCTTTGGTTTTATTACACTTTCGCGAGTAGGTTTTTCTATAACTATCGACTCATGATCTGATATTTTTAGAGAATTTTGCACTGTTACTCTCAGATTGTGTATATTCGTTAAAACATAATCATAGGTTTTAGAGTTTCTAGTTATTCTAGTACTCTCGTTCATTTTCTGCATTATACCGTTATCATTTGTTATTTTTTCTAATTCTCGCTTGTATAAACTATCTTTCGACCAGTCAATGTTAAAGTCGCCTGCTATTATAAAATCTTTACTTATTTCCGTTATTGTTTCCAGTTTATCTTGAAATGTGTTGCAAAATTCACGTTCCGAGCTATTTGGTGATCTATAAAGCCCCATGATGTACAGCTCGTTCTTATCAACGATGCATTTTATTGTTAATGTCCATATTTTCATATCACTGACTAGACAGTCCACAATATTCGCTTTAATTTCTTTATGCGTGTATATAATCACGCCACCTGTTCTTCGAGAGCTTGATACACACTGAAAACTATTGAAATTTTGTCGTTTTATTTCACTAAGTTCTATGTCTTCAGTTACATGAGTTTCCGATAGAATTATTATATCGTATTGATGCTCTTCTATAATGTGCTCTAACTCCGCTTTATTATTTATAAGTCCTTGTATATTTGCATAAAAAAGTATTATTGACTTTGATTGCTAGTAACCATTTTTTCTCCTTTTAGCTTCCAGTTTATTCACATATAGTGGGCAACTTTTACTAAATGTCACGTGATTAATGTCCACATCGATATTTAGTCTTTCTTTCGCACATATGCAGTTAATACATTTATTTATTAATTCTCGGTTGCAATCCCTTGAACTATGTTTTTCTAAACATTTCACACAGATTTCTTCATTTTTACATTGTGCGGCTTTGTGGTTGAATCCTCTACATTTATAGCACTGTTGTACCTCAAGGTCCTATTAAGGTGGCAGACACACTATAGCAAACAACAATAATATATATTAAATAATTTATACCTCATTTATTGGCAATTTAATACCGCAAAAAAAAATTTAAAGCTGCGTCCGGTTCCGAGAAACGGGAGTGTCTTCTAGCTTAAGACTCAAGCCAGCAGACACTTCGTGAAAACACGACCTACGACTTCCGAACGACTTGGATAATTGATATTACATTTATTGGCAATTTAGTACCGCAAAAAAAAATTTAAAGCTGCGTCCGGTTCCGAGAAACGGGAGTGTCTGCTAGCTTAAGACTCAAGCCAGCAGACACTTCGTGAAAACACGACCTACGACTTCCGAACGACTTGGATAATTGATATTACATTTATTGGCAATTTAGTACCGCAAAAAAAATTTTTAAGCTGCGTCCGGTTCCGAGAAACGGGAGTGTCTGCTAGCTTAAGACTCAAGCCAGCAGACACTTCGTGAAAACACGACCTACGACTTCCGAACGACTTGGATAATTGATATTACATTTATTGGCAATTTAGTACCGCAAAAAAAAATTTAAAGCTGCGTCCGGTTCCGAGAAACGGGAGTGTCTGCTAGCTTAAGACTCAAGCCAGCAGACACTTCGTGAAAACACGACCTACGACTTCCGAACGACTTGGATAATTGATATTACATTTATTGGCAATTTAGTACCGCAAAAAAAAATTTAAAGCTGCGTCCGGTTCCGAGAAACGGGAGTGTCTGCTAGCTTAAGACTCAAGCCAGCAGACACTTCGTGAAAACACGACCTACGACTTCCGAACGACTTGGATAATTGATATTACATTTATTGGCAATTTAGTACCGCAAAAAAAAATTTAAAGCTGCGTCCGGTTCCGAGAAACGGGAGTGTCTGCTAGCTTAAGACTCAAGCCAGCAGACACTTCGTGAAAACACGACCTACGACTTCCGAACGACTTGGATAATTGATATTACATTTCTTGGCAATTTAGTACCGCAAAAAAAAATTTAAAGCTGCGTCCGGTTCCGAGAAACGGGAGTGTCTGCTAGCTTAAGACTCAAGCCAGCAGACACTTCGTGAAAACACGACCTACGACTTCCGAACGACTTGGATAATTGATATTACATTTATTGGCAATTTAGTACCGCAAAAAAAAATTTAAAGCTGCGTCCGGTTCCGAGAAACGGGAGTGTCTGCTAGCTTAAGACTCAAGCCAGCAGACACTTCGTGAAAACACGACCTACGACTTCCGAACGACTTGGATAATTGATATTACATTTATTGGCAATTTAGTACCGCAAAAAAAATTTAAAGCTGCGTCCGGTTCCGAGAAACGGGAGTGTCTGCTAGCTTAAGACTCAAGCCAGCAGACACTTCTTGACAACACGACGTACAGCTCCATAACGACTACAATAATTTATACCTTATTGATTGCCTAAATGTTTCGTTGTCCTGAAAAATATTTTCACTATACCAAAAGGAAAAATTAAATTTTATATTTTGCCGACCCTAATAAATATAAATTATAACTTTCGAAAATCAGTGAGTTGCATGTTACTGATTACTCAAAACTTAGCAACACTTAACTTGACTTAGAAGTCTGCTGAATTTTGATTTTCTATGTAAGTTCTAAGTGACGTTTACATTTTGAGATGCCATTTATTTGTTTCCATTTCATTTTGACATACAGATTGACACTTATTGATTATGATGCCAGAGTGTATGCGCTAAGTGGAGTATAATCGGTGCTAAATTGCCAAGTTTACGCCAAGTCAAGTCAAGTCTATGCTAAGTATCAGTAATGGGCCCTTAAGTCTGAAGCCAGCAGACGCTTCGCGAAAACACGTATGAACATACATGCATACATACATATGTACACATGTACAATGTACATGTTACCGCGCATACAATGATTTAAGTAATGCGTAAATTTAGTTGCATCAATATGTTGATTGTTTTTGTGTTGATGATGTTCGCAACTATAACGGTTTATGAAATACATGTCGGTCTTCTTTCTTTCGAAAATCAGAGAAAAGTTTGTGCATATTTCGTATTTGTATTTTCCAGGGATGCACCTTAACGTTAAGCTAATCGTTTATCAAAAAATTTCCACCGTTTCCGTTGAAACACTTCGAAATATTATCGATAAAGAAATTATCAAGATAAATTGTATCTCGTTTTTAACCGAAACGAAAAGCTTTCGTTAACGTTAAAAACGTTAACGAAAACGTGATACTTTATGTTTGAATTATGCTGGCAATGCTATAGCCATGGTGAAGCCGTAAGGTGGCAACAACGAGCGCACATACACACACAAACTCTATGTAATTTGTTTGTGTAATTCGTTGGTGGTAATGTCAAAAATACTCTGAGAAATGTTCGTACTGTCAAAATTCATGAGAAAAGTTGCAATCAGCTTGGATAATGCTTTCACCTTTATTGACTCCGCCATCAATCAGCTTTGCCAGCATAGTTTGAAATTAATAATCAACATAAACGATTTGATTTCGTTTTGATATGGCAGAAAAAGAAACGAAATCATTTCGTTAATTTGACGATCTTAACGTTAATAAACGAAACGAAATGACTTCGTTTCGTTTATTAACGTTGATTATCGTAACGAAATGATATCGTTTCGTTGGTTAAGCATGCCTGGTATTTTCCCGCTTGCGCGTAGGATTTCTGATAACGGGCACATATGTGCTTTAGGGTGTGCCGAGAAAAACAACTTTTCAATTTCCATCCTCTCAAATGTTTCTATTTTATTAAAAACAAAAAACCCTCACCAAAGATGGGTCCTATAATTCCACTCTACAGGGTACGATATTTTTATTTTATTTTCCCATTTCGTTAACATGGGAACAACTATTTTTTGTCCAAACTTGAATTTACTCAACTTTTTACGAAAATCTTTTATGTGCCGTTTTGCCTAGTTTTGAGGTCTTTTACAGGTTACAAAAAGGTTTTATGATTTTTTTCTAATCATATCATTTGAAAACACTCTTAATGTATTGCGACCTTAATTACGAATTTATGTTATTATTATATTGTTTTAGTTATGTCTATGTGAATTTATGCTTTATCATTTCAATAGACTTTTTAAGTGTGAAATAACTGTTTACACAATTTCGTCAAAGAACACAACTTCAAATGGCCACGAATTTGGACAAAAATCGTAATTAAGATCTCAATATATTAAAGAGTGTTTATAAATGATATGATTAGAGAAAAAAATCATACAAATTGTTTGAAGCCTGTACAAGACCTTAAAACCCGGCGGGAAATCCGTTTTTCGGGTACCACTTAGGGTGGAATAATAGGACCAAACTTTGGTGAGGGTTTTATTTTTACATCAAATTGAAACATTTCAGAGGATAGAATTTGGACAAAATTTTTTTTCGAACCACCCTAATATGCAATTTTTCATATGTACCCATTAGCGCAGAAATCCTGCGCGCATGCCATTTGAAACATATCGAAATACAAACTTTTCTCTGATTTTCGAAAAATAGTAGAGCGAGATGTATTTTAGAAACCGTTATAGTAGCAAACATATCAGTTTGTGCTAACACATACACAATCAACATATTCATGCAACTAAATTTACTCATTACTCAAATCATTTGTAGTAAGTATGCTCGCTACCTTGAATGTATGTTCCAGCGTTGCCACTCGCGCAATTTTTTTTGTTCATAAAGTGTATCATTCTTGAAAAAATGTATCAATTCGTTTTAATAGATTGATACAAAGTTTTTGAGTCATTTCGTCTGAATTTTATATAATGTGTGAAACAAAATTCTGAAATTAATAATATTTAAAACAAAACATCACCGCACTATTTTGGCTAAACGGATCACACAACTGAATTTTATAAAATTTTACCAACGCTCAGTTTTAAATAAATGTCGCTGTTATAAAGGTTTTTCTATTTAACATATCGAAACGCGTTTATTTAAACGAAATTATTGTTTATACGTTTTTTAACAAACACTACTTATTTTAAACAAAACTAATACCAACAAAATTAGATTATGTAGAAGAAATACGGTTTATCTATATATATAATATAGATAGAAAGGAAAAAATAAATATCATTCTAAAATTTGATTTACTATAAAACTGCATATTCAAACATTTTTTAGAAATCTTACTGATAATTTGTAGTTCCCATGACAGGGACAGAGCTTCAATCTTCCAAAATAAAATGTATACATTTTAGCTTTTTTGTATATTTGTATCCACTCATTAAAAATGTATTCAAATGTATACAATTGTATCCAAATGGCAACCCTGGCATGCACATTGTACATATCTGTTTTCATATGTACGCACTAGGGTAGATCTCCTGCGATCTCGTGCTATTAGAAAATATTGTTTAGGACAACGAAAAATTTAGCCTGTCAAAATTGCAGGTTTTAATTTTAATGTTAAGAGGTGCATCATGCGAATCTAGTTTTCTCTTACAAATTACATGGGGAATTTTTATTCGATGTGTACCTACGCTTTAATGACGTTTACTTAATGATCCGGTCTTATAGCGTTTTCTTTTCTGGCAAAAGTGTTATGATTTTTGTACGCGGCGTAAGAGTTGTAAATATATTTTGTTCTATTCTAAAAAGCAGGTAACGCCTTTACGGGGTATTTCGTTCTTTTGTGTAATTGTTGCAGGCTTGCAACGCAAAAGCGTTACACTTTTACCCTGCAAAAAATGGCGGTGTGGCAGAACAACCCTGCTAAACCACCTGATCGTGGCAATTTATTTTCATAACTTCACAAATTTTTAGCGACGAAAATTTAAATGAAGGAAATAATTCTGTGTGCGTTTTTGAAAATCAGCTAATACACGGGGTAGCCATTTATGTTCTTTGCATGCACTATAAATGTTGAAAATTTTCTGAGGTAGGAGTAACTCTATTAAGGCTTTACCATTTACTTAGGAAAACTTTTATTTCAGAAAAGAAAACTCTATTATTCTCCTGGAATATATGGCAAAAGTGCGTAAGTTAGTCTTAAAATTTTTTTTTTAAATCAACACGGCTTCTCAGCTGCTTGAAACTCACACTTTTTTATACGAATGGGTATTGCTCATCATTTAAGACCCAGTGCAGGTACACTTCAAATAAAAAATCAAAACCTTCCCATATAATTTTGTATGGAGAAACTAAAATCGCGATGAGGCACTTCTTAACATAAAAATTAAAAGCTGCAATTTTTAAGGACCATTTTTTTCGTTGTTCTCAACAACATTTTTACTATACCAAAAGAAAAAATTTTACTTTTTATATCTGGCCCATCCCAAAGAACATAAATTATGAAATACATCTTGCTCTTCTTTACTCTTCATATACATCTACATTTGTGGTTAAAAAAACGCTTAGATAATGTTTAGGAGGTCCATCTAGCGGCAATTATTGAAGACTCGCAGCAGTGGTAAATAACTTGCTACAAAACGGGTTGTTCTGAATAGCGGAGGCACGCACCTCTGTTGGTCATAGTGTATCACCTATAGCTGAATCGGTTACAATTAATAGTGGACACACACCCTTTTTCGGTCATAGAAGTGGAGAATGACGCAGAGATAAAACGGAGAGACACATTTCAGTTGCAACTGAGTATAATGCATACCGCAATTTAGCAGTACTAATTTTAGGCGCAAAAATTTCATAATAGATAAAATTATACCTTAAGCAGTCCATATAATGTTTGAGTGCATATGTATGTATAAAAACACAGCTATAATGTGAAAATCATACTATTTAGAATTTCACTGCTATTTTCGTGTTCACAACTGTACATACATACATGTTAGCGCGCATACTTGCTACACTACTGTTGCCAATTTGGTCCGTTGGTTCCTTTTTTAAATTTTGGTCCTTTTTAGAAAGTAGCCACGACTTTGGTACTTTCCTTTCCTTTTCACTGAGGGCAAAATTCAAAATACTGCTCACAAAATTTGCCACACACTCGTTAACTCACATATAATTTTCAATTTACTTCAATGTAATTCTTAATATAAAAATTGCTCAGTCAACAAAATGTAACAGAACAATGACATTTCACCAACGAGATAATTTAGGCGAGGCATTAAAAAGAGATGTGTTGGATCCTTGGGCAAGCACATTGTCATTAAATTTGGTGAAAGACATAGGCTTATCCTAGAAATGTGGAAATGTTATACCTAAATAATTAACGTAGTATTTGTATACTTTTAATATTTCTTTTCTATTTATTAATTTAAACCAGGCATGCTTAACCAACGAAACGATATCATTTCGTTACGATAATCAACGTTAATAAACGAAACGAAGTCATTTCGTTTCGTTTATTAACGTTAAGATCGTCAAATTAACGAAATGATTTCGTTTCGTTTTCTGCCATATCAAAACGAAATCAAATCGTTTATGTTGATTATTAATTTCAAACTATGCTGGCAAAGCTGATTGATGGCGGAGTCATTAAAGGTGAAAGCATTATCCAAGCTGATTGCAACTTTTCTCATGAATTTTGACAGTACGAACATTTCTCAGAGTATTTTTGACATTACCACCAACGAATTACACAAACAAATTACATAGAGTTTGTGTGTGTATGTGCGCTCGTTGTTGCCACCTTACGGCTTCACCATGGCTATAGCATTGCCAGCACAATTCAAACATAAAGTATCACGTTTTCGTTAACGTTTTTAACGTTAACGAAAGCTTTTCGTTTCGGTTAAAAACGAGATACAATTTATCTTGATAATTTCTTTATCGATAATATTTCGAAGTGTTTCAACGGAAACGGTGGAAATTTTTTGATAAACGATTAGCTTAACGTTAAGGTGCATCCCTGATTTAAACTCAGCTGGTGGTATCTATTTTTTGTAGGAAACCAAGGAAAAATCCTAAATTTTTTATATTTCACAACGAAACGACACTCTAGTAAATTGCTGAATTGTTTGTATAACAATAAACTAAAAGAAAAATTTGGCCCTTTTTTGAGATTTGGTCCTTTTTTCGATGAATTTTGGTCCCAAATGAAAACATGATGTGGCAACCGTGCTTACTACAAATGATTTAAGTAATGCGTAAATTTAGTTGCATTAATATGTTGATTGTATATACCTATGTTAACAAAAAAGGAAACGTTTGCTACTATAACGGTTTATAAAATGCATCTCGCTCTTCTTTCTTTCGAAAATCAGAGAAAAGTTTGTATTTCGATAAGCTTCAAATGGCATGCGCGCAGGACTCCTGCGCTAACGGGTACGCGTGGGGTATGCATATTTTTGTATGTAATTATCATTTACTACAATTTTTTGATGGTTTCAACTTCTTTGTTGCCGAATTCGATGTTTTATTGTTTCGCGATTTGTTAACTAAAGAGGTTGCTCTGAGGAATTTCTTCAGTTGCAAATAAGAAATAGATTCAAAAAGTTGTGCGTTCTAAATAAATGTGATAAAATATTATTTATTAATAGAGTGAATTTTGTGTTATTTTTATACGAATTTAGTCGACATTTCTTTAAATCGCGAGCGTGAAAAAGTGTATCAAGAAGTAAGTATTTTTATAATTCATATCGCAACATTTAATTAGAGCACAATGCACTAAACTTTTGTTTTCATCAACATTTTAAGTTGGGTCGTAGTGGTAATAATTTCCAATTTTACAAAAATTGATTGAAAACTATGAAACAGATTATTATCTTCCTTCCACTTACACACATATTCCTTGCTTGATGTATAACTAGGAATTTTTCACACGCTGCATTTTGTCGTAGGCAGGAACACTTGCAAATGTATTTACTTTAAATTCAATCATTACCTTACCATTTAATAATGTACATAACTGTCGCATTGACATTTCAATATTAGAGCATGAACTCATAATACAAACAGACATGTGTGTACCCACATAATTAATAGCTGTGTTTTTTTTAGTTCTATATATGTATGTACGTTTACGCGAAATTGCTGCGCATAAAATTTGTCCTATTAAATTTCAATACGCATTATACTCAGATGTAACTGAAATATGTGTTTTTGTTTCACCCTCTAGACTAATTCTATGTAACCCTCTAGACTAATTCTAACAAACGCATGTATGTATACCTACATATGCAGCTACACTGAAACAATAGCCGTGTTTTTTTATACTCGCGTATACGTTTCGTTTGCGCGTGAAAAAACGCCTATCTTTTCTTAGATAATGCTTAGGAGACCCATCTAGCGGCAGTGGTTAAATAACTAACATAACATCACAGGGTGTACCGAAAAGCGGAGACACAACCCTCTGATGGCCATAGGGTATAACATATAGCTGAATCGGTTGCGATGAATTGTGGACACACATAGAATACATAGAATTAGTGTAGAGGGTGAAACAAAGACACATATTTCAGTTACATTTGAGTATAATGCGTGTTGAAATTTAGTAGGACAAATTTTATGCGCATCAATTTCAGAGGTGTATTTAAAGTTTGTCGCTTAGCAGTCCATATAAAGTTTAAGCGTAAACGTATATAGAAGTAAAAAAAACACAGCTATTGTTATATATGTAACTAGAACTAAGCTACATTTCTCTTTATATTGAATAAACTAGTCTACAGTGAACCACCAAGAGGCGTAGTTTTATCGTGCTATTTTTCTTTTAATTTAGAGCACAGCCCAGTCCCTGTTTCGAATTTTTTCCGCGGTAAGAAAAAAGCTTCTTCACCCTACAGTAACAGTTAGAACATACCATAATAGCATGTTCCAAACAAATCTTCAACCTGGCTGTCATTTTCATCCTTATATTCAGAACTCGAAAATTCTTCCTCCAAAAGTAGTTTGATTTGCTCTTGATTCATTTTGATAATTACAGGTACCTTCAAAATAATAAAAAAGGACGTGTGGCACTCGGGGACTGCCACGGTAAAGCTATTGCATATTATCACTTATGCAATTATAATATTTATGCAACATTTTGTTTTCTTTGATATTAATTCAAGTTTTGTCTTTGATATTAATTCAAGTTACACTTTTTAAGCGTGGTGACCGATAAGAAAACAAATTTTTTACTTTTATTGATTAAATCTAGCGTGCAGGTCATCTGGCATCTGGCGGTTACCAGTGCCATCTACGGCGCAGTAGTGAAGATAGATGTACACCAAAGACAACAACCAATATTCGCATAAATAGATCCAATTTTATGTGATCAGCCTGTTGCTAACACCGAAACTTTTGCTGTTATTAACAGATGTTATTCCATGATTTTATGTACATATATAGTTACGGTTTTTTTGATTCAGTCGCCACGCTCAAAGCCCGCGATAAAATTTATGCAATAACTTAAAATCAAAGGGAACAACTATGTGCGTAATTACTGTACTAAGTTCAACAGCAACAATGGCAATTCTGTACAGCGTGTGTGTGTGTGTGTTGGTGTGCATCATCTAGCGTGCAGGTCATCTGGCATCTGGCGGTTACCAGTGCCATCTACAGCGCAGTAGTGAAAATAAATGTACACCAAAGACAACAACCAATATTCGCATAAATAGATACAATTTTATGTAATCATCTTGTTGCTAACACCGAAACTTTTTCGAAACTGTTCGAACCTTTTCGAACCTTTTTTGACAAATATCCGTTACGGTTTTTTTTGATTTGGTCGCCAAGCCCGCGATAAAATCTATGCAATAACTTAAAATGCACAGCAATGAAGAAAAAACACCAAAAAAATTTTACCTGCACAAAAAGTTACACATATACCCGTGCCGGTCTCACAGACCAATTATTATCAAATACACCAGTATGCCCGTCTCGCACAAACACTAAAACAAAGCCTGTAAAAAAAGCGGCAGCTAACAGAAAATTCAAATTTCTAGGGTTGCTGGAAAAAAGAGTATTTACGTAAAAGCGTTTTGTTGGTCTCACAGACCAATGCGCGGGTATAGGAAGGTTAAAAGATACCAGATTTCCTGGAATCTTTTCACAATTTAAGTCAATACCTAAATACATATGTATATCAAGACTTCCTTCAAAAAAAGTTTATTTCAAAGATCTGCATGTGTTCAGATTCCATGGTTAAGCAAACTTGCCCACATTCAAAATTCTATATATTTGGTTCCACTCGTCGTTTTTGTTTTATTTTGAAGGTAACGACATTTACTTTATAACTGCGTTAAAGAAAGATTTTATTTTATAAAATCGAAATAGTAAATAAATAATAAAATTATTATTTTATAAAATCGAAATAGTAAATAAAAGTTATACTTTTTAAACAAATATTACATACTCTATTCCCCTTTTTATTTTATTTTGTTGGTTCAAAAAATATTAACTAATTTCTCACGTTACTACGACAAGCTTGCCTACATTTACTTACAGCAAGCAATAGGTGGCATTAATTGTATACAGCTAACGCGTGCCTAGTATGTATATACATATGTACGTATGTATGCATGGTCAACTTAACAACAACAACATACATATATATATATATATATACATATGCAATCATTATTGTAGTACAAAGGACAATAGAATACAAATAAAAAAATAATTTCTACTCCTTTAGTTATTTTATAAATTTTATTTTCATTCACAACGCACATTTCAAAACCTTCGTAAGAAAATATATGTGTACACTAGGGTGGGTCGATTTGTATGGACGAAAGTTAACCGATATCGGGCCATCGATTTTTCGATAGTATTTGGGCTCAGGAAAAAAAGTTCCACTACGCATACCCAAAGAAATAATTTTCGAGCCCGCGAAATGTCATTTTTTTGACTTTTTTCGATTTTGATTTTTAAGGTTTTTTTTCATGACCTACTAAAAAAATTTTCATATGTATACCCTGTCCTACCCAAAAATATCCGCTAAACGTTGTCGATAACAGTTTTTGAAAAAAAAAGAATATTTTTTTAGCGGACATTTTTTGGTCGGACAGGGTATACATACATGAAAATTTTACAATCAAATGAAGATTTTTTAGTAGGTCATGAAAAAAACTTAAAAATAAAAGTCGAAAAAAAGTAAAAAAAAATTATAATTTTCACAGGCTCGAAAATTATTATTTTTGGGCATGTGTAGTGGAACTTTGTTTTCCTGAGCCCAAATCCTATCGAAAAAACGATGTCGCGCTATCGGTTAATAATTCGACCCAGTATAGTGTACACGTTTAGATACTTCATGTAATAATATAAAAAATTTCCTTTTCGAAAATAGAATTTAATAATTTCTAATAATAAATTATAATTTATATTAATTATTTTTGTAAAATTAATATTTTACAAGTTATTATTAAATTTTGTTATTTTATTGTTATAAGTGGAAAATGAGCAATGAAGTGTGAAAATAAAATTTATAAAAGAATAGAAATAATTTTTTCATTTGTATCCTATTGTCTTACAATAATGGTTTGGTAAAACACAAATACTAGCTACTTACCAAGTGATTAGTACGTTTATTTACGATTGCATATGTACATATGTATGTATGTGTAGTTACCCTGCAAAAATGCGATTAGTCTATGATGAATCCGGGTTGAGTCGCAATGGAGTATGTGACCAATGCCTGTTTTGATCTCTTTGTATGAGTTCAACTGTTCCCTTTTGTTTGAGCATGTCCTATGAAGAATTTCACCCATTTATACCGAAAGGGATCGATATAACCAGTCCCTTTTGTACCTTTATGCGAACATATGAAGACTAGTCCCTATCGGTTCAACAAGGTCTCAAATAGGCAGCAGTTGCATTTTCGTGGCAGAAACACTATCGAAGGGTATGCCAAGCCACCAAATCTATTTGTTGAAAGTTGTTTTCCCCGTTTTTCAAAAAGGAATAACAAATATTATCCACAAATTTAGGGCGTTTTATATTAAATATTTTTTAAAATGGGCTACATAGATTTCAAACTAATCGCAACTGCAACCGAAAGGGACTAAAGGGGAGCAATTATGCTCAAATGTAGACAAAAGAGATCAAGCGGAGTCCAATCTCTTTATGTATTAATCGCACGAATTTTTGCAGGGTAACTCGACCATGCATTCATACAAAGGCACGCGTTAGCTGCATACAATTAGTGAAACAAATTGCCTGCTGCAAGTAAATGTAGGCAAGCTGCTCGGCGTCACGTCATAAATGATTTAATATTTTTTGAACTAACACTCCACTTTGAAATAAAAAAAAAAGGATTTTTTGATGAACGTGTAGCGCGTATTATATCGTCGCCCGCTTAGCAGAAGCATGAATGTGCCAAAATTAAATTGCTGGGAAATCGAGTTTCAAACTTTATTGCTCTCTCAAATTTAGAAGAATTAGTTTCTAATGTAAAAACGTATCTACATATATATTATACTCACAATATGCTCTTTCAACTGAAATAACAGTTCTGCTCCCATCCCTTTTATTCTCCGAGATTTAGCCCATTAATTTTTCTGGCACAACAAAAGTTTTAAAAACTGATTTAATTTTTTTTAACACAGCTATACAAAAAAATTAAAAAATGTAGTCGGATCAGGTAATGCGGCTCATGTTTTCTATGAATTTTGATGCGCTGAGTCCGAATACGCTATAAGAATTGGCCCAACTGGTAAATTACCCTTTTTTCGGATAGCGTTGTGCCGAATCCCATTTTTTAATTATTATAGAAATAATTAAATATTTAAAATAATTCGAATTATTAGTAAAAATTAATGAATGAATGTGTGCTGTTCTTACCTTAATTTCAAAAATTGTTGAGCCATATCAACGAATGTGTCATACAAACAGGAACAGCATTACTTTGTTGTCATCGAGAAACATGAATATACCACATTCATTTTTCTAACCCAATTTTGTGTGATTGATTTATACATTCGTGTAAACGGCATAAATTATTGGGGTTTCCATGTAAGGTAGGAAGCTGTAGATTTAAGTAGAACCTAGAGAGTCTAAAGGGTAATCCAAAGAGGCCTCTAACACAAATTCGGAAAAATTTGACATTCATGCTTCACGCTAGCGAGCGACGATGTAATATTTTCGAAAATATTTTAGGGGAATATAGTACGTAATATTTGCTCATACTCATGACGAATCGTGTATCCTTTCTATTTTTCTGATTTATTTAAAAAAAGTACAACATACTTCATACTTAATTTTTCAGTTAGATAATATCAGTTAAACGGAGCCAATTTTTTTTGTCAAAAATAAAAGGCTTGGTCGGATAAAGATTAAAAGTATTAATCCTATATTTAAAAATTTGGAACCAACCGATTGGTCCTAATGTCGACAATTTGAAAATATATAGTTAGTTTAACATCGGGTGTTTCATTGTTCTGCAAAAAGTGTATCGAAGTACCATAGAAATATCATTTTGCTATGTGTCACGAACTAGACTACATATAAGTATTTGATTTATGTATATCTTACAAACGAAACACTCCATTTTAAACAAACTATATATTTTTTAATTCTAGACATAAGGCCAATCGATGTTTATATAGATTCAATGGCTTGATCAAAACTCGTGCAAGCCTTCTATTTTTGCCAAAAAAATACTTGGCTTGGTTTAACAGATATTATTGGACTAAAAAAAGCCAAGGAATTAAAATAATTTAAAAAAATTACAGTAGAAAAATACCTGTTTTTCTAGGACTTTTAATAGAAAATTCGTAACAGGGACCCACCCTGGCTAGGGTCTATGCACCGTTCTAATAATTTCAGTCGAATAAACCCGAATAAAGAGTAAGTTTAGATCCGATGGAAATTGTAATGCAGCTAACGTTTTCCTGTTGTTCTTTATGTTTTAAGTGGCTCCTATGGTTGGTCGTAAGCCAACAGTTTTAGAAGAACCGTTTGTAAAAGCGTGTATTGAGCACAAAGACGAAATACTAAAGGAAGACCGAGTAATTGCCAGTAAAAATAGTGAAATTTGGCGTGTTATTGCTGATGAACTAAATGTGGACGTAAAACCAACTACACTTTATACCAAAGTATGTGTGAATGCTTTTAAAGTATTGGACAAGTTACGTGGTATCGAGGAGCTAAGTTTTATAACATCTCGGAATACTACGATTAATGACGATTCAGAGGAAGATATGGATGAAGAAACAGACACGATAGCTTTTGAAATAATTTTAGAAAGGGAAATTTTCAAGCAAATTTCGACTACCGTAAAAAAAAAGAACAAGCGAGCTTGTGCAAAAAATGTTTATACACGAACGTGGACGAAGTTTAAGCAAGGAGCATGGCAACACGTAATTACCGAAAAAGTTTGGGAGGAAAGCCGCTACAAATGCCCCATACTTTTTAAGAATTACTATTTGTCCGAGAACGCTGTCGAAGGAACGATAAATGGTAAATAGCGTTTTGATCTGTATTACTTTTATCGGCAACTAGGGCTGCCGGATTTTCAGGTGGTGATATCAGTACTTTTGGTCTGGGCATCAGTATATTTTAGAATATTTTTTCTCAATCGAATTCAGTACATGAGGTGTGCGCCAACTATTTTATGTTCTTCTGTGACTTCATAAATTTTTGATTTATGAGGGATGCATTCGGTATTAAACATTGGCCGTTCATGTGAAATTAAAACAAAAAATACTTAAACTCCAAAAATGTATGGAAGTTTGTCTACGACATGCTACATATGATATTAAAACATCTATTTGATTTTCAATAAGTTTCAAAGATGTTACAATCTTCTAAAATGAGTGGATACGGATTTGAAAACAAATATAAGTATTATTTCGGCGGCTGAGTGGTACATCCCTCTATACCGGTTTGAAACCCCTCTATCATTGAAAACTTTTGAAAACTCCATATATTACAATTTATTTTAAGAACACCCTATCTCAGAATTCGAAAAATGTCGTTTCACGGAAATCGGTCAAAGAATACCCTATTTTGAAAACAAAAAAAACTGTAATTTTGACTGTTAATAAGCCTATGCCACCTATTCTGATGGTAACGATATTTTCCAGAAACTCTTAGCAACAAAATACCATCAGAGTGTAAAAGTTGCTTGTAATTTTCTTTAGTGGTAATAAGAATATTGTTATCAGCCTAAATTGAAAGCGTTTTACACAAACCCCTAATTTTGATCTGTCTTCCGAACGAACCGTAAAATAAAAGCAATGAATTAATGAATCGACATATCCTCAAAACCAGTACAAATTCGAAAAAATGAGTACAAATGCATATTGTCTTTGGTTTGCTAAAATATCAGTATTTTTGGCAACCCTATCGGTAACACATTATTATATTAAAAATAAAACATTTTATTACTAAGAGTTTCAAATTAATTCAACTATTTCGCAAAACAGAAGAATGTCAAGTCAGAAGAAATTCTTCATTGATTTTGATTAACTGACATATTGTTGTACCTACGTGTTGTATGAGAAATAATCAAGAAGATGCAATCAGTGTTGTGATAACAACACCTGGTAAAATGTAAAAAACAAACTCTTCAATTTTTGCATGTGAAAATGAACAAGAAAAAAAACCAAACGCTATTTGAAGTACGGATTTTTTTACGTGTATTATAGTGTATAGTGAAAATATTTTTCAGGACAACGAAACATTTAGGCAATCAATAAGGTATAAATTATTGTAGTCGTTAGGGAGCTGTACGTCGTTTTGTCAAGAAGTGTCTGCTGGCTTGAGTCTTAAGCTAGCAGACACTCCCGTTTCTCGGAACCGGACGCAGCTTTAAATTTTTTTTTGCGGTACTAAATTGCCAACAAATGTAATATCAATTATCCAAGTCGTTCGGAAGTCGTAGGTCGTGTTTTCACGAAGTGTCTGCTGGCTTGAGTCTTAAGCTAGCAGACACTCCCGTTTCTCGGAACCGGACGCAGCTTTAAATTTTTTTTGCGGTACTAAATTGCCAATGAATGTAATATCAATTATCCAAGTCGTTCGGAAGTCGTAGGTCGTGTTTTCACGAAGTGTCTGCTGGCTTGAGTCTTAAGCTAGCAGACACTCCCGTTTCTCGGAACCGGACGCAGCTTAAAATTTTTTTTTGCGGTACTAAATTGCCAATAAATGTAATATCAATTATCCAAGTCGTTCGGAAGTCGTAGGTCGTGTTTTCACGAAGTGTCTGCTGGCTTGAGTCTTAAGCTAGCAGACACTCCCGTTTCTCGGAACCGGACGCAGCTTTAAATTTTTTTTTGCGGTACTAAATTGCCAATAAATGTAATATCAATTATCCAAGTCGTTCGGAAGTCGTAGGTCGTGTTTTCACGAAGTGTCTGCTGGCTTGAGTCTTAAGCTAGCAGACACTCCCGTTTCTCGGAACCGGACGCAGCTTAAAATTTTTTTTTGCGGTACTAAATTGCCAATAAATGTAATATCAATTATCCAAGTCGTTCGGAAGTCGTAGGTCGTGTTTTCACGAAGTGTCTGCTGGCTTGAGTCTTAAGCTAGCAGACACTCCCGTTTCTCGGAACCGGACGCAGCTTTAAATTTTTTTTTGCGGTACTAAATTGCCAATAAATGTAATATCAATTATCCAAGTCGTTCGGAAGTCGTAGGTCGTGTTTTCACGAAGTGTCTGCTGGCTTGAGTCTTAAGCTAGCAGACACTCTCGTTTCTCGGAACCGGACGCAGCTTTAAATTTTTTTTTGCGGTACTAAATTGCCAATAAATGTAATATCAATTATCCAAGTCGTTCGGAAGTCGTAGGTCGTGTTTTCACGAAGTGTCTGCTGGCTTGAGTCTTAAGCTAGCAGACACTCCCGTTTCTCGGAACCGGACGCAGCTTTAAATTTTTTTTTGCGGTACTAAATTGCCAATAAATGTAATATCAATTATCCAAGTCGTTCGGAAGTCGTAGGTCGTGTTTTCACGAAGTGTCTGCTGGCTTCAGTCTTAAGCTAGCAGACACTCCCGTTTCTCGGAACCGGACGCAGCTTTAAATTTTTTTTTGCGGTACTAAATTGCCAATAAATGTAATATCAATTATCCAAGTCGTTCGGAAGTCGTAGGTCGTGTTTTCACGAAGTGTCTGCTGGCTTGAGTCTTAAGCTAGCAGACACTCCCGTTTCTCGGAACCGGACGCAGCTTTAAATTTTTTTTTGCGGTACTAAATTGCCAATAAATGAGGTATAAATTATTTAATATATAATATTGTTGTTTGCTATAGTGTGTCTGCCACCTTAATAGGACCGTACCTCAAGGCCATCAAAAACTCTACATTTTTCCCAACCTATATTTACTTTTTCGGCGGCGATAGTCTTTTGGAACGTTTCCGGATCTGCTTCGATTAATGCATTGTAGTATATTACATTGAGCTTTTTTGTTTCATACTGTTTTAAAACTTTCAGATTTCCATCCGCAATGTAAGTATTTTGTTTTTTTAACATTTTAATTATTTTTTCATCTGAATGTTTAAAGTTCATCTTCGATATTACAAATCTATGAGACATAACTTTGGGTATTTTTACTTCATATTTTTCACCAATACGGTCCTCGATTGCACATTTTATTTTATTTCTTTCCGTGTCTTTTCACTTTCGATTAATATCACACCATTTGCTCTAGACTGTACATTGCTTATTTTCAGTTCTTTTGGATCAACTTTTTCATTTAAATCGGTTTTTGTTTGATTGCTGTTTTGTTTTGATTTAGGTTTTATTATTAAAGGCACTTCTTTTCTAATATCTGGCATCACTCTCTTATCTTTTTTTAGTACTTCAGCAAATGACATTTGTTTGTTAGCGGCCTTCGTTTTACCGACTCTTTTATTTCTTTTTGTGCTTTCTTATTTTCTTCGCTACTATTTTTAATTTCACTGCAAATTTTCTCGCTGTCTTTCTTAAATATCTCCGCTACATCTCTTATTTTCTTTACTTCACTTATATTTACTACACACTTTTCTTGCACCTTTTGCATTTCTTTTATTCTCCCGCTAAATTTAATTTCAATCGCCTCTAATAATTTTTTTATTTCATACTCGTTATGTTTAAGCGCCAATTCGAATTCACCTTTGTACTCTTCTAATAGGGCACCATTTTTCTTTATCACTGCTTGCATGTTTCGCATTGCAGAATCTATATTATATATATATGTAACGCAGTCGTCAAACATAAATCTTAACAATTTATTTTGATTTAGCACAGTAGATGCATATTCATCTAGGCCACAACACTTCGTTTTTAGGTGAAAAATCTTCCCGCAAACACCATCGCACCGTATTCCAGTTTCTCTGTTCATTGCTAATTTGCACTTATCACACGACATTTTTATTTTTGAGCTTTCGTGTATATTTGAATTAAAAACAATTCATTGCTCGCTCGCACGTATTATAGTGTCTAAGTAAAATCAAAATATTGTTTTACTACTGCACATAAACCATTGAATTCAATTTATTTACAAATATCACACGGAGCTAATTAGATACACGTCCGAACTCGTTGAAATCACAATACTCACTCCAAGACTCGCCCGTTGGGACCACCAGTTCCCGTGCTGATCGGAATCTCATGCATTCCGACACCCCAAACGCTAGAAATCCTATTATTATTAAAATGTATTTATAATTTGGAATAATCTAAGTTTTAGGCTTAAAACGCCGTAATAATAAATAAATAATAATAATAATTCCTTTGTCCACCGCTGGTCCATGTTCGTCCCGGAAAAATTTTCGTTTGTTTGTCCACCTTTTGTTAAAAAGTTGTTTCAAAAAAAAAAAAAAGCATCGTGGGTGAACAGATATAAGCATATACATACTTATTCAATCACCAAATATATTACAACTCAATGCAAAAAAAAATTTAGGGGTTTTTTCGAAAAAAAAAAAAATATTTTTGTTATAACTTTTTAACAAGAGGTGGACAAACGAAAATTTTTGCTGGACAAACGTGGACAAAAGAATGGCATTTGGTTTTTTTAATTACTCGCAAATGGAGGTGCCAACTTCACAGAGCATTACCTGAAAATTATATCAATCCCCAATAAAAATAAGATTTATAAAAAGTAAAACTTGCAGGACGCATTGGAACATGCGCTATACAAGAATTATTTAGTACAACAATAACCCGTAATATTACTCAAAATTAATAAAATATCATCCAGAATGCCACGGGTATATACTCCCTTATTCCTTGACCCAGAAAAAAACCTCGAATCTCTTTGAAACCCTCAACGGGCTTTTAAAACCGAATATTCCCAGTCAAAAGCTTATTTGGTACGAAACCGCTTCCAGCCGCTATGAAACATCAATGGGGAGTGACAGCTTAGATCAATACTCGGAGCCCAATCACGCCTTTAGATTGGAACTATACTAACCTACTATAACAAGAAAAGGTTCGTTTCCAAAATATTGGTTTAATGCTTTAGTTTTGCACAGATCCATGAAAGGAAAAGTACACATTTTTGTTGTGATGCTGTTGTTGTTGTTGTATTAACGTGTGTTGTGTAAGTGATTTAAGTTGGTGTTTGTTTTATATGTATATACATAGTTGACCTGTCAGTGACTACTACATACATATCTTCAGAAAACCGTTGTTTTAAAATTTTCAGCGTGAAAAATACAGCCCATTATATATTTACATTGAATTTGCTGCTTTTGTTTTGCACAACACTGTATATATACTGTGTGAAAATAAACGGGATCAGTTGGCCACCATGCCCACTTTAATAAAAATTGAAAAATCTGGCAAATGGGTTGACTTTGTGACGTGATATAAATATTTCGTAAACTTTTGGAGTTTGAAAGTTTTGCAAAAAATTTAAAATATCGTTTTTAAATTTTGGGTAGAGGTTGTCTTTGCCAGTATGTATGTATATAGTATATATAAACTTTATGAAAATGAGCAACATCTGTCTGGGACCACACCAACTTAAAATTTTTTTCATTTTTTTTTCAAAGTCCCCTCATTAAATATAATTCTACCAACTTCATATGCCGTAACAGCTCCCCAAACCATAACACTGCCGCCAACATGCTTTATAGTTGATACCAAATTCTTCGGATCGAGTGTAGAATTTTTCTTTCTCCACACTTTTGTTCTTCCATCGCTTGCGAAAATATTGAACTTTGACTCATCGGTAAACAAAAATATTTCCCAAAAATTCATACCTTTTTCCCTGTGTGCTTTCACAAACGCCAAACGAAGTTTACGGGTTTTTCGGAAATAACGCTGCAAAAATCGCGAGTACTCCATGCATGCATGTATTTCTTGACGAGCAATGATCGGCTTACAATATGTTCGTGTGGAAACATGAGTTGGTCCATTGCTGCATTACAGTGGAGTATAATGGTAAGTACTCCAGTGGACCACATGATCCAACGATTTTTGCAGGGAAGAGGCCTTTTGCGTGGTGTTTGCTGTAAAACTCGTTCTTGTTCAGAGCTCTTTGGACTGTTTTTGGGTGCGCACAATTGCTTATCTTCGGCTTATTTTAGATCAGAAACTTTCAGCGGCAAAATATGTTACTAAGTATTTTCTTGTATAGTGAGAAAGTTTATAGTCAGAGCTGCTCAACCCCTACACACTTGTACCGCTTTTGTTTTTGTTTTGCCCTGAAGAATAGGCAGAGATACAAATTCACACTCTGAATATAAAAAAAAGTTTCATTGCACTCCCATATGCCCTCACATATACATAAACTCCATTCATATGAAAGTGCCTGAATTTCATATGAAAGTGCAAATAAAAAGCACTTCCATATGAAGCCAAGGCACTTCGGTATGATATTCAAATTTACACTAGCAAACTGACACCAAAAAATATTTCAAAAATATTGTAGCACTGAGAAAATTTCTAATTCAGAATTTATTCATCAAAATTCTGTAAACATTGAAAAAAAAAAAAATTTTTTTTATTTAAAAAAGTTTCAGTGTTCATATAATTTTGTATATTTATTGTGATTTCGAATTCCATATTAACATTTTTGAACAGCCCTGTTTATAAAAGTGCTTCGTGAAATTTTTTATGACAATGGGCAAGGCGACGAAATAAGTTTCAATTGCTAAGTCTGAAGTTCCTTTATATTTACAAACGCAACATCTTGTGTAATTGTGGCGATGCTACTGGCATACATAAGATTGCGTTGAACGCATCTATGTACATATATGGAAAACTTCATTGTGGCTCGGCCATTAGTAGTTTTATCTTCAAGGTTGGATTTGTTTTAGGTAAATTTTATCTAAAACAATTAAAAAAAGGGTTAAGACGAAATTATATGTACACTTTTTTGTTGAATACTATCTAAACATTTAAGATTTCTATTTATATTGCCCAACTGGAACTTGCTGTAATGCCAGTAGTTCTTAAAACAAACATTTGTATGGTGGTAATTGTTTAAGCAAAAAAAAAATATTACATAATTAGGTGCACCCTAATGTATACACATTAACGACATAAATTGCTGCATGCTTGTGCATTACTGTCTACCGGCCGCTCCATTTCTTTGTCCGGCTGTCGATTTCTTTGTTTGCCTCGAATGTTATTTTTAAAATTCAAAACTAAAAAAAGCTAGAATGGTCGTCGTCGTCGTACAGCACAGCCTCTATCACATTTACCGAGTACTCTATAATCGCTATGCGCGTCCACCCCTTCCACCCCGTCATGTTGCAGTTCCAGTCACTGCTGCTTTGCTTATATCTTGTCGTTCGCCGTTGTATGCTTTGGTTATGCTTCGTTTTTTCAATTGTTTTTGTTTTTTCTTTACTCCTGGTCAAACGCCTCTCCCCCCTTCGTCAATATAAACACACATGCATATATACCTTTGTTGGCTTTTACATCAATTTCAATTGCTTAAATTCTTTACTACTTTGGCCTCATCACTATCTTCTATCATGCGCTTGTCGGTCTTTCCGTTCATATATACTGTAAAAACTCGATAACACGAATATGCTCTAATCTTAAAGCTGTTTTTAGGCTTCATTGTAAATTATGCACAAGTTTTAAATGAATGCGAATGCATGCCAACGTTCCGATGATGAAAAATTATGTTATCAAACTACGCCCACTACGCTGGGAAAATCAATAGGCCATTATTTTCTACGCACGTGACGGACTCGTTTTTACTCAGTCAAAGGTAATAATTTTATTATAAGAGAATTTTATTCGTTACTTCCCCTTTTAAATTATCATTGGATCCGGCGAAGGACCATCAACATCGATAACACTCCCCAAGACCTTCGGGGAGTGTCCTTATCGCTGCTCGGCTCTTTACTCTCCTGCCCCCTGAATGCATAGAATATATCCGTAAACTAAGATACTGGAGCTTTTTCAACTGCAGGAAAAAATATATTTAAAACGGGAAGACTCATGTAAGTATATCACTTGTAAAAAGATGGTAGGGCTCATTGACTACGTTGACTTGACAATATGTATATCAGATAACCTTACCCATGCTCCCCGTAACTTACGAACAACGCAGGTCAATTTGAACAAACCCAATTGATTCGGCTTTCATGAATTTACAGAGCTGATGCCCGAAAAGGAAAACTAGAGTTCTAGAAGAACCCCAAAACACCACGAGGATTTAGGGGAGTATTGCGAACGTCGGCAGCCCTTTTCCAAAAATATAAATACAGTTCCCTCTACTACTAGCATGGTCTGGTACTAGCCAGACTGATTTGAGAACGATTTGTGTTTTACTCCATGAACTTTCATGTCTTTGGATTTTAGTCTCCTCTTACAACATCGAGACTATTCGCATCCCATTTACTAGCTGGAATAGTTCCGGAAAATCATCGAATTGGCTTTAGCAGGTAGAATATAGGTTAAAGCAAAGCAAGTCTTCAAGTATAAAGGTACTATTTCTTGACATATGTTATCAAATATTTGTTTTCTTCGTTGAAATGACCGATATCGTGCCATCGATTTTTCGATAGGGTTTGGGCGCAGGAAAAAAAGTTCCACTACGCATTCCCATGACCTAATAAAAAAATTTTCACTTGATTGTAAAATTGTCATGTATACCCGGTCCGACCCAAAAATGTCCGCTAAAAACATTGTCGATAACAGTTTTTTTCAATATGCATATGAAAATTATTTTAGTAGGTCATGAAAAACCCCTTAAAAATCAAAGTCTAAAAAAGAAAAAAAAATTAATTTCGCGGGCTCGAAAATTATTTTTTTGGGTATGCGTAGTGGAACTTTTTTTCCTGAAGCCAAATCCTATCGAAAAATCGATGGCGCGATATCGGTTAACTTTCGTCCATACAAATCGACCCACCCTAATGTATATATTAATGTTGATGAGCGAGTAATAGGTATCGCTTTCAATTCATCCGAAGTAGCGAACATTTACTGTACATTTGTTCATACATTCATATTCTTGTGCTTTGTCTATCCACTATTAGTTCGTTTGTTTATTTGTCAATTTAAATTTCCTTTTCGTACAATGGATTCGTATGTGTGTGACTTTTTTTCTTTCTTAATTTTAAACAAGTTTTATTCCTCAGCTGCCTCACGTCTCAACCCTTGAACTCCTCGCGCTCTTAACCGCTTCCACCTGCTTGTCCGTTTAGCTTTTTTGTGGATGATGTGCTCTATCTGTGCATGTAGAGCTGCTCCACTCGTTACTTGCAGACAATGGAGTTGAATGTTTGTTGCGCTGCAATGCGGTGCCGTTTCGGTTTTGTCTGCTTGTCTTTTGGCCTGCAGCTGGCTGTTATAGCTAACATTGTTTCTTGTTGCTCTACAACATTTTAGACTTAATTTTATTTACCTTCTGCATTTGCCTTCTTTCTATTTCTTTATATTTAGTTTGCTGCTGGGCATTTATTTTTGTCTAACTTTAGTTGTTGTATGTGCATGTATGTATATATGTCCGTCCACATGTGTATCAGTGAGCTGCAATTATTCATCTTTTAAGGTTATTAGTGGTCTATTAAGCGTATGCAAACAAAGAATATCAAGCACTTTTATAACCACTAACACCCATTTAAATAGTCATGCTTCGTAAAATGAATAACCGCTCATAAGCCACGAAGCAGTTCAGTACTCAATTGACTTATTGAGCAAAAAAGTCAACTGTGTTATACGAAAACACTAATTGGAATAAGTAAGACTAATAGTGCAATGAAATGAATAAAGTCATATCAATTTTCTGACGCTAGAAACACAACGATGTACACGAAACTAAACTGAATACAACGCCAAAATAAAACCGATGATAAACGAAGTATACAGTGTATTACACACAAAATCAAAGTGCTACTGAGTTAAAGCGACTATGACATCAGTTTATACTCAACAATGTCATATATGTATGAGACATATGTGTTACGGGGCACTCATCTGTATTTTCTATTTTATGTGCTAATCACTCATTGTAGGGGGATTCATTTAACCTTATAAATGCCTTATAAAGTGTGTAAACTTATAAATTTATCCAGTGCGTAAACAAACTGTCAAATTTTGTATGAAAAATCATTTACACAATTCGTATAAATTACGCGCACATTTCATGGTGTAAACGCGGTAAACTAAGAGGAATGCAACCTTGCAAACATAATCGCTGTCCTTTTCATCAGAAATCTCCGACATCAGCAAGTCATTTACAAGAATTTCTTAGTAAAGATATTTTAGTGTTGATTTTTCACTTAATCTTGGCATTTTTTAATTTGTATAACAAAACAAAAATTTTTTTTTGCAATCATACCGCTGATCGACAATTAAGTTTATCAAGAATATTACCGGGTGCGTTCATATAACAGCGTGTGTAAATGGATATAATTTTATACCTTATAAATTTATATGCTTTAATGAGTCCCCCTAGTACTTGTCTGTACTTGACTAAGTACACATTTAGACACAATTTTTTGGCTCATGACTAAGTGCACTCATTTTATTACTACTGAAAGCAGATCTCTGATGTGTATTCATGTGTTTTTCTTTTTCCTACTTCTTTACTAACTTCTTCCTTGGTTGTAGCGCTAAAATTCAATACAAAATCATAGTTCTTCAGTTTATTGGTTAGTTTTTTGTTGTTATTGTTTCTGTTGGGTATACACATTTTCTAAATTGCTATCATTTATGTGGAATATTGAAATTTACCGACACTTTTAATGGCTCGCTCATCTTCTAAATCTATTTTTGTTAATCACTTGGGCTTTGTCTTCATACTGCTCCCTTTCGCTAAAGACAATTTACTTTGAATTCTTCGGAAAAGCATTGTCGTCAAAGTTGCCACATTCCTCTCTCTGGCAATTCCAATAATTTAGTTAAATGGTTTCCGACGCTACCATTAATCAAATTTGGGGTCGCAATAAAGCCTTAATTAATGACACCTACCTACGCCAAGTATTACGTTTTAAAGTTCCTTCCCCATATTTTGCGGGACGCCAAACTTAGTTCGCTAATGCCAGTGAAGCAAGTCCCTCTACGACTCGCGGGTTAGGGGGTTAGAATATACCAGCGGCAGTACATATGCCTGTCGTAAGAGGCACTAAAATACCGGATTCAAGGGGTTTGTGTAGCGCAGCCCTTTCAGGGTGCCAGCGCAATACATAGCTTTTCCAAACCCGATTGTCAACCTCACCTATCCGTGGCGAATCCTGCTTCATTAACAGCCGAGGCTCTGGGGACCCCGAACTCCTCATGGATCTAGGGGGCGGGATGGCCTAGAAGGTCGCATATGGTCATACAAAATCCTTCCCGAGATGGTCGGGCTTGGTACCGGACCGTACCGGATCTGCATCCGGCAAAGGACTATCAACTCGATAACACTCCCCAAGGCCTACGGGGAGTGTCCTTATGGCTACAACAACAACAACGACTCGCAGATAGAGGTTTATAGCTGATGGAATTAAACATGGGGTATCTACCACAGGGTTTGGTCATATACCTTTTTTTGACATCTAAATATCGAGTCCTGAGCGGAATATCACAATATGTCGGCTGCCAATTCGAAAACGCCCAGATTTTGACTGAAGACCCCTTACTTCGCAACCCTTTCAAAGGGTTGGCAGCACAATTCATATCTTCTCCAACCCAATTGTTAACCACACCTACCCGTGTCGAATCCTGTTTCTTTAGCAGCCAATGTTCTGGCGACCCCAAGCTTCTCGTGGAACCATGGTATGGGGGCGGGATGGGCTATATTAAATCGTCCCCGATATGGTACATGTCGGGCATGTACCTTAATGGTTCTTGTTACCGGAATGTAGGAGGAATCTATCTCCGGCAGAGGACCATCAACAACCTTAGGAGAGTGTCTTTATCACTACAACAGCAACAACAACATGCGAGAATTTGTCTCAAAACTGCCCCAACTGAGCAAAATTTATACTGAGATAGGGAGGTCTTCAAATATAATGTTTTCTCATATAGAACGTTCTTCAAAAAGTTTTCTGAAGCACGATAGTCGTGATACGGTAAATTGGCATTCCCAAGTAAACGCTTTTTCCAATCTTCCTCTTATGTTAGAGCTGATAATATTAAGTAGAAACGCTTGTTAGTATAACCAGTAAGGAACTGAAGTGAAGTCCATAGAAAGGTCGTGATGCGAACGTGTGAGAAGGAAACTAATGCGAAGTGTCCAGGACATAGACAGGAGTAGACGGAACTATAGACAACATGTGGAATTGCTGACAAGTAAATTTATTAACGGTGTGAACACAAGCTTGTGATCTTGCATATCAATCTAATCTATCCTTGCTGCATAAGGAAGTGAGCCACTAAGATTAAGTGTAAATAAATAAATAAATGTAAGGCGCGATAACCTCCGAAGAGATCTAAGGCTAGCTTCTCTTCCAATTTGCGTCGTGCTCCTATTTATTTTTTCCTACAAATTGGCGGGATGGGACCTACTTGTCTTATGCCGACTCCGAACCGCATCTGCAAGGCAGAAGAGTTTTCACTGAGAGCTTTTCATGGCAGAAATACACTCGGAGTGCTTCCCAAACATTGCCGAGGGCGACCTTGCTTAGAAAAATTTTCTTCTAATTGAAAAAACTTGTTTCTAAAGTTTTTGATGTTGCTTTTCCCGGGGCGTGAACCCAGGATCTTCGGTGTGGTAGGCGGAGCACGCTATCATCACACCACGGCGGCCGCCGTAAGTGTAAAGGCTTCGGAAAAAATGCGCCGGAAGACCAACGCCTAAGCTCGCATTAACTACAAAGTCACTCAGAGTTCTGGTAATTCGTGTAATTGCTTGGTGTTTAATTAAACAACCTGCTGATCAATAAAAAATATTATAGCGAATGATATCAAGTATAGCACATCACCAGGCCCGCCGAGAGGATGGGGGCGGTTTCTGAGGGGGCCCGCGATTTAGAGGTACTATGGCATTTTTTTAATTCAGGAGAGTCTTAAGTTGTGTAGAGGGTAATTTTCATACCCCTGGGCGACCAGGGTCTCGAGACATAGACCAAAACGTGGGCCAGTGAATGTCTAGACAGTATTTATACGATATGGATATCAAATGAAAGCTGTTGATGAGTGCTTTAGTACAGAGTAATATATTATCCAGAGACGGACTGGGACTGGGATTAGGACTGGGACTGGAATAAAATACATACCACCCTCTGGGACAGGCAATAAGGGATGCAGAAGAATAAGAAGAAATTGAGAGAAGAGAAAAGGAGATTGAGAAAGAGATAGAATGAGACGAAGATGGAGATATATGAAGCGAAAAAGACGGAGGGAAGAGTGAATAAAAGGATTAGGAAAAAGTGAAGAGGGGGGAGGGCAGAGTCAAACGGAAAAAGCTTATTAAAATGTATGCAGATAGGACAATTTTAGGGCAGGAAAACGTCTGCCGGGTCTTCTAGTGTAAAATATATATTGGAACTATTTTTCGCCATCCCATGTCGTGTTTGTTGGCAAACCGCTTTCGGAGTTGGGTCATCATCATGTAATATTCCTGCTGTTATTTATTTTGTATTTATACTTCATACGTACATGCTATAGTCAAATGGTGAAGATTTTGAGGAGTATTTTCGATGCCGATGGTCCTGTGCCAGATTTTAATCCGGTGCGTTGTTGTTGTATTAGCGGGAAAGACACTTCCTGACGGTTTTGGGGAGTGTTATCGGTGTTGATGTTCCTTTTCCGGTGTAGATCCGGTACGTTCCGGTAACAAGCACTATTAAGGTACTAGCCCGACCATCTAGGGAACGATTTATATGACCACATTAAACCTTCTAGGCCAAACCCGCCCCCCTCCTAATAGAACTTCGGGTCGCCAAAGCCTCGCCTCTCCCATTTATGGTAAACTACGGAAACGTTTTATGGAAAGGCGTAGTGCCACCCATTTTTCAATGATTCTTGCATTTGTGCCAATGGACGTAAATATTTTATGAGAGAGAGAAAGAAGCTAGGGCGAGTGCCAGTGAGCGAAAAAAAGAGAGAAGGGAGAGGGGATATGTCCATCCTCTCTTTTCCGTGGATAGAAAATAATAAAATTAGAAGGCTGCAAAAGGGGTAGAGGAAAAACAAAGTGAGGAATTACAGCGGAAGGAAAGACAGTACAACAAATAGATAGGAAAAAGTGAAGAAAGAGAGCGACAGTAAAAATTAATGACTGTGGAAGGAGTTAAAAAGAGAAAGTTAGAGGAAAAGATAGTATTTGGGGAAGAAGAAGGATGGAGGTGAGAACATTCAAAAGGTGAAGGAATTGTGTAGTGCGGGAGAAAAGACATGAAATGAAGAAGAGAGTAGAAGAGATTACTAGGGAGGATCAGGGAAACGAAAGAGAGCGAAGACTCCTCCCTTAAAACGAATTGCAGTAAATGCAATTGCAATGGAATGCAAAAGATTAGAATATGCCCCAAGATGACTAGAAATAAGGAAATGTCTTTTTCTTCAAACTACGAGCTATTTATAAAATATTGTATGAACATAAACATGAGTCATTGCTTTCACCAAAAAATATATATATCTTAAACTTTATCTGTCTAAAGAAATTTAAAAATAAAATCGTCTAACTAAAAAAAAAAATGCGCGAACAATGTGGCAGTGACAAATAGTGATGATGACTAGACAACATAGGCGCATACTTCTTTGATACAGTGTCGGACAAAACTAAAGCGTCGAAATATATGTAAATTGATCAATAATAACAACTTTAAAGTTCTAGAATGTTTAAATGTTTTATTTCAGGGCAAATATTTTCTTTTAAATGAGATCAGTATCAGACGAACCAAGGAGTGAGCATGACCGCAGCTTGTTTGTGCGCATTCGTTTAATATTTTTTCGCATATTTGAGTGACGTTTATTCTCACTTTGTTTTTTACTTATTTGCTGTTTTATGTTATTGCGCTGTCGTGTAAGTGTGAAACTTGAATAATCTTACAGACAGCTCGCCGAAGATTTAATAATTGAATTCCTCCTCAATAAACAAAAAAACAAAATATCTTTGAATTTAATATTATAAAATGTGCTGCTTTAATTTTGTTCAACACTGCAAGTTGCATATCAACGTCTTTTAGCGGGGCAACAAAAAAACTATTTGTGGTATTTTTGTATATAAATAAAATTGTTGGCGACATGAAAGCGCGCTAATTGATTGTTGCTCTTTGTTGTAGCAGCATAAACTGCATAAATTTTTGTTAAGAATATTTTCCTAAAGAACACAAAACACACAAAAAAAAAAAAAGAAACGAGAGGCCACAACTTGTAAATGTAAACTCGGCTATTTTTGGCAACATTTGCTGCCAACTTTTCATAAGGCAAGTCGCCTCATTTCCTGCCTTTATGAGAGCTAACAAGCACGAAAACTATTGTAGCTGATTTGAAGGCGTTACATTCACGCATTTTCGGAACAAGTACTTTATATATAAATGCCATTTCTTCAAATAACTTACATGGCAAGTGAAAGTACTTTATCAACTTATTACACTGTCAAACCTTAATATTTAATGCTTAACAGCCGGGACCTAATTTCAGAAAGTTGCTTTCCGTATTACGCCTCCTCCGTAGGGCATCTGTCAGGAAAGAGCTTACCGAATGGAATATAATCTTGAGTATTATTCGTTGAATTTCGCTAATAGACTGTCGGTACAACGGTGGCTCCAGTAGCTGTTATATATAACTACAAGGCTATGTCTGTATTAAAGGAAAATTGCCTTCAATTTTTTGGTCCAGTTTATAAAGGTAGGCCTTAAAATTATTTTATCATCTTTTTATTATATATATAGATGTATGTAGATAGAGTGAAGCTAACACATTTTTTTAACGGTGGCAGATTACTAAACGTACAAAAGGTATAACAGCCAAACTCAACAATTCAGTCAAACTTTAGGTGTTAAAATAACTTAAGTTTGTACGGCAGCCATAGTTCTGAAAAATCCCATTTGTAGGGAAGGTGCCACGCCCTTTTTTCCCCATTTCACATTTTACTGGAGGTGTTAGGACTTAATTAACGTCACATAGCTCCTTACCAATTTCCATTATCCTACCATTACGACATCCACAGATATGCAGTATGATATATTCCATTTGTATGGGAGGTGCCACGCCCCTTTTTCCCAATTCCAAATTTTCTTGGTGGTGTTAGGGAAAACTCAACAATGCAGTCAAACTTTAGGTGTTAAAATAACCTAAGTTTGTACGGCAGCCATAGTTCTGAAAAATCCCATTTGTAGGGAAGGTGCTACGCCCATTTGTCCCCCTTCTACATTTTACTGGAGGTGTTAGGACTTAACGTCACATAGCTCCTTACCAATTTTCATTATCCTACCATTACTACATCCAGAGACATGCAGTATAATATATTCCATTTGTATGGGAGGTGCAACGCCCCCTTTTTCCTAATTCGACATTTTCTTGGTGGTGTTAGGGATTGACTTCATATAACTCCTTACTGAATTTCAATGTTCTGGCATGTATACCTTCAGAGTTATGCAGTACAAAAGATTCCATTTGTATGGGAGGTGCCACGCCCTTTTCATATATCGAAATAATTTTTAGCCTAAAACCTTCGTGGTAATCGAAGGAACCTATAGCCAAAATTTGGTGATGATTGACGTGTGGGAAATACGTATCCATAGCGAACACACACACACACACACACAGAATTTGATTTTTATATATATAGATTGCTGTGTCTTATAATTTTAGTTGCGGAGGTGCCTCCATCATCATCCATGTTTGCACGTGCCTATGCTCCATGCAGCTGTAGCAAGAATACTCTCACTGAACTAATTGGGTAGTAATAAGTCAGAAACCCAATCACTTTACGGCTGGAAGGATGCCGATTTTCAAGATATAGTGTCCGCCCAGCGCTTGCTTAGCTGTCTCGAGGCAAACAGATGGTTAGCTGAATTCCGAATTTCCTGCAGCCCACTACGTCTTCTTCTTCTTGTAGCAATCCCACCCCCTACGTCCATTGCAACTGTACCAATATGTTCTATGAGATCTGTGAGAGATTCCCGTGATGCTGTTACGTACAGAAAGTCTGTTGAACCTATCTTGAAATAGTTCGCAAGCGATGTTAGGGTTTCCCAGACTACCTTCGAGCGCATCATACTTGAATTTGGGGTGGGCTCAAAAGCCGCTTGGATGACCGTTGTAGCAATGGATATCATCCCACCCAACGCATCCTTAATTGCGGCAACTTTCGCTTGATTGACAACATTTTTAGAGCAGCCGAAATTGCGAATTACATCCAGCACCTAATAAAAAAACCAAGTTCAAGGCAACCTACGCCTTCATATCCATATCATCTATAATGGACCTCTGGATAGTTTTATGTCAAAAATAAGCCCTAGGGCATATCAGACAGTACCAGTACCACTCCCGTACTTTGGGTAATACCGTTATTTCTATTGCACAGAATGAATAATGAATTCAACCAGAGCCATTCGTTCCTAGACCAACCAGGGCCTGTTCCATGTACACAGACAGGCCAATGTTAAACGCCGAGTTGATGTATAGAAATGAACCCATATGGCATTCTCTATGTTCTAGAGGTTCATTTATTTGCAAAACAATAAAATAGCGAGCTAGCTGATGAAGAATTGAAATTCAGAGACATGTTCTAGTAACCATCGCCGTGTGTAAATTTTGTATTTTGTCTCTTATATCAAGCTTCGATGCCGACAGTATTCCCGAGGAATGCTGTCCCCATGTACAAATTGGTCAGGCGCTCGAATGATTTTAAGAGAAACGACGAGATATTGGTTGATATGAAATCCTTAGATGACACGTAAGAGCTCCTACCGGACTTTGGAAAGAAGGTAACTTTGACCAGGTTTTATGAATTCGGTATGTAATCCAATTTGAGTCGATTGGTGTAAATGCTGGCCAACCATCGTCATCCCCAAAGTACTTTGAAGTTAAGCTGAATTATTGCCTCCGTTATCGGAAACTTGTAGAGCTTAAAAGTTTTAATAGATCACTACTCATCGTCCAGCTACCATTAACACTGCTCATGTACCTCAAAGAGACAAGATTCCTTGTAGGTCGAGTTGTGGATCCTGTTCCGTTTGTAAGTGCTTCTTCCTATTATACTTTAGCTGGAGGTTAAACAACTACTCTTATTACGTAAGCTCTTGAGGATCACAAACAAGTATTTCAAGTCATTTGCTGTTTACCCACTAGAATTTGTCAGAAAATAAAGGCAATCAACTAATAACGCTGAGCTCGTGTTGCCTCGCTAGAGTTTAAGCTCTGACCTATTCATACTAAGCACCAACATACCTACAAACACACAAAACAGATAACTTTACCTCACTTGCCTCCATCAAACACAACTCATCCACAAAACACCTTTCCTTGGGTGCTACCGCGTTGAAAGGGGTTAGATGTTCGCTTCAAAGATTTATCACCACCTAATTGAACCCGTGCACGGGTAGATAAATGGGCTGTTACAACATTGTCCCATTCAGTGAAGTCAGCTGCTGCAACAATAGCAACTCTTCACTTTTATTTTAAACATCATTCAAATAAATTTTTTTCCAAAACATTAAAATTTTTACTTAACTCAGCATCTGCAAAAGCCGTGCGCCAGATGGACCATCAAAATTTTTTTAGGCATTACAACTGGTTATAAAAAAAGGATATGCTAATATTTCCAAATTGTTACGATTTGACAATTTTGTGCATCTGTTGGCCTCGTATGTAGCCTGCGACGATCATAAGCTAAAAAAATGGTCAAAAAGTCACACAAACAAACTACTTTCAAAGAACAATTAAAAAAGGACGCATTAAAAGCGTCAAAATTTAAGTGCAGCTGCATTAACATCACCAAATCTATATGCAATTAAATATTTTTTTTCTTCGGTTTGCCTCTGTCCTGTTCTGGATTTGCTTAAAAAAAAAATTGCTTTAACTCTGAATTTTCAGTTTCATTTGCCTACTTTGTCGCTGCAGATCGCTGGCTAACTTTAACTGGGCATTGCTTTGAGCTCTTCGCTTTGTTCCGCACATTTGCCTACCTGTGTGTGCGCTTGCACCATCCCTGACTGTTTGCGGGATTGTTTGCCTGCCTTCTTTCCTTCTCTATGAAGGCCGCAACGGCCATGTAGTGGCGCATTTCGGTTGCTTCTTAATTTTTGCCTCCTTTTTTGGCGGTTGAATGAACTCATCTTCGTTCCCTTATTCACAACACATTCTCCGCACAACTGAACACAGCGTACGCCATTGCGAAGGAACGCCGTTGACTACATGAATTGTTTGCTGTTTAGATGCAAGAGCCAAGCGATCAGTCAGTCGTCTTAGCCGCTTCTTAATTTGTGCGTGTTTTAAGGTTTTGTATTAACAATTTTTAATTTACTTTTATTAGAAGCGAATGGTCACCGCTATGCAAATGGAATTATTGTCTGATGTAGGAAAGAGGAGTGGTGCATTCGGTACGTAATGATCTTGTGTCTAGACTGAAAAGTTAAAATATTAATCCGCAAAGCAGTATTAAAGTGTACCAGTCATTTCCTCGCAGCCATTCGACTTTTATTAGAGGCATAAACGAGAGCGTAGTCCTGCCTCATCTGATTCTACGAAAGATTTGATTTCTTTTCCTATCTCCTGAGGCCTCAATTGTCTTATTTCAAAGAAAACACCGAACGAGCGACGGGGATGGAGCCTGCTCGTGCTGAAAGTTGGTGGAAAGTGTAGGTAAAGAACAATTTTAAGTTTCAAAAGACCACCCCTACGAAAAAGCCGCTAAGATCTATCTCTAAAAATTGTCACGATAGAACCGTGCCTCGGTACGAAAGCCGAGAGATATGACGATACGAATATCTCAAGCGCGCAACTTTATAAGGGCTAAATGAACATTCGGCTCATATAGGTTTAAGGTCAGTACTTCCCGCAAATACTCTGTTTGGGAGGCCAGCAAATACGGCCACTTCACAAGCAGTAGCCTCCCCCAGCAGATTCGTCACTCAGCTTTGAAGGTCATATTAGTCTGCTTCGGTGGTATCCAACGCCGTGTAAGCTGTCAGTTATATGATCAAGGACTTACACAAAGTATACAACCGGAGTTATATGGCAAAAAACCGCGAAGCGCCTTTGCCCTTTTGGCACTAAATAATTCACTTCCGAGAAGATTTAGGCCAAGCTTCTCTTCCAATTTTCGTAGTGCTCCTTTTTTAAATTTTCCCTACAATTTGGCTGGACGGTACCTACATGTTTTTTGCCGACTCCGAACGGCAGAGGAATTTTCACTGAGAAGCTTTTCATGGCAGAAATACACTCGGAGTTTTCGCTAAATTACTTCCGAGGGGTGACACCGATGAGAAAAACTTTTTATAATTAAAAAAACTTGTTTCTTAATTTTCGATGTTAGTATGCACAGGAGTTGAACCCAGGACCCTCATCGTAGTAGGCGGGGTCACGCTACCACCACACCACAGCTGCACTAAAGATGTAGGGGCTATTATTTCTGGAAAAACTATTCCGTGAATACGTTTTTCTGTGAATAGGCATTCACGCATAGTTAGGGATTCGATATAAGTACTTTCGCAGCTTCAGATGTATTGAAGTGTGCATCACCTACTACGCCATTGTCCGGACCAAGTAGAAGGCGATTACCTCCGTTTTGATATGGTCTTAAGGAATTATCTATGTTCGAAATATAGGCGGTACTACCCAGGCACTCGCAACTAAAGTACCTAGTACAGCAAGAGTTTGATACCGTTTAGAGTTGCAAAATGGGCCCATCAGCAACTCTCTAGATGATACTGTTAAATTAGTGCATCAAAGGAACAATATCTTGTGCGTTGAGACAACAGAGCAACAGACAGGTCTGGGGTGCCATCTTCGTCTGACACAGGTGACGGAAGGAGGGAAACAAGAAAGGTAACATTTATATGCTTCTGGCCTTGGATGGCTAATTACCTTGACAGAAAACTTGAGACAATATTGAAGCGAATGTTGACATCACTAGGCTGTTAGTAAATAATCTCGCAACAACAAAAACCACACTTGTGTACATGAACACTTCAATCATCATTTGCAAACATACATACATGGAAGGCGACGAGAAGTGAGATATCTCATCTCACACACACACACATGATCAGCCGAAGTAGTTACTCACACATACACTCGCATATAGCTCAATTACCAAGCATGAGGTACAACTGTTCGCGAAATTACTAGACCTTTGGAGAAATGGGTGAACGAGGAAACCGAGAGTATACAAGCAGCGCAAGCTGAGTAATAATTAATCAATTTTGATTTAAACAAGCTATTGGTTGTGAAGTATAATTGTGAAGTACTACTCCCAAATTAATCTAAATAAAGACCAGTTTGCAATACTGAATATGGGATTAATTTAATCAACAGTTTAGCGATTCGAACGTTAGCAGAAACTGGGTAATAACCAGAATTCCCCAGAATTCGTTACAATATATAACAATAGATTCGTTGTTCCATAGTTAATCGCAGATAGAATCACGCGCGTCTACCGAAACCACGCTGTGCAATTAGGGTTGCAGCTTTGATAGGTTGTTGCCAAGTCATGTCTTAACAATTTTCCTGAAGCTCTTTAGAGGACAATGCGCGCATCAAAACGACACTTCCCGAAGGTTTTGGGGAGTATTACCAATATTGATGGTTCGTTGCGGGTACAGATCTGGTACGTTCCGGCAACAAGCACCATTACGACGCCCGACCACATCGGGAACGATTTAATATAACCACATTGAACTTTCTAGGCCATCCCACCCTCCACCCCCTAGTTCCATGAGGAACAGGTTAGCACTTCACACAGTGTAGGTAAATGTTATGCTGCTCGGGCGCCACTTTACTAAGGGATGAGTTTCATAAAAGTAAAAGGTTTCATAGAAGTACAAATTTTCATAGAAATATAAAGTTTCATAGAAGTATAAAGTTTCATAAAAGTACAAAGTTTCATAGAAGTACAAAGTTTCATAAAAGTACAAAGTTGCATAAAAGTACAAAGTTTCATAGAAGTACAAAGTTTCATAGAAGTATAAAGTTTCATAGAAGTATGAATTTTCATAAAAGTACAAAGTTTCATGGAAGTACAAAGTTTCATAGATGTATAAAGTTTCATAGAAGTATAAAATTTCGTAAAAATAAAAAGTTTCATACTGCCTCCCATGTTTTGTTCGGACACGCAATGTTCTCCATAGCTTTGTATTTGAAATTGGTACAAGGCTACGCCACACGTAATAGATAAGAATCTGTTTGAAGAACCAATTCTTAGATTTATTTTAAATAAGCCTTATCTCAGAATTGGAAACTCACAGCTCAGAATTTCAGTCCAAAAATAACCTATCTATCTCAGCTCAAAATGTGTTGAATTAATGCTGATAATGGCTTTTTTCAAATTCTTGTTTTGAGAATAGGCGCTACAAAAAAAAAAAAACTTAGAGACAAGAAGAAGCCTTTGCAAAATGGTCTAAAATTGGACGCTCTTCGTCCAAATCCTGATATAGAAATTTTTTGAAGAAATCGCTGGAATATCGTTGTCGAAACGGTAGTTGAGAGAACACATAGTTCGATCTCGGCTGGTATATAAAAAGTTATCACTAAAAAAATCAACTTTGCACTTTAATCAGCAAAAAAGAAAATAAAAAAAAATCTCGTGTCCTCAATTCAATTTACAGTACAATTCGAATAATAATACGAAAGAAATGTGAATGCGCGAATGATGTTACTGACTGAATGACTGCGGATAATACTACAAAAAAGAATGACGTTAGTATTAGTGAAGTTAGTAAAAGTTCGCACAAAAGTAACCAAAACAAAATTCAGTAAAATAAGAAAGATTCGAGATGCAAAATAATGAGCGAATAAAAAGCCGCAATGAAACAAAAAAGAAAAAAATAAAAATAAAAACCAAACAGAAAAAAAAGTAATAGTTGAGGGAGATGAGCTGCTGCAAGTACCTTTGGAATGCAAATATAAAATGGCATGTAGCATGTAGATTATATGCACAGGTGCGCGGGGTGCTTGAAGAAGAACACTTTTTGAGAGGGACTTGAAAAAAAAAAAACACATTAATGTGTAATTTAATGCACAGCGCCGACATACAGCAGCAATGGCCCCGTTGTTAGATGATGCAGCGAGCTGAAGGAGGAAGAGAGTGAGTGAGCAGCGGGCATGACAACAAAAAGCCTCGCTGGTTTTCGTTCAGCTCAAAATTCAGCTTTTTGCACATTCACGCGCCATACTTCTGCAGGGCCGTCGACCCCCCCCCCCCCCCCCCCCCCCCCTCCTTAAAAGCAAATTTCTCTTATCTTACCTTTCCATTTAAAAAGTATGTGCATCTGTAATGCTCTACTTCTCGCTATGCAAATATTTAAAACGCAAGTGTAGTTGAAGTTTTGTGTGTGAAGAAATGAGGGCAAACAATTACGAAAAAAGACAGTAGGGGCTGTAAGTTGGTTGGTGGTACGGAAAGGTGGCATGAAGGTGTAGAATGTGGGGGCTTGTAGCTGAGATTTCGAGGCTAAAGTAAATGCCGCATATTTTCACAGTCGACCGCTCTTGCACACACGATAAAACCTCATTCATATATACAAACAGCTGTGACAAAAATATTAAGTTCATGAGGATTGCCGGAATGTATATAAAGTTTCAGTTGAGGGTTCTCAAAAATTATGACGTATAGCAAAGGTGCTTGTGTTCGGACAATTAGCTACTTTAACATGTCGTTTTTAAAATGTGAACAGAGATGTATTAGTGTTCTTTATTAGTGTACTTTTGATGGATTCCTACTTCTTTCCCTTGCCCCAATAATCATAGATTTCGAGATCCCTTTCCATATTATACGGTCCATGTTTTCTGACAAATTCTCTAACTCTGGGTACTACAGCACGTTCTCTGCGCCCTCGTTGATCTGGATGCTGTTATCCTGAACTTCCTCCATAGACCGACACACGCAAAGAGTATATAAGCATACTCAGGTTCTCGCCTGCAGCAAACACAGCTCGTCCTCCTACTTCACAACACGGCATCAATAGTTTAATTCTCTGGTACCGAGATGATGGATTAGGTTTACTGCTAAGTCAATAACTGATCGAATAGGTTTTTTCACAAAACCGCACCGATTTTAGCTTTACCTTCCTTTCAGGCCTAGGCCCATTACGCATGAAAGAATCTTATTTCGCTTCGAGTACGAGTATTTTCGCCACCAATGTATATATTCATTTATGGTAGGTCTGCTAGTGTAGAGTTACGTCTTTTATTGCGTTGCTCTAATTCTTCTTCACACACTACTTTATGCTACTTTATAGGCATGTGAGTAGGAATGTTTGTAGTAAGGACGCACCCACCCACCCACTACACACCACCCAAAAAAATATGGCTATGACATGGGTCGATATATACCTCACACTCTTTTTATGAAGCTCGATTTCGCTCTCGCACTCACACTTACCTATTTTTTATTTTTTTTTTTGCTTCTATCTGACACAAACTATCAGTTGACTATATTTTTACTTGCCGCTTGACTGCTTTTCGGTTTCCCTTTTCAAGCGCTGCCAGTAGGTGACTGATAAGCATTTGTTCTTTTAGGTAAGTTGGGGAAGGAGAACCATCACATAGTTCTGTAAGGGTTTTTATTGTAGTTAAGGTGTGGTGTTGATTTGGTGCAAGTTGTGCAGACATTTACATACAATCTCACTGGAAGGAGGGCAATATTTTGGTTACATACTTAGAAAAAATAGAGACGTGAAAGTAATAAACTTCTTTTTTTGGAGCAATTTAATCAAGTATTTTTATTAGACGAGAAGATTCTACGTCTTTCCTCGTTATTTGTTCGTACTCTTTCTGTATGCGTGCAAATATTTTCATCCTCTCTTATGTTTCGGAGAATGTGCGTGATGTAGAGTGTGCCAATTTTGGTCTGTGAGAGGGCGATGGGTGGTTAACTGGATGCCTTTTTTATGTGTGACAAAACTCATAAATAATACTAAAATGTCTTTGCCAGTAATGTGACGGAACGCGTAAAAATTCCACAATTTACGTGCAACGTCAGAACAGAGTTTTAAATTCAAGAATAACAAAAGATGGGATATAGTACATATTATTGTAAATTAAAGAAGTTTTTTTTTTTGAAATAAAGAGTTCTATTTTGGGAATTAGAACATCTAACCCCCCAGAAGATGACCTTGTCATTACATTTCATAAGACATTACACACTCTTCGTCTTAGTGGAACAACGTTCTGTTGGTGAACTTTTTTCAATAGATTGATTTTCGGCCAAAAGCCGTAATTATGCTACCAATACATGCTTGAATGAAATTCTGGTAAAAAGCTGGGCATCAAAACCTTTGCTGTGGTTATTGAAGTCCTGACACAAATTGCGGAATGGTTCGTGCGCTTTAAAATTTAACTACATATGAATGACTAAAACTGTTTTGACTGGCTCAAAGGGAAGTTAAGCATAATCGCGCTAGGCAAAAAAGGCTTTCACAATGAATCATAAAATACACCGAACACTTTTCTTCCCCTTTATAAAGTAGGAGGTTGTTATATTTAAAACGACTCGAGTACGGAAGGAAGATTTATTCCGAGAACATATGTTCTTCGACGCTAGGAGCGAGAATAGATTTTCAATCTGATAAAGTGAACTGCAAACAACTGAAGCATGACTCAAAATGGGTCTCAAGGATAGAAAATAGTTGCTATGGATATGTTCGCCTAAGCAGACGATACAAGTGGAACCTTTAAGCCAATTTTGACACTCTTAAAACAAAAGTGCAACAGTCATCTCTTATTTTCGATAACAAATTAGAATAAATTTCGAAGAATACAAAAGATGTTCGTGCTTAACGGGGCTAGAGACTGCTGCGTGGAATAACATATTTCCTCGGCTACCTTTCCTATTTCAAAATAATTTTTATTTCAAAAAACCCAATATCAGAATTCGGTTGAAGAAAATGCCATCTATTTTGTTACATCAAAACCCTGTGCATAGATAGGGCGTTTTTGAATAAAATTCTTAGGTCGGGCGCACTTAAAACCACTTCTGAAATTGGGCGTTTTTCAAAAGTTTTCTGAGATAGGGCATTTTTGAAATGTTTGTCACTAGGGCCCTTAAAACTACGATGTCATCTTGGTTGATCCATAAAAAAGAGCATTGCTGTAATAGTGGGATAAACAAAAGAGGGCTGTATAACTACTGTTACTTCGTGCATATCCAGCATGAAGGCCTTCTGTGGCCATCTTAGCTGCCACTATAACTCTATTCAACTTTCCGTTTAAAATTTTGCAACGTAAAAGTAGATTCTTACAGTCGTACCACTTGTCAATACACTCCCCTCATTCCTTTCTTAAAGGGTACCCCCCATTCCTTTCTTAAAGAGTACCTTCAATCAGCGTGTTTGCAAATCAAAAACTGAAGTGATGAAGTAGACACTGTCAATTATATTTGAGGATACAGATGTTTGCGATTTCACGAAGTATTTGTTATTATTGATGTATGAGCGCCCAAAATTTCCTACATAAAAGCAGAGCTGAAAGAAATTATTGGAAAATTGGTACACGTAATCAGCCTTGGCTTTGTGTACTGCGCGCCTTTGAAAACAACCCCCATTGATCTGACAATGGCATTGCCTGAAAATGCATAATTTCAAAAGTAGAGTTTAAAGTCATATCGTGCCGTAAAAAAATGCTATAGCTAGATAAAGATTTGTGCACGCTTACTGTAAGATAATATCTTCATGCCAAATTCAACGGGTACTTTGTTATGAATGATGAAACTTGATCTTATTGAAGGTCAAAATTTCAATGTGGATTTAGTAATAAACAACTGAGCTCCAACTAAAAATAAAAAATAAAGTTTTCAGAAGTATGAAAGATTAATGACATTGCGAACAATCTGCAGCTGCAGTTTGAGTAACTTCAGAGATCAGTACCAGCCATAGTCTATACTAGACGTGACGTGATTTATGCTCTCATAGACTAGATAGAATAGGTTTTCAATCTGATAAAGTGAACTCCACACAACTGAAGCATGACCCAAATAGGTCGCGTTGATACTCTGGCCACCTTTATAGTATTTCTTGAGAAAAAATCCATGTTGTGAGCCTAAGATTCGATTTACATAGAATATTTGCCAAGACGTTGGCCTTGACAAATGATTTAGATGCGGTCTTGCAACACAAAGTCCGTGGAACTCTAATTCTTACTTTCATCATACCAATCAATGAATAATCCCTATTTCGAATTTTTGCCTTTTTCATTTCAGGTATGTACTTCTGTGAAATCACCATTATTATGCCATTACTTTTATTTGTAAGTACATTATTTTGTTATCTAGGTTTTAGCAAATACAGTAGACTCCCCGAAGATGGTGCGAATAGTACCGAAACGCGTAGGAGGAAAAGAAATGCTTTGGTTTTTCTCCAATTTAACGATCTTGAAGCTTTTGTAAAATGTAAGACATATGTATTTAATATATTAGAACAAAAATATCGAAATACAAAACTTAATCTGAAAAGTTTACATAAACGTTGTCACGGAACTTGAGTAAGACCTTTCGTGAGCCCAAGTTCGCCTTTAGTTCGTCCTAACTCCGAGTCTATGAAAACTGGACTGAGGGGGCTAAATTTTTGTAAAAATCTGTCATATTATCGGCATAGAAAGGAAATTGTGAACAGAACATTCAAAACATCTGGATATAATCATTGTTGAAAATCACAAAAAGTATCGCCCCCAGTATGATTCACTGTGGAACACCTGAAGTTGCAAGGAAGGAATATGAGGATACGCCATCAACCACAACGGTACAAATTCGGTTAGTGAGATATCAAGTAATCCACCTTAAAAATACGGAGTGGAAACCAAAACTATGTAACTTCGACAATAAAGTAGTCGGGGTACATGGCAACTACCTGACCCCGGTTTGTAGAAGCAGCTATGCTCTATTCTTAGATAAAAGCGCAGACATAAAACCATACTGAAACAGATATAAGACGATTTATTGAGAAGATTTTTTTTTGTTTAATTTTAGAGATTGGTCTATAATTTGCTATATTATTCTTATTGCCATTTTCGAAAATATTCGTAACGAACGCAATTTTCCATGCGTTAATGAACTCTCCTTGTATAAGGAATTAAGTAAAAAGAACTAGAGAGAGACTAAGAGCAGAAAAGTAGTGAAAAGGTGAGCTGACAAGCCATCCAAGTCGGTCTGTGATGACATTTTTATCTTTCGAATCCCCATTTCAACATTATCCATTGTAAGCCCTACAGCATAGAAGTTTATTTATTTCGAAAAGTCAAATGCAACAGCGGTTCTTACTGACTAAAACAACATTACTACAAAACAGAGTTAAGTTAAGGAAAATAGATTTAGAAAAAGAAAAATCAAGCATAATTGAATTAGAGAACTCATTGAACTCGCGCGGAGTACGCAATATAGGAGCATTTCACGCATAGTTGGTAGACTAATATAAAATGGATAATAAAAACGTAGAGACCTAGTTGGTATAAGAAAGTTAATAGAGTGCAGCAAGGAGGGACAATCAATGTCACCATTAATAATTCTGAAAATCAGAGACAAAGAAAGCGCCGCTCTTCTAATTACTAGGGGTTGTAAATTAATAAGCAGCAGGCGGGAGGGATAGGGAGGGATTGGGCCGGAGAATTATAGAGATCTAATTCAAAAGTTGAGAAAAACCTTTTGTACACGTTTTTATCTCGTTATTATTTTTATTTAACTTTGTATTTTAGTTACTTTGAACTTTGTAATTTTTAAATGTATTATCAATATTTTAAGTTTCAATATTGATTTTGAATTTTCAAAAAATTTTCATTGTTGTGAAAAATAAAGAAAGAATTTGACGCATACTTTTAGGCGTTTTTAAAAAATATAATTTAAAGTTTTACTATAAAATAAAAACGTGGTTTCAATAACTACACTCGTCCAATCCTGTCAATTGCAAACTTATGGTACGGCCTCCAAATAAAGGCCGCATATTCAAGTTTGGAGCGTACAAACGATGAGTAAAGCAATTTCTGGGTATATGGATCTGAAGAATTTATGCTGTTACGCCTTAGGTAACAGAGAGAGGCATACGCACTAGCGATAATGTAATTAATATGATTGTTGTACGAGAACGAGGAGTCAAAGATGACCCCAAGGTCCTTGATCTCAAGTAGGGATTGAAGTGGAGCACCTGAGATACAGTATGTCGCTGGTAAGGCACTGTGGATTTTTGCGAACGTAATATGATAGCACTTGTTAAGATTAAGAAATAGATGCGAGCCACGGCACCAGAGTCTCAATCTTTTTATTTCTTCTTGTAGACAATGTGCATCTTCAATCGTTTTAATTATTGAGTAGACTTTTAGGTCATCAGCATAGAGTAATAACTCTGACGAGGTGAAACAATTGCAAATATCATTAATAAACAAAATGAAAAGAAGAGGACCTATGATACTCCATTGTTGTACGCCATAGGTGGCAGTAAAAAGCTTGGAGGATACGCCCTCGATTGATACCACAAAGCATCTATTCATCAGGTAGGAACACAACCAATTGAGGAACGTGGAGTGAAATCCAAGCGAAGCTAACTTTCGTAGCAACAAATTGTGAGACAAAAATAGCAGGAGAGCGCTTAATCCGTCTCCTCCAGTTATGGGATAATCAGTAGGTGGCACCATATCGTTAATCACTTCAAAGTCTGAATCCAAAATCTGTTACGCCTCTGATAACCTCATACATATACATTTGTATGTGAATTTTGGTATAGCTAAGGTATAAAATTTAAAAAGTCAACATGCTTTTCAAATGGCAAGTTCTCATAGCGCTGAACCACATAAAACGAAACAAGTTCAATTACAGATATGACGACTGCTTCTATACTAAATTGAACTTATAAGTTTGATATCTAATCAGCGGGCGGCCACCGTGGTGTGATGGTAGCGTGCTCCGCCTATCACACCGTATGCCCTGGGTTCAACTCCCGGGCAAAGCAACATCAAAATTTTAGAAATAAGATTTTTCAATTAGAAGAAAATTTTTCTAAGCGGGGTCGCCCCTCGGCAGTGTCTGGCAAGCGCTCCGATTGTATTTCTGCCATGAAAAGCTCTCAGTGAAAACTCATCTGCCTTGCAGATGCCGTTCGGAGTCGGCATAAAACATGTAGGTCCCGTCCGGCCAATTTGTAGGGAAAAATCAAGAGGAGCACGACGCAAATTGGAAGAGAAGCTCGGCCTTAGATCTCTTCGGAGGTTATCGCGCCTTACATTTATTTTTTTTATTTTTTTTTAATCAGCGGGAATTTTGAAAACATCAATCACATGACATTGCTAAAATGACAACTAAAGACATTTTATTTGACTTTTGAATTTGGTTCGCAGGTATTTATTATGACGGCAGACGTCCCAAGTGAGTTATTTATAAATTAAACCGTCAAGAACTTCACCGACATACATATTTGCTCCCTTCATTTATATTAACCCAAATATGCTCAGTAATTGATTAAATTATCCACTTTTGCACAAAATTGAATCAAAATTGTCGGAGACCTAAATTTAACTAATTTACGTAATTTACTTCTTTAAAAATAAAGTCAGCAAAACAAATTACAATTTATGTACATAAATAACAAAAACAAGAAAATAACATTCAAAATAATGTACGACTCAAATGCCCTAAAATTAAAGCATAATTTTCTTACTTTGCCTTCAATTTAATTTGCTGTAAATGCTTTGGTGGTGTTCTGGAGTTAGACAGCGGCAGCAGGCACACCCAAATAACAAACATTCATACATAGGTACATAGGTATATAGAAAATACATAAAATAGGGGGGGGGGGCTTTGTGTATATATGTAGTATACAGAGAAACCTCTCCTCACGGACACATCTAATAACCGGACACTTCCCTTGGGCGGACATTTTTTCATACACCAAGTTTTAAGTGCATTCTTCAGAACAAATGCCCCTCTCTTATCCGGACGCTCTCTTGGCCGGACACGGACAGTCATTTGTCATAAAATTAGACCAAAAACCTCTATTAAGCGGACGCGAACCTCTTGTCAACGGACAAAAAGATTTCTTTCATAACAAATCAGAGAAAAACCTCTCTTGAGCGGACGCGAACTCCCCTTGAGCGGACAAAACTTTACATAGATAACAATGCAAAACGTTCGTTACAATTATACTGAATTTAAAAAAACGTGTTAGTGGTTGTGTACACACATACGATGTGAGTAAATAAAAATAGGGGATTCCCGTGTTTGTTGAAAATATTTTTTAAGGCGCATGCTTAGTTTGGTTTGCTCAGTTAAGTGTGTTCAGTGAAAGTGAAAAGACGTAAAACAATGTCGCGGTCGAATGTGAGTTTGAAAGAAAAAATTGCAATCATAAACGCTAGTGAAGAAAACCATTTGTCCGCACAAGCATTAGCCAAAAGGTAAGTTTTACTAAAAAAAACATCGTTCAAATTTATATTCGGAGTGAAAAAACAATTTTCAATGAAAAAGAAAATCGACTTAATTATGTACAGAGTCCTTATATTATCTGTTTTAAGGTTCAAAATTGGAAAAACCCAGGCTGCGCACATCGTTAAAAATAAAGAAGATATCCGAGCAAAATGGATGGATGGAAGCAATATTCAAAGTAGGAGGTCGTTTATGAAAGTAGATGGAAAAAAAATTGACGAGGTGTGTTACGAGTGGTTTTGTAGGGCCCGAAGTCAAAATGTTCCAATATCCGGGCCAATAATTCAGGAAAAGGCTAGGGATATCGCTTTAAAACAGGGTGTCTATAATTTTGAAGCCTCTAACGGCTGGTTACAAAAATGGCGAACCAGACATAACATAACTTTTCGGTACATTTGTGGTGAAAGTGCTGCTGTTGATATGCAAGATGTCAAGCAATTTTTGGAAAAACTACCATCAATGCTAATTGGATATGGCCCCAGGGATATTTTTAACGCAGATGAGACAGGCCTTTTCTTTAGAGCTTTGCCAAACAAAACTTTGGCTCTAAAAAGTGAGGTATGTCGAGGAGGCAAACTTTCGAAAGAGCGTCTGACTGTCCTATTTTGTGCCAATATGGCAGGAGAGAAAGAAACACCACTTGTTATTGGGAAAGCTGCACGGCCGAGAGCGTTTGCATCAATTGATATTAAAAATCTGCCAGTACATTGGTATTCAAATAAGAAGGCATGGATGACCCGTGAGGTGATGTCACAGTGGTTGACAGATTTTAACAAAAAAATGGAGTTGCAAAATAGGAAAGTACTATTATTTCTTGATAACGCGGCATCTCATCCACGTGATATGAGTTTGAAAAATGTTAAGGTCATTTTTCTTCCCAGTAACACGACGTCAGTTTGCCAACCTTTGGATCAAGCAATTATCCAAAATTTTAAAATTCATTATCGAAAGTTTCAAGTAAAAAATATCTTGGTTAGCATGGAGACAGGTTCGCCAAACAAAAATATAAATGTTTTAGAAGCGATACATTTTATAAAAGAATCATGGGCGAAGGTTCAACCGGAAACCGTGAAAAATTGCTTCCAGAAAGCAGGTTTTGACAAAAATAACAATGTTCCAGCTGAATTCGAGCCCGAAGATGATTTGCCCTTAGCAACGCTTGCTTCTATTTGGGAATTATCAAAAACCCTTGGAGAATCTAGTCACTCAAGTTGCGATGACTTCGTAGCAATTGATAATAAAGTATGGACCGAGAGTTCTGAGTTAGAGCTGGACGTTGTAATGGATGAAAGTTTTGAAACGATTGATAATACTGATACTGAAAGCGTTCACGAAGAAGCTAACCCAATTAACTCAAACGAAACTGCTTTGGGGGCTATTTCAAATTTGAAAAGATTTTGCAGCGAAAATCTGGTTGCTTTTGAATTGGTGAAAAAATTAGAGAGCCATATGCAAAATATTTTCCTTGTAAATAAACAACAAAATTTACGTCAATCGACAATTTCCCAGTTTTTTAAATACACAAACAAAAAATGCCTTGCTCTAAATGGAATATTTATTTTTATACTCAGTTGAGCAGAGCTCACAGAGTATATTAAGTTTGATTGGATAACGGTTGGTTGTACATATATAAAGGAATCGAGATAGATATAGACTTCCATATATCAAAATAATCAGGATCGAAAAAAAAATTTGATTGAGCCATGTCCGTCCGTCCGTTAACACGATAACTTGAGTAAATTTTGAGGTATCTTGATGAAATTTGGTATGTAGGTTCCTGAGCACTCATCTCAGATTGCTATTTAAAATGAACGAAATCGGACTATAACCACGCCCACTTTTTCGATATCGAAAATTTCGAAAAACCGAAAAAGGGCGATAATTCATTACAAAAGACAGATAAAGCGACGAAACTTGGTAGATGAGTTGAACTTATGACGCAAAATAGAAAATTAGTAAAATTTTGGACAATGAGCGTGGCACCGCCCACTTTTAAAAGAAGGTAATTTAAAAGTTTTGCAAGCTGTAATTTGGCAGTCGTTGAAGATATCATAATGAAATTTGGCAGGAACGTTACTCCTATTACTATATGTACGCTTAATAAAAATTAGCAAAATCGGAGAAGGACCACGCCCACTTAAAAAAAAAAATTTTTTTTAAAGTAAAATTTTAACAAAAAATTTAATATCTTTACAGTATATAAGTAAATTATGTCAACATTCAACTCCAGTAATGATGTGGTGCAACAAAATACAAAAATAAAAGAAAATTTCAAAATGGGCGTGGCTCCGCCCTTTTTCATTTAATTTGTCTAGGATACTTTTAACGCCATAAGTCGAACAAAAATTAACCAATCCTTTTGAAATTTGGTAGGGGCATAGATCTTATGACGTTAACTGTTTTCTGTGAAACTGGGCGGAATCGGTTGATGCCACGCCCAGTTTTTATACACAGTCGTCCGTCTGTCCTTCCGCATGGCCGTTAACACGATAACTTCAGCAAAAATCGACATATCTTTAATGAACTTAGTTCACGTGCTTACTTGAACTCACTTTATCTTCGTATGAAAAATGAACGAAATCCGACTATGACCACGCCCACTTTTTTGTTATCGAAAATTACGAAAAATGAAAAAAATGCCATAATTCTATACCAAATACGAAAAAAGGGATGAAAAATGGTAAGGTAATTGGATTGTTTTATTGACGCGAAATATAACTTTAGAAAAAACTTTATAAAATGGTTGTGACACCTACCATATTAAGTAGAAGAAAATGAAAAAGTTCTGCAGGGCGAAATAAAAAACCCTTAAAATCTTGGCAGGTATTACATATATAAATAAATTAGCGGTATCCAACAGATAATGTTCTGGATCACCCTGGTCCACATTATGGTCGATATCTGGAAAACGCCTTCACATATACAACTACCACCACTCCCTTTTAAAACTCTCATTAATACCTTTAATTTGATACCCATATCGTACAAACTCATTCTAGAGTCACCCCTGGTCCACCTTTATGGCGATATCTCGAAAAGGCGTCCACCTATAGAACTAAGCCCCACGCTCTTTTAAAATACTCATTAACACCTTTCATTTGATACCCATATCGTACAAACATATTCTAAAGTCACCCCTGGTCCACCTTTATGGCGATATCTCGAAAAGGCGAACACCTATAGAACGAAGGCCCACTCCCTTTTAAAAATACTCATTAACACCTTTCATTTGATACCCATATCGCACAAACAAAGTCTAGAGTCACCCCTGGTCCACCTTTATTGCGATACCTCGAAAAGGCGTCCACCTATAGAACTAAGGCCAACTCCCTTTTAAAATACTCATTAACTCCTTTCGTTTGATACCCATATTGCACAAAGGAATTCTAGAGTCACCCCTGGCCCACCTTTATGGCGATATCTCGAAACGGCGTCCACCTATAGAACTAAGGATTACTCCCTTTTAAAAAACTCACTAACACCTTTCTTTTGATACCCATATTGTACAAACAAATTCTAGGGTCACCCCTGCTCCACCTTTATGGCGATATCTCGAAACGGCGTCCACCTATGGAACTAAGGATTACTCCCTTTTAAAATACTCATTAAAACCTTTCTTTTGATACCCATATTGTACAAACAAATTCTAGGGTCACCCCTGGTCCACCTTTATGGCGATATCTCGAAAATGCGACCACCTATACATCAACCACCACTCCCTTTTAAAACCCTCATTAATACCTTTAATTTGATACCCATATCGTACAAACACATTCCAGAGTCACCCCTGGTCCACCTTTGTGGCGATATTTCGAAACGGCGTCCACCTATAGAACTAAGGCCCACTCCCTTTTAAAATACTCATTAACTCCTTTCGTTTGATACCCATATTGCACAAAGGAATTCTAGAGTCACCCCTGGCCCACCTTTATGGCGATATCTCGAAACGGCGTCCACCTATAGAACTAAGGATTACTCCCTTTTAAAAAACTCACTAACACCTTTCTTTTGATACCCATATTGTACAAACAAATTCTAGGGTCACCCCTGCTCCACCTTTATGGCGATATCTCGAAACGGCGTCCACCTATGGAACTAAGGATTACTCCCTTTTAAAATACTCATTAAAACCTTTCTTTTGATACCCATATTGTACAAACAAATTCTAGGGTCACCCCTGGTCCACCTTTATGGCGATATCTCGAAAATGCGACCACCTATACATCAACCACCACTCCCTTTTAAAACCCTCATTAATACCTTTAATTTGATACCCATATCGTACAAACACATTCCAGAGTCACCCCTGGTCCACCTTTGTGGCGATATTTCGAAACGGCGTGCACCTATAGAACTAAGGCCCACTCCCTTTTAAAATACTCATTAACTCCTTTCGTTTGATACCCATATTGCACAAAGGAATTCTAGAGTCACCCCTGGCCCACCTTTATGGCGATATCTCGAAACGGCGTCCACCTATAGAACTAAGGATTACTCCCTTTTAAAAAACTCACTAACACCTTTCTTTTGATACCCATATTGTACAAACAAATTCTAGGGTCACCCCTGCTCCACCTTTATGGCGATATCTCGAAACGGCGTCCACCTATGGAACTAAGGATTACTCCCTTTTAAAATACTCATTAAAACCTTTCTTTTGATACCCATATTGTACAAACAAATTCTAGGGTCACCCCTGGTCCACCTTTATGGCGATATCTCGAAAATGCGACCACCTATACATCAACCACCACTCCCTTTTAAAACCCTCATTAATACCTTTAATTTGATACCCATATCGTACAAACACATTCCAGAGTCACCCCTGGTCCACCTTTGTGGCGATATTTCGAAACGGCGTCCACCTATAGAACTAAGGCCAACTCCCTTTTAAAATACTCATTAACTCCTTTCGTTTGATACCCATATTGCACAAAGGAATTCTAGAGTCACCCCTGGCCCACCTTTATGGCGATATCTCGAAACGGCGTCCACCTATAGAACTAAGGATTACTCCCTTTTAAAAAACTCACTAACATCTTTCTTTTGATACCCATATTGTACAAACAAATTCTAGGGTCACCCCTGCTCCACCTTTATGGCGATATCTCGAAACGGCGTCCACCTATGGAACTAAGGATTACTCCCTTTTAAAATACTCATTAAAACCTTTCTTTTGATACCCATATTGTACAAACAAATTCTAGGGTCACCCCTGGTCCACCTTTATGGCGATATCTCGAAAATGCGACCACCTATACATCAACCACCACTCCCTTTTAAAACCCTCATTAATACCTTTAATTTGATACCCATATCGTACAAACACATTCCAGAGTCACCCCTGGTCCACCTTTGTGGCGATATTTCGAAACGGCGTCCACCTATAGAACTAAGGCCCACTCCCTTTTAAAATACTCATTAACACCTTTCGTTTGATGCCCATACTGTACAAACAAATTCTAGGGTCACCCCTGGTCCACCTTTATGGCGATATCTCGAAACAGCGTCCACCTATGGAACTAAGGATTACTCCCTTTTAAAATACTCATTAACACCTTTCTTTTGATACCCATATTGTACAAACAAATTCTAGGGTCACCCCTGGTCCACCTTTATGGCGATATCTCGAAACGGCGTCCACCTATGGAACTAAGGATTACTCCCTTTCAAAATACTCATTAACGCCTTTCATTTGATAGCCATATCGTACAAATGCATTCTAGAGTCACCCCTGGTCCACCTTTATGGCGATATTTCGAAAAGGCGACCACCTATACAACAACCACCGCTTCCTTTTAAAACCCTCATTAATACCTTTAATTTGATACCCATATCGTACACAGTCTAGAGTCACCCCTGGTCCACTTTTATGGCGATATTTCGAAACGGCATCCACCTATAGAACTAAGGCACACTCCCTTTTAAGATACTCATTAACACCATTCGTTTGATGCCCATATTGTACAAACAAATTCTAGGGCACCCTGGTCCACCTTTATGGCGATATCTCGAAACGGCGTCCACCTATGGAACTAAGGATTACTCCCTTTTAAAATACTCATTAACATCTTTCATTTGATACCCATATCGTACAAACGCATTCTAGAGTCAACCCTGATCCACCTTTATGGCTATATCCCTAAATGGCGTCCACCTGTAGAACTATGGCCCACTCCCTCATAAAATACTCTTTAATGCCTTTCATTTGATACGCATGTCATACAGACACATTCCAGGGTTTCCCTCGATTCATTTTCCTACATGGTTATTTTCCCTTATGTTGTCACCATATCTCTCAACTGAGTATGTAATGTTCGGTTACACCCGAACTTAACCTTCCTTACTTGTTATTTTTGTTATTACTTTATATAAATGAAATATGTATGCATTGTCCGAAGTGGAATATTTATTTTTATTTTTGTTATTACTTTATATGAGATATGTATGCATGTGTATAAATTTTGGAATTAATAAACACAAATCTTGTGTGAGCAATCTAATGAATATATTTTATTTAAATGAGCAAGTGGTAAGCATTTAATTAATTAAAAATTCAAAACTTCACAAAATAGCTACCCACTCCCATAACCGGACACCTCTGTTGACTGGACAAAAATCAGCCGACGGTGAGTGTCCGCCCAAGGGAGGTTTCACTGTATATACAAAAATGATGTTGCAGCAAACAACAAAAATCAAAATAAAATTAATGTACACAAAAAAGCTAAGAGAATATAAATAAAACGAATAAATAAATAAATAAACTGTGATGAGATAAAAAATGTGAAGAAAAAATGGAAATTGTGTATAAAATGAAAATGGGCACAAAATTACTTTTCGCAGCAGCAGTTTCTTAGTTGCCAGCAGCAAGTAAAAAGCAGCGTAATACATAAACATTTTACATGTTCGTGCCACCCACAAAAAGTCTTGATGAAATATTTTTTGGTATTAGCAAGGATCTATGCAGGATAGCAAGTAATTTTGTATATTAGTCTGGTTCAAATATTAGTTTCTACGTTTAAGATCCTTCTAAACTACCGAGTAGTGTCCTTACTCTGGAAACTTTAAGTTTAATATCCGACAGGCGTTGCCTTACCCCAGAACGTGATTTCATAGAACAAGAAAACATCCCTCCCTATCCTTCTGCTTTCATTCTTCCTACCTACAAGATGCTATATGCCACGAAGAAGCTTAGGCGGAGTTTCTCTTTCAATTTGCGTCTTTTAAATTTTTCCCACAAATGGGGAGACGGATGTATGTAGCATCTGTAATGTAGATGTTCAGAATGATTGTTTGGCAGAAATATATTCGGAGTGTTTGCCAAACCACTGCCCCGCTTAGGAAAACTTTGTCTTAAGTATTTGATGTTGCATTTCCCGCCACTTGATTGCAGAATACCGAAGGTCGCCACTGGAGCGCTACCACGGAAATCAAGAGATTGCCATCGCAATTTATAGCTTCTCGAGATGGTTAGACTAATACCTTATTGGTGACGAACCGAATCAATATCCGGCAATGGACCAGAAGCATTGGTAAAACTTGCTAAAACCTTCTGGGAGTCTCACTATCCACAAATACCCCTTACCTTGGCATCGCCCACTTAATAAATCTTATAACTTTAAACGAGCAATTCTTGTATATTTGTATTTTTGTATAGCCGAACGATCTCGGGAACGACTCAACCGATTTAAATGAAATTTGGCACAGAGATAATGTATCACCTTCTAAGATTTTCTACCTAGGTGTTTCCACTCAGGATGTTTTACAAGGTTGCCACCTATTCGAAATAAAAAAAAATTGCATGAGATATGCCGATATGGGTATCAAACGAAAGGTATTTCACTCCGCATTACATCAGGGACATTTTTGAGTAGAGTTGCCACCTATTCGAAATTAAAAAAATTGCATGAGATATGCCGATATGGGTAGCAAACGAAAGGTGTTTCGCTCCGCATTATAATAGGGACATTTTTGAGTATGGTTACCATTTAGGGTTGTCACCTATTCGAGATTTAAAAAAAAATTGCATAAAATATTCCGAAATGGGTATCAAACGAAAGGTATTTCCCTCCGCATTACAAAAGGGACATTTTGAGTAGGGTTGCCATTTAGGGTTGGCAGCTATTCGAAATAAAAAAAATTGCATGAGATTTGCCGATATGGGTATCAAACGAAAGGTATTTCACTCCGCGTTACAATAGGGACATTTTTGAGTAAGGTTGCCATTTAGGGTTGGGGTAGTTAGACGAAATAGTACTCTACTTACTCATATTCTATTAAAGCTTTAAAGGAGAACATTAAAGCTAAAAATCTTCGTAAAAAGATCTTACACATGATTCGACTTAATTTTCTTATTTTCACACACGCTAATAAAATTGAAATGCAATATCAAGGCACCGTGGCAAATTCTAGCAAAATATATTTAAATGCATATTTTTGGCAAATATGAAATGAATAATTGCAATTTCTCACAGATTAATATTAGAAAGAGATTAATATTAGAAAGATTTCTCACCATGGTATATTGCTACCGTTGAACACTAGAGGCATATGTTCAATTTGAAAACATCTAACCATTTAACTACTTACCAACAGATGGCGCTTAGGGAAGTAAGTTGACATTTAATTAAACTAACTGATAGTTGTCATTCGTGAAATTTACAAGTTTTTGGAATGTAATAAAATTGTGAGACTTTCATAGTGTGTACATAAAAGAATGTTTGAAATTAATAATTCGGCGCATGAAGATACTCGACCTAAATAACTTAGTTCTCGATTTCACTAATTGTCATAACAATCCCTTATACCATAGGCTGGAATTACCCATTTAATATTGTTCATTCGAGTTCATTTTGCGGTTAGTGTTTGATATGTTTTTGAAATCTTATTTTTAAGCAAATCAAATATTGGTAAGTAAAAATATATAATATATGTACATATAAAACAAATAGAGTTTGATTAATGATGACATGTAGAACAAAGTATGTTATGCGGCATACTCGAAGATTGCCGAGCAAGGCACGGTCGCCCAGGTACTTTTTGTTTAGCTGAACGAGATAACTTGTTATGAACAGAAATCTGGTTTAAGCCTTTCCTCCTTTATCTTTACCTTCCTCTCCTTTTACGCCTCTTTTTTTCTTCCTCTCCCAATCCATCTCATTCTCTTCGTATGGAGAGTTTCTTGGAATACCGATTGTAAGAATGCTAAGAGCACTCCATGGTACTTGGTTTCCATAGAGTTTACTCAATTAAACACAAGACTCTTGTCTGGTACGAAACGAAGTTCAACAATAAAACACCGGCCAGCAGCGAATGCGTATCAATCGATTGTTCTATCGTTTGCTTTCAGTGTGCGACATGTCGCAGCCAACACCACTCAAGGCCAAAAGGATGTTGTTGAGAGCTATAGAAAGCCACCAAAGCTATGCGTGCGTATTTTGGATTTAAAAGAAGTTTGGTGAGCAAGATCTGGTTCCTCATTTGTATGTGGATTGATAATTTTTTTCATGTCTGTACAAACTTTGCCAATTAGCTCGTGAAGGCGGTGTCTTATATGAGAAGTATCTGGGTTTAGATACTTCTTACAGATGACTGCTAGTGTGGTTCTGGTTCAAAACTGAGTGATTCCCATAAGAAATTGCTGATATCAACAAGGCATTTTGAACACATGAAAATAGTACTTGGGCACTGACACTGAGCCAGTCTAACAAATATACAACATACAATATATGTATGTAACATTCATATTAGATGAATTTTCTGCTGCTACTGCTAAACTGAAGAAGAATAAGAATTGACGTGGCTTCTACTGGGTTGGTGTACGTACTGTCCGTACCATCGCCGTCAACCGCTCAGGTTTGGATAAAGAAAGGTTTTTGTACGGCCATGTTAATTCTGACACATGCCGCCGACAACGGCAACAGCAGCAACAACGCCGTCGTTACCATTATTTGCTCCGTTTTCCGTTTCCTGTAATGTTTTGCCAGGAACCCACCACAGCCGCTAATCCCTTCAATCCAACATTATTTCTCTAACCACTTTAATGATTTTGCCAACAACTTTTTTCACATACTTACCTTACATATTTACATACACACATACATACATATTTCCTTTTCAATGTGTAATATTTTGTTGTTTTTCCTTAACGTTTTTGCTTGCTTTGTTCGTCATGTGTGCTGGTATGTGGAAGTAGATTTTCACATTCCTTGGGGTTATGGGGGAGCATATGACGTACAAAATTACATACATAATTTATATCAACATTAAAAGCACTTCTCATGTATGTATGTAACAGCTGCATAAATCCATACCTGATAAGTTATTTTGTATGAATGTATGCACACATCGTAGATATATATTGATAATGGCTGTGCGATTATGTGAGGATATTATATCTCATGATTATGATTAAAAGTTGGCAGATACTCATAGATACAGTCACAATATATATGAACAGTAAAGGAACAAAACATTAGCAGTTGACTTCAATATGCGTGGGTGCCTCCGAGTTTAGGACCAACGCCAAAACTCTTTAAGTTCACTTTCTGGTGTTGTTATATCTTGAATAGTGGCTATTCAATACGTCTTCAGAGGAGTGAGCTTCTTTCGTGAAAATAGCAGCAATAATACTTTTGATGTTGTCAAAGCCCATGCGGCTATTTCTTGTGGAGTCATGCTGTCATAGCGGACTTGGGGAAGTGTTCAAGAAACTTGGGAAATTATTCAACTTTAAGGTTTAAATTACGGTACGGAACACGAGTTAAGAACTATGATCGGAATATAACTCTGATATTCGCAGTGGAAATGGTTATAAATGGCGCCTACTAACCTAGTGATGTGCAAATCTAGTGGAGATAATCTATCGATAAGCGCTTTTTGTTGAAGCAGTTTTGGCTTCCTATATGGTGTGCAATTTAGATATCTGTTGAAATGGAGAATTAAGATATCAACTTAACCTCAAGAAGGAGCACCTTGAAGAAACTAATGAAATGCTATTTGAGAAATGTATAGGACTTTAATGAAGTAGAACCCCCCTTATAAAGAAGAAAGAGGGACACAAGCTAAATGGAGTTGAAAGAAAAAGAGAACGGCTTTTACCAATTTCTTATAGATGCTTTCAGCTTAAACTGCCTTGAATTAATGTGTCCAAAGTAAATAAACCTCCTGATGCTTAAAAGAACCACGACGAGACACAGAACAACAAGAGGTTAGAAAAACAAAATTTCGAGGCGGCAAGGCTTCACAAAGACCTAGGTAAGGAGAAAAGAGAAAAAAATTCAAACTTCCTGTCGTACTTATGTATACCAGGGCCGAAATGAAAAATACAAACACTGCTACCAGCATGCGTGCACAAATATAACGAACGTCGGAACTCAGACTGGACTAACACGTTCAAACTGGCGTCCTTCATTATCTATTGCGAAACGAACATACGTTTCGAATCGGAGACGAATCATCCGTGTCTTTGCATCATGTTAAACGATAACAACATATCATTTGACAATTGCTTTCGCCTTTATTTTTGACCCGATGTCAGAAACGAAAACGATAGAGTTATAGTTAGGGAGAAAAGCTATTGCCGCACTAATTAGAGATTATTAGTGACAGCCCAGCGGTGGCGGAGGATGTGGAGAAGAGCTAAAGCGATTTCCTGGTGATGTCCTTAATACCAATCAATCTAACATTATTTGATTTGAAAGCAATGGAACAAAACATAAACAATGAAATAAGATCGAACGGCCTTCAGCGAATACTATTACATGTATTACGGTCATTACGCCTACAAAACAGGCAGATCGGTATTTTTATTATAGCGATAAAAAAACCTTCCGAAGATTTTGGGGAGTATAATCGATGATAGTGGTTCTTTGCCGAATATTGATGCAGTACGTTTCGGAAATCAGCACCAATAAGGTATTAGTACGGAAACCATTTTATTTGACCACGTCGAACCTTCAGGTCTGTGGATTTTAGTCGCTTCTTACGACAGTCTTGCCCAAACATGGGAATATTCTTATCCCCTTAACCTGCTGCGTTTTTATTGTAAGCAGGCGGCTTCAAGACACTGGAGGGAATAGAAGCAGCTTGACGTGGCCACTCAAATGAACTTGGCGGCATTCTCCTCGACTGTAAACAGAAACTGAAACGCCCAGCAACTAGCAACTCCATCGCTTTGGTTCTGTGTAACAGAGCGGTAGATGATAATGGGCAAGCGGCAAGCCAAGAATGCAAGTGTTGCAAAGTCAACAAGACCTGCACCCTTTAAAGCAATAGGATGAGCTCAGAAAAGAACGATCTTATGTAAGAAAGCAACCCGTTGGAGGGATGCATCACAACTTGATTTAAGGCGTTGAATCTCTCTAAAACCAACTAAACGATGAATCTCTCTAAAACCAACTTAGAATTGTAGCACGGCTTAAAAGCCACATACAAAAACGGCACAACTGTTCCAGTAGCATCTATCGCTTCTGCGATAGCGAAGAATAGAAAACTAATTATTTGGCAGCATACTGTACATCCCAGTTAGTATTACAGTTGATGTTAAATATGAAAATATGAGCTCTTCTTCTTACCATGAACCTTTTTGTCGTTCCATGCCATCTAACACACAACACAAAGTGCTGCTGTCAGCATTGAAAGTGCGCACAACTACACATACAAATACCCAATGACAGACGGCATTAATAAAGGAATATGAAATAAAAACAAAAAAAATTACAGCATCAGCAACATTTGCAAGCAATGCAAAATATAAACAAAAGTAGAAGCAGCAACTAAAAATATGTATGGGAGCTTTTGCCGCACACAACACAATCCTTCAGCCAACTTTGTATAAATTTGAGTCTGTGTAGAAATATATCGTTGTTGTTGCTGTTGCATAGAAAATCAGAAAATCGATATTACAAGCTATGCTGGTCTTCGTATGTACAGCTGTGTGCAGTGAAATTGTATAGAGCGGCATTCAGATGACAAAATAACGCATCGTCCGTTCCCTATCGGCAAGAACCGACACTGACAAGTTATTGTTTTGTTATCGGCTTTCTATCGATATTGAATTACTATCGTCGAGTTATCGCCGAGTCATCGGTTTCTTATTAATTGCTATCGGCGTGTTATCGACAAATTTTCTATAACCAATTGATAAGCCGCCGTGCTGCAGTGGTAGCGTGCACCGCTTACTCCACCGAGGGTTCAGGGCTCAACTCCCGGACAAAGTAATATCAAAATTTAGAAAAAAAGCTTTTTCAATTAGAAAAAAACAATTTGCTAAGCGGGGTCGCCCCTCGGTAGTGATTTGACAAACACTCCGAGTGTATTTCTGCCATGAAAAGCTTCTTAGTGAAAATTCATCTGTCTTGCAGATGCCGTTCAGAGCCGGCATAAAAATATAGGTCCCGCCCGCCAATTTCGCCAATTTATAGGAAAAATTAACAGGACATGACGCAGTTTGGAAGAGTAGATCGGCTTAAAATCGTTTCGGATATTACCGTGCCCTGCATTTATTTATTTTTGGATAGGTTACGTTAGGTTGAAGTGACCGCCGTGGAGACACACATAGGCTTGTGTAAGGAGGCCCGTCGTGATACCACAAAAAGGCACCATTACTTCATCTCTTCGAACCATTCCAAGACCTGATAAAGGCTACCAAGCCCTCCACTATCTGGCGTATATATTATGCAGAAAGGAACCTCCTACGCAGCGCTGTCTGGCACAACTTAAACCCGGAAAGTTGCACACAGGGTGATCCAGCGTTTCTTCCTCTTCGTAATCTTTACAACCGTTGTAGCATTGACTATAGGGCATACCCAGCCTTTCTGCATGCCACCTAATAATATAGTGCCCAGTTTGTGCTCCTACAAATGTAGAAATTGTATCCCTATTTGAGGGGTAAACGTGACGATATCTTGTAAGATCAGGCAGGTGTCCGACACTCTAGAGTTTGTAGCTATCTGTCGTTGCCGTGGCGGTGCATGTACTCTTTAAGCATTAGCTTGCATGTGGCAAAGGGTATATCTAAACGTTCTTTGTCAGGAAAAATCTTGATTTATAGTGCCCTGTTTATCAAGTTCGTCTACAAACAGCTTCCCGGGACCCGTGTGAGGTGTACACGTTTCTGTAGGGCTATCTGCTGAAGAGATCGGCGACAATGTAGAGTTAGTTTAGAATTGAAGGCCCAAGGGCCGAGGGATTTCATAGCCGCTGGGCTGTTGGTAAAAAATAAAGATTTCCTTGCCGATAGTATGAGTATTCTATCCAAACTTATAAATTTTTGGTAACAGCCATAACTTATCTATAAATAATCGATATCTATATTTTTTTTGATAATAAATCCATAATTTATTATTAAAGGTTTTTAATAAAACTTCTATAACTTTTCAGTAAAAAACTGATAAAACATTGGTAACACTCCGATAACAAATAGGTAAAATACCAATAACAAACCGATATCTTTTAATAATATACCGGTAAATTTTGCGATAAATAACCCATAAAAATTCGATAATGTTGATAAGTTATTTGTTATCGATAGCAAATTTATAGCACATCGATTTCGTCGATGACAAACTTTTCTCCAGTAAAACTTGAAACTATTTACAGAAAATGTAGATAAAATTGAAAACCCTAATGCAAAAATTGCACAAAGAATTACAAAAATTAAGCTTTTAACATTAATCGTTCTTGACACGATTATAAATTTGAGACTAAATTTTAAACTTTTTTGTACTACAAAATGGTCAAACCAAATTCGGTTTAAAAGTCCAACTTTAGAAGAATTCAGAAGAATTTGGTTTAAACTTAATGGTTTCAAATTGAAAGCACATTATTTTTCACGTTAAAAACATGTCTTGTTTTGAAACGAAACCAGTGAGACTATTTTTTTTTTTTTTATTTAGTCAAAACTGTACTAAATAATAACCAAATGTAGCTTTCGACTCGCAAAGCTATTCGCTTTAATATCGTCTATATTTTCATATGATATTCAAAAATTGTTAAGTAGTTTCAGAGATTTAAATTCTTTTACAAAAAAGTTTGATTAGTCCCAAACATGTTTTAAATTTAAACTGAAACTTTTTATGATCTTCGACATATTTTTCGGTGCTTTTTCTCTCCGTTTGTGGGCTATTATTTTAATGCTCGCAGCTGTGTACAAATATGTTTACGCGTGTAAATGTTTTTGAATTTCTATGTACTTACATATATACAATGGCTGTCTAAAGTTATGTATTTATAAACACGTAGTACGAATACAGTAGTTGCCATTAAGTTGCAACGCCAACGATCGATTAAAAGTATTGGAAGCGCATTTATATTCTAACTCCTGCCGTTACCTAGATATTTGATTTTGAGAAATGTTTCTTCAAAATACCACACTGTACGCCGTTGACGATATATATATCATGGAGTTATGTGATCTTCCAATCAGAATACTTTGTTGTATTTCTATTTGTAAAAATAAAAATTGTGCTAATTATCTATTATATATTCCTATTTAAAACCATTTTCCTACCTCTCCAGGGACACAGTGCAGTTATTCACATTTTCTGAACAATGACATACATTAATAACCTTTTTAGCTGCACTCTCAAATGCCCTAGATCAGACGAGTGCAGTGCCAAGACCATGCGGTAAACGCAAACCTCACTGGTGGTTCCATGACTTGGACTCACTCCCTACATCCTCTAGATTCAACAGAGCCAAAAGCCTCGAAAATGCATCATAATGGATGGAATACAAAAAAAAAAAAACTAATGACCTACAAAAAATTCCGCAGACTGGCGAATATAACTTCGTGGAGAAACTGTTGCACTAGAACCGAAAGTGTCGACGACGTTGCGTGATTTCAAAGACGTAAAAAACTAGGCTGTTAATATACTCATCACTGAGGTTAGGTAGGGTTAGGTTGGCAGTTACACGTTTTAAATATTTTAAGTTTGCTGGACCAGACCGGATAGTCCTTGCTCAATTTATTCACCCTTTGGAAATATCAGCTAATTGGCTGCGACACATTTATGCCGCTTGCCTATCTCTAATCCTCTCATTATGAACCAAAGGACTAAGGTCTACCAGTCTTTCGTACTTCGTATTCAAGACCCTAGAGAGGATAATTAGCAACTTCCGCAACAAACGCATACACCAAATGTAAATCAAGGAGATTTCGCTTCACATCCTAGTCTCTACTATTGAAACATCCTTGTTCGAAAAGTATTATTGTTGTATGGCCTTCCTAAACATTGAAGGAGCGTTCAACAATGTAAGTTCAGATTCCGTTAACAATGCCCCCAACGAATCTGGATGTAAATTGGCCCCAGTGGGACTGATTGATCAACTACTCAATGGAAGGAAAGTACTTTCTTCACTGGGGAAGGTTTATATAAAAGGCTATGTCGCTAGGAGAACGCGCCAGGAATAACCAATATTTCGATTCGGTTCCCTAATTATGTGACCACCACTGTACAAACCCGCATATACGTAAACTTGCACATCGTTTGTTTATGTTTGCTCTATATATATATTTGTATTATATATACATACATACATAAAACCGTTAGCTATAGTGCACAGACTTTCATTATTTTCTCTTCTGTCGCACTCACCCACCGTTCGTTCCGCCATTATTCCATTCAAACGTACAATATATAATCATGAATGTGCTTTATTATGTTCATACATACATACAAAAAGACTTGCATACATAGATTGCCTCAAGCTTTCTCAGTTTATTGTTTTGCTCGCTGGTCTGAATCGCTGCTGTTGCTACCACCCACCAACTCGCCGGTTTTGATGTTATTTTTTGAGCCAGTGTTGCCATAATCGAAAGTTGACAAGGCGAAAATACTTGAAAATGCTCTTAAATTAGTTAAACTTGGCTAGAGTGTTTTTGGGCTGGTATTCACATGTTCCTGGTAATCAGTTTATCTGGTTAAGTGACAACAAGCTAGAATTTGCAAGAATATGAGCCTAATGACCATTCGCTGGATGCTATCCATGCTATGCAGATGACTTGTTGTGGTTGTTGTTTTTGTAGCAGTGCTTCGCCCCATAAATAGGGTTACACTGAAATGACAGCCCTTGGTCGGGAAAAATCCCGAGTCGCTCCGGTACATAGAAGCGGCTGCCTTGGGAAGCTCTTAGTAATCTACATCGCCCCTACACTTAGAATCTCACGGAATTTTGAGGTGTTGATTGTGGACCGAACTCTGTGTGAAACAAGGAATCCATATACTGACTAACAGGTCTGGTTCACAATGGATCAAAATTTGATGATGGTAAAACAGGAGCTAGCATTTATGGGCCGACCTCAAGCAATCGATACCAATGCGATGCTATCTCACTAATTTCCAGACAGAAAATTCATGCAATAGAAGTTTGCGGTTGATAATGTCTACGAAGGCGCATATCCCTATCCACAGTTACTTCTAAGCTAGTGGATGAATGCATTGGAGTCCTAAATGTTCTAGGAGCCAAAAATAAGGTTTTATTAGGTTGGGTTTCCGGGAATTAGGGACATGAAGGTAATGAACTCGCAGACTATGGTCCAGATTCCTTCTGTGGACTCACAAAGGCACACACTAAGGAAACCGTAAGTAACTTGCAAACAAATCAGTTCAGTCAACACTGGATTGAATGCCCAGGACAAAGATAGTCTAAATTGTTTATACTCGAAGCAGTGCACGTTTACTGGCTACTATACGGGCCACTGTAGTCTACGATATCAGCTAAGTAAGTTAAATCTATCTAATAGAAAAATCTGTCGCTTTTGTGAACTGGAGGATTAAACGCCGGTTCACATTATCTGCGAATGTGTCGCTCTGGCAGAGGGCAGAGACTCCCATCTAGGTGGCGTGACTCTTAATAAAAAGCCTGAAGAGGTAAGGGTATATATGAGAGTGTAAAAAGAAACTGTCCGACAGTACTCATAGGTCTATAAAGAGGACTCGTCCGACACTAGCGGTTCATAAAACAGGTACAATGGATATCTCCATAGGACATGCTCAAAGAAAATGAATCACTCAAACTCATATAAATAGATCAAAGCAGGCTATAGTCGCATATTCCTTAGCGACTTATCCCGGATTCATCCTATACTAATCGCATTTTTTGCAAGGCCGTTATGCTAATCATATACAACCTATATACCATCTGTACTAACTCAATTGACTTCTTTGCTGCCCAACGAACTTGTGTCTTCCAGGCAGACCTATGCAGTGTCTATGCCATAGAGAAAGCAGCTAGACTGCTCAAGGATAGTACGGTTCCAATATCAATGTCACGATCTTTTTCGACAGGTCGCCTTAAATGCGTACGAATCAAACGTGATAAAGTCGGGTATCGTGTGGAGGTGGCGAGCTTCGAGTCCATAAGGCACCAAAATGTCTTCCCTTGCTGGGTTTCGGATACAGTAATATTGAAGGGAGTAAGTTTGCAGATAAGATGGCCAGGAAAGGTTCCGAAGTGGACATGAGCGAAGCAGATAACTCCGTACGACCACCGATTTTCCTAAGGAAAATCGAGGTCTATGCGATGAAGTTAATGGACTTGCTATGGACCAACCGTTATGATTGCTAGGTCTGGGTTCTTATGGCCATGTTTTGTTAGGAAAGTAACTAGCTTCATTCTCAAGCGCAGAGAGAGTACTTCCGGATGTCATCACAGGTCATTGCATCAATGCTCCGACGGTGGCGCATACCAACAAGCTCTCTCTGCAGAATTTTTCAGGATGGGGTGGAAGAGGATTCGATTAATAACTTTCCCTGCCGATGTCCAGGACTGCGAACAAGTAGTCTCAGATTTATGGGACAGGGGTTTTCGACAGTCTGGCAGAGGTTGGGAAGGTGAATCTTTCACTTCTTCTAAAATTCATATTTCTCAATTGGCTCGTTGAAGACCTCTAGGAAGTAATCTGGACAGTTCTGCCGCCACCCAGTACTCAGAGTAAACCTGTCCTGTGCGTTTTGTAAAACTCTCGGAAGGTGGCATGGTCTGGAAAAATTTAGCAGATTTTGATTAGGAACTATGTACACTTAGTATAGAGGACGTAGTTGAATTAATTTAAAAGTTGACCCAACTAGCTTTAAGTTCTGTAAAAATGTTAAAACGCATTTCAACGGCAACTAATACACCAACTAACCGGACGTTCGTTCCTTCATTACTCAGCAACTATTGTCATTCTATGTAACATTTCAATGTACGCTGCGCTGCTCGTCCCGACTAATATCACCAAGCGTCAACTGATATTTTTTAGCTGTCATTTCACCACCCCCTACCACAATCAATACGTACACACATACATCCCAAGTTGCTATACGCAACCTAACACTTGCCCAACGACCCCATTCAGCAGCTCAGCCGTGCTGCTGCTGTCAACGTCAACGGTGGTGGTGCTGTGGGTTGAGCTGCCAATGTTGAATTTTTTTTTTTCAGAGAGCCTTCCAACATCATCTGCGCGCACACCTACTTGCATACATACATGCATATATTTTCTACCACTAGAAACCTTACAATCATCATTGAATTGTTGGACGCGTTGTGTTACTTTGCTGCTGCGGCTAGGATTTTGTTGTGACGTTTTGCTGCTGCGTCAGGTCAGTGGGTGGTTGGTTGGATTGTACACACACAAACATATTACTATTGATGTTGATGATAAAAACTCAATGTTGTGCATGTATCTGTCTATGTGTGAGGTTAGGGGGTTTTTTGCTGCTGCGCTCTGCTTTTCATGGAACGTCAGTGTGTCCTCCTTCACTTGTTATTTCCTACCCACCTTGCGCTGCTCGCTGCCTGGCGACTGCATTTCTATTATATTTATATCAATCTCGTACCATCCGTCCTCGTTTTGTACGTCTCACCTTTGCTGCTGTTGGGATGCATTCATTTTTGCTTTGCTGGATTCGTTCTCTCACCTCGCAGCGGCTTGTCCGCATACTCTATTATACATTTTATATGTTTTGGTACTGTGTGCTGTGCAAGTGTGTGATAAAATCGGGTCGACGCGGCTCGGGTTGCAGGCAGCGGGGTCTGTTGGGTATGCATAAAAATAAACAGTAGTTCTAGGTATATAAATTCTGTATACTATGTAGATACATATTTACATAGCAATTTATATCATTTCTATGTATGCGCGTTTGTGTGTTTTTATGTGCTATTTACTGGATCCCTTTTTACCCAACCCAACTATTTAAGCTCCCATTCTTCCCAGTCCAGTGTTTTTGGCATTATTACTTTTTCAACAAAGTTTTCTCGTATTCCCGTTGTTGTTGCCGGTGTAATGCCAATTTTTGTTGGGTTTCTGTTACGTTTCAGTCTAAATCCTCTTCATATTTCATTTCACGCCGCATCACATTACATCGAATTTCGTTACGTCCCATTTAGCCATTTTTGTAGTTATTGTTGTTGTTGCAGTTAACCAACGAAATATGGTCCCAATTTCAGTTTTTCTTGTTGCCTTAAATTTGACGCAAAATAATTTTGGCGCTTATTACTTACTTTTTATATAGTTTATGTACATTTTATGTGCTAGAAGAGCTCCTCTTCCATTCAATTGTGAAATTGGCGACGCAGTAAATCATACGAAAATGAAATTTAATGTTGACTATGAGAATTACATGAAATTTAAAAAATTTTTGGGTATGAAAATGAGTGACTGAAAATTTATTTATTGAGTTGAAGATTAAGCGAATTTCTCGGATTCCAAAATCCTACAAATACATATACTAAAAGAATATCCGTGATTTAGGACTAGAAAAAAGTGCAGACCATGTTTAGTGTGGGAAGTTCTCCGCCAGAATCGATTTTGCCAGTGTTATCTGAGTCCAGATGCTCGCTTATAATATGGGGAAACCGAATCACGAAACATAACATCGTTCTGAAATAGAACCCTTTCTATCTCTAACACCAATGTCAAATCTTTGAAGCAAATGATTGAACCATTTTTTCCTATACCCTCTTTGATGTTAGGAATATGATATTGGGGCAACGGACTCTCTGTGGAACAACCGGTATAATTGCGAGGTCTCAAGGTCCTTGTGGTCATGTTTGGCTGGGAAAGGCTATAGCTTCCTGCTCAAGTTAAACAAATCTGCAGTGAGAGTACTTACGGTTGTTGTTGTTGTAGAAGGTCATCACGGGTCATTCCGCTACTGCTTCAACGTTGGTGCATACAACAAGCTCACTCTGTAGAAACTGTCAGGATGAGGAAGAGGAGTCGATTCAAGCTAAGCTAAGTGCAGTAAATTGGACGAATGATTAAAAACTAGTGAATTTCTCAAAAAAGTAATCAATAATTTAAGAGATTAAATTGCTTGTCACCCTTGATAACAGTTATTTAGTGAGATGAATAAATAAGTTTTTTTTAATAAATCTCAGAGAGGAACCCTTCTTTTTAAAAAATACGAAATAATAAAATAAATAAAATTCTTTATTCAATGTTCACAGTTGTAGACGTGCGTAAAGCTGGCAGACCCAAGTGCTCAAAAATAAGTTTAAGTTGGTTGAGAATTAAGTGCATTTTAGGTGCTATTTGATAATTTAGGTGCTCATTTGGTTTTCGAGATATTCGCCAAAAAGTGTGGGTCTGCTAGCTTTACGTCAAGCTTTACGTCCTCATGGACCGACAGTTCAACCTAATCTAACCATAGAGTTAAGTTTTAAGAACCTGAAAGATGTTTTGCAAATAGGTTGAAGAGGAGGGTGCAGGAACTTGCTTACCTTTGTTCATACGAAATTTATTTTATAATATATAGGGAAATTACTTTTTGCAGCAGCAGCTGAGACAGAGCCGACAGCTGTAATTGACTAATTTTAAATCGTTTTAACATCTTTCTCTCAAATTTAGTACAAAAATCTGTATGGAGCTTTAATTCTTTTTATTTAAAAGCTCTCATGGGAGATCGTTATCCATGCCAAGCAGGAGGCCTCTTTAGTCAGCTACAAGTGACTTTCAAGTTGAATTACGTTTGTATATGAATTTAACACGCAAGCAAAAACGTATCTCAGGGCATCACTTCTATTAAGACAGCTTCTCATTACTTTGCTGCTAGAAAGACATTACTCTCTGCCATGCCATTGAGGATAGGCCACGTAGGGCTGCGCGCTCTATCTAACACATCTCTGAAGGGGCGTGTTGAATAAATTTGCACGAACGTGTCTCGCATACGAAAATTTGAAAATGTGGCATTCCAGTACACAGTCGAATGGTAAGAAGGATGTCGATGGCGCGACAGTAGCACAGGCAACATAGAAGGGCTGACGTGATGATGACGACGACGTTAGTTACTGCCGATGCCACTTTGCGTTGCATGTCTGTGAGTATTTATGTAATTTAGTTGAAACGAATTTTTGGTTGGATAGATTTTCAAGTGAGTTTGGCAATTTTTGGATTGAGCGTTGTTGGCTGGGGCTAAAGGAACCTGGGGGCGTGCAACTGTTGGTTGATGGTGTTGCTGCAGCAACATTTTGATTTCATTACAATGCCAGCCTCGCATGTTTTGCCTATATTTTGATGCTTTGAATAGGTAGTGTTGTTGTTGTTGTGCTTTACTGGCGATGCATATAATTTTTCATTTTATTGCGCTCTACATCATCTACTCTCCGTATGAAGAACATAGATTCTAACTTAGTCAAAATAAATCTATACAAATTTACATACACCCGCTAGTAAAAAAATAGCAGCAAAATGATTTGAAAACTAAATTTTTTTGTTTTTTATTTTCGATAATTTAAAAAAAATTCTGAAACCCATCAAAAATATTTCCATTTTTTAGTGCTGGGTGGCGGCACATTCGTCCAACCAGATTACTTCCACTCAACGAACCACTTGTTTTCTCTTATGAACCTAAGTTGGAGTAAAGAACCCCCTTCCCAACCTCTGCAAGACTGGTGAAAAACCGCGCCCTGAAATCGTATTGTTTGCAATCCTGGAGATCGGCAGAGAAAAAGGTGAATCGACTCTTTTTCCTCGTCATTCTGACCGTCTCTGTCACAGGAGCTTGTTGGTATGTGCAACTGAAGATTTGTTCAGCTTGAGAAGGAAGTTAGTTCCTCTCCTTTCCAAACGTGCCCATAAGGACCTTGCGATCTCGCAATCATAGCGGTTGGTTCACAGCGAATGCGTTGCCCTAATCTCATATTTCTACATTTTCCTGAGGAGATAACCCAGCTGGACATCTCATTTGCAAATTCACTCCCTTCAATATCCATGCGCCCTGCGACCCAGGCAAATGGAAATATTTGGCGGCCCTATAGACATTTGCGAGGCTCAACACTTCCGCACGAGATCCGACCTTATTTCGTCCGATTCTCATACCTTTAAGGCGGTTTAGCTGTTAAGATCTTTATATTGATGCCTGGGCCCGTACTATACCGGAGCAGTTTGGCTGCTCTCTCTGTGGCATAGACCTCCGCCTGGAAGAAACTGCATTAGTCAGAAAGGCGGTACGATTGATTTACCTGCAGATGCTTTGAGTTCATTCTAGGTCAGTTTCCCCTTCCATTTCCGATTTTATTGGCCCTATCACTGTCTAAGCATTCCTCCCATTCCTCCCTTGAAATATATCTTATGTTCTGCACCGCCGTGATATGGTCGGTGTCGACGTTAGGTTAGTTTTAATTCACATGTTGGATTCTCTTAGTCGTAGAGTCCCTTTCGCGGCCAATCTTGCACGAACACTTGTAAAAGCATCACGTGAAAAATTACATTTAACCCTTCGAATGGTTCCCTTCTCACTGCGACTTTTGCTGCAACTTCCCAACCCTATGTTAATTGCTCTTTTAGTCTAGCGCCTTCCGTTAGACAATGGCTCCATACGTTAGTATCGGACGAATGACGGCGTTGTACATGCCATGGATGATATGCGTTGACAGTCCGCAGTTCCTCCCGAAAGCCCTTTTGCAGGTGTTGTATGCTGCCAGAGATTTTTTGGTCTCATCTCAATTTTGTGCTCAAAATTTAGGTACTTTTTTTTAACCTCAAAATGGGGGGTCCAGCTGGACGTCCAGCTAGACCCCCCCCCCCCCCCCCCCCTCATAAGCGCTAGGTCAAACAAAAAAATTTAAATGTGGGAATTATGTGCTATTTATGTGCTCCAACATAAGCTACGGTCTGTCCAGAAAAACAGAGGGGTTACAAAGGAGGAGCCGGGGCATATAACCCCACACGGAAAAATCGAAACGGGATAGGTGCAGAATTTTGTGATATTTATGGGCTCGATAGTTCCAAAAACGATTCGTTTTTTGACAACTTTTAATGTTTTTTTTTTAAAACATCAAAAGTGGTGGGTACAGCTGGACGTCCAGCTAGAGCCCCCCTCGTAAGCACTAGGCCAAACAAAACAATTTAAATGTGGGAATTACGTGCTCTTTACGTGCTCAATAGTGCCAAAAAGAATTCGGTTTTTTGACAACTTTTAATGATTTTTTTTAAAACTCCAAAAGTGGGGGGGTCCAGCTGGACGTCCAGCTAGATCCCCCCTCGTAAGCACTAGGCCAAACAAAGTAATTTAAATGTGGGAATTATGTGCTATTTACGTGCTCAATAAAGCCAAAAAGAATTCGGTTTTTGACAACTTTTAATGATTTTTTAAAACTCCAAAAGTGGGGGTCCAGCTGGACGTCCAGCTAGATCCCCCTCGTAAGCACTAGGCCAAACAAAGTAATTTAAATGTGGGAATTATGTGCTATTTACGTGCTCAATAGTGCCAAAAAGAATTCTTTTGACAAGTTTTAATGATTTTTTTTAAAACTTCAAAAGTGGGGGGTCCAGATGGACGTCCAGCTAGACCCCCCCCCCCCCCCCCTCATAAGCACTAGGTCAAACAAAAAAAATTAAATGTGGGAACTATGTGCTATTTATGTGCTCCAACATAAGCTACGGGTGTCCAGAAAAACAGAGGGTGACAAGGGGGGGGGGTGGGGGGGGGGGGGGGGGGAGCGGGGGAATATAAACCCAGAGGAAAAATCGAAACGGGATAGGTGCAGAATTTTGTGCTATATATGGCTCGATAGTTCCAAAAACGATTCGTTTTTTTGACAACTTTTAATGTTTTTTTTTAAAACATCAAAAGTGGTGGGTCCAGCTGGGCGTCCAGCTAGACCCCCCTCGTAAGCACTAGGCCAAACAAAACATTTTAAATGTGGGAATTGTGTGCTATTTACGTGCTCAATAGTGCCAAAAAGAATTCGGGTTCTTAAATACTTTTAATGATTTTTTTAAAACTTCAAAAGTGGGGGTCCAGCTGGACGTCCAGCTAGACCCCCCCCCCCCCCTCGTAAGCACTAGGCCAAACAAAACAATTTAAATGTGGGAATTATGTGCTATTTACGTGCTCAATAAGGCCAAAAAGAATTCGGTTTTTTGACAACTTTTAATGATTTTTTTAAAATTGCAAAAGTGGGGGGTCCAGCTGGACGTCCAGCTAGAGCCCCCCTCGTAAGCACTAGGCCAAACAAAACAATTTAAATGTGGGAATTACGTGCTCTTTACGTGCTCAATAGTGCCAAAAAGAATTCGGTTTTTTGACAACTTTTAATGATTTTTTTAAAACTCCAAAAGTGGGGGGTCCAGCTGGACGTCCAGCTAGATCCCCCCTCGTAAGCACTAGGCCAAACAAAGTAATTTAAATGTGGGAATTATGTGCTATTTACGTGCTCAATAAAGCCAAAAAGAATTCGGTTTTTTGACAACTTTTAATGATTTTTTAAAACTTCAAAAGTGGGGGTCCAGCTGGACGCCCAACTAGACCCCCCTCGTAAGCACTAGGCCAAACAAAACAATTTAAATGTGGGAATTATGTGCTATTTACGTGCTCAATAATGCCAAAAAGAATTCGGGTTTTTGACAACTTTTAATGTTTTTTTTAAAACTTCAAAATTGGGGGGTCCAGCTGAACGTCCAGCTAGACCCCCCCTCGTAAGCACTAGGCCAAACAAAACAATTTAAATGTGGGAATTATGTGCTATTTACGTGCTCAATAGTGCCAAAAAGAATTCGGTTTTTTGACAACTTTTAATGATTTTTTAAAACTTCAAAAGTGGGGGTCCAGCTAGACCCCCCCCCCCCCCCCCCTCATAAGCACTAGGTCAAACAAAAAAATTTAAATGTGGGAATTATGTGCTATTAAGTGCTCCAACATAAGCTACGGTCTGTCCAGAAAAACAGAGGGAGACAAGGGGGGAGCGGGGGCATATAAACCCAGAGGAAAAATCCAAACGGGATAGGTGCAGAATTTTGTGCTATTTATGGGCTCGATAGTTCCAAAAACGATTCGTTTTTTTGACATCTTTTAATGTTTTTTTTAAAACATCAAAAGTGGTGGGTCCAGCTGGACGTCCAGCTAGACCCCCCTCGTAAGCACTAGGCCAAACAAAACAATTTAAATGTGGGAATTATGTGCTATTTACGTGCTCAATAGTGCCAAAAAGAATTCGGGTTTTTAACAACATTTAATGATTTTTTTAAAACTTCAAACATTTAAATTGTTTTGTTTGGCCTAGGGCTTACGAGGGGGGGTCTAGCTGGACGTCCAGCTGTACCCACTACTTTTGATGTTTAAAAAAAAACATTAAAAGTTTTCAAAAAAACGAATCGTTTTTGGAACTATCGAGCCCATAAATAGCACAAAATTCTGGACCTATCCCGTTTCGATTTTTCCGTCTGGGGTTATATGTCCCCGCTCCCCCCTTGTCACCCCTCTGTTTTTCTGGACAGACCGAAGCTTATGTTGGAGCACATAAATAGCACATAATTCCCACATTAAAATTTTTTTGTTTGACCTAGTGCTTATGAAGGGGGCGGTCTAGCTGGACGTCCAGCTGGACCCCCATTTTGAGGTTAAATAAAAGTACTTAAATTTTGAGCACAAAATTTTTTATTTTGGGAACAAATTAGCACATAAATAGCACATAATACCTGGCCTACCAAATTTCGAATCCATCGTGGGGGGGGGGGGGACCTGACCTTGACGGACCTGGTTTTGCCATGCTCATCGCGAAATGCCGCAAAGTTCTGTTTCTATGAGCTTGCTAATTGTTGGCAGGAATTTACATGAAATCAGAATCCCTTTGTTCTTTCTGCCCTAAAAATTTCTAGAATTTCATTAACTATCAGTTTCCAAAGAAGAGGCGAAAGCACGCCGCCATGAGGTGTGCCTCTGGTAGCCATTTTACAAACTGAACCAGCTCCTAAAGTTGCGTTGACGACACTACTCCTGAGCAGAGAATCGATCCATGCATATGTAGAGTGTTGGGTTCCATGTTGTATAAGTGCCCTGCGGATGTCTTCCGTTTGGATGCTGTTGAAAGCACCCTCAATATACAGGAAAGCTGGCAAGGTGTATTTATTGTACTTTAATGATTTCCACGAGTACGCTAACTCCCTCGTGAAGGGCGTTTTTAACTCATTTGTGTTTCCGGTATGCATCCTGACCTATGTCCATCTGACAGAATTTATGTAAAATAACTGAAAAAAATTGTTGGCCTATTTTTTTCTCGCAAGTGTACATAAAACATAGAAGCTATTTATAACTTAGCCGTGCTTCACTAGAGCTTGATGAATCTATGCACATGCATTCCGCATAGCTTTAAGCTGAAATATAACTCATTCATGGAATCAAGTGTTGTTGCTTTTGTTCTTGACGCTATTATCGTTACCCCAAAAGAAAGAGCATCAGGAGAATGTTTTTTCTTCCACCTGCTCAACTGATTCAACCATCACTTTGACCGTAGGCCTGTCACTCTTCATTTATTTCACTTACAAAATGCAGTTGCTATGCCATTCAAAATAATTATCATCCTCACTTTATTCATGGACATACATCACTTCTTTTGAAGTTAAATTTTCTGTGGCCCCAAGTCATACCCGCCTGATTCGATACGCAAAAAGAAATCTTGATAGCATTTTATATAAATAAATACATTTAAGATTTTGAAAATGTATAGCGGTCCATATTCGGACAATTGATTTTGAATGACATTTGTGGATATTTTACCTTTATATTCGAGATTTGAAGGCTTTTATACAACGCTTTCTATGGCGTGTTTTTAGACTTAGGCTGTTATGACTTGTGACCACAGATTTAATTCCTTTCTTTTTAACATTTTGTGCTATATTTCGTAGCTTTGACTTAAAAAAGGAGTATTTTTTTTAACGATCAAAAAACAGATACAAAAAAATAATTTCCGCCATATAAGGACGTTCCAATACGTCGTCGATGTCCCGGACGTCCACTTGTGATCACATGAAACTTGCTCACGTGAAATTAAGTATCGAACGATTTATGAAAATGATAATATATTATAGATTCTATGAATATATATCCCCACTAAAGTCCGAACTAGAACCGAACCTTTCGTTAACCGAACCCGAACAAACATTTTTGTCAAACTTTGGTTTGGATGAACTTCATCCAAATCTAGATATTTCAGGTCAGGGAGTTCGTTTGTTTAGAGGACCATTACTAAAATCAGCAGAGGTGCAACATCTCTCCTTGAGATGCACATTTCATATGAAATATTACTTTTTTTGCTAAGGCTGCACCATCGGCTGGGAAATTTGGACTTATTTCAGCTTGAAAGATGCAACCAAACCAGCTCGATTCGAACCCGCGATCTTCCAAACCAATTACCTTGCAAAACTCCCTCGAGGGACAACACAGAAGAATTTGAGTAGGTTGTCATATGCAAAAATAAGCATTGGATGTCAATCGTCGCAGTTTATATATAAGTGCAGGCCCTCAGGAGGGAGCTTCTCCATTCAAGCTACTGAACGTCGCATTGTCTATTTGTTCTATAGGTTGCTATACCCAACAAACGACCTGTAAGTTCTTTATTATTTATTCTATGCTGGAATATGGTTCACATGGTGTGAAGGTCAAGGAAATCCCGCTATTTTGTCAGCAGACTGCTTGTGCTGAAAAAAGTGGGTAAGACGCTATCACGAGCTCTGGCACATTGCTTCCGTTCCAACTGCGAGGGTTGTAGTTATAGGAAGCTTCTGCGCGGGCAGTATTACTCCTAGTCGTTAAGAGTTTTCCACAAAAATAGCTGTTAAGGCAGGTTGAAGGTGGCGGTGTTATACTAGGGAGTTTACCGCAGAACGTGCTTGATCTGGAACAGCAAGGAGCACAAAATTTTTGTAGAAACTGCGACGTCGAGGAGTATTAGGCTTACATGCTTCTCGATGTTATCCCCCTTTGAGGTGACATAACATCATTTTATGGCCATTTAGGAAATTTCTATTTGACCTTATGACTATTTCGAGGAAAAATACCATAACCGTCCTGCAAATAATCGAGCTAGCGCAGAACTATAGCATCAAGAGACGGTACTTGTTCTACTTCTGTCCTCTCGCCGTGCTTTCAACTGACACTTTTAACATTATGACATCCTACGAAATGGCAATTTCTTTCCGTTGTAGACCTTTCAAACGAGTTATTTACTGGTACAGTCGTAGCCTTTGATTTAATAATTTAAACCTCAGATATCAGCGTTGATGGCACAGGTGTGGTTAATAACCGTCCCGCTCTGCATTCGATTACCACCAGTTCGCAGTCATTTAACCTATAGTGCGTAAATGTCGCTTTGCGTGAATATCTTCCATATTTGCTGCATATGCCTACTGGATGTTAAGAACAACACAAAGCAAAAAACTTCTGCAAGACTGGTTAGATGTTTAGTTGGATATGTTCTTTTTTGTGCTTAGTTAACCATTCGAACAGGATTATATTTGGGTATTTTTCCTCGCTGGAAGTGCGTCAGGGTCCAACGTATTCTAAAAATGTGTACTGTGATTTGCTTCAAGCTTGGTACATGGAAAGCTTTTGCTAAGATTGATACATTTGATATTCCTAAGAAAAGAAGGAGAGAAAGAGGTAGAAGAGTGTTAGGGAGAGATAGAAGAGAAGTTGTAGGGGAGAGGAAGATTGAGAGAGAGAAAGAGAGATTCTTAAATATACTTTAAGAAGAAAAGAGGGAAGAAGAGGAAGTGGGTGAAGAGGAGGAGATTGTTAATCATGACCCATAGGATCAGTGTTGCCAGGTGATGCAAAAAAAAGAAGCTAGATTGGCAAAAAAAAAGGTTAGAAAAGGCTTAATTTAGAAAAAAAAAGAAGCTAAAAAAAGGCCAGAATTTTTTTGGTTAATTCATTAAATTTTTTTTATATTTTAGTTTACACATTTGTAAATAAAAACTTATAAACATAACTTAAGCATAATTTCCTGTTTCAAAACCTATCAGGCACATTTTCTTTGACTAGCACATGGAATTACTTTAAATGATTGCATCTATCTATAAATCTTATAAAATAAAGTCGCTAAATTCCATGTATGCACATATGTAACTTCACACAGAATGCTCCGATTTTAAAACGGTTTTTTGCATTTGAAAGCTTAGCTACGTGAGATGGTACAGTTAATATAATTTGAAGGTATATATTATAGGGGCGTGGCAAATTGCCAAAATGTAGTAAAAAATCATAAAATTTTTGTTTACACAGCTATAACTCATAAACGGATGGATGGATGGATTTAAAAAATTCTACTTTTCAGTAAAACTTTGAAATATTTACCTTCGATTTGCATCAAAAAAAAACTTGATTCCTTTCTTATATCAGCCAAATTGTTTAAACAAAAGTAACATTTTTATCAAAAAATGCGTATGTGTGTTTGTTCGCTGTGAATTGTCCGCGCTAATTGCTTTTGAGTGAGGCTTGATGCGACACATACATACGTACATATATAGCATTCGCTGCGTTATTTAACTTCGGGCGTAAGTTTATAGGTATGTATGGATGTACATCACTACATAGTATAAAACAAAGTCGCTTTGTCTGTCCCTATGTCCCTTTGAATGCTTTAACCTTTAAAATACGCAACGGATTTTGATGCGCTTTTTTTTTTTAATAGAAAAAGAGTGATTGAAGAGGAAGTAATGGATGAACATATTTGGCTGAAAATTGGTGGGGGTAGCTTAGAACCAGGAGACAGACATAGGCTAATTTTATCCCGTTCTGGATAGGGTCTTGTTATCAAAATGTGGACCTGGGTAATCCTGGGATATGTTTGTACAATATGGGTATCGAATGTAAGCTGTTTATGAGTACTTTGATACGGGGTATTTTTCGTACCCGCGTGTTACTAGGGTCTCGAGATATAAGCGAAAACGTGGACGCGGGTACCCCTAGAATGTGTTTATAGAATATGGATAACGAATGAAAGCTGTGTATGAGTGCTTTAGTACAGGGTAGTTTTCATACCTATTTGTGAAGGGTCTCGAGATATAGGCCAAAACGTGCATCAGGGTAACACTAGGATGTGTTTTTACATTATGGGTATATAAAATTGAAGCTGTTTATGAGTGCTTTAGTACAGAGTAATTTTTATACCGCTGGGTGACTAGGGTCTCAAGATATGGGCAAAACCTGGACCCGGATACCCCTAGAATGTGGGTGTAATATGGATATCAAATGAAAGTTGTTGCCGAGAGCTTTAAAGTAATTTTCATTGTGATATTCGATTTAGTTGCATTAACCTGGCAAAACTGATAAATGTGCATGCGAAGCCGAAATAAAGACATGAATTAATAATACCCACATAACTATTTACATACGTCCTATTCGATTTGCCTGGTAATAAGGGATGAAGAAGAATGGGAAAAACTTTAGAGAAGAGAAAAGACGGAAGGAGAAGGAGACTGAGAAAGAGATAGAGTGAGACGAAAAGAGAGATAGATGAAGCGAAAAGACGGAGGGAGGAGTGAATAAAAGGATTAAGAAAAAGTGAAGAGGGGGATGGGGGGGGGCAGAGTTAGACGGAAAAAGTTTATTAAAAGATAGACCAAATTTAGGGCAGAACAACGTCTGACGGGTCTGCTAGTATGTGTATATACATAAAAAAAAAATTACAAACTAATTGTTTATATAAAATATTCCCCATCTGAAGAATCAGAAGAGCTTATGTCTGGGTATAAAGTTTCGCTATTTACCATAGATATGAGATCATAGGTAATTTCAAAGTCATTACAACATTTAGATAAGCGTTTTAACGAGCATCTAATATTAAGCAGCGCATTAAGCATTTTAATTTTTAGTTTGTTCCTTAATTTAGTTTTCAGAATTTTCATGCCACTAAAAACTCTTTCAACCTCCGCGTTACTGAGTGGTAATACTAAAAAACTAAATATGAATTCGACAAGTTCTAAAAAAGGAGGTTCGTTTAATGCAGTTTTATGTTCTCGGACTTCCGACCAAAATTCCATGGTGGAGTGTACATTTTTCCATTGTATTGTTATAAGTTTTCGCCACTGCAGCTCTATTAATGCTCTTTGACTTGAAGAATAACTATACTTCTATTTTTCAAAGTAAGAAAATACATCTGGCTTAGAAACTTTCAACGAATTTTCAGCAGAAAAAGAATTAATCTTTTGTAGAGAACTCATATTATAAGGTCTTAGGTGTTCACAGGAACTATTGAAATTATTTTATTTTAGAAATTATTAAAAATACAGTCGGAGTAAAAAAGGCTAGAAAAAAGTCACGAAGCTAAACCCAAAATTTCGAGGCTAAAGGAAAAAAAAGGCTAAATATAGCCTCGAAAAGGCTAACCTGGCAACACTGCATAGGATTTTCTTCGACAACGCACCGGTTAATATTTAGCTGTTGTGCTTAAGGTCTGAAAATGGTTTAGAAAAAATGTTTTTGGTAGCCCCAAGTCCCCTTTTAGGAAAAACTTATAGAGATTCCATATATTAGTGGGGGTGCAGTTGGAGTAGATTTGAGAGTTGGAGTGGGAGTGAGAGCGGGAGCGAGGGTGAGAGTTGGAGTTAGAATGTGAGCGAGATATATAGAATAGATTAGATTAGATTATTTATTTATTACGGCCAGAAGCCTAATTCGTAAATTTGAAAATATTACAGTTTTTTATCTTATAGCTAAGGTTTTCCAATATTCATATAATTTTGTTTTAAATACTGTTATTTGGTTGCAACTTTTTATATCCATAGGCAGATCATTGTAACTTTTCAGACCCTTGTAGAAAATGTTCTGTTGATCAATTTCAGTTCTAAAAAACGGCAATTTGAAATTATGTTTGCTCCTCGTATTTATGTTGTGAGTTTGCTCAACTAATGCTATATTTTTATTTAAATACTCAGGTACATTTCCATGTTTGATATTAAATATGAATTTCATGGAGTGGAAAAAAATCTTTTGTTTCACACTTAACAAGTCTAAAGTCTTCAACATGTCAGCCGTTCGTGTATCTCTAGGTTTCTGAAGAATAAATCTCATGCATCTATTTTGAAGCTCTTGGAGCTTGTCTACTTCTTTATCCGATATTATGAATAGAATGGACGGGCAGTACACGAAGTGCGGTTCTATAACTGATTTATATAAGATTATTTTGTACTTTTTCTGAATGAATTTCGTTGTTCTCTGCATTACTCCTGTTTTATTAGCAACTTTTTTAATTGTATAATTTATATGATCTTCAAATTTGAGTTTATTATCAATTATTATTCCTAAGTATTTTATATTGTTAACTCTTTGTATGATTTCATCATTTATTTTTAGCTCGGCTATATCGTCCTCATTGATATTCCTCCTTGTTATTATCATATATTTAGTTTTATTTATGTTTAGTTTCAGTCTATTACCACACAACCATTTATACAAGTTATTTATTTCATGTTGCATTTTGGCGAGTGCAGTATTAATATTATTTTCACTTATCATAATTAATGCATCATCCGCAAAAAGTCTAATTTCACAACCTTCGATAGCATTGACAATGTCATTTATGTATATAAGAAATAATATAGGTGCCAATACTGAGCCTTGAGTGTTTTTTCCTAAATCCTGACTGTTGGTAGACTAGTATATTATTTACTTCAAGATGATTCACCAACTGATTCTTAACAACGACTTCGAGAATTTTAGCATCACTTGGCAGGGTATTTATGGGTCTAAGTTCTTCAGGTTGCATTGTCTTTTTAACTTTTTCCACAGGTATTATTGTTGACGTTTTCCACATTTCAGGTACTACACCATCTTCTAAGCTGTTATTGATTATTTGAGCATAGAAATATTAGGTATACAATCTTTTAGTACACCTTCGGATAGCAGTTTTCTTCCACCTATTTTATATTTAAAGTCTGTTAGGATATTAATAACATCATCGGTGGTAATTTCAGCAAACTTTAATTTTGAATGGATTTGTGTATCCTCTAGTGCTACTTGACAGGTTTCGATGTTATTATTAATTTCAATCACACTGTTTACAAAAAATCTATTTAACCATTCGCCAGATCGGTTTCGTTTTCAACCAGTATGCCATCCAGTATCACCTTTTTTATCCCTTCGTTATCTTTAGCTTGGTTGACCGTTTGTTTGAGATATTTCCACATTTCTTTAACATTATATTCATTCAAAATGATTTTATTCTCCATATACTTTATTTTTTTTAATTTGACTAATTTTTTGTAGACCTATTTATATTTTTATATTCATCCCACTCTCCAGTTTGTAACGCACGCGTGTACATATTGTATTTATATTTATTTATTTGTGCCAATTCTCTATCATACCATTTATTCATTAACTTGATATGCACTTCTTTCTCGTAGGTTAAACTTTCCATAGCCTGAATCATTATATTATTAATTAATTCGGCTTTTACATCAATTGATAAGTTTATATTAAAGTTGAAGTTATATGATCTAAGGACGCTTATTAAAATATCACTATTATATTTGTCCCATGCTATTATTTTCTTGGTCAGTCTCGTGGTCAGTCTCGTGGACGTTTTAATATTAAATTTTATAGTTTCATGATCAGACATTTTGTATTCCTGCAAATTATTACAGAGAATTTCATCCGAGTTTGAAAATAATAGATCAATTTTCGATTCACTTGTATCTGTGATTCGCGTATTAAATTCTATTTTTTGGCTCATCCCCATCACACCAAATATCTCATTTAATTTAGTACTATATGTTGAGATGCAGTTCATGTTAATATTGAAATCAACGACTACTATATTATGGTTACTTTTTTCATATTTATCAATTAGAATTTCATTTAGGTATTCAACAAAAGCTGCATCACTAGTGCTCGGCGAGTGGTACAGAACTCCAATCTGCCACTTTTTATCAACCTTCTTCAGTTTTATTACAATGCACCAAACGTTTTCATTTATATTATCATTATAGATTACTTTAACATCAATTGTACTATGTACATAAACTAACACACCTCCTGTGTGCCTGCTATGGGAATCACATCTTATCATTTTATAGGTTGCTATTTTTAATTCATTGTCTAGAATATCTTTGGTTGTACATGTTTCAGAGCACAGTATGATGCCTGGTCTATGAACTTCCGCCAACACTTCCAACTCTGATTTGTTAGCTACTAGGCTATTTATGTTTAAATAGATGCATTTAAAGTCATTGTTGATGTCCTTTGTGGATCTTTTTTGGTACTTTGATACTCTACGTTGCATAACATTAGCATGGTCCAGGTGAGCCAGTGGCCTGATTGTTAGTTGCTAGTATCCTAGCCTTTGTTTTCTTACATTTAAGTGTTTTAAGTAGACAGGGCAATGTCTGCTATTGCAAGGGTGATTGGTATCAAGCCCTAGATTTAATTTCTCATTAGCTCTAATACAATTTATGCACATGTTTTTTGGTTGTTCCTTGCACTCCATGGGTTTATGTTTACCCAAGCATTTGCTACAAACATCTTCATTTTTGCATTCACTAGCTTTATGGTTGTATCCTTTACATTTAAAACACATTGTTATATCAACACCATCGTATACTTTGCACCTTTCCCATCCTATATTCAGTTTATCTAATTTTAACGCTTCAGTGAATATTTCCACATCCACCTCAACTATTGCATTATAATAATTTTTATACTCAGTTGAGCAGAGCTCACAGTTGAGCAGAGCTCACAGAGTATATTAACTTTGATTGGATAACGGTTGGTTGTACAGGTATAAAGGAATCGAGATAGATATAGACTTCCATATATCAAAATCATCAGTATCGAAAAAAAAAATTCGATTGAGCCATGTCCGTCCGTCTGTCCGTTAACACGATAACTTGAGTAAATTTTGAGGTATCTTGATGAAATTTGGTATGTAAGTTCCTGGGCACTCATCTCAGATCGCTATTTAAAATGAACGATATCGGACAATAACCACGCCCACATTCGAACAGGATTATATTTGGGTATTTTTCCTCGCTGGAAGTGCGTCAGGGTCCAACGTATTCTAAAAATGTGTACTGTGATTTGCTTCAAGCTTGGTACATGGAAAGCTTTTGCTAAGATTGATACATTTGATATTCCTAAGAAAAGAAGGAGAGAAAGAGGTAGAAGAGTGTTAGGGAGAGATAGAAGAGAAGTTGTAGGGGAGAGGAAGATTGAGAGAGAGAAAGAGAGATTCTTAAATATACTTTAAGAAGAAAAGAGGGAAGAAGAGGAAGTGGGTGAAGAGGAGGAGATTGTTAATCATGACCCATAGGATCAGTGTTGCCAGGTGATGCAAAAAAAAGAAGCTAGATTGGCAAAAAAAAAAGGTTAGAAAAGGCTTAATTTAGAAAAAAAAAGAAGCTAAAAAAAGGCCAGAATTTTTTTGGTTAATTCATTAAATTTTTTTTATATTTTAGTTTACACATTTGTAAATAAAAACTTATAAACATAACTTAAGCATAATTTCCTGTTTCAAAACCTATCAGGCACATTTTCTTTGACTAGCACATGGAATTACTTTAAATGATTGCATCTATCTATAAATCTTATAAAATAAAGTCGCTAAATTCCATGTATGCACATATGTAACTTCACACAGAATGCTCCGATTTTAAAACGGTTTTTTGCATTTGAAAGCTTAGCTACGTGAGATGGTACAGTTAATATAATTTGAAGGTATATATTATAGGGGCGTGGCAAATTGCCAAAATGTAGTAAAAAATCATAAAATTTTTGTTTACACAGCTATAACTCATAAACGGATGGATGGATGGATTTAAAAAATTCTACTTTTCAGTAAAACTGAAATATTTACCTTCGATTTGCATCAAAAAAAAACTTGATTCCTTTCTTATATCAGCCAAATTGTTTAAACAAAAGTAACATTTTTATCAAAAAATGCGTATGTGTGTTTGTTCGCTGTGAATTGTCCGCGCTAATTGCTTTTGAGTGAGGCTTGATGCGACACATACATACGTACATATATAGCATTCGCTGCGTTATTTAACTTCGGGCGTAAGTTTATAGGTATGTATGGATGTACATCACTACATAGTATAAAACAAAGTCGCTTTGTCTGTCCCTATGTCCCTTTGAATGCTTTAACCTTTAAAAATACGCAACGGATTTTGATGCGCTTTTTTTTTTTTAATAGAAAAAGAGTGATTGAAGAGGAAGTAATGGATGAACATATTTGGCTGAAAATTGGTGGAGGGGTAGCTTAGAACCAGGAGACAGACATAGGCTAATTTTATCCCGTTCTGGATAGGGTCTTGTTATCAAAATGTGGACCTGGGTAATCCTGGGATATGTTTGTACAATATGGGTATCGAATGTAAGCTGTTTATGAGTACTTTGATACGGGGTATTTTTCGTACCCGCGTGTTACTAGGGTCTCGAGATATAAGCGAAAACGTGGACGCGGGTACCCCTAGAATGTGTTTATAGAATATGGATAACGAATGAAAGCTGTGTATGAGTGCTTTAGTACAGGGTAGTTTTCATACCTATTTGTGAAGGGTCTCGAGATATAGGCCAAAACGTGCATCAGGGTAACACTAGGATGTGTTTTTACATTATGGGTATATAAAATTGAAGCTGTTTATGAGTGCTTTAGTACAGAGTAATTTTTATACCGCTGGGTGACTAGGGTCTCAAGATATGGGCAAAACCTGGACCCGGATACCCCTAGAATGTGGGTGTAATATGGATATCAAATGAAAGTTGTTGCCGAGAGCTTTAAAGTAATTTTCATTGTGATATTCGATTTAGTTGCATTAACCTGGCAAAACTGATAAATGTGCATGCGAAGCCGAAATAAAGACATGAATTAATAATACCCACATAACTATTTACATACGTCCTATTCGATTTGCCTGGTAATAAGGGATGAAGAAGAATGGGAAAAACTTTAGAGAAGAGAAAAGACGGAAGGAGAAGGAGACTGAGAAAGAGATAGAGTGAGACGAAAAGAGAGATAGATGAAGCGAAAAGACGGAGGGAGGAGTGAATAAAAGGATTAAGAAAAAGTGAAGAGGGGGATGGGGGGGGGGGGCAGAGTTAGACGGAAAAAGTTTATTAAAAGATAGACCAAATTTAGGGCAGAACAACGTCTGACGGGTCTGCTAGTATGTGTATATACATAAAAAAAAAATTACAAACTAATTGTTTATATAAAATATTCCCCATCTGAAGAATCAGAAGAGCTTATGTCTGGGTATAAAGTTTCGCTATTTACCATAGATATGAGATCATAGGTAATTTCAAAGTCATTACAACATTTAGATAAGCGTTTTAACGAGCATCTAATATTAAGCAGCGCATTAAGCATTTTAATTTTTAGTTTGTTCCTTAATTTAGTTTTCAGAATTTTCATGCCACTAAAAACTCTTTCAACCTCCGCGTTACTGAGTGGTAATACTAAAAAACTAAATATGAATTCGACAAGTTCTAAAAAAGGAGGTTCGTTTAATGCAGTTTTATGTTCTCGGACTTCCGACCAAAATTCCATGGTGGAGTGTACATTTTTCCATTGTATTGTTATAAGTTTTCGCCACTGCAGCTCTATTAATGCTCTTTGACTTGAAGAATAACTATACTTCTATTTTTCAAAGTAAGAAAATACATCTGGCTTAGAAACTTTCAACGAATTTTCAGCAGAAAAAGAATTAATCTTTTGTAGAGAACTCATATTATTAGGTCTTAGGTGTTCACAGGAACTATTGAAATTATTTTATTTTAGAAATTATTAAAAATACAGTCGGAGTAAAAAAGGCTAGAAAAAAGTCACGAAGCTAAACCCAAAATTTCGAGGCTAAAGGAAAAAAAAGGCTAAATATAGCCTCGAAAAGGCTAACCTGGCAACACTGCATAGGATTTTCTTCGACAACGCACCGGTTAATATTTAGCTGTTGTGCTTAAGGTCTGAAAATGGTTTAGAAAAAATGTTTTTGGTAGCCCCAAGTCCCCTTTTAGGAAAAACTTATAGAGATTCCATATATTAGTGGGGGTGCAGTTGGAGTAGATTTGAGAGTTGGAGTGGGAGTGAGAGCGGGAGCGAGGGTGAGAGTTGCAGTTAGAATGTGAGCGAGATATATAGAATAGATTAGATTAGATTATTTATTTATTACGGCCAGAAGCCTAATTCGTAAATTTGAAAATATTACAGTTTTTTATCTTATAGCTAAGGTTTTCCAATATTCATATAATTTTGTTTTAAATACTGTTATTTGGTTGCAACTTTTTATATCCATAGGCAGATCATTGTAACTTTTCAGACCCTTGTAGAAAATGTTCTGTTGATCAATTTCAGTTCTAAAAAACGGCAATTTGAAATTATGTTTGCTCCTCGTATTTATGTTGTGAGTTTGCTCAACTAATGCTATATTTTTATTTAAATACTCAGGTACATTTCCATGTTTGATATTAAATATGAATTTCATGGAGTGGAAAAAAATCTTTTGTTTCACACTTAACAAGTCTAAAGTCTTCAACATGTCAGCCGTTCGTGTATCTCTAGGTTTCTGAAGAATAAATCTCATGCATCTATTTTGAAGCTCTTGGAGCTTGTCTACTTCTTTATCCGATATTATGAATAGAATGGACGGGCAGTACACGAAGTGCGGTTCTATAACTGATTTATATAAGATTATTTTGTACTTTTTCTGAATGAATTTCGTTGTTCTCTGCATTACTCCTGTTTTATTAGCAACTTTTTTAATTGTATAATTTATATGATCTTCAAATTTGAGTTTATTATCAATTATTATTCCTAAGTATTTTATATTGTTAACTCTTTGTATGATTTCATCATTTATTTTTAGCTCGGCTATATCGTCCTCATTGATATTCCTCCTTGTTATTATCATATATTTAGTTTTATTTATGTTTAGTTTCAGTCTATTACCACACAACCATTTATACAAGTTATTTATTTCATGTTGCATTTTGGCGAGTGCAGTATTAATATTATTTTCACTTATCATAATTAATGCATCATCCGCAAAAAGTCTAATTTCACAACCTTCGATAGCATTGACAATGTCATTTATGTATATAAGAAATAATATAGGTGCCAATACTGAGCCTTGAGTGTTTTTTCCTAAATCCTGACTGTTGGTAGACTAGTATATTATTTACTTCAAGATGATTCACCAACTGATTCTTAACAACGACTTCGAGAATTTTAGCATCACTTGGCAGGGTATTTATGGGTCTAAGTTCTTCAGGTTGCATTGTCTTTTTAACTTTTTCCACAGGTATTATTGTTGACGTTTTCCACATTTCAGGTACTACACCATCTTCTAAGCTGTTATTAATTATTTGAGCATAGAAATATTAGGTATACAATCTTTTAGTACACCTTCGGATAGCAGTTTTCTTCCACCTATTTTATATTTAAAGTCTGTTAGGATATTAATAACATCATCGGTGGTAATTTCAGCAAACTTTAATTTTGAATGGATTTGTGTATCCTCTAGTGCTACTTGACAGGTTTCGATGTTATTATTAATTTCAATCACACTGTTTACAAAAAATCTATTTAGACCATTCGCCAGATCGGTTTCGTTTTCAACCAGTATGCCATCCAGTATCACCTTTTTTATCCCTTCGTTATCTTTAGTTTGGTTGACCGTTTGTTTGAGATATTTCCACATTTCTTTAACATTATATTCATTCAAAATGATTTTATTCTCCATATACTTTATTTTTTTTAATTTGACTAATTTTTTGTAGACCTATTTATATTTTTATATTCATCCCACTCTCCAGTTTGTAACGCACGCGTGTACATATTGTATTTATATTTATTTATTTGTGCCAATTCTCTATCATACCATTTATTCATTAACTTGATATGCACTTCTTTCTCGTAGGTTAAACTTTCCATAGCCTGAATCATTATATTATTAATTAATTCGGCTTTTACATCAATTGATAAGTTTATATTAAAGTTGAAGTTATATGATCTAAGGACGCTTATTAAAATATCACTATTATATTTGTCCCATGCTATTATTTTCTTGGTCAGTCTCGTGGTCAGTCTCGTGGACGTTTTAATATTAAATTTTATAGTTTCATGATCAGACATTTTGTATTCCTGCAAATTATTACAGAGAATTTCATCCGAGTTTGAAAATAATAGATCAATTTTCGATTCACTTGTATCTGTGATTCGCGTATTAAATTCTATTTTTTGGCTCATCCCCATCACACCAAATATCTCATTTAATTTAGTACTATATGTTGAGATGCAGTTCATGTTAATATTGAAATCAACGACTACTATATTATGGTTACTTTTTTCATATTTATCAATTAGAATTTCATTTAGGTATTCAACAAAAGCTGCATCACTAGTGCTCGGCGAGTGGTACAGAACTCCAATCTGCCACTTTTTATCAACCTTCTTCAGTTTTATTACAATGCACCAAACGTTTTCATTTATATTATCATTATAGATTACTTTAACATCAATTGTACTATGTACATAAACTAACACACCTCCTGTGTGCCTGCTATGGGAATCACATCTTATCATTTTATAGGTTGCTATTTTTAATTCATTGTCTAGAATATCTTTGGTTGTACATGTTTCAGAGCACAGTATGATGCCTGGTCTATGAACTTCCGCCAACACTTCCAACTCTGATTTGTTAGCTACTAGGCTATTTATGTTTAAATAGATGCATTTAAAGTCATTGTTGATGTCCTTTGTGGATCTTTTTTGGTACTTTGATACTCTACGTTGCATAACATTAGCATGGTCCAGGTGAGCCAGTGGCCTGATTGTTAGTTGCTAGTATCCTAGCCTTTGTTTTTTTACATTTAAGTGTTTTAAGTAGACAGGGCAATGTCTGCTATTGCAAGGGTGATTGGTATCAAGCCCTAGATTTAATTTCTCATTAGCTCTAATAAAATTTATGCACATGTTTTTTGGTTGTTCCTTGCACTCCATGGGTTTATGTTTACCCAAGCATTTGCTACAAACATCTTCATTTTTGCATTCACTAGCTTTATGGTTGTATCCTTTACATTTAAAACACATTGTTATATCAACACCATCGTATACTTTGCACCTTTCCCATCCTATATTCAGTTTATCTAATTTTAACGCTTCAGTGAATATTTCCACATCCACCTCAACTATTGCATTATAATAATTTTTATACTCAGTTGAGCAGAGCTCACAGAGTATATTAACTTTGATTGGATAACGGTTGGTTGTACAGGTATAAAGGAATCGAGATAGATATAGACTTCCATATATCAAAATCATCAGTATCGAAAAAAAAAATTCGATTGAGCCATGTCCGTCCGTCTGTCCGTTAACACGATAACTTGAGTAAATTTTGAGGTGTCTTGATGAAATTTGGTATGTAAGTTCCTGGGCACTCATCTCAGATCGCTATTTAAAATGAACGATATCGGACAATAACCACGCCCACTTTTTCGATATCGAAAATTTCGAAACATCGAAAAAGTGCAATAATTCATTACCAAATACGGATTAAGCGATGAAACTTGGTAGGTGAGTTGAACTTATGACGCAGAATAGAAAACTAGTAAAATTTTGGACAATGGGCGTAGCACCGCCCACTTTTAAAAGAAGGTAATTTAGAAGTTTTGCAAGCTGTAATTTGGCAGCCGTTGAAGATATCATGATGAAATTTGGCAGGAACGTTACTCTTATTACTATATGACTGCGTAATAAAAATTAACAAAATCGGAGAACGACCACGCCCACTTTAAAAAATTTTTTTTTTTTTAAATTCAAATTTTAAAAGAAAAGTTAATATCTTTACAGTATATAAGTAAATTATGTCAACATTCAACTCCAGTAATGATATGTTGCAACAAAATACAAAAATAAAAGAAAATTTCAAAATGGGCGCGGCTTCGCCCTTTTTCATTTAATTTGTCTAGGATACTTTCAATGACATAAGTCGAACAAAAATTTACCAATCCTTGTGAAATTTGGTAGAGGCTTAGATTCTAGGACGATAACTGTTGTCTGTGAAAAAGGGCGAAATCGGTTGAAGCCACGCCCAGTTTTTATACACAGTCGACCGCTTGTCCTTCCGGTCGGCCGTTAACACGATAACTTGAGCAAAAATCGATATATCTTTACTAAACTCAGTTCACGTACTTATCTGAACTCACTGTGTATTGGTGTAAAAAATGACCGAAATCCGACTATCACCACGCCCACTTTTTCGATATCGAAAATTACGAAAAATGAAAAAAAATGCCATAATTATATACCAAATACGAAAAAAGGGATGAAACATGGTAATTCTATTGGTCTATTGACGCAAAATATAACTTTAGAAAAAAACTTGGTAAAATGGGTGTGACACCTACTATATTAAGTAGAAGAAAATGAAAAAGTTTTGCAGGGCGAAATCAAAAGCAGCTCTGTGAAGTTGGCACCTACTTGGTCGAATAATTAAAAAAACCATATCTCATTCGTTTGTCCACCGTTTGTCCATGTTTGTCCAGGAAAAATTTTCGTTTGTCCACCTTTTGTTAAAAAGTTATTTCAAAAAAAAAAAAAATCGTGTGCGAAGATGGCACCTCCATTTGCGAGTATTTAAAAAAACTAAATGCCATTCGTTTGTCCACGTTTGTCCAAGAAAAATTTTCGTTTGTCCACCTTTTGTTAAAAAGTTATTTCAAAAAAAAAATCCCGTGTGAAGTTGGCACCTCCATTTGCGAGTATTTAAAAAAACTAAATGCCATTCGTTTGTCCATCGTTTGTCCACGTTTGTCCAGGAAAAATTTTCGTTTGGCCACCTTTTGTTAAAAAGTTATAACAAAAACATTTTTTTTCGAAAAACCCAAAAAAATTTTTGTTTCGCTTTATTGTGCTAAATCGTATCCCCGTCGTTTGCCCATCGTTTGCCAATCCAATGTCCATGTTTGTCCAGGCGAAATTTTCGTTTGTCCACCTTTTGTTAAAAAGTTATTTCAAAAAAACAAAAATCGTGTGTGAAGTTGGCACCTCCATTTACAAGTAATTAAAAAAAACAAATGCCATTCGTTTGTCCATCGTTTGTCCACGTTTGTCCAGAAAAATGTCCACCTTTTGTTATAAAGTTATAACAAAAACATTTTTTTTCGAAAAAACCCAAAAATTTTTTTGTTTCGCTTTATTGCTCTAAATCGTATGTCCGTCGTTTGCCCATCGTTTGTCCATGTTTGTCCAGGAAAATTTTCGTTTGTCCACCTATTGTTAAAAAGTTATTTCAAAAAAACAAAAATCGTGTGTGAAGTTGGCACCTCCATTTACGAGTAATTAAAAAAAACAAATGCCATTCGCTTGTCCATCGTTTGTCCAGGAAAAATTTTCGTTTGTTCACCTTTTGTTAAAAAGTTATAACAAAAACATTTTTTTTCGAAAAAGCCCAAAAAAATGTTTGTTTCGCTTTATTGTGCTAAATCGTATGCCCGTCGTTTGCCCATCGTTTGCCAATCGTTTGTCCATGTTTGTCCAGGCGAAATTTTCGTTTGTCCACCTTTTGTTAAAAAGTTATTTCAAAAAAACCAAAATCGTGTGTGAAGTTGGCACCTCCATTTACGAGTAATTAAAAAAACCAAATGCCATTCGTTTGTCCATCGTTTGTCCACGTTTGTCCAGGAAAAATTTTCGTTTGTCCACCTTTTGTTAAAAAGTTATAACAAAAACATTTTTTTTCGAAAAAACCCAAAAAAATTTTTGTTTCGCTTTATTGTGCTAAATCATATGCCCGTCGTTTGCCCATCGTTTGCCAATCGTTTGTCCATGTTTGTCCAGGCGAAATTTTCGTATGTCCACCTTTTGGTAAAAAGTTATTTCAAAAAAAACAAAAATCGTGTGTGAAGTTGGCACCTCCATTTACGAGTAATTAAAAAAACCAAATGTTATTCGTTTGCCCATCGTTGGTCCACGTTTGTCCAGGAAAAATTTTCGTTTGTCCACCTTTTGTTAAAAAGTTATAACAAAAACATTTTTTTTTCGAAAAAAACCAAAAAAAATTTTGTTTCGCTTTATTGTGCTAAATCGTATGCCCGTCGTTTGCCCATCGTTTGCCAATCGTTTCTCCATGTTTGTCCAGGAGAAATTTTCGTTTGTCCACCTTTTGTTAAAAAGTTATTTCAAAAAAACAAAAATCGTGTGTGAAGTTGGCACCTCCATTTACGAGTAATTAAAAAAACGAAATGCCATTCGTTTGCCCATCGTTTGCCCATGTTTGTCCAGGAAACATTTTCGTTTGTCCACCTTTTGTTAAAAAGTTATTTCAAAAAAAAAAAAAAAAAAATCCCGTGTGAAGTTGGCACCTCCATTTACGAGTAATTAAAAAAACCAAATGCCGTTCGTTTGCCCATCGTTTGTCCACGTTTATCCAGGAAAAATTTTCGTTTGGTTTTTTTCGAAAAAAAAAATGTTTTTGTTATAACTTTTTAACAAAAGGTGGACAAACGAAAAATTTTCCTGGACAAACGTGGACAAACGAATGGCATTTGGTTTTTTTAATTACTCGTAAATGGAGGTGCCAACTTCACACACGATTTTTGTTTTTTGAAATAACTTTTCAACAAAAGGTGGACAAACGAAAATTTCTCCTGGACAAACATGGACAAACGATTGGCAAAACAAAAAGCAAAAGGCGGACAAATGAAAATTTTTCGTGGACAAACGTGGACAAACGATGGACAAACGAATGGCATTTGGTTTTTTTTTAATTACTCGTAAATGGAGGTGCCAACTTCACACAAGATTTTTGTTTTTATACTCAGTTGAGCAGAGCTCACAGAGTATATTAACTTTGATTGGATAACGGTTGGTTGTACAGGTATAAAGGAATCGAGATAGATATAGACTTCCATATATCAAAATCATCAGTATCGAAAAAAAATTCGATTGAGCCATGTCCGTCCGTCCGTCCGTCCGTCTGTCCGTTAACACGATAACTTGAGTAAGTTTTGAGTTATCTTGATGAAATTTGGTATGTAGGTTCCTGGGCACTCATCTCAGATCGCTATTTAAAATGAACGATATCGGACAATAACCACGCCCACTTTTTCGATATGGAAAATTTCGAAAAATCGAAAAAGTGTGATAATGCATTACCAAATACGGATTAAGCGATGAAACTTGGTAGGTGAGTTGAACTTATGACGTAGAATATAAAACTAGTAAAATTTTGGACAATGGGCGTGGCACCGCCCACTTTTAAAAGAAGGTAATTTAGAAGTTTTGCAAGCTGTAATTTCGCAGTCGTTGAAGATATTATGATGAAATTTGGCAGGAACGTTACTCTTATTACTGTATGTTTGCTTAATAAAAATTAGCATAATCGGAGAACGACCACGCCCACTTTTTGAAAAGAATTTTTTTTAAGTTCAAATTTTAAAAGAAAAGTTAATATCTTTACAGTATATAAGTAAATTATGTCAACATTCAACTCCAGTAATGATATGTTGTAACAAAATACAAAAATAAAAAAAATTTCAAAATGGGCAAACGATGGATCCTTGTGAAATTTGGTAGAGGCTTAGATTCTAGGACGATAACTGTTTTCTGTGAAAAAGGGCGAAATCGGTTGAAGCCACAACCAGTTTTTATACACAGTCGACCGTCTGTCCTTCCGCTCGGCCGTTAACACGATAACTTGAGCAAAAATCGATATATCTTTACTAAACTCAGTTCACGTACTTATCTGAACTCACTTTGTATTGGTGTGAAAAATGGCCGAAATCCGACTATGACCACGCCCACTTTTTCGATATCGAAAATTACGAAAAATGAAAAAAATGCCATAATTATATACCAAATACGAAAAAAGGGATGAAACATGGTAATTGTATTGGTCTATTGACGCAAAATATAACTTTAGAAAAAAAATTGGTAAAATGGGTGTGACACCTACCATATTAAGTAGAAGAATATGAAAAAGTTTTGCAGGGCGAAATCAAAAGCCCTTGGAATCTTGGAAGGAATACTGTTCGTGGTATTACATATATAAATAAATTAGCGGTACCCGACAGATGATGTTCTGGATCACCCTGGTCCACATTTTGGTCAATATCTCGAAAACGCCTTCACATATACACATTTCACATTTTAAAACCCTCATTAATACCTTTAATTTGATACCCATACCGTACAAACACATTCTAGAGTCACCCCTGGTCCACGTTTATGGCGATATCTCGAAAAGGCGTCCACATATAGAACTAAGGCCACTCCCTTTTAAAATACTCATTAACACCTTTCATTTGATACCCATATCGTACAAACAAATTCTAGAGTCACCCCTGGTCCACCTTTATGGCGATATCTTGAAAAGGCGTCCACCTATAGAACTAAGGCCCTCGCCCTTTTAAAATACTCATTAACACCTTTCATTTGATACCCATATTGTACAAACAAATTCTAGAGTCACCCCTGGTCCACCTTTATGGCGATATCTCGAAAAGGCGTCCACTTATAGAACTAAGGCCCACGCCCTTTTAAAATACTCTTTAACACCTTTCATTTGATACCCATATTGTACAAACGCATTCTAGAGTCACCCCTCCACGTTTATGGCGATATCCCGAAAAGGCGTCCATCCATAGATCTAAGGCCCACTCCCTTTTAAAACACTTATTAATACCTTTCGTTTGATACCCATATTGTACAAACGCATTCTAGAGTCAAGCCTGGCCCACTTTTATAACGATATACCGAAAAGGCGTCCACCTATAGAACTAAGGCCCACTCCCTTTTAAAGTACTCATTAACACCTTTCATTTGATACCCATATAGTACAAACAAATTCTAGAGTCACCCCTGGTCCACCTTTATGGCGATATCTCGAAAAGGCGTCCACATATAGAACTAAGGCCAACGCCCTCTTGAAATACTCATTAACACCTTTCAATTGATACTCATAGCGTACAAACAAATTCTAGAGTCACCCCTGGTCCATCTTTATAGCGATATCTCGAAAAGGTGTCCATCTATAGAACTTAGGCCCTCGCCCTTTTAAATACTCATTAATACCTCTCATTTGATACCCATATCGTACAAAATAAATTCTAGAGTCCCCCTGGTCCACCTTTATGGCGATATCTCAAAAAGGCGTCCACCTATAGAACTTAGGCCCACTCCCTTTTAAAATTATCATTAACACATTTCATTTGATACCCATATCGTACAAACAAATTCTAGAGTCAGGCCTGGCCCACCTTTATGGCGATATCCCTAAATGGCGTCCATCTATAGAACTATGGTCCACTTCCTCTTAAAATACTCTTTAATACCTTCCATTTGATACACATGTCATACAAACACATTCCAGGGTTACCCTAGGTTCTTTTTACAACATGGTGATTTTCCCTTACTTTGTCTCCACAGCTCTCAACTGAGTATGTAATGTTCGGTTACACCCGAACTTAGCCTTCCTTACTTGTTTTGAAATAACTTTTTAACAAAAGGTGGACAAACGAAAATTTCTCCTGAACAAACATGGACAAACGATTGGCAAACGACGGACATACGATTTAGAGCAATAAAGCGAAACAAAAAATTGTTTGGGTTTTTTCGAAAAAAAATGTTTTTGTTATAACTTTTGAACAAAAGGTGGACAAACGAAAATTTTTCCTGGACAAACGTGGACAAACGAATGGCATTTGGTTTTTTTAATTACTCGTAAATGGAGGTGCCAAGTTCACACACGATTTTTGTTTTTTTGAAATAACTTTTTAATAAAAGGCGGACAAACGAAAATTTCTCCTGGACAAACATGGACAAACGATTGGCAAATGATGGGCAAACGACGGGCATACGATTTAGCACAATAAAGCGAAACAAAAATTTTGTTGGGTTTTTTCGAAAAAAAAATGTTTTTTTTATAACTTTTTAACAAAAGGTGGACAAACGAAAATTTTTCCTGGACAAACGTGGACAAACGATGGACAAACGAATGGCATTTGGTTTTTTTAATTACTCGTAAATGGAGGTGCCAACTTCACACACGATTTTTGTTTTTTTGAAATAACTTTTTAACAAAAGGTGGACAAACGAAAATTTCTCCTGGACAAACATGGACAAACGATGGGCAAACGACGGACATACGATTTAGAGCAATAAAGCGAAACAAAAAATTTTTTGGGTTTTTTCGAAAAAAAAATGTTTTTGTTATAACTTTTTAACAAAAGGTGGACAAACGAAAATTTTTCCTGGACAAACGTGGACAAACGATGGACAAACGAATGGCATTTGGTTTTTTTAATTACTCGTAAATGGAGGTGCCAACTTCACACACGATTTTTGTTTTTTTTTTTAAATAACTTTTTAACAAAGGTGGACAAACGTGGACAAACGATGGACAAACGAATGGCATTTGGTTTTTTCAATTACTCGTAAATGGAGGTGCCAACTTCACACATGATTTTTGTTTTTTTTGAAATAACTTTTTAACAAAAGGTGGACAAACGAAAATTTCTCCTGGACAAACATGGACAAACGATGGGCAAACGACGGACATACGATTTAGAGCAATAAAGCGAAACAAAAAATTTTTTGGGTTTTTTCGAAAAAAAATGTTTTTGTTATAACTTTTTAACAAAAGGTGGACAAACGAAATTTTTTCCTGGACAAACGTGGACAAACGAATGGCATTTGATTTTTTTAATTACTCGTAAATGGAGGTGCCAACTTCACACACGATTTTTGTTTTTTTGAAATAACTTTTTAACAAAAGGTGGACAAACGAAAATTTCTCCTGAACAAACATGGACAAACGATGGGAAAACGACGGACATACGATTTAGCACAATAAAGCGAAACAAAATTTTTGTTGGGTTTTTTCGAAAAAAATGTTTTTGTTATAACTTTTTAACAAAAGGTGGACAAACGAAAATTTTTCCTGGACAAACGTGGACAAACGAATGGCATTTGGTTTTTTAATTACTCGTAAATGGAGGTGCCAACTTCACATGGGATTTTTTTTTCTTTTGAAATAACTTTTTTACAAAAGTTGGACAAACGAACATTTTTCCTGGACAAACGAGTGACATTTAGTTTTTTTAAATACTCGCAAATGGAGGTGCCAACTTCACACACGATTTTTTTTTTAAATAACTTTTTAACAAAAGGTGGACAAACGAAAATTTTTCCTGGACAAACATGGACAAACGGTGGACAAACGAATGAGATATGGTTTTTTTAATTATTCGACCAAGTAGGTGCCAACTTCACAGAGCTATCAAAGCCCTTGGAATCTTGGAAGGAATACTGTTCGTGGTATTACTTATATAACTAAATTAGCGGTACCCGACAGATGATGTTCTGGATCACCTTGGTCCACATTTTGGTCGATATTTCGAAAACGCCTTCATATATACAACTAAGGGCCACTCCATTTTAAAACCCTCATTAATACCTTTAATTTGATACACATATTGTACAAACGCATTCTAGAGTCACCCCTGGTACACGTTTACGTGCGATATCCCGAAAAGGCATCCACCTATAGAACTAAGGCCCACTCCCTTTTAAAATACTCATTAACACCTTTCATTTGATACCCATATCGTACAAACAAATTCTAGAGTCACCCCTTGTCCACCTTTATGGCGATATCTTGAAAAGGCGTCCACCTATAGAACTAAGGCCCACGCCCTTTTAAAATACTCATTACCACCTTTCATTTGATGCCCATATCGTACAAACAAATTCTGGAGTCACCCCTGGTCCACCTTTATGGCGATATCTCGAAAAGGCGTCCACCTATAGAACTAGGGCCCACGCCCTTTTAAAATACTCATTAACACCTTTCAGTTGATACCCATATTGTACAAACGCATTCTAGAGTCACCCCTGGTCCACGTTTATGGCGATATCCCAAAAAGGCATCCACCTATAGAACTAAGGCCCGCTCCCTTTTAAAATACTCATTAACACCTTTCATTTGATACCCATATAGTGCAAACAAATTCTAGAGTCACCCCGGTCCATCTTTATGGCGATATCTCGAAAAGGCGTCCACATATAGAACTAAGGCCCACGCCCTCTTAAAATACTCATTAACAGCTTTCATTTGATACTCATATCGTACAAACAAATTCTAGAGTCACCCCGGTCCATCTTTATGGCGATATCTCGAAAAGGCGTCCATCTATAGAACTATGGCCCACTTCCTATTAAAATACTCTTTAATACCTTCCATTTGATACACATGTCATACAAACACGTTCCAGGGTTACCCTAGGTTCTTTTTATAACATGGTGATTTTCCCTTACTTTGTCTCCACATCTCTCAACTGAGTATGTAATGTTCGGTTACACCCGAACTTAGCCTTCCTTACTTGTTGTGACTAACTTTAACATTATATTGCTTAATAATTTTTACTTCACCCTGTTTAAAGCATTTATTTTGTTTTCGTAGACATTCAGTTAATTCATCACCATTCTTTTCAAATTGCATACCTGTTATAAATAGTCTTGGTTTATATTCACGAGGTATCTTTATCTCATATTCATTGCTAATTTCTTTGTCCATTATTTCTTTTATTTTGTCTCTTTCATTTTGATCAACACTATCGATCACCATAATACCATTATTACCAGCTTTAATATCTCTTATCTTTAGTTCCTTAGGATTAATTTTATTGTTTAAATCTTTCTTGGTTTTTTCACACGATTGTTTTACTTTCGGTTTAACAATAATAGGAGTACGTTTCTTTAATTCAGGCACTGTAGTAACTTTGCTTTTGTTTTCATCTTTTTTATTATTATTTTTCATTACTTCTGCATATGACAGCCCTTTTTCCTTATTATAACTACTAATTTTCTTTATTTCGTTACATACCTTTTCATTGTCTTTACCGATTATTTCAGTTTTATTTTTCACTTCTTCTATCATTTCATATAAGCTTTTTATCTCACCAATTTTTTTTTTCAAACAGCTTTTGTGATCTTTCCATATTTGCTACTCTTTGAGTATATCGACCCTCTACAGCTTCCAATAAAGCCTTTATTTCATTTTGGCTTTTCTTCATCACCTCTTCAAACTCATATTTATACTCATTTAATATTGTATTGTTTTTCTTCACACTCATTTGCATTTCTTGTAGCACCAAGTCTACATTCTGAATATATGTAACACATTCATCACACATAAATCGTGCCATAGGTTTTTCCTCAAACATTTTAACACAATATTTATCAACACCTGCACATGCAAGGCTTAAATGGTACACTTTGTTACACACACGCTCGCATCGTATACCTGTCTCTTCTCTTATAGAGTGATTGCATTTCGCGCACATACCCATTTTGCTTTTGCCTTATTTCGATTTACTTCACCGTTTATTAGTATATGTATGTGTTTAAATTTGTTTATTAAATAAATTTATTTGAGTCTTTTTTCTCAAAGTTAACTCCTATTATATTAGGAATTCAATACCGTATTATTACATTATTTGTTACATTTTATGAAGCGCGAACAAAACACTTTATTTTGCACAACTTTTTATTAATTTTTTAAAATGTTTTACCACAATTTTCCTGCTGGAAAAATGTGCACAAGGTTTTCACGTCTGCTCGCTATCATATCATTTATTTCATTTCAAGTTTTTTTGAATTAAAATATGCTAAGGATTGACATTCGAATGATGGTTATGTCCGATCGCATTCAAAGGACCCTTATGGATACTGTGTTCTGCAATTGTTATGCAGTTTGAATTCCAGTAGTAAACTATGGAATAGGGGATGGACAAGTGAAGCGAGGCTCCTTTTTTGAATTTAGGCAAACCTATTTTCGGGCAGGACAAAGTCTGCCGGGTATACTAGCTCCTAATAACTTTTTTTTATTTGTTTGTTTGAATTCGATAATTTTTTTATTTTTACTTTAAGACTTTCTTACATAAAAATTGTATATAATCAATCTAATACCAATTAAAGCTTTACATAATGGATTTTGTGGCCTTAGGCAACATTTTGCAAACGACCTCCTCAATTTTGTTATTTGGTCTTGTTTTATTTTTCTTTTGTAATACTTTGACGTTAAACACTTGAAAACGAAAACATTCGCAGAAAAGCGAGCAAAAGAAAATTTAATCCATTGTTTGACATTTCAAATTAATTAAAATGCTACATTACATTTTTTTAACGAAGCAACGTCACGAAGAAGAAAAAAATAATAACAATAAAGAATAAAACGAAAGGAGAAACTAAAAATAAAACCTAAAAACATTAAAACAAACAAACTCACAAACACCAAACCACCACCCCCCAACAAATCGGCACCACATTAAGACTACCATACGCCCACTTGACTTTGCAGCGCACTACCATTGTTTGATGAAATAATAATAAAAAAAAGTTGCAAATAACAACAACCACAACAAATGTGACGATTTCACAGCAAAACGGCCAGACTGCGTGGCACACCCTGGCGCTAATCGCTTTCTGCATAAAAATCTGACACTGAGTGCCACCGACTCGGACTCTCGTCCGTTGATGTGTGGAAACAAACGTTATTTCCTTATAAGAATATTTCTACAAATACAAATAATTCATAGAATAAACAAATTTTATATGTACGCGACGGACTAACGCCATTCAAAGCCATCTGCTCGACGCTGTGAAATATGGCCACTGACGGACTTGGATGTTTGCATAAGTAATGGAGTTTTTCTTATTTTTAATTTAATTAATTTTTTATTGCGTACTTTTTTCTTTATTTCTTTGCTATATTTTTGTGCAGCATTTTAAATATGAAGTCAGTCTCTTAAAAAATAGAAAGCACTAAGTCATATTGACGAAGTTGTCTGTTTAGGTTTTGACTCACAAGCAAATATTTGTAAATCTCTTCAGAAAATTCCATATAGAACTAACAAACTTGGTTGGTTCCCTTTGATTCCAATTACCGGTAATGCTTCGTTTTGATACCACAACTCATGAATTGATTGAAAAATATTCAAATAAGACTGTCGAATGTCCAAAAGTTGTGGGAGAATACCGCCGCACTTTAACCATCCCTAAGCCTAACAACCTTGAGGTCTGGAAGGCTACCTCGAAAAGTTGATTTCAAAGAAACTTATTCTGGCTCGACGGCACTTCCCACCGTTGCCTCCGCCCTGGAAAAAACCCTATTGTTATATGCCCCATAAGTATCGCAAGTAACAACTTTTATTATTGATGCCCACATGTTTCAATACACTTTGCAGCGCTGAAAATGCTTCCATCTATTGTTAGCTCCGCTAAGCCAGTTTTGTAAGAGGCAATCTTTTATGAGCACCAGGTGTACAAGGACCTTCTTTGTTTCCTGAAATATCAAAAGCCCATCCACGACGTGTGAACTCATGCGTCACTTTCCAGATTCATGGCCCACTCCCAGACTGACCAGCCGAACTTGATGTTATTGTCGCTGACCCGAAGAGCCGCCTGGCTATAGAGGACAATAGCTACTCTACTATCGGTATTATTTGGACCCAGTAATGCTTGAATAAATTACAACACATATGGACGTGACCGGGAAAGTTTAAAATACTTCCACTTCAATTCCGCCAGCCATTTTAGACCTGAGCATGAAAACTGAGATGTCGAATCCTCGAAGGAGCTCTCACCTTTCTAATGAATTTTAGTAAGGGAGCATCGTATTATTTGTATCGGATGCTCTCGATGGAGTCGGGCATGTATAGAGTTCAAACTCCCGAATCTTGAGAGTATCTTAAAATGCCGATTTCATTATAAAGAGATCGATCGTTGTCATGTATTTTTTATGTAGTTCCACACCACACCAATGCTCCGTATGTTAGGATCGGTCGGCTACGTGAGTTCTTGCCGCAGATCCTAAGTTTTGTACAGCAATGTTTTGCAGGCTTCCACTTCAGCTAAGTTGTCGTTATTAGGAACTAACAGAAATACTTAGCTTTCGTTCTAATGATGAAGAGCACCGGTTCTGTTTTTAAGCAGTTACCTCTAAGTTATGCGGTCTCCGCTCAACTACTGCACTTTCCCAGTGATCCCATTCCGTGTCCCACTACATAATCCGTATAGGCCACCAATTTAATCCCATTTTCCGAGGAATTGATGGAGTATGCTATCTATAACATAAGGGAGTGCGTACAGGACAGCGCCCTGTGGTATTCCTCTCCACTTATGTGCAGTGTTCGACCCTCTTGTGTTTGCAATAGGATTTCAGCAGCAAGGGTGTCTTTCATTGCTTCCAGCCAAACATTATTGAAGGTTCCTTCTATTTCCACGAATACATCCAGGGTAAACAATGTGTTCTCAATTGGCGAGTCCACCTTGTGGACCACCTCATGTAGGTTCCTTTTATTTCCACGAGTCTTGGTGTGGGACCGATGAAATAGGCATGTTGACCGCCCGGAGGTATCCAGCTTACTGCGAATGTAGACATCCAGTATTAAAAAATTAATAAAAAGAAAAGATGAAATCATTGAAACAGTAAAAACGGAAACCTAAAAAACCAATCCCTAAAAAGTATGTACCGATAAGCTACCACTATCACAGTTAACTCTTCGTAACTTACAAGCATAACAATAATATCGCAGCAGTTCCTCATACCGTTCCGAGTTCCGAGCACATAAAGTAGCTTACAAAACTAGTAACAAAAACCGCGCTCCATAATCCAATTCGATGGCTCTCGTCTCATTGATTTTTTGTTTGTTTTGCTTTTTTGCATCCGTGCCTCACTCAATCACCTTTTTCCTTCGCTCGCCCTGTCTGTTTTTCGTCTTACTAAACTTAAGCCCACCTGTCGAGCCAAAATATTCGTAGCATTTTCGCCTCGATATCATTTCTCATCCTCTTTGTCCTTGTTTTCCCCTTTCCTTTTGGCATGCCATTAGTTGTGACTTTAGTTTCTATATACGTTGTTTTTCATTTAATACACTTTCTCATGTTATAATTCAGCATTAGGCAGTATTCATCTACATTTTCAGCGTCCGTAATATATCTCACTCAACTTCCTCTTAAGGCAAAGCCAATAAATTTTAATATTTCCTCTGTTTTTGTTTCTCTTTCTTCTTCTTGGGTAATGATGCTTTCGAAGTAAAGTGCAGTATGAGTGAACGTTGTCCAAAAGCTTAAAAGATACGTCGTTGTTATGCCGACAGGCAAACTCGACAGATTGCAAAGCTTTAAAACGTGGACAGAACCGATTGTAGCGACCTACAGACCAAAAATCGATACAGGTCGGGCCCTGTCTAGTTATGCCCTATGATAGATCACTTTGTCGGTATGTTCCGGCATGGAAATTATAGGTTTACCTATTCACAAGCAATGTCTGATATATTCTGGAAAGGGCATGGCCAATTTTCCAATAGCAAACACGTCTAGGTGCTGATAGGGGCTTTTCAAGTGTTTCCAGATTAAGTCAGATGCTGTCTGGGTATAAAATTCTCTGTAAGCGCAAAATGTATCCTACCTTCATTCTTCTAGATGTATATACGTATACCCGTCTTTCTAGTAGACGGACCTAAGTAGATAATTTAAACACTGAAAGAATACAATAGCAGGATGAAAGAGCACCTGAACCTTTTACAGACTTTCTTCACAAAGTGTATGTAAGTATTGTTAAAACTTCAAAATCAAAATTCATTTAAACTTTTTGTTCGCTGCACCATCGTCATATCTGCGTAAAGCTCATACAGTTCGACATTATACCTCCTTCGATACTCGCCGTCGGTATTACTTATGGAACCGTAAATCTTCCGGAGAACTTTTCTCTCGAATACGCCACGAGCCAGCCAACTGATCTCTCGTCACCGTTCATGATTCCGAGCCATACATCAAGACAGGTATGATGAGCGACTTGTAGATCATGATTTTTGTTCGTCGAGCTTGTGTTTAGGGGTCATAAGGAGACACCCCGTGGCAGTTCTGAGCAAGCCCATCATTCATTTGTGCGCCTACTTAATGAGAAATCAATACGCACAAACGAATGTTGGTCATGCTTGTTTCACAGTTGGTTCACACATGATCACACTCTTGGATGTAGCCCACACATTGAAAACATTTATTGCTTGTATGCATGAGAGCACCGACTCCTGTTGTAGACAAATGCGCAAGCGTTGGCCAACTAAAGGATTTCTGCAGATCGTTTTTCAGTTATAGCGATCGTCCAACTGCTGGTACTTGGTATATAATATACTTTTAAGAGATTGTTCGAGCACCAACCCTAACCTAAAGATTATCTAGAGAGCGCCACTGACACTTCAATCTGTATTGCGGTCCTAGTGATTCTACTGGTCAGTTTAACAATTTATCGGGCTTTTTAGTAGTGCGGGACTGTTTCTTTGCTGCCTTCCTCGCCGCAGCTTCTGTAAATGCTGTTGAAATGAATCTCCATTCTCCCAATTTGCAGCCCGAGGGGCCAGTGTCACGTGATTGTGGCAGTGATCCGAAATATTGCTTTCCTTGACCTATTTAGTGTGTCCTCTGTTCTTCTACTATCGTAATTCTTCCAGAGTAACTTGGTTGGTTGTGTTCGAGGAGTAGCAGTTGGAGGCCGCCAACTCCTTGAATCTGTCACGTACGACTATAATTTTTTTGATTGATGTAAGTGAGCAGAGCGCCTGCCTTTGAAAGTTCGTCTGCCTTCTCGTTGTCTTCAATGGTTGTCTTCAACCAGGTACCCACTCAAAGGCTGTGCTTGCGAAGTTAGCTGCGTCTTGAAGCGACCTCTTGTAGCTGCTGACGTACTTAGACGAAGTGATCGGGGATTTAAGCGAGCTTATTGGCCAGTCATCCAGAAGTCTGACCTCTTCTAACAAAATATAATACCGACTTGAATTTTTGTTTAGCCAATATTGACTATTTAATCCTCTTACCATGAAGCCAAAAACTATGAAGCCAAAAACCTCTAGAGCATATGCACTTCAGACACCTAAATTCAAAAACTCTCATCTTCTCTGGCAACTTGAAAGCTGTTAATTTTTATGGCAAACATTTGAGTTTTTTGTTGCTACGTGGTTGTTGTTACTTTTGGTTTGCGTTCATTGTCTGCCCTTGATTTTATCGATTTTCTCTCTCAATAAACATACATACAAACAACACATACATAACTCGCTTCCGCAACACACACATCTACACTCATACACATTTTAATGGCTCTCATACAATCTCTCTCGTTTAACCACTTTCATAACCCCATGCGACGTCTGTTTTGACATTTGTTTTGGAGTTTTCGCCATCATCAAACGGTATGACGTTATTGTATGTGCTGTGCACTGCAATGTTGGTTTCCGCTTTCCCTGCCTTTGGTAGAAGACCGGCCATACATACCATATCCGTTTATTCGTCTTGTCCTTCTTTATGTTATGTATATTTTGTTGTTTCAGCTGTCAGTTACAGCCGAAGCGAGAACGACAACAATAACAACACATTTTTCAACAAGATAGTGCTGAAAAAGGACCTGCTATAAAAACCTCCCGATTCATCCCGCACCGAATCAGCTGCCGGCCGGTCTTTGTATCAACATTCCATTCTATGTATGTATTTATATTTAGTATATGTATTAAACTCTTTGCTTTAGTATGTGATATATACACAAAGCTATGTTTTATGTACACATTTTTGGTATATATGTAAATTGAGAATCGTCACACCCTAACAGCCTTGCACCGCCCCACTCTTATCAACTAACATTCCAGGAATTCGTTGCTTTCAGCTGTAGCATTTTGTATGTAAATAAGCTGCGTTGTATATGAACTGTATATAACAAATAGCATGTATTTGACTGTCATATACTTTGTATATACATACATACATACATATATATTATGTATTGTATATACTTCGATAAAAACACACATTTGGCATTTTCCGTATACACAAACTTGCTGCCGCTTTAATTCAACTCAACTCGGACTCCGGCACGACTTTGCTATAGCTTTAGCCATTGTTGTTGGGGGTGTTTGACTGCTATTTATTTTATGGGGCGTACTTTATTGGGTGGTGTGGGTTTTTTACTGTTGCTGTTGGTTCTGGATGGCTTTAAGTTATTTTCAATTTAAGGAAAATGCCGTAAACTTTCATTTCATGAATTTAAATTTAAATGGAGTAATTTTTTGGTTAAAGCTTTAGCTGCTTCTGAATTCTTGGTTGAAGTTGAATTCTGTTTCTCGTATTTCTTGGGATCGATATGAAACTAGTAAAGCTGTAAATTCATTTTCTTTAAGAATTGTATTGCAGAGGATATCCGCCTTTCGATATGGAGGATGAAGTAAAAATCTCTGAACTTTGGTTTAATTGCTCCAGCGACTTCACGAGATTCGAACCCTTGCTGGTGGATTAAAAACAATTTAAAGTAATTAATTTTATTTTGTTCATTTTCCTAGTCTCTTGTCAAGTTTGGTTTGGTGACAACGGAGACGGTTACGGCGTTGTGCCATCTTTAGTGTCGTTTCGTTTCGAGTTTATGTCAACAATTTAAAGTGCGGGAAGAGAATTGATCTCAAACTTTGGGAAATCGGATCACTCTTTTAGTCAGGCACAAAGCCAAGCTTTGGAATGTTTGGTTTGTACTTTATATCGAATGCCTTCTTTTAGCCATGTAACAGAGCGATCATTCTTCAATTACTGTCGAGGCGGGGACTAACCCAAATATAAACTTTCCACCGTACGCATTAAGTGTCACAGTAGCAAAGCGACGAAATGTTATAATTCTTTGTGTAGTTCAAGACGTTTCCATTCATAGAAGCTTACGTAAATAGGACAGAAAAATCCGCCGTTGTCAGTATTGCATTTTGAAAAAACCCCTTCCAGGCTTACACATATCAAGAATATAATTGGGAAACCCTTCTAGAGACGTTCCATACGAATTTCTATGTAAATAATTTTGAAAGTACTACCTTTCGTATATACGTGGATGTTCCCCTCATACGAAGACGATTACAGACGTCAATCTAAGTGCATTGCCTACAGTTAAAAACTTCAGCTTACGAGATATTAAGCATCCTGTTAAGATCCTTGCCTGGGGTTAATTCCCAGAACAAGAATTGGCTGTTTGTGTTGAATGTGAAAGCCCTACTACGGTAAATCGAAAAGATATTTGGAGGGGCTACAGAACCTGTTATCCGGTATCTAGAGGGTCCTACCATAGGGATGATTTCGTTAATTATTTTTTTTTTATATAAAAAGTGCCAAATTACTAGGCCTTGCCTTTCTATTACTCTCGAAGAAAAAGCTTATAATAAGCAAATGCCTCGTTGCAAGAACAGCTCTTCCTAAAGACTGACTGGCTCTTTCGTTTAATAACTTACCAGTTGCTCATGAAGCGCTCCCTTAAAAGCTACAATGCCTTTTCCAGAAAATCGCTTTTCTAGAATGAATTCCGTAGATCACATTGATAGCTGAGTCGAAGACAATAGGCTGTTAGGTTGAAAACGACAACGATAAATCACAGATACTCTCTCTTTACAAAAAATATTTGCACTTTATGTTTTTCTAAAACGAAATTTTTGCAACAGATTCTTATATGGGAGGTTCCGCAATCAAGTTTTAAGGTAGTACGTACAATAAAACTTTTATATTAGGCGACCTAAATGAAAAAAAAAAAAATTATTGCTAAGTTAACCCTTCCCCTCAGTAGTAGATACATAATGAAGTCTTTAAATGCTATCAGTTGAGCAGTGAAGCAACTTTGACACCACCGACTCTTGTTACTAATTAAAATATATGTATAAATTGTTCGAATGAGACCATGAAGTAGAAACGTGTCCTTTCCTAGCACCTAACCCTAGCGTCTCATTCTGTAGAGATCAATTATATGGTTTATGGTATGCATATTCAAAAACTAGTAGGTTTCGGGCTTATGTTAAACTCGTTTATTCCAACATCCCAGTAACACAGCATAAACAAAACTACGACTATGTTTTATAGTTATAAATTGTTTAAATAAGCTGAACTGCATACAGTTTTTTCTTGTATTTTCTAGACCGAGGAAGTTGGAATCCAGCCTTCAAATTCCAGCTTTCACTACTACATGACCTATAATCTCTAAAACAATAACAAGTATGCAGAAAAGTATGCAACTTATTTTGTTTAAAGCTGCTAATTAAGAGGTCGCCAAAAATCACAATTATATGAAAAGTATGCAACATTAAGTATCATATGGTCAAAAAAGCTAGAAATTGAGGGCAGGTTGATATATTAACTATTTGTTCTAAAAAAATGTGCTTGAGGATGTTTGCAAAGAAGAATCTGTTATTAAAGATATCTTCTATCTCAAGGAAATTTCGATCAAAAGTAAAAATTATATTGATTTTAAACCTCAGGAACTGTATTTCACAGAATATTGCTTGCATTGAAGTCTAGGAGGTTTTTAATATATTCGAAAATTTCTTGGAATTAAATTGCCTGAAGGGAGCCCGTTTATCTAGATTTATTTACGAGGCTAACTTTAAGGAATGAAATCTGCCGTTAGTTTATATACTTGTATGTTATTTCTTAAGTTGGCTATATGAAACAACGAGATTGTATTTTTTCGTTTACCCGTTCCTCAATGCTGCTATCGAACGAAGATAACTCCTATTCCTAGAACCTCTTTTTTTAAGGAATTGAACTGGTATAAATTGCCAATTTGGTGTGTGTTTGTACATAGTATTACTGATGTCAGCGGTTGATGTACCGTTACTGCCTCGGTAAAAAAGTATATATGTATTATAAGCTCTTATCAAGAAAGTACCTTCTCTAGATTGTGGAATTTTAAATAAAATCGACAGGATTTCCAATAAAATCAATTTTGAAAATTTTCAGTATAACTAAACTGGCTGTCGTTATATTACAACGACATACATAGGTACTTAAAATCTAATATTTATTCACAGCTAAAATTAACTTACAACAAATTTGTATGTATCACAATTTATAAACAACACGCGCAACTTGAAAACATAAAATTCCAATAAAAGATCGCAAAAAAAATTAAAAAAAAATAAAATAAAGAAAGAAAACTGAATTACAAAACTTATCGAACAAAAAACCAAATAAAATTCTTACACAGAGAATACTTAAGTGCTGGCTAAAAGCTAATAATCAACAACAGGCGTAGGAGGCATGTCCTTCACAACAAATTTACTTACAGCCAACATTGAGATAAATGGCAATGTGGAAAAAGGACAAAACTTTGTAATATATTAAATAGACAATACAAATGGGTGGGGTAACGAAAACTAAATAAAGGCATGACAAGTAATTTCGTTAGAGCATATAAATATGTAGCGTTGAAGAGTGGTTTAGTCTATTTTTTATTTTTGAGATAATCTCGCATATCCTCATTGTTGATGTGTTGACATTTTGTTGACGAAGAGAAGTTAACAAACTGTTGGGTTTCGGTTTCTGGAAATAGGCAAGACTCAGAAGATCCATGGTGCTTTTCATAATTAGAATGGAAGGAAAAAATATGTGGCCTAAGGTGGTCATCTTGATATTTGGTGCAATTGATTCCTAATTTGGTATTTATATTACAATGCCACTAGAGCGAACTATATTAACGCTTTAGACTTGCAAAATCGTAGCGCTGCTTTACCAAGCGGGGTCACTTTCCAAGAAAATGGGTACTAATCTCTTCCAGTGGATACAGCTTTATTCTTAGAGGCCTAACTTAAAGCGAAAACTTTGGACTAAAAAGATTCCCCGAATCTCGATGACGCAAGTATTTCGATAAAAAAATAATTTGGCACGTTATACGTGGAGATTTATTTAGACCGATATTTTTTTAATTTGTGGTTCTTTACTATTTATTTTTCTACAAATTGCCTGGAAATGTTTTTGTGCCGGTTCCGAACGGCATCTGCTAAGACAGATGCATTTATATTCAGAAGCTTCTTCATGGCATAGTCAACTTTTTGTATACAGACGTGAACACGAAAATAGTGGTGACAATTTTTATCAAGTTCTTCAGTTAAATTTATATTATTTTGACTTCCCCATTATTTAAGAAAAAAATTTCAGGAATTTTGTAAGTAAAATTATGCAAACCAATTTAAAAAAATAAATTGTCCCTTTTACTTTGAGTTTTCCGATTTTTTTGTGTATGCCGTTTTGTAGCCCAGTAAAATTTAGTCTTAACATAGTACAGTAATAGGTGTATAAAAAATACGTATTGATTTTTCAATTTTTATTTACAATTTTTTCTTTCCGAAGCGTGTTTTTTATTTTCTATCATACGAAAACCGCATAGCTTTATTTTCTTCCCTTGCAAGGAACAAATTCCCTTGTTGTTACCACTACGAAGATGCCTTGTTGGGCAGCTATAACCATTTAAACGGTTAAGCGCCAATTAAGGAAGGAAGAAAAGCTTGGATCGTAATAAAAGCTTTAGGTCTCGCCAATTTGTAAGACAAACTAAAAATACGAAACTACAGGCAGTAAATAAACTAGGTTCTAGAAAACTTCTAGTATTTGCCAAGGGAACAGAGTTATTCTATAACATGTGTAAGTCCTGGTAGCTAACTGTGGGTTTTCCGTTTGGTCGTCAAACAAGTTCTTGTAACACTATGGACACATTCAGTCTATGTGCGGTCTTAACCGGCCAGTTTAACCTAATATAACCTACTTTTAAGCATATTTTTAGCCTGAGTGTTAAAAAAAAAAACGCCCTATTTCAGAAAACAGATGAATAACGACTATCTGATCTTAAAATCAATACATTTCGAAATTAACTGAGGAACAAATTCTGAGATAAGGCGTTCTTCAACCGTTTTTTGAAAAAGGCATTTTCGAAACGTTGGACGAGATAGGGTGATATTCCAGCATTGTTATCATTATATTTAAGAAATTTCGAATTAAATGCTGAGTTTTTATGTTTTTTAATGAACCAATTCTCATTCTTTCTTTATTTGTATCTCTTCTTATCCTGAGTTTGATTACTTTTAATTTTGGTTTCATTTTCGTCTTTAGCGTCATCGTTGTCTAATACATTTATCACTTGCAAATATCTTTATTCACGTCTGTTTTGAGAAATATTTATCTTATTTAATTTGCAGCTTTATGTTTACCGTCATCTTTATATGTTTTTTTTCTATTTTTTTTTTACTTTTATATCTTTCTTACCCTTGCCTTTATTTTAAAAATGTTTTAATTGTTTTTTATTTCCCTTAATTATCGTAATAAACTCTAAAATATTTTGTAACTATTTTGCGTCTGTTTTGGTTTCGGCGTTGTTCCAACATTAGCGTCCTTTCACTTTCATCGTTTCGGAAACATCGACACAAAATGCGATCTATATTTATCTGCAAATATAATCAAAGATTTCATGTGCATCTTTCTTTTACGTTGTATTTATCTTTATGACCCGGTTTTTCAGTAGTTGGTTAACGTAACCTTATACTAAACTTGTCCTAAATTGCAGTCAAATTTAACCTCAAGCTAAACGACAGACCAGTTTTTCAGTCACACTTTAAGGCGGCGCGTGGGGTAGGCTTTTTATACGGCAACATTGCTTTTTTATTATCTAGATAATAAAACATTTCCCATCCTTCGAGAAATATATATCTAGTTCTGAATTTGATATCCAACATCGTTCTCTAACTATTCTCAAACATGATAGTTCTCAAGTTGATATCCATTGTATTTATATTTTTTATTTTTTTCAGTATCGTTATTATTTTTGTTTTTAGTATCCTTATCTTTATTTTCATTTTTATCTTTTTAGTTGTGTTAATCTTTTTCGTTACCTTTAACTTTTTTACTGTACATTTGAAATATGTCTGTATGTCTTCATCTATATTTTGATCAACATATTTATCTTTCCTTTAATGTTTGGAACTATATCTTTGTTTTAATATTTCCCTGTCTTTATATCCATATTTCTTTATATATGCATATTTACCTTCATTTAAGCTTTTACATTTATCTTAGCTTTACCCTTAATTATGGCTATTAATCTAGATTAAATTGTAATTCATTACTTATAAATTTTTTCCCTTTTTCTATTTCAGGTAAATAATGGAGTTCAAATTCTTTAACTAATATAAACAAATAAATGTACGTATGATCAATGGTTTTGAAATGTTCGACTCTCAAATAACTTTTTCGATTTAGTAAAGAGGAAAATATTCGACATGGCAAAAATAAAGTAAAAACAGTGGAAAGCCTCCGCGAAGCTTTTGCCCAGGTAATCAATTTGTGAAAGTTTATCATTAGAGCAACCCAATAAAATACCTTTAAAATCTAAAATAAAGTTAAAAAATATGCATTTAAGGTGCTTATAGGCCGTGCACCAAAAGTACTCACGCTAGCGGAAATCGTTAAACTTTTACAAGGGGCTCTTAATGTCACTTCGGGTTTAATATTTTTGAAGTAAACAAACACAGTGAAACATTGGCTCTGTGAAGCGAACAGAATTTTGTAATTGAAATTTAAGTAACTTCCCGATAAGCTACAAGCTTGAAACTTGGAATATATTTCAGAACCCGATGACAATGCAATAATAAGAAAAAACTCCGATAGGTGGCGCATGGATCCAAATATTTCAAAAAATCGTATTTGTGGTCCGATTTGGCTCATATTTGGAACACATAATACATACATGAATAAAAAGCGACATATTAAAAAATCTCCGCCAGGTGGCGCAAGAATCGAGATATTAAAAAAAATCGCATTTGTGGTCCGATTTGGCTCATATTTGGAACAAATATGACATACAGTCCGGTAGAAGTGACGTCAAAATACTTTGGAGTTCGAGGAGGGACAAGCAGACGTTGCGCTGAGTCGAGTAGAGTCTTTGGAAGGATTATGTATTGAGGAGCTAGATTGTAACGAATTGTCAGGAAAGATATATGTATAAAGTTTAGCTCAAGCGTCATCTTTTTTGTGAAATTTATGCATTATTGATTGGTTTAATGATTACAAATCATATAAAAATATGCTGATTCATACTTTTGGTTGCCCTGCTAATCACAATTAAAAGTTTTTTTTTTTTATTTAATTAAAGCGTATCTAAGCATAACCCATTCTTTTATCAGCTAACTACTTATCAGCAAAACTTAAAATTGAGGGAATTGGCGTTTGGTGGTTGGAATTTTTCAAGAATTATTTGGCATTTCTCAATGAATTTTCTGGGATTGCATAATTCTTACAAAAATATGTTTATATGTAGGTAGATAAGGTAGATATTATATTAAGTATAGCCACCCTCGAGTTGTATGCTATATTCAGCATTAAGTGGCATACAATTAAACTATACAAATACAAACATTTACCTACATATATCGCTCTGCACCCACTCTTCACCCAACAACCCGACCTCATTACTTAAAGCGCACATGACTATGATTGCTGCTACGTTCTGTTTTGATGTTTGTCTTTCGAAAAGCATTAACCCAGTTTCTAATATCGTGAATGAACACGTAAACCCACACAAACATATGTCTTTTAGCGAGAATTTGTGTAGGTGGGGTAGATGAAACTAGGGCACAGCTAAGCGAGCATATCAAGTCACTGGATATTTATTATTAGTAACGTTTAAAGGCCACTGGCTTGGACAAATATTTTAGTTGCTTTGTTGCTATTATTGTTGTATACATTTTATGCCCTTTAAATAGTTGGCCAACGAAATTATTTAATTTGCAATCTGCTAGCATTTGTAGCCTTTATAATTCCAATATCGCACCTTTGACACCTATATGCACGTTATTAGCTTTTCGTCTGAGGTCGCATTAACCGACGGTCGGTCCAGCTGTATGAATGTCATTTATAATGTGCGTGTATCATGTTGTGATTTTGGCATATATTCTGTGACCTCCGTTTTGCTTAGTGACCGCCAAGTACATGTTGCCTTTAAAAACTAGTGCACCAGACATCCCAGCATAACAGCTTAGCCACACGCAGGCTGCCGTCTGATAAATGTCAGTTGCGTGCTCAAGAAGTGATTATGATCGTTGAATATTTCAAACTTACTAGTGCTAATACGCTGCTAGCTAAAACTCTTTTACTTTCATACCTTGCCCAGTAAAGGAGATTGCTGTATTTAGGAATGAAACGCGATTTGTAGCAAAAAGTACACTTGTGCCATGGCATTATATAAAGAAAAATATTTTCACTATCATTTTTATTATACATGAAAAATTAATAGCTCAATATACTTTTCATAAAATATTCCATCCCTATGACACATCGATTTGTTATTTTCGATTGACGAGTTGTTGAAAGATAGGGACTGGTTAAGCGTCGAGCTCTTAAACTGCTCAGCTACAAGCGAAAACTCATCAGCTAAGTAAAACACATTAAGAATTAATAGATAAATATTAATAGATTGTAAAGTTATAACTTTTTCTGGACTGATTTAATTCAATCTATATGTACCTGGTAGTGTGGGTTCTAAATTATTGAACTGTACCCAAGTCTAGGTCTAACTATTGCCGTGAAAAGAGCGGTTAGTTAGTTTTTAACATCGCTTAACAAACGCTAGAACATTTCACACACCTATGTAGTTTGCAGTCCATAGTCCATATTTTAAGATTTAGAGGCACATAATTTATGTCACATCAATTAGCCAGTGTGTCTTAATAAGATTGAAGTTGAGATCGACCTTCGCTTGATTTGTAAGAATTAAAAACTTTTAGGTCATCAGCATGCATCAGAATTTTTGAAAACTTTATTCCTATATAATTGAATCGTTTATGAATGGCAAAGACACAAATGGTCCAAGATGGCTACCTTGAGAAACTCCAGAAGAGACAACAAAGTTAATTTTAAAATTTTGTCATTTAAACTGGTGCTCGGATAGGGTTGATCCTTCGACTACTTTTTTTAAGGAGTTACAAACCTAAATTCGTGTATACTTACTTACTTAATTGGCGCTTGACCGTTTAAATGGTTCGAGTATAGACAAGTCCAAAACATAAGTTATGAGCTGATCTCTAATACTCAAGTTAACATAAATAAGCTCACGTTTAGTGAAATCGAAATTAATTTGCAGGGTAAGTGAAATACCTATCGGATAGCCTTATTTCAAAATACCCAACAGCACTTACGTTCGCCAAGGGTTTTGTGCTAAAAAAGTGAAATACCGCTTTTGATTAGTAGTCGGTACTATTTTTAAAATATTTGCGTATACTAAAGCGATAACTTAAAACCAGTATGCCCACTCTATGATGCTATTGGCTCTCTGTGGTTCACAACAACTTCACTTTGGCTGTCTATGGCTCCTTATTGTTAACAAAGCTGAAAATTTTCCGAATTGAATGACCCGGTATGTTTGCTTCCTATGGAAGAAAATAATAAGTCCAGCTTTTACTACCGTTTTATTTTTTTACCGCACTATTACGAATATGTAAATAAGTTTCGCTTTTATTTAGCCTTAAAATAGATACACTTTTTATCGCCAGCCTTTCAAATAAAGTTAGACATATTTAAATTACCAAATGAATTCTTTCAGACAACATTTACTCTTCGTGTGTAAATAATTAAGTAATTAAATATTTTTATAAAATAATTTTGCATTGTTTTTTCTTATATTCGTTGCACTCTCACGTGTCTCTGTGGTTTAAGCGACAAACCCCCAATTACACAGAAATTTGCCACGAAAATTTCATATTTCCCTGGCATTCACTTGTTTTTTTTTTACTTAATTTGCAATTGCAGTGTCATATTTAACGGTGAACAGCATGTAATTACAATAATTATGAAGCAGCAGGGTGGCTATACAGGGTGGTTTGTTAACAAGTCAAAAATATTAAAGGTACTTTTTTTGTTGCTATCATTACTATTAGTGCACGAATAAATTTTTTTAAAGCAATTTCTTAATTTCAATTTATTGAATAACTAGCAGACCCGTCAGACGTGCTCTGCCCTAAATTTGGTCTATCTGCATACATTTTAATAAGCTTTTTCCGTCTAACTCTGCCCTCCCCCCTCTTCACTTTTTCTTAATCCTTATATTCACTTCTCCCTCCGTATTTCTCGCTTCATCTATCTCTATCTTCGTCTCACTCTATCTCTTTCTCAGTCTCTTTCTCCTACCCCAGTCTCTTTCTCCTTCCCCCTTCTCTCTTCTCTCAACTTCTTCTCATTCTTCTTTATCCCTTATTGCCAGTCCCAGAGAGTGGTATGTGTTTTGTTCCAGTCCCATTCCGAGTCCCAATCCCACTCCGAGTCTCAGCCCCAGTCCTAGCCCTAATCCCAGTTCCAGTCCGTCTCTGGTCTACTACCAAGAAAAAGGATCGGTAATAATAATATAGGCAAATTTATATGCAAAATTTCAGGCAAATCGAATAGTAACGAAACGTATGTAAATAGGTATGTGGGTATTGTTAATTCATGTCTTTATTACGGATTCGCATGCACATTTATCAGTTTTGCCAGGTTAATGCAACTAAATCGAATATCACAATGAAAATTACTTTAAAGCTCTAAACAACAGCTTTCATTGATATCCATATTACATACACATTCGAGGGGTATGCGGGTCCTATATCGAGAGAGACCCAAGTCACCCAGCGGTATAAAAAATAATCTCTAGTAAAACACACATCAACAGCTTCAATTTCATACCCATAATGTAAAACCACATCCTAGTGTTACCTTGGTCCACGTTTTGGCCTATATCTCGAGACTATAGTCACCAATAGGTATGAAAACTTCCCTGTACTAAAGGTCTCATCAACAGCTTTTATTTGTTATCCATATTCTATAAACACATTCTAGTGTTACCCTGATCCACGTTTTGGCCTATATCTCGAGACCCTAGTCACCCAGGGATATGAAAATTACCCTCTACTAAAGCACTCATCAACAGCTTTCATTTGATATCCATAATACACACACATTCGAGGGGTATCCGGGTCCACGTTTTGGCCTATATCTCAAGACCCCGTGTCATAAATAGGTATGAAAATTAGCCTGTACTAACTCGGTAGAACATAGTTCTAATTTAAAAATACAATATCTGAAGAAATATTTGGCCGGGTTGAAATAGCCTTATTATCAGCTAGTATATTTAATTAGTTTCAGTTTTTCCATCATAACTAAAATACAATAATTTAATAAAAGAAATTATAATAAAAAAATTCAAATAAAAAAAAAATTATAAATAAAAATTAATAACAAATAAAAGAAAAATAAAAATATATAAAAAAATAAATATAAAAATATAAAAAAATAAAAATAAAAATAAAAAAAAAAACAAGTAAGGAAGGCTAAGTTCGTGTGTAACCGAACATTACATACTCAGCTGAGAGCTTTGGGGACATGCTAATAAGGGAAAATCACCATTTAGCAAAATGAACCTAGCGTAACCCTGGAATGTGTTTGTATGACATGTGTATCAAATGGAAGGTATTAAAGAGTATTTTAAAAGGGAGTGCGCCATAGTTCAATAGGTGGACGCCATTTCGGGTTATCGCCATAAAGGTGGACTAGTGGTGACTCTAGAATATGTTTGTACGATATGGGTATCAAATGAAAGGTGTTAATGATTATTTAAAACGTAGCCTTATTATCAGCTAGTATATTTAATTAGTTTCAGTTTTTCCATCATAACTAAAATTCAATAATTTAATAAAAGAAATTATAATAAAAAAATTCAAATAAAAAAAAAATTATAAATAAAAATTAATAACAAATAAAAGAAAAATAAAAATATATAAAAAAATAAATATAAAAATATAAAAAAATAAAAATAAAAAAAAAAACAAGTAAGGAAGGCTAAGTTCGTGTGTAACCGAACATTACATACTCAGCTGAGAGCTTTGGGGACATGCTAATAAGGGAAAATCACCATTTAGCAAAATGAACCTAGCGTAACCCTGGAATGTGTTTGTATGACATGTGTATCAAATGGAAGGTATTAAAGAGTATTTTAAAAGGGAGTGCGCCATAGTTCAATAGGTGGACGCCATTTCGAGATATCGCAATAAGGGTGGACCAGAGGTGACTCTAGAATGTGTTTGTACGACATGGGTATCAAATTAAAGATATTAAATAGGGTTTTAAAAGGGAGTGGCCCTTTGTTGTATATGTGAAGGCGTTTTCGAGATATCGACCAAAATGTGGATCAGGGTGACCCAGAACATCATCTGTCGGGTACCGCTAATTTACTGCCATGATTCCAAGGGCTTTTGATTTCGTCCTGCAGAACTTTTTCATTTTCTTCTGCTTAATATGGTAGGTGTCACACCCATTTTACCAAAGTTATATTTTGCGTCAATAAACCAATCCAATTACAATGTTTCATCTCTTTTTTCATATTTGGTACAGAATTATGGCTTTTTTTCATGTTTCGTAATTTTCGATATCGAAAAGTGGGCGTGGTCATATTCGGATTTCCGCTTTTTTATACCAAGATAAAGTGAGTTCAGATAAGTACGTGAACTAAGTTTAGTAAAGATAGTATATCGATTTTTGCTCAAGTTATCGTGTTAACGGCCATGCGGAAGGACAGACGGACGACTGTGTATAAAAACTGGGCGTGGCTTCAACCGATTTCGCCCATTTTCACAGAAAACAGTTAGCGTCATAAAATCTATGCCCCTACCAAATTTCAAAAGGATTGGTAAATTTTTGTTCGACTTATGGCATTAAAACTATCCTAGACGAATTAAATGAAAAAGGGCGGAGCCACGCACATTTTGAAATTTTCTTTTATTTTTGTATATTGTTGCACCATATCATTACTGGTGTTGAATGTTTATATAATTTACTTATATACTGTAAAGATATTAAATTTTTTGTTAAAATTTGACTTAAAAAAATTTTTTTTTAAAAGTGGGCGTGTTCGTCATCCGATTTTCCTAATTTTTATTCAGCACACATATAGCAATAGGAGTAACGTGCCTGCCAAATTTCATCATGATATCTTCAACGACTACGAAATTACAGCTCGCGAAACTTTTAAATTACCTTCTTTTAAAAGTGGGCGGTGCCACGCCCATTGTCCAAAATTTTACTAATTTTCTATTTTGCGTCATAAGGTCAAACCACCTACCAAGTTTCACCGCTTTATCAGTCTTTCGTAATGAATTATCGCACTTTTTAGGTTTTTCGAAATTTTCGCTATCGAAAAAGTGGGCGTGGTTGTAGTCCGATTTCGTTCATTTTAAATAGCGATCTGAGATGAGCGCCCAGGAACCCACATACCAAATTTCATCAACCTCAAAATTTACTCAAGTTTTCGTGTTTACGGAAGGACGGACGGACATGGCTAAATGAATTTCTTTTTTCGCCCACATCATTTTTATATATAAAGTCTATATCTATCTCGATTAGTTTATGCCGTTGCGGATTACCGTTATGCGAACACAGTTAATATACTCTGTGAGCTCTGCTCAACTGAGTATAATAAAAGTGTAAAAGAAAATAAAAAAATATAAAAAAATAAGTAAATAAAAACTTGATTATAATTAAAAGGACAGTTTGAAAGGCATTATAAAATATTAAACAGAAATTCCGAAAGTGTTGATTTAAATTGAAATTCACATTCTGTCGCTTGTAGTCTTGTAATTTGGTAACTCACTCAGAGCCGGCAAGTGGGTGTAAAATTGAAAGACAAAATTTATTTAAGTAAATAAATTTAAATAAAAATACAGCTCTACCAGAAATAACGTGACAGTAATGTGACGAAATCGACACCAACCACCAAATTTAATGTATTTACTTTTTTAATCAAAATTTCAATACAATTAGGCACAATAATTGGTTTTAAACACACTTCCAATTTGCAGGGTTATGCTAACATATTATGTTGAAAGAGGGTCTCATGGCGTGAAAACCTCAAATGACACAAATTAACATACATACTAACTGCTGCCGTTTCTGATGTCTAGTCAGCGAGATTATTCTTTCTACCTATGCACATATTCTCGACCACATCCGGTTGCAATCAACTCATCACATACAAATATTTTATGGGAACTCAAATGCTACAAGTACAGAAATGCCTTCTGACTATAACTGCAGTGGCTGCCATTGAGTTAAAGCTTTTCCGGTTGTCTTACCCATTTTTAGTAATATGTTTTAATCTGTTTTTCTACCGCAAACGAATTACTCATAAATATTAGAGTCGACTGTTGGCTGCCAATCCTACTTTTCTAACCTATTACATATTTGTGTATTTGTATTAGGATGGTTCTTAAAAAGAGACGAATTTTTAAAATGTTAATGGGCTAAGTTTTCTAAAAAAGGCGTTAAATTATGTTTCTTTTATTAGTTCAAACTTTTCAATCGGTCAATACTTGGTCTTAAGCTCAAACTTTTCAGTCGGTCAAGATTTGGCCTTATTTGGTCCTCCGAATGATGCCACGTATTTTATAAAAAATCGTATTATTCGTTTAAGGTATCTTATAAAATCAATTTTGTAATTTTGATTTTAAGATGGGACCAATTTTTTTTTTGATAGATCATGACGCATTCTAATGTAAATATCTAAATTACCCACGAACTGCCTACCGTTGTGTTATGTCTGTTGTATATTTGTAATTCGGCACACAACTGTCGGACCCCGATTGACTAATGTCAGACAACTTGCGTGTCGATCTGTCGATCTGCTATTCTACATGTTTGCTGTTCTATTTCTTACTACGTTTTATTTTTGAATTGTACCAAAGGTCGTTGAACAGTAATGAATGGTAACCGCAAGAAAAGACAAAAATAACAATGAATATAAAAAACTACCACAATAAACATAAAAATCGCGGAAACGGGCAAAAAATAACATTCCAAAGAACTTTAAAAAATAATTAAACAGTAAAAAGTAAACTTTGAACATCTCAAGGTTGCTCTCACATACTTAGTTGTGACGCGTTATGGATTTTAAAAGCTAACTATTGAAAAAGCACATAACTATTTATGATGTAGAACCTTTTCATAGGCTTATCGATTGTCTATAGTTATATTCTTAAAATATCCAATCACTCTTAAATATGACGAGATTGTAATTAGAAAGTACTTAAAACGAATATTTGAACTGTGCCATTCGGTTATATGCTTGCTCCTCAAATCTAACATATAAAATAAAATCGCTAAATACGTAGTTAATGTAATATCTTCGTTCAGAATGTTCCGATAAGCAAACAGTTTTTTATACTCAGCGTTCTTTGCACACAGAGTATATTAATTTTGATTAGATAACGATTGGTTGTACAGGTATAAAGGAATCGAGATAGATATAGACTTCCATATATCAAAATCATCAGTATCGAAAAAAATTTGATTGAGCCATGTCCAAATATTGAGATATCTTCACCAAATTTGGTACACGAGCTTATCTGGACCCAGAATAGGTTGGTATTAATAATGAGCGAAATCGGATGATAACCACGCCCAATTTTTATATGTATAACATTTTGGAAAACACAAAAAAACCTGATTATTTAGTAAATAATACACCTAGAATGTTGAAATTTGACGTGTGGACTAATATTGATACTCTCGATACAAATTTGAAAAAAAAAAAATTTTAAATGGGCGTGGCACCGCCTACTTGTGATAAAATCAATTTTACAATTTTATTATTAATCATAAATCAAAAATCGTTAAACCTATCGTAACAAAATTCGGCAGAAAGGTTGCCTTTACTACAAGGAATGCTTTGAGGAAAAATTAACGAAATCGGTGAAGGACTTACCACTTTTATATAAAAGATTTTTAAAAGGGTCGTGGATGAATAAAATAAGCTATATCTTTGCAAAAAGAGCGTTATATCAATGGTATTTCATTTCCCAAGTGGATAACAATAAATAGGAAGAACTTCAAATTTTAAAAAATGGGCGTGGCACCGCCCCTTTTTTGACTAAGCAAACTTTGTCGTTGAATCGACAATTCGTAGGAATAGCACTTCATTTTCGTATCCCGGCTCTCTATAAAGCAGTATGTGCCTCGAGGCCGTACTGTTCGTCTTACATAAGTCATCGTTTTCATCAAATTCTCTTTACGATATTTAAATTTCGTTTAACCGCACTCAGCGTTTTAATCGCGCTGCATATTTATCAATATTAAACGCTATGCATAATATTCTTATATCTGGCATTGCATCTTTTGTCTTTAAAGTGATAAATGTTCTTTTGATTGTTCCAATTTCTTGGAAAGATTAAAGTTCATTGTACTCATGCGTGATCTTAGATTTTCAGCCGTGTTTTACATTGGACTTGTATGATATTATGCTTAATATGTCCACTTATGAGCATCCTTCTCGATACCGAAAACCGGAACATATCTTTGTATTTGTCATAGTAGGTTGAGCATATGCCATCCTATCTAAGAATCAATATTTCATCTTTTTATTGTATTTCTAAATGCATGCTGCTCTCTGCTGTCGCTGGAAGCTCGTTTTCGAAACCCCTTCGACGCTGGCAAATTTGGGTTTAAGTGGCGACTAGCTTGAGCTAAAACAACTGACCTGTCAAAACACCGCGCTCAGATGCTTCTTATGTCACCAGAACATCATGTACACAGTGAGGCAAAAATACTCCCCGTAAAGGAGAAAATGAAATGCTGAACAAAAAGTTTCTGTTGAATACCCGGAAACCAGAACATCCCCACAGACATCTGATTGCACACTCCCACAGACATCTAATTGCACAGGCCCCCCGGAACTTAAGGTCACTAAGCTCTTCAATACTGATTCGACAATGACTCAGAACAACACAAATCATAAGTTTATGAACAAGAAACAGCCGACTTGGCTATAATAAGTTAGGAACAATTTTTCTTTGGTCGATATCAATTAGGGCGGCTATTTCCACGTTAAATGTTAAGTTCCAACTGGAACACTACTCGACAGGACCAGATGTGAGTATTGATTCTAAACCCGATGATTGAAATATTTTTTGAAAAACGTCTTCTTTTAAATGATTCAAGACACAGAAGCTATACAATTTCGTGCTTTGGCGGACACTTTGATATCAACTGAGGGCATAGTTTCTTCACCTATATAGTTTCAAATAAACTCCAGATGATTTCTCTTAGTGTTTCTTTCACAATTTCATTCCCACTGATGCTTAAAGGCATCGAGTTCGGTGCGGGTTTGTGAAATTTTTTCATACAAATCTAAAGGATACTCAATGTTGTTATGTGCTTCTGTAAAAAATATTTTAAATCAGTCTGTGGTAAATTAAATTAAAATTATCAGACAGAGAAGGCAGACTTTTTCTTAAATATAACCTCAAAAAAAAAAAAACGTGCGTGCAAAATAAAATTAAAGTCGTAATAACAAAACAAACAGTTTACAAGGGAGAGTTTAAACAAACCAAGTTAAGGTACGCACAGAATCAAGTTGAATGTGAAGTTGTTAGAGGCCATTAAACGCTGATTCGGTACAAAACCACAAAGTCATGTTACACGACGAAACAAGCATGGCGGCAAAAAAAACCTAAACAGACGAGACAGACTTTATTTGGCTTTCTCATATACCACATTCTTGGTTTTTCACAAATATAAAAAAAGCAAAGTAACTTACAACTACAAATATTCGAAAGCACAAACAATAAGTACTTATCGTGCCTTGTTTGTAAAACGCATAAACTTTGTTGCAATGCACATGTTGTATTTCTACCACCATAAAGAAAAATCGCGTAAAATAACAAAAAAAAGACTTACCAAAAATCACATCAATTATGACTTTATTAATAATTAAATTTTTATTTGTAAATATGTACATAGAAACAGTAATTCACAAGAACTTGAAATTTTGCTTTGTGCTGTCCCGCGGCCCCTGACAATTGCATGACTCTTCTCATAACTTTATTTTCTTTTACTTAAATTTTTTTTATTATTATATTTTTTTTCGTGCTCAGTCTGTTGCCATGTTTTTTGAAATAATTTTTTTTTGTGTTGAAATTTTTTGCTGCTTTTTTTATTGTTTGTTCTCTTCATTTTACTGCATGTTTGATTTTGTTCTTTTAACATTCACTCATTAACTGTTACTGTCTGTCATCCAAACCCGCCGCTTTTGTTCGTTACCATATTCACTCCACGTTCACTCAAACCTTCAGCGTTTTTTTGTTAGCGTTGCTTTATTTTTTTGGTTTCGAAAAAGTTTTTGTGCAGTGCTCTGCAAGTTTAGTCAGTGCCAGTGTCAACTTGTGCGCAAGTTATTTTACTGTTACTTTTATGTTTATCGTTGTGACATAAATGTTGCCTCTGCAATTTACCGTAATTTTTGGATAATTTTTTGTTTAATGTTCCATATTCATTTCTCTTTATTTAGATACAATGTGTTTTACGACTCTGTCGCTTTTTTGATGTGGCGTTCATTGTTTCTTTGAATTTTTAATAGCTTCCATCGGGGAGCGTTTTGAGGCACACTTCTTTTTTTATTTTGATATTTTTAATGTTATTTGTTTCAGTTGCTTTTAAGTATTTGGTTTTTGTTCATGGACTGTTTGTTCCGTAAAAGAGTATTTATGGCTCACACATTATTTTTTTACGAACTAATTTATGAGTATTAACAAACATGCGTTAATACGTCTTGCCTCGTTGCTAGTTAATCAATAACTAAACCACTGCCACTACGATGATCACTCTTACCAACACAGCCACAATTTCGATTTTGGTGATCACTGTTTTTCAGCATATCATATCACAGCTTTCATGGTTTCCCATGAAGAAACTATGACCTAAGTATGTGAGGTGCTGATGGACTGGTTATTTCAAGCTAGCCTAACTTTCGCATTTTTATATTGAACATTTATAACTGGATATATTGTACATGTATAGTTGGAATCCATCTATCTTATTCCAACACCTTTACGGGGTTCTATAACCAAAGGAAGCCGAAAAAAGACAGATAAAAGGACGATATTGCGTGAAAATAACCTGTAATTTTTTCTCAAGGAGGATGTATATTGAGTTCTGATTATGCTTCATGCAAAAACTCGTGTAACTATTGGAATGACCTGCCATCCGTTTTGCTCTCTCGCCATCTTAATGAGATTCTCACGGTTCCCTTTGGTTTTTTTTCAATTCTTTATAGAGTTGAATTACAAAGACCTATCTTATCACAATTCTCGATTCACTCATGTTAGGGAAACTCAATCGGTGCTTAATTAAGCTCTTTGTATCGTTATTCTTACGACTGTGTTACAAAATGCGTTTAAACAAATTTTAACTCACTGAACTCGGAAAATATACGAAGATACACGAGTAGTATGTGTTTTCAAAAACTTTACTGTCTGCAATTTTTCTTTAATGTAAACGTTTTGAGATCATCATCCTCATTTGCTCTTCGAACAATGAACTTTTAAACACTGCCTCTATAGAGGCTCCAAATTAGCGATTCTTCTATAATTTGATAGTTTTGCTTTTCATATTTTGGATATCGATGCTTCATATTTTGCGGGTACCTGGCTACTATCTAACAACCGTCGGAAAAAGTAACTATTTTTTGTAAAAACGAAATATTTTTTTGGGGCTGCTCACAGATGTTCGCTTAATGAAGCAAAAGGTCCTGTATGAAAAGGGAAACTTAATTATTTCATTAAACAAAATTGATTCGATTAAGTTTCTGTGTGGAAACGGTATAAGATTATGATGTAGTAGCGACAACAACCGGGTCGCTGTATGATTGCATTTTTACTCAAGGCGGCGCTCTCATTCATAAATTTATCTACTTTTTCATTAACTTAATAAGCTTTCTTGATCAATTTGTTTATTTTTATTAAATATTATATTTATTTTTTTTTGGATTATGCCATAAATGACAACACATTGTTGAATATGCAATGACACCATGACGTATTGGCGCAAGGTAGAAAATAAACATAAAAATGTCGACAAAAGCTTGAAGGATTGGGCATACAACAATAAATTCAACCCGTCAATGATGTAGGCGTGGCAACAGGCTGTTTTGTTTTGCTTTGTGAATATTACTTACTTATCACTTAGTTTAGTAGTTTTTGTACTCTTATCGCTTGTTGTTGATTTCAATAGTTTCATTTTTATTTTTTTCCTGGAACTTATTTGCATAGTGTTTTATTAAGTTTACTATTTTTGTTACATTGATGTTCTCTTTTTAATTTCGCACATTCATAAATTTTACGACACTTTGACATGCGATAATGCATGAGGTAAATAAACTGAAGATGCCAAAGTTAGTCGCGCAAACTTGAGGGAAATAAACGTGGCGAGTGAGTGTAGTTTAAACCAAAATAGATAAACAATTATTGAAGTGGGATGGTGTCTGCAGATAGTCAACGAAATAATCGAACAACAAGAACAATCGTCTAGTTCTTGCTTGTTTTTCTACTGCTTTTGTGGGCTCTCCCAAATTTTTTAGGACTTTGCGGGGAACAGTCATCAGTCTTTGGGAAATATGTATTGGTTGGCAACCACCTGGGCTCTTGGGTATATTCTTGAATCAAATATATCCAAAATAGATTAAAGCGAACACAAAAAACAGTGGCCCCTTTGTTGCATGCGTTTCAAAATCAAACTAAATCTGATTGATGGCAAGTAATTTTCTTTTTAAAGAGTTTCCTCTAGAAATGGATTTCAATCAGTGAACATTAACCAATATATGGCGCCAGTCAATGAGCAGTATGTAGTTTGCCAAACGTTGCTTAGACCAAGCCTTTGTTTTTCCAGCTGCGGGAAGGTCATAGTCTTCTAAAAGCGTATGCCCTGGAGCTCGGCAAGATCGCTGTTCAGTATATAATCGCTTATAATCGGATATGAAATAAATTCATTTCGGTAACTAACAATGCTTTATCGTATTTTTATTTTTTTATTTTTTTTTTATTTTAAAACCACACACAAACTAAGAAATCTATGCTGCCACTTACTTCCCCACCTAGGAGATTTAGGCCGAGCGTCTCTTACAATTTGCGTCGTGCTCTTTGTTTTAATTTTTCCAACAAATTGGTGAAACGAACCTACATTTTTTACGCCGGCTCCGAACACCATCTGCGAGGTAGATGAATTTTCATTGAGAAGCGTTTCCTGGTAGAAATACTCACGGAGTGTTTGCCAAATTACTACCGAGGGGGAAGAAAAACTTCTTTCTAAATATTTGGACTTGAACCCAGAATCTTCGGTGCTGCAGGCGGAGCATGCTGCTATCACACCACGGTGCCCACTTTATGAGTCAAAGCTTTGTGTTGCCTTTGAAAATTGCCTTGCTCCGCCGGTTGGCACACCTGTCGCGGTGACGCGCCCTTGTTTTAAATAATAATTTTTCAATTTGTCACACAACTTTCTCACAACTCTGTAATAAATCTGAATGATGTATTTGTTATAAATATGCCACTTGAGGGCACATATGTACATAGTACAAAAAGGCATACATCTCATAAAGGAAGGACACGCAGGCGGGAAAAAGGATGACTGGATATAAAGTATCAACTGATAGAAAATTAATTTTTGCTTTAATTTTCACATAAACCAATTATGAACAGCTAATTAATAAACACTTTTAATATGAACAAATACATATCCAAGGTTAGATAGAGGTCTTGAAGCAAAGACGTCATTCATAAATTGAGGAAGCACCAATGCCTGGGTGGTAAAAAGGCTTTAGTTTATTCTCCTCATAATAATTTCTGCTTAATTGACCTATCAGAAAGAAGAGGGGTTAATTCAGCTCCCGAAAAGATAATACCAATTTCACACAGGGAATTAATAAAGTAATTTATCAAGTTTTCTTCATTAAGGCTCCTATTGAACTCAGACTTCAATACAAAATACAAATTAGTAATTGCATATTTCATTATTGCATTATTGAATGCCTGATTGAGTCAAAAATCTAGTCGGCTTGCCTTGGAGCGTCGCATTTTATTGAGTATATTTAGTTCGAACATTGCTTTATAAAGTCAACTTGCCTTATAGAATTGTTATTCTTTTCAGGCGCGTTCTTTTTCGCCATGTTTCAGTTGTATATCACAAACTTCAAAGATACTAGCTATATTTTTGCAGAGGGATGGCCAGGACAACCCATAATTGCTCGGAGCAGAGGTTTCTCCGGCACCAAAACACATTTTGTACCCGCCTGAGTAGAGTGTGATTAATGCATATTTATAAACCCTGTTCAGTCTCTTCTTAGAAACGCACCTCAAATTTCATGTTTTTCAAGGAACACGAGAGATACTATCATATATATTACTAGCAGACCCGGCAGACGTTGTTCTGCCCTAAATTTGGCCTATCTGCATACATTTTAATAAGCTTTTTACGTCTAACTCTGCCCTACCCCTCTACACTTTTTCCTAATCTTTTTATTCACTCCTCCCTCCGTCTTTTTAGCTTCATCTCCATTTTCGTCTCATTCTATCTCTTTCTCAGTCTCCTTCTCTCTTTTCTCTTCTCTCAAGTTTTCCTCCTTCTTCTTAATCTCTTATTGCCAGTCCCAGAGGGTGGTATGTATTTTGTTCTAGTCCCATTCCGAGTCTCAGTCCCAGTCCCACTCCGAGTCTCCGTCCCTGTCCTAGTCATAATCCCAGTCCCAGTCCGTCTCTGGTATACTTCCCGGAAAAAAGCATCGTAAATACTAATATAGGCAAATTTATATACGAAATTTCAGGCAAATCGAATAGGACGTATGTAAATAGGTATGTGGTTATTATTTATTCTTGTGACTTATCTTGTTTGGTTGATTTTCCGACAGGGTGGATAAATGATGTATATTGGAACGATTTTCCGTCATCCCTTGTCAAATTTGGTTTTGAGACAAACCGGTTTCGGCGTTGTGCCATCATCAGTGTCGATTTTCGTTCTGATCTGTTGTTGTCATTTGTCCTGTATTTATAGTTCGTAGGTATATGAGCAGGTATTGTCAAATCACAAATACGCTAAGAGCCACCTTACGTCAGAACTATTTTAAATTCAACAATAAAATATATAGACAAACAAACGGTCTTGGAATGGGAAGCCCCACATCAGCAATTCTTATGGAAGTGTTCATGCAAAATCTGGAAGAAAAGTACATACAGGAGCTGAAGTCCAAATTAGGCGTGTCATTTTATGCTAGATACGTGGATGACATAATATGCGTTTTAACTACTAATAACGAAGAGCTCGTACTGGAGTACCTCAACAAACAGCACGGCAATATAAAATTTACAATGGAAACCGAAAAAGACGGAGGAATCAACTATCTAGACCTCACGATAAATATTGATAAAGAAGCCAAAAGATTTAACTATGACATATATAGAAAGTCAACGGCCACCGACACAATAATACACAATACCTCAAATCACCCTCAACATCATAAAAATGCAGCATTAAGGCACTTGGTACATAGACTTGAAAGAACACCTCTTACACAAGAGGCATATAAGAGAGAACTTGAGGTCATATATAATATCGCTGCAAACAACGGATATAAAAAAGCACTAGTAGATAAGCTCAGAAGGACAAATGGAGAACCAAAAAGAAATAATGAAAAAGAAAATAATAGCTGGACGACTATGACATATACTGGAAAAGCAACATATAAATTGGCAAATTTCTTTAAAAAATACAACATTAACACAGCATTCAAAACATCGAACAATCTAGGGCGAAAACTAAGAACTAACATTAACTCAGAGGATCCGTTTAGCAGCCACGGCGTATACAAGCTTACCTGCGGATGCCAGCATAGTTACATAGGACAAACAGGACGGCAAATAAGAACGAGGTTCAGAGAACATATTAGAGATTACAACAAAAAAATACGGAATCCAAACATTATACCCGAGTCTAACTTCGCGAATCACATGGTCGAGAATGAATGTTCCCCAGCAAACATCAATAAAACAGTTAGGGTTCTTCACATACAAGAAAAGGGCCGACGTCTCAACGTACTCGAAAACATGGAAATCTACAAACAGAAAACATTCGACGGTAGAATAATAAACGAACAGATAAACACCATTTCTGACACAATATTCGAGCCTTTAAAACTTGTTTACAGGAAACAACTTAATCACACAGGTACAACAGACAAACGCACAACAACAAATAAACACAAAACAATTAACACACCAAAACAAAAAACCGACAAAGAAGGTCAAACGACTAAAATCACAGATTTCTACCTACCCCAGTCAGCCACACAAATCGATTAGTAAACCACCCTCGGTTCTGAACGAACACACAGCACATACACATAACTAAATATACCCAAGCATCAATTTGACAATACCTGCTCATATACCTACGAACTATAAATACAGGACAAATGACAACAACAGATCAGAACGAAAATCGACACTGATGATGGCACAACGCCGAAACCGGTTTGTCTCAAAACCAAATTTGACAAGGGATGACGGAAAATCGTTCCAATATACATCATTTATTCTTGTCTTTATTTCAGCTTCGCATGCATATTTATCAGTTTTGCCAGGTTGATGCGACTAAATCGAATATCACAATGAACTTTAGAGCTCTCAGCAACAGCTTTCATTTGATATCCATAATACACACACATTCTAGGGGTATCCGGGTCCATGTTTTGGCCTATATCTCGAGACCCTAGTCACTCATCGGTGGAAAACTTACTCTGTATTATAGCACACATCAACAGCTTCAATTTGATACCCATAATATAAAAACACATTCTAGGTGTATCCGGGTCCATGTTTTGGCCCATATCTCGAGACCGTAGTCACCCAGCGGTGTAAAACTTACTCTGTACTAAAGCATACATCAACAGCTTCAATTTGATACTCATAATGTAAAAACACATCCTAGTGTTACCCTGATCCACGTTTTGGCCTATATCTCGAGACCCTAGTCACCCAGGGGTATGAAAATTATCCTGTACTATAGCACTCATCAACAGCTTTCATTTGATATCCATATTGTATAAACACATTCTAGGGGTACCCGGGTCCACTTTTTGATCTCAAGACCCTAGACACGTAGCGAAAAAAAAGGTAGACGTTGGCCGATTCTCAGACCTACCCAATATGCTCACAAAATTTCATGAGAATCGGTTCAGCCGTTTCGGAGGAGTTCAGCCTCTAAAACCGTGACAGAAGAATTTTATATATTATATTTCTAATTGCTGTTTTTATGTACAGGTCCCTTTTTTGCTCTTATTTGGAATCCAAATCTATAAATAAAGTTTTGGTTATAAAGATGGAGATTCGGGCTATTAGCGAGCTGTGGGCAATTTTGGTCGTAGTGCTTTTGTTTAGCTATATTTTATGAAAATAATTTGTTAAAAATAAACGATTGTGAGCACACAAAGAAATCTATTGGTACTATGGCACTATTGTGAATATTTGCACTACATTACCGACAGTTGCTATTATACGCTAGATAGCAGCGCAATATATTAGTTTGAGTTGATTGATCTGTTCTGATTTCTGTTGATATTTGATAAGAGACTTTTATATTGGTTGCGCACGGGTCCGGCATGTACTGTTATACCCCCTCCCTTGACTGAGGGTAGCCGTAGTTTGGAGAGTTTGGTATTGTTACTGAAAGGCTTCGATTCCGTATTGAACGGGCTACATTGACAACTTACACAGGCCCAAGCCTACAACTTTCTAATCGCCCTTCTAGGACTTCAGTTAACGAAGGGCAAATGTCTTAATACTGCTAAAACTACGTCGTCTACAAATGCAACCAACTCTAGTTTTTATTGAGTTCGAGTAGTTTCAGTTGTCTTGCATTTCAAAAACGCGTGTTGCGCCTTGAATACTGTTACTATTGACCTTATTTAGATGTTCAGTAACAGTTCCATAGTCTTCAGCATGAAGGCTGTAGGCCTTATGATTCCATAGTATTTGGCGTTTTCATATGTTCGCCCTATCAACTTTGGGTAGGAATAGTACTTAATCATCGAGATTTGCAGGATGTAGATCAGACCGATATTCACTTCGTATACCCTTTACACTTTCACCCTATTACTCATTACCTGAGTGATGCCATCAGGCCAAGATGATTTTTTAATAATATGATTGATGAAGATTTATTTATGAGGACATCAAGTGACACTTCCAATAAATAGTCTGCTAATTATTTTTTCACCTCTCTTTAAATGGAATATTTTTGTTAGAGTCGACTTCAATTTGACTAACTTTTGCATAAAAAAAATAAATGTAAGGCGCGATAACCTCCGAAGAGATCTAAGGCCGAGCTTCTCTTCCAATTTGCGTCGTGCTACTCTTGTTTTTCCCTACAAATTGGCCGGAAGGGACCTACACGTTTTATGCCGACTCCGAACGGCATCTGCAAGGCAGATGAGTTTTCACTGAGAGCTTTTCATGGCAGAAATACACCCGGAGCGCTTGCCAAACACTGCCGAGGGTCGACCGCGCTTAGACAAATTTTCTTCTAATTGAAAAACCTTATTTCTAAAATTTTGATGTTGCTTTGCCCGGGGTGTGAACCCAGGGCATACGGTGTGGTAGGCGGAGCACGCTACCATCACGCCACGGTGGCCGCCTTTTGCATAATAAAGTATTTTCCAGGCTCTACAAAGTAAGAACGCATCTTCTTTGTATGTCTCAATACTCTGGAAGATGTTTAATTCCCTTCAACCTCTCTGTCTATATCTCGAGTTGCCATCAAAAAGCTAATTTTTATAGCGGATATTATGTCGTAGGTCATGGTTGAGAGACAAGTTGAAGTTCATACTACTAAATATGTACATAAGCTAGCTACATGAAGCACACAAATTTCTGTCAAGAAGACAACTGACGTATATTAGCTTTCGACTTTCTGACTGTGACAAGCAATAACAGCTTAAGTCAACATAAACTAAAAGTTATATATTGGCGTATTCTTTGAAAATCATCTATAGATCATCATCCATACTATAAAGAGTTTGGCCCACTTTTAATCCTTTTCGTGTAAATTAGGCTATAATTCATCCCTACTAGTCCCTAATTCAACTAAAGAGATAGCGCTCGAACAAACTCCGAAAACTATAATTTCAAACTTCAGTACAAATACCTCAATGTGGCGTTGTGAAAAGTGACTTTGACTTGCCTCTTAGGTCGACTTACGCTTTTGTTGCTTATGAACAAAGATGCATATAAAAGTCATAAGCATACAGCAGAATTTCCGGTCCAAGCCTTGTTCAATTGCAACTACAACAATATTCCTGTGTATGCAGATAATTTTATTTGTCTTTATGTACTTTGTATGTATCTTCCTGGTATTTTCTCTGCTGTCCTCACATAAACATTCGTTACAGCAGAATTTTAGTAGGAATGCAATTTCATTAAACACTTACAGACGGTTCCTCTTCTTTTTCTTGATTATTACGTCATGTCTACTACATACTACACTCCACTCTGTTGGTGTAGTGGCCATACAAATCCATGTGTCACGCGCCATTTCACTGTTGATTTTTTATTGGAGTTGGTGGTTAAAGTTGTTGTTGTTTTACAAATTCACATTGGTTTTTATGTACATGCAACGCTGCTTTTCGAGTTGTATGACCTTTATACTACGTTTTAGTTGTTGTTGCTTTTATGTTGTCACTGTCATACATGCCCGGTGAATACGATTATTAATGCCGCGCCACATACCAAACATATCATCTGGGCATATGAAATGTTCAACTACAGGTGCTTTAAAGAATAGGTGTATATGTATGTATATGTCTGTGTATGCTTGTTCTTCTTTCCCTTTATATGTGTATGTAATGCACTAAGTAGAAAAACTTGTTGACATTATGACTATAGCGACTTTTCAACGTAGCAAAACCCGCTAACGGTACTTTAGTGTCATCAGCAACAACAGCAACAAGAGCCTCTACCACGGTTGCCACTTTGGTCCATTTGGAACAAAAATGGTCCCTTCCAACCCCATTTGGTCCGCTGGTCCTTCTTTTTTTCAATTATGGTCCTTTTTAGAACAGTAGCCACGATCGATTTTGGTACTTTTCTTTCTTTTTCACTAAGGCAAAAAATCAAAATACTGCTCAAAAAATTTGCCACACATTCATCAACCAACATATCATTTTCAATTTTTTTCAATAGAACTCTTACCATAAAAATTGCGCAGTCAATAAAATGTAGCAGAACGTTGACATTTTACCTAGGAGATAATTTAGACGAGGCATTCAAAAGAGAAGGGTTGGATCTATGGGCAAACATATTGTCATTACTTTTTGATGAAACAGCGGACTTATCAGAAAAGAAGTGTTGATTTAGTGGCTAGATATTTTGATTGGCTATCAAACACTTTTCGTGATAGACTTTTTTCACTAGTCGAGCTAAAAGAATTTATTTCAAATACACGTGTGTCTCTAAGAAATATGGCAATGAACTGAAAACTAGATAAAATAATGAAACTAATCTGTTTTATTTTAAGTGTACTTACCACTCACTTAATTTATGTTTAAGCATACCGAGAGATATTGACAGTTTGTTAAGCATAACGTGCCAAACAAAATGTAACACCTTGAAAATTTTTTACAAAACAATTCTATGCAAAAATGTTGAAAGCGTAACTCTCGTTCGGAACGTCAATATTTAAATCTTTCTCACTCAGCTCAAAGCAGCCTAATGAGTTTAAGTAATTCCAGGGCTATTGTGGTGTAAAGCCACGCGAGATACTTGAAAACTAAGTTTAATTTCGGAAGTAGTGTTTTGTTTAAAACTACTCCCGTAGGTGTTTTCAGAATCCTAAAAACTTCAATGACAACACTGTTAACTTATTTCTCGTACGTGCAGTTTGAGTTTAAGCCAAGTGTCTCCTATTCGCTATGTTTATTAAAATTTTATATAGGAAACCAAAGAAAAATACTAAAATTTTTACTTTTTACAACAAATACGGCACTCTAGTAAATTGTCCAACTGTTTGTATACCAAAAAAATAAAACAATAATTTGGTCCTTTTTGTTTTGAGATTTGGTCCTTTTTTCGATGAATTTTGGTCCGAATTGAAAACATGATATGGCAACCGTGGCCTCTACTACAATTGCATGCAATTTAATGAGTGATTCATTTAGTTGGTAAGTTAAGGTGGAGTTAGTGGTGTCATCAACCAGACAATGTGAACGTCCCTCCATTCGTTAACACAACTTAAGCTAGAATTTAATGTTTGGCGAAATTCTGAATACTGGTTTATACATATGTGTCCGGAATTGAATGTTATTGAAAATATGTAAAATCAGACGATAACCACATCATGCCCACTTTTTCGACATCGAAAAATAGAAAAAATTTTTTTGCGATTATTGGTAAACTGCTGAAGCTTGACAAATGAATTGCTCTTTTTTGCTCTTTCGCTCTCCGTTTCTCCTTCTCTCCCTTTCTAACTCTCGATCGGTCTATTGCCATCGTTCGTCGTTCTCCGTCTGGCGTTCTCGTTCACCTTTTCTTTCTCTTGTTTACCCTTTCTCCCTTTTTATTTCTTGTTCTTTCTCTCTCTTGCTCTCTATCCCTTTATCTCTCTCTCATTTTTCCGTATATGTCTCTCACTTTTTCTCTGCTTTTTTCCTCTTTACATTATCTTTATCTCTCCTTCTAACTCTACCATTATATATATTTCTCCCTTTTTGTCTCTCTCTTATCCTCTATCAATTACTCTCTCCTTTTCCCTTCTTTTCCTTGTTCTAATTATTATTTTATTTCTCTTCCTTTTTTCTCATTTGATTTATTTTTTTGTCTATTGCGCTATTTCTCTTCTTCTGTATGTCTCTGTTACTATATATTTCTTTCTCTCCCTCCCTCTTTACTCTCCCTAATAAACAGTGTAGGGAAGTTTCGGTTAACGTGGCCTCATATACGCTTGCTGCGCTTTTGACAGGATAACAATGAAGGATGTAGGGCTTAAGTTTATATAGTCTTAACATTTTCTTGTGTTCGACAATCTGGTTGGGTCAGATCGGTACCCTCATTGTAGACCTTTTACAGCCATCCATTGGATCACCTAGTTTATAGATAATCATTTATGTATACCATCAGGTTCAGGTGATTTGTAAGCAGAGAAAACGTATCATACACCTTTCACTCAACGCTTCGTGTAGTACTTGCGTGGACTGGGACCAAAATGGGGTATTCATTCCCTTGTTGTAGCTGTTAAGACAGTCCCCGAAGGTTTTGGAGAGTGCTATCGGGGTTAATGATTCTTAGCCTATGGATCCGTTGGCTGTTCATTTAACGGATCTTAGTTCCTCTCGAAAACCTGTTTTAGAATATCCAGCAGTGCCTTGACATGTAGGCTACTTGAGTAAGCTTTCAGCTGTCTACCAGTTTTGAACCGTTTTCCGTTGATAGCGTGAATTTACTTTTTCTAAAGTAGGTGATATTGGTTTTTTCGGGATTTGAACTCAAGACATGCAGTGTGGTAACCAGAGCGGCCGCCGTCAGTCTAATGCTTAGATAGGATAAAACTGATGTTTATGTCCTCAGAAGGTTTTTCAGTTTATCTGTAGCATATCTTAAGAAAACCTTCACCTTGGCTATGCGATTGACAAATACACATTTATGATTCTAGCAACCAGATTGCTTTTCGATCATTCACTGGTTTTCGAAAATTATTTAAAAGAAAAAAAAGAGCTTTTCCAAGGTAACTAGAAACTTAATTTTAAAGATTTCCTTTCTTTATTGCCCTTATATCTATAAAAAGTGCAAAGAAAAGTAAGCGACTACAATTTTTTATGAATTTCTTAAAATCTTGTTTAAAGGCATTTCAAGTAGTGCCCTCATTTCTCTAGACAAGAACCCCAATTTTATACATTAAGCACGAAATGAATCATTTGTGGCCTCTTAGGTAACTTCTACACCTGTGCTCTACACTTCAAGTGCACTGCCTGATGGAAGGTCATCGCTCTAACAGTATTCAACCAAGCCAATCAGCGCATGCATATATAAGTTTGAACATAAGTAAACAAGTATGTTCATGTGTTATTTAACTGCATTTTATTCATTAAGATTGCTGAAATATCTATCAGCTCTGTGAGAATTTATACGCCTTGCAAACATTCAATTTGCATTCAGTATGAAGTTTATATAATTGGCTGATAAATAATTTACAAGTACGTAGGGAAATTGCGGTGGGCGTTTAAACGCCCAACACCCAACACTCCAGCAATATAAAACGCGATGACAACAACAACAACACGCCACAACCTTGTCTGTGGTGAATAAATGTAAGTATGTTTTCGGTAAAATAAAATTAACTGTTTGCTGCAAAGTTCAAATTTGCCAATTTGTGTACTCGAAATGGGGCTTTAAGTTTTCTTTCCCTTCATGTTTTTTACAGTCTTTAAACCTTATTTAATCATCCTCGTTCTCAGTCTATCATGTGATTGTAGTAATTTGCTAAAAAAGAGTGTATAATTTCAAGCACGTAACTTTTGTTTTTGCATTAATGCACTTAAATTGGTAAATACTCGTAGACGTTAATATATTAGGGGGACTCATGAAAGCATATAAACTTATAAGGTGTAAAATTATATCCATTTACACACGCTGTTATATGAACACACCAATATTCTTGGTAAACTTAATAGTCGATCAGCTGTATTATTGCCAAAAAAAATTTTATAAAATATTTAAAAAATTAAAAAATTCCAAGATTAAATGAAAAATCAAAACTAAAACGTCTTTACTAAGATATACTTGTAAATGACTTGCTGATGTTGGAGATTTCTGATGAAAATGCCTGCTGTAATGTCTGCAAGGTTGCATTCCTTTGAGTTTACCGCGTTTACACAATGAAATGTAAATTTATACAAATTGTGTAAATGATTTTTCATACAAAATTTGACAGCTCGTTTTCGCACTAGATAAATTTATACGTTTACACACTTTATAAGGTTACATGAGTCCCCCTATTATTTACACTGGGGGACCAATTATTAGGGACATCAATATCAAAACAGATACCGATAAAACTTCAAAATAAAATCGATAAAAAATCGATAAGCGGCCACCAAGAAGCCCAAAGCTCGGCAATAGCAAGCCGGTAACTCGACGATAATAATTCACTATTCGCTGCTAACGGTAAGAAACAAACTAAGCTCTTTTCAAAGTAAAGTTAACTCTGTTGAGATTTAACTTCAACCCATGGGCCAGTCTAGTTAACTTAAAAACATAAGTTGTGGGACTACACGAGTACTTGGTTCTGAACTGTTTTTAAACTTTGCTTCGTATCGCTTTCGTATTTATAGTTACGGAAGTATTTAATGGGTAGGTTTTACCGATCAGTTTGCGAGGTTAGTTGAGCTGGGTAGAAGTTAGTAACTTTTGTAGTTTGACCTACTTTTGCTCGGTTATTGTTATGTTGCCTTTACCGCTTCTTGTTTGTTTCTTTTACATGCGTGCTTGGTTTATTTTTTGTAAACCAGTTTTGAGGTTCGTGTATTTCGCTTGGTTTTTCGTTTATTATTCAACCGTCGTATGTTTTTAGTTTGTGGATTTCTATGTTCTCGAATTCCTTCTGAAGCCAGTCGTTTACTTGTAATGCTTAAACGAAAAAAATAGATGAGAACGAAAAAATGATACTGGAAATGGTACAGTGCTGAAGCCGATTTGTCGGTAAATCAAATATGTCAAGATATGGCGAAAAATCGTTGCTTTTTGGGTACTTCCTTTAGTTTTCTTTGGTTTTTTCTTTCTGCTTTACTTTCGCTCTCTCTGCTCTTTGTTTCTTGATTTACACTCTTCCTGTACGAACAAGATATATTTCTTCATCACAACAAATTAGAGAAAAGGATTGCCTTTCAAATCTTCGCTATAGAACCGCATAAATCACAAACTGATTAAGGTTCCTTATTAATTTTACTCCTCTTTTCTTCGGACCATTGTTTCGTATATTTAAAGGGGCCGGCCTAAGTATGCCCCTCTGCTTTGCCAATGAAAATTAAATTTTGTTTATATTTGTTATTGTGACGATATCAGCTCCGTTTAGTCTATTCTATTTTATGTTATATCACATGCAATTGACCTTGTTTGATCGCAGTGCGCTAATGATTTAATACTTGAGTTTACTTATTTGTCATACCTGTCATTTTATTTCGTTATTGTTTTACCGTTTCGTTGGCATTTTTTAATTTGCTCTCGTACTTGTGTTCATACTAGTTGTCCCGAAATGATACCTAAAACAATCCCAAAGTAACAGCCTAAAATAATTTCAAAATAATCTCGAAATGATTAAAGGTAGTCCCGAAGTGGTATCTAAAATGTCGATATTATTTTCCTGAAATTGTTATAAATTTGTCTCAAAATAGTCTCGAAATGATTTTGAAAATAATCCCGAAGCGATCCACAACAGTCCTAAAATGGTTTTGAAAGTCTCAAAATTATCCTAGAATAATCCCGAAGTGATCCTGAAATTGATCCCGGGATAGTCTGCCCTAAAATTGCATTAAAATAGATTCGAAATGATCTTTAAAATAATTCTGGAGGGTTCCTGAATTCATCCCAAAATGTTCACGAATCAGTCCCGAAGTAGCCTCACGTTGGTCCAGAATGTACGATACAATTCCATATCACTTGATGAGCAAGCAAATAAATTTTCATGCAGATTTTCAACCATTTCTTGAATTTCCCGTTTTCTTTGAAATGTTTTTGAGATTGTTTTGCAAAGTTTCGGTTACACAACTCATTCTTTTCAAAATCAATGAGTGAGATTGGGGATAGAAGTTAGTCTTGGAGTAGAAGTGAGAGTTGGAGTGGGAGTGAGAGAAGGGATGGACGTGAGAGTTGGAGTAGGAGTCTGAGTGAAGGGAGAGTGATAGTGTGAGTGGGAGTCAGAGTTGGAGTGGGAATGGGAGGAATAAGGTATGAACAAAAATAAGGAGAAAAATGAAGGATAAAGTGAATGAGCATGGTATAGAGAGAGAAGTAGGGATGCGATGTTCACTTTTTGGAATGTAGGGCATACCAATTTTCGGGCAGGACTAGGCCCGCTGGCTACACTTACTTACTTAATTGGCTCTTAACCGTTTAAACAGTTATGGCCGTCTAACAAGGGCGCCATTCCCTTCTTCACTCTGCCAACTGGCGCCAATTGATCACACCAAGGGAGTTTAAATCGTTTTCCATCTGGTCCTTCCAACGGAGTGGATGCCCTCTCTTCCTCTGCTTCCATAGGCGGGTTCCGATAAAAAATTCTTTCTTAGCCGCAACGTCATCTTTCATTCGCATAACATGACCTATCCAGCGTAGCCGCTGAATTTTAATTCGCTCGTACAGCTCCTACACTAGTAGGTGATACAATTTGCTAAGCATTTTCACTTATATTTTAGTATTCGCAGCTGTAGTTCAAAAAAGTTTCAATTCTTACTTAAATTTCTAACCGTGTACTACGTTGATGCTGCATACAATAACTATTTTTCTGTATTTACCATTATCTATTGCATCTGATGTGTTTTCTATTGCATTTGAATACCGAGTAAACAAGTTTTTGTTATAAAGCTGTTATAGTTCGCCCATCTTGAGCTGTCAGCTTCAACGTGCTCAGCGGCCGCGCTACCTTCCCATGCTAAATCTAAGCATCTACTCTTATATAGCTTTTTTTAACTTCAATTCACAATTCATGCATGATGCTTGCTTACTCATTATTTGAGTCTTCTACTAAGCCAACCAAGCAAGCAGGTGAGGAGGACAACCTCATAGCGGCTTTCAAAGTCCAATAATATTGTTGGGAAATTTTTATTTTATTTTTCATTAGTAGTAAGTAGTTGAGTTTGCTTATTTTTTCAGTCTTTTTTCTTTTTTGTGTTGTTTTTCAAAGGCTGCTTAACATGTTTGACAGCTTCTTTACTGCACATTGGTGGCTTTAATACTTTTTTGTATACAAATAAATTTTTGTTGTGTTCGTTTCCCTCGTAATATGAGGCAGCAAGGCAGGTCAGGTGATAAAAATATTCACCTGCTTTTAAAAGGAATTCATGCACGTTTGTTTTTTATTTGGCTGCAAAAAAAATGTGGCTTGCGGTCAAAAGGTGAATAGCAACATGTACTTACCTTCATTTTACCAATTATTTGTCGATAATATTTTAATGAGCTTTTTATAGAATCATTAATTAAGTTTTGGGGTGCCGTTGAAGCTATAATTATTATTTTTAGTTTTTATGATCTAAGAAATACTTACTTCAAAAGCTATTTTAATACCTTACTAATTTTCAAGCCTGTCGGATATAATGGAAGCCATGAATGCAATATGGGATGAACACAAAGTTAGTTTTTTCAGAGAACACGAGAGCGATAAAACGTCTTTTCAGCGATACTTTAAAAATTTAACGCCTTGGCGAACTTCTCTAAGACTTGGTTAACGTACAAATCTATTTGCTATAAACGAAGTCTTAGAAAACACTCAATGGTACTGAATATGTCAAAGTATCCATACGCTTTTTCGAGTATGCCTGGTAAATCTCTTCAAAGCCTTTTTTCCCGTGAGTAGGCTTAGAACCCGTACTCCTTCTATGACTGAACTGCCTTTGTTGTTGTGTAAGTTTCCCAGCTGCCTTTTTTGCATAGACTTAATCTTTGGACAGTCATACTTTGTACGTTTGCTGGTACCAAAGCTACGCTTTGTTGTTGGCGGTTCATTTAAAGAAATGGCTTTGTTCTATTTATAGAAACACAAAGAACTTTACCTACTTCAAATGAATCTGGGATTACCTAAGAGGGTTCGACGTAGTCAATTCACGTCATTCCCGAATGGGGCTAGTACCAGAACATGCCAAAGCACCGTAAACATCATATATGTAATATACTCCTATATTGCTACAAAAAGCTAAGTACATTCCCAAACATCAGAGTGCCGATATATTGCTGTTTAAACGTTTTTGTTTTTGTATTCAATAATCGAATGTACCTAAATTTAAATTTTTTCTTGTCACACTTTGCTGCTACAATCACAAACATTTTATAGGCTGTCTTGTTTTGATTTCGAATTCAAAACACATTGCGAGCATTTTCTATTAGCAATATAGGAGCATAGTGTACAAGTACAAGTGTGTTGACTTCTTTCTGACAGGCACTCGCTTAATGCGGCAGTTACCCACCGACGTGTGCCGTACGTAAGGACGTTTGTCGTACGAAGCACGTTTGACCGAACTCTCAAGCTCGTAGGAATCAATGTGTGCGTCTGTGTACATGTACATAACATATTTGTGTGTGTATTGTTTACAGATAAGCACTGTTGCCATTGACCATTTTGCATGTATGCTTATGGAAACATCAACTTTTTCCAATTTAATTTTTGATATTGTAAAAGGCCGGAATACATATTAAATAAGTATAAATAGATTAAATATTTATAATCAGCACTTTTACATAATTATTTCGAATTATTTCCACAATTTTTCAAAATTTAATGAGGCGTTTTTGCATAAAATTGCAAACGGTCAAAAATTAGCGCACAAAAGTTTACTAGGCACCTCTGTCTAGTGAGAGAGCGATCAGCTGACACGTTCTTACGGAAAAAATCAAAATTGTTTTGATTTCTACGTTCCGGGCTACGTACGTACGGGCGTTGCACGTCGGTGAGTTTTCGTTTACATTGCACACTCATAAGATAGGTCGTGTCAGCTGACACGTTTTTTCTACGTACGTTCGTGGGTAACTGCCGCATAAGTGAGCATAACGGGAAAATCTGGGTTGCCATTGTTTCGGTTGAAAACGGTCAATTAGGGTTCTGTGCAGAAACGTAAAAGATTGAAACAGGGTTTATGTAGTCACAAAAGTGTTGCGCCCGTTCCACAACATTTTAATTTTATATCATGGCGAAAAGTGTTCAGTTCAGAGTTATTGTGTTCAGTTACAAGTTTAGTTTATTACGGAGGGTTACTCCTTTAAGTGTAAAAAGCAGAGAAAACGTAGAGTTTTTCAAATTATTGTGATAAACTTTTTAATTTGAATTTCTGTACCCAAGTTAACTATATTTGTGTAACACAAGAATCTGGAGGTCAATTTCTTAACTATGAAAAACTGAAAAATGTACACTTATTGAAAACTCATTTGCACACACAATTTACACTTTGAATTTATTTGTTTTTTTATGCACAACATTTTGAAACTAAAAACAAAATTTTCATTTGTCAGAAAAAATGGCCTAATGTCAAAAAACCCTATCGAAATACAAACTGGCTTATTTGTTTTTAATGAAGTACGTTGTATTTTTCTTGTATTTCGTTAGTTTTTTTTAAATATAGTTCATACACTTACACCAGTACTGAAACCTTATTGGCTCCCTCGACAAAAAATATAAGAGAAAATACAAGAAAAATACATAAAAAATAAAGTAGTGTCATATAGGAGTTATGTTATTTGCAGGAGACTTAAGCTGCCGGGCAACGCACAAATTTTGCTTGATGGTTACCATAGCAACGTGTAGTTGTGTGCGTTTCGGGTGATTATCGCTTGCCCGGCCACCACACAAGCAGAAAGCATCAAGCGCCAATTGTATTGAAAATTCGTAGCGTGCAGACGTAAACATGTCATCGGATGACGATTATTTATTGCTTGTAAATTTTGCGAATTTTTATAAAAATGTTTCAACTTTCTTCTAAGAATTTTTTCGAGTATGCAGTTTTGTAGCTTTTTCAATTTTAATATAAGAAGATGCTAATCTTAAGCCACTTAGAAAATTGTCTGATTTTTGGCAATTTTTTTTTCCATCCGACCTTTGCATTCGTAGGTTTCAATAAACCGCAACGCAAAATCATTTTCTTCCGCGAAGTTTCTCATTGCACGTTCTCACAAAACTAACACCATTGTAAATTTTACCAAGTAGCGCAACTAACAGCTGATCGGTGAAATTCGCACATTCATACGCACAGTTCTCGACTCAATTTCAAAAAAAAACTTTAGATTATTTAGCTTAAATTTTAAAGTGAGATAAACCTTACCAATTGATGTATAAGTAGAATATATAGGGCGTATTTGTTGTTATTAAAAGAAGCTTTTTATTTATAATAAAGTTTTTAACATTTTTCTTCAACTTTAATTTAACAACTTCATGCGTTTTTAAAGCATTTTCGTGGATTGAAATACAACCATGTGCATATACGTTTTGACATTACATTTCATACACGTTCGTATTTGCCAATCTCATTGTATCTAAATTCGTAAACAATGACTGCAATTATTCGGTGCGATTCTCGAAAAATTTATTATTTTTGTGAAATTTTATACTTAATCTGTGGTATTGTGGCGGTCAAAAAGGTTTTATGCAACAATATTTTGCCTCACAACGCGACAATGTATTTCGTAATGTCGAAGTATGTATGTATATGTTTTGATGTGGAAGCTTGCATTTGAGAACACGGTTGCCACTTACTCCATTTGGAACAAAAATGGTCCCTTCCAACCCCATATGGTCCGCTGGTCCCTTTTTCTAAATTGTGGTTTTTTCGGCACAGTTTTGGGACGCTTATTTCTTTTTCACTTAAACTGAAACAAAAATTCAAAATACTGCTAAAAAAATTTTCTATTATCCACATATAATTTTCAATTTACTGCAATGGAATTCTTACCACGACAATTGCTCTATCTATAAAATGTAACAGAACAATGACATTTCACCCGGTAGATAATTTAGGCAATGCATTAAAAAGGGAAGTGGTGAATGTTCGGGCAAATACATTGCCATTAATTTTTGATGAAACAACGGACTTATCAGAAAAAAGACTTGTTTTAGTGGATAGATATTTCGATCGGTATTCAATTATTACACAGTTGAAACTTTTAAGACGCTTGATTTTTAGTCTGAGATCCAACTCACACTTACTGAATCTAGGCTCTGGTATGAAGTTTAAACTATTAGAGAAAAAGTAAACATCTATAAAAATAGCATTAACAACACTGCTTAGTATTATTTACGATTTACTGAGTTTGCCACAAAGCAAATTTTTTAACCGTTCTTTAATAAAACCTAGCTGCGCTATGGACTTTATTCCATTGCAATCAAGCAAAACTAGGTTCACAACGTTTGGTTGGTGAAAGACATAGATTATTCCTAGCAATGTGAACATATAATACCTAAAGGTGCACTTTCTTTTTGTTTGTGCAGTTTGAATTAAAACAAGTTTCTACTTTATTAAAATTGTATATATTAAACCATTGAAACATCCCAATTGTTTTTATACGAATAAAAAACCTAAAATTTGGTCCTCTTTTTTGAGATCTGGTCTTTTTTTTCGATGCATTTTGGGCCTAAATGAAAACATGGCTTAGCAACCGTGTTTGAGAACGCATGTGACAAGGTTGCATTTTTCAGAACTAATTTTCTTTTTAAATAATGAAATAGTAGTATGGAAGCGACAGCTATAGTAGTAGACATGTATGTGAATATTAGCAAAGTTTAAAAAACAGAGCATTTTTTCTTTGAAAATAATCTAATGGAAGATGCACACGAGGCGTATCTTCATAGACGCGTATTAGGTACAGCATAAGAAATCTTGAGGCGTAGAAAATCGTAGCTGCATTCCATATTTTGTACGCGTCTACGAAGCTATGTCTCGTGTGTATCTTGCCTAAGTTTAGCTTTTTACGAGATCAAACGTTTTTAATTAATAATGATATATAACACGTGAAGCAACTAAGCTTAAGTCGACTTCTGAGTCGTTTTGACACTTGCGTTGCGTCTACATCTGACTTTGAACACACGCGCTTTAATTGCTTCAATCTGTAAGCAACCCATCGCCAACGTCAAAGCAAAACACAAATAATTAAGAACTTAGGGTTCTTCTTGAAGTTTCCTGGATTTCTTGAAAAATATAAGAATTCTATCGCCGTTCAACTAAATAAAAAACATAATTTTGTATTCATGTCGATTTCGTGATCGATCAGGAGAGACGGTGGAACATATCCCTCTGGAACGCGGCGCAATCTGATGAGGGCACAATAGATCAACGGTCGCAGTGCAATCCCCAATAAATTTTCTATCTATCTTCATGTTATAAAAATAGTTGTATTTCCTTTTTCCTCATGTGAGAGGGGAACTTTTACCGTCCGTTATTTTAAAGTAACCCTTATTTGACGAATCACTGAACGATTTATTTCAAATAAAGTGTTTGTTAGCGTTCACCGAAGATGGTGAAAACGGCCCCTGGAATTTTTATCTTATATAGCCAAAGAAAGTTATGCAGAAGCAAAATTTAGTCAGCACAAAAAGGTTAGAGAAAATTTAAAATATAATGCATATGTATAAAATGCAAGCAATTTAGGAAATCATTTTTATTATATAAAATTAGTTTGACATATCAGATTTGTCAATATTATTTTAGTCCTGCTACTTTTAACACATTTATAATATTTAAGAAGAACATTTAAGAAGTAAGAAACATGATTAATGCTTACATTAATACGTCTTTCATTTATTTTCATTGAGGAATAAGTTCGTAAAAATAAAAAGCACGTTTTGATAAAGTGCATGTGAAGCTCCATATATAAAATGAGTAATAGAAGGAACATTGGTTTATATATTACATTTTTAAAATGAAAATCTCCTGCTAAAAAAGTAATAGAATGAATAGTATTTTGTATATTACATTTTTAAAATGAAAATCTCCTGCTAAAAAAGGAGCAAAGCCTAACTACATTTTTTAATTTTCGTACTTAACTATACTCCCTTTTGTGATTCAGGATTTCGGCAAATTTTGAAAAAACTCCGAACATCAATTCCTTCATTATATGACATTCGACTACCTAGTCCACTGCCTTCCACTCTATTCGCAACATAAGCTCTATTTAAGCTGCCAAACTATATAGTAAACAATGACTAACACATTAATGCTTGTCAACCACGTCGGCCACGATCAAGGCGAATTTATACAGGTGGCAGCATGGCAACATACACACATTTCCCATGTATTTTGTTTTTGTAATTTCGATGGACTAATGTCAAAATCATAATTGGCCTGGGCGAAATTCTGTATTCGCCACATTTTTATATGTCAAAATCGAAATTCGCTTCAATGTGTTATGTCAAAGTCGAACGATTCTGACGTTTTCATTAAAAACAAAATTAATATGCATTAATTAATAAATATGCATTTGCTATTTGCCTAATAACGCGAATGCATGAAAACGTGAATTGTAATGTGAATTACTTGCGCCGTATGTCAGGATTGCCTTTAAGCATGCTTTATCTCTTAAAATAAAATGGCTTCAAGTAAATGTACCTGCAGTGTCTGCGGCAATGGAAAAGGGTACGGGTCTTTTTGGCATACTTGATACATGGATTTTATGGGTAGATATGCTAAATAAAAATATTTTTTACAACAATATATAATCACTTATTACATTCATGATCTTACAGAATCTTACTGGTGGGAACATAAATGGTGTACACTAAACAAATGTCACCAACGCCGGCTACACAAGTCTAATGAATAGGACACGAAACTTGGTCAATTTTTTGGTACTCCTATGCAAATACTTTCACGTATACGCTCAAACTTGGAAATATATGGCTACGTTATTGGAGGCATCTTGATTGTTCTACCGGTACCAGGAGTAAAATTTGTTGCATACAATTTATATTTCTGTTTAGTAAACTTTCTATTTATGACATATATAGTGCATTGGGGAACAATCAGCTGCTTTGTTAGACCAGCAACAAACAAAAGCCGGTCAAAACGCTTGTATTGTCGACGATAGCTGCTTTGGCTTAGTAAATACAGGTAAACAATTAATCGAACCTAATGGTTTACTTTCGTTGGTAGCATATTAGTTGCATGTTGAATACAAACTTTGCTCCATTTCTTTATCTTTAGAGTTTTGTTGGGATGGACTAGCCAAACAACTGCGGAAAATGTTACCCAAGCTGCCTATAATCAACCGGATTTCAAATCTATGAGTTGCTATGCAGTTAAACGCGATACACCCACATGGCATCGCCAAAATAATAAAGAGCGTTTAATATTTTGTGGCGAATATGCCGAAAAGAATGCATTCGTGGAATTTATTGCAGATATTGTTGGTTGCTTGCTGGAAAGGCCACAGACACCATCACCAGCAGGATTAGGCACAATGATATGCGCTGGTAATACTATGTTGTTGTTGTAGTAGTAGTTGTTGTTGATGTTGGTGCTGGTGTTGTTGTAGTAGTGCTTCGCCCCATCCAATAGGTGCGACCCCTCACAAATTGTCATCAATATCGGGAGTCCAAGGAAAATTGTTGTCTGCTGGGGTGGACCATAATGAGAGCGGTGTTAGAGGCGTTGGTTCCACAATGCAGTTGAAGTGATGGTTGGTGTCATGTGGGGACACGTTACAAGCAGGACATATGTTTTGTATGTGGGGGTTGATTTTGGATAGGTAAGAGTTTAACCTGTTACAGTATCCAGATCGAAGCTGAGCTAGGGTGATTCGCGTTTCCTTAGGGAGTGTGTGTTCCTCTTCTGCAAGTTTTGTGTATTGTTCTTTAAGTACAGGATTTACCGGGCAATTCCTGCATAGAGGTCCGACGCTTGTTTGTGGAGTTCACTGAGGGCCTGCTTGTGCTTTTGGCTTTATATGGCTGTGTTCTTAGGTGCAGGCTTAGGCCACTGAGCGGTATGGCCTCATCAATCAGATGCCCAGGATTCTGAGTATTCAACAGAAACTGTTTGTTTAGCATTTCATTTCTCTCGGTGATGGGGATTATTCTCGCCTCATTATGTAGATGGTGTTTCGGGGGCATAAGACAACCCGTGGCGGCTCTGAGGGCAGTATTTTGACAATCCTGTATTTTCTTATAGTGAGGAACCTTTAGGCTTGGAGGCCATATCGGGGACGCGTAGCATGCAATCGGGCGGCCAATTGCTTTGTAAGTTGTAATAAGAGTCTCTTTGTCTTTACCCCAAGTGCTGCCAAGAGATTTGAGGATTTTCGGTACAATTGCGGGTGCATGCTCACCAAAATGTAGATCCTGATCAAACGTCACACCCAAGATTTTGGGGTGTAAGACAGTCGATAGCGTAATGCCATTGACGTGGTAGTTCAAAATGGTCGACATTTGGGACGTCCATATTGTAAATAAAAAAAAACTGGAGAGATCAGGAGATGGCCGTTTATGTTGTTGCAAAGCTCATCGATCTGGGGGCCTGGATCTGTGGCCATTATTGTGCAGTCATCGGGGTAGGAAACGATAGTAACTCCTTCTGGTGGCGAAGGCAACTTTGATATGTAGAAGTTAAACAAAAATGGAGAGAGGACACCATATAATTTTCGTTCCACTTTTTAAGACTTGGGGGAAGGGTATACCCTTCCAGGTCTTGCAGTAACGTGCCATGGTTGACCGTGTCGAGTACTGTTCTATGGTGATGGTTTTGATTTAAACCGCAATTTATCTGGGTGCTAATAGCATTTGGCGCAGTGGTTGTGCTATGAAGATTTCTAAAGCCATACTGATGACAGGCTAGTTTCAAATTTGCTTTGAAAAAGGGGAGCAAAATGGCTTCAAGTGTATTGGCTACTGGCAATAGGAGAGATATCGGACGATAAGAATCTCCTATATTAGCTGGTTTCCCAGGCTTTAATAGCGGAACCACCACCAATTTTGGGGGATGACGAAGGTGAAAAGGGACAAGATGAAGACATGTGCTAGATAATTAAATCCCTCTTTGCCTCGGCTATTACGCTAGGGTATTACTATGAAAGTTTTATCATTGTTGCAGGCAAAAGTTATGTGGATGCATTTAGCCCAACAACTACAGCATCTCGTAAGAATATATAATTTAAAACGTTTAGAATATTTTTGTTTATCTTTTTTATACTCATTTGAGCAAAGCTCACAGAGTATATTAACTTTGATTGGATAACGGTTGGTTGTACAGGTATAAAGGAGGATAGATATAGACTTCCATATATCAAAATCATCAGTATCGAAAAAAAATTTGATTGGGCCATGTCCGTCCGTCCGTCTGTCCGTTAACACGATAACTTGAGTAAATTTTGAGGTATCTTGATGAAATTTGGTATGTAGGTTCCCGGGCACTCATCTTAGATCGCTATTTAAAATGAACGATATCGGACTATAACCACGCCCACTTTTTCGATATCGAAAATTTAGAAAAACCAAAAAAATGCGATAATTCATGCGATGAAACTTGGTAGGTGGGTTGAACTTATGACACAGAATAGAAAATTAGTAAAATTTTGGACAATGGGCGTGGCACCGCCCACTTTCAAAAGAAGGTAATTTCAAAGTTTTGCAAGCTGTAATTTGGCAGTCATTGAAGATATCATGATGAAATTTGGCATACACGTTACTTTTATTACTATATATGTGCTAAATAAAAATTAGAAAAATCGGATGAAGAACATGCCCACTTAAAAAAAATTTTTTTTAAAAGTCAAATTTTAACAAAAAATGTAATATCTTTACTGTATATAAGTAAATTATGTCAACATTCAACTCTAGTAATAATATGGTGAAACAAAATACAAAAATAAAAGAAAATTTCAAAATGGGCGTGGCTCCGCCCTTTTTCATTTAGTTTGTCTAGAATACTTTTAATGCCATAAGTCGAACAAAAATTTACCAATCCTTCTGAAATTTTCCATCGGTTCATTTTCCTACATGGTTATTTTCCCTTATGTTGTCAACATAGCTCTCAACTGAGTATGTAATGTTCGGTTACACCCGAACTTAACCTTCCTTACTTGTTGATTTTGTATAGGACAAGTGCAGCTTTATAAAAGATGGAATTATGCGGTCAAAAAATGCGATTTTATGAAAAAGTACCAAACTGCATAATTCCGGAGTATTATTTCGATTTTAATGTTGCAATCATTGAGCGTATTAACTTATTCATTCCGTATGCTTGGAACATTCTTTTCCATTAAAATATTTGTGGAATCGCTGTTCATATTTGGAATATTCGTAAAGGGCTCGTTCGTAAACCAGAATATAGTTTCTTTGTAGTATACACTGTCCAACATTTTGCTTTTGGAATAGAGTAAAAGCAGATGACCTGATAAACACGCCTACGTGAATAGCCAGATTCTTTTAATAATTTAATAATTTTTCTTTTTTATTTCAGATTTATTTCGGTGGAACTTCCATTTATTACAATTAAATATCTTAGTGTTTTAACAAAATCTAAACATATAATTGTAAAGTTAGTCGTACTAATAATAATGCAATATGTTTTCATGAAAATGAATATAAAGAATAATTAAATTGGTATCAAAAGCAAATAACACAAATAAATAACTTTTTAATGGTATTTTGGAATCGAAAACAATTTATATTCAGCTTTCTTTTAGAAATTTTATTTATAAGCTTTAAAGCAACGAGCCGTTTTGATTATTTTACGCTTACCTGTAAACGATTTGGAAACAAAAAATCAAATTTTTGAAAACTTTTTGAGAAAACTTTTTAAATACTCACATTACGTTTACTCTGCTCGCTTTCCAACTTTCCTTCCAATGGTATGGCTATTGTAAATTTTTTATACATAAAAATCTCGAGGGACGATATATATTTTGATTATTTTACGCTTAGCTCTAAACGATTTGGAAACAAAAAATCAAAGTTTTGAAAACTTTTTGAGAAAAATTTTGAAATACTCACAATACGTTTACTCTGCTCGCTTTCCAACTTTCCTTCCAACGGTATGGTTACTGCAAATTTTTTATACTTAAAAATCTCGAGGGACGATATATATTTTGATAATTTTACGCTTAGCTGTAAACGATTTGGAAACAAAAAATCAAAGTTTTGAAAACTTTTTGAGAAAAATTTTGAAATACTCACAATACGTTTACTCTGCTCGCTTTCCAACTTTCCTTCCAACGGTATGGTTATTGCAAATTTTTTATACTTAAAAATCTCGAGGGACGATATATATTCAGCATGAAATCTGAAACTTAAAATGTACTACGGTGTTGGGTGATGCTTGTGTATAAAAAACGTCCGCGCTAATATTTAGATGATGTGGCTGCTGTAATAAAGAAAATATTTAAAAAATATATATTCATATACAATTACAAATAATTATGGTTGGTGTAAATAGCTATTCTTCACCTTATAATTTAATTTTGAGGAATTTTTTGAACCCCATCAACCTTTGTTTAGCCTTTTGGACCTTTAAGCGTTTGTTAAGGCTACGGATACGAAAGTGAATGCGGCATTTGAAGAATAACCGTTTCACGTTTTCGGGTACTTGGACCTGCGCGCTACTGTCTACTAAACGCTTATGTAGATTTTTGCAATTAGAAATTTCTAATGCGTTAATATTGTTAAATATTTTCTCCATTGTTTTCACGCCCTGTAGGAGACTTGCATTCGGCTTTTTTAAAATCCTTTGCTTGTTTGGTCTATAAACCCGAACGAAGGTCCAAAATCGCGAAGTTCTTCCAAATTTAGCTTTTTAATCATATAGCCAGCGATGTATGACAAAGCGTCCTCTTGCAAAATACCGCAGTCATCTACGTCGCCGATAGTGTTCAATATTTCTTGCGATGCAGGCATGCTTTCATCTATACAATCACAGTTTTCTTTATCGCAGCCAGTATTACCACCTACAGTGCTTCCATGCGCGATAGTTGTCACGCTTTGACTTACGGTACTGCTCCTTGAATTTAAAGGTTTCAAAGGAGTCGATGCTTGTAGGGGCACGAGCCATTGAGTCGAATCCTTTGAAACATTTCCTGTTCCTCGCAAGGACTCGGTATTTCGAGCTGAAAAATAATAAGGATCGCGTAAATTTTATTATTGGTATGTTATATTTTAGATTTTACCCAAAATATATTTTCGAAGCCTATATTGAAATTCCTTTGGAGTCGGGTGATCGTTTAAACCACCTTTGCTACGCATAGCACCAAAGAAATTTTCAAGAACATCTTGATTTAGCCGGTACGTCAATATATATTCCACATTTGAATTATGTCTAAGGTCGTTATATAAACCTACCAACGCTCTATTGGTAATTAATATTCCCTTCTGAAATAGTTCTAGGGTCGTTCTTCCGGGCAGAATGGGCGACGACATGAAATCGTTCATGCGATTAAGCACCTCCATTTGATTTGAAAGATTCCTTCCGAAAGGTTCCTGATGATTTAAAACCAATTGTGAGAAACTAAAATTAAATTGTGTAGAACGAATGCTACCTTTCCCGGATAATTAAACGTTTCAAGTTTGGAATTTAAAACATCAAACCAGTCATTAATAAGCTGAATGAAATCAGCAGTTTCGACTGGTTTGTATAAATCAAACCCTACCGAATAACATCGTCGGATGGCATTGGCAACCGTGTTTGAAAACAACTGGGCTGCTGTTTTCACTTTTTGTCGTGTTGAAACGATAAGCACATAGTACGTATTAATTGGAATTTAGAGTATTTACAGCCGCAATAAGTAGGAATATAAAAATTTTGCTGTAGGTTTTCACATTATATTTTATGCTTCATGCAATAATCTGCAACTAAATTTAAAACAGTAAGTACCCACCTGGTCCTTGTACAGAAAGGTGTTCGTGCGATATTTTGTAAGCTATCGACATGTCTGAGCCGGAAGTGTGATTCAGCAAATCGCAAATTGTTCTTGTGCCTAGGCGATGTCCATACCATATTATATCGTCATCTATATAATGGTTTCGCACCAGCTTTAAAAGATGTGGCGCATCTGAGAAGACATAGACCTTCGAAGTCTCGTCCGACGGGTGTTGAAACCAAGGCTTATCTGAAAAGAAGGGAAAAAAATTTGACCATCGTTCACATTGCATAATTTAAAAACCAAGAAAGTTATTAAGTGCTATTTTACCTGGGCTTATCTTTAACTGGTTATAAAGGGAGCGATTTGTGGATCCCAGATCACAAACAACAGCTACCACTGTGACGTTTATGTCCTTTAACGACACAATAATGGAAAACAATATATCCTTCGTCATTTTTGTATCGAAAGCATAAAATACAGGCTGCTTCCATGACTTAAGCAACCCTCGCGCCATCACCACTTGCACCATCTTCGCTGGCTGTCGAGCTTGGTCTCTTGGCTCATCATACTCATACGCCTCTGCGACTTTCATCTCGTCGAAAGAGAGAACACACATTTTGTCACTCTCAGTGAGTTCAGACATGTGTGCCAACGCATCGAATGATGGAGCAAGAAGACCCTCGCTCATATCGGTCTTTCGAGACCAACGCTGTAAAGTGGTGACGTGGGGAAGTGGAAACCCCTTATCATAAAGGTGGTGATAAGCTCTCGGTCCAGCCGCATTTACGCATATCGCACTCGAAATGTCCTTCCAGTCCCAAAAGACCCTACGATCTATGTTTAAATTATAAAATTACTCTCACAATCAATAAAAAAAATAAAATCTTTAACATACCTGGACAAACCATCTTCTGTATTTGACCTTCCGTGAATATTTTTCTGAAATTATCGAGCACAAGGTTGGATTTGTCAAGCTCACGACGCAATTCTTTGTTGACTTCCTTTAGTTGTTTTATCTGTTTTTTTAATATCCTAATTTCGGGATCCATTAACGCCTCGAAAATTATACAGCTGCAAGAATATTTTAAAATATTAAAAGATATTGCATTAAACTTTAATTCATAATTCCTTTTTACAGCTACTTACTGGGTTTGGGTTTCAGCGTCCGTTACAAGCTCTCTTGCTGTTTGCGTTTGGACATCTTTACTTGCTGTAGCCAAAGAAGTGTCCTCAGTACATACAAAGTCCATTTTGGAAAACTGCCCCGAACTAGTTAAAAAACATATTTAGTGTATAATTGCATATTTGTATGCATTTCAACTAGAAAGTAACAGGGCAACTTACTCGTTTTGTAATGGATCGCAGTGTAAAGCTTCAGTTTCTGGCGTACAAACAGTGCTTGTATCATTTGCCAAAGGCCGAAATGGTATTGCTTTTGGCAGTAATCTTGCCTTCCTTCCACCACAAATCATGTCCGCGCGCGAAAAATGTTCTGCGCAAATGAAATCTTTCCTTCGTAGGTACATTTGGCAGCTGCTTTCCCACAACAAACGTTTTTGGTCGTCGGCAGGCACCTGGAAGAACGGCCCAGTCCCTCGTTCAATTTTTTTTAAGCAAATAACGCACTTTCCCATTTTAATCAAGTTTTATACTATTTTTTACGTAAATATGCACTCGTTTTATTAACAAACACCGAAAGCTTTAAATATAACTTACCAATTATTTGTAAACACTCAAATGTAAACAATAAAAATTTTGAATTCGCCTTGAGTTTGACATAATACAATATTTTGCAAAAAAAAAAGTTCCAATCAGCTGACGCGGTGCTGCCACCTGGTATGGATTCGCCTTGGCCACGATCAAATAGACCAGCTGTCAAGCGAAAAAATCTAAAAAATTTTGATTTTCATCAACGCGAAGCCGACAACAAATACGTGTGAGCACGACATCGCCCGATACGCACACAACTACACGTTGCTAGGTAACCATCAAGCAAATTTTGTGCGTTGCCCAGCAGCTTTTACAGCTACAAAAATTAAAGCGGATTTACACAGACGCTTTGTTGTGTTGTATTCATTAAGCTGCAGACATTGGTGCTATATCGGTAACCGTATCGGTAACCTTATAACAGCTGATTCGACCAACCTTATGGGAATCAATGCAATCAATTATTGGTGTCGCTAAGGTCGTAACCGTATCGTAGCCAACCAACGGCACCAATGACTCCACTTTTAATTCATCTGTCGGGCGAAGTATCGAAAAATTTACATAAATACTTTGGTTGCGTGCCTACGCTTTGACAACGCCAGACGAAAAACAATGAAATGCCGTACGTTATCTTTGCATTGAAGCGACCAAAGCCTTTATATAATTTTGCCCTTATGCATTTGAGTAAACAGCCTTAGAAGTGAAATTTTCCCATTTTACACGTGTGACGCTTTATATTTTGACTCCAAGTTAAATAAACTTTGCTTTCCGTATGTTTCCGCATTGTTGCAGGCTACAAATCTTCTAGTATTCTTATTTTCGCGGAAATATATGCAACTATTTCATCTGTAAATACTACAAAGTCTTATTAAACTATCAAATGCAACTCAGCTTGAAGTACTCTTACGTACCAAAAATGCAACTCTAGACCTGAGATTTGCATCAGGTGAGCGAGGCTGTTTGTAGTTTCGACGTTTATCGCTTAGTTACACACTTGTATAGGTACACTATGTATTGGAGTATTACATATATGGTAAACATCGACAATACTCCACAAAATCTTCAAGAAAATTGGATTTCGCTGCTAAAAGCAGTTGCTTATTTTCGTGGAAGACACGAACAACAGAAAGGTGTTAGTCTTTCATGGGACCGACGATATGATAATCTGTATTTCGATGTTTTTAGTGGGAAGACTGTGAGTAAAGATGCGAGGATGAAAATGAACCGCAATTCCTTAGTTCAAGAATGAAATAGTCGCCGCCTCTCTTACTTTGAAAACTGTTTCATATCCAGCGCCGTATTCTGCAGGCAAAGAATTATGGTCTATATGTTCTCGAAAAACTATAATATGGTTTACATATTAACAAAAAATGTAACCAGGATTGCATTGTTTACTTCAATACGATACAAAGGCTTGAATGATCATCCGTTTCCACTAGAGTTAAAATATAAACTTTGATCATATATTCTAGGTAAACAGTTCTTACGACTTAAAGGCGTAAAATTGTAATCCTATTTATATTATGATCTTCATCTGGCCGAACTACCACGTCGAACAAATCTTTTTTATTTCGAATTCCGGCATTAGTTAATTATGTTTATCTTTCTCAAATAATTTACGTACACATTAATTTATCGCGTTTATAATTCTGGCTTTTATCCAGGGGCGGCCGCCTTTCATATTCCCAATTGCTCAGATTTGATTCACAAGGATTGCTACGCTATTTCGTTTACTAAATGTGTTGGTCTACGCTGAATATGCGGAGTAACAAAATCGGGAGGAGACTATTGTTTATACATACATATATTTTGCAAACAAAAGCTCAAGCGAGCTATTTTAAGCTTAATGTTAGCATTATATTTCATTTTAAGTCTTCGGTTCCCTTTTGTAACAAAATAATACTTTCATAACATATTTAGGAAATTATTAAATTTTTCGAGTTCAAGGCCACGCATAAATAAAAACCAAATATTTTATATCTTTCAATAAATATACTTGTTTAATGTTTAATCGATATTTCGACCTCAATCTGAGATCATCCTCAGGAACTCTTGGCTGTGCCTGATCGATCAGGCCGAAAAACAACAAATAAAAATATTTAGGAAATAATTTTCGAATATCAACAAACAATGCGGGCATCCATCTTGCGTCATTGCTCGTTGATCAACGACTAAACCACTATCACTACGATCATAATACTCTCACTAGCACATTCACAGTTTCAGTTTTGAAGAGCCCTGCTGTATACTATAAAATCTTATCATAGATGCGTATATGTCGATTATCATGCTTATTATTTATTTCTTCTTCTCATTACAGGTGCTTACGCTATCGTTAATTTCGCGTGTTCTTTCGTTACGTTATGTCGTACCGTTATTTTGTATTTAACAACGCGTTTTATTGATCATGCTGCAGATAACTAAATTATCATTAGGTATGTAACAAATATACATTTTATGAATATAAGAAGCATATTTAAGAATTTCAATTTTTATCATGTTTTTTTACTGTAATTTTTTGTTTGTGTTTTATTTCTGTTATTATTTATATTTGCTTATCTTTTCTCTTTTCTGCATCATCTATACCTTTATCATATCATAATACTGAATTGTTATTGATGCGTCATAAAAATTTGGTCATTTTTGCCACCTTTTTTTATTTTCCCCTTTTCAATTTGGTTTCTTTTATGTTTGCTCTCTATCTCATTCGTACACCATGTGTTTCTGTGCGTGCTGTGTATAGTACGTTGTGAAGATGATTGTGTTTTCGTTGTTGTTGTTGGCTTTATAATCGTCATCCATATAGGTATGTATCTAAAGATGCTCGTGTGTGTATCTATAATTATCTACCCGCCGTCTGGTTGTTGTGCATGCCAAAAACTGGTTGTTGCTGTGTGGTGATGTTCAGTGACCTTTGTTAATAATTTGCCGAGCGTTTTTTGCGCGAAAAATTTCTTCTTTTTTTGTTCTTTTCATTACTTGCTATTTTTTGTTATCTGTAGCTCTTATGAAAAAAATTATAAAAGCATTAGCTGAGGTTAGTTACCGTTTATCGCCTTTAATTAATTAAATTATATATTTCGGCTGCAATGTTTTTTTGTTTTGATTTAGGACATGAATTGTCTGAAGTGACTTTGTTTTCATCATTTAATATCACCTATTCCAATTCGTTCTTATACTTTTTCGCTTACTTTTGCGTTTATGTAAACTCGCGTTTATTCATTCAATTCGGAATCTAAAGAATTTATCTGTGACTATTTTCAGTACGAGCATCTGCTGCATCTGGCGGCCACCGTGGTGTGATGGTAGCGTGTTCCGCCTATCACACCGTATGCCCTGGGTTCGCACCCCGGGCAAAGCAACATCAAAATTTTAGAAATATGGTTTTTCAATTAGAAGAAAATTTTTCTAAGCGGGGTCGCCCCTCGGCAGTGTTTGGTAAGCGCTCCGGGTGCATTTATGCCATGAAAAGCTCTCAGTGAAAACTCATCTGCCTTGCAGATGTCGTTCGGAGTCGGCATAAAACATGTAGGTCCCTTCCGGCCAATTTGTAGGGAAAATCAAGAGGAGCACGACGCAAATTGGAAGAGAAGCTCGGCCTTAGATCTCTTCGGAGGTTATCGCGCCTTACATTTATTTTTTTTTATCTGCTTCACACTAAGTAACTACCTCGTGGAATTTTTGCCTAATATTACATCCACATTGCGCCATTAACTCGAGTTTATGGCCCATTTTCGAGTTTGGCATGCTGCTTCGAGTTTAACAGTACTGTTCAAGTAGTATAAGCGTAGATAAATAAGTTTAGAATAATTTCTTAATATCTCCGATTTACACAAAGAGCTGTGCTTCATTTTCGATAGGTTGAACTGGCCTGTTGCCCCTCACATAAACTGAAAGAGCCTTCGTATCGGAGCTAAATTTAATAATCAGCTTCTTCATATAAGAGAAGTCCGTATAAATGGCGTCGAATTGCGTTGATGTATCGAGGGCACCGATAATTTGGTTGCTCACCTAAGCTAAGTTGGTAGAGGTGATCCTCCATCGAATAATTTACGTTGCAAAATGTCATCGAAGACTTTGGCAGAGTTTCCTGGTAGTATTTCTGAAAGGAAACTGGCAAGGATTCTACTTCAGCAACACAGCCACACAAAAAATAACCTACCTCAAAAAATTAGAGGGGGTTTGCAGGCTATCAATGCTTAGCATTGCGGGAGCCCTGAAAACAATCCCGATGGCTGCACTGTTGCCATTCTGCACACCGGTACAGCTGTTAGCAAAGACCATATCGTTAACAAATGCAACGACGCTCAGTGCCTCGAGCGCAGACCATACGGCCATAGTAGTATAGCGTCATTAATTACATACAGACTACTTGATTCCCTATCTGCGCTTCGAGGGGTCTTTTAAAGCCACATCAAGGGTGAATGGTTGTCGCAAGGGCGCTCAAATGGCGGAATAGGCGATACATGTGTACACAGATGGTTCCAAAGTAGTGGAAGGTGTAGTATACTGTACTGGAAATAAAAAGATCCTACAAGCTGCCAGATTACTGTAGCATTTTTCAAGCGGAAGTTTTAGCCGTAACAAAGCAGTATAAACATTGGAAGAGAAAAGCTTAAGCTGCAACCGTGTTAACTTTTATATTGACAGTCAAGCAGTAATTAAGCCAATAATCTCGCATAGCACAGCATCTTAAAGTGTGGACGGAGTTATTTTATAACGTTGGTCCTGGTTTTTTATAGGTTTATTCAGTTTGGTCGTTAAATAAACTTCTGGTAACACTACGTATTCATTCAGTCTCTGTGAGGTCCCCATGGACCGGCCAGTTCAACCTAACCTAAACCTTTATGAACTTGATGTTGTTTTGTTGATTTTGTGACAGGTTGGATAATTAATGTATATTGAACCAATTGTCGCATGTTTTAAAAAGGACTGTTTTCTGAAGATAAAATTTAAGAGCTATCTGGCCGATAAAAACATTTTTGGTGAACAAAACTCTTTTTTATAGGGCAGATGAACTTTAAAGTTCACATGAAAACTGTAATTATAGTAGAAGTATGGTGAGTTTCATTTTAATGTCGAACTTTTAGAACACTTTGGGTTTTGAATTAGCAAGTAACGGAGGCAAGTTTTTCAAACTGCACCTTTAGAAATTGGACTAAAAAAATCATCAAGTTGGAATAAGTATAATATATAGCTCTCACACAACTAATTGTACAAATTTTCTTCCGAAGCTGTTCGTATTTATTTTGACTACCCTTTCTAGTGTTCCATTAAGAGTGCTCCATGGATAAACATCTTTGCTTCTTCCTTTAATTTCATTGCCAACTTCTACTTGCGCAATGTATTTGCTCTTTATTTTCATTTTTTTCGTTTACAATTGTTTTGTTCATTTCTCGTCTCCACATCAATCAAACAGAACGCTAACACAAAGCAAAAACAAACAAAAAACAACCTGCTGATTTGCCATTGAATTGTGAGTTAACCATAACCCTCGAATTGAATTTCCTGCTTGAGTGAGCTACGCATTGGGACGCCAATCATACATCCACTCATATAAATATGTAAGGATAACAAATAAAACTAGAAAATATCATAATTACTCCTACGGTTGTTGTTTACCAGCATTAAAGAAGGATATGAAATAATGGATTAAATTCTTCAGAGTTGCGTTTTCAGGGTTGGTTTACAATTTATTGAATATATCGCCTTAGTGAGCTGGATTAAGGATATTATTATTTCATGTCATTTATATGCGTATCGCATATGTATGTGTGTTTTTCTTTGTATATGTGCCAGCATGTTATTTTATAAGCCTTTGACAATAGACCAGCATTCACGCTATAAGAAAGGGTATTTTTATTTCGCACGTAATATGCATAATGAAAAAAAAGTTTGGAAGCGCAGCAAAGTAAGAACAAAAATATGCACATACATACACGAACGTTTTTTAGAACACGTGTAACACAAAAAAGAAATTAAAATCAATGAAACTCATCTACCAGCCGGATTCACCCCTTCAACGAAAGTTTAGCGCTCAAAGCTCAGTTTATTATCTAACTGCATCAATTTATATATAGACCAGGGTTTTGACCGTTCTCATGCTTTGGAACTTGCGCAATTGCTACATTATTTTTATTTTTATTAAGTCTTAAATCAAGTCTGCTAATGATGTTTTTCCACCAACCTCGAAAAGTGCCGTTTACTTAAACTTAATTGTTTGTGTAACGCACGTTCCTAACACGCGTTTGTTTTCTTATTAACTATTGAATTTCCACATCCATTAAGAACCGTTAAACTTTTCACATTGTTTGTATTTATTGTTTTGCTATTAACTAACCATATGTTGTGGCGTTGAAAATAACAACACATTTTTGTGTCATTCTTTGTTTTCCTTATTATTCGTGTTTCGCTTCGTAACATTCTTAAACTATTATTATTTATTTTGGCCACAAGGCCTTAAACAAAACCACTTAATTAATATTATTAATTCGTATATGTATATGTGCTCTTAGATCGCGTGTTTTGCATATAAATGTTATTGGCGGGAAAACCGTATCTAAAAATATATTCAAATTGTGTAAAAATTTACACTTTGTTATGCTTATTTATTTATTTTTGATTACTTTTGCTTGTGAGTTGCTTACCTTGAAACCCAACATGGGTTTAAAATTGTTCGAGAGATTTTTCAAAGAGATGATGATTAATTTTCAGAAAGAAACGTAATGAGAGTTTGGGTGGAACCGAACATTCACATTTTCAAAAATTGTTCTTACTATATTAAAAATTGTTGTGCGGTTCTCTTTCAAAGGTGTCGCAACGTCGCAGGGACATGTTTGTTGCATTTTTCATTGCGAAATTAACCAAAGGGATGATGGACACCACTGTTTTGCTTATTGAGATTGTTCTCTTCAGACCGTCTAAACATTTTTAATCACCTTTCTTAAGCGCGCGGCGATCAAATTTCGAAATGAACGAAACTTTCCGCTGTTTGCGTAAGGATTTCTACAAACATATCACTTATTTTGATATCTCCAACTTACTAATTTAATTAGATTACTAATAAATTATAGAACTGGTTATCTATAATGGACCTATCAGCAAATTTCTTTTATTGAGCTTCGAATCCCGTCTACCAATCGCTTCTGGTAGAGATAATTCGAAATTTGTTTCAGATAAATCACTTTCCGGTAATTTACTGAAAAATACGTGGCCCGTCTGTACTCAATTGTTTGCAGAGGGAAATGTTTAAGCTTTCACGTTCTTCTAGAATGGCAGATGTACAGTATCAGCTTTTCCAACAAACATACAAGTTAGATATCGATTAAAAGAATTATAGATAAGTAGTGCCGATCTCTGACCTTTAATGTTCCAGGGCGACTCGAGAAATGCTAAAGAAACGGTTTTCTCAAACAAAACAGTTCCGTAATAGAATTATAATGCAATTTTCTGGTGAGATTTTAATGGCAGCTGATTTTACATCAATTCTCTAATCATTCCCGATTACTACTATATATTATTCTTAAATTTTTTTCGAATCAAGAATTCGCGCTTTATCTAGGTTAGATTAAATTGAGCTGGCCGGTCAGTGAGGACTGAATGAGTTATTTCCAGAAGTTTGCTCAACGACCAATTCTAACCAACCATATCAGAAACCAGGACCTATGTTATAAAATAGCTCCGCCCTCTGGGCAAATACTAGAAGTTTCTAGGATCTATACTACTTGCCTCTAGATCTGATAGCTATGCTACCCTACTCTATGCACAAGCACAAAACGTGTTCGATCATTTTCTGTTCCAACACGCATTTATTACATCTGCTATCACTAATAAAAAGCTTGTGACGCCAGTCTAGTGTCTAGTCAGAATACCCAACATCAACCTACATTCCAATCTTTTCAGTGATAAGAGTAATTTTTATACTCAGTTGAGCAGAGCTCACAGAGTATATTAAGTTTGATTGGATAACGGTTGGTTGTACATATATAAAGGAATCGAGATAGATATAGACTTCCATATATCAAAATAATCAGGATCGAAAAAAAATTTGATTGAGCCATGTCCGTCCGTCCGTCCGTTAACACGATAACTTGAGTAAATTTTGAGGTATCTTGATGAAATTTGGTATGTAGGTTCCTGAGCACTCATCTCAGATCGCTATTTAAAATGAACGATATCGGACTATAACCACGCCCACTTTTTCGATATCGAAAATTTCGAAAAACCGAAAAAGTGCGATAACTCATTACAAAAGACAGATAAAGCGACGAAACTTGGTAGATGGGTTGACGTTATGACGCAGAATAGAAAATTAGTAAGATTTTGGACAATGGGCGTGGCACCGCCCACTTTTACAAGAAGGTAATTTAAAAGTTTTGCAAGCTGTAATTTGGCAGTCGTTGAAGATATCATGATGAAATTTGGCAGGAACGTTACTACTATTACTCTATATGTGCTAAATAAAAATTAGCAAAATTGGATGAAGAACACGCCCACTTTTTAAAAAAAAATTTTTTTAAATTCAAATTTTAACATAAAATTTAATATCTTTACTGTATATAAGTAAATTAAGCCAAAATTCAACTCCAGTAATGATATGATGCAACAAAATACAAAAATAAAAGAAAATTTCAAAATGGGCGTGGCTCCGCCCATTTTCATTTAGTTTGTCTAGAATACTTTTATTGCCATAAGTCGAACAAAAATTTACCTATCCTTCTCAAATTTGGTAGGAGCATAGATTCTATGACGGTAACTGTTCTCTGTGAAAATGGGCGAAATCGGTGGAAGCCACGCCCAGTTTTTATACACAGTCCACCGTCTGTCCTTCCGCTCGGCCATTAACACAATAACTTGAGCAAAATCCGATATATCTTTACTAAACTTAGCCCACGTACTTACCTGAGCTCACTTTTTCTTGGTATAAAAAATGGGCGAAATCTGACCATAACCACGCCCACTTTATCGATATCGAAAATTACGAAAAATGAAAAAAATGCCATAATTCTATACCAAATACGAAAAAAGTGATGAAACATGGTAACTGGATTGGTTTATTGACGCAAAATATAACTTTGGAAAAAACTTTGTAAAATGGGTGTGACACCTACCATATTAAGTAGAAGAAAATGAAAAAGTTCTACAAGGCGAAATCAACAGCCCTTGGAATCTTGGCAGGAATACTGTTAGTGGTATTGCATATATAAATAAATTAGCAGTACCCGACAGATGATTTTCTGGATCACCTGGTCCACATTTTGGTCGATATCGCGAGAACGCCTTCACATATACATCTAAGGGCCACTCGCTTTTAAAACCCTCATTAATACCTTTAATTTGATATCCATATCGTACAAAAACTTACCAGAGTCACCCCTGTCCCACCCTAATGGCGATATCTCGAAAAGGCGTCCACCTATAGACCTAATGCCCCCTCCCTCTTAAAATGCTCAGTAACACCTTTCGTTTGATACCCATATCGTACAAACATTCTAGAGTCACCCCTGGCCCACCCTAATGGCGATATCTCGAAAAGGCGTCCACCTATAGACCTAGTGTCCACTCCCTCTTAAAATGCTCAGTAACACCTTTCGTTTGATACCCATATCGTACAAACATTCTAGAGTCACCCCTGGCCCACCCTAATGGCGATATCTCGAAAAGGCGTCCACCTATAGACCTAATGCCCACTCCCTCTTAAAATGCTCAGTAACAGCTTTCGTTTGATACCCATATCGTACAAACATTCTAGAGTCACACCTGGCCCACCCTAATGGCGATATTTCGAAAAGGCGTCCACCTATAGAACTAAGGGTTACTCCCTTTTAAAATACTCATTACCACCTTTCATTTGATACCCATATCGTACAAACACATTCTAGAGTCACCCTGGCCCACCCTAATGGCGATATCTCGAAAAGGCGTCCACCTATAGACCTAATGTCCACTCCCTCTTAAAATGCTCAGTAACACCTTTCGTTTGATACCCATATCGTACAAACATTCTAGAGTCACCCCTGGCCCACCCTAATGGCGATATCTCGAAAAGGCGTCCACCTATAGACCTAATGTCCACTCCCTCTTAAAATGCTCAGTAACACCTTTCGTTTGATACCCATATCGTACAAACATTCTAGAGTCACCCCTGTCCCACCCTAATGGCGATATCTCGAAAAGGCGTCCACCTATAGACCTAATGCCCACTCCCTCTTAAAATGCTCAGTAACACCTTTCGTTTGATACCCATATCGTACAAACATTCTAGAGTCACACCTGGCCCACCCTAATGGCGATATCTCGAAAAGGCGTCCACCTATAGAACTAAGGATTACTCCCTTTTAAAATACTCATTACCACCTTTCATTTGATACCCATATCGTACAAACACATTCTAGAGTCACCCTGGCCCACCCTAATGGCGATATCTCGAAAAGGCGTCCACCTATAGACCTAATGCCCACTCCCTCTTAAAATGCTCAGTAACACCTTTCGTTTGATACCCATACCGTACAAACATTCTAGAGTCACCCTTGGTCCAGCTTTATGGCGATATCTCGAAAAGGCGTCCACCTATAGAACTAAGGATTACTCCCTTTTAAAATACTCATTACCACCTTTCATTTGATACCCATATCGTACAAACACATTCTAGAGTCACCCTGGCCCACCCTAATGGCGATATCTCGAAAAGGCGTCCACCTATAGACCTAATGCCCACTCCCTCTTAAAATGCTCAGTAACACCTTTCGTTTGATACCCATATCGTACAAAGATTCTAGAGTCACCCTTGGTCCACCTTTATGGCGATATCTCGAAAAGGCGTCCACCTATAGAACTAAGGAGTACTCCCTTTTAAAATACTCCTTACCACCTTTCATTTGATACCCATATCGTACAAACACATTCTAGAGTCACCCCTGGCCCACCCTAATGGCGATATCTCGAAAAGGCGTCCACCTATAGACCTAATGCCCACTCCCTCTTAAAATGCTCAGTAACACCTTTCGTTTGATACCCATATCGTACAAACATTCTAGAGTCACCCCCGGCCCACCCTAATGGCGATATCTCGAAAGGGCGTCCACCTATAGACCTAATGCCCACTCCCTCTTAAAATGCTCAGTAACACCTTTCGTTTGATGCACATATCGTACAAACACATTCTAGAGTCACCCCTGGCCCACCCTAATGACGATATCTCGAAAAGGCGTCCACCTATAGACCTCATGCCCACTCCCTCTTAAAATGCTCAGTAACACCTTTCGTTTGATACCCATACCGTACAAACATTCTAGAGTCACCCCTGGCCCACCCTAATGGCGATATCTCGAAAAGGCGTCCACCTATAGACCTAATGCCCACTCCCTCTTAAAATGCTCAGTAACACCTTTCATTTGATTCCCATATCGTACAAACACATTCTAGAGACACCCCTGGTCCACCTTTATGGCGATATCTCGAAACGGCGTCCACCTATGGAACTAAGGATCACTCCTTTTCAAAATACTCATTAACAGCTTTCATTTGATACCCATATCGTACAAACACATTATAGAATCACCCTGGCCCACCCTAATGGCGATATCTCGAAAAGGCGTCCACCTATAGACCTAATGCCCACTCCCTCTTAAAATGCTCAGTAACACCTTTCGTTTGATACCCATATCGTACAAAGATTCTAGAGTCACCCTTGGTCCACCTTTATGGCGATATCTCGAAAAGGCGTCCACCTATAGAACTAAGGATTACTCCCTTTTAAAATACTCATTACCACCTTTCATTTGATACCCATATCGTACAAACACATTCTAGAGTCACCCTGGCCCACCCTAATGGCGATATCTCGAAAAGGCGTCCACCTATAGACCTAATGTCCACTCCCTCTTAAAATGCTCAGTAACACCTTTCGTTTGATACCCATATCGTACAAACATTCTAGAGTCACCCCTGGCCCACCCTAATGGCGATATCTCGAAAAGGCGTCCACCTATAGACCTAATGTCCACTCCCTCTTAAAATGCTCAGTAACACCTTTCGTTTGATACCCATATCGTACAAACATTCTAGAGTCACCCCTGTCCCACCCTAATGGCGATATCTCGAAAAGGCGTCCACCTATAGACCTAATGCCCACTCCCTCTTAAAATGCTCAGTAACACCTTTCGTTTGATACCCATATCGTACAAACATTCTAGAGTCACACCTGGCCCACCCTAATGGCGATATCTCGAAAAGGCGTCCACCTATAGAACTAAGGATTACTCCCTTTTAAAATACTCATTACCACCTTTCATTTGATACCCATATCGTACAAACACATTCTAGAGTCACCCTGGCCCACCCTAATGGCGATATCTCGAAAAGGCGTCCACCTATAGACCTAATGCCCACTCCCTCTTAAAATGCTCAGTAACACCTTTCGTTTGATACCCATACCGTACAAACATTCTAGAGTCACCCTTGGTCCAGCTTTATGGCGATATCTCGAAAAGGCGTCCACCTATAGAACTAAGGATTACTCCCTTTTAAAATACTCATTACCACCTTTCATTTGATACCCATATCGTACAAACACATTCTAGAGTCACCCTGGCCCACCCTAATGGCGATATCTCGAAAAGGCGTCCACCTATAGACCTAATGCCCACTCCCTCTTAAAATGCTCAGTAACACCTTTCGTTTGATACCCATATCGTACAAAGATTCTAGAGTCACCCTTGGTCCACCTTTATGGCGATATCTCGAAAAGGCGTCCACCTATAGAACTAAGGATTACTCCCTTTTAAAATACTCCTTACCACCTTTCATTTGATACCCATATCGTACAAACACATTCTAGAGTCACCCCTGGCCCACCCTAATGGCGATATCTCGAAAAGGCGTCCACCTATAGACCTAATGCCCACTCCCTCTTAAAATGCTCAGTAACACCTTTCGTTTGATACCCATATCGTACAAACATTCTAGAGTCACCCCTGGCCCACCCTAATGGCGATATCTCGAAAGGGCGTCCACCTATAGACCTAATGCCCACTCCCTCTTAAAATGCTCAGTAACACCTTTCGTTTGATGCACATATCGTACAAACACATTCTAGAGTCACCCCTGGCCCACCCTAATGACGATATCTCGAAAAGGCGTCCACCTATAGACCTCATGCCCACTCCCTCTTAAAATGCTCAGTAACACCTTTCGTTTGATACCCATACCGTACAAACATTCTAGAGTCACCCCTGGCCCACCCTAATGGCGATATCTCGAAAAGGCGTCCACCTATAGACCTAATGCCCACTCCCTCTTAAAATACTCAGTAACACCTTTCATTTGATTCCCATATCGTACAAACACATTCTAGAGACACCCCTGGTCCACCTTTATGGCGATATCTCGAAACGGCGTCCACCTATGGAACTAAGGATCACTCCTTTTCAAAATACTCATTAACAGCTTTCATTTGATACCCATATCGTACAAACACATTATAGAATCACCCCTGGTCCACCTTAATGGGGACATCTCGAAAAGGCGTCCACCGATAGACCTAAGGCCCACTCCCTCTTAAAATGCTCAGTAACACCTTTCATTTGATACCCATATCGTACAAACAAATTCTAGAGTCAGCCCTGGTCTACCTTTATGGCGATATCCCTAAATGGCGTTCATCCATAGAACTATGGCCTACTCTCTCTTAAAATACTCTTTAATACCTTTCATTTGATACACATATTATACAACCACATTCCAGGGTTACCCCAGATTGATTTTCCTTATTTTGTCTCCATAGCTCTCAACTGAGTATGTTATGTTCGGTTACACCCGAACTTAGCCTTCCTTACTTGTTTTAGTTTAAGGTTGTAATATCTGGGGATCCAGGAATTGCTTACATTCTAACAGACTTTTATATGTTGTGTCCTTTATCTAATATGCCAACCAGTTTTTGTTCCAGAGGGTGTTTTAGATTATCCTTAATACAAAGTGCCAAATTTTTTTATATGGAAGAAAATCTGAAAACCCCTTCAGAAAAAAATTGTCAAAAATCAATGCAACTCATTTCAGACAAATTTCATTTGGCTTGAAAAAAATATCATTTGATTTGAAAAAGTTTCATTTAATATGATTTAAAAAAAAAAAAAACTTTATTTGATTTGAAAAAAGTTTCATTTGATTTGAAAAAAGTTTAATTTTCTTTGTTAAAGGTTTCATTCGGTTTGAAAGAAAGTTTTAAAAGACAAAAATATCAGTTAGAAAACAGTTTCGTTTGATTAAGAAAAATGTTTTAAATTTATTTGAAAAAATTTAAATTTGTTTTGAAAAATATTCACTTGATTTGAAAACAGTTTCATTTGGCTTGAAAAAAGTTTCATACTTTATAATTTAAGTTGTAAACTTTAATGTATTACTTGAAGACCAGATATTAACGGTCTTTCAACAAACCATAGGTAAAAGCTTTATTAGACTGAAAACAAGTCCAAAGGTTTCTAATAAAACTTTCGATCGTTTAAGTTGTGAGTTATTATCCTCCATTAATTTTTTACTAAACGTAAAACACATTTGTTGTTATATATCAACCAGACATCCATCATCTCAACCTTTTCAATAACCACAAACTCCTCAACAAATACTCCTCAATTACTTATCTCACGTAATTTTGTGCTTTTATCTTCAATTTACCCTTTCGTAAATAATAAATGTTTCTAATGTAATTTTGCCATTTCTCAATTTCAAACAATTTCTTTATTGTGCTCTAAATTGTAAATGTGTGTGTTTATTTAGTTTATAACGTCTACTTCGTTAGTTCCCAGCTCTTTCCTAAAGTTGCCCTTTAATTTTGTGTTGAAATATATTTCTTGTCTGTAGTCGTTTGCTCCTTTTAGCGCACATTTCTTATTTCGTGCTTAAACAATTTTCATCCTTTTTTTCTTACTATGCCACTGCTGTCAGCTTCGGTGGTCGTAGCAGAAATTTAAGTTGCCTGCAAACACGGAAATTGTTATAAAGAACAACGTCCGTGAGTATGGAATGAGAGAATGAAACTTTTGGCATGCGATAGCGCTCGAGTTCAGAAAATGTCCTTTGTCAACTCTCCTTCGTTTTATGTATAACAACATAAATTTAGGTGCATTGCTTGCGTGTTAACTAAATATTTTCTGTTCAAACACACTGGTGGTCATGTAAACCCTGCCAACTTCTGTCATATTTTGCTCTTCCAAAATATGTTTTCGACCTGTAATGGAATGTAGGTTCAGACTGCTGTATTTGAATCCCCTACACTTCACACGGTTAAATTTGTCTCCATTTTTAAACACCTTGGGGAGTATTGGATGGGAGCACATTCGTCCAGCCACATACTTCCAATCCAATAAGCCATATGCTCTCCCCTTTGAGGCTATGGGAAAACCGTGCACCCAGAAAGTTGAACCGTCTTGTCTTGTGCATCAGCAGAGAAAGTGATGAACCGGCTTATCTTCCTCTTCAACATGACAACTTATAAAGAGGTAGACTGTTGGTATATGCCTTTGTCTAATCATCGACCAATACTCTAAAGTTGGTACCACGGTGAGCAGATAGCCCGCGGAGCTTGCTCCGTTTCTGCTCATTTCGGAAAGGCCCTTTCGGTAGCATCATGGTGGATGTGGTTAGCTCGAATGTTGAGCTGCATTGCAACTGGTTTCCATAACCCAAAGTTTGGAAGAGGAGCATGATAAGCCTTCAACCCTACCAAGGATGGTGTGTCCACTCGGGCACTTATACGTGACCGGTAGTGTACTCGATTCCTTCTCTTTATTTTGTATTTTAACAAGCGTAGTCTGTATTTACTTTAGTCTTAGGACTTTCCACCTAACTCCTTATTTGAAACTATTCCTTTCAGTTCCCGCCTTGAACTGAACTACTCAGCTTCAATTTTTTCATTCATTCTTGTTTCCAGGTTATTTACTTCTACGCTTAGCTGCGCGGTTTTCTTCTTCTCTATATCTATGTAAATCACATACTCATTTCTGTGGCTCTATAAAAGTTTTCTAAACTTTCAATCAAAACACACACAATGAACTTTAGACAATCTATATCCAGACAGGCAACCCGGCTTACCGACAGTCGCACAAAACCAATTCAGTCGGTTGGTCTCCTGTTTAGTTCACAATCAATTCCGTTTTGTACTTTATCCAGGGATAAACGTTAGTTAACAGCTATAACTTGTTGTTTTTGTTTCTGATCTCTATGGTTTATAGTTTTTATTTTAGTTGTGTGTTTGTGTTTTGGTTTTATTTGTAGAACATAACTTGCATAACTTGTCTGTCAATCTAACGTAACACCAGGAAGAAGATTTCAATTTTATCCATTGCATTGCATCTCTTTACTTGGTTGGCAGTTTTGTGTTTTTTCTTTTCATATCGCCCATTTTAGCCCACAAGTCCGATTGAGTTTCTTCTTCAAATAGCAATTTATTTTGTTAGTACCAGTGTTGCCAGGTGATGCGAAAAAAAGAAGCTAGATTGGCAAAAAAAAAGGTTAGAAAAGGCTAAATTTAGTAAAAAAGGAAGCTAAAAAAGGCCAGAAATTTTTTGGTTAATTCATTAAATTTTTTTTATATTTTAGTTTACACATTTGTAAATAAAAACTTATAAACATAACTTAAGCATAACTTCCTGTTTCAAAACATATCAGGCACATTTTCCTTGACTAGCACATGGAATTACTTTAAATGATTGCATATGTGTATATACATAAAAAATATATTACAAACTAATTATTGATTCAAGGTTCGATTCGAGCTCAAGGCCAGAACAATAATTTTTTTTTTTTCTGATGATAATTATTGTTATTAGGGTTATTCCGGTCAATTTTAATAAATTTTAATATTTTGTTTTTAGGCTATTTGACCTATTGTGGGTTCCAGTAAGAAATAAAAAGATGGTAATTATTCCACTGTTGCGGCCCTACGTTTCGCTAGCCATCCTAGCTTCTTCAGGGGCGAAGTCTATTTATTTTCAACAATAAAACATAAGAAATAATTACATTAGTTTTTTTGTCACAATTTTTGAAATTATTTACATCAACAACAATAAAGTGTCACAAAACAACAATTTTAACTAAGCTAATACTAATTAAGGTAAAAAAAGGACGCACATACATATATACACGTAAACAAAAATTAACATCACTCACATGATATTTTTTCTTAACTCTAAAAAATGTTTGGTACCACTTGCAATGGGTATCATAGTCATACTAAACATAAAAATATTATAAACTTAAAAGATAGCTTGCTGCAATCGCTTCTGTATCCTCCTTCTTGTTTATCGTGATTTCCCTTTTTTGCATTATTCGGAGGCTCTCTAACGTGTATCGGACTTTTCCTCTTTTGTTTTTGTCTATTATTTTGGTATTCGCGAGATCAGCTGTTACCATCTTTTTATTTCTTACTGGAACCCACAATAGGTCAAATAGCCTAAAAACAAAATATTAATAATTATTGTTATTTTTTAATTTTTCTAAATTTGAAAAATTGTTTTTTGTTTTTGGAATAGTAAGTAGAAAATTTTTCAGACAACCTTCCATAGCTGCGCAGATAGATCCATTTCGAAGGGTGCTAAGCCTTCATCATCAGTACGCTTTAGGCATGCTGCTCTAACCATTTAGCTATACAGCGGTGGTTTGTTTGACTGGCAAATTTGCTACTTCTATTCCTTCGAACCTTGAATCATTTATCAATAGGCCGATAAAAACAAAAACAAACTAATTATTTATATAAAATATTCCCCGTCTGAAGAATCAGAAGAGCTTAAGTCTGGGTATAAAGTTTGGCTATTTACCATAGATATGAGATTATCGGTAATTTCAAAGTCATTACAACATTTAGATAAGCGTTTCAACGAGCATCTAATATTAAGCAGCGCATTAAGCATTTTAATTTTTAGTTTGTTCCTTAATTTAGTTTTCAGACTTTTCATGCCACTAAAAATTCTTTCAACTTCCGCGTTACTGAGTGGTAATACTAAACAACTAAATATTAATTCGACAAGTTCTAAAAAAGGAGGTTCGTTTAGCATTTTTATGTTCTCGGACTTCTGACCAAAATTCCATGGTGTAGTGTACATTTTTCCATTGTATAGTTATAAGTTTTCGCCACTGCAGCTCTATTGATGCTATTTGACTTGAAGAATAACTATACTTCTCTTTTTCAAAGTAAGAAAATACATCTGGCTTTGAAATTTTCAACGAATTTTCAGCAGAAAAAGAATTAATCTTTTGTAGAGAACTCATATTATTAGGTATTAGGTGTTCACAGGAACTATTGAAATTATTTTATTTTAGAAATTTTTTAAAATACATTCGGAGTAAAAAAGGCTAGAAAAAAGTCACGAAGCTAAACCCAACATTTCGAGGCTTAAGGCAAAAAAAAATGCCAAATCTAGCCTCAAAAAGGCTAACATGGCAACACTGGTTAGTACCGTGTCGTAGAGTCTGCTGCTGCTGCTGACTGTTGACTATAATCTGCTGCCTGCCCTGCTATTACACGTTTTGCTTGCTGACTCTTTGCCCATGAGGTGAAATGTGGCAATGTGGTTTTGGTGTGCGCCACTGTTGCCACATTTCACGGCATACAGCCAAATGTTATTGCACTTTTTTCGTAAGTTTATGCATGCTGCTCCTCGTTATAGTGGGTGTGTCTGTTATGTGTGTGTGTAGGTATGTGTGTAGCGTGCTGTAATGACGGTAACTATGGCGGCAATGTAGAATTCCTAAATATATTTCTGTCTATGCGTGTTTTAACACTTTTCATCTTTTGCTTTCCGCTCACTGCATCGCTCTCTCTGTTCCTGTTCCTATTTCCTCTCGCTCTCCTTTTTGGTTGTTCATTCTGAGTTTGGTTGTCATGGCTGCTGCTGCCTTAATCGCTAGGCACCATCATTAGACTGGGTCGATTTATTAACCGATATCGCGCCATCGATTTTTCGATAGGATTTGGGCTTAGGAAAAAAAGTTCCACTACACATACCCAAAAAAATAATTTTCAAGCCTGCGAAATTTAATTTTTTTGACATCTTTCGACTTTGATTTTTAAGGTTTTTTTCAAGGTATTCGTAGTGGAACTTTTTTTCCTAAGCCCAAATCCTATCGAAAAATCGATGGCGCGATATCGGTTAACTTTCGTCCATACAAACCGATCCACCCTAACCATCATTCCTTACTTTTTGGTATCTATTGTCTGTCTGACTTTACTTGCTTGCAGTACTGTCTGCATTTTTATTGCCAAGTGTCCCTACTTACCTAACTACAATGTTGTTGACTGCGAGATTACTTTTGGCTATGTTTTTCGTTTTGTTTTAGTTTTTGCTACCACTAGCATTTAGTTGTTCTTGTGCATTATTTCTGGTATTGCAGTTTTTGAGATTCTTACTATAACATGATGTGTAGGTAATTCTGTGTGAGCGCAACGTATATTTCTGTACAGGGACGTGCAAGAAAAGAGCATGCACGGAAAAGTTTTCGCCCTTAAATTTTTTTGTAAGCAAACAAATTTTAACACTTTTTAAGAAATCAGCTACATACGTAATATTGTGTCATTCTCTGCTCACTCGCCCTCCTAAAACCTGCCATTTTTGGCTTTTCAAACAGGCCTACTTTTTATGGTTGCTACAGCGGTGACAACACTATTGTCAAATATCAAACATTTTTCTCCAATATCATATGCTCAAACTAAAATACAGATTCTGAAGATTTGTTTGGACTTATTTTAAATCTTATGATTTGCTGGGTTGAGTTTATTGGTCGTCTTAATACGCATACTTTGTTTTTGTTTATTTGGCTTGGAAGGGTTTCAACGCGTCATGCGCCATTTCCAGATTTTGAGTGTGGTATTTTCTCTATTTCTCAATGGTAGCAGTATCATATTCTCAAACATATTTCGAACAGGATCAGAACGGTATCGAAATGCTCTTCTTAAGTGCTTCTCAAGTTATAATCGAGTTGAAAAGAGATTGAAAATCTCAAATTATAAACAATGCTGGAAATCAAACCAAATTGAGAATTAACACTGTCCAAATTTTCAGAGTTCGTGCGCTGCCGTTTGCTGGAAAAGTGAATAGAAACTTTTGTTTAAAAAACGTCAAGTACTGGTAGTTCTCCTAAACTCTATAGCAACACAAACCCTGAACCCTAGGATTAGAACGAGAAATACAATATGGCAATACTTCTGCAGTATCGAATTTAGTTTCATTATCACTACTAACCAGTAGAATCAAGATTAACTCGGCAGGCAAATTCACTGCATCCTTTACTGCACACCACTGTATCCGCTGTAAGCGTTTCCTCCGTTAAACCTTTTTGTTTCCTACTCTTATTGTTTTGCTAGCTATTTCTTCATACTTTCCGTTGCACATTAATGCACAAGCGCTAGAAATATATTATCTTACATACAACAATATGGCTTACATTAATAGCCATTTTTTGCCGTAAAACCTGGTTGATGTCTTTTCGCTGCTGACTTCCATTTCTGATTTAAGCCACCATAATCGTTCTCGTCTTCCTCCGCAAATGCTTGTCTCTTTACGTTTTTCCTCTTGTTTGTAGTTTGCATACATCCTTACATACGTAGATATGTAACTTCTACGTGACGTTGTACACGGCTGATTTTCCGGTTTCATTTTCATTTTTCCTTTTTCTATTCTATTGCAACTTCAAATTCTGCTTTATTCGATAATTTACTTATACGCGGCGAGCTTGCTTTGCCACTTCCTTACATTCGATTGTAGAATTTTTTTTTTGAAATTTTTTCTTGCTTCATTTTTTCATTATCAAATCCATTCAAGTGGTTTGGTCGCAAAATTTTGTAAAATGATTAATGACTTTAAATTTATTGTATATTGATGAACTTTCAGTTAACAGTTTAAATATGTATGTCTTGCGTATTTCTTATTGTTGTAAATGGTTTGGCGTTAATGGCTCAACATTGAGTCATTTTTATATATTTGATAGGGAATTTGAACATTTTAGGTTGATTTAATTTACAGCTGCCAAAAGAATGAACTCTTTTTGGTTTGTAATTTATGACCACTGCAGATGTGGTTTTCAGCTTCATCTTTAATTCTTTGTAGCGAACTGAGGTTTCTTTGTGCGTTTTCTAAATTTTAAGATTTAACTTTTTGTTTAATATTTTTTTTTTTTTTAATAAAAGGAAAGAGAGATTGTGTGTGGATGGAATAGATTTTGTTTTGTCTTTGTTGCTGTAATATAACAAAATATTTGGTATTAATAAAAAAAGGTAGGAGTGGCTGCCGCCAATCAGCTGCACATTTAGTCAAACTGGCCCATTGTGGAATCGCAAAAAGATTCATTTTCCATGTTGTATTTTTTGTTGTTGTAGCAGTGCTTCGCCCCATCACTCATAAATTGTCATCGATATCCTCAAACGCGAGTCCGAGGAAACTTGCTGTCACAATCACGACATACATTGGGTATTTCGAGGTAGATTCTGGATAAGTAAAAGTTTAACCTATTAGAGTATCTAGATTGAAGTTGAGCTACAGTGAGGCGCGTCTCCCTGGGGAGGTTGCTTTCCTCAACTGCGAGTTTAGGGTATTTGGTTTTTAAAACGAGGTTAACCGGACATTTTCTATATACATAGTAACGTGACAACTTATTGTGGATGCCTCTGAGGGTTTTTGTGCTTCTTTTCTGCATACGGTGCTTACGGAGATGACCCTTTAAGTTCCTGGGAGGAGGGGCCTCTTCAATCGGATTTCTGTTGGGATGCCCAGGCTTGTATACCCAGGTCATAATACCGAGTACTCGTGAAGACCAGACAGCTATTAAATATAAAAGCAAACTCCTTCCAAATGATTTAAAACTTTTCCCAATTCAAAGAATTAAAGTAGGTTAGACGTTCATTAATTAAACAAGCAAATTTACTAATAATTTACTGAAAACTTTCAGCCAAAATTAAAGTGAAATCAACATTTACACTTTAAATTTAACCACTAGTCTATACATACAGATGAACCACCACCACCGACATATTTCTCACAGTGGTGAGTAATAAAATAAGAGTCAAAGTAGGTAATAATCTGCAAGTTTGTATGCGCGCTGGGTCGTTGTCGTCCAAACCAACTGAGTTGAAGTGAAAAATACGAAACAAAACCATTTGGCTGGGTGTAGCGCCGCTGACGAGGAGAAGTATGCACAGCAGAGTGGGCAGACGTGCGACACTTGCTGTTTGCAGGGGTTTGAGAGAAAGCGGGTGGGTTTGGGCTGCGCTCTTGACTGTATGACGACAGACTAACTGACGAGTAACTGGCTTTGAAGTGAATGGCTGGATTCACGTACATATGTAGAGGGAGGTGCACATGCTCTGTTGGCATGGTTTGCTTTTTTAAAATTGCTGCAGATGGACCGAAGCTCCCTAACGTTGAGGTTAGCCAACATTGAGGGTGGATGATGGTGTGGTGAGTTTTGGTTTGCCTGCTGCTTTATTTGTTTGGGGTGGTGGCGCGCTGAGCGCACACTTTCCGGGTAATGTTTTGGTTGAGTTGTTGTGATATTATTAACGTTGACGTTGCTGTTGTCGCTATCGTTGGCGTTGCTCTCCCATTAATTGCTTTATCGATTTTTTTGTGAATATTTAAAGATTTGCACCCCCACTTCTCCCTTTGGTATGCTATGTAATACCACCACTGTGCTTTACTCTTTTTCGCTTGCCATTGTTTTCGTGTATGTATATATGTGTGTGTGAAGCACTCTTCATACAAGCAGGCTTTTATGCTTTTTTTTAGCACAAGGACGAAGCTTGCTGTGAAAAAAATTTAATAAATAAAAAAACGACTTGCTATGATGAAATGTTTAATTTGTAATATGAAATGGATATTGGTGAAAATGTTGAAATCCCAACTGGAAACAACCTATCTCTTGCCTAATTTTAATTTTCTTTTAGAGCCTCGGAATATTGCTGTGCTAAATGAGTTTTTTTCTGCATACTTTGGGCCGGCATTTAGACTCACTCGCATATATGTATTTTTTTGTTCCGATTTTTGTGGATTTTGTTGTCGTGTTTTATATTGTTCTATTTTTTTTCATTCCCAATATAGCGATTTTTTATTTAATTTTTTCATTTTACATGTTGAGGGTTGATAAATGGTAGAATATACATTTGTGTCAGATTTTAAAAGGGGGAGTACCGCATAGGTTTAGTAGGCGCGCACATGTGTCTTGCAATTTGAAATTAAAAACTTTGTAAGTTTTTTTTTTGTTTTATCTACGTAGCAATTGAAAATAGTTTGAGAAAGATAATGAAACGAAAGGCAAAGTTGAAGTAGCATAGAAGTGATTCTGATTGAGAAAATTATTGCTTATTTCGCAACTTCCCATGGAGAGTAAACAGTACTCATCAAGTTCTGTCGAACGCGCCTGAAAATATTCCTCACAGTTTGGATTAAAAACATAAAGTTGGCTTTAGTTCCGACATTTAAATTGGACGTCCGACAGATGCATTAAATGTCGATTCTAAACCAGTTACCTCTGAACCATAAATCTGAATGTTGGAAACAGTACCAGTATGATCACAGTAGTCTTCTCGCAGGATATCATATGCAGTTTTAGACTTACCTACTAGAAAGGTGGTGAAAGATGGACTGTGGCGTGGGAGTTAAAGTTCTCACCGAGCAGTCTGTCCTCCTGACTCAGCTCGAATCTATTAGTGGAACTACTGTGTGAAGGTGACTTTGGAGACATGCAAACTAATTGCAAACCAAGTGACCATTAAGCAACACTCATGTATGTGAATACCCCCGTCAAGGAGGTGGATAGCTGCAGAAGGCAGCCGAACTTGCAAACAACTCTCTAGATTATCTTTTGCTGACTTTATAACCTAGAGATTTATGAGAAGTACACATTCTAAAACGAAAGGTGATAAAACCGTTCGGATCAGTTTATGTTTTATAAATCTGAAGGATAGATTGTTACTTGCTACTGTGCAAACTTTTGGTTCTTTTGAGTTAAAATTAGCGAGCTCTCTATCCCGCATATTCCAAACACAGAATAAATCACCGTTTCTAGCATAGTTCAAAACTTGTGTAATGCCAAGCGAGATAGAACTTGCCTTATCGTTTTGTTAGCATTACCGTATTTCGATTTGGAAAATATATTGCAGTCGTCTGACGCGGATGTGTAGAGTGACAGAAAATTTACCTTCCCTACTTAACATAATCATAGAAAAGAACCCTCATAGAGCGAAAAACAGGACACGTCATAATTAACAGGTAGTTAAGCGAAATACATTAAGGCCGGGTTTTTCAATCAAATTTCATGTAAACGGCAATAGTGGCATGGTTGGAATGAGATTAACTTTAACAACAGCCTCAATTCGAACTCAAAAATAGAGTATAATCATTAAAAACGTCTAGGTTGTATCAAGTTTAACTGTAGTTTAAACTAGCACTGAAAAATCGGGTCTGAGAGTGGTCTGGTGCCGCGATTTTGTTTTTAAGAAAAACGTGATTTGGGACAGAGTCGCAGCAATTTTTCAGTGCCTGTGACTGAACAGTGATTAAAGAGCAATATGATTTAAATCGCGAATCACGTTTACCAATTATCGCAATCAAAGACCAAATCGCTGCTTCTGAAGTTTGTGTAGACTTATGAAGTGTTGCAATTACAGCAGAATAATAATGTGACGAATATTAGCATCACTAAGCTGTAAGTAAATAATCACGCAACAACAAAAACAGGAAGCAGCCACTATTATGTACATGTAAGCATTAAAGCTGTCAACACTTATGTAGAAGGCGACGAAAAGCTATCTCACACACACAAATGTAGTCATCAGCCGAAGTAGTTACTCACAGATACACACGCATATGGCTATAAACTACAAATATACATGTACTTATATAGCTGGAAACCAAGCATGAGGTACAACTGTTCGGGAAATTACTAGATCTTTCGAGAAATATGCTGACGATGCAACAGAGAGTGTAAAAGCAGCGCAAGCTGAGGAATGACTAATCAGTTTGGTTTAAGCGCGCTATCAGTTGCGAAGTGAAGTATAATTGTACTACTCCCAAAGTAGTCTAATAAAGGCCAGAATATTGGAGTATTCAACAGTTTAGCGATTCGAACGTTAGCAGTAGGTTTCAAATAAGCGGAATTTCCCAAAATTATTTACAATAAGTTGCGACAGTATAAGTCAATCTATCTGTGATTTGCAGTGAGCTACTAGGTAGACCATTTACATAGCCAAATATCTGCCTACCAACAACTGGTGTATTTGTTATATACTCCGATATCCACTACTGCTTAGTCGCAGCAAAAATCGCGGGCTTATTAGTTCCCTATTTCGCATCTAATTTTTCCTGTGTCAAGAAATGTGATTTAGTTTGTATTTTCCAGGTAAAGCATGAAAGCTGTCGCTGCGATTTACTTTTGATATCTCAGTCGCTGTGACAAAATCGTAGGTGTATATCTGGCAAAGAACTATCAACATCGATAATATTCCCTAAAACCTGAGGGGAGTGATTTTATCTCTACTGAATTCAAAATAAATTTGTGTTGAAGTACAAAAAAAAAAAACACCGTTAATTAAAAGCAAAGAAAGAGAAAACTATAATAACAAGTAAATAAACAAACATACCTGCAGAAGAATTGAATGAGAAATATAAATAAATAAATAATGGAAACGTCAATAAAGCACAAAACACACAATTCTTAAATTCTTTCTATGCAATGTTGCTGTCCTGAAATGAGTTTATGTTAAGCCTAAAAGTAAAACATAAAAATAAGAAGAAAACAAATGGAATATGAAAAAAATAGCAAATAAAAAAGAAACGCAAAAGTAGAACGAGCAGCAAAGTGCACAAAATGAGGTCAACTACACGCGTACATATGAATTTTATAAGTACATTCATACACATTTATGTATATACATACCCAACAAACATTTAGGTTAGAAAACGATTAGAAGACGAATCGAATTCTAATGTATTTCTCTAAGGTAGAAGGTTAGAGGACGATTTGCGAAACTGTCGCGAATTATAGCATTCTCGACAAAAAGGGGACTTCGTTCTCGATATCGAGAAAAGGGTTAGAATTCTAATCAAATTCTAACGTCAATTGCTAATGGGTTTCTAATGAGAATTTTTAAGTGATGCGCAATTAAGTTCAGTTATTTAAAATCAGCGAAATTTTCATTGTTTCATTATATCAGATACTTTTATTTGGTTATAAGCTTATAAATTATAATAAAATAAAAATAATTAAAAATCCTATCGTATGTTTCACAGTTTTCAGTACTAGTTATTGTGTTGGAATTTTCGCTTCCACTTATTTCCTCAGGATTGAGCTCGGCATTGGTTTGAGGTACGGATGAGGAAGCGTTTTCTTCATGCCATTCAAATAGCCCTTTTTAACTTTCTTGGATTTATTTTCACTTACTAGTATTTATTATTATAAATAGAAAAACTTATTTCTCAGCTTATAGTATTTCCACACAACTTTTCACTATTTTTATTTTTTTGTATAACACTGTGACTGATCATGTCGTGCAAATAATCGATAACTGTGACAATAATCATAACATCGCATTTCTAGTGTTATTCGAATCGTTTCACAGTCGAATTCTAATCGAGTGCTCTAACCTAGTTTTCGATTCGAAATGCATTAGAGAACTACATTAGAATTCTAATGTAAAACTACAATATTTCTCTAACGTTAGAAACTGTGTTTGCTGGGTATATGCTTTATCAAAACACTCATCTAAACAGGAATGAAAACAAAACACGCACAAATGTGACGGATACAAAGGTGAAAATATATATGTATATATATTTCTCTACATATGTACATATGTTTTCAAATATTTTGTATGCAAATGTAAATACATAACAGACGAGGTAATTAGAAACAACATAATTAGAAAAAACAAAAACACCATGAACCAATTTTCATTGGTTTATTTTAATTCGATAACATTTGGGTGCTCAAAAGATGTTTTGCTCCAACTAAGTATGCATGGATCTGCAGCTATGACCTTTAACCCTGAAGTTAGTTGAGTTGAAAAAGAGCCAGGAGTAGATTCTAATAGTGTTGACGTTTTTCGGCTGTGATTTCTGATGCAGTGATTTTTGTCACAGTGATTAAAAAAAAAAATTAAGGCTCGATAACCTCTGAGAATGTTTTAGGCCGAGTTTCTCTTCCAATTTGCGTCGTGGTCCTTTTAATTTTTTCTACAAATTGGCGGGACAGGACCTGCTTGCTTTATGCCGACTCCGAACGGCAAGGCAGATGAGTTTTCACTGAGAGCTTTTCATGGCAGAAATACACTCGGAGGGCTTGCCAAACACTGCCTAGGGGCACCCACGCTTAGAAAAATGTTCTTCTAATTGAAAAAACGTGTTTATACAATTTTGATGTTGCTGTTCCCGGGGCGTGAACCCAGGATCTTCGGTGTGGATGGTGGAGCACGCTGACATTACACCACGGCGGCCACCTACTGATATTTGTCACAGTGATTTCTGTCACGACGATTTTTCGTCACAGTGATTCTCATTCGCTATTACTCCTCAGGCACACTGATTTCACAGTTAGTTTTTATCTACGCCAGTGACTGAGCTGTAAAAGACCAATATGATTTTAATCGTGGTTCACAATCACGCTTTCCAATAATCACATTATTTGGCCTAAACCACGGCTCCCATCATAGCAGAACAATGAGTTGCATCAATGTAATTGCACGAGTCCGTGAGTAGTGCTACGATGCACTACTAGTTGTCGCACCAAGCTGAGAGCGAAGGTGTTAGCTTGGCCGAATAAGTAGCAGCATCTTTCGCTACACAAATCGCAGCACAAATCAAACGCTTATTGGTCAAACGCAGCTAATTGTTTTTGGGATAAGACCCAGTTAGTCTGTGATTTCCATCACTGGTAAGCGTTATTGAGCCCGAGATGTAGCTGCCGTCACAGTTAGGCAGTCACGACGATTACTTCGAAACTGTCGCTGACTTTGGATATTCGGTTATTCACCGATAGATGTAGTCGTATTTCATGCTTTATTTTATTATATGATCCTAAGTTTCAGAAACTTGGCCTTTTAAAATATTGAGCAAACATCTCTAGACTTCACCGGAGGTCCATTGTTAGTTTGAAATTCAAACACTAGTTATTTTCAATTGGAGACTTTTCAATAACTTTAGATACCAGAAGCGAACTTTTAACTGCGAAAATTCTCATGCAAGTTCTAAAGAAATTTTCCTAAGCTCGTCCTTTTATTAGTTTTTACAACAAATGCATAAACTTGATCTTAAATTTAAACTTCAAAAAGCTACGAAATTTTAATTTCTTTATATACACAATGAGCTCTTATGTCGCATAGACCTTATATACACATAGATAAACATATGTATATACTTTTACTAACATATAGCCAAGCCCAAAAGTTGGAAAGTCTACAAAAAAAAAAAAGTAAATCGATTTTAGATTAGCATAAAAGGCGAATAAGACGAAGACCACGTAGAAAAACAAGTGACGGTGCAAGTGAAAAGGATAGGACTCCCCCTAAGCTAACGAATTCCGGTTGAAGTGAACCGAAACTTTGACTCACTAGCGGTATATTTGTAGCCAAGAGTGGGTCTAATCGGTTAAAAGCGGAAAACATTATACAAAATATACAAAGTTCAACCAAAGTTTAGGAACAAATTATATTCAAAAACATACAGACACTTGCGAACATATTTTCATAGGTATTTATGTACTTACATGTATGTTTTACGTTATGTATTGGCGCTTTGGATTACTTATTCTAAAAAAATGCAAATAAAATTGCGTAAATTTACAGTCACTCACAGTCAAAATGCAACGGTTTTGTTTTGTAGTTTTCAGAATATTTTATAGCATTTATTTTTCTATTTTCATTTATTAGTCTTTTCTTAATTTTTGCTGTTTTTTTCATTAAATTAATTTGTATAACAAAAATTGAAACATTTGTATTAAATATGGAGAATTCTTTCTTAATTTTTAATAATTTATTTTTTATTTCTATGTACTTAATACATAATACATGAACTTAAACACAATAAATGATACAGCTGCAGATCTAAAAGCAGCAACTGGCTTAAGTCCTAGAGAGCTTCTAGTATTTGCCAAGAGGATGGAGTTATTTTATAACATAGGTCTTAGTTTTTGATAGGGTTTTTCAGTTTGGTCGTTAAAACAAACTTCTGGTAACACTACGGATTCATTCAGTATATGTGAGGTCCTCATAGACCGGCCAGTTCAACCTAACCTAACCTATGTACTTAAATTTTTTTCTGATTTTTTAAATTCCTGGTTATCTGACATTTTTTTAGTTTTGGTTTACTTTTTATTATTATTTTTTATAAAATGTATAAAAAATCGGAGGGGTTCGTGGACAATTGAAAATTTTTAATAATTTTTTTGTTTAGATTTGATGTGTTTTTTAAATAAATAATTTGTGTAACAAAAGATGAAAATTTAATAAAAAATGTGAAGAAATCTAACCTTATTTTTTAATATTTTACAGCAAAATTTTTTCTATCAATTATTTTTACATTTTTCATTAAATATTTAAAAAATCTGAAATTTTTCGTGAAGAATTGAAAATTTAACTTAATTTTTATTTTTTTTTTTTTTCTTAAATAAAGTTTTTTTATTTTTTGGTGAAATTTTGAACAAAGAACAAATATTGAAATTGTAATAAAAAACCTGTAAAAATCTGCCTAAATTTAAATGTTTTTTCTTTTCAATGTGCTCCTTCCTATATTTTGATACACTTTCTGATTTTTTTAGTTTTCGTTTATTTTGATATATTCTTAGTTTTGGTTCAATTTTATCTTTTTATTTTTTATTTCCATTTTTTTTTATTATTCTATATTATTTTTATTATTAGTTTTTTATTATATTTCTTTTTTATTAATTAGTTTTATATTTATTTAAATGTTTTTTTTCTTTTTTTTTTCTTTTGTAAGTTACTGTTGCTTTGTATTTTTTCTATTAAATATATTTTTGTAAGATCAGAACTTAGATTGGAATTAAAAAAAAAATCGTATCTAAATTTTTTTTTTGCTAAATTGTTTTTCTGATTTTCTTACATTCGATTTATTTAAATTTTTTTTATTATTTTATTATTAATTCCTTTAACTTATTTTGTTATTTAGTTTTGTTACTTTATATGTATTTCTTACCATTTAATATGGTTTTTCTTCACTTTTTATTGTTAGAAATTTTTATATACTTTTTTGCATGTTATATCTATCCGTTATTTTTTAAATGATTTTTATTTCTCTTTTCTTATTTTTTTTGTTTTGTTTTTTGTTTTGTTAACTTTTACTTAACGTTTTTTTTTTAAGATCAAAACTGATATATTTTTATGAAATTTTGAATCTATTTTTATTTTTGTATTACTAAATTATTTTCCAATTTTTATTTTTTCACGTTCTCTTATAATTTATTATTTTTATTACCAAAGGAAGTTTTTATTTGTCCGGATTTTTTTTTATCATCAGAATAAAATAAAATGAAAAAACCCAACAAAAAAATTTATAAAAACAAGAAAAAAATTCGATAATTTTGGTTCTAAATTTTCTGAACGAATTGAGACAGCTATTTTTAAAAATTATTTTGTTTTATTTTTTAATTTTTTGTGTTTGATAAACTTGAATCGAGTAATTGAAAAAATCATATTTCTGCCAAAAAAACTGCAAAAGGTGTAAAAATTTAATGAAGTGAGTTTCCACTTTTTGTTCGACTGCTGTACGCTTTCGGAAATGTTTGACCCGCACACATACCTGACACCTGCACCCACTTTCTAAAGCCATTAAACGCACTCGTGGCGGCGCGCATAATAGTTTCGAATGGCAAATTAACATTTGTACATACTCGCACACACGCACGCACATTTTCATACACAATACAAACGGGTGGCTCTTGTGTATGCCCCATCCAGGGCATAGTTCTTCATCTATATACACAGACTTGAACGCTCAGCTAAAATGAGCTACCCTAACTTAAATACCCACGCAGTAAGTTTTAATGATGGGACTCTATAGCCGGGTCCAATGTAATAATGAAATAGCAAAAAGGTATAACATAAAAATCCAAGTTGCCAAGCCAACAATCGAGAAACGAAACGGGCACGACGCTTGCTCTTATTTTTAAAAGCAAAAATACCGCTGCCCGCCACAACGCCGATCAATAGCAGAAGTTGTATATGTGTGTGTCGCTGGAGCACATTTGTCACCCATTTTTAAGTGTCACTATTTTCGTTTCGGAATGTGTGCCTGTAGTTGATGTGAGCTAAGAATGTGACGGCATTCAGCTCGAGCAGGATGAGGACAAAACAAGGAGGAGACGCTCGTTTGTATGTGAAGCTTTGTATTTTCTCACACTTTTCCACTCGGCACTTTTTCCGCCAACTTTCTAGCAACTTGTGCTTTGTGTGCCCCCGTTATAAACACAGCTGAGTTTTAGTATTTATCACCCACAACTCACTCACCTAAAATCTCATTTTGGGGGTGAGAGAAAGCCATCGCTTTCCTACCCAATGTAAAATAAATTCATATACCTACATATGTTTGTATATAAACAAACAAAAAATTGGTTTTCTATGTGGGTAAGAGGCGTCAAGCGAAATAAAGCAAAGAAAATTTCATTAAAGTTGTGCGGTGGAAATATTAGATATAACCGAGAGATTTTACAGAAAAGATGGCAGCGCCAATGAGGACGATGACAGTGACGGTAACAATAGAAAGCGTCAAGAAGTGTGACGGGGAGACAAGGGCTCTCCACATAAATGGAAGTAAGGAATGTGTAAAGTATGTAATAGAAGGGAACAGCGAACATAAACCTGAAAGCAGTAGAAAAAAAACTAACTTATATGTATTTTGTTGTAAATAGAAATGATGAAATGGAATGTTGAGGAAGGAGCGCAAAGTGCGAATTTCAGAAATATATTTATAAATATAAAGACATTTTGGAAACTGCCACAAAGTGGGCGTAGAGCTGGCGAATATTCATGTACCTGAGATTTTGTCACCGCGACTTAATGTTCATAGAAAAATTGCGGCGAGAAAGCGACGAAGATTAGGCATCATGACTGACCGCATTTGCCTAATCATAGGCGCAATCACAGCTCTCGTCACAGGAACAATTAGTTGTGATAATCAGGACTGTCATGGAATCCAAGTCGGTTTTGCGTTTTGTCGGAATTACAAACCAATATTGCTTTAAATTGGTGTCATAAAACCGTATTGGTTTTGCTCTTTTCGAATGTAAATAAAACCGATGTTCGAATCAGATGTTTCGCGGTGCACCGGCAATTTTGATCTTAATTTTTTTGGCAAAATTTTATAAAATAATTGTTTTGTGCATCTAAACAGAAATAAACAAAATTTATTGACATTAAAATGTCATCAGCAGTTATAGCATTTATGTTATTGGGAGAAGAAAGTTGCGAGAAGGTCAAAAGCAAAATTGTGAGAGATCGCAGGGACAGCGTAATTTAAAATATTTCTTAATGTGGGTTTCTAAATATTATAGTGTATTTGCAGTTACATTGCATACTATCGCATAAACAAAGAGGCTTTCCGAATGGTATTGGACACCATTGAAGGGCGCTTAACTCGCTCGAAAGTTCTGCCAGTGCTGCAACTAGCAGCTACGTTACGATTTTTAGCTGAAGCACCCTATCAAAGATCAGTTAGCAAGGATTCTAGCATGAGTGTAGGTAGAAGCACGGTGTCAACGATTTTAGATGATGTGCTCCGTGAAGCCCTTCGCAATATCTGGATGTTTCTCCATAAATTCAGTCAAAATATTGTTTTGCATTGAATTTTTGTTTTCCTCTATTAAGAGTGAAAATATGTGACCCGGTCTATGAAAAGGTGGCTTATGACTCAAAAAAGAAATTGCGAGAAACAGCTGTTAAAGATAAACAATGCATTTCTTCACTTTCTTAGTAGTTTTTCCTTTGCATTATGAACAGTCATGCCCAAAAGGCAAAGCACAAACCAGTTTCTGTCCGATATTTTGGCTCCATTGCCATCGAAAAAAATGATATCAAAAAAATCTGAGGATGCTTCACCAGCCACCAAAGTGGCATCGAAGGAACCAAAGGCTTCATCGTCTTTCATTTGTGCTCTTCTTTCTCTACATTTTTAGTACACTTCTAAGCAAGTTAGGACTTTCTAGTTTTCACCACGTGAAAGAGCGTTTCAAAAACTATCGAAACGAGAAAAATAGTGGAAATTTTTTTTTTTAGTCATAATCCACCTTTTCATAGACCGGGTCACATATATGTAAATTTACATTAATTTTTATAAAATAAACCTTTATTTACTTACATTTTTAGAAAATACTCAACTGCAAGAGAAATACAACTAGGAAAAAATGAAAGCCAACAGCATTTAACTGATTGGGTTTTAAAATCGATATTATCGGATTCTGTGACACCTAAAACCGACATTAATTCCAATTCGAACATTAAACCGATAACATTGGATTTCATGACACCAAAGTAATTATTTTGTCGTTTTTATATCAGCCCTGAATATAATTCAATCTGCCTGTGATTTGTGCTGCGATTAAGTGGCTCTAAATAAACTTTTATATGGACATCCGACGTGGTGTGGATGGTCCTGGGTTCAAGCATGCGCGGTTCCAGGGGGGGGGGGGGGGGACTTTTCTGTATTAACTGTAATGAAGTATATAATAATACCCATAAAAAAGCAAGAAAAATTAAAAATTAGTAAAAATCCGTTTTGTGATAAGAAATTGTTATGTAGATTAGTATTATATACTTCATTACAGTCAATACAAAAAAAGTCCCCCCCCCCCTTAACCGTGCATGCTTGAACCCAGGACCATCCACACCACGGCGGATGTCCATATAAAAGTGTTTCAGTGAAAACTGATATGTCTTGCATATGCCTTTCGGAGTCGGCGTAAAACATGTCGGTCCCGTTCCGCCAATTTGTAGCAAAAATTAAAAGGAGTGCGACGTAAATTGTAAGAGAAGCTCGGCCTGAATTTCTTCGGAGGAATATCACGCCTTCTATTTATTTTCATTTTATAGGCGCTATGCGGACACAGGGAAAAACATAGATCAATGAAACCGTGATCCCATCTATCTCATCATATGTTAAAAATAGCTGTTGGCTGATTAGTAGACTTGACTGCCGGGTATTTACTGACAGATTTTACAGTAAACTGCGAAGGTGGGTATTTCACCTATGCAGGGGTTTACTGCGACATCTAGCAATAGATAGCAGCGCCAGCGACGGATTCATTAACTAATATCGTCGCAGCTAATCTTCTGCTGTGAGACAACCGTCTGTGACTGCGAGGCTTAATAGCTCTACACAAACCTCAGAAGAGTAGAATAAAAAAAGTCAAATACAAAACATGTTGAGTGCTACAAAAACCGTTATCCCAACTTATGAAAAGTTGTTGTTGTAAACGCGAAGTTAGTTAAATTCAATCTCTTTTGGCTATTTCGCATGGCTGCTTCCCAACAAACGCGGATAACGTTCTTTTTTATGGATTCATCATCCAATCGCGTGAAGTAATTGTTCTGCTTTTTGGCTGCTCTTGGCAGAAATTCAATCGAAATTGCGTAACAATTCACTGAAAAAGCCTAAAGCTGTATAGTGGTGTTTTTGATAACTTGTAACGTCCATATAGGAAAGTTATGGTTTAAATAGTTCAGGATAGAAGAAACCGAAAGGAGGAATAGATGAAAATATAAAGGAATTTTTTTTGTTGAATCCGAAATTTACTAAATATTGTTGGCCAGAAACGACAAACGCAAGTACTTCTATATTACGATTTGTATTGTATGCTCAAAAGTATGTTGTATGGTGACCATCAGTTATTTATTTTGAAGGGTATTCCTTGTGTCAGGATAACAAGACTTATTTCCAGCGGAAACATATTCCAAAAATATATCTCACCTCAATATTCCCAGGAATAAAGATTTAAAATTAATTAATTAAAAAAAAACTGATAAAAATTAAAACCAAAAAAATAAATAAATATAGCTAAAAAAGTGTCAAAACACTTTACAAAAATATATATTATTACGAAAAATTAGAAAAAAAAATAAATAATAACAAAACAAACTAAACAGAAAAACTAAAAAACAAGTAAAAAAAATTATTAAAAAAATAAAAAATAAAAAAAAATATTTAAAAAACATGTAAGAAAAATATGAAAAAATTTACAAAAAAAAAAAAAATAAAAAATTTAAAATAATTATTACGAAAGATACAAACAAAAAATATATTAAAAAAAGTGGCAAAAAGCTATAAAAGAAATTAAAAAGTTATAAATATACATATAACATAAACATAAGCTTAAAAAAATTATAAAAGAAATAAAAAAAAAGTTTAAAATTTTTTATTTAAGAAACACTTAAAAAATTAAAAAAAAGTTTTTTGGAAGAAATTTTAAAAATATTATAAAGAAAACAATAAAAAATCCAAAAAGCAATTATAAAAAAATTAAAAAACATGAAAAACGTAATAAAATTTAAAAATTTAGTAAGCAAATTTAAATAAACAATAGACAACTTATATAAATAAAAACAAAATGAAACACCAATTATGCAAACAATTATTACAAAAAAAAAAAATAATAATAATAAATATAATAAATAATATATATATAAACATTAACAACCACCTCTTATCTTTCAACAACTATTTGTATTAATGTTTCAAAATTGGTAAAATTGCGAATTCTTCGCGATTTTTATGTAATTGAAATAATATTGTCACCGTATATGCAATTGGTTCAGATTGTTCGTACTTTTTCTCATAGAAAAGTGTGAGAAATTAATACAATTCGAAACTTTGTCGAATTCCTAGCTATACAAGTTTGCTATTGCTAGGGGTACCCAAATAGTCTGCTTGGGTAGTTGTCATAATGTACGAAAGTGCTTTTGACAGCGGTGTAAAATACAAATAAAAAAAAAAAAAACTCGGACAGCAAAAATATTTCAATATTTGTTTTTGTTATGTTTTATTGATTTAATTCTAAATGCAAAAAAGGCAATCCTACAGCTGACTAAATAATTTTTCTCTTCTTTTTGTTGATTTACCATTCAATCTTTTGATGTAATCTAACTTTAGATGACCTGTCTATATTTAATCTTAATTGCGTATATGTAAATATTTCTATTGACGCCTGTATTTAGCAGAAGAGCAAAGGGGGAAACCTCCATTTAGTAGGGAGGTTAATGAGGACTAGATCTGCTTTGGAAATGTTGGTGTCATCACATTCTAGTTAGTTGAGCACTTCATTTCGTTCGTTAGGCAATTGCGAGTACTCATACTTCTCAACCGTTTAATATGTATTTTAGTATATCGCTTTTTTCGCTTCACAAATGATCGTAATCGTTTCGATATGGAGCCTCATATCTTGTTCAAGTAGACTACTTCCCCCTAATCTGACGGGAATTCTCTATTCGTGATATTTATTGCTGTTGGTGACTTCAATTATTAGCATACGTTTCGAAACCTCCCCCGTCACAAGGCACTGGTGCATCAGACCACCAATTAAATGTTGATTGTTTACATACATCCACCGGCACTGGTTACATCAGTGCACGATCTGTATACAGCGCTTAATATGGGTAACCAAGCAACGGCCGAAACATCACCATACGCCTTAAACCATCACCATTCACCACTATCTACCGCTTTATCCTTCACCAGTTCCGCTTTTTCATACTATCCACCGGCCAACCATCCACCATTAACCACCTACCAGTCAGCAGTTCTCCATTCATCGCCAAGCACTCATGTGTTTAGCACCGCCCTACTAAACCGCGCGCTGTAGACCCCAGCAAACTGCCGATCGATTCATATTTAACCGGTAATAAAATGATTCATATTCTACCAACGTCATTAGTTGTTTTTGGCATCATCTACCCACTCAAAGATTCTCACGGCAGTTTGCACAGTCCACTGACTTCACCAGTACCTTAAACAGCGCCTTGGTAAACTATGGCTTATCTTCCTTTCATCCACACTAGCTTCAACTCTCTGTCTTACTGAATTGGTTAAGGAGCTGGAACCTCTGCTCGTCTCATATTAGCTGACTGCTACCCCAGTCTTCGAAGAAACCCATCTTACAAAACGCTATTGTCTTCAATCGAAATTATCCAACAAAAGTTTCAAATCAAATAGGGTATGGCCCACCATTTTTCTCGCTGAAACTTGATTCTTTGAAATCATACTGATTCTTGTAAAGGTTAACAAAGCTGTTTTTCAATCTACACAGAGTTGTTCTTGAGCGCCTTGAATACAGTTGTTTGATTGCGGGCTGAGGACGACGTGATGATACTTCGCGTTGAAGTTACTCACATTCATCGATATAATGCCGAATATTTCACGAGGGCTTTCTTGGTTACTGACACTCGCCGACGTGAATGAGAATATCATACGAATTTTGGTTTACTTGAGAAAAAATGACTCGTTGCGTTTTACATAATTTACACTTTAGACACAGAGTTGTTTTGAAAAGTGTCTAATTGCTTATCATTTCTTTGCAAATCTTGTTCTAGGAGCCTTGGAACTATTACTATTTTAAACACTAGCGTGCATTTAAATACTATCACGACAGTGATTATCTCATATCGCCGCTCTTACGTTATTTAATTCAATCATCATGATAATTGCACCCCATTCCCAATCTTTTGTGTACATTGTATCTCCCTCTAGATTGACAGATGTCTATTGATCACTTAAGTACACTATTTTGATAGAAACTTGAAATATCATACAAAATGCCGCTAACTGTCATTAACCAGTCAATTCAGCACATGCCATAATCTTTCATGTTCAGAGCAAAGTAAAATGTGTCATGCTCAGGGCATTCCATTGCGCAAAATGCAAAAAATACACAAGACGTGTTAAACAATTTATGCATCTTTAAATTTTTTCTAAAGCGCCTGAAGCAGCCTAAAAACCGCAAACAAGCAGTAGCAGCTGTTCGAGTGAAAAAGGGAATCAGCAACAGGTTGGTTCTACGACGGATCATTGTACAGAGATCGTGCGAGCGCTGAATGGCGTTTACGTTTTTCAAAAGGCATAACATTGAACTTTTTGAGGGGTGAATTTCAAATTATTTACACATAAAAAGAAAAAATAAAGCAGACAAAGAAAACACAATAAATTTAAAACCCACCCTAGTTATTAATTTTTTTTGACTTGTTTGCTTTGCGCTGCGCGATCAGCTGTGAGAGGCAGTAACAAATCAACGGTGAGAACTATGTGCTGAGTGCTCAAGTTCAGTTTGTTTTTTTTTTTTTTTTTGTGTGGAGCAGCTTCAGTTGCAACAGCGCTTCATTAATTGTTTTTTGTTTTTTTTTTGTTTTTGTTTTTGTTCAAGTTCATTTTATAAAAACGATCAGGCGTCGCAATGTAGACGTTCAAGTTATGAAGTATTTTCTGAAAACAACAATAAGTTGTGCAAGCTACTGTTATTGTAACAACACTGCATTTTTCACACATTTGTTTTGTTTTCTTCCTTTTGCATATATTGGCTTGCTTGCATCCCACAACCTTTCATGTCTCCAAATTGTCTTTCGATATTACAAAGCCACGCACTATTCGGACGTGCACAGTTGCAGGTGTTTCTCTGTTCATATCAGCTTTTTGCATTACAACCGCTGTGGCACATGACAAGTCGCATGCCACTTGCCACATGTTTCACTTTTTATTGTACATATTCCCAGTAATTCGTGCTGCAAGCAAAATGCATAACTGTTTTCTTTTTATAGTTTCATTTATACTAAGAATTTTATGGAACTCCCATTACCCCATTTGATACTCGAACGTTCTTTTAGCAGCTGCAAATTTTTAGCTTTGAATCTATTTGTTTTTATTATATTTTACATTATTAAAGTTCTTAAGGAAACTGCAAATATTGATCGTGTTTTACCTTTGACGCATTTTAACACTGAAACTGAAATGTTTGCTTGATTTGTTAATTTTTGTTTACTATTCCTTCAATTCTTTTGTGTACGCCCACGCTACCTATTTATTTATTGTCATTTGTCTCCTTTATTTTATATTGTTTTATACGAAAGGCCGGCGATGAAAAATGCTTTTATTTTAAGAGTGAATAAAACATATCCGTAAAAGTGCGGTAAAGAAAAAAAACGGCAGTAACAACGGTAGTTTTCATTTTTTCCCTCAAAGCAAAAACACATCAATTTATGCAATAAAACAGAGAATCATCGCCTTTTTCCATAAGAAAAAAATACCAACTCATTCAGCAGTATCGAAATGCTTCTGAATTTTTCCCGAAATAATACCTAAAATAATCTTGAAGTGATCCTGAAATTGCTTCGACTTGGTCCCGAAATGGTTTCGAAATAGTCTTTGAATTATCCTTAAGTTGTCCCAAAATGATACCTAAAATAATCCGGAAGCGATCCTGAAATTGTTCCGAATTGATTCCAATACATCGACTGCTCAGTGGAATACCACCAGTGTCGGAAATGCCCTATCTCTGGAAACGTATGGATAACGGTCTATTTCAAAATTTGGTTCAAAAATGCCCTACCTCAGAAAAAGTATGGATAACGCCATATCTCAGAATAACTAATACACCAGCAAATGTAAAAATGCGGAAATAGTTCCAAAATGTTCCAAGAATATACCATAAAGTTCCAACCCCCTTGAAAATTGTATCGATGATGTCAATCCTGTACGAATGAACATGCCACCTTTATTTTATTTTAAATTTTCAATGAGCACAATAGGTCATGTATTTAAATTTTTACTTTATTGTAAATTACGTTGCATTCGTTATTATTATTATGAGTACTGTTTTTATTCATTCGAGACTCGTAAAAAATCTTATTCAGTTCCCTTTTTGCAACTCCAATTTTGATCTCAGTTTACAACATATTTTCTTACTTTTTCAAATCAAATGGATCAACATTTTTTAGTAGTGCCCCCTGCAGCGAATCGCACTAGTTCGGAACTAGCGCAGAACTATCGCCTTCAGGTGCGGCACTAGTTCTAATTCTGTCCCCTCGCACTGCTTTCAATTAACACTTTTAACATTGTGATATCTTACAAACTATAACTCTTTAGTTCATTTGCACAAGAGCAATATAATTCTTAATTGAGATCTAGCAATTTTGGGGATCAACTCGGAACAATTTACGGATCAATTCGGAATTATAACCGGATCCACTCGCCATCATTTGAGCTCAATTTAGGAATTTTTTTTCGAAGTTTTGTTGGTATTTTACTGGACTTTTTTAAGATCATTTTGGTAGTATCATATCTGGATTATTTTCTGTATAATTTTGAAAACAGCTAGGAACCATTTCGGAATCATGTTTTTAGAAATAGTTTGACAGTGGCATAATTATCGTTTGAATGAAATCGGTTTTCGTAAATCGTAAAACGTAATACGTACGCAGGCTTTGCTTTTTTCGAATAAGTAGGTGTGGCAGGTCTAGGAGGCCACCTTATGTGTTCATAAAAATATTAACTGTGCTTGAATTGCTTGGGAAATAATAGTGGAAATAGTGAAAGCTGCAAAAAAAAAAAACAAGAATTCCAATTGAGCATGTCAGAGAAGGTATTAATGTTCTGTGAAGTAACATCTAATAAACAGTTTGGTTTAAAGTAGCGATCATAAAAATTTAAACTGTGACTACAATGGTAAGAGTATTAACATCATAGTGATGGTGGTGTAGTCGTTGATTAACGAGCATGATGGAAAACCCAATCGATCGAGTTTTAGTAGGAGTAAGGAATGGGAAACTTTGTCAAACGCCTTACTGAAATCAGTGTAAATGACATCAACTTCGCAGTTCGTCCTTAAGTTATTGGATACAAGGGTTGTGAACTCCAGCAAGTTAGACACAATGGACTTACCCCTGCAAAAGCCATGTTGAGACAGGTCCACTGCCGAAGATACTGCAAAAGCCAGTTGATTTGTGACAACTGATTCAAATAGTTTTGGAATAGCACAAAGTTTGGCTATTCCTCTATAGTTTGTGACACAAGATCTACTCCCACTTTTATAAAGTGGTATTATAAACGACTCCTTCCACTTCTTAGGGAATATCCCTTGCCTCAAAGAGGCATTAAATAAGCAGGTAAGGGGTTGACAAAGAAATTGAGCGCAAATTCTGAGCACAACAGATGGTATTTCATCAGGTCCACTGGAGTAGGAAATTTGCAGACTTTCCAGATGCCTTAGTACCTCATCTGTATGAATATATGGGATACCTACTGAGTTAAGCGAAGGTAACATGTATTGATAATCCACCGGAGGGGAGTCAGGGATAGTCGAGTAATTAGATTTAAAAAAGTCAGCAAACATATTTGCAATCTCGGAATCAATACTGGAAATCCGATCGTTATACTTCATTACAGAAGGAAACCCTTTAATTTTTCTTTTGGAGTTGACGAAGGAATAAAATGTTTTTGGATTGGAAGAGATCCGATGCTTAATCTTCATCAGATAATTCTTATAGCATCTTATCTGTAGCCTGTTGTACTTAAGGCGCAAGATGGAGTATGCAGCATAGTCACTATTAGAGCCAGATAATTTGAAACGCTTGAAGAAGCGTGTTTTTTTGTTTTTTAGATAATTAAGTTCTCTAGAGCTCCAAGCAGTAGCTGGAGATGCTGAGGAAGTTTTGGAAAAAGGCACACATTTGAGGAATATCGCATGTAAAACGTTGGTGAAATGGACGGAGCTCGCTTCAATATCTCCGTCGTACTCAGGCCACTTTATTTTAGAGACTTCGTCGATTAGTAAAGACCGATTGGCCTTTCTAAACAGAAACCGGCGGGAAGACGCATTCGGATCGGTAGTATACCGCACGGGTAAGCTAAGACAATCCAGGTAAATTAAAAGTGCTGGATGGTAAACATCCTCAGGCAATACCACTGGATCACATCGAGTAACAGAACAATTCGATGTGTCGTCTGAAAAAATCAAATCAAGGTATTTGCCAAATTTATTATGAATTCTGTTAAGTTGATAAAGACCAATGTCTGCAAGGTCATTTAGAAACTCGTAGAATACAACATTACAAGCAGTGGGAACTAGCATTCCGTCAATAAAATTCCAAGACACAAAGGGCAGATTAAAGTCGCCAGCCACTAAGACAGAATCAACAGACCTTGACATAGCAAATATAAATTTCAATAGGGAATAATGTTTTAAGTATATAGAAATATCTGACTGGGGCGGAATATAAGACGCAACAAAATATTTATAAGTAGATAAAAGTTTAACTCGCACGCAGAGGATTTCAACATCAGAAGAATCATCGAAGTACACTTCCTCAGCAGAGAACCTGGTTGTACGGCGATTAACACGCCTCCACCAACTCTGTTTCGTCGGTCATTCCTAAAGATCTCATAAGAATCAGCTAATATCTCAGAGTTAAACACAGTTGGTTTCAACCATGTCTCAGTAAAAACCAAAACGTCATAACAGAGTTCATGACTACGGAGAAAAAGATCAACTAGTTTAGTATTTAGACCCCTAACATTCTGATAATAGAGGTTGAGGCCATAATGAAAGGTGTCAGACAAATCTATGACTCCGCGGGAATTTCTACATCTTTTCGAAAAAAACGGAAGGGCTTAATGTAAACATTACTGGGCCAAAGAGAAGCATTGAAAAGTTTGCTATATTCACTTTCAATCACTCGAACTTTAAAAGCGACTCTCACTAAAGTGTTAATGTCGACATCTCTCTTTACTAACTTAAAACAAGCGACATTAGAAGCAGCAATGCCAAAGTGATCAGAGATGTATTTAGCAATACTCTCCTCAGTGACCGATGGCTTAAATGAGGACAAATGAATCCATTTATACCGCACAAATACATCCAACTCAGCATTGTCATTGCTACCACTAACAACACGCGATTTTTGCGTAATTTCTTTTGATGCACTCTTTCGTTGTCTGTCAGAAACATCAACAGATGGCACATTTGCATTAACTGCGCTAGCTGCAGCATCTGCATACGATACAGTGTCAGCAGAGCGCGACACTGCACTAGTATTTGTCACATTGTTGACAACCATTTGAGCATCAGACTTATTGGAATTATCAGAAGGCACATTTGAATTATTTTTATGATTGTTAGCTTTAGTTGATTTAGATGTGGAATTGGAACTAATTGATGTTGATGTATTTCCAGATGTAGATGTAGTTTTAGACGAAAGAGAGACTTTAGAAGATGAGGCGTTTTTAGATGTAGTTGTAGATGTATATGCAGGCGAAGTAGAAGTTGTCTTTGTAGTAGCACTAGTAGAGAGAATATTCGATGTTTGCGGCTGAGTAATAATAGCAGCAGGTATAGATGTAAGAGTAGTAGTAGGTGCAGGTGATGAAGCATTAGCTCTAAGATTATCGATAGGGGAATTAGAGAACTCCGTGCCAAGCGGGGTAGCGGGAAAATCCATTAGATTGCTTTGTGTTAAGTTGTTGTTATTGGATGCCATGGGGAGAGCAGAAATAAATATCGCACTATTTCTGACATTCGGACAACCATATGACTCAGCAACATTTAAATTGTTGTTGGATGACTTCAAAGAGTCCATTATATGATTTTTTAAATCATCGAATTTTTTAGACACAGCATTAGAAATTATATCGAAACCTTGTTTTTGAGCCACAAGAATAGCGTTCAAAATATTAGATAGCTTGTCCGGCATGTTCACACACTTTTCACACAAGTAAAGCAAATGAGGGTTAGCCTTGATTAGCTTTACTTCATAGTCCGATATATCCTCACTACAGGCTCTGTGGAAAATCCTCTTGCAAAACCCATTACACGGCACTAGACTATTGTCACCAGTTCTAGAAAATTGTTTATTACACTTTCCACAAAATTCATCCATTTTGGCAATTTAAAGTAAAGGAAAATATAAGAATACGTGAAAATATGAGAGCGATTAAAAACACGACCGTACGCAGCGAGAGAATGGAAATTACCGCATATTCGTAAATTCTCAACGCAAATAAACAACGGCCTCCTCCAATTTTGCTAAGACGCTTGCTCAGCAATTACTTAACGAAAAAGAATAATAAATAATCATGTTTGAAGTGAGCGCGAATAATTTTTTCGCTAGCTGACGACCTCTGGTTTAAAACCTCGATTAGCTAAAGGTACTCTTTTCTAAAGCTTCGTGAACTCACATCTCTCTCTTTTTATATGACTTTATATTTTCTGAAGTCTGTTTTCTATAGACACCAAGCATCCCGAAGCTTGAAATAGTGCTGCCTTAAAGAAATTTCTGTTGTTCTATGAATGCAAACAATTGAAATTTTCTGAACTTCGATAGACAATTTCTATTTGTAGTTCAGAAAATTACATTTGAAATTCAGAAAATTATAAGTGAAGTTCAATTGAAAATTCTGATCTTCAGTTGTGATTTTCTGAACTTCAATTGCAACTTTCTGAACTAAAACTGAAAAAGGTGAGCTCTGTGAATTTGGCACCCACTTGGGCGAATAATTAAAAAAACCATATCTCATTCGTTTGTCCATGTTTGTCCAGGGAAAATTTTCGTTTGTCCACCTTTTGTTAAAAAGTTATTTCAAAAAAAAAAAAATCGTGTGTGAAGTTGGCACCTCCATTTGCGAGTATTTAAAAAAACCAAATGCCATTCGTTTGTCCATCGTTTGTCCACGTTTGTCCAGGAAAAATTTTCGTTTGTCCACCTTTTGTTAAAAATTTATTTCAAAAAAAAAAAAAAAATCCTGTGTGAAGTTGGCACCTCCATTTGCGAGTATTTAAAAAAACCAAATGCCATTCGTTTGTCCATCGTTTGTCCACGTTTGTCCAGGAAAAATTTTCGTTTGTCCACCTTTTGTTAAAAAGTTATAACAAAAACATTTTTTTTCGAAAAAACCCAAAAAATTTTTTGTTTCGCTTTATTGTGCTAAATCGTATGTCCGTCATTTGCCCATCGTTTGTCCATCGTTTGTCCATGTTTGTCCAGGAAAAATTTTCGTTTGTCCACCTTTTGTTAAAAAGTTATTTCAAAAAAACAAAAATTGTGTGTGAAGTTGGCACCTCCATTTACGAGTAATTAAAAAAACCAAATGCCATTCGTTTGTCCATCGTTTGTCCACGTTTGTCCAGGAAAAATTTTCGTTTGTCCATCTTTTGTTAAAAAGTTATAACAAAAACATTTTTTTTCGAAAAAACCCAAAAAATTTTTTGTTTCGCTTTATTGTGCTAAATCGTATGTCCGTCATTTGCCCATCGTTTGTCCATCGTTTGTCCATGTTTGTCCAGGAAAAATTTTCGTTTGTCCACCTTTTGTTAAAAATTTATTTCAAAAAAAAAAAAATCCTGTGTGAAGTTGGCACCTCCATTTGCGAGTATTTAAAAAAACCAAATGCCATTCGTTTGTCCATCGTTTGTCCACGTTTGTCCACCTTTTGTTAAAAAGTTATAACAAAAACATTTTTTTTTCATAAAAACCCAAACAATTTTTTGTTTCGCTTTATTGTGCTAAATCGTATGTCCGTCGTTTGCCCATCGTTCGTCCATCGTTTGTCCATGTTTGTCCAGGAAAAATTTTCGTTTGTTCACCTTTTGTTAAAAAGTTACTTCAAAAAAACAAAAATTGTGTGTGAAGTTGGCACCTCCATTTACGAGTAATTAAAAAACCAAATGCCATTCGTTTGTCCATCGTTTGTCCACGTTTGTCCAGGAAAAATTTTCGTTTGTCCATCTTTTGTTAAAAAGTTATAACAAAAACATTTTTTTCGAAAAAAACCCAAACAATTTTTTGTTTCGCTTTATTGTACTAAATCGTATGTCCGTCGTTTGCCCATCGTTTGTCCATGTTTGTCCAGGAAAAATTTTCGTTTGTCCACCTTTTGTTAAAAAGATATTTCAAAAAAACAAAAATTGTGTGTGAAGTTGGCACCTCCATTTACGAGTAATTAAAAAAACCAAATGCCATTCGTTTGTCCACCTTTTGTTAAAAAGTTATAACAAAAATTTTTTTTTCGAAAAAACCCAAAAAAATGTTTGTTTCGCTTTATTGTGCTAAATCGTATGTCCGCCGTTTGCCCATCGTTTTTCCATGTTTGTCCAGGAAAAATTTTCGTTTGTCCACCTTTTGTTAAAAAGTTATAACAAAAAAAAATTTTTTTTTTTTTCGAAAAAACCCAAAAAAATTTTTGTTTCGCTTTATTGTGCTAAATCGTATGTCCGCCGTTTGCCCATCGTTTGTCCATGTTTGTCCAGGAAAAATTTTCGTTTGTCCACCTTTTGTTAAAAAGTTATTTCAAAAAAACAAAAATCGTGTGTGAAGTTGGCACCTCTATTTACGAGTAATTAAAAAAACCAAATGCCATTCGTTTGTACATCGTTTGTCCACGTTTGTCCAGGAAAAATTTTCGGTTGTCCACATTTTGTTAAAAAGTTATAACAAAATTGTTTTTTTCGAAAAAACCCGCTTTATTGTGCTAAATCTTATGTCCATTTTTTTTATGTCCACCTTTTGTTAAAAAGTTATAACAAAAAAAATTTTTTTTTTTTTTCGAAGAAAACCAAAAAAATGTTTGTTTCGCTTTATTGTGTTAAATCGTATGTCCGTCGTTTGCCCATCGTTTGTCCATGTTTGTCCAGGAGAAATTTTCGTTTGTCCACCTTTTGTTAAAAAGTTATTTCAAAAAATCGTGTGTGAAGCTGGCACCTCCATTTACGAGTAATTAAAAAAACCAAATGCCATTCGTTTATCCAGGAAAAATTTTCGTTTGTTCACCTTTTGTTAAAAAGTTATAACAAAAATTTTTTTTTTCGAAAAAACCCAAAAAAAATTTTGTTTCGCTTTATTGTGCTAAATCGTATGTCCGTCGTTTGCCCATCATTGTCCATGTTTGTCCAGGAGAAATTTTCGTTTGTCCACCTTTTGTTAAAAAGTTATAACAAATTTTTTTTTTTTCGAAAAAACCCAAAAAAATTTTTGCTTCGCTTTATTGTGCTAAATCGTATGTCCATCGTTTGCCCATCGTTTGTCCATGTTTGTCCAGGAGAAATTTTCGTTTGTCCACCTTTTGTTAAAAAGTTATTTCAAAAAAACAAAAATCGTGTGTGAAGTTTGCACCTCCATTTACGAGTAATTAAAAAAACCAATTGCCATTCGTTTGTCCACCTTTTGTTAAAAAGTTATAACAAACATTTTTTTTTCGAAAACACCAAAAAAAAATTTTGTTTCGCTTTATTGTGCTAAATCGTATGTCCATCGTTTGCCCATCGTTTGTCCATGTTTGTCCAGGAGAAATTTTCGTTTGTCCACCTTTTGTTAAAAAGTTATTTCAAAAAATCGTGTGTGAAGCTGGCACCTCCATTTACGAGTAATTAAAAAAACCAGATGCCATTCGTTTGTCCAGGAAAAATTTTCGTTTGTCCACCTTTTGTTAAAAAGTTATAACAAAAATTTTTTTTCTAAAAAACCCAAAAAAATTTTTGTTTCGCTTTATTGTGTTAAATCGTATGCCCATCGTTTGCCCATCATTTGTCCATGTTTGTCCAGGAGACATTTTTTGGGTTTTTTTCGAAAAAAAAATATTTTTGTTATAACTTTTTAACAAAAGGTGGACAAACGAAAATTTTTCCTGGACAATCGTGGACAAACGATGGACAAACGAATGGCATTTGGTTTTTTTAATTACTCGTAAATGGAGGTGCCAACTTCACACACGATTTTTGTTTTTTTCAAATAACTTTTTAACAAAAGGTGGAGAAACGAAAATTTTTCCTGGACAAACATGGACAAACGATGGGCAAACGACGGACATACGATTTAGCACAATAAAGCGAACAAAAATTTTTTTGGGTTTTTTCAAAAAAAAAAAAATGTTTGTTATAACTTTTTAACAAAAGGTGGACAAACGAAAATTTTTCCTGGACAATCGTGGACAAACGATGGCCAAACGAATGGCATTTGGTTTTTTTAATTACTCGTAAATAGAGGTGCCAACTTCACACACGATTTTTGTTTTTTTGAAATAACTTTTTAACAAAAGGTGGACAAACGAAAATTTTTCCTGGACAAACATGGACAAACGATGGGCAAACCGCGGACATACGATTTAGCACAATAAAGCGAAACAAAATTTTTTTTGGGTTTTTTCGAAAAAAAAATTTTTTTTGTTAAACTTTTTAACAAAAGGTGGACAAACGAAAATTTTTCCTGGACAAACATGGACCAACGATGGGCAAACGGCGGACATACGATCTAGCACATAAAGCGAAACAAAAATTTGTTTGGGTTTTTCGAAAAAAAAAATTTTGTTATAACTTTTTAACAAAAGGTGGCCAAATGAAAATTTTTCCTGGACAAACATGGACAAACGATGGGCAAACGACGGACATACGATTTAGCACAATAAAGCGAAACAAACAATTTTTTGGGTTGTTTTCGAAAAAAAGAAAATATTATTGTTATAACCTTTTAACAAAAGGTGGACAAACGAAAATTTTTCCTGGACAATCGTGGACAAACGAATGGCATTTGGTTTTTTTAATTACTCGTAAATGGAGGTGCCAACTTCACACACGATTTTTGTTTTTTTGAAATAACTTTTTAAAGAAAGGTAGACAAACGAAAATTTTTCGTGGACAATCGTGGACAAACGATGGGCAAACGAATGGCATTTGGTTTTTTTAATTACTCGTAAATGGAGGTGCCAACTTCACACACGATTTTTGTTTTTTTGAAATAACTTTTTAACAAAAGGTGGACAAACGAAAATTTTTCCTGGACAAACATGGACAAACGATGGGCAAACGAATGGCATTTGGTTTTTTTAATTACTCGTAAATGGAGGTGCCAACTTCACACACGATTTTTGTTTTTTTGAAATAACTTTTTAAAAAAAGATGGACAAACGAAAATTTTTCGTGGCCAATCGTGGACAAACGATGGACAAACGAATGGCATTTGGTTTTTTTAATTACTCGTAAAAGGAGGTGCCCACTTCACACACGATTTTTGTTTTTTTGAAATAACTTTTTAACAAAAGGTGGACAAACGAAAATTTTTCCTGGACAAACATGGACAAACGATGGGCAAACGACGGACATACGATTTAGCACAATAAAGCGGACAAACATTTTTTTGGGTTTTTTCGAAAAAAAAAAATTTTGTTATAACTTTTTAACAAAAGGTGGACAAACGAAAATTTTTCCTGGACAATCGTGGACAAACGATGGCCAAACGAATGGCATTTGGTTTTTTTAATTACTCGTAAATAGAGGTGCCAACTTCACACACGATTTTTGTTTTTATACTCAGTTGAGCAGAGCTCACAGAGTATATTAAGTTTGATTGGATAACGGTTGGTTGTACATATATAAAGGAATCGAGATAGATATAGACTTCCATATATCAAAATAATCAGGATCGAAAAAAAATTTGATTGAGCCATGTCCGTCCGTCCGTCCGTCCGTCCGTTAACACGATAACTTGAGTAAATTTTGAGGTATCTTGATGAAATTTGGTATGTAGATTCCTGGGCACTCATCTCAGATCGCTATTTAAAATGAACGATATCGGACTATAACCACGCCCATTTTTTCGATATCGAAAATTTCGAAAAACCGAAAAAATGCGATAATTCATTGCCAAAGGCGGATAAAGCGATGAAACTTGGTAGGTGGGTTGATGTTATAACGTAGAATAGAAAATTAGTAAGATTTTGGACAATGGGCGTGGCACCGCCCACTTTTACAAGAAGGTAATTTAAAAGTTTTGCAAGCTGTAATTTGGCAGTCGTTGAAGATATCATGATGAAATTTGGCAGGAACGTTACTACTATTACTATATATGTGCTAAATAAAAATTAGCAAAATTGGATGAAGAGCACGCCCACTTTTTAAAAATTTTTTTTTTTAATTCAAATTTTAACAAAAAATTTAATATCTTTACTGTATATAAGTATATTAAGTCAGAATTCAACTCCAGTAATGATATGATGCAACAAAATACAAAAATAAAAGAAAATTTCAAAATGGGCGTGGCTCCGCCCATTTTCATTTAGTTTGTCTAGAATACTTTTAATGCCATAAGTCGAACAAAAATTTACCAATCCTTCTTAAATTTGGTAGAGGCATAGACTCTATGACGGTATCGGTTTTCTGTGAAAATGGGCGAAATCGGTTGAAGACACGCCCAGTTTTTATACACAGTCCACCGTCTGGCCTTCCTCTCGGCCGTTAACACAATAACTTGAGCAAAAACCGATATATCTTTACTAAACTTAGTCAACGCACTTATCTGAACTCACTTTATATTGGTGTAAAAAATGGCCGAAATCCGATCATAACCACGCCCACTTATCGATATCGAAAATTACGAAAAATGAAAAAAATGCCATAATTCTATACCAAATAGGAAAAAAGGGATGAAACATGGTAATTGGATTGGTTTATTGACGCAAAATATAACTTTGGAAAAAACTTTGTAAAATGGGTGTGACACCTACCATATTAAGTAGAAGAAAACGAAAAATTTCTACAAGGCGAAATCAACAGCGTTTGGAATCTTGGCAGGAATACTGTTAGTGGTATTGCATATATAAATAAATTAGCAGTACCCGACAGATGATTTTCTGGATTACCTGGTCCACATTTTGGTCGATATCGCGAAAACGTCTTCACATATACATCTAAGGGCCACTCGCTTTTAAAACCCTCATTAATACCTTTAATTTGATATCCATATCGTACAAACACATTCTAGAGTCACCCCTGGCCCACCCAAATGGCGATATCTTGAAAAGGCGTCCACCTATAGACCTAATGCCCACTCCCTCTTAAAATGCTCAGTAAAACCTTTCGTTATTTACCCATATCGTACAAACATTCTAGAGTCACCCCTGGCCCACCCTAATGGCGATATCTCGAAAAGGCGTCCACCTATAGACCTAATGCCCACTCCCTCTTAAAGTGCTCAGTAACACCTTTCGTTTGATACCCATATCGTACAAACACATTCTAGAGTCACCCCTGGCCCACCCTAATGGCGATATCTCGAAAAGGCGTCCTCTTATAGACCTAATGCCCACTCCCTCTTAAAATGCTCAGTAACACCCTTCGTTTGATACCCATATCGTACAAACATTCTAGAGTCACCCCTGGCCCACCCTAATGGCGATATCTCGAAAAGGCGTCCACCTATAGACCTAATGCCCACTCCCTCTTAAAATGCTCAGTAACACCCTTCGTTTGATACCCATATCGTACAAACATTCTAGAGTCACCCCTGGCCCACCCTAATGGCGATATCTCGAAAAGGCGTCCACCTATAGACCTAATGCCCACTCCCTCTTAAAGTGCTCAGTAACACCTTTCGTTTGATACCCATATCGTACAAACACATTCTAGAGTCACCCCTGGCCCACCCTAATGGCGATATCTCGAAAAGGCGTCCTCTTATAGACCTAATGCCCACTCCCTCTTAAAATGCTCAGTAACACCCTTCGTTTGATACCCATATCGTACAAACATTCTAGAGTCACCCCTGGCCCACCCTAATGGCGATATCTCGAAAAGGCGTCCACCTATAGACCTAATGCCCACTCCCTCTTAAAATGCTCAGTAACACCCTTCGTTTGATACCCATATCGTACAAACATTCTAGAGTCACCCCTGGCCCACCCTAATGGCGATATCTCGAAAAGGCGTCCACCTATAGACCTAATGCCCACTCCCTCTTAAAGTGCTCACTAACACCTTTCGTTTGATACCCATATCGTACAAACACATTCTAGAGTCACCCCTGGCCCACCACAATGGCGATATCTTGAAAAGGCGTCCACTTTAGACCTAATGCCCACTCCCTCTTAAAATGCTCAGTAACACCCTTCGTTTGATACCCATATCGTACAAACATTCTAGAGTCACCCCTGGCCCACCCTAAAGGCGATATCTCGAAAAGGCGTCCACCTATAGACCTAATGCTCACTCCCTCTTAAAGTGCTCAGTAACACCTTTCGTTTGATACCCATATCGTACAAACACATTCTAGAGTCACCCCTGGCCCACCCTAATGGCGATATCTCGAAAAGGCGTCTACCTATAGACCTAATGCCCACTCCCTCTTAAAATGCTCAGTAACACCCTTCGTTTGATACCCATATCGAACAAACATTCTAGAGTCACCCCTGTCCCACCCTAATGGCGACATCTCGAAAAGGCGTCCACCTATAGACCTAATGCCCACTCCCTCTTAAAGTGCTCAGTAACACCTTTCGTTTGATACCCATATCGTACAAACACATTCTAGAGTCACCCCTGGCCCACCCTAATGGCGATATCTCGAAAAGGCGTCCTCTTATAGACCTAATGCCCACTCCCTCTTAAAATGCTCAGTAACACCCTTCGTTTGATACCCATATCGTACAAACATTCTAGAGTCACCCCTGGCCCACCCTAATGGCGATATCTCGAATGGTATTTGGTTTTTTTAATTACTCGTAAATGGAGGTGCCAACTTCACACACGATTTTTGTTTTTTTGAAATAACTTTTTAAGAAAAGGTGGACAAACGAAAATTTTTCCTGGACAAACATGGACAAACGATGGGCAAACGGCGGACATACGATTTAGCACAATAAAGCGAAACAAAATTTTTTTTTGGCTTTTTTCGAAAAAAAAATGTTGTTATTACTTTTTAACAAAAGGTGGACAGACGAAAAATTTCCTGGACAAACGTGGACAAACGATGGACAAACGAATGGTATTTGGTTTTTTTAATTACTCGTAAATGGAGGTGCCAACTTCACACACGATTTTTGTTTTTTTGAAATAACTTTTTAAGAAAAGGTGGACAAACGAAAATTTTTCCTGGACAAACATGGACAAACGATGGGCAAACGAATGGCATTTGGTTTTTTTAATTACTCGTAAATGGAGGTGCCAACTTCACACACGATTTTTGTTTTTTTGAAATAACTTTTTAAAAAAAGGTGGACAAACGAAAATTTTTCGTGGACAATCATGGACAAACGAATGGCATTTGGTCTTTTTAATTACTCGTAAATGGAGGTGCCAACTTCACACACAATTTTTGTTTTTTTTAAATAACTTTTTAAAAAAAGGTAGACAAACAAAAATTTTTCCTGGACAAACATGTACAAACGATGGGCAAACGATGGACATACGATTTAGCACAATAAAGCGAAACAAAAAATTTTTTGGGCTTTTTTCGAAAAAAAAATTTTGTTATTACTTTTTAACAAAAGGTGGACAGACGAAAAATTTCCTGGACAAACGTGGACAAACGATGGACAAACGAATGGTATTTGGTTTTTTTAATTACTCGTAAATGGAGGTGCCAACTTCACACACGATTTTTGTTTTTTTGAAATAACTTTTTAAGAAAAGGTGGACAAACGAAAATTTTTCCTGGACAAACATGGACAAACGATGGGCAAACGGCGGACATACGATTTAGCAAAATAAAGCGAAACAAAATTTTTTTTTGGCTTTTTTCGAAAAAAAAATTTTGTTATTACTTTTTAACAAAAGGTGGACAGACGAAAAATTTCCTGGACAAACGTGGACAAACGATGGACAAACGAATGGTATTTGGTTTTTTTAATTACTCGTAAATGGAGGTGCCAACTTCACACACGATTTTTGTTTTTTTGAAATAACTTTTTAAGAAAAGGTGGACAAACGAAAATTTTTCCTGGACAAACATGGACAAACGATGGGCAAACGAATGGCATTTGGTTTTTTTAATTACTCGTAAATGGAGGTGCCAACTTCACACACGATTTTTGTTTTTTTGAAATAACTTTTTAAAAAAAGGTGGACAAACGAAAATTTTTCGTGGACAATCATGGACAAACGAATGGCATTTGGTTTTTTTAATTACTCGTAAATGGAGGTGCCAACTTCACACACAATTTTTGTTTTTTTGAAATAACTTTTTAACAAAAGGTGGACAAACGAAAATTTTTCCTGGACAAACGTGGACAAACGATGGACAAACGAATGGCATTTGGTTATTTTAAATACTCGCGAATGGAGGTGCCAACTTCACACAGGATTTTTTTTTGAAATAACTTTTTAACAAAAGGTGGACAAACGAAAATTTTTCCTGGACAAACGTGGACAAACGATGGACAAGCGAATGGCATTTAGTTTTTTTAAATACTCGCAAATGGAGGTGCCAACTTCACACACGATTTTTTTTTTTTGAAATAACTGTTTAACAAAAGGTGGACAAACGAAAATTTTTCCTGGACAAACATGACAATCGTTGGACAAACGAATGAGATATGGTTTTTTTAATTATTCGCCCAAGTAGGTGCCAACTTCACAGAACTAAAAAGGTGTAGTATTTTTCCTTCATTATTTTTTTTTAAGTTTATTTCGAAAATTTTTTTTTACGTTTTAGTTCGATGGGCTTTAAAAGCGTTTTTTTTTTAGTTTTTCTAAACTATATATTTTCCCCTGAAAATGGTGTTTTTGAGTTATGATACCATTGAAGTAAATGAGCGCCATACTTATATAAGCCGGGTACTTGTTCGAAACGGGTACTTTGCGGATACGGGTACTTTTTAAGAACCGAGCACTTTTTCAGGGGCGGGTAGTTTTCCGGATCCTGAAAGAGTAGTTCCGAGTAGTTTTTCGGATCTGGATTATATTTTTATAACCCGATAAGTTTTCAGAACCGCTCCATTACAGGATCTGGGTACAATCTTGTACCTGGTACTTTTTCGTATAAGATAATTTTTCACAGCCGGAAACTTTTTGGAAACCGCGTACGATTGCACAAAGTGATGGAATATATATGCATACATACGTATGTACATACTAACAGTAATAAACCACTAGAACATCCGTAAAAAACGCGATTAGTATAGGATTAATCCGGGATGAGTCGCAAAGGAATGTGCGTCTATAGCCCATTTTGATTTCCTTATATGGGTTGGAGTGATCCCACCCCTTTGTTTGAGCATGTCCTATTGGGAGACCAATTGTACCCGTTTATGCCTGAACGGGTAGTGTCCTCCTCCTTCATGTTCTACGGGCACTGTTCGACAGGTCATCTTTGTATCTCTTCGGGCATCGTCGGACAGTTCCTCTTCGCCTACGGGTGGCCGAATTTCTACCCGTACTAGAATTCTTAACATTCCAATACAATAAATAATGTAATAAAATTTATTTTAAAATGAGAAACTAATATTTTTCTAGGATTGTTCCGACACTCGTGATTTTCTCCAGATATTCGCTGTTACCAAGTTCATGGAAAATTTCTACCAACTATTTCAAAACATGCTCGCTATAATCAAATATTTTAGGACATGTATAGTTTAAAAACAATAGCAAATAATATTCATAGCGTCCACCAGTTTTGTAAGTGAACGAAATTGTTTACATATTACGCTTATATACGCTTGTGTAGCGTTCAATGTGAATTACAACACTTCGTGATTGTATTATTGCGATGATGCAACTTTATTTACAATAAAAAAAAAACAGGAAAATAGAAAAAAACTGGGCAATGATTATGAATGAAATATTCATACAAATACTCATACATATAAATATGTAAATATCTATGTTTATATACATTTGTCTATACGTGCCTAGGTGCAAATAAGTAGAAGCAAATGGCGGAAGACAGTGAAGCAAAAAAGTTTAAAAAAAATAAAAATACTTACAACCTAGAACGTAAAAATAGCTCACATGACTGCATGCGCTGAGTGTTAAGTGCTCCTATATAAAATAAATGCACTTGCAATTGTACAATATGATTTACAAATGTAAAGTAGAAGTAGTTTTGTTATGTAAACAAAAAAATAAAAATATTCAAAACACTCCAAATCTGAACAGAGATGTGCCAGATGTGTTGCAAACAAAATAAAAAACATTTCTAATGTAAAAGAATTTACAAAATCATAAATATGTCATTCGCTAATATTTTAAGGTTGGTATTCCCAATTCGACACGATAAAAGTTTTGTCTAATTTCGACTTTTTAAATTATGAACGGCTTCAGTAAGCGAAAAAGTGTCTGAAATGAAAATTTTTGTGTTACCACTGAGCTATTAATTATATTTTTTTCGATAACGCTGTCAAATTTCGGCGAAAGATTTCTTTACTCCCCAGTGAAAGTGATAACGGCGAATGCAAATATAAAGATGAAAACATAGGCGGGAAAAGTATTACGAAGGCAAATATAAAACGAAGATAAATGTTAAGAACAACACGGACGTTTATGAAAAAACATTGTGGGATTGCGCGTTCTAAACAGAATTCTGAGAAAGGGTGTTTTAGGTCTGGCATCATCTAAAGGGTGATATTCTGCGCAACAGTGGATACGAAAATAAAGACAAAAGCAAAGATGTAGGCGAAAAAAAGCAAAGCAGGTCTAAAGAGACGTCACAATCAGAGGCACAGAGGACTCACCATTTTTCCTCTCTAGTAGCTAATATCCCGCACACAGCTGCAGGCTCATTACCAGCAAATCTATTTTGAAGATTTCGGAACTATCCCGCATGGACCCAGAGTTAGGACTAACTTATGCATACATGACATCATCACGTTATAAAACCAATAGGTTCCGAACACTTTCTGGTCCGTTGTGGGGTCTACTTAAAGCCAGAACTACTAATTGTGTATGGCAATGTCAAGAAAATTGCGAATTTGTTTACCAGTACCCACCATGCATACAGGGTTGGTAAGGCCTAGGCTCTATAATTTTAGAAAATTACATAAGTTTTGCTATCCAAATGAGGTATCTGAGCTATTCTGATATGAACAGACTATTTCGATAAATCTCAAATCGCATGACCGAATGAAATGATTTTTTTTGCCGATGCTCTTCATGTTGTTGCCTAGTCTTTGAAGTTCTTAAGTTCCTTAGTTATCATTCATTTCTTGGTAGTATTTATACGAGGCTGCGCCCAATAAATCACCTATATCTTATCTATGTAATGTATTATTTTGATTTATGTACGTACATATATACATATATGTTTATTATTATTATTACATAGTTTTTTTACCCAATTTGTTTATTTATTTTATGTTGCTTTATCTTTAGTTTCAATTTAAACAATTCCTTATATATAAAGTTTCGTGTATTTAATTAGGAGTGTCTAACTAAATTTTGTTAATTGTTTATTTGTCACTTTCGTTGTTTGTTTTGATCTAGAAAAACGGAAAGTATTTATAATTGCATTATTAAAATTTTTATTTGCCTTATTTCAAAACGATAACAAATGTTGTCATTGCTATTGTTATTTTGTTGTCGTTTTGATAATTGTCGCCTACTTAACTTTAGCATTGTTTTTGCGCTTGTTTGTTGTTGTACTGGTCGCTTGTTCGTTTTCATTTTCAGCGTTGCATAGCGTTTATGTGCCAAGGTCGATATTTAGAAAAAAAAAAAACCAATGATAGCACAAAAACTACACCACGCAGTCCATAGAGACTAGAAATATTAATTAGTAGTCGATAAACATTGACTGTGTGTTTATGTTTGTATGTTAGTACACAATTGTATCAAAAAGTTAGCAATAATGTCAGCTAGAATAAAATGATAATATATTTTTATACATGCCCAGCCAACCAGAGACCGACCACTATGGTGCGTGTTCGGCGGCTTTAGAATCGATACAGCCCTTACAAGTCGCATTGGAGGGTATATGAAAATAGTTTTTATACATATATGACACAAATTCGACTCGTTTTCGACACACTTTTTTGACAGCATACCAAAAATAATCTAGGCCCGTAGTATGTGTTTAAAACAATAGTTCTGAACCATAATTTATTAATATTTTTATAAATAGCTTAACAATCAGCCCAATTCTAAACAAAAATTCCGTGCTAGTTTTTTCCCTTCTCCCATTCCTCGTATTCTAAATAAAAATTCCTTGTGAGTTTTTCATTTCTCCCTTTCCTCCTATTCTGAACAATGTTCGAAAAAGCGGAAACCGGTTATGGGAGAAAAGTAGGTATGAATGTGAGGGAGAGGGAGATTTTTCTGCCATTTCATAGGAGTTTTTTCACTTGTTAAATTAAAATAGTTAAAGGAAATTGGTTCTTTTAATAAAGCCCAGTTACTTAATTTTTGCTAAAAAATATATGTACATTCTACCACAATATTCTTTATTTTAAGTCGAAGAGTATATCATAGGCAACAGAGGAGCTCTTGGTATATTTGATGCAGCCATCCAGAAATTGCGCAAGGTTTTTTTAAGGAGGCTTAAATAGATTTTAGCATATGGTGAAAGGCGCCTTGGCCGCCAGAAAATTGCTTTGCTGAATGGAAGCAGGCAACTCCAGCGGATTTGTGTTATCCCGCCGTCTTCTTCTTCTTATGCTCCTCTGTTGATGTTGCTGTGGCACCAATTCATTACTCATTTCAGTGAATACCACATGAAATGCAATACTGTGCATTGTTTATATTTTATTTCTTAATTTCAAACAAATTCACAACAATAATTAAACTATTCTATTTTTTAAACAAAATAAGAAATGCCCAACGAAATTTCAATTGACAAAACAGCTGACTTCGAAAATTCGAAATTCGTATTCCTCAATTATTGTTCTCCTTAGGAGAAAAGAATTGGAGGACTTTTCCGCGGGAATAAAAAAATCCGCGAGAACAAAATTCCGAGGCAATAATTAGAACTGGGCTGAATATAATATTTATCTCTTGAGTGAAAATGGATTACGAACCGTGATCCTATGCGGCGATACGACCCTAGATCTCGCATAAAAGTGGGTCAAAAACGAGTCGGATTAAATACAAAGTATAGACAATTTGTAAACTCAGAAAAAATTTTAGCTAAATACGAGTTATACTTGCAAGAATCTGTTTTCCGTAGCGCATTGGTTTCTTTCCACATATGTATGTGTGTGTTTAAAGACATTTATTCCATTAGTTTATGCTTCTAAATGATGACTGGGCAATATTTCAGTTGTTTTAGTTCATTTAGTTATCTTTTTTGTTATTGCTATGGCACTAACAATTATCTAGGTAAAATAATTGATTCAAATATTGTTTGTGTAGTTGGCTGCTTGTTTGTCAATTATCTACTTCGTTCATGATTGTTTTCATATTTGTCGTGTTTTCTATGTAAACGTACTTGTAAATTTATTATGTACCTACAAATGCAAATATCGAAATATAACGTAATTGACTATCATAACTAACACTTAACTGCTTAACAACGAGCATAGCAGCAGAAAAAAAACAATACTTTGTTGTAAATATATTTAAGATCAAAATTTCTGGAAGTTCTATTTTATGGATTTCGATGACAAAAGAATAAGAGAACAACACCGCATAACATTACAATATAACAACCTAACATAACATAAGAATAAAGAATACCATATCATAAGATAGCATAAGAATATATAATACTTTCACACAACATAATATAACATAAACGAATACATTAATAAGGCAACAAAAACAATAGATTAATTATAGCAACATAACTCAACAAAATGCATAAACGGAGTTCAAGACTTTGTGCAAATGATCTAGCATCATTTCATTGCAAACTTCCGTTGCATATTTTGTACGTTGCACTAACAAAATACGGCGGCTATGCATTTTCTGGTTCATTGCAAAAACGCAAGATCAAAAACGGAAGCTTAATTTTTCAATATTGAAAGGCAAATCATCAACTGTCGAAACCAAACAAAAAGTGCAAAGAAAAAATTTTAAATTAAAAAAGTTGTTCACGATCCGTAGCTTACATTTGCTATAGCAAATCTGAGCTTTCTTATAGCAACATTTGAAGATTAGTGCCAACCTTGAACGTAAGAGAACGACTGAGAAATATTGAGTTTTAAAATATAAGGAAAATAAAATGGGGATTTTAATGTGAGTTGGACAGGTGTTTGTTTCCTAATCGGTGTCATTGCTAAAGTTGCTTTCTACCGTATTATCATTTATGTATCTGTGATATGAGAATCATGCTAATTACCTAGTATGCTAGTTAGAATCTACTGACTGTACTTTTTGGGTTCTGGAATAGATATAAATGAGCTTTTAATTTCACATGATTAGATACCACCATTGTTGAAAAACGATGAGCTGACTCTTAAAAGTAAGCTTCGCATAATAAAAAACAAAAACAAACCTCAAGATAGAAGAAACAACAAGTGTTGATGAGGAGAAACGAGCAATCAATTGAGAGCCAGTAATTATATCGAACAAGCGCACATCGACAACAAAGTTTTCATCGTGTCCAATGACATGCGATTTATTATCAAAACAACGAGAGCGATGAGATGGCATAGGTTTTGAAAAGTTCATGTACCATCAGGTATAAAGGCTCTCTCAACAAACACCAGTGCCCGAATCGTACTATACGATCCGTGATGTAAATCCATTTCTAAATCGCAATAGTTCTTAAATGGTGAATCACATTAAGGAAATATGTTAAACAGTGACTGCAAGTACTCATTAGATCCAAAATCTCTTATTATATTTACGAATAGTTTGACAGATTCATATTTGTCGTTTGAGTGGAAGCGTTTTCGGATTATAATATACGTGATCGTATTCGTCATTATGACGTCCGTGAGCGAGTAATTGAAAATAATCCAACTGTTTTGTATATATTATGTTTCAACGTAGTTTTCGCCTTTAAAAGAGCAATTCATTAAAAATAAGTCGATATTTGTTTGCTATCCTATGTTATAATCCGATTTAACTTATACGACTGACGTATCACGTAGTTTTCTTTCGTATTTCGGCCCCAGTCTTTTTAACCAAAGCCGAATGAAAGGGCGTATAGACAATTGAAATTGAAATTTACGAAATATTGTTTTGAATGTTAGCAAACAACGCGTGCATTCATCTTGCTTTATAGCTCGTTGATCAACGACTAAACTACTGACACTACGGTAATAATACTCTCACTAACACAGTCACAGTTTCAGTTTTGAAGAGCACTGACTTGCTCATATATAAAACTTCACAGAGCTTAGTATTTATCAATGTGTCTGACCTTTGCATAATCAGGGTTAAGCTCATATCCCGGGGTGGGCGTGAGCTTAGCACATGCTAAGCGACCATATATGTATACGATAAGCGAGAGCACAACGGCCACTTCGTCAAAATCAACGACAGCTCTTTTAGTTTGATTTCGATGGTCCAACAGTAAGGAAGTGTCGCATGCGCGTTTCAAACAGAGTACCAAAGAATGCGTGTGACACGTGCTCACCGTTCAAGCATTGAAATCAAACTAAATAAATAATTGATTTTGCTTTCGTGCTCGCTACGCGTTCGTGTTTACTAACACATTCTCAATTTGGTAACTGTGTAAATGTAGTGCTGCCCATCGCTGCTCATATCGTTGCGACACTTACGTTTAGAATTACTCCAAACTATTTTTTTCTTATTTCAGATTCAGAGTTTGCAACTTTCAAATGTTCGCTTGGCTTTCAAAATTTGTTCAACATTTTTTACTGGTTATGGTCATTAAGTTCTCCTCTCGCTGATGATTTCAGATTTAACACAACTTTGTTGCTTTATTTGCAATGACCTTTTACAGTTTTTATTTTATTGTTATTATTCTTTTCATTTACGGTGTTTATCTTTTTATTACCTTCGCTTGGTTGGTTTGTACTCATATTACCTAAAATAGTTTCACTAAAAAGGGGCACGTCCAATTCCTTCGACTTGAACTCAATTTATTAACGAAATAATTAACCGCAAAACGTCCGTCCATGCATATTTACTTGATTATGAAAATAGTTTACATATTTCTCATATGTACTTGTAAATAGCGAGACATTTTTTTTATGTATTGGTTGATGTAAGAATATAAGTACATGTAGGTATGTAAATATGTATGAAATGTAAATGCTTGTGCAAATTATTGCCGTCACTTTGACTCGCTTTATTATAATTAACATTTTTTTATTTGCTAATTTTTTTTCTCGTTCAGCTACTGTTCCAAGGTTTTGCTTTTATTGCAGTTAGTTGTTTTTTTATTTTTTTTATTTCAAGTTCAATGTCAGATCATTCGTGCGAATAAATTTTTTGCTATATGTACTATGGATTTTCGTATGACTCAGGCGTCAGTGGTTGGTTGTCGGAGATGAATTACAGTAAGCGATGATAGCATTGATTTTTTTTATTATACGACGCGGTCATCCAGGAGAAAATTGTTTATAACTAATAAATAGCATTCGACTTTGAGTGAGGTGTTTTTCTAAAAAAAAAAATTTATGTCTGTATAAAATTATTCAATAAACAAGTAAAAACGGGACTGTCTTCGGCTGTGCCGAAGACTTCATACCTTTCATGAATGGGGCTGAACAATAATCTTGTCCCGCTCGTAATCTCCGAATAATCGGATGTATAAGATAAGAAATATATAGTGAACAGATCTACATACCTTAACGATTTTTAAGATAAATATAAAATAAAAAACAGGTAGGTACTTTGTGTGAGGATGCAAAGTTTCAGGTTTTTTGTGGTCTGCGTGTAAAAACTATGACTACGAATCACGTATTTCAACAATATATGACGTAAACGTAACTATTTGATGAAATTTGATGAATTTTGAAGCTTCTAGCCGTAAAAAGGGGGCAAAAATTAGAGTTTATATGGGGTATATAATATATATACCACCGATCTCTATGATTTTTTCAGACAACAATATATGCTATATACGTAAGCATATGGTGAAATTTGAAGCGTCTAGCTGTTAAAAAGGGGCAGAAATTGCGCACAGTTTCTTATCTGAACAATCGGTTGTATGAGATATATTATATATATACCACCGATCTCAATGATTTTTTCAGACAACAATATATGCTATACACGTAAGCATTTGGTGAAATTTGAAGCTTCTAGCTGTTAAAATGGGGAAGAAATTGGGCAAAGTTTCTTATCTGAACAATCGGTTGTATGAGATATATACTATATATACCACCGGTATCTATGATTTTCTCAGACAACAATATATGCTATACACGTAAGCATTTGGTGAAATTTGAACATATCTAAACGATTTTTAAGATAAATATAAAATAAAAAATAGGTAGGTAATCTGTGTGAGGATGCAAAGCTTTACGTTTTTTGTGGTCTGCATGTAAAAACTATGACTACGAATCACGTCTTTCAAAAATATATGACGTAAACGTAACTATTTGATGAAATTTGATGAATTTTGAAGCTTCTAGCCGTAAAAAAGGGGCAAAAATGAGAGTTTATATGAAGTATATAATATATATACCACCGATCTCTATGATTTTTTCAGACAACAATATATGCTATATACGTAAGCATTTTGTGAAATTTGAAGCTTCTAGCTGTTAAAACGGGGCAGAAATTGCGCAAAGTTTCTTATCTGAACAATCGGTTGTATGAGATATATACTATGTATACCACCGATCTCAATGATTTTTTCAGACATCAATATATGCTATACACGTAAGCATTCGGTGAAATTTGAAGCTTATAGCTGTTAAAATGAGGCCGAAATCGGAAAAAAAAATTTATATATACTATATATATATACTATATATACCATCATATATATATTATATATATCACCGATCTCTATGATTTTTTGACACAACAATACATACTATATACGTAAGCAATCGGTGAAATTTCAAGCTTATAGCTGTTAAAATGTGGTAGAAATTGCGAAAAGTTTCTTATCTGACCAATCGGTTGTATGAGATATATACAACCGATCTCTATGATTTTTTCAGACAACAATATATGCTATATACGTAAAGCAATCGGTGAAATTTGAAGCTTATAGCTGTTAAAATGGGGTAGAAATTGCGAAAAGTTTCTTATCTGAACAATCGGTTGTATGAGATATATACTATATATACAACCGATCTCCATGATTTTTTCAGACAACAATATATGCTATATACGTAAGTATTCTGTGAAATTTAAAGCTTCTACCTGTTAAAATGGGGCTAAAATTTGCAAAAATATATATATATATATATACTATATATATATACTATATATATATACTATATATACCACCATATATAAACTATATATACCACCGATCTCAATGATTTTTTCAGACATCAATATATGCTATACACGTAAGCATTTGGTGAAATTTGAAGCTTATAGCTGTTAAAATGAGGCAGAAATCGCAAAAAAAAATATATGTACTATATCTAAATATACTATATATACCATCATATATATATTATATATATCACCGATCTCTATGATTTTTTGACACAACAATACATACTATATTCGTAAGCAATCGGTGAAATTTGAAGCTTATAGCTGTTAAAATGGGGTAGAAATTGCGAAAAGTTTCTTATCTGAACAATCGGTTGTATGAGATATATACTATATATACAACCGATCTCTATGATTTTTTCAGACAACAATGTATGCTATATACGTAAGCAATCGGTGAAATTTGAAGCTTATAGCTGTTAAAATGGGGTAGAAATTGCGAAAAGTTTCTTATCTGAACAATCGGGTGTATGAGATATATACTACATATACAACCGATCTCTATGATTTTTTTAGACAACAATATATGCTATATACGTAAGCAATCGGTGAAATTTGAAGCTTATAGCTGTTAAAATGGGGTAGAAATTGCGAAAAGTTTCTTATCTGAACAATCGGTTGTATGAGATATATACTATATATACAACCGATCTCTATGATTTTTTCAGGCAACAATATATGCTATATACGTAAGTATTCTCTGAAATTTGAAGCTTCTAGCTGTTAAAATGGGGCTAAAATTTGCAAAAATATATATATATATATATACTATATATACCACCATATATAAACTATATATACCACCGATCTTTATGATTTTTTCAGACAACAATATATGCTATATACGTAAGCATTCGTTGAAATTTGAAGCCTCTAGCTTTTAAAATAGGGTAGTAATTACGAAAAGTTCCTTATCTGAACAATCGGTTGTATGGGATATATACTATATATACGACCGATCTCATCAATTTTTTCAGGCAACAATACGTGCAATATACGAAAGTATATGGTGAAGTTTGAAGCTTCAATCTGTTAAATTGGGTAAGATATTACAAAAATCCTCTTTTTCTGAAAAATCGGTTGTATGGAGGATATATGCTATAGTGGTCCGATCCGGTCGGTTCCGACAAATGTCTAATCGGACACCCAAATACACCCGCTCACCAAATTTTATCAAGATATCTCAAAAATTGAGGGACTAGTTTGCATACAAACAGAAAGACGGACAGACGGACAGACGGACATGGCTAAATCAACTCAGCTCTTCAACCTGATTATTTCGGTATACTTAATGGTGGGTCTATCTATTTTCCTTTAAGGACTTACAATTTTCGGTTTCGTGACGAAATTAATATACCATTTCATTTTCATGAAAGGTATAAAAATACGGGTGCTTCCACAGTTAGCGCACCGGTGTTCAAATACTCGAATGTTTTAAAGCCACGCTTTTGTTTTGTTCTATTTGTAATAATTGACCTATTTTTATTCTCAGTTTTTTAACTTCTATGTATTTCCTAACTGCAACTTATCAAACCAACCTCGAAAACGTTTTCGAAAAACTTCTAAAGTTCGTCAAATATAGAGTTTCCAAGAGTTTTTGGGGGATGTAGTTTTGTAGTCCAATGAATTTTAGTCTGACAAAGCTACTCAAAATTCGTATTAATTTTTGATAATTTTTTTCAGAAAGGTGTTTTTGATTTTCCTCTATACAAAGTATGCATTTTTTTTTATATGGAAGAAAATCTGAAACAACCTTCGGAAAAAACTTTGTTAAAAATCAGTGCGAATTTTCGGAGACCTATGTAGAAGTTCTACTTTTCAGTCTTAAATGGGTTGGACTGCAAAATTGCATGCTCAAAATGTTTCCCTGAATTCTAAATAGACATTCCAGGTGTCTCTTGAAGATTTTTCAAAAGTTCTCGAGTTTTCCAGTTTTTTAAAAAACGTTTTCGGGATTGGTTTACGTACTATTTTGTTATACAATTCAATAAAGTTTGTTATTGAAAAAAGTTTTTTCTAAATGTTTGATGTTGTTTTGCTCAGGACCTTCGGTGGGGTAGGCGTAACACGCTACAACCACACACCGGCGGCCGTTAGTTATTTGTTTTGTTTATGCGGAACTTTCAGTATTTGTTCATTTTGTGAAGAGATCAACTCGAAAGCTTTACATTTCTCAAAGGTTGCACAATAATTAGATAATGATGTTGGATATCAACTTGAGACACCTCTCTGAAGTTGGCAAGACAACTTTTACGTGGAAAAAAATTACCTATTGGGAAAATTGCCGGGAATTTGCCGTAATTTATCCGTGAAACAAAAAAATTTGCCGTGGCCATATTTTAGAAACTTCACGCGAAGTTAGCGTGCCACCCTCAGAAAACCACCTTAGAGGCCAGCTAGGAAAATAATTCTTGCACACAAATTTGCCGTAGATAAGTGGCATATTATATAATTTCGAAAAAAAAAATTTTACTTTTTTTATGGTGCACCGCCAACTTCACGTGAAGTTAGCGTGCCACTTTTTGAAAACCACCTTAGACACCAGTTAGGAAAATAATTCTTGCACGTGAATTTGCCGTGAATTATCCGTGAAACAAAAAAATTTGCCGCGGCCATGTTTTAGAAAATACAGGGTGGCACGCCAACTTCACACGAATTTGCCAAAGATAAGTGGCATATTTTATAACTTCGAAAAAAAAAATTTCAAATTTTTTTTTATGTTGAACCGCCAACTTCACGTGAAGTCAGCGTGCCACTTTTCGAAAACCACCTTAGATACCAGGTAGGAAAATAATTCTTGCACGTGAATTTGCCGTAAATTTGCCGTGAATTATCCGTGAAACAAAAAAAATTGCCGTGGCCATGTTTTAGAAAATACAAGGTGGCACGCTAAGTTCACGTGAAGTTAGCGTACCACCCTGTATTTTCTAAAACATGGCCACGGCAATTTTTTTTGTTTCACGGATAATTCACGGCAAATTCGCGTGCAAGAATTATTTTCCTAACTGGTGTCTAAGGTGGTTTTCTGAGGGTGGCACGCTAACTTCACGTGAAGTTGGCGGTGCACCATAAAAAAAAGTAAAATTTTTTTTTTCGAAATTATATAATATATCACTTATCTACGGCAAATTTACGGCAAATTCGGGTGCAAGAATTATTTTCCTAGCTGGTCTCTAAGGTGGTTTTCTGAGGGTGGCACGCTATCTGCACATGAAGTTGGCGTGCCACCCTGTATTTTCTAAAATATCGCCACGGCAAATTTTTTTGTTTCACGGATAAATTACGGCAAATCCACGGCAATTTTCCCAATAGGTAATTTTTTTCCACGTAAAAGTTGTCTTGCCAACTTCAGAGAGGTTCTTGAGACCTACCAATTATCTCATGGGTATAGTTAGTGGAGAATGGAATTTTGCATTATAATTGAAATCAACTTGGAAATGTTAGATAAAAATTAGAGAATAATGTTGGAGATTAAATTGAGAACTATCAATTTTTCAAAGGGTTTGAAATAAGTGAAGAATTATATTGTATAACAGCTATCATTTTTTTCGAATGTTGAAGTTCAATTAGGGAATAATGTTTGATATCAATTTGAGAATTATCATTTCCACAAAAGTTGGAGATTAGTTGGAAAATCATGTTGGAGCTCAAATTAATAGCTGAAAAGTTCCAAAAAAGATTGCATTGGATATACTTTGTCAATGGGTGTTGTGTCGGTACAAATTTGTGTGTGTTTGTATGTTTTGACATTCAATTCAAGAATGGAATATTTCCCCAGATTCATGATTGCGAGTTAGCCCAGTTGGTAAGCACTCGACTGTGACGTCGGGCAATCCGAATGGAAACCTTGGTCTTAAAGTAATTATTCACGCAAGAAAGAAAAAAGCTCGCTGAACTTTTAATTTACTAGTCTAAATTGAGGAAAACATTTCTGTGGCGAAAAACACTGCAATTTTCTCGTATTTAATAGCTTGTTTCCTCAGCTTTAGTATATATATATATTTTGTTGCATTTATAAGGTTCTAAACTATTGACTACCGCTTCCCTCGATACTCTTATTGTGTCGACTCCTTTCTTGAATACATTAAGCTGAAAAAAGCGGTTTAACCCGTACTGAATGGTCAAAGAATCAAGACTGTAGAGCTACAAAACATATAGAACACCCATGGAGGATATCTTAAATCTCTGTTGCAAGTTGTGATGGTGATGTGATGATGTGATGTGATTGATGTAAAATTATTTCATGTATTGCCCTATATTATAAAAATGAATAACATTTCTAGTTAAATCAGTGAAAATTAGGTTTTTATTATAAGTAAGAGTTTGAGCTCACACTATGGGTATCCCAAGCTTAGTTGAGTCGACCTCTGTAACATAAATGTCGAACAGTGGAGGCCATCCAGCCCAACTTTATGAAGTGCATATGTAGATGGTACGACCAGTTAATATTTCTTTTATCAGAAATAATTTGTTTTCATCATTAAGCTCGAAATTTGTGCTTCATTTATGTATCCTGTTTGTCTGCAAATACAACATACCTCCAACAACATACGAATCTTTCTGTCTGGTAATTTCGAAAATCGATAACATCCCTTGACTGCCCAAAAGCGCGTATGGCAGGAATAGCAACATAGCAACCAACCCACATTTATACTATATTTTTCTTGTAATGTACATGCATATGTTGTAAGACTTTATATGTATGTAAGTATTTAGCACGAAAACCCTATCCGATGGAATTTATGGAATCGAGTTTATGCACCATATATTCGTATGTAGTAGAAGCATTCCACATCGCTGTTTAATGTTCTGTCGCATTGATAAGGCTATGACTTTCGTTCTATAGCACATTTGGGTCTCAAACTTTTTTCTGCGAAAGATAATAATATTTTATTATTAATATTTATGTGCTATGGCATTAGTGCGGCGATAAATATATGAACTATACATATTAAAAAAAAGATGATGCATTTTGAAAATGTTAGTAAAAGTTGCTTGAACTTGGCATGTGCCTGGCTTTCCAGATTTTACTCAAAAAAGCATATAAATTTTAATTGAGACAAACATCTCATAAAGAGGTCAGCTGTTATGTAATAATGCTTTAAAGTTATTATGTTTGCTTAAAGCTTTACAACGAGTTCGTTTTCGGAAATTTTTTAAATTAAATTTTGGTTATGTTTTGGGAGATAGGGTTTGTTGTTTATCAAATTACTTTTGTGAACCCCAGTAATATATTCCTGTAATTACTTCCACTATCGACCAAGATATACTCGTTATCCGATCTGAGGCATTCGGAATCCCTACTGTTTCGGTGAGCTAAATTTTTCTAAAAATTGTATGCGTATGGAGAATGATAGTGGATATGAACTTGAGAACTGTAAGTTTCCAACATTTGGAGACTGATTGAGAATGAGGTTGGAAATCAACTTGAGAACTATAAATTTCCCAAAGGTTGGATTATGATGTTGGATATCAACGCGATAACTATGAATTTCTCGAGGGTTGTCGAAATATTTTTTCAATATTCTAAGAGTTGAACCTGGTCAGGTGTCAGACTATGAAATTTGTGCTATGTAGGTTTCATTGAATCAGTTAATTATGTCTTGGAATTGAAAAAAAGGACTACTTTCCAAATAACTTTTAGGAAATGAAAGAAATTATCAGTTTTTCTAGCTGTAGTCTAAACTTATTGTTTACTTTTTTTAAACACATTGCAGTTTTTAATTGAGAACAACATAGCTCCTTCCTAAAAGAATTATTCTTATCCAACCTGCGTGAATGCCTGCAATTTATGCGTACACATCAATTTTCCTCCAGACCAATGAAATGAATTGGCTATAAATTCACATGCACCCGAATAAATGAACAAAGAAAATTGGTCAGGTGTATGTACATATATGAGGTGGATAACAGTGATGCCATTTTAGTTCCATTGTAGATTTTCCAAATAACTGAAGTTTAATTGCTTTAAAAAATTATCTTAATCGCAATATCTGCCGACCGCCGTGGTGTAATGGTAGCGTGATCCGCCTACCACACCGAAGATCCTGGGTTCACGCACCGAACAACAAAACTTTACAACAACATCAAAATCAAAGCAACATCAAAATTTTAGAAACAAGTTTTCTCAATTTGTAGGAAAAATTTAATGAAAAAAAATCTCTTCGGAGGGTATCGGGCGTACATTTTTTTTCAACCGCAATATCTGTGAATATACAATGTAGTTCTCGCAGTTTCGGGGCCTTTTTCCTTAAACTAACCGAAATCCTACTTGCTAATCAGGTTACACACCAGGGCTGCAGGTAACGGTCTCAATATCAACCCAAGCAAACATAAGTGATAGTATTCAGTAACAGATTCAAGGTACCTTAATTTCGAATGCCTTCACTGGACGGCACTGAACACCCTCTCAGCGAAAGTAAAGTATCCATTCCTCGAAATAGACAACAAGGTGAACTGAAAAGTCAATAGCGGTCGTAAGACTCTTCCTAGCGTACGGAGCGTTAGTGTGGTGGCCATCACTGAGCAGGCAATACACACCAATAAACTCAACAAGATACAGCGGGCAGCATGCGCGCGGGTAACATAAGTACTTGGTGGGGTTACATTGAAATGGCAGCCGTTGGTCGGGAAACAAATCCCGAGTCGCTCCGGTACATAGAACCGGCTGCCGTGGGAAGCACTTCACCGAGTCCTTAACCAGCTGCAATTGGACCTTCACAAACGGCTAACAGCTTTTAACTCAGCCACAACGGTATCCTAGGAACGCTTCCCAACGTGAATGCGAAAACAGATTACCTATCACATTGAACTTTGACAAAAATTTCGAGGTGAGGTTCTTCTCAAGCACGGAGTGGTCACTCGACATATTTTACAAACACTCCACACTGAAGGGTCCAAATGGCCTGCAGTGTTGTTGCGGGGAATTTCTCCGAACAGCTTAAGTCGCAATATCCATCCGTCTTTCAAACTGCTTTGATATTCCAAGCAGAGGTACTAGGTGTAGAGAGGCCTATAGTTTCCTGTTAGAGAATCGGGTGAGCCACGGTGAGATACGCGTATACTCGGACATCTAAGCAGCGCTCAAAGCATTAGATTCACCATATACGTTCTTTAAGGCGTTACGCGAAGCAGTAAACTTTGGGCCCATCACGTTCACTTGGGTACTCGGTCATAGGGACATTGACGGCAATGAAAAAGCGGATGAACTGACAAAGGACGGTGCACTTCCATCAATAAAAAAGTGACATTCTTATTAATCTTAAGAACACCCAGTTGGTACTCTACGGATACCTGCAAAATCACCAAGCACAAATGACCACACTAGAACCAGAGACTCTGTTCTCTACTGAATATGTCTACGAAAGAGATATTCATGATCACATCCACCATTCCACGACACTAGCCATTTGGCCCACACGCGGAGAGAATGGGAATCCCCCTTAACTACAGGTGCAGGAGGTGATAGGGAATATTCTCCAGACGAGTCGTCATATATGCTTTTAGGGTAATCACAGTTTGGTGTCAAAGTTAGCACCATCCTTACTCAGATTTCAAATTTGGTAGTTTGTTAAATGATTTGATGCATAAAATTGAATTCAGTGGCAACGTTGGTAGTTTAACATTTCTGCACATAACATGTTTGCACATTTGATTATCAATTACAGTTGTGTTTATTTTTGTTGATTGCCTCAATACTCGATATCGTTGGTGGCATTGCACTCAATAAAATTGCTCTCTCCGGCATTTCAATGATCCCATTTAGATATATAAATACACACACACATCTACTTTATAAAGTTTATTATGGTACGTGTGTATATATGTATGTACGTGCTTTGGGCATATGTTCCAAAATATATTTTCCATTTTCTATTTTCATTTCCAAAAATATCATATCACATACATATGTGTGATGTCCTAGACTAAATTTTCCTTGACATTTGTATTCGGTCGTCGTTCATCCATTCGAGCCATTTATTGCTAATTTATATGTCTCGTGTCTGGTAAATGCATACATTTTCATGTTTGGTGATTAAGGATTTTTCAGGCATGCTTAACGAACGAAACGATATCATTTCGTTACGATAATCAACGTTAATAAACGAAACGAAGTCACTTCGTTTCGTTTATTAACGTTAAGATCGTCAAATTAACGTTAATTTGGCGTTCTTAACGTTAATAAACGAAACGAAATGACTTCGTTTCGTTTATTAACGTTGATTATCGTAACGAAATGATATCGTTTTGTTCGTTAAGCATGCCTGGGATTTTTTTTAACGACGTCGGATCAATTACGCACTGAGTTGACACTGTACAAAAATATTTGGGACTGAATTGTACGATTTAAGTGAAATTAAAATGGGTTGCAAATGTTTCAAAGGTCATACATTTATGGAATTAAATTTCTGTTCTATGTAGCAAAACCTTAAATATGTTGTGTAATAAAAAATCTTGGATAAAGCTTGGTAGAAATTTCTTTTTCTTTTCTCAGGCAAAGCAACATCAAAATTTTAGAAATAAGTTATTTCAATTAGAAGAAAATTTTTCTAAGCGGTGTCACCCCTCGGCAGTGTTTGGGGCAAGCACTCCGAAAACTCATCTGCCTTGCAAATGCCGTTCGGAGTCGGCATAAAACAAGTAGATCCCGTCCCGCCAATTTGTAATAAAAAAAAAAAAATAAAGAGCGCACGACGCAAATTTGAAGAGAAGCTCGGCCTAAAATCTCTTCCGCGGTTATCGCGCTTTACATTTATTTATTTAGAGATTTCTTTAAATAGTTCGCAAGTTATGGTTTGATATGGCTGTTAACTTGTCCACAATATTCCTAAACCCCAGTATTTATTGTGCAAGAATTATACACTTGGGGATTAGGATATTTGTTGTTACACCTTTCCTTTAGTTTATTGCCTAGCCCAGTCCCTATTTCCTAAAGCATTTAAGTTTATTTACGCGTTAGAAACACGCTTCTTCCACCTTAATTTTGACGCCCAACGTGAGGCTTGTGCTAAATAAGACCTCTCCTATTTTGAATAATATTTGAGATTATTTCAACAACCGCATAGAAACAGCGAATGGTAAGGCTGTTTGCTAATTCGATAACACCTCAGTACCTTTTCCGGGGGTTTCTTCAGCTACCAACGTTCTGTACGCCTTCTGTTTAATATTCTTTTTACATGCTGGGCACATTCTACAAAATTACAAGCACAAATGAATTTTTTCTGAAACGGACCACAAAAAATATCGCACGTTTTGTTGTAAACAGATCTAATACAATATTGAATTTTTAATTTAATTTAAACGCAAACAAAGTTTTATTTTTTCACAGATTTCCATTATAAAAATTAGGCTCAAAGTCATCTATGCCCGAAAAGATTAATCTCGTCGGTTGTTGGCTATCTTGGCCTGTCATAATATCTAAAAAAAAATCTAAATTAAACTTGGGATATTATCACACTGATTTTTACAAAGTTATGAAATTTCGTAGACAGTTTACTTGTAACAGATTCTAAAAATTTTATTTTTGGTGCGAATTGGGGATGGACGAAATTAATGCATTAACGCATTTTGAGTTTAAGTGTTCTGTCATCAATGTTTTCCTGACAACCCATTTTGTTTGTAGTTGGCTAAAATTCATGTGCCTGTGATTTTGTCACGGCAACTGAAAGAACGGCATAAATATCAGCGACAGTTTCGAGGAAATCGCCGTGATTGACTGAATGCAACCTTATATGAGTCTCGTTCTCAATCACGCTTACTAATAATGACAATCATAAACACAATCACAGCTCCCGTCACACAGCTCCGATAATAGAACCAATGCGCCTGTGATTTGTTCTGCGACAAAATAGCACTAGATGTCACAGTAAACTGCTACACAGGCACTATTAAAACGCCCTCGTTGGCAGCTTATTGCTCCACAAATCAATGATTCATACTATCGCAGTCAATTATTTTGTTGCGAGCGCTGTGATTAGGCATGGCGTTGTGATTATTGGTAAGCGTGATGGTGTTATGAAAAGTTTTTCTCATAATTTTTTTTCATAAGCGCTTTTTTATAAATGTGTTTCCATTGTATTCTTTGTATTATATACAAAATTGTTTTCCATGCAAATTTTTTTGATAAATATTATTTCTAATAAAAATTTTGTATTTAATAATTTGGGAAAATTTAAACAACGTGACATCAGGACGGACAAGGCCACAGCTGTTTCGATTATACCTTGTAAATCTCTTCAAAGCCTTTTCTCCCGGGAGTGGGATTTGAACCCGCACTCCTACGATGGTTGAAGTGTTACAAACGCATTCAGCCACGTAATGAATGCGTTTGTACACTCAGAAAAAACTTGAATGAAATGGCACTTAAGAAATTTTATCCTCATTCGCATGGCCAAAATTCATCAATTTTGTTAACACTTGTAACTATGACTTTGAGTGGCAACTTTATGTAACGACGCTGCTTGGTGGCAGTTCTGTCATACTTATCTTTCTTTCTCTACCTCCTACTTCTTTACTTATCATGTATCATATGACTATTCGTGAAAGAAAGCCAGAGCGAACACGTCAGCCATTTTATAGTTGTCACATAAAGAATTAATTAACTGGAAAAATCTAAAATATATATTGTTGTTTTAATTTTTCCTCATTTTGAAGAAATTTGGCCATGCTAATGAGGATAAAATTTCTTCAGTGCCACTTCATTCCCATTTTTCTTCAATCTGGAGAATTTTTTTCTGAGTATAACACTTCAACCATCGTAGGAGTGCGGGTTCAAATCACACTCCCGGGAGAAAAGGCTTTGAAGAGATTTACAAGGTATAATCGAAACAGAGAGATTTATAAATTATAAAATTAAAAATTGCTTCAAATAAATGTTTTCATACATTTAAAAGCAATAATTCATACACAATTTTTTTTAATTAACATTTTCTTCATATTATTTTTCTTATTTAAAAAGGTTTTTTTCCTAAACCTTTCGCTTTTCATAATTTTTGTATCACAAAATTGGTTTATGACAGACATCGAAAATATCTATTAAAAATTTAAAAGGTTTTGAAAATAGCATGGAAGTTAAGCCAAATATTCAGATGTTCGTTGAAAACTAAAATTCAAAGACAAAAAAAATTTTTTTTGTCTCAGAAAAATTCTTGCAGTTTGAAATTTTCGCTCTTTCTCTGATTATTGTTTTGAAAAACTTGAACAACTGAAACGAAAATAATATTATAGACGCACAGCTGAGTGCAGTATATCAAGACACTTTACATATTATCAAAATATTCGCTTTACATCTCCTGAGCTGTTTGAATTAGCCTTAGTCATTCTTGGTGTCCTTGCTACGCAAGTATCAGTAGAAAGATCATTTTCTTCTTTGAATTTCATTTTGGATGAAAGGAGGTACAACTTAAGCGTTGAAACGCTTGAAAAACTATTACTTTTAAAGCTTAACTCATAAGCTCTTGTTCACTTTATTATGTTCAAAAATAAAGTTTTTTTGTTGCTGAAAGACAAAAAAAAAGTTTAAAAATCACCTTTTTTGTTGATTTTGCGTTTTTTGTTTTACATTTTATAGTTTTTTTCCATTGAAATACAAAAAAAAAATAATATTTGTTAACAATTATTTTCAATCTCTGGTTTATGATGCAAACTTTTTAAAATTTATTCTTGTTTCATAAAACTTTTTTTCGCACACGTTTTTTTCTTTAAATTTAACTTATTTACTAGTTTGGAAAACAATTGTTCATGTTTGTTGTTTTAATGGTGTGCTCAATTTATACTTATTATTAAGAACTCATGAGCTTAACACCGGCTTTTCAGTTTCTCTCAGGAAAACATAATAATTGAACATTCAATTATTATAAGCCGCTGTTAAGCTCATGAATTCTTAATAATAACAAAAAAATTTCTTTTGATAAAATTTAAGTTTTTCGTTATTTTTTCACAAAATGGTTTTTCATAAATATGTTTCATAATTTTTTTGAATCATTATATATTTTTTATAACATTTTTCTTCTCATGCATTTTATTTTTAGAAAGTTTCATACGATTAGGGACATCCTAGTTTCAAGCAACTTTAATTTTAATTTTATATTTTTATGCGCATGTAAATTTTTTGCCAAGTAATTTTTTATTTTATTTTTCTTTTTGATACAATTTTTTTTTGTTATATATATATTTTTTGTTATATTTTTTTATATATTTCTTTTCTTTGGCTTCTTTTTAACTTCTTAAACTTATATGTTTGTATATATGTATAAAAAATATATATCGATGCTGTGCTGCATTTTTGCATTTATAAATATTATTCATATTATCGTATCATATTCATACATAAATAAATCCCTATTTCCTTCTTATGTATTACCAAAAAAAATTTTTTACACCTTATTTATTTATGTTTACCCTTTCTGTTTCTTTTACAGACTACTTTCCAATCACTCGTACTTCTCGCTTAAAGAAAAAGAAACGAAAAAACTATAAAATGATAACGAAAAAGAATATAAATATACGATTGAGAAAAATAAGTAAAAAAACAGTAAATCATTGTAAATAAATTAAAAATTATTTCGAGAATATTTTGAAATCGTAAGATATACTCACACACACGCATACGAAACTTAGCTGAAATATTTTAAAGAAAAGTTGGCACTAAAATAAATTTAAAAATATTTTTGCGAGTTATTTAAATTAATCGCTAAATAAAGAAATAATTAAAAACTAGAAAAAGGTGCTCATTGTGCTTCATATTCCACCGAAATTTTGCATATAACAAACACTGTTGCATGAAAAAAATTACAAACAGTTGCCGAAAAAATTAGCCAACTTATGCTCAAACAACAATTTATTGCTTTTTGCGATAGAGAGGCAGTGAGAAAGAGAGCATCAGAGCAAAAAGAACGGATATAATAAAAACCATAACAATAGCTATTGTTGTCACATATTTATAAAACAATAGTTTATTTATAAAGTTTGGCCAGTCAGCTATAAAATTGAATCTAGAATACAGCAACAAAGATTACTATTACGCCTCGACGCACTGCGACCTTTATTTAGATTAGAGATTGTAGCTACTATTTCAGTTTGTTTTTTAGACAAAGGTTCCCAATATTAATTCATGCATCACCTGTAAATTACCCGATGAAGTAAAACTTTAAGTAAACATTTTTCAATTTTGTTTTGGAGGTCATCATCAGTGCCCTTTGCATTCACAATTTCCATTGTCATCTATTTGAGAGCTAATCCTTTCATCCTAAAAATTGGATCATTCATCAATCGCTAAATCATAGGCTAATTTAATAGGTTTTTAGTTTACAATGAGTGATCGCAGCTGTCTCAAGAAGACTTCTTAACTCTATGGGATGGGATTAATTCAATTCATGATCCCTGAGCTTGATTTAATTACCTTTGGCAACTTAAAGAAATATTATAGATTTCACACAATCTACATTTACACACTGCTTCTTATAACAGCGATCAGTGATCGAGACTCGGCGATGTACAAATACCAAGTCTTTTATATTGATTTTTCGTGTAAAAAAAAAGTTTTTTGTGACAATGAATTGCTATTGTATTTCGTTTCGGGACACAATTTGATAAAAGAAACAATTAATTCGGAATATAAGAAAGACAGAAAAACGATATCTCTCACTGCCAACTGAATTGAACTCGCCCTACTATGCAACTTGATTGGACATTTATAGTGGTTGTTGTTGTTTCGCTGCAAAATTTATGTTTTTTAATATTATATCTGGCTTTTAATAATAATAAATTTTAATTTACAAAATTTTCGTATTCTTATTTCCACATCATTCTCTATCAAGCGAAACAGAAACATACTTCTCAATATCATCATCAAAATCACTCATACTAGCAAATCATACCTACCTACATTGAAAGTTGAGAACACATTAACAAAAAAAAAAAAAATTAGGGTACGTGATGAAACAAACAAAAAAATATAAAAACAATATTAGTGAATTAAGCAAAAAGTTAGAAAAAGTACAAATTACTACGATAAGATCATCAAAACAACATCAAGCACAACAGGAGCGCAGGGCGGGAGGGAGAGAAAGTAAGAAGAGAACTGAAACGAAAACAAAAAGGGAGAGCGCGCCATTTTCAACGAATATACTAAAGAACACGCCTGGCTTCGTTCGAACCGCGATCTATGAGGGACCAACCCATCGCTTCCGCAGCACTTGTAAGCGGGAACTCTTAGGTAATTCCTAAAAAACAAATACAAAAACTAGAAGGTGTAGCACGCTGGAACCACACTCAAAAGTTAACACTCAACTTCATCTAACTGCGCAAAGTCATACGACTGTAGTGAAATCTTACGGCTTAGACATTGAGTTGTTGTTGGTTGTGTTGGTGGCGGCGTTGTGTTATCGGCATTGTCACAGGTGTTGAACATCGTTATAAGACGATACGTTGTTGTGTGCAGTTAATTATTGGTGACTGTCGAAAAAAAACAAAAAAAAAAAGACAAAAAGTCACCCTAAAGTTATTTAGACATCGTCGATTGACACGCGCCAATCGCCATACCAACGCATCCGTACAACCTCTACCAACTTGTTTGCCTTCGTTCACTCGTTGTTAAACATACATGAAAATAACAACAACAAACAATTAAACATCAATCATCAAGTGAAAAAAAAAACCAGTAACAAATAACAAACCACTGCCCATTTATTGGCTGTCATTAGCTGCCTATAAAAATTGTTTGTTCATTTACATAGCTAACCAGCTGGGGTTTAATCGGCTGACTGACGACGCTCTTCGTGCACAGTCGCCATCATCATTATTATTGTCATCATCATCAACAACATCCAATATTGCAACATTATTTAATAGTAAATATGGCAACGCCACAAGTTAAAGATTTGGTGTTGCGTTCACCTGCTGGCTCCTGTGAAGTGGTCACCTTTGCTTGGCCCCTACAAGTTGGCAGCGGTGCGGACAAACACGATAATGGCATCGATATTATTGACACAATCAAATTTGTGTGCGAGGAATTGCCGAGCATCTCGTCAGCATTCGAAGAGATTAATCTCAATCAAATTGACACTGCCTGCTACAAGACTATGACAAATCTTGTCGATCGATTCAACAAGGCTGTAGACAGTATTGTTGCATTGGTAAGTACATGAAATATTTTATAAACTTTACAAAGCTTGTCCTTCAATGGTTATAATATAGAAGTGGCGCTTCGGAATTCCCGCCAAAAATAACATACACAGTTCCTTTTTATTTTTGATGTTATCTCACTTTAAAGTCGAACTTCGAACCACTGGCATGGTGAAAAAAATGCACAAAAAGGCCCTCAGAGACCTCGACAAAAAGTCGCTAACATGTGAACCCCGTTCTCAAAGACAAATACCCCAAAGTCGCGATTGAGGAAAGCAAGCTCGCCTCTATCTAGCTCAACTTCGATGTGGATTCTGTAATAGGTTAAACACTTGTTCAGAATCCACCATGGCATATCCAGTGTAGGTCCCGCTTGTAACGTGTCCCTCTCTAACACCCTTATCTCTTTGCTTCAGTCCTGTTGTAACACAAAAGTTTCCTCTTTTGTGATTGATCGCACCTATTGACTGGTGCGAATCACTGCTAAAACAACCACATAAAAAAGGGTTAACCACGCTCTGTACCAAAGTCATTATCATCTGTCCTCTCTGGTAGTTAAAAATCATTACTTCACCTTACAATTCAATGCTTTTACAATTCTCATTGTCTTCTTCAGGGGTAGGTTTATAATTGTAATCTTGTTGTTCTTATTTTCAACGAAGAGTGCTTACACACATAGGCGGTCGAGATAAACAAATCGAACACTACCTTCGAGTGACTTTAATTGAACTCTTGTGAGCCGCAGAAAAAGTGCCATCTCTGAAGCATATTTAAATTATGAATACCTTGGACAACTCCTGTCCCAAACAAATAATTTTGAAAGTGACTGTAGAGGACGAGTAACCTATTATAATAATCTGAAAAGTAAAATCCAATAAAAAGCAATCATGATAAGCGGAAATTTTTTAAGCGAATCATTCGCCGACAAGACCATAAAATTAAAATTAGAAAAAACCCATCTTAGCACTTTTGACTTGCAGTTTTCCGTTTCTAGTTCGAAGCTTATCGAAATGAAATCAAGCTATTTATAATAATAAATAATAATAATCGTTTCCTATCGTCCCCAAGTCTCAATGTCCGCAAACAATTCAAAAGTATTAAACATATTGTATTTCACTCTGTGTAGCCTTTCCATCTACCCATTGTTGTTGCAGAGAGAATGTTTGGAGGAAAGTTATCGATGTTTATGGTCCTTTACCGGATAGAGATCGCTATGGTAACAAGCACCATTAATGTACTAGCCCGATCGTCTAGGAAACGATTTAATGTGACCACATTGAACCATCCCTCCTACAACCTAATTTCATTGAGAACTTGAGGTCGTCAGGCTTTCGTCTGCTAATTATGTATATGATACATTCAAATTTGTAACAGCATTCCGTTAGGTGAGGTTTACAATTTAGTTGCAAAAGCTGTGAAGTTACAAAGCTTTGTTTTGCGCTTGTCAACCCGTTGAACCCATTTGGGCCGTAACTATTGTTGATCCCTTTTCAGTTTAATGGTTATTCGAAATCCTAGAAACTAACCAATATCACATGATAAGACAGCTACTAACATGTAACCTCTCTTCCATGTCTGTTTGTGTTTTGGAATCAATTTCAATTTCTGCACGAGGTTCAAGTCATCTTAGGTCACAAAGTAGCCACGCAAAAAACCGACTTTAATTCTAGCGTAATTTTCGTTTGGTACCGAGATGTGTTTTTTATAGGCTCTATGATGTTTCGTTTCCCATCCATTTTAAATTTACAAAAATCTTAATTTGAATTTATATATGGAGGTACCACTAATATTTATATATTTTTTATCTATTTTTTCTTCAAAAGGAAAAAGGAACCTCACTGCCCGCTGAGCGTCTAAATAAATTCGCTCATCCCAGCTTACTCAGACACATATTGCAATTAGTATATAATGCTGCCGTACTCGATCCGGATAAACTTAATAATTATGAACCATTTTCACCCGAAGTCTATGGCGAAACATCGTATGAGCTCGTGCAACAGATGATCAAACATGTAAATGTAACAAACGAAGATACATTTATTGATCTCGGTTCTGGTGTTGGTCAAGTTGTATTACAAATGGCTGGCTCATTTCCGCTTAAGGCCTGTGTTGGTGTCGAAAAGGCCGATACACCCGCACGTTATGCCGAACGTATGGATACGTATTTTCGTCAATTTATGGCGTGGTTTGGCAAACGTTTTTGCGAATATAAATTGATTAAAGGCGATTTTTTAGTTGATGAACATCGTGAAAAGATTACAACATCGTCGTTGGTTTTTGTAAATAATTTTGCGTTCGGACCAAATGTCGATCATCAGTTAAAGGAGCGATTTGCTGATTTACGTGATGGTGCGCGTGTTGTATCATCGAAATCGTTTTGTCCGCTAAATTTTCGAATAACTGATAGGTAAGTGTGCTTTTTTTTAAATTGAGAGGGTGTAGTTTTTTTACAGGCCCAAGTTTGCAGAAGCCAAGTTTTATGGACAACTCAAAACTTGAAGTAGTCGAAAGTTTAAAAGGCGAATTCGAAGAAAAATTATAGCAATGGGTAGCAAAAACCTTTCCTTTTCTCCTAAACGTTTCGAAGCTTTTCACATCTTCATCAGGGTGTCTGTTGCATTTATTTTTAATTAATTAAATTCCACTGATTGACGCAAATTCAATCGGTCGCATTATTAAATAATTAGACAACAAAACTATAAGCCACTCCAGTTAATTTTTATTAAATTTATGCCAGTAACAAAGTTATTTCAACAAAAATTTCTCTTCTTTCGTATAATCACAGAAACCTCAGTGACATTGGTACAATAATGCATGTAAGCGAAATACCACCACTCAAAGGTTCGGTCTCGTGGACCTGTAAACCAGTATCGTACTATTTACATACGATTGATCGTACGATATTGGAACGTTATTTTCAACGATTAAAAACAAAAGGTGCTGATAACGATCACGTCGGTAAGTACATAAAAATTTGGAAAGAATATATAAAGCGAAACGGACTGTTTGGATATTGGCCCATTAATTACAAGAGGCAGCGAAAATTGTATAGAAAACTAGAACAATTGAAAAATTATAAAAAATGCAGAAATTAGTTATTGCATATTGAAAAAAAAAACATAAATTGAAAATAAAAGAGCAAAAGAGAGAAAGAGAGCTGGAAAATATTCACAACAAAACATTGAAGCAAAATTTGTTAGTGCAACAATCAAACAAAAAAAAAACAAAAACAAAAAAAAACATCAAAAAGGAAAATATGAATGACGAAACAAAAAAAAAAAACAAAAAAGAAAACAAAAACCAAAAAAAAAAAAATATTGTGCACTAAGAGAAGAGAACAACACACAAGTTAAAAAACTTAACAGTAAATAAAATTAACACAAAAATTAAAAACTTTAACACAATGAAGAAAAATCCCGCCATTAGTCAAAATTTTGTTTTATCCAGAATAAAGAAAAAAATAAAAAGAATAAAAAATAAAAAAATAGGAAATAGCGATATATTACCCCTTTGACGTGTAGAGAAAATAACAAAAAATATTTCAATAAAAAAAAAATAAAAAAAGTTAAATAAACGAAAATATAAAAGTCAGAATGAAGTAAGAGAAAGAATTAATGATTATAATATAAAGAATTAAAATAAACGAAACGAAATTATAGAAAATAAAAAACCGCGAATAATTAAAACGTAAGTCTTAATAAAAAGGAAGAAATAAATTTGAAATAAAAAATGTAATAATGACACCAAAAACAACTAAAATTAATAAAATAGTAACTCAAAAGATGTGTTTCTTAAGACAAGCCTTATACAAAGCCACTTTAAGCAGCAAATTCTCCTTAAACAGGGAGTCAGTTTTGGAATCATGTTTTTGAATTTTATTTATTTAAGCAAAAATAGCTTTTTGCCTGTTTGTATAACGGTTTTCTTATACATATTGTTGTAGCATATATTTTTATATCACATCCTGAAAAGACAATAAATCAATACAAAAAGAAAACAAAAGAATAAAAAATGATTTAAATAAAAAAAAACAACAAATAGTAAAAATGTTAAAAAAATTTTTTAAAATAATAAGAATTATGGAAAAAAGCAATCAAAAATTAAATTAAATATAAATGAAGTAAAAATAAATTATATTAAAAATCCATGAAGTTAATAAATGATACGAAAAATTTAAAAGAAAATAATTTAAATAAAACAATAAACAAAAAATGACGTAAAAAATACAAAAAGTAAACAAAACAAAACAAAAAAATTCAATGAAAACAATAGAAATAATAACAAATTTAAAAAGAATCTAAAATATTACAAACTGAAAAAAGAACGTAAACTAATTTTTTTTTTAAATGACAAACAAATTTAGTAAAAATAAGACATGTAAACAAATTGAGTAAAAATAAGAAAAGTAAAATTATATATAATTAAGAATAAATAGCTAATTAATTAAAAATAAATGAAGTATGAGATGGCCAAAAAAATTAAACAGAAAATAATTTGAATAAAAAAAAACAAATGAAATAAAAAAAATTAATAAAACTAAACAAAAAGATATTAGAAAAAAAACAGTAACATTTTAAAAATTAAAAAAAAAAAGAAAAACATTAAAAGAAATAAAAAATTAATAAATGATACCAATAATTGAATAGGAAATATTTAAAATTTGTGAAAATTACAACTGAACTTAAGTTAAAATAAATACAATTAGATTATTTAAAACTAAAAGTGAAATGGTAGTTACAAATAAACAGAAATACATACATATGTACCTACGAAATGTTAATATAAAAAATGTATATATATTTTAAAATATAACTGAATAAAAAAAATAAAGACTTTATTACTTTCGAATGTAGTATATAGAAATATATAGTGAATAAAAAATAAGAGGACAGCGACAATATTAAAACGATTCGACAAAAAAAAACAAGAAAAGAAGCCGAAGCCACGTTTGGTGCGCTATGAAGTGTTCGATAAAAAAATATTTTAAGCGAAAAATCCCATTTTACAAAAGCTCGTATCACAGTTCAAAACTAAATCTTCAGAAGAATTAACAAGCCTAAAAAAGCGAACATTTACACCAACCGCTAAAAAGTATGTACATACAGTCATCAACCATAACAAATATCCTAGAACAAAAAAGAATCCGCAATCAGTCAAAATTCATTAAATTCATTCGTTCACTTTGGCTTATTTTATTTCTTATTCAAAATAGACAAGATTTGTTTAATTTAATATTTTTTTGTATGTTATTTTATGTCGTATGTGATTTTGTTGTTGTGTATACAATAGGTGTTTCCTCCTCAACCTTCGACTATTTAAACGTATTTAGTTGTAATAAACTTTATTAATTTGCAATTCTTTTTGCTCGGTGTCTCGTTGCAGGCTCCACACGCACCACACGCGATCGTGCCAAACGTGAGGCTAATAATCACGCGCTCAATAATCATCATCATCATCATCATCACCATAACAACAGTAACAATAATAGCAATAACACCAACAGCAGCAGTAACGTCCAAACGACCTCCAACAACTCCACCGCCGCAATCTCGACGTCGTCGTCGTCGAACTCCTCTATGAACAACAATAATCTTACACAACGCACCAATTCTCCAGCAACAGCGTATGTTAGCAACAACAGCAATTATAATAAGGAGCAATCTGTGACGACAACAACGACGTCGTCCAAGACAACTAGAAATCAACTCCAACGCGAACAGCGTGAACAGCGACAAGCACAGGCTCAAGCGCAGCGCAACAATAATATTGATATGGATACGTCAACCGAGAGTGATGGTGAAGCGGCAAACGGCAGCGCAACTGGCGGCACCTCCAACGGTCGCACCACACGTAAGCTCTGGTCGGATTGGTGCAGCAGCAAGGGAAAATCATCACAGTCTGATGATGAGGAGAATAACAATAATTTTAGTAGCAGTGCTACAACAACAACCACTACAACGACAGCGCGCAATGTACGCACCGTTCCACAGAAGAAGCGTAAAAAGCTTACACGTAAAGCGGCAATTGCCAGCAAAAGCGCTGCTGCTGCTGCTGCGGCAGCTGCTGCACGCGAAGCTGCAGCACAAGCAGCCGCTGATGCAGCTGTCCTAGCGAATAGCAAAGATTCCTCATCGAAAGAGGACTTTGGGGCTGGCAGTGGTGGTGGCGGAGCTCGAGGGCGCAAAGGTCGCATGAAAAAAGGTGCACGTGGCCGGAAATCCTTGAAAATCTCTGGTCTAGATGTGCTGCACAAACAAACGCTATTGAGTACATCACATGAGGTGCTGAGTAAGAAGTTGCCAGCAGCACCAGGTACTGTAGATCAACAGTTAACATCGCTGCTGACGCGCAATATGTCGCATACAGAGCTCGAGATACCAGAAGCGCCCCAAGATACGCCATATGCGCTACAAATTTTACTAGACGTCTTCCGATCGCAGTATATGGCAATGATCGAGCAGATGAAAGCGAAATCATTTGTACCGAATATAAAACGTCAGATACAATTGGAACAGGAGCGCAAACAACGCATCAAAAATCGCGCATGCCAATTGGACAAGCAGATAAAGGTGCTGATAGACGATAGTGTAATGTTGCTGAAGGCACGTATGAATGAGTTAGGCATCAATGTCAGCTCTCCGAACGATCTTATAACGAAGGCGAAGGAGATTGTTGGTCGCCACAAAGAACTACAGGGAATCGCTAAGAAAATACAATCGCAAGTGAACGCTTGTGAGGTGGAGCAAAAGCGTCTGTTGAAAAAACACTTGCAGCAACTGCCTGAGTATCAGAAGGTCAACGGGAGCAACGGACGTACCAAACTGGAGTACCCCACAAGTGGTGCGCTTGATTTAAGTGAAACAGCTGCGCATGAATTGGTGCTTAAGGAAATCGCGAATACCTTGGCGCAACGTAAAAAACTATATGCACAAGTATCAAGTATCGAAAAGGAAGCTGCACTTTTAGAGAAAGCTACGGAGGAGCGGCGTACAGCAGCAGCATTGCTTGCGCAAGGCACAAATATGACATTGGCTGCAAATGTAATAGCAGCGCCTAATAACGCGCCAACAATGATGCCTGCTACGCTGATACCAGCGGGAACTGGTAGCTGCGGTGGCGTGGCACAACCACTGCATCTAACGGCGCCACCAAGTAATGTCGCCACAGCAATGAATGCAGTGTCGAATAGTAATGCACCTACAACACCCAGCAAATCGACTTCGGCGCATACAACTCCCAAGAGCGCACGCCGTAGTCGCGACCATCGAACGCGTTCACAAGAGTGGCCTGATGTGCCGGATGTAGGAAAGATAGAGGAAAGCAATCCCGAAGTGTTGGCGCAAAAGATATTAGAGACCGGGCGTCAAATCGAGGCAGGAAAATTTGCAGGCGCTGCGGCTGGTGCAGCCTCCAATACGTACAATAATGTTGTTATTGGCGGCAAACAGCATCCACCATCGGCACATGCGGTGCAAGCGCATCATCATCATCATCAGAACAACAATCATATGACACAATACCATGAGGAATTTGCGGCGGCGGCAACGACGGCAGCAACGAAGAAAAAGTCGCATTCGCGTAGTTCGAGTAACGAACATTTACCATCTGTTTCCATTTTTGTTGCCGACAGCAATTTGATGCCAGCACCTAAGCAGCATCAGCATCCGCAACAGCAATCGCCTTCCGGAACTGGTAATGGTTTACGCGGGACAACTGGCTTGCTACCGAAGTGTGATCTACCTGGAGCACGTAAGTCGGCGTTATCTTCAGCTGCGGCAGGTGGTATACAGGAATCGCCCAAAGTGGCCAACTTTGAGGATCGTCTAAAGAGTATAATTACATCGGCGCTGAATGAGGATCAGGAGCATCGAAAAGCTGCTGCACATCAGATGCCAGGAGCTTCACCTGTCCACTTGCATGAAATGGGTACGCACGCACAACAACCGGGCTCTCATCAGTCATCACCGGTAGCTAGACGTAGCAAGCACTCAACATCAGCTGCATCGATGATGAGCAACATGGGCGCACAACATCATTCACAGCATCAGCAAATGCAGATGCATCATCAGCAACAACAACACTCACACCATCACAATCATTTGTCGCAAGCGATGCCGCCAAATAATTTGAATAGCCTTATCACTGTTGCTACACAGGGGCCAACCCATTTGAATGCTGCCACGACCATATCGCCGATTACACCACCACTGAATGGAAGCAATAGCCAATATGGCAGCGGCGGTGGTGTACCCGGCAAATATGGTAAGCAACATTCGTCTTCCACAAGCCAAAAGGGAAACACTGTTAAATATCAACAGCACAATGTGCACCTACAACAACAACAGCAACAGCACCTGACTCACTTACAGCAGCACCAGCACGCGCACTTTTGCGGCCCAACCGTGCCCACCGCAAGCAATGCGCCAGCTGATTTGGCCTTCCATCATCGTCGTCGCAGCTCAGTCAGTGCGGCGAGTTTTGAGCACTATGCTGCCCAGCAACAACAACAGCAGCAGCAGCAAGCACTGATGATGGCCGCTGCAGCAGCTGCTGGCAACTCATCTGCACAACACCATAGCGCGTCTAGCAATCATCAACATTTAATGCAAACGCAACTGGAGTTCAAAGCGCCCACCGTTACTGCCGAAAATCTTGTTTTAAATGTATCGCAACGTTCAAATAGTCGCGAACATCTGGTCGATGAAGTTGTGATGGCACCACGCTCCAGTTCGGCTAATTCAGATTCGGCCGTTATGTATTACCCACCGACGCGCGATCGTCTTATGTCTTTAGAGCGTAGCAATAGTCGTGAGTCTGCTACCTCCCAGCCATTGCCGCCACATCAAAACAGCGGTGTCAACTGCGTTCAACAACCAAGTCGTCCGAATTCGAATTCATCGCAACCCGATTATACTCAAGTATCGCCAGCAAAAATGGCGTTGCGTCGGCATCTTTCACAAGAGAAACTCAATCAACAAATGACGTCGGTAGGTGGCGCACCTACTGGGTTGCCAATCTCAACGAAAACCATTGGTGATCTAGTGAATGGCGAAATAGAGCGCACGCTAGAAATATCACATCAAAGCATAATTAATGCAGCAGTAAATATGAGTACAGTCGCTGCGCCAGCACCACCAGCGCCGACAAATGCTGGTCCTAGCGGCACAACTTATATAGACCGTGCAGCTCATGACCGGTTATTAATAAATCCAAACGCACAACGTCCTGAGCGCGTACATGTCCGCGTATTCGATGACCAAACGCCAGCAGCGCATGCACAAAGCGGTGCAATGGACATCTCACCGCGCCATATTAGTGGTCGTAAATCGCCTACACTGCCACCAACGCAATCTCAATCCAATCACAACTTAGCTACGCTTTCACATGTCGTTTATAATCATAAGACAGCGACTGGCAGTGCAGCTGGAGCATCAAATAGCGGTCGTGCCAGCAACAATAATAGTAGCTACAATGTTGGACGAGACGCACAGAATCCTTCACTTTATCAACAAATGACGTTGAGTAGTGTGGGTGGGGGTAGGGAAACGGCTGCCCGTCAGGCTGCTGCTAACGGCAATGTTGGCGGTGCTGCTAATGCTTCCCGTGCTGCTAATGCTTCCCGCGACTACCAACCGGTGAGCTTGCCGCGCGCCGAAATGAAGGGCTGCATCGAAGCGTACTTCAACGATGAACATCATCAGCAACAGCAGCAACAATCACACCAGCATCATAATGAACAATCGCAATCACATAAGTCAAGCAGCAAAGAACGCAATAATGGGCGTGGCAATCGTTTAAATGGTACCAATCCACCGTTAGAGGGTGAGTATGAAAAAATATATCCCTTAGCTTGATGCTATTAAAATGTAGAATGTGTTAGGAAAACAATCACAATGAAGTACCTATCTTGTATATTTTTCCAATGAACATTTGGGCGATTCACAACAGTCGTATGCATGTAAAATTTTAAGATTTGAGTTGTTTCCATGGTTCCCATTATAGAATTTTATTAAAGCACATACGGCTAATAGGAGACCTTGTGAATTGTCTAATTAATATATCGAAGAAATTGCTTCAGATTAGGTGGTAGAAAAAAGACTGATAAAGCATGATTTTAGTTGTGGTTTCCCTTAAATTGCCTACTCAGCCCAAAGTAACACTTGTTCCGATATAACTACACTATCGACTGCCAGGCAAGACACTGCTCGTAACATATGAAAAAAAAACATCTGCTGCGGTTTTGCATGTCCGCCAGAACACGGATTCCGAACTTCCGCGGGATGTCTCATGATGCCATAACACCATCTTCACATTGTGGCTCAAAATCTTAGCAGCCCAATAAATTACGCCGGCAGTTTCTACTGGAAAGTGACTGCAGACAAAGCCAAAAAAGATAACTGCTCGTTGCAAGACGCCTTCTCAGCCGGAGGTTGCGTTTTACTGTTTTCGCTATATTTTTTATATTTTGGTCCCATTCTCATAGCTCCTCTCTGCGAAAAGAAGAACTTATTCAACTAAAAGATGAGAAAATTTGAAATTAAAAATCGCGAGAATTTTTCCTTGCAGCGCTTCTTTTTCTAGATTTCGGCCTCGTTTTAGTGAAAAATCTGATATAATACAGGATATCTCTAAAAATAACTTATTTAAATGAAAGTAAGTGAAAATTTTAAAAAATAGCGTAATTTTTTTAATTCCAAATTTTTTCCTGCGACGCTTCTTTTCCTGATTCTGGTCTCGTTAAAGTGTAAAATGTGATTAAAAGCTGGGCGGGCTAGGATTCTTTTGAAATAACAATAAATTCTATTCAATTCTATAGCGTCTATCTTTACTTGCTGGTTATATGGTTATGGCCTTTTTCCCTGAAATGGTCATAAGGTCACGAAAATGTCCTAAATGACCATAAACTCAAATTGGAAAAGGTATTTGACCATTTGAAGTGGCCATAATGCCAGTTGATCTTATGGCCATTTTAAGTGATCATAACGTCAGTTGACCGTATGTCACGCCACCTCTTTATCAAAGGAACTCTCACCGGACCACTTTTTGAACCGATGTTTCCCCAGAATGCACCACAGGCGAAAATTTGGAACAAACAAGTAAGGGCGGGCTGCCTTTGGTTTCGCCGAAGACATTATGCCTTTCATGAATGGAGCTAATTAATAACCTGAGAAATTTTGAAAATTTGAACCATCAGTTGCATGGGATATATGTATATTATAAAAGAAATAAAACGGACCAAATTGTAAATCGAAGGCATCCTCAAATCCCCTCGAACACACACAAAATTTCACCAAAGCCGGTCCCGATCGTCTACGACGAGTTTAGTCACAAATGCACATATAGATATTTCTGAAATGGTCGTAACCTAAAGTCACCTCTTCGTTTATATATGGCGGACCTCAGGCTTGGCACACAACTATAAACACGCTATAGGGTGAGAAATATCGATCTGGTACTCCTTTCCATTATCGGTCTTAAGACTTGCTAGACGTCTTACAGAAGTACACGACACCAAATTTGAAAGACTGAAAACCATAGGAACATGTACAACATTTATCAAAAGGACTTGTGGGGAGTTATCAGCAACGTTATTCTCTTTAATATTATTCCCTTGCTGACTGATGAAAAATTGATGAAGTTTCTTTCAATAAACATCCCAACAAGCTGATTCAAAAATATTATCCATACTCACAAGAATTTATTGAGGCTGAGGGTCTATGATACGATGCATCTCTGTCCACCTGTTTGGAAAGACCCAGCGGTGAAAGCGCGTCGTATAAGCTTTACCATTATTGGACTGTAGACTAGCCAGTTGATTTTGAATTTGAATTTGCGATGAACCCTTCGTTTCAGAAATCGATTTTGACGGATAAGAACGGCATATATTAAAAACATCTCAACCTTTTTGCTTCGCTTTACACGAACTATGTAGTTATAATAACACAGTGTCTAAACCATACATTGAATCCATGTGTCAATACCCTAACTGTAACAGTAAACTATTTTATTTTATTTGTAATATATTGCGCGCATATCTGTCAAATTCGAAGGATTCATTGTTAATGGCCTTACGATACGTTAAGGAAAATATTTAGAGGCGGCAGACTCTCAAATAAGATCCAAAGATGTGCTCTAAGAACCAGAAACCATTTGTAATTCCCACTGATTCAACCGTCGGGGCTGTTGTTGGAAGCATCGGAGTAGTTGGGAGACTCAGTGCGTCCTCAATACAAAAATCCCTTGAGAGTGCTATTTATAGCCTTACAGAAAAAGGAAAAACGCCTTGAGCTTAAGAATATATCCCTCTGTGCCTTTGTTGACATCTTAGGGGCTTTCAAAAACGCGACACAAGCTATGATGGCCAAGGACATAAGCCCAAACAACTTTGAAGAACAATTAAAATGAAGCTAGAAGGAACAGCTGAGTCGTGAATTGCCACTAGAAGAAGCCCACAAGTAGATGCACTCTATCCTCTCTTGAAGACGATAGTGATAGATAATCTTCTATAATCCTTGAAAACCCATATCTTTCGGTTTTGCAGACGACTTATTCGATCCGTTTAGTTTAAATTTTACCCCTACATTTCCCTATCACCAAGTTCAAAATTATGGTCGATTTTCAAGTCCTTATCTTATTATTAAGTTATTTAAAACCGCTCGGATTATACTCCACTTCTTCACGGGCTTTCTAAATACAAATTTTAAAGGCTTTTCCCCAAAAATTTATGATTTTGTCTCTTCACTAAATCCAATAATGGAAATTGAACATAAATTATTTACCACGGTTATGCTGAAATAAGAGCCTTTGTTTGGGCGAGCCATTTCGGTACATAGAGCCGGCTATCGTAAGCTGGGCAGTAAAGCACGTAGCGACTCGACGATTCCACTGCGTCCACCCTCTTAATAAGATGCAACGGCAAAGATTCCGGTATATTGAGACGTACTGCATGTATTTCCAATGGAGAGTGATCAGTTAGATTCTCAACACCCACGGATAAATGAGCTTAAGTGAACCTAAAGACTGGCAGACCACTAGACATACACTTTCCCCCAACAAGGTATCGCTATCCTGAAAAAAGAAGCAGTGTCTACCACAGGTGGCCAGCGGAACTCCGATTTCCCTACGGCCATCTACGTACGGTTCAGCTGCAACTATAAGGGCTAAAGCTTTCAGCGTAACAATTGTCCTAGAGGCCGCTATGACCCGGGACCAATACCGCCTTAATATAAAAATAGTTCGATGGAATTTTAACGAGATCAGGTACTCTCAGACTACCAACGAGATCACCACAGTTGAAGGGTTTAATAGCCCCTAAGCTATCGGAGTAGATGTTAAATTCTTTGAACGTAGTTAGCAATATAGAGTGGTAAAAGGTAGATTAAACTTGCATCTATCTCCTGAAAAAAAGACCCTCCAACTTCGACCCAACCGTTAACCATTTAACTAGTCCACTACCTTTAGATGAGTCCCTCTCGTCAGGCCGATATTGAGATATTTGCTGAGGTGAAGCTTGCACACAATTGGTTTGGCCAATCTTTGGTCTCTTGCACATAACCAGTTGTTATGCAGATTTTAGGCAGATCCAACTTCTCCATTTCCATTCACCACTTTCAGTTGGCCGTGAGGTCGCAGAGGCATCGGTTACTCTACAACTCAAGCTTATTCTTCCTCTATCCATACGTACATTTGTATTTTTTTAATATTCTTTCAAGCATATATTATAATAAATAACTTTCTTTCATCATCACGCAGGCTTAGCTGCTTCACTGCAGGATCATGTTATGGCTTCCCGCAAATATAAGGAGGAGCACGAGGAGCGCCAACGACGTGCCGCCGCAAGTTCGTTAAATAATAATAGCAGTAGCGATTTACATAATCAAATGCATCATCAACAACAACACCTCCACCACCACCAACAACAACATCAACACCAATATGGCAGCAGCCAACAGCAACAACATCAATATCATACGCAACAAGGGCAAGGTCAGGTCACGCCCAATAAAAGTAAAGTGGAAAGTATGTATTAATGTTTTTTTTCTTATTTTTTCAATTCTGCAAACTAATTTCTCAAATTTCACACCAAATTATAGTTGGTGTAAAACGCACATCGCCATTGGCAAACAATCAACAACCACGCCCATCAAAAATCGCACACTATAATGATAATATGACAGCGAATAATCAGCACCATCACCATCAACAACAACAACATTTAAGCAACAATAGTCCATATGCCAATATGAACGGAGTTAGCAGTAGCAGCAACAATGCTCCATCAGCACAGCAACAACAATCCACTTTATCGCCTACAAGCCGACGTAATGCAAAATTACCACTTGAGCCATTATTAATGAGCCCAGAAATAAATTCGATAATGAGCGGCGGCGGTAATAGTGTTGGTGGTAATAGTGTTGGTGGTAACGAGCGCCCGTTACAATTATCACGTCAACAACAACAGCGTGCAACAACGCCGCACAGTACAACACCGATTGTGGGTGGACGCGACGGTGATGATGGTAAGAATTGATTCGTTTCTTTGTTGCAACAAAATTAGTAGGACAAAAATAAAAATAGAAAATAAACAAATGCACCAAAAGCCACCACGTACCATCTATTATCACCGTTAGTCACCACCACAAATAAAAAAAAACCGACTGTATATGCACCCACGCTAGTTAGTTATATGTACATATATATATATGATAATATAGAAAAAAAAACTTAGAAAAATAGTTAGCATTTAGAAGAAAAAGGATGTAGGCATAAGAATAAAAAGAAGACGAAAAAAATTTATGGAAATAGCTCATAATGTGTACCTGAAAGAAAAGCAAATATAAGAAACAATACTAGAATAATAAAATAAATAAAACCCGACAACAAGAAAACAAATGCACGCGACATGTCATCGAGTACCAAAAACAAAAACACGAAAAACTCCCATCATTACCATCGAATATTAGGTCATAAGTACAAACACGTCAAGTATATTGCATAACTTCATAAGAAAAAAAAAGATTAAATAATTTAATTTACTAACTGCATTGCGAACGATAAACAAACATTCATACATTCGTCAGTCATTCAACTGTTTGCTCGGTAACATCATAAATGTTACAATTTTAAATCTGATAAACTTTAACAATATATGTTTAAGCACACATTTTCAGCTTATTGTTGTTGTTGTTGTAGCGATAAGGTTGCTCCCAGAAGGCTTTGGGGAGTGTTATCGATGTGATGGTCCTTTGCCTGATATAGATCCGGTACGCTCCGGTACCACAGCACCATTAAGGTGCTAACCCGACCATCTCGGGAACGATTTATGTGGCCACATTAAACCTTCAGGCCATTCCCTCCCTCCCCACCCCCAAGTTCCATGAGGAGCTTGGGGTCGCCAGAGCCTCGTCTGTTAGTGAAACAGGATTCGCCGCGGATAGGTGAGGTTGACAATTGGGTTTGGAGAAGCTATATATTGCGCTGGCAACCAGAAGGGTTGCGCTACACATCCCCTTGAATCTGGTATTTTAGTCGCCTCTTACGACAGGCATACCTTACAATATTCTGATCGCATAACCCGCTGGGGTCCATTCAGCTGCTTGGGTCCATTTACATAAGCGATATCTAGAACTTCTCCAAACATCTCGATTTCTGCGCAACCTGGTTTTCTTCACATTATGTGGCGTTGTCTTCGGAGGTATCTAGCTTATCAGGTTGTTACTTAAAATTCTATGGAAAAATTCCATCAACTTTCAAAAACTTTGCAAAGATCTCGATAGTTGCAAAATCTAGAAGCATTTTTTTTTTCATCATATTGCCTTGTCACCGAGATATGGCTTATGCTCTAGCTTAAAGCGGAAGTTACTTAAAATGTGATTAGAAATATCAATCGGTTCTGAGCAAATGTTTCGACGCTTGAGCGCCTAGACGATTTTAGCAGTTGTGGAACAAGTTAACCCAAATATTCTTGTTTCGCTATAAACAAAGCGTATTATGAAGTTCCACACCAAAACGTAACATTTACATATTTTCAAAAAATTTACCCTTCAATGCAGATCTCTTCCACTTCCAGATTTCTATCGAAATTTCCATTGGCGTATTTAAAAAATGCAACCAAGTCTTCATTACGTTGACTTGAAACCATCATATAGAACTATTTCTCATAAGTTTGCTTAAAGTATTGATATAAAAAAATTTTTTACCAACTACCAAAGTCGCTAATCTGGAGGTTATATAATTTTTGCAACAATTTGGTTTTTCTTAATGGCTATATGGACATATTAATTTGAAACACAATCACCTTCGTTTTATGCTTATTAAAGAAAACTTTCTCCATTAAAAAAAAAAAAAACAAAAGAAACAAATTGTAAAATAAACTTTGCCTATTTTCTCGAACTACTTATGATGTAAATGTTTAATTTTGGTGTGGACCTTCACACCGTCGACAAAGGAGATCAAATCCCCCTCAACCGGTCTCTACCAACTCAATGGAGGTGTCCCACTTCCTATGCTTCCAAATATGAGTGTCGGTAAGAATACTTTCTGAGCAGGAGCGTGCTTGTCTGTTCACACGACAAGTCTGTCTTGCGCCACCTACCGTAATATTTTTTCGTTTTGCATTTTCATTGGACTCTGAACTATGGCCCCAAAGTTTCAAGTATCTACAACAGGGAACACGAAAACAACAATGGCAATTTTTATCAAATTTCGTCAATTAAATTTGTATTTTCTTTATTTTCGATCATTTAAAAAAAAAGCTTGCAGGAATTTCTTAACTGAAACTATATGGAAAGAAATATATGTCTCAGCCAGGACGTTCGGTGTGAAAGGCCGATGACGCTATCACCACACTACTGTAGCCTGCTGTTCACATCTGCCATCACTCAATACAACGAGCAACAGCATTGACTCCAAAATTAATTTCGATATATCACTGCGAAAAGTTTAATATAGTACAATTATATACATAGCATTAACATTGCGCCATAAACTCGAGTTTATGAACCATTTTGGAGTTTCACAGTGCTGGTTAACACGAAAATAATACGTAAACTGTTCGAGTTTATGGCACATAGTTAATACTATATAACACCAAACTTTTTTACTAAATTTTAAAGTACACCAAAATTAGTTTTGTTGTGACGCCGAAAAGTCTTAGCACTGCATTTTTTTTTGTGCGCTAAAGTCATGATATTGTAAATAATGAGGACGAAAAATTTATGAATATAAATAACAACCATTTTGTTGTTGATAATTTAATTATTGATTGTAATTGTGAGAGATAAGTAGTAATAAAAAACTACAAATTTCGCCAAATACAGAGTAAACATTGAATGACCCACGTTCATACTAAATACTACTTAATAATAATAATGTTGTAGTACAACAACTCGCTCGCTCACTCATTAAACATTGTATTGTTGTTGTTGTTGTTGTTGCTGCCTTTTACTGATAATAGTAACTTTTTGTAAATTTCATTTTTTTCCAATTTTAAGCATAATTTGTAACAAAAAAATCCTTTTTAGTAAAATTGCTTAATTATCATTTAGTTAAATTGCTTTAAAAATGTACACAAATCCGCTATAAAAGACGAAATTTATATATACTTATAAGTTAACTGTTAATTTTTCTATATTTTTGATTTTGCACTTATTAATTACAAAAAAAAAAAACAAAAACAATAATAATATTAATAAAAAATGCCTTTATTTAGTTATTAAGTTCTTTATTGCAAAGAAAAAGATATTAATTATTTAATTTGTTTTGGTTATATAACATTTATATTTTTATTAATTGACTTTCTTGCATATTTGGTTTATGTAAATTTCAAAATTTTTTGTGCGCATTAAAATTAATCAAAGTTTTTTTAATGTGAACTTATAAAATTGCTTTTTATTTTTTCCCCTTTCATCACCTTCACCTCATTCCCTTGGTGGATGGACTTGGTTGTGGATACTACTCTTCTACATTGTATAGCCTAGACAGACGGCACGTGAAACTGGATTAACTAACTGATTGTGGTATGAGCACACACGATCAGTAAACTCGATTAGGCATCGTCTTTTACAATCAAATTTTAATATGACTAAGGGCATTTTAATTGCAACACCGCCGAAAATCTCAATTTATTACCGTTGTGGTGTTTTGCTCACATTCAGGAGGAGTTGGATATTCTGTTTTTTTTTTTTTATACTTTTACGTTATTCAAAATTTTCTTTTTGTGTTATCCTACTTAACTGAATACTTTGTGCTTCAACCTACCGTCTTTCAGGAACGCATTTAGATTAGACTAGATTGGCTAGTTAATCGAGATTCAACGTTGCCGTCTGTATACATTTTAAGGGTATTTGGTATTATTTGTCATCATCTCTCATTATTTTAATTTTAATATAGTGGTTAATGTTTCAATTATTTAGGATGCATGTTTCATAAGAAAGCATATTATTTTCAGAAGGTTTCAGAAGGGCTTTCACAGTGTACATATATATATTAACATTTACACCGAGAAATAATCAAACATGATGTTGTGATCCCCATAAATTCGACAAATCAAAAATTTTCCTAAAAGTATGATAATATAATCTGCTGTGTGTAAGATCCCGGCTGGCGGGCCGGAAGCACACCATTTTAACTATTTAATAATAAGCTCTTGGTCAAAAGCCATCGTAGACTATAGTGTCCATTATAATAACCAATACGAGTTCGTAGGACTTCGCGTCCTTAATTAGCGGATATGGCTCATGCTGTTCGTTCTGCCTTTGTCGTAAGCATTCACTCTAGTGTTGCCCTGAAATCTTAAAATGCCCACTTAGTCACGAAGATCTTTACAATAGCTTTGATGGGCGTACATATATACCTAATGTAGACGATAAAGTGCTGATAAAGCATCCTGTTTGGCAAGGTGTTCTGACCCATGCACGGAAAACCATTCCAACATAACCTTGCAATATTGCTAAAGTGTCACTTAATTGATGGAATGTTGCTGATACTTATGCCCCTATTACCGTTTACAACTCAACTCTGGTTGAGTTGAAATTTCGCAATTTGGTATTACAGATTACAACTCAACCTGTCAAAAAAAATTTCGGTTGAGTTGTCTAGTCTTACAACTTTTTGTGGCATTGCCGTTTACAACCTTGTGTTGGTGTAGTTGTCAAAGACGTCAAAATCTTACAACTGCTTACTAGCAGTTGTCTCATGCAATTTTGCAGTTGTTTTGAAAAATGTTACGTTTTAGAAGACGGTTCACCACCTAATTTTTAACAAAGATGTTCAAAGTTGGTATCAAAAGACACGTTTCGACCTCCGATTTAAGAATCCGAAAACAAAAATTGTAATTCTTTGCGACAGCATGACACTGCTAATACGCGTCCAAAAATATCGAGACGCGTATTAATCTCGAGAACAATAATCCGAAGGCGGAAAAGAAACATTTTATCTCTTTTCCGGAGATATTTGTAGTTGAAGTTGGCGATTTTCATGTGGTTGTTGTAATGTTGTTGTCTTTTTTCGGTTTTTGTTTAATGTCTTTTGAACGAGTTAAAATTTTTATTTTCCGCCTTCGGATTATTAATACTGATGCCAAGACGCATCGTTTAATACCTCTCTCGATATTTTTGGACACGTATTAGCAGTGTCATGCTGTCGTAAAGAATTACCACAAAAATTAAAAATTTTATTTGTAATAAAATCTAATTTCATGTGGTTGTTGTATTTTGTACACAGCTATGCAGAAAGGTGTTGGACCCAACCAGAGTTATTTTTACGAATCGCGGCCAAAGGCCGCCAACGCAGAAAGATGTTCTGTGCAAAAAACTGTGGAACGGGCCTCATATTTCGGACCCTTTTGGGCCATTTTATGGGTCTTTGTAAATATCTTTCAAAAGAAATAAAATTTTTAATTTCCGCTTTCGAACCCTAAAAACGGAGATGGAAACCCGTCTTTTGATACCACCTTTGATAAGAGTTAGATGGTGCACGGGCTTATAAAACGTTACCAAAAAAAAAGCAAAAAATTTAAAGCCGGTAGTTAAACCTTTTTTAATCAAACAATAATCAACAATTTTGTACACATTTCTAGAAAAAACAACATTGAATAACTTTTTGACTTTAGTTGGACGAGGCTGGCCGCAGTTCGGATGCAGCCAAAATAGGTGAAATTATGCGAGTCCCATTGATACTTATCACTACTCCTGGGAATCCTATTTAAGTAAAATACAGTTTTTTCTGTTTGGGTTTAAATCTACTTCACACAAATACGCTCCTCAATAATATCTAAAACCAGTCCAACACCAAAATCATTTCCACATCATATTTGAAAGCTGCCGTCAGCAAGTAATCGGAGTATGGTGCATAATTTTAAAATACGAACGCGTATGCGGAAAAGGTCCTTAATTTTGTTTAGTACTGAGTAAAACGCTTCCCTTCAAATCTGCAAAATAACTTCATATGAAACTCATTATTTGTCACTTAAACATGTTTGGTAGTTCCAAGGAATTGGAAGGATCACGCGAATGTTTTCCGTATTCGCGAAATGTCAATCACCAACATTTTTGTCATTATAAAATAGATTTCATATAATATTAATAAAAAAAATCACATTTGAAAATGCTTAAATTTCTGCCACAAATTTATCAGCTGTTTATTTATCTGTCAAATCATCACTTTCTGAAGTTGGCAACTCAATTCAATTTCAACTGAAATAAGTTGTAATTCGTAATACCAAACAGGAGTTGAGTTGTCTTAAAGTTGAGTTGTTTTAATTACAACCCAACTAAGTTGAGTTGTAAACGGTAATAGGGGCATTAAGCTGATGATGTGCTACAATAATGTAGTGAAAGCTTTTATGTTGCGTTTGATTTGCTAGTGATGATCAATAGCTTCAACCAACGCGCAAAGTTGCTACAGATGTTCAAACTTTGCCGAAAAACGTGATGTTTTGTCATAAGAAGTAACACTGCAGCAACAACTGTAGCTCGTTTATTAGCTTAAGTTGTTTCTGTCCTTTGCGCTGGCTTAGGGCTTCAGACTAAGGAAGCGACAGTGATTAATAGCTTCACGGGTGTATTTAGGTTTCAGTTAGTGATTTTGAGAGATAGGCACCAGGTAGACGAACAAATTCTTTGTTACTTGGGATAGTCTCTGTGTGATCATTCTGTGCCAGGGTTCTGTCGACTGTGATTTTGGAGGTATATTGCGTCTCTGGGACCATTGATTTGGGGATCTCCTGGATATACACTATGGACACATACAGTCTATATGCGATCCTTATAGATCAGCTAGTTCATTTAAAATGCATCAAATATAAAAAAAGAGTTATATGAAAAAAAAAAAAAAAAAATGGATCAATAAAAGTGTTGCATGCAATTGTTGCTCTAGACATTAAAGCAAGTAAATTTTCAAAATCAACAAGAAATTGTTTGAAAAATTTATTATGAGCCTACATTCCCCTCTTTTAAATGATAAGAGTAACTTTGTTAAGGTTGTAAGACCTCACAGGATCTTCGATACTTTGCAGCCTCGCGCTTGATTCCACGCCTTCCCTGGTTGGTCGACCATGTGCAACTCTCGCCTTATTTTTATATCGCCCAATCTAATTGGGATGCCTGCGATACAAGCTGTGAGAGCTACAACTCGTTTAGCTAGCTCATCCGCTATTTCATTTTCATCTATTCCCATATGTCCAGGAACCCAATATAGATGTATACTTCTCCCTATCCCGGTTATTCCCAGGGATTGCTTATACTCTAACCCACTTTAAGATATTGTGCTATGAGAGGTTAAAGCCTTAATGCTGCTAGGCATTCAATGTAAAAATTAACGCGACTGCAGGTTCATCAATTTTCCTCCAGAGATTTTATAGCTTTCGTCACGACTACTCCTTCTGCCTGAAAACCACTCATTGATCTGGCAGCGTGAAGGATCTGTTTATTTCCGGATCAGGGTGTAACTCTACTCACTTATTAATTCTCGTAATAATAGTTGTCGAAGGATAACAAAGTTTGAGTCATTAAATAACTGTTAAATTTTCTGAAATATGTATATCGTTTTCTCGCGGCGAGAAACCTTCATATCTGCACAGCACTAAAGGAGAAGAAAAGACAAAAGACTTCTGAAAAATAGACATTTTGGGTTCGTTCCTTCATTCAACATCTATTCTGGTCCTATGATAGCACGGATATAATTACTAGGGGGACTCGCTTTGTCTTGCAAGGATTGAGAGAAATGTCGTTGAAGCATGGCTGCATTTTCATTTCATTCTTTGCACGAAAATATGAAATTCTTGCTTGTATATTGTTACTGTGATTATAGGCTTGTTTTTTTACATGTATATACATTCACATTTGCTTATCGCTTATCACTTAGATAATCACCCGTATTGTCATTGTCGTCGTCGACATCGTCGTCGTTTTTCAGTCGACGTCACATCGTATCGACGTCGTCGTCACTTCGACACCAAATCGGTATTGGCTAAGCTTGTTGAGACGACGACGACAATTTATCGATAAAACGAAATTAAAATATACCATCTCTGCCATTTCTGGATCAGCTGTTCGATTTTTTTACTATTTCTGTTTAGAGGAGTTTAAAATCTATTTGTACTATGGCTTTATTGTGAATATTTGCACTGCATTACCGGCAGTTGCTATTGTACGCTAGATGGCAGCGCACTGTAAGTTTTAAATCTAGCGACAATTATTGAAGACTCGCGACAGTGGTTGAAGAACTCGCTACAAAACCGGTTGTGCTTAATAGTCTGTTGGTCAAAGTATATAACCTATAGCTGAATAGGTTACGTTGAATTGTGCACACACACACTTTTCGGTCATAGAAGTAGAGATAAAATGGAGAGACCCATTTTAGTTGCAAGTATAATGCATACTGAAATTAAGCAGTACTAACTATCTGCGCAACAATATCACGTGTTTAGATAAAGTCATGTACTTAGCAGTCCATATAAAGTTTAAGTGCACATGTATATACATGTTAAAGAAACAGCTAATATCTGTCTTAGCATTCAGTGCAATCCGTGCATCGTTTGCAAGACAAAGCGAATCCCCTAAATGTTTTTTTTTTTTTCTTTTTTCAAATCAAAGAGAGAGCGCAAACATACATTAGAGGGAGAGATTTTTTTTCATATTGCTTTATACAATTGTTTTTGTTATTGATATTAGAGAAAAATTGCAAAGTTTACAAACGGCGATGGTTACTGAGAGATGTTTCTGAATTTCACTTCTTCATCAGCTAGCTTTTCGGGAGCTGAGTATTGAACTCGAAATCTCCAACATTCATACTTTATACTAGTGTAAAGACAGATGCCGTTAACCACTCAGCCATATGAATGCTCCGTTGCTCGCTTTGCAATTGGTCTCTAAGTATTGCTTTGTGTTAAGTGTTGCTATTCCTTTATTCACCAGTTAGGTACATAGGTACTAATTCTATATGCTTTTTTAATCCTAATTGTGTGGAATATGTATAGGCGCGCTTAAGAGCTTAGTAACACTGGATTTTCATAGTATTGCTTTTGTTAGCTTCCGCTGTTTTTTTATGTTAAGGATTTTTCGGAAGAGTTAGGAAAGAATTTATGAGTAGATATCTCTCGCGATATCTACGAAGGTTGTTGTCAGTATTTTAGGTTTCAACAACACAATTTTTAAAAATTGTTTTTCCAGACTTTTTTGCTAGCCCTAAGACATTTTGCTTGTTCTTGGTTATCTTTAATAAAAATTATTAAACATTTACGAAATGCATTCAAACTTAACAAAATACTTAAAACACATCATCATTGCTCCTCTTCATTTATGTTTCGATGGCTTATTTCATTCGCTGCTTTAGCCTGCTCAATAATATTCTTATGCAGCTTTTCATCTTATTACTTTTACAATTTTTAATTTTATTTCCTGTCCATTCACCTACATATATCTTCCTACATAGGTAATCCAGTTTCCAAATATGTTTCCCATCTCAAAACTATTTCATACAGCAGTCATGGCAAAAAGAAATTAAAAATTTAGCTACTGAAATTGGGCTTCGAAATTTCTTCCCACCTAATTATAATTTTTATATGTTGTTTATCGGCGAAAAGCAATGTTTTATTAAAATTGTTGTTTAAATGTTAATTGGTAAGTGTGTGGTTTAATTTTTAGTTTCTGTTTTAGTTTAATATTAATTTTAACTGCATGCATTGCGTTTAAAAATACTAATCAATTAAAAAGCACCAACTTTTAACGAAGTGAAGCACAAGTGTTCAGTGACAAAGCATGCTAAGTAGTATTTCCAGTTTAAATTTATTTTGTGTTCAAAGAAATCGTTCTTTTGAGAGCAACCCTGTCTATAACACTGCAACAATTTTGGAATAATTTTCTCAGAGCAGCATAATTTCGACCCTAGATGATGTATTTGCGAATTCAAATTTGGGTGTTAATATACTCTTGCAAGGAAGAAATTTGTAAGCTTACAGAGACGAGTATAGGGATCTGTTGAGGGGGTCTACAAGCGCGAAACATCGAGTGCTCCAGCGAAACAACGCGGTTGAGAAAAGTCGAGCTAGAGAAAATATAGACCAGGAACTTAGAAAGAAAAATGGGTAGATGATGCAGAAGAGCCAGCAGACAACACTCACACTAATAGCGTTTTCTTTTCTGACAAAAGTGTTACCTTTTTGTACGCCGCGCAAGGATTGTAAATATATTTTGTTCTATTCTAAAAAGCATGTAACTCCTTTACGTGGTATGTCGTTGTTTTGTGAAAATTGTTAACTGCTCGCAACGCAAAAGCGTTAAACTTTTACCCTGCATAAAATGGCGATGTGGCAGTGCAACTCTGCTAAACCAGCTGATCGTGACAATTTATTTTCCTAACTTAACCAATTTTTAGCGAAGAAAACTGCAATGAATTAAATAATTGCTAATGAATTTTTATTATCATTGACAACGCGTTTGTGAAAATCAGCTAATACCCGGGGTAGCCATTTATGTTCTTTGCCTGCACTATAAATGTTGAAAATTTTCTGGGGTAGGAGTAACTCTATTAAGGCTTTACTATTTACTTAGGCAACAATTTATTTCAGAAAAGAAAACGCTATAAGACCACGGAGAGGGTAGTGACTGGATCGGTGACTGATACAAAAGATCGAAAGGGCTGTGTAGACTTTTTCTAAGTTTCAAGCGCCGTGACTAAATGGTATATTCCCTGTCATGCAGCAAATCTCGAGTAGAGCGAACGTGGAATTGCCCAAAATAATATTCAACGGATGTATGAGACTGAATCATGTTCTTAACTCTTGGAGAACTGCACGTGTCATTTTCTTACCAAGGGTGGGGAAGATCAGTCATATGTATCCCAAAGCTTAAAACATTTCTGCTCAAATCTTATGAGAGGCTGATAGATGTGTACATATATAAAGTTTAAAAAGTATCACGAATTTTTCTACAAACCACAACATACGTACACGAAAGTCGGTAGACTCGGCACTGCAAAGGGTGGTTGTAAACATGAAGAAAGCCTTGGAATATTAGGAGTACGCCTTAGAAGTCGCATTTTTAGACATTGCCGAGGCTTTCAACAATGTCTCGAAACAAGCGATCACAAAGGGTCTTAAGTTTATGGAAGTATATACAGCCCTAGCCTGATGGACCGCGGCACTGCTGTGGACGCTGGTTACAAACCAACTGCTCAGGCGGTTCAATGAGGGACCCACCAAACTTACGGTGTACACAGATAATATTGCAGTTGTCATAAGTGGAAAAAGCATTGCAACAATTTACTCTATGATGGATCGGGCCGTTCGGGATATATATATTCATACCTAATACCAGGTTGAGTGTCAACGAGGAGAAAATGGATATGGTCTTCTCTACTTTGGGCCCTGCAGGAGAAAACTTGTACAAAATATCTAGGGATAATTTTAGACAGTGAGTTGCCGTGTAAGCTCAGCGTGGAGGAGAGAGTGAAGAATGCCTCGACGGCACTTTACACGTGTAAAAAAATGCTTGGGTGTACGTATAGTCTATCGCCCTCTCTTCCTCATTAGATTTTACAGCGATTGTAAAGCCTATCCTATACTATGCAGTCCATGTTTCGTGAACGGCCACACAAAAAAGTACCTTCTTTAAAAATTAGGGGGGATATGCAGGCTATCAATGGTTAGCATAACAGGAACCGTGAAAATAACTCGGACAGTTGCACTGTATGTCATTCTGCACATTCAAACTGTGGACCTGACGGCAAAGAACATAGCGCTAAGAACTGCAACGAGGTTAAATGCCTCGGGAAATACTGGACGAACAGATTACCTAATTACGTACATATCTGCGCTTCGAAGGGTCTCATAGAGCCACAACACAGGTAGACGAGGTGATACACATGTCCACCGGTGGCTCTAAAGTAATGGAAGGATTGGGGTCTGCGGTATCTACGCTGATCCGGAAATAAACAAATCTCACAAGCTGCCAGATCACTGTACTGTTACTGTTTTATATACGGAAGAATTAGTTGTAACTTAAGCAGTAGAAAAACTGCAGGAAAATGGCTTAAACTGCCGCCGCGTCAATTTTTACATTGGCATCCAAACAGCAATTAAGGAAATAATAGCACAACATTTATAAGTGTGTTGTAGTGTAAGCAATCCCTGAAAAGAATTGGGATAGGGAGATATGTAGCGGATGAGCTAGCTAAACGGCGCATTCCTCGAAGCTTGTACTTTAGACGTCCCAATCCGATTAGGCGAGATTTAAATAAGGGGGAGCTGTACATAATTGTTAGGGATAGCAGATGAAGGAATATCCAGGTGGAGGAGGAAACGATCGAGCACGTTTCCCCCCAGCGTGATAGGGGGTTAGAATATACCCGCGGTAGGTATGCCTGTCGTAAGAGGCGACTAAAATACCGGATTCAAGGGGTTTGTGTAGCGCAGCCCTTTCAGGTTGCCAGCGTAATACATAGCTTCTCCAAAACCAATTGTCAACCTCACCTATCCGTGGCGAATCCTGTTTTATCACCAGCAGAGGCTCTGGCGACCCCGAACTCCTCATGGATCTAGGGGGTGGGAGGGCGGAATGGCCTAAAAGGTCGCATGTGGCCATAACAAATCGTTCCGGAGATGGTCGGCCTTGGTACCGGAACGTACCGGATCTGCATCGCGCAAAGGACCATCAACTCGATAATACTCCCCAAGGTCTTCGGGGAGTGTCCTTATCGCTACAACAACAACAACATCGAGCACGTTTTGTGCCCTGGTCCTAAATTCCCTAAGGCTTTTAAGTTTCGTCGTTGAACAAACTTCTGGTAACATTGTGGACTCCTTATTTTAGATGCCACGGCAACAACTTAATAATAACATTCCGATCAGATTAGGAACTACGATTTTCTCGACATGATTGTTAAGCAAATTTATTTTCCGTTAAATTTCAGTATATGGACCTAATTGGGCATTTGTATTGAAATTTTTCCATTTATTCTTAAGCCGAAATAAAATAATTAAAGAAAAAATGTATGTTAAACGGTTTTATTGAAAGCAATACTTACATTAAGTAATAATAATACTAAAAGCTAGAAAATAATTATGTAGGTCCTAGATACTAGTCATCAAACCCCTCGTCAATGTGGGGTTGATCGGACAATTAAATAAAAGCGTTGGACGTGCCAAAATTTCTATTGATAGTCATAAGTAAGACCAACTGAACTTTAATCAGGTTATGCTACGCCTGACATTTTTAGAAATTTCACTCGATTTCTATTCATGTATGTAATATGTGTTCTAAATATGAACCAAATACGATTTTTTGAAATATTTCGATCCATGTGCCACCTATCGTTTTTTTCTTATTATTGCATTGTCATCGGGTTCTGAACTATATTCCAAGTTTCAAGCTTGTAGCTTATCTGGAAGTTACATAGATTTTAATTACAAAATTCGTTCGCAACGGCCGGCGCTGCTACCCAAAGTCAAGCTAAATAAGACCGTTTAAAATCAAAAAAGTTTAATCTAAAATTGTAACGAGATTTAGAGATATTACTATATGGGTCCGGGATTTTCATCCAGAGTTGGATATCTTCATAGAAAGTCCAGATTCTCGAAGTTAAGCTCAATCAATGGGTTAAATTTTTCAATGTTTCAAAAACTTGGCATAAATTTGTATGAAAACAGTATTAGATTTGGTAATAGCAATTTCACACAGAGAGTTAATGAATGAAACAATTGGTCTAATTGTGTGAATTGAAGGGCTTATTGAGTTCAAACTTCCAAACAAAGTACAGATTCTTAATTATGAGAGACAGAACCGTGCTTATTCGAGTAGTTTGAACCTTTTTACCTCTTGTCAGGCCATAATGAAAGTACTTGCTCTTAGGCTACCCTATAGCATTTTGGACACATTCAACCAATGCGAGGTCCTTACGGATCAGCCAGTTTTTTCCGAAGTGAGTTTTGAACCTTGAAACGATCGCATGGGATCTTCGTAAACACTTCATATAGACTGAATGCGCCCATAGTGATATGAGAAGTTTGTTGAATCAAACTGAAAAATCACCTATTTAAAACCAGGACCTGTGTTATCTAAGAAATGTGCCCTCTTCGCAACTACTAGAAGTTTTTTGACCCCCGACAGTGTTTCCAGATCAGAAAATGGTGTCACCATTGCCTTAATGGTCGGCCGGCTATCAAGGTAACAATCAGGCATGCTTAACCAACGAACCGATATCATTTCGTTACGATAATCAACGTTAATAAACGAAACAAAGTCATTATCGTAACGAAATGATATCGGTTCGTTGGTTAACCATGCCTGGTAACAATTAACTCGGCTACAGCTATTCAGTATCTTTCCAGTATCTTTGCTGCTTTGATCCCGGCCATCACTGTGGCCGTTTTTACGATCTGGGCGCGTATCGCGTTATACGATCCGTGATCGAAATAAATTTTTTAAATCGCAATAGCTCTGAAATGGGCAATTGGATTAGGGAAATATGTGAAATTGTGACTTCTAGTCCTCATTAGATCCATAATTTATTATCATTTTTACAAATCTTTTGACAGTTTCTGATTTATTATTTAAGTGAAATTGCTTTTCGATACGTGATCGCATAACACGATACAGGCCCTGCTTATTAACGAATCAGTATGGTAGGGCGCAAAGCTCTACATCTTCTATTAGTTGCGAAACATCGATGTATAGGTTTATCGTAGCTTTGATTTTTTCGCACCCTCCACTTCTATTATGGCTCTAAAATCACCATCTAAGCGGAGGCACGCCAGCAGAATCGCCCAATGTGAGATAATGCTGTGATACTATGGCCGTACGATGCGCGTTCAATCTACCCTAAGTCTCGTTGGAATCGCAAACGCTATGTGCTTGGATACTACAGTGCTGTTGTAGGGTTGGTTTTCAAAGCTTCCACTTTATTTTCTTAGTGTACTTTCTATTTTGTACTGCCACTAAACAAAGAGTCGGTAGTACAGAGTAAACTCCCAATCCCTGCAAACACTCCTAGAGATAGAAAGAGGGGAATAAACTCCACGTAAATCTCATCATTATTTTACTGCATGTTTTCTTCACTCACACCGCACTGACCTATTACGGCCACTTTTGTACTGTGTTTCTCTTGCAGGATTACCACTCATATGAAAATCATGCGGTAGACGATTACCCGATTTTATATTAGCATTTAAGCTCACTACTCCGTAGTGTCTACCTACCTTGTTTACTTTGAGAGGGTGTCACAAACCGCCAGTTCAGCCCATATTTCTGGGGTCTCTTGAGGGGTTCGATGAGGCGCTATTCAATGTTGGATAAGCTGTTGCACGGGCAAAACTACCATATTGGCGCTTTAGTGTTAGTAATTTTCACCCTCATCAAGTCTATTCCTCTTTGGACCCTCACGCAGTTTTGTTTTTATTCCATTTCAATACTTAACTTCATTTTCAATTGTTCAACGCTTTAATACATTCACGCTTCCAGTCATATTAACAAAAGACGATACAAAAAAATCACAAGACAACATTTACAGTTAAAAATCTAACAACTAGAATTTTTACAATTAATTGCTGACTCTAATTTAAATTTTTTCTCCGATTTGTTCTATTCAATTAGATGACGTCATCGCCGATGATGAAACACACTGGCAACACCGCGTTAGTTCAGGTTTCGATCGTTTGGTAGCCTTCGCCTCCACCGAGTTAGATAAAACGCGTCGTTCAATTGACACAGACATTGTACCATCGTCGATTAGCTGCAATACTTCACCCGATTCTGGTATAACTCACAGTAGCAGCAATTCGGATGCGGGACGCACATTTCTTTCCACATCATCCACCTCATCACAATTGGACATGCCCATGGGTAGTGGAGGTAGCAGTGCTGGCAGCACGAGTAGTTCAAGCGGTGTCAGTGTGAGCAGTGTAAGTGGTGCTAGTGTAAGTTCCAGCGGTAGTGGCGTCAATAGTTATATGCACGGTCACCATGGACATCAACACCAACACCACCATCAGCAGCATCATCATCATGCATTGTTATTGCATCAGCATGGTGTCGGTGTTGGCGGTGGTAGTAGTCACATATCATCTATGGATCAACTTAGCGATAGCAGTATGAAATCATCACACTCGTCGGATGTTACCTCGATGCCACCGATAACGTTGTTAAAAACGAACTCTGCATCACCGGTCGATGCTGGCGCCATTGACAGTCCGCCACTCTCAGATATTGGTTTACCGCGCACACCGAGCCCGAATGCAGCAGTGCCGACGCCACCTTTAGCCGCAGCTATGGCTGCTGTACACAACGAAACACCGACACCCACACCAACACCGCCTGCAGCTACATTAACAAACACTACTGCTGCAGATCCGTATGGCAATAATAAGTTAAAAATACCATTGAAATATCAACGTAAATCGAGATCTTCGTCTGAAAAGCATTACAAGAAGAAATTTTGTGAACGTAATTGGGAATATGATTGTGACGATCTACTAATGCCATATTCAAATAACAGTAATGATGGCACCAATACAAGCGCAGCTGATGCTCCAATTGTTGCGTCAGACGCCGCAGGGGCTGGTAAAACATCCACCGCCTCAAGTCTAATAACAAATGGACCCACGATAACTTCCAAATCCAATAGTAGCGTTGGCGAATCAAGAAAATTTACAGCAAGCACAGAAAAGTCACCGAAGAATGCAATGGAATCGACAAATACGAAATCGGGCGACTTATCAACGCATAATCACAACAGCAACAGCGGCAGCAGTGGCGGTTCGTCAACGATGGCATCACATATACTGCATCACCATCATCATCACAAATCGTCTAAATTTCGGCCGAAGGGTAAGGATTGGGATTGGTCTATGGACAGCAGTAACAGCAGCAACAACATGAATATGAATATGAACTCTAGCAGTAGCAACAACAGCAAGAGCATTACAGGTGGTAACGGCAGCGTTGGAACGGCAGCAGTCGGCGGTAGCAGCAGCAGCAGCACCAGCGCTAGCAAATGCAAAACAGATATAAGCGCTGCTCCATCGGCGACCACAGCCACGCCTACAACAACCAACGTTAGTTAAGTCAAAAGTTTTGCATGATTTTAGTTGAATTTTATTATTTTAAAAATTTTTTTTATACCAAAATGCTTTGATCGCTTAAGATCAATACTTATTTTGCATATTTATTTTAGGAGAAAAGAAAAAGATTCGATATGTATAATAACTTTCGTTATGTTTTTTCGCTAAAACTTTATTGCGTTGTTTTCAATTAGAGTTAAGTTTAAACTTGTCTAAAGTTACTATACTAATTTTTTTTCTTATTAGTTAGGATTTAAAGTTTATTAATATTAAGTAATTAACATTTTTTTATAACTAGTTTTAATTACACAGTACAACAAAAATTTAAAATCAACCTAACCAAGTTATTTTTTTGAATGTTGGCATCGCGCCGAAAAACTTTTCTGGACAAACTTTCAGTTCAGCTCGTTTAGTTTAGTTTTCATTTTCATTCATTAAAGGTTAAACTGGTGACAAAGTGTCTTTCGGTCATGTGTGCAGAATCATGAATAGTTTAAGCTTTGTTCCGAAAGAATATTGATCTTTATTAAATAAGTAACTTAGAAATTCCAACACTCGATGACCTTTTTCGTGGAGGCGCCAGGAAGTTGCTACGCGCTGATGCAACATGTTGCTAAAGCTTTATTCAGCATTTTATTTTCTGAGCTAAAAAAAAAAACTATGGAAGGACTAATCGTGGGGAGTTGAAGTGTTAATATGAAATGTTAAGCTTTGTATAGGAAGTAATATATTCTAGGACACCAAAGTTGTAACTTCCAGATTTTTTACTACTTCACCAAAAATCCCTTGCCACACCCTAACCCTTAAGTGCAAGTAAATAATTATTTAGACGTGTTGGACTAAAAGTACGTTCAGAAAAATGATACCAAGTCCGTTTTATCTCTGTTACAACAAAAAGTTTTCATTTTGTTGTACTCTGTTATCTTCCATTGAGAGCAAACTAAACAAACCCCTTTTTATTCATTTGTTTGATTGGCCAATGTTTATCATGTTTTTGGGTTATTTTATATAAGAGCTATTATGCCGGTGATTTTTAAGCGAAATCAAATGCAAGGGAAAAGCTGGCGAAGACTGCAACAAAATTTATATAGAGACAACAAAAAGATCATTACGAATACGAATCAGTGAACACAAAACAGACGCAAGAAACAAAAAGACCTCTACGGCACTTTCGCAACACCTATCAATACACAATCACTCAGCTGATTTTTCGAATGCGCGTATATTGGACATAGAAAGAAGAACAAAAACAAGGCTAACATTAGAGGGCTTGCGAATACAACAAAGAATAAAAGACTGTGTGAACTTCAAAGAGGATGTAGACAATATCAACTGTGCTTACTTCACAGCAATCAAAAAGCACACAGTGTGATGAGATGAGCAACGAAAAGGATGCAGCGCGAATATATTTATATAGTTTTGAAAATTTTTTTTTTTAATTTAATTGAATGTAATGTAAGTGAAATTCTCAATGTTGTGTGAAATGTTTCTTTTGAAAATAATTGTTTTATGTTATTAATAAAAAGTGATCTCCCTGAGGAAGGTACAAAATGTACCGAAACGCGTATGAGGATAAAGGAAAACTTATGCCCCTATTACCGTTTACAACTCAACTCTGGTTGAGTTGAAATTTCGCAATTTGGTATTACAGATTACAACTCAACCTGCCAAAAAAAATTTCGGTTGAGTTGTCTAGTCTTACAACTTTTTGTGGCATTGCCGTTTACAACCTTGTGTTGGTGTAGTTGTCAAAGATGTCAAAATCTTACAACTGCTTACTAGCAGTTGTCTCATGCAATTTTGCAGTTGTTTTGAAAAAATGTTACGTTTTAGAAGACGGTTCACCACTTAATTTTTAACAAAGATGTTCAAAGTTGATATCAAAAGACACGTTTCGACCTCCGATTTAAGAATCCGAAAACAAAAATTGTAATTCTTTGCGACAGCATGGCACTGCTAATACGCGTCCAAAAATATCGAGACGCGTATTAATCTCGAGAACAATAATCCGAAGGCGGAAAAGAAACATTTTATCTCTTGTCCGGAGATATTTGTAGTTGAAGTTGGCGATTTTCATGTGGTTGTTGTAATGTTGTTGTCTTTTTTCGGTTTTTGTTTAATATCTTTTGAAGGAGTTAAAATTTTTATTTTCCGCCTTTGGATTATTAATACTGATGCCAAGACGCATCGTTTAATACCTCTCTCGATATTTTTGGACACGTATTAGTGTCATGCTGTCGTAAAAAATTACCACAAAAATTAAAAATTTTATTTCTAATAAAATCTAATTTCATGTGGTTGTTGTATTTTGCCAGATTTTTTGCACACAGCTATGCAGAAAGGTGTTGGACTCAACCAGAGTTATTTTTGCGAATCGCGGCCAAAGGCCGCCAACGCAAAAAGATGTTCTGTGCAAAAAAAAACTGTGGAACGGGCCACATATTTCGTACCCCCTCGGGCCATTTTGTGGGTCTTTGTAAATATCTTTCAAAAGAAATAAAATTTTTAATTTCCGCTCTCGAATCCTAAAAACGGAGATGGAAACCCGTCTTTTGATACCACCTTTGATAAGAGTTAGATGGTGCACGGGCTTATAAAACGTTACCAAAAAAAAAGCAAAACATTTAAAGCCGGTAGTTAAACCTTTTTTAATCAAACAATAATCAACAATTTTGTACACATTTCTAGAAAAAACAAAGTTTAAACGAATTACATTGAATAACTTTTTGACCTTAGTTGGACGAGGCTGGCCGCAGTTCGGATGCAGCCAAAATAGGTGAAATAATTATGCGAGTCCCATTGATACTTATCACTACTCCTGGGAATCCTATTTGAGTAAAATACAGTTTTTTCTGTTTGGGTTTTAATCTACTTCGCACAAATATTCTCCTCAATAATATCTAAAACCAGTCCAACACCAAAATCATTTCCACATCATATTTGATAGCTGCCGTCAGCAAGGAATCGGAGTATGGCGCATAATTTTAAAATACGAACGCGTATGCGGAAATGGTCCTTAATTTTGTTTAGTACTGAGTAAAATGCTTCCTTTCAAATCTGCAAAATGACTTCATATGAAACTCATTATTTGTTTGTCACTTAAACATTTTCTTACTTGGTGCTTGGTAGTTCCAAGGGATTGGAATGATCACGCGAATGTTTTCCGTATTCGCGAAATGTCAATCACCAACATTTTTGTCATTATAAAATAGATTTCATATAATATTAATAAAAAAATCACATTTGAAAATGCTTAAATTTCTGCCACAAATTGATCAGCTGTTTATTTATCTGTCAAATCATCACTTTCTGAAGTTGGCAACTCAATTCAATTTCAACTGAAATAAGTTGTAATTCGTAATACCAAACAGGAGTTGAGTTGTCTTAAAGTTGAGTTGTTTTAATTACAACCCAACTAAGTTGAGTTGTAAACGGTAATAGGGGCATTAGTTTTTCGCTTAAAAACCACCGGCCTAAAAGCTCTTATATAAAATAACCCAAACCCCTTTTTATTCGTTCGTTAATATACGCAAAAATAATTCGTTTTGAATTTATTTCAAATGTTCAATGTAATATTAAGCAAAATTCAAAAACTATTTTTATAGTTACTTATTTTATTGTATTTTAAAAAATGCAAAAACGCTTGGAAAAGGTACAGATGTGTTAAAGAGGAGGATAGATATCCAAATAGAGGAGACATCTACAAAAAGTCGGCAAATTACTATGCCAATACATAAATGCCCAAAGAACAAAGAAAGCTCAATGACAAATGCCCTAAACTCGCAGCTGAGGAAAGCAAACTCCCCAGGGATTCACTCTGGGTTTATCTCGGTCTGGATATTGTAATAGGTTAAACTCTTATTTATCCAAAATCAACCCCGACATACCCAATGTATGTCCCTGACACCAACCATCTTTTCCATTGTAAAGTGGAACCAATGCCTCTAACACCCAAATCTCTTTAGTCCAACCCTGTTGAAACTGCGGCAAGTTTCCTCGGCCTCCCGTTAGAGAATATTTGTGATATGGCATATTTTTGAGTTATCGTTGGATTGGGCGAAGCACGGGTACAACAAAAACAACAGAGTAGAATATAGGTATGGACTTCCAAAATGCCTTACCTTTTTTTGGATATTTAAAAAAAAAACTTAAAACAATTTCTATAAAAATTTCAGGAGAAATGCAAAGTTATTTCACCTAATCATATTGTAGAGGTAGGTAGCTTTTTAATGAAATTCAAGAAAATGTTAAGACAGGGAGTGCTTTAGCAAATGGTGTAGGCCATATGTGTGCTGTAATAGAGTTCTTTCTATAAGTCGGATCACTACTCAAGCGTCATCTCATTAGGGAAGGTTCTAAATTTTTTTCACATGGCAAGAAGGGCACGTGTAAGTATGATTGATGTTTTTTCTGGAGCGATGATAAAATCATGTACTCCAAGGGCTTGGATTAGGCAGTAGAAGTAACCGCCCACTATATTCAAAGTATACCGACCGCCGGATTTCACCTAAGGACGCCTTCTATGCCCACAAACTTATGTTAGATTGAGTTGAGAGGGCATGCAAAGTAAATAACCATTCTTCATTTTTGTCCATTTGGATTGACTCAGGTCTGTGCCGTGCAACTAATCACTACTAATTGGTGTTCTTTATATTTTCCCTTTTGAGCTGGAATAGAACTCACAGTCGAACTTACTTACCTCTGCCAGATTGACACCTAAGGCCTTAGATAAGGTCGTACAAGGGAACTTCTCCTTCTTCCACTCGGAGTCATTTTTGTCCATTTCGTATGTCCTCGGTGAGTGCCATCCAGCCAGCCACTTCGTAATTTGTATACTACTTGCTTTCTTATATGAACTTAAGTAGAAAAGAAAGATCGACCTTACCTACCTCTGCGAGATTGTATAAAAACCGTGCTCCCAAAAGATTTCTCATCTGAATTCATGGAGATCGGCAAAGAAAATGATCGCACAAAGGTGGTTTTGGCATGCGCAGGCATCTGGGAATTACCAAACCCGATTTCACAATACATGACGGAATTTTGTTTCAACATACAGCACCTTCACTCAGATCCAACTCTTTGTTGGTGGCTCCCTCTGACCCACCCGAGGGTGTACTTTCACTGTTATGTTATTTTCAGAGATTTTGACCTTAAATTGGCCGTCGGCTTGTTGGAAATTGAACTACATGCTTCAATGCTAATTTATCCGAACGACAAAATGCATTATATTATTAGCTATCAAATTTCATTTACCTTCTTTGAATTGCTTCTGGTTTAAATGATGAGCGATTAATAGCTATATCTTTTATGAAAAGGAAATTGCTTATTAAGTTTGGTTCGATACTCGAAAATTGTAATTTTAATGAAGGTAGTAAATCAACAAATAAAGTTTGAAATTCTTAAACTGACATTCAATAAAATTGTTCGCATAATGGTTAATTCAACCGAGTTTTTTTTGCCAAGAAAATAAATTTGTTTAGGTATTACAACAGAATAAAAGGTAACAACATTCTGTAAAAATTACAAATTCTCAACCAATCAAACTAATATTTCTGTTAAAAGAGGTGATTTCATTGGTCATTTCAACAGCGAGCTTATTTTGAAGAGAAACTTGCGCTCACGGCGCTCTTTAATACTTCATTCTTTTGACTATCGTGCCACAGAAATCTCGGCCATATCAACAGCCACTATTATTCCAATTTTGATGGTAATCTGTTATTTTAACAGTTTTCATTGGTTTTCTTAGTGTTATATTATTAATTGTAAGTTAACGCAGCAGAGCTAGGTCGCCACCATGGTGTGATGGTAGCGTGTTGCGCCTACCATACCTAAAGCCCTGGAAAAGCAATATCAAAATGTTTAGAAAGAAGTTTTTCAATTAGAAACAAAATTCTATATTAAATGTTGTTTTTAAACAGAGCTCTAGCTTGCATTTGATGAACGTTTTTGTTGTTGATTTGGCTGTTTAAACACTATACAGAAACAACAATTTGTGCAAAAATTTTATTCAACAGCTATTTGCGATAGATACAAATTGACAGAAATATCGGTTAAATTGACCGGTAATATGGGGGATTTTACCAGTTTTTTCTTTCAGCGTACAAATTTTTTAACTTGAGCAAATTATTGTTCAGCTCCATTCATGCAAAATATGAGTCCCGTCCTTACTGGTTTTAATTTTAAGCAATTTTATTTTTTAATTATTTAAATTTTTTAACAGTTGTTCAGTTTTGTTTTGTGAACTCAAATTATGAATTCAATTAAAATTTTTTTCGAATACTATCTTTTAAATGCCGTTCAATTGATACCTTACTATGCGCTATAGCGCGCTTTAAAAACCTTTAAAGCTTTGAAAAAATAAGTTAGTTTTTTTGTTTTGTTGATTGAATAAATAATAATTTTTAATTTCCAATTTTTGAATTGGAATATGAAAATTGCATACCCACAAAACACACGTTTACAATACTTCGTACATGGTAAGGTAACTGAACTTTTTTTTTTTAATATATGCTTTCTTATTTCTACAATTTTTGATTATTTCTGTAATTTAAAAAGTTGTTGTATAAACAATTTCAAAAAACATTTTTAATGTTATTGCATTTGTGTAATTTAAAAATTTGAGTATTTATTTAAGCATCACCTATTAACTTATACACTTTATATAAATATATATTTTGTATACTGTTTGATTTTCAATTTTTTTCTAGTTAATAGCTTTTTTTTATATTTATTTTGTTAACTTCAAAAATAAAAAACGTATATGTAGTATTTAAACCCAGTTACTACACAGTTAAACTTTTTTACAATATATTTTGTTAAATTTATTTCTTTTAAATTTAAGTTGACTGTTGTTTTTTTTTGTTTGAAACATGTATTTAAAATTTCGAAATATTTTCAGAAAATTTTGTTAAACACAATATTTGTACCACTGTACTACGTTAATAAAAAAATATATATATGTACTTTAGTTTTACAAATACCTAATAAAAAACCTAAATTTTTAGTTAAAATAAATTTTTGTTGACAATTTTACGAAAATATTTGTAAAAAATTTGCAATACAAGAGCAAATAACAAATTTTGTTTGCTTGCGAAGCCACCTACATATGTCATAGAAAAAAAAACTAAATATTGGGTTTTAACAAACAAAAATCTTAGCATACAATTAAGTGCTTAATCGAAAATTAAATTTTTGTAAAAAACATAAAAAATTCAAAAAAAAAAAGTTGGCAACGCAAGCAAGCAGTTATTCAATGATGTATGTATAAAAGAAACTGGTTTAAGCAAAAAATAAAAATAAAATAAAAAACAAAACAAAACGAAATGTAAAAAAAAGCATTAATAAAAATTAGCAATAGCAAATGTTTGAGCAAAACAAAGTGCAGTAAATATTGTATGTAAGCATTGTATAAATAATACTTAAAAAACATAAAATAGGGAAAAAATATGCAATTTAGTTAAAAATATTTACTAATTAAATATTATATATACATAATTAATTTAAAATGAAATGTAAATGCTAGCGGAATATTTAAATAATAAAAAACAAAATATTTAATGACGCAACATTAGTTTACAATAAAACATTTAATAATTTAATTAATGCAAGTATTTATGAAATATTAATTGAATTACATAAAAAAAAAAAACAAAAAAAAACAATGCATACGTAAATTAATATAATATATACAGACATACATAATACTAAAATTAATAAATACAATTAACAAAAAGAAAAAGAAAAATTAGCATTGATTTAGACTACATAAGTGCAACCGGTAAACAATTCATGTTCAGGAAATAAATAAAAAATAAAAACATTTTCATAGTTTGGTAATTTCAAATGCAGCATATTAAGTGACAGTTTACAACAGTTTTTAAGAAAAATACGAATTAAATGTAAAAAAATATTATAAAATAAAAACAAAATATTGAAAGCGTGTAACATATTTTTTTTCGAAAATGCAAATTAAGTGAATAAAATCTAACAATAACAAATAATGATGGCATTTAATTAATTAAATTAATTTACAAAATATACAACAACGTTTGTTCATTGCAACATTTTTAAACAAAACCAGTAATGAAATTTAATTTAAAAAAATTAAAAATACTTGGCAGACTAAATTCTGAAAATTAAAAAAACAAAAATATTATGAGCTCTTTTCTTGCTTTTTCTGCAGTGGTCAAACAACATTTGAAATCATTAAGGTGCTCTTTAGAACTTTAAAAACAAACAACAAATTGGTACCAAGGTAAAAAAAAGATGCATTTGCCTTGAAGTTTTCATTAAACATGTTTTATAAGAAGTTTTAATAAACGATTATATTTTTTATTTATTGGAAAAGTAATAAGAATTAAGCACATACTGGCAAACGTTATAGCTGATTAGGGCCTGCCAGAGGCACGCTCATCAGAATGCCCGTACTTGCAAGTAGCATCGAGCAAAAGTACCGTGCCGAAAGTGCCGATTCTTACTTATTTCGATGCTTTTTTTTGCAATACATAATTCAAAACAGGGATTGTCTGCTACACAAGTGGAAAAATCTGGGAATAACTATTAAAAGATGCGTGCGTATCAATAATCCGTAGGCGGAAAACAAAAATTTTACTCCTGTCAAGAGATATTTGTGAAAAACAGTGAAAAGTTGTTGTGTGGATATTGTATGTTTTTATTGCACACACATACCACAGCTTTACAAAAAACTCTTGCCGCGTTGTTTCTCTTTGATGGCAGCACCAAACTTATTTACATAGAATGCTTTGTTGCGTTGCTTCGCCTCACAGATGAGTTCAATACATGGCCGCACATATATCTTGCTACACACACTTTTTGAAATGTTAAGCGCGGCTACAGTTAAAATATTCTTAACTTTTGTTAATGCGTCAAAACGAAGCAACGCTGCAAGAGTTCCATGTCTGGCGTGACAAAAACTCGTTGGTCGATTCAAAGCTAAGCAAGCGGCAATGTATTTCGTTGTTGTCTTATGGCGCGGTCAAAGCCAAACAAAGCGTGCAAAACGTTTATGCAAATCTGCCTTGAGGTAGCAATGCCTAACTTTTTGCATCGCAACCAATCCACATACTGTGTGTAATAAGATATATGTATTTGCGGCTATACATTTCTCGATAAATCATCTATCGATACAACTAATTCTTTTCCGATACCTATTCAGTACTCGGTGCAAAAGTATCGACAATAAATTTTCCTCTTATCGGATCAAAAGCACCGATACCTACATGTGCTTACTAATATCGTTTCATCCCTAGTTGAGAGTTGAACTCGATATTGTCAACCTAACCTAGCCGTGGGTAATCCTGTTTTTTTAGCAGCTCAGGCCCTGGCGATCCCAAGCTCCTTATGTTTTTGCATTTACATGCAACATTATTTATCTGGCTTAGGATAATTGCGACCGGATGATGCCTAAAATCAAAATTCGTCAATAAATTTTTTTTATTTTCGATCATTTAAGAAAAAACTTCCATGAATTTGTTCAGCTGAAACTATGCAAGACAATCTAAAATACGTTTTCGAAAAAAATGTATATCATTTTTGTTTAGTTTTACAAAAATTTCGCATTTTTATTTACTATTTCCTGAATTTTTTTAAATATAGAATTCTCGTACACACCCTTCGGAAAAAAACTTTTCGAAAATCAATGCAAATTTTGAGAAACTAAATAGCATGCACTACAAAACAGTATACTCGAAAATTTCAGATAACTAAACACAAGTTCGAAATTATCTTAAATTTTCAAGTTTTCGTTTCGAAAATGTTTTTGCGATTGGTTTGCGTAGTTGCAGTTACAAAATTCATTGAAATTTTTTCTTAAATTATCGAAAATGAAAAAAGAATTTAATTGACTAAATTTGAAAAAATTACCATTGCTATTTTCGTGCTCGTAAACGTACAAAGATTTCTGATGAGTGCCTTTGGCGGGGTCGAATTAGCTAGGAAGTCAGCCAGTATGTGCTTAATTCTTTTTTTTTTTAGTTTTTCAAAAATACTAAATGATAAACAATTTTTACTACCTATCGACAGCTCACTAAAGCTAAATCGTTTGTGAAAAACAAATGGATGATTAAGTCAGAAACAAAAAAAAAAAAAAACCATGGATTTGGCTCATTGGCTGCCAGTTCGAACACGACCTATGTGGGAATGTGATTCACATTCTCACAATTTATTTCATAAACGCACTGTCTCCGCTCAAAATGTATTAAATTTACATGGATCATCTGTCCGGAGGAATTTCCAGGTTAGGTTAGATTAAAAGAGGGCGTGTGTGGGTATTACCCACTCGGAGAGATTTTTGTCCATTGTGAGTGCCCTCAGTAAGTGCAGGGTGGCGGCACATTCGTTTAACCCCATTACCTACTAGTGGTCCTCAACGAACCACTTGCTTTCCCTGATGAACCCAAGGAGAAGTGGGACGTCCACCCTCCCAACCTCTGTCAGGCTTTCGAAGAACCGTGAGCCCAGAAATATGAGCCTTCTTCTTTGAAGTGCCGGACATCGGCAGAGAAAGTGGTAGATCGACTCCTTTTTCTCATCCTGGAGCTTGTTGGTATTTATCACCGTCGGACAGAGGTGCGATAGCACAGTGACCTGTGATGACACCCATAAGTACCCTCATCGAAGATTTGTTCAGTTTGTGAGGGAAGCTGGTGTCTTTCCTATCCATTCACTCATTCCCTAACAGAAGGACTTCAAAACCCACTTTCACATATGTATATGTCCCACCTCTTTCTGACTTACAGCATTTGAGCTTGTTATACTGCCAGTCGACAGTTGTTGAGTTTTTGTCTTCCGAGAGAAAAATTAGAGGTGTGTGCTAAACTCATCATATAAAGGTAAGTGCATTGGAGCGGAGCACAGAAGAAACTGCGAACGATTTTAGTTTTAGACGGGTTCAGTATCTAGAGGCTATTTGTAATGCTTAACGGCATTGTTCAAACGGTAAATGTGGCAGGGTTAAATTGAATTGGATTTTGTCAAACCATAGAAAAACTGAGATACCTCCGGGTAAGTGTTTACTTCGTCTATAGAATTAATTTCGTATTATATTAAAGTAATATCGGGCAATTAATTATACAGAATAAAAAAACTCCATTATATATATACCAATAGCAATTAAACAGTAGACCTGTATCTGTGGTCGGTTTTTCCTCCATTTTTGTTGTGGCGTGAGTGCGGAAGAGTGTGTGTGATACATATGTATGTATGTATGTTCAAGTTGTTTTTGGAATATTGCCTCTGCATTACAACTGTCATAGACCACCCATGTATTTTTTTTTACCTTACTTTGTCCTCCGTATTTATACAACTACCGGATCTACATAGAAACGGAGTGTCGTCTGTACTTTTGACTCCCAGAGGATATTTTGTTTCGCAAAGAGTAGGGGAGTGCAAATTTGCGACTAATCAACGGATATGATATCTGGTATATCCCGATTTTCTTGCATGACACAACGTTCGGGCCTGCACAACATTCGGGCTAGTATTTGAAGGCTCTAGTTTACAAGCCAAAATGGATTCAAAAACGGTAAGGGGATGTCACTTCGGTAACATTCTTTAAAATCAGCGGTGACTGTTTATGCGGCTGAAACAACAACAATGACTGGCACTTAGAAAGTTTTATCACTTGCGTGATTTCTGAAAAGGGCTGTTTTTTTTTTTGCTTTTGGCAAAAATGTTCAACCGTCTGGCAGCATAAAATTCAATTTTGATAAATTTTTTTTTGTCAATCTTTGACGCTGAGGCCCCCAGGCGATTTTGGCCGTCGCGCTCCAATATGCGCCAATCATCCATGCTTCGCGCGAACTGGCGCCGTATTATGTAAATCGATTCGAAAGAAATTTTATTCGGATTTGAATAAAAAAATGTAGGTGATTTGACAGCTTTCGATTCGCATTTCCTTTCGAATGGAGCTACAGAATAAGGTCCCTAATGCGGTAGAGGAGCACTATAGCGTTACCATGCAATATTTTTGGGTATTGTTTCATTCATCCTAACCTAAGTTATTAAAAAACTTGAAGTATTGGCATTCTTACTCAGCGTGTATAAGATTAACATATAACATACATACATATGTATTTCGCGAATTAGGTATCAAAAAATAATAAAAATAAAGTTTCAAGCGTAAATCGATAAAAACCTTAATATACTTAAAAAGATATTTTCCACATAAAAATATTACGAAAAAAATGTAATAAAATCAATTAAATAAAATAAAATATGAAGAATCTCAATATAGAAGCACATCTACCTAAAAAAAATTTACTTTTAAAAATTAAAAAAAAAAAAAAAATAAATAAAAGAAAATTGTTAAGCAAAAATTTTACCGAAAACTAATGCAAACAAGAACACCAATTCGAAATGCAGTTAATATATAAAATTCTTACGCAAAATTTATAAAAATATGCAACTTAGATTTAAATGCCAACTCAGCGGGAATTAAAAACAAAAACTGCGTAAGCAAACAGAAAATAAGACTTTTTTATTTTCCTCTCTCGTTTTGTATTTTAAAACCTTTTTCTAATGCCAATATCAAACGTAAGTAAGAAAGTTTAATTCAGGAAAGCCAAAAGCAACAACAATAAATTAAAACATGAAAATTAAAATTGTAATTTTATATGTAAAAATATACACATAGTTAAACACAAAATGTAAAATTGAAAAATATAATAATTTATAATATTAGTGTATTATATTAAAATAAAATTATTTGTAAGTAAATATTAGCGAAAAGTAGCACCGATTTTAGTTAATTATAAAAAATTAACGACACATTATTGTATAATAATCTTATATATATATATGAATGTAATATATATACATATACATATATACCTAATAAAATGTAATGAGAATAAAATATATTTTGGACGCGTTTCAAAATCTTTTATTTTTGAAAATGTTAAAGGTAGGTTCCCACTAAGTCCCCAAGTTTTGTCTACATATTTTAATGAAAACTATTTAAAAAACTTACCTCCACCACATTAATCGCCCTTCGAGGCAGACCATTGTAAACCTTAACAAGCAGCGCAACTCACAGCTGATCGCTTAAAATTAGCACACACACACGCAAACATCACTAATGGCCCATATTACGAAAATCTTTTAGAAAATTCAAGTTAAATATATAAACATACATAAACCTTGCCAATTTTAGAATATATAGCATTTAGACTTGATTTACAGTAATTAAGAGAAAATTTTTGCTTATATTTAATTATTTAGCTATTTTTTTAATTTTATCTGCAATATTGATACAAAGGTTGAAGGTATACTGCTGTTCTTCATTCCACTCCATTCCAGTTTTACTGCCTTCCATTCAATTCGCTACATAACCTCAATTTAAGCTGCCAAACTATATAGCAGACAATGAAGCAGAAGTTGTGATATAGACTAATTCATATTCAGTAAAAATAAAAAATTTCACATTTGTTATGAAAAAAAATCTAAAACACCCTTCAGAAATAAATTGTAAAAAATCAATGCGAATTTTGAGAGATTTCATTTGGCAGTTGGCCCAACTATTGGTTCATAAAACAAAACGAAATTTGGGAAATTGCTGATAATTATTGACCTTCTGCTAGCGTTCGATTCGCTGAACTGTCGAATAAATAATTCCAATATTCAGTATAGCCAAATGTTCTTTATTTTATTTACAACTCTAGTGTAGTAGTAGTACTTCACAAATTAATTGCTCGCGTGCACTGATGACCTGATACGAACATTCTCTCTCAATTCGTTTCCAGGAATGGGGCTTGAAATCAGCTGACAGTTCATTCAATTGTAAACAAAAAAGAGTTATTTGTAATCCTGAAAAAAATTCGAGTTTTTTGATATCCCATTTGACAATCTTGAGTAAATTTTCGGTGAAAATCATAAATTAAACCTTTACCATGTAAAATACCCCAAAGTTATTCTGAAATGCCCAAATTTGGTTTTGAGCATGATGGCATCTATGGCCAATGTTATAAAAAATGCACATTTTCACGCGCTCTCAGAGAGTGAGAAGTTTCATATCAGGTCATCAGTGCTCGCGTGCTTCACTCAAAGCGTGTTAAGATCAAACTGATCCATTATTCCTCAGCTTACGCTGATTTTATACTCTGTTGTCTCGTTCGCATATTTCTCCTCAGGTCTAGACTTTTCGCGAACACCTACTTATTTATTTCTCCTATAAGAATCTGGTATTTAGTTGTATTCTAGGTATATGCGTGTGTATGTGTGAGTAATAACTTCCCCTGCAAAGAATCGTGCTATTAATCTCTAAAGAGATTGGTCTCCGATTGGTCTCTTTTCTCTATATTTGGGCATAATTGATCCCCTTTAGTCCCTTTCGGGTGCAGTTGGGATTAGTCAGTTTGAAATCTTTTTAGCTCATTTTAAGAAATATTAAAAAAAAACGGCAACGAAATGAGAAAAAACGAATTACTTAAGAAAAATGCGGAGTCCTATACCGAACCCAAATTATTAGGACTTACGACTATGCCAGAGTTGGGGTTACATTTTAGGAGAATATTTTTTATTCCTATTTGAAAAGCGAGCGAACAACTTACATCTAATAGACTGGTCCCTTGTCTCTTCATAGGACATGCTGAAACAAGAAGGAACAGTTCAACTCATACAAAGAGATCAACACTGGATTATTCACATACTCCTTTTCGACTCATCGCGGATTCATCCTATACTAATCGCATATTTTGCATGGTCGCTCTTAACTGCTGCCTACATATATGTATGTATGTGAAATATTCTTTTTGCTGTTACCCTGCAAAAATCGTTGGATCATGTGGTCCACTGGAGTACTTACCATTATACTCCACTGTAATGCAGCAATGGACCAACTCACGTTTCTACACGAACATATTGTAAGCCGAAAATTGCTCGTTTTTAACGATTGTAATCACTAAACGATGTTTATTGGACTGTGGGTACTCCATGGATTACTCTGATGTAATGCGGAGCTGGAGTATATGGTCCGGTCCTAGGACATCGCAATGTTAATTGGACCATATTTTTTGTATGAATTGTGGTTAATTTTGGGCACTCGCTTGGTCCATAGCGAGTACTCCATACATGCATGCACGGAGTACTCGCGATTTTTGTAGGGTAGCTTCGCTGTTGATATGTATCTGTGGCTGTGTGTGTGCATATGTATAATATTACGAAATTGGATGAAGCCCAAACAAATAATTCCATCGACGGGTGGCACAACGCCATTCGAAAGGAGTTTGGGACACACCCTAACATATTTAATTGCATAAATAAAATAAAGAATGAACTGGCAATAACAGAAACAAAACTGCAGCAATTTTCAGCTGGAAGCGAGCCACATCGAAAACGCAAGAAAAAATATAAAGATTTCGACTAGCGTTTTGTTTATTTGATAAAGATAAACGCGAAAACGATTTATTAAATTACATGCTCGCCATTGCACACAATTTAAAGCTCTAGATTGTATTACTTTTTCTTTATACATAATTCTGTGGCGAATATAATCATCACTCTGTAAATAATCATAACAACAAAAACAGCAAGCAACCACACTTATATACATGTACACATTAAAGCAAGCAGCCACACTTATGTACAGGGCAACGAAGGATATTCCATACACATAACCAGCAGCTTGAAGCAGAGATTATTTCACATATATATATGTAGCCGGCAGCAGAAGTTGTTACTCACACATACACACGCATATGGCTAGAAGAAAAACATAAACTACAGATATACATGTATATAGCTAAATAACCAAGCATGAGATACAACTGTTATAGAAATATGCGAACGAGGCAACAGAGAGTATAAAAGCAGCGCAAGTTGAGAAATAATAAACAGTTTGATTTAGACATGCTATTATTGAAGTATAATTTTATGTATATTGAGTATTGGAGTTATTTATTCGACAGTTCAGAGCGTTAGTGGAAGGTGCAAATTAAGCAGAATTTCCCAAAATTCATTACAATACCTTCCAAATAAATTAAATTTTCTGAGTTTTGAGAAAAATTAAATGTTCCTTCTGCCGTCTGATTACTTTCTGAATTTTGTCTTCCGAAAAAAGGTTTTCTGACAAACCGTATTTCTGGATGTTTTCTTCTGAATTCATGGGGGGCACCGGATAGTAATATATAATATACATATATATAATTATAATAATATCTCCACCCACTTTAAGGTAAACACAAATATTTTATTTTTAAATTTTTTTATTTATGTATGTATATCTTTTCGATTTTCTATTTTTTAGTTTCAGTAATCCATTTTTTATCAAAAAATTTATGTTTCTATTTACGTATGTGTGTATGTGTGTATATTTTTGTATTACAAATAATTTGTTACACACTATTTATGTATGTATGTACTTATTTATTTATGTATGTATATATGGTATAATTTATCGGCTTTTTTTTCATTCCATTTAAATTAATTAACAAAATTGAGGAAGGGAATTTTTATTTGCTATTGTATTAATTGTACATTAGACTGGGTCAATTTATTAACCGATATCGCGCCATCGATTTCTCGATAGGATTTGGGCTCAGGAAAAAGTTCCACTACGCATATCCAAATAAATAATTTTCGAGCCTGCAAAATTTAATTTTTGTTTGACTTTTTTTCGACTTTGATTTTTTCATGACCTACTAAAAAAATTTTCATTTGATTGTAAAATTTTCATGTATACCCTGTCCGACCCATAAATGTCCGCTAAAAATGTTGTCGATAACAGTTTTTTGAAAAAAAAAATTTTTTTTTTAAATTAAGGTCATGAAAAAACCTTAAAAATCACAGCAAAAAAATAAAATTTCGCAGGCTCGAAAATTATTTGTTTTTGGTATGCGTATGGAACTTTTTCCTGAGCCCAAATCCTATCGAAAAATCGATGGCGCGAGATCGGTTAAATTTCGTCCATACAAATCAACCCACCCTATTGTACATAATTGATTATTGCATACATATATGTACACATGTTTGTATGTATGTGTTTACACTTAATTTAATTATTTCCATTTAAATGTTTTGTCGTTAATAAACGTGATTGAACTTAATAACGCAAATGTGTTTAAACTATGTCGACTTTTTGTTTGTAATTTTTATTCTAAAACTTACCCGCAAGTACCAAATTTCTTATTGACATTGAAAAACTGAATTTTGTGTTCTTTTTATAGTTTTAAATGAATTGATGGAAGTAAATATCGGACTTATCAAGAATACAAAAAGCGCAATAAAAAGTGAACAGCCCATTTAAAACCGCTATGAATGCTAAGCTAGTGCAAAGTTTACAAAAACGAGGGCACGTATTACGTGTTACGATCAGTGACTGAAAACCATTTTCACTCAAGCGATAACTATGCAACTGTCAAACTTTTTCTAAAAATTATAAGTTATGGATCTAACGGGTTCTTTTTGTCGCTAGTTCAAATGTGTCATAAATTCGATCCACCATTTCAGAGCTATTGTGATTTAAAAAATGAGTTTCGATCACGGATCGTAGCACGTAATACAGGCCCAGTTTTTGCAATATCTCGCCTTAGATACGTTTTTCATCCATTGAGCTTAGTATCCACATCAAGAGAAAAGTCAATCACCAAACCAAAAGGTAAGGATCCGTAAGTGGGCGATTGTGGTAAATAAAGTCATCACAACCTCGTTGTAATTTTTTTCACGAAGGTCGCGTTAGTTACAGTAATAGACCAAGCAACTGCCGTAAAATTGTAAGTATGGAACTTCTACCAAGTGAGGATTTACAGGCCAACCTAATAAAAACTCACTGCGGTAGTTTTCTGTCAAAAATGTCTCATGCACATATAAATTGTTTAAGAGTAACCGAAATTGAATTTACTGCGTAAAAACCAGAGAACATATACATAACAATAGAGAACCGCCAACAGAACGAATAGTGAGAAGCAATAAACCATCAAATCGTGGGTAGGTAATTCACCATTGGGGAAATGTGGCATAAAATTCGTTAATTCCAACGCTAGAAAAATTTTATTTTGATATAGTAACCACAATTAAACTATTTTTTACGTTTTCAATCACTTTTGTGAAACTTAAACGAAAACAGCGCGTTTTTTGCTAATATTCAGCAAGGTACCTAATGTGGTGCATTACCTGCCGCCAGTTTGACAATTTTTATTGCTGTCCGTCGTTGGTCCGCAAAATAGTTTACGCCTCTGGTAAAAACCTACATAATTCGATTTCTTATTTTTGTTCTGCGTGACAGTTCGGTTTGACGTTTGCACACATGTTTTACATTGTCGCAACGCACCTGTTAGGGAAAAAAGTAGGGCTCTTGGTATTCGGTTAGTCGATTAACCGAATTATTCGAATATGTCATTAGTCGACTACTAAAAGTCGACTACCAGTATTCGAGTAGTCAAAACATTTAGACTATTCGGTTAACCGCCCATTTACGGTTAGTCGATTAACCGCACACTAGGTGTTAGTCGGTTAATGTATATTTCGGTTACAAAGGCATCACGTATAAGTAGTATCTGTGATATTTGCCAATTCATTTGATTGGTTTCTTTTAAATATTCAATAAAATATATCAGGAGCTCAGAATTTTCGTGTAAGTAATTATGAACGAAATTCAATGAAAATTTTCTTTACAGCTTTGTGCAATAAAGTAGGACCCCAAATTAAAACTTATTAAATTTCGCCCATTTGATCAAAATTCGATTTATTGCAATTCCTTATGTTACTGAGCAGTTAAACACTAGTCCATTTCTCTGGTCGAGTCTCTGACGTTCAGCCACCAATTGCCTTATAATTTTGGTTGAACGTCAAAATCGAATGACTCTTGCAAAAGAAACTTTAGAAATAATTTTATTTACCTGTATGGTGATAGTTTAAAAACAAGTATGAAAATAAAATGGATAAGATATCATTGCCCTGCAACAATACTTCAAAAGGGAAATCTTCGTATAACTTTTGCAAAAATTTCTCTTTTCATTTCTCGTACTGTTTCTAATTTGTTTGAATATCTAGGAATCCAGTTTAGGGAAGAGGCAAAATATACATATGCATTAGAATTTTATTAGGCTTTGCTGGTCTAGTGTAGTTAGTCCAAGTAAAAACTCGTACTTTTTCTCCAATATCACCCTACGTTTCGCCAAGCTCCTTGGCATCCTCAGGGGTATAATCTTTATTTTAAACAAAAATAACAAAAAACCAAACAAAAACAAACAGAAAATCAATTTTTGAAAACACATAAATCACTATAAAAACATTGGTGACAAACTTACATAAAAAGTATTAAATTAACGTGTAAACATCACACAACATAAAACAACAAACACTTAAAACTAAAATCATCCATCAGTACCATGGTCATTGGGTACTTTTGTCATACTAAAATGTCATAAACAAGCCAAATAGCTAGCAGCAATAAACTTGGTGTCTTCTTTTCTGTTCATCGTTCTCTCCCTTCTTTGTAATATGTGTAAGCTTTCCAACGTGTATCTCGTCTTTTCTCTCTTCTCCACGTCTATTATTGTTGCATTTTTTAGATCAGGTGTATGTCCGTGTGTTATTGCGTGTTGAGCAAGTGCAGTGCTGTTCTTCTTCTTTCTTATATCGGCGTCGTGCTCTGCCAGTCGGGTTCCTAGTGCCCGTTTCGTTGTTCCAACGTAGATTTTGTTGCAGTTTTCGTTGTCTCCACCTTTGCATGGAATTTGGTAAACCACGTTGTTTTGTTGGTGTGGTTCTATACGGCTTTTTGTACGTGTAAAAATGGTAGAGAGTGTGCAGTTCGATTTGTATGCGAGAGATATGTTCGGTGTTTGTTTTTTCATGTCTTGATTGAAGTTTTCCGTAAGCTTCGAAATGTATGTGACACTGTGGTATTGATTTGTCTCCCTTGTGTTGTTAGTTGATGTTATTTCTTGCGCTTTGTTTACTTCTAATAATTTGTGTTGTATTAGGGATGTAATTAAGTGGCTCGGGTAATTATTGTTTATTAGTATGCTGTATATTTTTGTTTTATTTTTTCCCCAGAGCTGTTTGTGGCTTAACGTAAATATTTTGTGTATGAGGCTTTTTGCTGTATTTACTTTGTATTTTGTGGGCTGCGAGGATAGAAAGTTTATTATTCTGCCGGAGGATATGGATTTAGAATACCAGTCCAGCACTATTTCGTTGTTTTTCCTGTGAATAAGGACATCCAAAAACGGGATCATCAAATTCTCTTCTTTCTGCATCGTAAATTTCAGTTTGATGTGGTATCTGTTCAATGTGTTTAGAATTATGTCTAAGTCGTTTCGTTTGACGATCGCAAAAACATCGTCCACGTACTTTACTATAAACTTCAGTTGTATGTTGTGGGTTTGCTTCAGTTCGGAGATGGTGTTGTCCAGCAAATCGTCCATTATAATGTCTGCTATGGTCGGGGAGAGTGGGTTTCCCATTGGCATTCCGAAACTTTGTGTGAAAATTTGGTCATCCTACATGAAGTAGTTGTTGTCGTTCAGGCAGAAGTTTAAAATTTTAAGGAACTTGTTTTTTGGTATCATTGAGTGTATTTTGCTGAATTTGGTCATTATTGTTTTGATGGCTAAGTATATTGGTATGTTGGTGAACAACGATACCACATCGAATGAGACCAGTATATCTTCTTCTGATAGTTTCATGTTATCCAGTCTTTCTTTGAGTCTGTAGGAGTTCTTTATGTTGTATTCGTCTGACGTTAAGTTAGTATCTTCCCAATGTATTTTGATAGACCATAACATGGAACGCCGACAGATGACGCAATGTGACGTAAGGGAATATCCGTTTTGTGGATCTTAGGCAGACCGTAGAGTCTAGGTGCTGTGGCCGCGGTGCAAGTTAGTTGCCTTTTTTCTTTGAAATCTATTATTTTGTTTTTTGTAAAGTTCGTCGACTAGGTTGTTGTTTTGTTTTTGTAGTGCGTTTGTGGGGTCAGTCCTCGCTTTTTTATACGTATTTTTGTCTTCAAGTAGCCTGTTCATTTTTTCGTTGTAGTAAGTTCTATACATTGCCACTGTCTTGTTCCCTTTGTCTGAGTCCGTCACAATTATGTCTTTGTGCTTCTTTAAAAATTCTGTAGTTTTTCTGTATGCTTCTAAGATGAATTTGTCCGTTGGGTTATGCTTGGTATGTCGTTTGAATTGCATTATTCTGCTGCTGAGTTTGGTTCTCTCAATTTCTCTTTCTCTTTCATCTTCTATTTGTTGTATAACCTGTTCCATCTCAGCTATTGTCTTAAGAGGTTTGAAGCTGGAATTTGTTGTGGGTAAGGTAAATTTTTTACCAAGGGAGAGTAGCCATTTTACTTCCTCGGGAAAATGAATTTCAGTTTTGTTTACAAACCAGTCATTGTTCACTCTTATGCCCAGTTTTTTTAGATGTGTTTGTGTTAGTCTTTCCAGCTTTGTTGATTGTGTTGTTTGTCTCTCGATAGCAACCCGTTGGTTCAGTAGTGTTTGATTTTGTATGACGGAGTTGTAATCAAATTCACTCAGAATGCGTTTCAGTCGTTGCTCTGCATGCAAAACTTGGTCTTTTGTCGTTTTTATGTCGATGTTTGTTTGTGTAATCTCTATGTTCATTAATTTCTTAAGGAATAGCCGCTTTTCTTTTTCTAGGAGCCCGTTTATATTGTTTGAATTTGTTTTTATGGTTATTTTCTTTGTAGAGTTTGTCAAGTGGTCGGGTAATATGTCATATTTCCTACATTCTAATAGGAAATTGAGTTGCGATGTTTGTTGGGTTAGTTTTTGTTTTTGTTTGCTGTGATGATTTAGCATTGTACAAATCTCTTCTCCATATTTGTACTTCATGTGTTTGTAGAAGTTCTTCATGGTTTTGTTATTCCTTTTGTTGTTGTAATGGAATAATAGATGTAAGCTTTTTATCGGCAGGCCTTCCGAAAAGGTTAAATTTATTAATAATTTGCTGACCAGTATGCATGTATATCCTACCTTCTTAATTTCATTTTCGTACAAAGCAGCATTCTTCTCCCTGTATTATCGTCATACACGTTTCAATTATAATTTGAAGAGCTGGTAATATTGTAAACGAACTCACATACAATTACAAACGCTGCTTTTCTTACTCTAGATCCTAAGGATTGCCTCGCGACATATGGTATATTAGTACAGATTTTATTCCTTTAATTATTTTATAATAATCTTTTAAAACGTTATCTGTAGCAGCAGGAGCAAGGGGATATAAAACTAAACCGCTGTAAAATAATCAACATACAAAAACAGAAACAAGTTGAACGTACATAGGGTCAAAGCATATATTGTTTTTTCGCACAATGCTGTAGAATTCAAATGACACGAAAAAAAGCCTTGTATTCAGGAAAATATATTAGGAGCACAGAAATAAAATGTAGGTAATTCTGTATATAAAAATATGAAATCAAATTTCAAATGTCTGACAAATATTGGTTTGTATGTGCATACATATATACGGGCGTTTTATGAATGGGGGAGGAGGGTTGTGGCAGCTGGTGGCCCTTTCTGAATAGTGCAACGATAGGTATATCTTAAAAACTTGCGCCTCATTTAAAGTTTATTAATCTATGCATAAATTTCCTTACATATAAAATCTAATTCAATTAATAAAACATATATATTTATATAAGTTCATTCTCCTTTATATAACCTCTGTTTTGATACAAGAAAGTAAGAAGATTTATATTTCTTGGTAACAAACAACTTCTACGTTGTGAGACAATGTTCCCAGCAATGGAAAACTTTCGCTCGGACTCAGCCGAAGTGGCTGGTATACACAGGTAGCGCTTAGCAATGTTGAAAATATCGAGATAAATTTCGCTATGGGATTTCCACCACAATATGGGATCGATGTTGTGACCAACTTGTGGTTCTGCAATGTATAAATCCATTTGCGATTTTCAGGTCTATTCAGTTTATTTCAGACTCAAATAGGAAGTCAAGATCAGTATTTTTTTCTGTGGCCACCGTGTCATCCACAGAAGTTCCATCTTTTAAATTACTTCTAACAAAATCATGGACTTTCATTTTTGTTTCTGTGTTTTCATATTGCAAACTTTTGTATCTTGGATCTAAAAAAATGGATACAATAGCAACTGAAATGTTACTGCTAACATTGTCCATATCAAATCGTTTCAAAAGAGATTTCTTAGCACTTTCTTTAAATACATTTTCGTTTGTGTGTTCATTAAGTGCAGGACACATATGATTTTCAATTAGGCGATTTATTAACGGACGGACCAAAACAATGTTACCGACTTTGCACTGCACAATACAGTTGTGGCCTTTTAGAAAGGCAGCAAGAGCTTCACTACTGTTGCCATCCCACTCCATTCAGTTTCGCTTAACTCGAACTTAAGCTCGTCGCACGGTTTTGTGATGGTTCTGTTAAAACTAAACATATAGCATTTCGGTTCAAAAGCAAACTTTCACGCATATGAAGCTTAGAATTCCAACGAATTTCACATGACTGAACTAAGCAATTTTCCTTAATGCAAAGTTGTACTTGGCGTGTTGAAAGCGTAGACTTGGCTACATTTGATCGATGGAAGAATGATGCTATATTTTTTCCTTTTGCGCATAAGTTGGCATAATCCGAAACAGATCCAAGTGCATCTTTGACCACAAGCTGCAAAATATGAGCACTACACTTAACACTATCTGGTATATTTAAAAGTTTTTTTGCAGTCGCATTCATCACGCTTGCACTATCATGAGTTATCGCTTGTATTTTTCTATATATATTCCAGTCCTCTTATCAGGTCTCGACAGTTGCAGCAATATTTTCAGCATTTGGCCTTCCTGAATAGAAACTCAGATTAAACAAGTAAGGATGGCTAAGTTCGGCCGAAGCCGAACATTATATACCTAGCTTTATAGTATCATATAAATATTAGGAATACATTAAAGGATAAATATTGAGAAATGTAGCACTTCCTCGAGTCAATGCGGAAAAAAAGGATTTACATAAACCCTTTGGTATCAAAGCGACAAAGCATTCCATTGTTACTTAAGGTGGATTCACATCAACGTTTAAGATAACACGCTATCAGTTGCGAAGTGCAGTATAATTGTTAACTACTCTCAAAATAGTCTAATAAAGACAATTGTGCAATACGGAATATTGGAGTGCTTTATTCAACAGTTTAGCGATACGTTAGTAGAAGATTGCAAATAGGAGGAATTTCACTAAATTCGTTCCAATATTATTTGGCTGACTACGCCCATGCTTGTATTATTAAAGGTATAGAATTTTCATGTTGCCATATTACACATAGTAAAAAATTAATTGTAGTATTTCGGGATCGACATTTTATCACAATTCAGACTTTGAACCCAGGACTTTGGTGTGTTAAGCGAACAACGCCACGCCACCATAAAAAATAATATATCTTCCAAAAACTTGTTGCCGAATAATTCTTTATCTACGAATAATACTTTAACACATATTTGCAGTTTGCCAATAAATAACATTTTACTCATTGCAAAAATAAGGAGTACAAATTTTCTCTGGGAGACAACAATTTATGATTAAGTTGCATTTTACGGCCTTATTCCGAAGGTTACTAGAGTGTAACACCATTAATCTAATCTGATAGCAACATTCTTTTAATCGGTTACGCAAATGACAAGCAACGTCTAGTATTCGGATTGCGGATAATAACGCTACCAGGTGTTATCGTCTTGTTAACACGCAAAATTACACGTATTTGCTAAATATTTGTTTAAACAAAATGACAAAAAAAAAAACGGAATCCATGTTAATGTGCAAGAATTTCTAAACAATATTAATAATTTCTAACATAAAATTTAGTTCACATTTTCATTTTATTCTCACTTGCGCATTGTTGTGAACTGATAACGATTTTCGGTTTCATAATATTCCGATAACAGAGACTAGGCGGGTTAGGGGGTCAGAATATACCCGCGGTATGCCTGTCGTAAGGGGCGACTAAAATACCAGATTCAAGGGGTTGTGTAGCGCAACCCTTTCAGGTTGCCAGCGCAATATATAGCTTCTCCAAACCCAATTGTCAGCCTCACCTGTCCGTGGCGAATCCTGTTTCATTAACAGCCGAGGCTCTGGCGACCCCGAAATTGATTTTTATTAAAATTTTTAGAATTATTGATTATTTTTAATTTTATTTAATAATTAATTAGGGGTTGATTATTAGTTATTTATTTATTTATTAAATTTTAGAATTATTGATCATTTTCGTAAAGTTTATATTTTTATTATTAAATGAATTTATGATGATCGGGTTTGGTACCGAAACGTACCGGATGCATTGCTCTGTAAAAACTTTTTAACGCAACAAGTACCCTACACAACTTTTATTAACATGAACGAGTGCTGAGTTCTGAAATATTCGCAAGGGCAAATTACTTATTCTGAATTCTTCAAAACGTTCACGCACTGCTGTCAATTGAGTCCATTTCAAACAAAAAAGTACGAATAGCTTGTGAAATACATATGTATGAACATATTGTCACGGATATTAACATCACTAAGTTATACCATCACTAAGGCGATGCCAAGGCCACGATAAGCAGTATTTACGTTAATAATCAAATCAAGTATACACATATATAAGGCAGCCCAGAGAGATGTCACACACAGATGCATTTACTTATACGCCTATGTATGCGCGAGAGACTGTAAACTACAAACATTCACATCAATAATTCAATCATTATGTATCTACACAAACGAATAAATAATTGCGTCTACACATATGTACGTATACGAGCAGCGGAGCGGCAATGCACAAATTCATGCATATATCTTATCTGAGTTGTCACAAGAGAGAGCAATAATTTGTGCACGTAGTTGTGGCTGGCGATTTTGTAGCCGAAACTAACTAGTAAATTCTGGAAATCGAAGAGCCTAGAAGTATGCAGCGTAAACTATAAAAGCGGGGCAGGCGAGAAAGAAGTAATTCAGTTGAGTTGAGCTATCAATCAGTTTGATTAAGCACGCGATCTGGCGGCCAATAGTAGAGTTTCATTTGAGTTATCAATCAGTTTGGTTATTAAGCCAGCGAGTAGCAAAGTATAAATGTTATTGTGAAGTACTTTAATAAAGGCCATTTTTCCATTATTCAATATTGGAGTTATTTATTCAACAGTTTAGCGATGCGAACTTAGCAGAGGGTTGCAAATAAAAGGATTTGCAGCAAATTCGTTACAATATATTAGCTGTTTTAAATTACTATTTAACGTATCATTTAAATTGTTGCGAAAAGCGAAGTAATAGCAAAGATATTAGACAAAAGAAAATATTCACGTTCACGTTCGCAAAGGGGTGTATGGAAGGATTTGGTAAAATAAAAATACATTCTTAAAAGGCTCATATCTCATACATACATAGAGAGTATGTGAATGGGTAGCAATTTTCTATGGTGATAAGTCTTTTTACTATGGTAAGCATTTTTCCCAAAAGTTAACGGCAAGAACACGAAATTATATACACCTCATGCCTTTCAAAAATTTCCTTTCCAACGTAGTTTGCCACTGATTGATACAAGCTCATACGGGCTTGAAATGCCTTTATGTTACATATTTCTGGGCCACAAGAGTTAGAGTTCCTAAAACTTTATAACAGCTAACTTATATTAATAGACATATGTTTTGCCTTTTGCAAATGCTGACCCATGGCTTGTTTTGCTTGCTTTAATTATATATATTTAGTGGAAAAAAGCTATCAAAAAAGTATTTATGTATGTAAAAACTTTCTTTCTGGTAGCCATATTTTTGAAAAAATAAATTTTGGTTGAAGCAAAATCCATATGTTGCTTACATAATATTTATTTAAAAGTTTTTTCATATCCACTTACAAGAAATTTTGTGCTCCTGATACCTATAAAAGAAGATATGGAAAATACAGTATGCTGCATATTGTTACCATGCAGAATATGTATCAGGAGCGCAAAATTTCTAAAAAGTGATTGTGAAAAAATTTTAAATGAAATATTCGGTTAATGGTAACCGATTATGTGCCAAAAGGCGACTAGTCGCAGCAAAGCGAGAAAATACAGTATGCTGCATATTGTTACCATGCAGAATATGTATCAGGAGCGCAAAATTTCTAAAAAGTGATTGTGAAAAAATTTCAAATGAAATATTCGGTTAATGGTAACCGATTATGTGCCAAAAGTCGACTAGTCGCAGCAAAGCGAGTAGTCGGTTAATCGCTGCTAGACGGTTAACCGAATATCTATATTCGGTTAAAAACCGTGCAAACGGTTACAACCGGTTAGTCGGTTAACCGACTAGTCGAATAAGTCGACTTTTTTCAAGAACCCTACAAAAAAGGCGTTTATATGCGTGCGCTACGCGAACGCAAAGCGTTTTTATTAGGTTGGTATGTTACCTTTTGGTTTTTTTTTTTCATTTTTTTCTTCCATTTTTGGAAAATTCCTAGATACACATCCAAGTTTTGTAGAAGTCCAAATTCCCAAGGATTCTGAGCCGCTTCGGGTCACGGCAGAGGTCCGTTGTTAAGATCAACGTAGAGTCTCCATTTCTTGCTGCGCCCAGAATGGGGTGATACAGCATGCGGTGCTGGAGGCTATGAAAGGGAGGAATGGATGCGCTGCGTAACCCATGACCGTGGGATTGTTTGGAAATGCGACCGTATGGTATGCCCAATTCTATCATAGCTACCGGATCGTTTTGTAGCTCTGGCTACCGCACCTGTTTCATACGCTATGCTACCCGTTCTTACGCCTCATCGCCCAATTCAATGTGCACATGAACTTTTACCCCTATCGTTACCCCTATCGTTGCCCGAAGCGCTACACGTCGGAAAGCTTGTTCTCCCTGCATACAGCGTCTTCATTAAAGCCAATTTTAATAATGCTTTTCAGGACTGCCGCTGTTAATTGGTTAATATGTAGCAAATTAGTTTCAGCTAATTGAGCCGTTTATGTCATTCATTTCATGTCGTTTAAGTTCAGGGGTAATTTGTTGGTATCTCTCCTCGCCTCCTGTTTGTTAGAGTCCAATAGCCAAAAGATGCAATTCTCATTATTAGTATATAATTGTAGAACCATCTATATATGCCTTCCTTCAGAAATAACAATGCGTTTAAGACCACGAGTTGGAAATGACTTATACCACAATAAAGGGCTCAATTAATAATATATATAAATCATAAATTTGTTTGCTTTACAGGTGTTCATTAGATGCGCTGTGACCGAACGGCTGTATCGGTTGAGAAGGAGGTAGGTTGTGATTGGCAGGATTGTTAATAGGAGGCTGTTATGCTCTTACAATCTGCCTTCTCGTTGGGAAGTAGGTTTAGTTTGACCAACGGGCCTCTTACCTGAACCTTTTTCGTAATAAGGTCAACGACGCGTACCCAGCTATCATCTCCGCGATGTACCTTGACTACTCTATCGAGCCTCCATTCGTTCGTGAATAAGTTGCCTTCTTTTATGACAACCAGATCCAGAACCCACCTTCCTGTTGGAAGGTTTCTCCATCATGCTTTTATGAAGTTTGGGAAGGTATTCTGGTTAAGGCAAAAAAAAGTCGTTTATGTGCGTGCCTTACAAAATCGCAAATGTAACTGAAATATGTATATTCCCGAAAACGAGAAATAAACGTTTGTTTGGTTTTGTGTGGAAACAAAATCGGCATCTAGTTTAGTCTAACTATAGAAAAGAAAAAATTTAAACAGAGTCAATTCGCTAAAAAATTCAAAGAAAATAATGTATAGCTTGCGATTTCTTCTCGAACACAAGCGAGATTTTCGAGACCCGAGAAATCGAGAACTCGACTTCTCGCGAGATGCTCGTGTCTCGAAGTACTCGCAAATCTCGCGAGCTTCTCGACATTCTTAAATAATCGCTGTATGGACAGTATTTTTAAACTTGGTTTTTTTTTTTACTTTTGACTTTTTTGTTGATTATATTGCTTCAATGACATTTAACTCAAAACATATTTATTATACATATAATTTTGTTCGCAATATTTTAATTTTCGACGAGACACCAAGAACACGGCTTCTCGCGAGATTTTCGAATCTCGAATTACTCATAAAGCTCACGAGATTATCGAATCTCAAATTACTCGCGATCTTCTCGACTTTCAATTCAGTCGCTGCACTGGCAATATTCTATACATTTCGGGGTTTTTTACTCGTGGTTTTGCGGACATTTTGGCTTGTGCTCCAGAAGAAATCGTAAGCTCTATATAAAACAGCCAATGAATTGATTAAGTTGAATATCGAGGAGCTCGCGAGCCTTACGAGTAATTCGAGATTCGAGAATCTCGCGGGAAGGCGAGACTCGCGAGGAATCTCTTCTCGAACTTGTTCGAGAAATCGTAAGCTCTAAAATAATGTTTACTTTACATTAATTTTCTTTGTGAAAGCGGCCGGTATTTTCGTTTTGGAAATTACTGAATTTTTAAATTGGGTGTACAATTTTTGTTTTAATTGTTTATTTTATTTTTTTGTTACTTTAAAATACCAACGTTTTCAGTTGTGTAAATGTTTTTTTTTAATTGTAGCTTTGTATACATAATTTGCATAACGGAACAACAATGTATGTGAACACAAGAATAGTACTTTTATTTGATTAAATTTTTTCGTAGATGTTTTATTTACTTTTGTTTTGCAAATAAGCCTGAGGCACAAATAAGAAAGATCTTTTCACATACAAGTCTAATTTTCTTCTTATTCCTAATACAAACTTATATCTAAAAAAAATTAACAATAACAATAATTTTTTTTTAAGTGTAATTGTTGTAAGCGACTAAAGACTTTTATGTAGGTTTTGAAAATTAAAATTTGGTTAGTTCTTACATTTACTTTTTGTTATACTTTGTAGGAATTATTTTTGAAATACAATCGGATAATAGACTAAAGTGGGCATGTGATGATCTTAAAATGAGAAACGCTGCACCAAGAAATTCATTTTTAGAGTTTACTCTAAATGTATTCTTAGGCTATTTGGTGTTTCCTTAATTCGTTTTATATGCACCTGATGTTGTATTAAATTTTTATTTTATTTATTTCATTATATGAACATTGACCAAAATTTTACCAAATAGAACTAAAAGAAAAGAGATCTTATAAAATTATTATCTTTTTAGCGTTTTAGGAAATTAGTTGCAAGTAATTCTTTTTATTAATTATTGAATTTTATATATTGCAGTTTTAACAATTTAATCCGATGTTAGATTTTGATAAAATTTGTAGAAAATAATTACTTGACTCGTTAATGGAGATATCCGTATATAAGTATGAGTAAATAAATTACTACATTCTTAGTATATTTATTTATTTGCAAGTGGAAATCCAAGATTCCATAAAGATAACATAAGGGCAGTTCACGATATTGCATCATTACATAGTAAATTCTTATTATGTACCATCCGGAATGCCACAACAAAATACATGCTGTAACGTATTTTGGGAATCCTGATTATTTTGCACCTTCTAACTTTAAAAAATATTCAAAGTGGCCAAACGGTTTGAAGCGAGCAGGTTTTCGAGGTAAACGAATGCAGTATAAGTTTATTTTGCTAAGTTTAATCTTGCTACTTTGGTCATTCTGACAATGGCAATTCTATACCGGGAGTTATTCACTACTTGGAAAGTAGTTATTGTACTCGATACAAGCTGTTCAAACGTTTAAACCGAAACGAAAAAAGTTTAAATTTCACAATTTGTTTCAAATGAAATGTATTAGAGTTTTTAAAATATTGTGACGAATATTAGCATCACTAAGCTACTACTAAATAAATGCACAACAACAATACAGCAGCCACTCTTATGTAGAAGACGACGAGAGATATAATACACACATAGATATTGTCACGGATATTAACATCACTAAGTTATACCATCACTAAGGCGATGCCAAGGCCACGATAAGCAGTATTTACGTCAATAATCAAATCATGTATACACATATATAAGGCAGCCGAAAGATGTCACACACAGATGCATTTACTTATACGCCTATGTATGCGCGAGAGACTGTAAACTACAAACATTCACATCAATAATTCAGTCATTATGTATCTACATAAACGAATAAATAATTGCGTCTACACATATGTACGTATACGAGCAGCGGAGCGGCAATGCACAAACACATGCATATATCTTATCTGAGTTGTCACAAGAGATAATTTGTGCACGTTGTTGTGGCTGGCGATTTTGTAGCCGAAAATAACTAGTAAGTTCTGGAAATCGAAGAGCCTAGAAGTATGCAGCGTAAACTATAAAAGCGGGGCAGGCGAGTAAGAAGTAATTCAGTTTGAGTTGAGCTATCAATCAGTTTGATTAAGCAGGCGATCTGGCGGCCAATAGTAGAGTTTCATTTGAGTTATCAATCAGTTTGGTTATTAAGCCAGCGAGTAGCAAAGTATAAGTGTTATTGTGAAGTACTTTAATAAAGGCCATTTTTCCATTATTCAATATTGGAGTTATTTATTCAACAGTTTTGTGATTCGAACTTAGCAGAGGATTGCAAATAAGAGGATTTGCAGTAAATTCATTACAATATGTAGTCGTCAGCCGAAGTACACACGCATATGGCTATGGGAGAGGCGTGGACTACAGATATACATGTGTATAGTTGGTAACTAACCACGAATGAGCTACAATTGTGCGAGAAATTACTAGAACTTAGGAGAAATATGCGAACGAAGCAACGGAGAGTATAAAAGCAGCGCAAGCTGAGTAATCAGTAAACAGTTTTGATTTAAGCACACTATTGGTTGTGAGGTATAATTGTGAAGTACTAAAGTAATCTGAATAAAGACCAGTTTGCAATACTGAATATTGGAGTGATTTATTCAACAGTTTAGCGATTCGAACGTTAGCAGAAGGTTTGAAATAAGCGGAATTTCCCTAAATTCGTTACAACATGTAATAATTATATTTTGAAGAAAGTCGTGCAAAAGAGAAGGTGCACGGGAGGTAGTTATTTTCCCATATATTCTTAACTTATATGCAAAGGCAAAAGGCTATTTGACGTCATAAAAAGTCAATGTTTCAAAAAACTTGTTAAGATTTTGTGTCCTTCATACACTATTCACTGCGTTGACACCCTAAAGTGTAGATTTGGTGATTTTTACAGAGTAAAAAGAATGTTACGAATATTAGCAACACTAAGGGGTACTGCCATCTCCAGGCCGATGCTAAGCAGTGACGTGAATTCACATCAATAATTCAATCATTATGTATCTACATAAACGAATCAATAATTGCGTCTACACATATGTACGTATACGAGCAGCGGAGAACCAATGCACAAACACATGCATATATCTTATCTGAGTTGTCACAAGAGAGGGCAATAATTTGTACAAGTATTACTCAAATGAGAAGTTATAAACGTAGTTGTGGCTGGCGATTTTGTAGCTGAAACTAACTAGTAAGTTCTGGAATGGAAAAGCCTGGAAGTATGCAATGAGAAATCAAAAAGTATAAAAGGCGCGACAGTAGAGGCGAAGGGAGAGTTTCATTTGAGCTATCAATCAGTTTGGTTATTAAGCAAGCTATTCGTTGCAAATATTAAATATTGGAGTTATTTATTCAACAGTTTAGTGATTCGAACTTAGCAGAGGGTTGCAAATAAGAGGATTTGCAAGCAAATTCGTTACAATATTGTTTGTGAACTTGATATTGTTGCATAAATTTTTTTAACCATGATAAAATTATTAGACGATAAAACCATTCTCTCCTTTTAGTGGCTATAGGTAATGATTTTTTGATTTTTAAGAAAATATTTTTAAATCACTCTCATAAACTTTGTGGAAATGCCAAACCAAAGAAAACGCAAAAAGAAATGTTGGTTTGACATTTTTCACTTTTTTTAAAAGCCAAACAAATAAAATGTTTATGAAATTAGCGAAAAATTTTTTCCAAAAGTTTTGAAATCGGTTATTATGTATATGGCAAAAAAATGAGCTGCCAATATAGTGGATGACTCAACATGTCCTATTTTTGCAAAGGGACAAACATCAAGTTTTTTGCCTTCCCAAAAATTCCCAACATAAGACGCAAATAGATAGAATCTTGCGCTGTAGTGGAAAAGAAACTACCCAAATATGCATTTGTATGTTCCGTTCATTTTTCAAAAGACGACTTCATTTTTTGCCACAAAAAAATGATGCTTTGTAAAAGCGCAGTACCTTTAAAGTAATTAATTTCTACTTTCTATGTGTTAAGGTAAACAATAATTATCCTTTACAGTCCAAAATTACAGCTAGAAAGCACTGATGAAGCAGAAAATAATGGGGATTATAGGCAATATTATATTAATAATACTACTATTCTATATTACCCCAGACACACGCCAAGCGTTGGAGCTTGGTGAGAGATTTCTGTATGACGATGAACCTTGTAGTTCAAAGCAACCTGTGTCTCCAAAATTACGAATGAATATACCGTATCAGTTGCTAAACAATTCGAGTTAGTATACATACTGAGTACGATTAAATAAAATTTAGTAACAAGGTTTATCTATTGAATAGTGTTGAGGTGTAACATAGAACGATACCTCATACTATTAAATACAACTCTGCTATGTATACTACCATATATATTCTGTCAAATAAAATGAAATTTGTATACTCTCTCTTCCGGTTTGTACTACCATTAAACGTGTCGTGTTTTTATTCACTGCCTGAAATATTTAACTTTACTACAAATAGACCATTAAATGTTGAAAGCACATGCATTAGAAAAATAGTTGCAAAGAGTAAACGAGGTTAATGCAGTTATGAATTTGCAAATTGTGAAGCTCCCCTAACGCCACTATACGACGTTACAGACGTATCGTCCGTAATATGCATATATGTATGCTGCAGGGCCAAAATGCTAGAAGCTACTACGTAAGAAATGCTACCCCTTTCCTTCTCCCTCCACACTGAGACGGTGGGCCTCTAAATTCAACGTTGAACACGGTATTCAAGTGGAAACATTGGCGCATATGCACGCACTGGACTCGGACTAAGGAGACAAACTATGCGTGTTATCATTCGATGAAATGAAAGGCCGTGGAGAGTGGTTCTTCGACGGAAAACAGGAAGGACTATACCTCCGAAAAATTAAGTCCAGGCTGCAATGGCAAAAGGGTTATGACGCAAGTGGAAGCAACCTATTTTTTATGATTTTGACACAAAATTGGCACCGGCTCTTACGAAAGAGATAATAAAGAAATTATACGAAATCGGGTTCACAGTGGTTGCGGTTGTCAGCGATATTGGTCCGAAAAACCAGACTTGTTGGTAAGAAATGAAAGTTAGTGAAGACCGGTGTTAATTTTGTTCATCCCTCTAACGAAAAATAAAGTTTACATTTTTTCGGACCCCCTCACTTAATAAAGCTTTTGCGGAACCATTTTGCTGATGGTGGCTTACAATATGAAGATACATTTTTAAGCAAATATATCATCCAGGAATGGATAACATTGTGCGACTCGGATCTTAAAAAATAAATGTGAGGCGCGATAGCCTCCGAAGAGATCTAAGGCCGAGCTTCTCTTCCAATTTGCGTCGTGCTCCTCTTGATTTTCCCTACAAATTGGCCGGACAGGACCTACATGTTTTATGCCGACGCCGAACGGCATCTGCAAGGTAGATGAGTTTTCACTTGAAGTTTTTCATGGCCGAAATACACCCGGAGCGCTTGCCAAACACTGCCGAGGGGCGACCCCGCTTAGAAAAATTTTCTTCTAATTGAAAAACCTTATTTCTAAAATTTTGATGTTGCTTTGCCCGGGGTGTGAACCCAGGGCATAAGGTGTGGTAGGCGGAGCACGCTACCATCACACCACGGTGACCGCCAACTCGAATCTTACCATAACTAAAAGTGTATCTATTGAAATGCTCAATGTGAAAAGAGCAGGTACATATGTTAGCTGAATTCATAGAGATCCTAACCAACAGATTTTAAAGTGTTAGAACCAATAAGAGGTATGCCAACTTTAAAAACCATATCTGCATATAGCAAATAATATGTTTTCCGCTTATCCTGTATAATTTTATATTTGTTGTTTAGGTCCTTTGTGAACAAATGTTGTGCATACATTCTGGGAGAAAACTCTGCGTACATATGATAATGACAATTTGATTTTTGTATGTAATTAAGCGAGATTTATGGAGCTCGGTAGAGGTAAAATAGGTAGGAGAGAAAAATAATGGAGAAAGCAAGATGGGGGATATTAACACACAAATTCTATTGAACCCGCTTCACAGGCTAAAAACGAATTTACATAGCAGGTAAGCTAGCATTCATATAAAAAGATTGTGTTAGGATCCTTAATGTATGGAAGCAACGCCTTCTGGGAATTTCACGAAGTATAAGATGATACTAATAAACTAGATGGCAAAAGATACCGTAAAAGTGGGTAGTCGTCCTGATTCGTAATACGAAAATCGTTTGCTATTTGAAAAACGACCGTACGGAGATTTCGCCCCTTTGTATACTTATAAATATGTATTACGTTCTTAAACCGTTACATTTTTAGAACGAAAAAAAGTACTCTATCCCACAAAGTTGTTTTCACACACTACAACCAGCGCTCTCGTTAGAGCTGCTCAACATGGGCTTTGTAGCAACGCTAATAAATTTATAAAAAAATGCTCCGGGTTTTTTTAAATTGTCAACCATTGGTTTGACGCATAAACCTGCTTTTGCATGTATGTCTCTAGGTCGCAATGAGGAAGTAATGAGTAGTCGGGCTAATGTCAAGAAGGCAGATGATGAAGTTTTAACTAACTTCGAAAACGACTAAGCTTTTTCAACTCAACATATTTTTGAGGAGATGCTCAAAGATGTGAATAGCGGTAAAACTTAAACTTAACGCCAAAGCCTCTTACCGACTAAATGCAACTTTTTGTAGTTGGACAGCTGTGCATTAAGTCCATAGGTAGCTCTAAAAAACATTTCCCTTTGTAAAATTTTGTTGAATTCTTTTTATTTATTTAAAATATAGTTTATATAAAAATTAGATTACCGAGGAACAAGGAATGGAGGAATTCGAAGATTGTATGCAAAACTTAAATGATATTGAATACGACGGTTTAGAAAATTTCGGTGGCTACCTCATATCTAAGCTGAAACTGGCCGGCGCTGGTGGAAGAACAGACACGGGAACGGAATCGAACTTTACTTATGTAAACTTGTTGCGAGAAGGTGTCCTTTTCAACTTTTAAAAATATTAACCCGATTTCATGAATGTCCTAGTAAAACTTAATAACGTATTTTAAGATACAACGGCGACTCCTTAAACATGAGTGATAATTGTTTAAAAAATCTTTTAAAAATGTCGGAAAGTGTGGGCGTAGCCGAATAAGTAAAAAAAACAGGTTTTTGTTGGGAGTACTTTTTTTAAATTAAGACACTTGAATAGAAAAGAAAGAGAGATAAAAAGAAAGGCTGAGCTCAGGCCAAGGGGTCACTGCTGGCGGACAGTGACCGGCCTATTAATCAGGTTAGATGCGAACATCAAATAAGCAGCCCTCGACAAAGAGCGGCTGGTGGGGAGGGTTTGGCTTAAAAGGCCTAAAGCACCCTGAGAACCTCCAGTGACAGGGCGAGTAGATGCCGTCCTGAAGTAAGTGAAGTAAATTTAACGTGATTGTCACATTAAGACTGAGCACAGTAAGGTCTTAATTAAGGTATACTGGAATCGAAATATTTGGATATGTTTGTTAACGGCTTGACACACCGTCGAAAGGACTTTCCGGTTAATGTCCCATTCGCCTCCGTCCCGTTAAAACCTTGGCAGGCCTTGGGGTACCTTCAAAGTCCATCATCATTAAATTGGTGATGTCAGATCTGGCTCTGAAAGCAGTCTTCCTGGGGGACTGCGTCAACCTTCACGTGGCTTCCCTGCCGTCGCATACACAACCACGGGATCTATATAGGTAACTGCACACTCGTACCAAGATAGCGGCTCAAGTGGGGACCCAATTAAATAGATGATGAACAACAACAATAATAAAATAAAAAACCAAACATGGGAGAAAGAAATGGCGTTCAATCCATTCGTAGGAAGGAAGCTACCTCGCTCTCCAGAAGGGAGTGGCCCATCGGCTGGGGGCCTTAAGAATACGTCGCAAATGTTAACGAAACCCAAAGGAGCGGAGGCCGAAAGCAAGCAAGGAGCGTCGTCGCCGGCTGCTACACCGAAACTAAGCAAAAAGAGCTCTGGCAGCAAGGCTCAAACAGGCAAACCAACATTAGGTGAGCTAATTAAGCAGGCGTCAGCTGCGTTAAATCAGCAAAAACGAGAAAAAAAGATGGCCAAGCTAGGCAAGGCGATTGAGGACTTGCTGCAGTTCTTCATAGGGCGTAATAATATACAAGCGGAAATCAAGCACTTGGCCTCCGTAATAAAAGTGCTGTACATCGAGTCAGCTCTAGAGGTAAAGAATTTAGAACATAAATTGAGTGCAAGCGAAAGTGCCAAGGTACCGATAACAAATCCCCAGGACCCGATGGAGTACCAAACATAGCCCTTAAAGCCGCGATCACAACTAAAAATAAAAAATGTAAGGCGCGATAACCTCCGAAGAGATCTAAGGCCGAGCTTCTCTTCCAATTTGCGTCGTGCTCCTCTTGATTTTTCCCTACAAATTGGCCGGACGGGACCTACATGTTTTATGCCGACTCCGAACGGCATCTGCAAGGCAGATGAGTTTTCACTGAGAGCTTTTCATGGCAGAAATACAATCGGAGCGCTTGCCAGACACTGCCGAGGGGCGACCCCGCTTAGAAAAATTTTCTTCTAATTGAAAAATCTTATTTCTAAAATTTTGATGTTGCTTTGCCCGGGAGTTGAACCCAGGGCATACGGTGTGATAGGCGGAGCACGCTACCATCACACCACGGTGGCCGCCACGCGATCACAACTAGGGCTACATTATTTACTGATCTTTTTAATGCCTGTATGCAAGAAGGCGTGTTCCCTCGCCCGTGGAAATGACAAAGACTTGTCCTATTTCTGAAACGTGGTAAACAGCCGGAGTAACCGTCCTCATATAGGCCACTTTGTATTCTGGATTCCCTAGGAAAGATTTTCGAGCGTATAATTAGCGAGCGCCTACAGATGACTCTAGAAAGCCCAGGCGGCTTTTCGAGTAATCAATATAGATTTCGCAAATCAAGATCCACCGTAGATGCAATACAAACAGTCGTCAATATAGCTAGCGAAGCTATCTCCGGAGGCCAAATTAAAAGGAAGTTCTGTGCACTGATTACGTTGGACATCAAGAATGCTTTTAACACTGCGAACTGGATGCAGATAATGACAGCGCTACAAAGGTTCGGCACACCAGCTTACTTACGCAGAATAATAGGTAGCTATTTTAAAGACGGAGTACTTCTTTTTGACACGGATGAAGGAGCAAAAGGGTACATCACTGGAGGCGTCCCACAGGAAATGCAATGTATGACGGGGTGCTAAAAATTGATCTACCAGAAAAAACGCAAATTGTGGGATATGCGGATGATATTGCAGTGGTAGTAGTGGCCAAGAAACTGGAACTGCTGTAGGAAGAATAAAGAAATGGATAACCAATACGGGACTGGAGTTGGCTAGCCAAAAGACAGAAGTGGTATTAGTAAGCTCCATACGGTCGGCGAACGAGTGAGTCTTAACTGTTGCGGATCACCAAATCACCTCAAAGGATTCTCTAAAATACTTAGGAGTGCACGTTGACTCTAAGTTAACTTTCAAAGTGCAGTGGGAGAAAAAATTACCAAAGTTAATGGAGCACTTATACGAATAATGCCTAACATTGGTGGTCTGAGCGTAGCTACCCGTCATGTATTGTCCACGGTAACCAGCTCGATAATATTATACGCAGCACGAGTGTTGTACGGATCTAAACGGACCTATAAAAAAGATATATTAGCAGCATACCTAGCTATTCTTCACGTTAGGTTGGGACGTAACTCAATGGAATGAGCGGAAGCAGGGCGAACTGATCTACCATCTCACGCAGATACTGAGTGGACATGGCGGTTTCAAAGAGTATTTATGGAAGTGGAGTATAGGGGTAGATAATTTTTGCCCAAGGTGTACCACGGAGTTAGAAAACGCAGAACACTACATGTTCATAGCGTTTTTGGGGAGGAACCTACCAAGAGCACTTTAGTATCACAAATGTGCAACAGGAAGCAATGCTGGACTGGATGGATGCTGAGAAGGAGCGCAGAGAAATACGCAGGCGAAGCAGTGGCGATCAAATCGGCACTCAGAGCAAATAGCGGGAAGCTGGACGAAGGAACCACAATAGGCTCTTAAAAAATGAGAAATATGGAACGCCACCCTGAAGTAATGCGAAAGTGGTACAGGGGTGGGCGACTGTTCCAAAACTGGGGTGGTTTTTTTAGTCTACGGACACACGGCTGCTGAGACTTATGCAATTATGGCGCATTAGGCATTTTCAGCCCTCACGCAAACAAAAAAAAATATGCTAATCTCTTTGGGGAATTCTTCAAATCAAACTTTGATAATGATTCTCCATTATCACCAGTAAAGTGTTTATGTTGTCAAAAAGAACGTGCAACAAAACTAAACTTTGCGGAGGAACATGTGTTTTTGTCTGAAGAAAAGTGGCGTAATATTCTTTGGTCTGACGAGACAAAAATAAATTTGTTTAACTCAGACCGAGGTATTCATCATGTAAGAAGACCGCCAAACGCAGCATAAAATCCTAAATATATCATAAAACATGGTGGCCGAAACATTATGGTCTGGGGAGCATTTTCATACAAAGGATGTTGTGGGGTTTATAATTATACTTTACTTGTTTCAACTTTGTTAAAATTAGAAAATATAAATTTAAGTAATTTTTTGAATTATTTCATTAAAAAGAAAATTTTTGATTCCGTTGTAATGTGATATCATTATATATCAAAATAAAAATACTTAAGAATTAAAATTTAAAAAATATAAATCATTAAAAATATATCCCTACAATTTGGCGATCCTGCCTGGTCCACTATCATAGTGATTTCAATTTATACCTGATACAGACGAAATTAAACTAGAATTTATATATGTACCTATGTATGTGCATGTATTCATTTTTGAATCGAAAGCTGTCGGGACGAAGCATTTGAAATCTCTTGCAATAATTCATCTACGGAACAACTAGCCACACCGTCAATATATTCAAGACATCCTCAATCAACGTCTACCCAACATATTTCCAATATACCAGTTATACTAGTACAGTGAAAGAGTTTTTACTTTTATCCTATCAAGTGATGTTCAGATACTCTGAATTTTTCAAGGTCAATACCAAAACTACCGTATTTCGTTTTGAAGTTTGCATTTATGATTTGTGTGTGTGTGTGTTTTCTTACCAAAGATCTTACATTTCGCAAGTTGAAGATCAACGGCTAATTGAATATATTAACATAATTTCTGACATTCAACGCTTTAATATCAATAGACGAAGCCAACTTCATTGTGCAAAATTGTGTACTAGTTTTTCATGTTTTAAGTGTTCACTTCGAGCTCCCACACAACTGTTTGCATAAAAGTATTTGTATTAAAGAGCGGCCACGCTCCTTTTAACCTTTCAGTCGATATTTCTGAGTGCGCCCTTTAAACCCCTATTTTTGTACGTTAATTGAAATTGTAACGGCATCTCACGCACAAAATACACATTACATCAACCAGCTGCAATCGAAATAATCATCGGCGTAGGTACTTCTGTGGTACAATCGGTGCAATAATAACACCACAACAACAAGCGCCACATTCACAAAGTGGTTGTAGTTTTCGACATTCGAACTCGCAAGCGCAAATTAGTCGCGTTCAACAAAAACTGCCGAAAAGCATCATTCAGTTGTGCAGCTGCCTAAGCGTCACCATTATTTCTATCAGGCCAACAGAGTGAGAATAAGGAGCAAAATTTGATGTCATTTCCGCCTCGAAAACTAAAAGAAATATAGCTGTCACATTTGACTTCGCTGATTGAGCAGAAAAACCATCAAAAGCCATTGCACAGTTTTAAAGCCAGAAGAGACGACAATTGCAGTTTTGTTGAATTGAATTTTGAGCGATTTATTATTTCGAATTGAATTATATATGTATGTATATGCATATGAACATATTTTGTTTATTTTGAATAATTATGTTTCGTTCTCCATAACACAGTACACACACTTCTACACGCACACATAATTTAAAAGATTCGCTTATTGATTGATTGAGAATTATTCTTCTCAAGAAGAATGTGTAAATCCTTATGCAAATCAAAATGATACTGAAATTTGTGCTACCTCCGTCAAGCTTCCACCTTTTTGGACAAATTGTCCAGAAGCTTGGTTTATACACGTAGAAACACAATTTAACACAAAGAACATTACTCAACACACTACAAAATATGAACACGCAATTACAGCACTACCTCAAGGAGTTATAATTACAATTTTGGATTACATCCAGAATCTCCCACAACATAATAAATTTGAACAATTAAAGAAAGTCTTAATTGAAAGACATTCTTTAAGCGAAAATACAAAACTTTGTCAGATTCTGAAACGGGTGATCGTAAGGCATCTGAATTTCGTCGTTTCTGCTACTTGCTGGCTCTAATTTTAGTCAAAACATTTTAAGAAAATTATGGAAGAAGAAATTGCCTAATAATCTGAAGGCAATATTAGCTAGCTCTAGTTTAGATAACATAAATGAGTAAACAAAATTAGCTGACAATATATGGGAAGTAGTTAATAGGTCAGAGGTGTAGTAAATATGATTACTTACTTACTTAATTGGCGCTTAACCGTCTAAACGGTTATGGCCGTCCAACAAGGCGCGCCAGTCGCTCCTTCGCTCCGCCAACCGGCGCCAATTGGTCACACCAAGGGAGTGTAAATCGTTTTCCACCTGGTCCTTCCAACGGAGTGGGGGCCGCCCTCTACCTCTGCTTCCATAGGCGGGTTCCGATAGAAACACTTTCTTAGCCGGAGCATCATCTTTCATTCGCATAACATGGCCTAGCCAGCGCAGCCGCTGCGTTTTAATTCGCTGGACTATGTTGATGTCTGCGTATAGCTCGTACAGCTCATCATTAAATCTTCTTCGGTACTCGCCATCGCCAACGCGTAGAGGTCCATAAATCTTTTCTCTCGAACACTCCCAAATCCGCTTCATCTGCTGTTGTCATGGTCCATGCTTCTGCCCCATATAGCAGGACGGGTACAATAAGTGACTTGTAGAGTATGATTTTCGTTCGCCGAGAGAGGACTTTACTTTTCAATTGCCTACCTAGTCCAAAGTAGCATTTATTGGCAAGATTTATTCTTCGCTAGATTTCAGTGCTGATGTTGTTGCTAGTGTTGATGCTGGTTCCCAAATAAACGAAGTCTTTTACTATTTCGAAATTATGGCTGCCAACAGTAGCGTGGTTGTCAAGGCGCATATGCGCTGACTCTTTGCTCGATGACAGCAGGTACTTCGGTTTGTCCTCATTCACCATCAAACCCATCTTTACCGCTTCTTTTTCCAGTTTGGAGTAAGCAGAACTAACAGCGCGGGTGTTTAGGCCGATGATATCAATGTCATCAGCATATGCCAGTAATTGCACGATTTTATAGTATATTGTTCCAGTGCGGTTAAGTTCTGCAGCTAGTATAATTTTCTCCAGCATCAAATTAAAGAAATCGCACGATAGGGGGTCACCCTCTCTGAAACCTCGTTTAGTTTCGAACGGCTCGGAGAGGTCCTTCCCAATTCTGACTGAGCTGATGGTGTTGCTCAACGTCATTTTGCACAGCCGTATAAGTTTTGCGGGGAAACCAAATTCAGACATAGCGGCATATAGGCAGCTCCTTTTCGTGCTGTCGAAGGCGGCTTTAAAGTCGACGAAGAGGTGATGTGTGTCGATTCTCTTTTCACGGGTTTTTTCCAAGATTTGGCGCATTGTGAAAATCTGGTGGATGGTAGATTTACCAGGTCTGAAGCCGCACTGATAAGGTCCAATCAGCCGGTTCACGGTGGGCTTCAATCTTTCGCACAATACACTTGAAAGGACCTTATATGCGATATTAAGAAGGCTGATTCCACGATAGTTGGTGCATTTTGCAGTATCCCCCTTCTTGTGGACTGGGCAAAGAACACTTAGATTCCAACCGTCGGGCATGTTTTCGTCCGCCCATATTTTGCTAAGCAGCTGCTGCATGCGCCTTACCAACTCCTCGCCGCCGAACTTGAATAGCTCCGCAGGAAATCCATCAGCGCCCACGGCCTTGTTGTTTTTCATTCTGGTTATTGCTATTCTAACTTCGTCATAATCGGGCCGGGGGACATATATTCCATCATCATCGATTGCGGGATCGGGTTCTTCATCTCTGCGCTGTGAATTGCTGCCTCCATTTAGGAGAGCAGAGAAGTGTTACCTCCATAATCTAAGCACTCTCTGGACATCAGTTACAAGGTCGCCTACAGGAGTAAATATGATTATCATGTAATTTATAGCTATGTTCAAATACCAAATGTAACTTAGCCCTAAGCCAACTATATGTTGAAGTATTAAATGTACAATGTTATTCATTACCACAAGCACGCTTATGTAAGAAGGTTGTTGAAATAAAGTTGTCGTTTATAAAACTAATTATAACACACACGTGGACTTAAAAAATAGTAGGGGGACTCATGAAAGCATATAAACTTATAAGGTGTAAAATTATATCCATTTACACACGCGGTTATATGAACGCACCTAGTAATACTCTTGATAAACTTGATTGTTTATCAGCTGTATTATTGCCAAACAAAATTTTTTTGATTGTTGTACAAATTAAAAAATGACAAGATTAAGTGAAAAATAAAAACTAAAACGCCTTTACTTGCTGATGTTGGAGATTTCTGATGAAAATGCCTGCTGTAATGTCTGCAAGGTTGCATTCCTTTGAGTTTACCGCGTTTACACAATGAAATATGCGCGTAAATTTATACAAATTGTGTAAATGATTTTTCATACAAAATTTGACAGCTCGTTTACGCACTAGATAAATTTATACGTTTACACACTTTATAAGGAATTTATACGGTTACATGAGTCCCCCTAGTGTCAGAAGTGAAAGAATGGCATCCACTTTAAATTTGCGTTTACCACAACCGTTGGATTGCTCCGATTTAGCTAGAGAGTGGCCAAAATGGAAGCAAGCATTCATGATATACTTAACAGCAAACAACAAAATGTCTGAATCTGAGCAAAGTAAAATAGCTACATTTCTGTGGTTGATTGGCCAGCGCGAAGTGCAAATATTTAACACATTGTTACGGTCTGCTGCTACGGTCTACGGCTACGACCCACTTGGGAGCGTGTTCACGCGAACACACCTAGCGATGTGGCGAAAGTGGCGATAGAAAAATATCGAAAACAAGGAAAAGGGAGACCAGCCATCACTAGGAAAAAAGAAAGATTCTGGTTTTTTTAGCACGAGTTTCCGGCCGAGAAGGGGTAGAAAAAAGAAAACTTTAGTTGGCTAATATGCTGAAATTACGTATTTCCCGAATATGAATATATAATAAATGATTTGGATGTATCTACACCAAAGCTAGCAATGCTCAATCGGAAATCACGAATTCACGAGGAATTGTGGCATTGGAAATTGTAAATGGCGTGGCACACGTCGATAATAGAAATAAAGTTTTAGAATCCTTTCTTTGTGAAACTGCGTGCTACCAGAGGAAATGAAATTGTCTCGTACTTAGAAATCGTTTGGAGATTGGCTTTTTATAGACCGCTTCATTGCTTGCTTATTGCTAAATTATTTTTTTTGCAAGAGGCGAAGGTTTGGCATGCCACTGAGCTTGGCGTTGAATTATATATACACAGGAAGCCTTAGAACCCAAACTAGTTAAATCGCGTTCGAATACTTGAAGAAAAATACAGAAGGAATTAGTGCGTCAGCGAAAAGACAGGATAACCACGGGTTCCGGAAAAGGAACAATTTCATTAGATACAACAAACCGCAGCAGCACAAGGTTGCGCAAATCTAGCTGCAAATAAACGTAAAAAAATTTTGGAATAGGGTACATCGAATGATGTGCGGCATCACTAGAGCAATGGATGCATCACCTTAGTGGCTGCAGCAATAGAATTACTCGCAGCCAAACGCAGTTGCCAATAATGCGTCGTGCACAGCAGCGTAATAGCAACCACCGTCAATTTAACAGTAACAAGGGTAACCACAATACACCACCAATAGGAGCAAGTGGCGTAGGAGCAACAAATACGGGAACTCATCAAATAAACGTTAACCAACCGCGACAACTTAACCAGCAACAACAACGTCACCTGTAACCACGTCGGCAGAGGCCCATGGTACGTACTCTGGCGGCCAAGTAAGTACCAGTCTACCGGGTGAGTCGTACTAAAGTAGTTAGTTGCTTAACCATTTCAATTTGACATAACTACATGTACTTCTTTTAATTTAAAATAACCCGAAAAGAGAAGTTAGGATTAGACAACCAAAAATTGTATGAATTGTACCTAAACTTTAAAGAAGAATTTTTGTAATTAAATAGTTGGTTTTCTTTGGTAGGAATATGTTTACCTGTATATAAAATTGGTAATTACCTGTGAATTTTACGCACAGAGGCGCGCGTTGATTCATTTAGGGCACTACGGTCTAGCTCTACTGGAGCTCAGCTCCAGTTGATTCAATTATTTAGATGCATTTCTTTTGCGTTTTCCTACCTAGTAGTGATAGATAAAATTATTTTTTTTCTGTAATCAAATGGGATATGTCTAACTGAGAACAGAAAACAGAAAAACGAGCTTTAGGGTCCTAAGTGAAACGACGTACGTATATTTGAATAGTATGTTGCATTACGTAGCACTTTAATACAAATGCGCAATGCTAACTCAATTTGAATGTATAACAATTATGCAATTTTGCGGTTAAGATTAGAAAATGAATTTTAAACAATACGAGACCAACACAGCCCCCAGTTGAACTATATGGAGAAACAACCATAATTAGGATATAGTAACATAGAATTAATGAGGCAATAAATATGTGCCCGTATATATGACACGCGTATTAAGGTATCAGCGCTCTTTATTACAGAACATTAATGTTTAATCAATTAATGACAATTTAATCAGATTTAGATTTGATTCCTAATTTTCATATGACGTAACGATCCAATGAATTCAACTCCGTTCCGTCACTAAATGTACTAAATATAACATTTCTTTTTTTTGATTTCGTAAAATTTCGAAATAATTGAACGTGCTCACGATGCGAGTCGGCAGTACTTAATATTCATGTCAATTTATTTACTAATAACTTATGTCTCGGAAGTTGTGACAAAAAAGAAAGGGGAAAAAGGAAATGTATACTAACCACCTTATTAATATAAAAAAAAAAAAAATTTTTTAAACAGGTTTATAAGGCCCTGCCAATTGGAAGTTTATTAGGAAATTTCGTTCTAAAATGTTTTATAAATCTTGTATTTGGTTTTGATAAATAAGTGAGTTAATATATACGTATTCGTATGAAATATTGTATGTCCAAATATATCCGCATATACGCTTATTTAAAGAAAACGTTAGCACACTCACAAAGCGAATGAAAGCTCGCTCGATTTAATTGATAAAAGATAAGTAAAACCTATTTACTGCTGTTGAAATAAATTCCTATTTAGAAGACGAGAATAAAGAAAAAAAAAAGAAAATAAAAAAATAATTTTTTTTACAAAGTTAGTTAGACTTAGTATATATGTATATTGCCTAAGTCTTCATAGAAATGAATTATAAATAAATTGTATTTAAAATGGGAATGCTGACTTCCTTATTTGTTTAGAAGGCACTTAGGGCATACAGGTAAGGGGCCACCGAAATTTAGGTGCGTCGGTGGCCATGGATTTTGAGGGTGGGTATAAGCACCGGGCGTCGCAACACCAACCGCGGCGCCCCCTATGTATATTCGGCCCTTTTCCTTTTTGTTTATTTTCCCTTTTCAGCTTTTTTTAAATTTTATTTTCAGCGTTTTTTTTTTTGATTTTAAAATTTTATCAGTTAGTAACCGGTCATTTCCGGTTCGGTTAGCTTTGTCTTCTTTTGCGTTAGATTTTTTTTTTGAGTTTCTTTTTTTGAATTTTGAATTTTAAATTTTGAAGGTTTAACGATTTGTCCGTGGCATCCGGTTCGACCGGATGTCGTTTTAATTTGAATTATAAGCGTTTTGAGTCGGTCTCTGCGCTTCTGTCAGGGTTTTTGAATCTGACAGCTGCTAGTTTTGATAGGCATGATAGGATTTTTTTCTGTTTATGGCGCAGGAACAGTAAGGTTGGCAAGGACCCGCCCCAGCCGACAATGACTAGCCACTGTGCACCACTACATCATGCCGACCGCCTTCCTTACTGCTTCCCTTGTAAATGCGTAACCATAACAACATTATTCCCCAATAATGGGAGCTGCGATAGCTTGTTCGGCAGCGTTCCTGAACAGGCAGAAAATGAAAATGGCGGTGGTGAAGGAAACACGCCACCTACAAATCAAATCATTCGTACAATGGATAGTGTCATCAAAGCTTTTGACGAATGTTGTTTGCCGAAAAAAAATACCACGATGGAAGCATTCCAGTTCAATTTAATATCGCAAAAAGAAAAACAACTGAATATGAAACTGCACTTCGCACACAAATGCGGTACATGAAAAATTAAGATTTTTGAACGGTATCCTGGGATATCTTTATACGGCTCATGTTCCGGTACGTGCCTATCAGGGTAAACCATCTTGCCCTTGGTTCAACAGATCAATTCGAGCAATGATCATCAAGCTTGTCCGCAACGAGACCACTGCTATTATAAAGCGAGAGAAGTGTAAATATTTTAGTAAAATGTTGGACACATCATTGCCGAATCATGTTTTGTGGCGTAATTTAAAAAATCTTCGTGTACATGTAAGTGACATTTCTGATTGTTCCCTCTGCCCCGACCTTCTAAATAATGCATTTGTTTGCCGCGTTTCCCCGTCTTGTGTTATGCTACGTTTCCGCCAAACCCAAACTCCGTGTTTGCTAACTCTTTTATGCAAAATATCTCTTGGCAGAAATGCAACTTTTGATTTTTGCTTTCGCATTATTGATACCGAAGTTAAAACGAGTTTTTCGATAGCTTTCGCGATATTTTTAGACATGTTTTAACAGTCTTACGAAACTGGCAAACACAGAGTTTGGGTTTGGTGGAAACGTAGTATAAGTACTATTACCCCAACCTATACTTCCTCTGTCGAGCCTGTGTATCGAATCTTTGAGTTTAAAACTTTGTCGGAATGTGATGTGGCTAGATGCATTTACAATATAAAATCGAATGCAGTTGGTGAGGACAACATACCAATTAAGTTTGTGTAATTGATTGCACCTTACATTTTGCCAACCCTCACCCATATCCTGAATCACAGTATCACAACTTCATGCTTCCCTGATGGGTGGAAAGTTGCCACGGTTCGACCCATCGTCAAAATTAAGTATGCATGTTGTCCCAGTGATTTTCGGCCAATAAGCATCTTGCTTGCTCTCTCAAAGGGCTTCGAGATATTGCTGTCCGAACAAATGCTTGACTTTATAAAAAAGTTCGCCCTCTTGTCCCCATATCAGTCAGGCTACAGAACTAGGCACAGTTCTTCCACGGCAATATTAAAAATCTTAGATGATATTAGGGGATCCTTCGACAAAACTCAACTGACTTTACTGTGCTTACTTGACTTTTCAAAAGCGTTTGAATCGGTGAATTATGACTTGCTTTGTATGAAGCTAAACAACGCCTTTGGTTTTAAGGATTCCGCAACGCGTCTCATGCGGAGCTATCTGACGGGTAGATCCCAGCGTGTCAAAATGGGCTCCGAAGCGTCTAGTCTAAAACCGTTACTCACTAAGGTACCGCCAGGGTCTATTTTGGGGCCGCTACTATTCAGTATTCTTATTAACGATATTTTCTATTTATGCCAGCATGTACACATGCATGCTTATGCTGACGATATACAGCTACATCTATCCGGGAATCATGAGGACACAGGTGATATATGGTCCAGGTTGAATAGGGACGCAACATCAATTTCTGAATGGGCGATGAAAAATGAACTATGCCTAAATAGTGATAAATCGTATGTGCTGCCTATAGCTAAAAAGCGATTAGATTTTCAAAATATGCCACTTGTGTACATTGCCGACAAAAGCCTAAAACTAGTACCTAAAGTAACCAATCTTGGTTTCATTATCAATACAACTTTGACTTGGAACGACCATGTGAACTCCGTTGTTAGTAAGGTGTATAATGTTCTGAGGAACCAGAGAATGTCTGCAACCTTTACCCCCGCTAACATTAGGAGAAAGCTTGCCATACAACTAATTATGCCGATAACACTGGTCAACAAAAAAAATTTTTTTTTGTACATGGGTTTTGCCCTATATATTCGGATTCTATGTTCAATTCTATAAAAAAAATGGAATTTCGAATCAAAAATATTTGGTTTTGTAGAAGTTATAGGGATTTGAAAATTTTGCATTTTTGCACCAGGCTAATGTAGGTCCTTTCGCGCTATTTCGGTCGATAGAGGGCGGCGGGTAGCTACCTGATGCAGCGATGCATCGAAAAAAGATCTACTTAAAGCACAACATACTCATCTTAAAAAAAAAAAACCAAAAAAATGTGGCTGAGAAACAGTAAAAAGGAGATAAAAGGTTCCAGATACACATGATTTTAGGTAGATTTGGAAATTCGTTAAGTACATATTAAAAAACTCATCGAAACTTTTACTGACGGATTGGCAGGCCTAGCATGCCAGCTACCTGATAGCGTTTTTGTAAGTAAAATTTGTTTAAGAAGCTGTAGTTTCTTGGGTCACTCGTTGTGGGCGACACTATGTTTTTGCATATCACAGAGGAATGATGACTTCGAGAAGTTGTAAACGAGTGGCTAATTCGTTTTGCTATATATGTGGCGAATGTATTAAAAGAAGACAAAAAAAAAGTTTGATTTAACTAAAAACACAAGGATTTGCGATACCTATCTAGCCTACTCCGGTCTACCTGTTAAAAACCAGGACAAAAAATGGGCTCCACATGTTTCATGTAACTCTTGCAGAAGCATTCTGGAGCGTAAGTTTGTTTTCTCTTTTTTATTGTACTAACTGTTTCATATATATATACATATATCTACATATATATAATTGCATAATAACTGAAATTGTTATGAAATGCTTTACGTTTTATTATAGTTTGGTACCAGGGTGAGAAAAGAGCCATTAAGTTCGCAGTGCCGAGGATTTGGAGGGAACCGAGTAATCATGACACTGATTGCTATTTTTGTGTAGTGAAACCACTGAAAGGGAAACGTTTAAGGAAAACAATATATCCGGAACTACCATCGACATCCCCTCCAGTACCACATTCGGAATAAAATCCTGTACCTGATCCACCTGTGTTGGAAAAGCAACTATTCCCTCAAGGCAGTTTTGAAACACCGAGTTCATCTGCATTCGTACATGTGGTATTTAATATATAAATCACTATTTAATAATAAGCACTATCTATTTTTATAAAATATTTTTATTTAACCGCTCCTAAAAGTATGTTACAAAACGTTTTTAAATATTTCAACCGAATGAAAATTTTTGAAAGACAATATTTTACAATTGAAAAATAAAAATTAACAAGAACAAAAAAATTCAATTTATTTAAAGTAGGTACATTTAAAGTTGAATATAAATATAACCCTACAATACCCCCCCTTCCGGAGATTTAATGTTAAATAAATTAAAAGTAACTTTCTTTTTTGTTTTTGTGTTAGGTATCTGTATTTTATCAATCATTGCTGGTTTTAAACGATCAATAGGAATAGATTTAATTTCATTGTTTATTTCAATTTTAAAGTTTTTAATATCTTGTTCAATAACTCTATAAGGACCTTCATACGGATGTTGCAAGGAATGTTTGTTTATTACACGTACAAAAACAAAATGACAATCTTTTAAATCTTTTGGAACAAAAATACCACTAGAATTTTGATGATGTTCTAAATTTGATTTAAAATTTTTAAAATGTTCACGCAAACTACTTAAAACATCCGTTGAAGTTATATTCTCTGTAGTTGAAACAAATAATTCACCAGGTAATCTTAAATTTTGTCCATAAACCATTTCAGCCGGTGTTGCTGAAATATCTTCTTTAAAAATCGATCGCAAACCCATAAGTACTATTGGTAACTCTTCATACCAATCTCTGGATCCATTCCTAGCCATTATTGAAGATTTAAGCTGTCTATGAAAACGTTCTATCATTCCATTAGCTTGGGGATGATAAGGAGAAGTTGTTATTTGATGACTTCCAAGAAGTTTCGTTAATTCTGAAAACAAGTTTGAAGTAAATTGAGATCCCTGATCTGTTGTTATTTCTAATGGAACTCCAAAACGTGAAATATATTCTTTAAAAAATTTATTTACAACCGTAACTGCAGAAATATCTCTTAGTGCGAATGCCTCTGGCCAACGTGTAAATCTATCAATTATAGTTAATATGTAACGATATCCTTTTGAAACAGGTAAGGGTCCAACAATATCTAAGTGAATGTGTTCAAATCTAGATTTTGGAATTGGAATTTTCATAACTGGAGATTTTGTATGACGATGTACTTTCGATTTTTGACAACTTATACATTCTTTAGACCAAGTATTAATATCTTTATTCATTTTAGGCCAAAAATATTTCTTAACTATCAAACGACGTGTAGCTCTACTACCAGGATGTGAAATCCCATGTAACATATCAAATATTATTTTTCTTAAATTGTTTGGAATGAAAGGCCTAGGATTTTCTCCTGACACTTCGCACCATATATTAAAGTTAAGAACAGGAATTTTTATTAGTTTCAAATTTAAAAATGTTTGCTCTGAGGTAAGTTTGCTTAATTCACTGTCTTGTTGTTGTTCACTTTGTAAAATTTTTAAATTAATGTCCGAATTATTAATCGCTTCTACTTCAAACGCACGAGATAATGTATCAGCTACAACATTTTCTTGTCCTTTAATATACCTAATGTCATTTGTAAACTGAGCAATGATTTCCATATGTCTAGTCTGTCTTGGACTGCGTTCTGTTTTTGAATTTAAAGCAAATACAAGAGGCTTGTGATCTGTGAAAACTGTAAATTCACGTCCTTCTAGAAGGTAACGAAAATGTTTAATGTTCAAATAAATAGCTAATAGTTCCCTATCAAATGCACTATATTTAATTTCGGATGGAGACAATTTCTTTGAAAAGAATGCAAGTGGTTCTGACTTATTATTAAACGTTTGATGTATGACACCACCTATTGCCGTATTGGATGCATCTACATTTAAAGAAAGTTTTGCATCTTTGTTTAAATGATTTAACAATATCGCAGATGCAAACTTTTCTTTAATGCATTCGAAAGCTTTATTAGATGTATCGTCCCAAATTAAAATTTTGTCTCGCTTCTTATTTGTTCTATTAATTAAATCATAGATAACTGTCGTAAACTCTGCTAATTTTGGTATATATCGATGGTAATAATTAACCATACCAATAAATTTTTGTGCCTGCTTAATAGATTTTGGACGATCAAAATTTCGAATGGCTAAAACTTTTTCTTCTGAGGGTCTAATTCCCGTTTCAGAAATATTATGTCCTAAAAAGTTAACATTTGTTACGCCAAAAGTACATTTACTTGGTTTTATATTTAAGCCGTACTCCGCTAGGCGCTGAAATAGTACGCGAAGATCTTTGAAATGTTGTTCCTCATTTTCGCTTGCCACTAAGAGATCATCAATATATGTAAAAACAAAGTCTAAATCATTAACTACTTCATTAATAAATCGTTGAAAAGTTTGCGCGGAGTTCCTAAGCCCGAAAGGCATTCGTACAAATTCAAACATGCCAAAAGGCGTAGTGATTGCAGTTTTATAGATATCCTCTTCTGCCATTGGAATTTGGTGATAAGCTCTTACCAAATCTAATTTTGAAAATATTTTCTTATTTCTTAGATTCATGTTGAAGTCATGAACATGGGGTAAAGGATAACGATCAGGAACTGTTACGACATTTAATCTTCTAAAATCTCCACAAGGACGCCAGTCATTTAACTCCTTCTTGGGTACAAGATGTATAGGAGATGCTACTGCTGAATTAGAAGGTCTACATATCCCTGTCTTTACTAAAAAATCGAATTCAGTTTTAGCTACTTTGAATTTAATGGGGTCTAAACGTCTTGGTTTAGAAAATGGCAAATTTCCTTCAGTGACTAATCTGTGAACTGTTGTATGTCTAACTGGTTGTGAATAATCTGGTTCAGAAAATAAAGAAGGAAATTCTTTTAGTAACTTTGTAAATTTGTTATCAACAGCGAAAAGTTACAAACACATGAAATTGTGTTAACTGAAAGACTTGTTATCGGATCTACTAAGCATTTGCGTTTAACATCAACTAAGAGACCATATTTACACAAAAAATCAGCACCGATAATTGGTTTAGCTATATCCGCTATTAAAAACGTGAATGGAAATTCGCGACGCAGTCCTAAATTAATATTTAAAAGTTTTTTACCGTATGTCGAAATCGTTGAACCGTTAGCTGCAGTTAAAATAATATCTGATGACTTTTTCGAACTTGAAGATTTTGAAACCGGAAGCACTGAAATTTCTGCTCCACTATCTATTAAAAAATTAAGTTTGTTTGTTTTATCAAAAATAAATAAGCGACGTGTAAAGGTGTCTAAATGTCCGTTGTTTGTCGCCGTAACAACGGATAACTTTAGTTTGACCAACTATTATTTTTAAAAACGCATGGTTGTTCGCACTTCAAAGCCTGATTACCAAACTTATAATGATACCTACAGAGCCAATTTGGGTTGTCACGAGACTTTGATCGATATCTAGAAGGACTTCTAAAACGATTCCTACTAAAAGATCGGGACCTTGAATAATTTTGACTCATCTGATTTTTAATTTCACTGATCTCTAATGACAATTTTTCAAAATTTTTGCACATCATGTTAGTTGTTTGAACCAAATTTGAAATAATTGCATTTTCGCTTATAGAATTTGGAAAATTACTAACTGAGGCTATTTCATTTTTATTATAAACTTCCCAAATATTATCGGCTAATTTAACTAATTCACTTATTTCATTCAAATTCGAACTAGTAAGAATAATACTTAAATTTTTGGGCAACTTCCTTATCCAAAGCTTTTTAAGAATTTCTTTGCTAAAATTGTTTCCAGAGAGTAGCACTAGAGACCGATAAAACTCAGAAGGTTTACGAGCTCCCATTTCTGAATCGGATAACACTCGATCTAATTTGGCATTCTCACTTAATGAGTGCCGTTCAATTAAAATTTTCTTTAATGCAGAAAATTTGTCATTTTCAGGAGGATTTTGAATAAAATCAAGAATTGTCATAATTACATCCTGTGGAAGTGCAGTTATGACACATTCATATTTTGTCCCTTCCTGAGTAATGTTCTTTCGACTAAATTGCATTTCAGCATGGATGAACCATGCTTCAGGGCAATTAGTCCAAAATTGGGGAAGTTTTACCGATGTAGCAAAAATTTCATTATTTTGATTCACATATGGATTTGGTAAATCATTTTGATAATTTTCATTATCCAAATCAATAAGTGAATCGTTTACTTGATTTCGTGGTGTAGATGTACGTGTATGTGATGGTGAATGAAACATTGTTGATAGAAATAACTACAAAAATTATATTATAGGAAGAAATAAAAATGTCCGGAAAGGAGCGTTTATAAAACCCAAGTTATTAATCTATTTTGATACATATACAGATATATATAAATAATATTAATACTAGATACAGCTCACCAAATATTTGTCGCAATGGTTTTAAAATTGATTGATGAATTTAGACAATGTATTGTGCAATGGCTTTAAAATTGATTGATGAAATTGGACAATGTATTGTGCAATGGCTTTAAAATTGATTGATGAAATTAGACAATGTATTGTGCAATGGCTTTAATTGTTTTGTATTTGTAGCTTTTGTTGTTGTTGCTCTTGCAATGTTTGATTGAAATGCTGATGTTAATGATGCAGCGGTAACGTCTGAAATAATGACAATCCAAAAATACGAATGAGACGACGTCGTGCAGTTGAAAATAAACTAATTTTATAGAAGTGAATCTAGTTTTTGGACCACCTCGTCTACGTCAAATACGCGTTAGAGAGGGCTCTTGTGATGTTCACGATATATTTGGTATATATTTTCAACTTGTTTTTCAGATAATTCTTCGAGTAGTGAGGACAGTTCACACTAGTTTAAAGGTACGAATTACAAAGCGAGTTAGAGCTGGACGTTGCAAGATGTTACGCACTTTATTTGAAAGTGAATTTAAATAAATCTCTTCGCTGGTCTTTTGTAAATCAATTAAAGTTTGTTCAAGTGCACCACCTTTAACAATTTGTTTAAGAATTTGCTGATAAAAACGTAATAAGTTGGATATAGTAAACAGAACTATGGTATCGTTTTCGGAAGTCAATATGGTTTCCACTCGCATAATATATAACTAGGAAGAGAATAAATCGATTTTTGCTGAACATCAACTGGTGGCGTTATTATTTCATACAGCATACAAGAATTAAAATTTGATTCGTTGTTTTTGAAGGACGGTTTTATGTTTGGCTGGCTAGATCGCCAATGTGGTATTTAATATATAAATCACTATTTAATAATAAGCACTATCTATTTTTATAAAATATTTTTATTTAACCGCTCCTAAAAGTATGTTACAAAACGTTTTTAAATATTTCAACCGAATGAAAATTTTTGAAAGACAATATTTTACAATTGAAAAATAAAAATTAACAAGAACAAAAAAATTCAATTTATTTAAAGTAGGTACATTTAAAGTTGAATATAAATATAACCCTACAGTACATTCCGAATTTGTTCCTCAATTTGAACCAGGAATACCACATCTCATCAACTCTGAAGATCTCAATGACTTAATAAGAGACTTAAATCTATCAAAAGACAAAGCAGAGTTATTAGCATCGCGGCTTAAACAACGAAATTTACTTATTTCTGATGTTTGAATATCTCGGCAAAGAAAGCGTCATGAAGAATTTTCTTGTTTCTACAGTAAGGAAGATTGACTCTGTTTTTGCTATGACGTGAAACGTTTATTTGAAGCAATTGGTATTCCTTGTAATACTAATGTATGGCGCCTCTTTATCGACAGCTCAACAAAAAGTCCAAAAGCAGTTCTACTACACAATGGGAATAAATTTCCATATATTCCACTGGCACATTCCATACATCTCAAAGAAAATTATGTCAGTATTAAAATGCTATCAACTGCAATCAAATATACGGAATACAAGTGGGAAGTTATTGGAGACTTCAATATGGTTTGTTTTTTTACTGGTATGCAAGGTGGATATACCAAACACTCCTGTTATCTCTGCCTATGGGATATCAGAAATGATGCCGCCCACTATCGCCAAAAACATTGGCCTGAGTATGGAGTGGGAAGACTTAATATTAAACATGAAGCAATTGTCGATCCTAAAAATATATTGATGCCGCCATTGCATATTAAATTGGGCCTTATTAAACAATTTGTGAAGGCTCTTAATATTGAGTCTAAAGCTTTCAAATATTTGCATACTTTTTTTCCAAAGCTGTCAGAAAATTAAAGCTGGAGTCTTTGTTGGCCCTCAAATAAAAAAAATTATGAACTGCGATATTTTCCCGGACCTACTTAGCAATGAGGAGAAACTAGCGTGGAACAGTTTTAAGGCAGTATTTCATGGCTTTCTTGGAAATCATAGGGATGAAAATTATGATGAGCTGATACCTGGCATGATTACGAATTTTTCCGCCATCGGATGTACAATGTCGCTAAAGATGCACATGTTACATTCACATCTGGATAAATTCAAAGATAATACGGGAGCTTATTCAGAAGAACACGGGGATTGATTCCATCAAGATATAATGGAGTTTGAGAAACGCTACCAAGGCCAGTATACGGAAAGCATGATGGGGGACTATATTTGGACGTTAATAAGAGAAAATGTTACCGAATATGGCAGGAAAAGCAGGACAAAATGTTTTTAAACATTTAAACTGTATTCTTAAACTAAATTTATAAGAATAAATCTTAAAATGATTTTTACTATACTAGAATAAATCAAATCTATGTCAAATGTTGATGAATTTTCATGTTTTTCGTTTTTCTCATTTTTTTCGCACAAAACCAAATCAAAAACTTTTTTATGTTCATATTCTTTATCTGGGTGAAAAAGCAATAAAAAAAAATATACGCACGACCCATGTACAAAAATGTTGTTGACCAGTGTAATTTGCTACTCTGAGCTAGTGTACAGCAAGTTGAGTTCCCAGTCTGTACACAAAATTGATGTAGCATTCAACCATGTCACCCGTTATGTGTGCGGATTAAGTAAGTTTGACCACATATCTGGTTGGAGATCGCGTTTTTTGGGCTGTGAAATTTCTAATTACCTGAAAGCCAGAAAGTGTATTTTTCTCTATCGACTTATTAGTTATAAAGAGCCAATCTACTTATATGATAAGTTAGTTTTCCCCAGATCTGCCCGAACCAACGATTTAATAGTGCCAACTTATAACTATTTATCTTCGGCCCGGCTACTCTTTGTCAATGCTATTCGTACATGAAACTCTATTCCAGCACCTATCCGAAGTAGTCTTAATAAAAGCAACTTTAAAAATATTATTTATACTTATTTCAGTTAACGTAAATATGTACATCTGAGTTTTGGCTATCTACAATTACTAGTCAATGTAAACGAGCTTTCCCACTGTGTTATTCTCAAAGTGTAATAATTTATTTATTTATATATTAACTATAGATGCTAGTGTTAAATAAAAATTTCCTATTACATTTTTATTTATAAATTTGGGTTTGTTATTAAGTTTGACATAGATTAAGGGTTATTCATCTTGGTTGTACTATAAAAGATCAAAGATCTTATTGTACTAATATCTTGTCAATAAATAAATGAAATGAAGTACTTTGGAATCATATTGCAACCAAAAATGCAATTGCGCTGCACGCGCATCCGCCGTCTTAGCTAAGGAAATTAAACACCTTAGGTGAGAGAAACACGCGCAATTCCTATTCTGCTGGCCAGGCATCTTTGGTCACGTAGGCCTGCTCAGGCTTAGGTTAGTTGGTTAAACGGTAGCTTAAAGTTAAGTTAATCTTGAACTCACTCGCGAGCTAAAGGCACATAGTGCCGTCTAACAAGGTTTGGAATAAATAAATAGTAAAATACAAACTTAAGTCTTGCGTTTTATTTATCTTACATTTTTTTTTTTTTTTTTTTTAATGGACGTTGTGGCAGCGCGCTGCCCTCAAGTGGCCCAATGAAACCAGGCTAATCCTGTTCACGCGATCGATTTATATATATATATATAATAACTTTTTTTTTTTTTTTTTTTTATTTTGCCGAGTCTTTGATGGGCAGCGGTTTGTCAAGCGTCACGATCTGAGACTGCTCAGCTACAGAAGAAATTTCATCAGCCAAGCGTAATACTTAAAGAGAACAGAAGCAAACGTATTATACATTAATTTAGAGAGGTGCGAACAATCTTTTTTATAGAAAAAAGGGAGTCCGAGATATCAAATGTGTTTGAGTGAGTGTTATAATCTTGGCATAAACGCCGAAAAGGTTCATTTTGTTCGAAATTCGTTCTACATTGTTTCAGCAGAAGAGGTTTGAAGTGTCTCGATGTCCGAGAGGGAACGCAAAAGTTCACTTCATTCAGAAGGAATGGGCTCGAAATTGATCCATTTAAAAGTTTTGTCATAAATATTACACCAAGCATTTCCCTTCGACTAGCAAGAGTTGGAAGATTGATAAGCTTTAATCGATTAGTATAAGGTGGAAGATTAGTTAAAGAGTCCCATTGGAAATTTCTTAAGGCAAATAGTAAAAATTGTTTTCATTTCATTTCATTTCATTTTTTTTGTATTGATTCGAGACTGTCTGCATGGACTTGATAACGCGGATTCCAAATTATCGAGCCGTATTCTAATATTGGCCTAACTAATGTTGTAAAAAGTGCTTTAGTTATGTAAGGGTCGTTAAATTCTTTTGACCACCGTTTAACAAATGCAAAAACACCTTTGCCTTTATTCACTGTAGCATTAATATGAAGATTGAAACTAAGTTTGGAATCCATCATGACTCCCAAGTCAATAAAATTATTTACAGTTTCTAGACTATAGTTGTTAATTGTATATGAAGCTGGTGGCGAAACTCTCCGAGAAAAACACATGAATTTACATTTTTTGAGATTGAGCGGCATATAATTTACATTGCACCAGGTAACCAAGTGATTTAAATCCATTTGAAGCAAGGAATGTTCCTCAACCGAGGCACATGATTTGAAAAGTTTTACATCGTCTGCGTACATCAAGCTTTTTGAGTATTTAATTGTACCAGATATATCGTTTATGAACAACAAGAACAGAATCGGACCAAGATGGCTGCCCTGAGGAACACCAGAAGAAACATTGATGACCCCAGAAAGTGTATTTTTAAAGATTACTTTTTGCGTACGATAACCAAGATACGAAGAAATCCAACATATAAGACGGGGTTGAAAACCGAGTTGACTGAGCTTATGAATAAGTAATGGGTGTGATACTTTGTCGAAAGCTTTACATCAGTGTGAAGGCCTTTTCTAAATCCATTAGAAACGTGGGTGGTAAATTCTAGTAAATTGGTGATAGGTGATTTGCCCTTACAGAACCCATGCTGCGAGCTTGCAATTATGGGGGAAATAGAGAATGTTAGGTGGTGGGTAACAATAGCCTCAAATAACTTTGGGATAGCGGATAACTTTGCTATGCCCCGGTAGATTTCTATTGAAGACCTGCCTCCATTTTTATGAAGCGGAATAAGAAAAGATTCCTTCCATATTGTTGGGAAAACGCCATAAATTAAAGATAAATTAAATAAATCTGTTAGCGGCTGATAGATGTTTGCAGCACATTTTTTAAGAAAGTGTGTCGGGATCCTGTCGGGGCCGTATGAATATGATACTTTTAAAGTTTTTAAATAAGATAATACATCTTCTGAAGATATAAATGGAGCTCTGATTGAATAACATGAATCAATATGGTATGGGTATTCATTAGGTGAAACGTTGGTCTCAATAGAGTAATTTGATTTGAAAAATTCCGCAAAGAAGTCGGCGATCTCTTGATCATCGCTGGAAATATTATCTTGGAATTTCATGGATGATCGAAACCCCTTCACCCTGCGTTTAGAGTTTACGAATCCGTAAAATGCCTTCGGGTTGCAAGTTATATTTCTTTTCATTTTACAAAGATAAGCTTTGTAACACTTTTTGTTCAATTGAAAATACTTGCAGCGTAGAATCGAGTACTGTAAATAATGGTTATGTAAACCCGTCTTTTTGAACAACTTGAAAGATCGAGACTTTTTATTCTTTAATATTTTCAGCTCTTTAGTGAACCATACTTGGCTTGTATCGGAATGTACACAAATCCTCTTAGGTACGTATTTTTCAAAAAGACAGTAAATGGTATTGTAAAAGTGAGAAACGCTTTGCTCCACATCAGCATTAAATATTGGCCACACTATTCGAGATAGATCACGATTTAATTTTTTAAAATTGGCCTTCGCAAAGTCGAAGCGATAACTGGAGTTGTATCGTTTATTTCCGCTGTTACAAGCATAATTTACAACTTCGTAAACTATTTTATGGAAAGGGTGGTAAGCATCTTCAGGTTCAATAATGGGTTCGCATCGACTAATGGAATATTTAGATTCATCATCCACAAAGGCTAAATCTAACACTCTTCCGAATTTATTCGATTGGATGTTGATTTGTTGAAGGCACAGCTCAGACATTCCGTCTAGAAATTCATTGTTGGAAGACTTTGACGAAACTGGTACGATTTTAAAGTCAGAGATGCACCATGATATGTGTGGCATATTGAAGTCACCCAAGACAATAATGGAATCGGAAGGCTTTAGCATCGAATTAACAGTTCTTAGCAAGGAAATGTGATGCATATAAACGGACAGTTCAGAAGATGGCATGGATGGAAATTTGCTAGTTGTGTGCGTATGCACAAGAACTCAGTTGTATCGGTGGCGGTTACGCAAATCTCTTCAGATGGTATTGAAGAGTGTACAGCAAGCAGAACTCCACCTCCAACCCTGTTCAGGCGGTCATTTCGATATATCTGGTAGTCATTACAGAGGATCTCTGAGTTAAAAACATGAGGTTTCAGCCAGGTTTCGGTTAAAGCAATTATATCGTAGCTTGAGTTAAATGACTTTAAAAACAGTTCTGTTAACTTGGTGTTTAAGCCTCTAACATTTTGGTAAAGTATATCTAAAGCAGATTTTTCGTTCAGTTTTTTGACTCAGTGTTATTAACAGGGATCTATGCTAAGTTTGGAACACTCTTATTCCGCCTATATTCAAATTCCCGCACAAGTGCCCCAGATGGCCAAAAATCGTTACTCAAGATAGTGTCAAAATGGTCAATAGGTACATCTAATCTAAAGGAAGATACGTTTCTTTCATAACTAAAATTAAATTTCCGAATTGTTACGTCATGGGTTTTCCTTTTTGAGAAGATATACGATTTCAGATCCTCCTCAGTAGTATCCCTCTCGAATATGGACACGAATATCGATTTTTTAGGAGGGACTACAACCAACTTCCTAGTTCCAGGCTCAGTCGCCTGAGAACGGTTTGCAGGTTCAATATTTTTTCTAGCTGCTAGTTTTGTTGGAGGTGCCTTTGATGTTGAAGGCTCTACTGTAAGAGGACTTGGAGATGCTAAGTTTATTAATTCTATCATGCTGGATGTAGGAACGATTGGGTTCTGGATGTTCTGAACGGGGTCTAGGGTCAGTACGCCAGTCGAGACATCAGTTCGTTTTCGTTTGCTGTCACGACTGTCGCTGTTAGCATTAGCAGCTGAATCGGTAATACATTTGAAAGTTTTAAACAAGTTTTCATAATACTTGAATTTATCCCCTAATGTAGAAAGTTCCTTACCGATTTCGGAGAATGCGTTTCGGGTATGTTTGAAAAGCTTAAAAAGATCCACTTCCGTGGATCTGCATTTCAGGCACGACCAACGCACACCCTTGTTATCGTTGATCGCATCACACACCCTTGCTGTGAAACTAGCGCACTTCATATGAGCAAGCTCGTCACAAAGCCAGCACGACACGAAACGCTCGGTATCACCTTTCAATTGGCAGTTAACAAAATTGCAAGACATTGTAAGTTAAAGTAAAATTGATTAAACAGACGGAGGCAGTGAAAGTAGTTTGGAGATCACAGTAAGAAAATCACTGTTTGAGCAGTTTGAAGATCACTGTATGAGCAGTTTAAGATCGCTATTAACTGACGCTTAACAACACACAATGCAAACAGCTGTGGCAGTGAAAAGAAAATGAAGTAAATGTGCACGAGCAAATAACAATTGAAAACTGAAAATAAATAAATGCCAATCAAATGCAACAACAAATATGCAAAGTGACTCGGCAAATATGTATGTATGTATGGATGTACACACTTTATCAATTATTTTTAAGATACAATTTATTTTAGTAAAGAAAAGCAGAACTTTAAATTGCTGAATGCAGTACACAACGCGTTTACACTTATTTTTAGCACAATAATTATTTAAACAAACAAACTTATTGATTTAAGATAAAATAAGGCACAGTAGAAATCAAAACACAACTTCACAGCTTGACGTTCGCACTTTTTTTTAGTAAAAAAAAACATGGGATATGCATTGTACTGGATTGCTACCTTATGTTTTCTCGTTTTAATGAATAAAATTGAATAAGACAATTTCATTGTAGAAATGGTAATGCTATATAAACCTTGGCGGGATGAGCAGATTGAGATAATCGAGAATGATAACGAGCAAACGTGTGTAGTAAATCAAATTTCAATTGAAGAAAATCGAAAGAAGTATGACGTTTTTGAGCAACGGGTACTTTAGAATGTCCTTAGTAGACTAAGAGATGAATGTAGTAGCTGATACTAGAGACGAGTTTAGGGTTTTCGGACTTCCTGAAATAAGGCCCAATTTAAATTTGCTGAATCGGCCTGGCGAAGATTTCGATGATAATTATAATGACTGAAATAGCAATAGGACGATTAAACTACCACCCTTAATTCCCGTTGAAGGGCTTCTTTTTCCATTCAAATGCTTAATATTAGACAAAGATCTTACTTGACTCATATATTGCATAACTATAAAAAAAATCAGCCTTTTTATGAGTTTGTAGGTGGTGGCGCAGGCGTTGGCAAGAGTTTTTTGATATCAACAATATACCAAACTCTCAACCATCGCTTTAATTCTGTTCTTGGGTCTAACCCTGGCTACATAAAGATTCTTCTTTGTGCCCTTACGGGAAAAGCAGCTTTTAGAATAGGTGGAATCACACTGCACTCCATATTTTCATTACCTGTTAATGAGTCTAATAGAGACTTACACCCGCTTAGCAATGATGTTGTTAACTCAATACACACAAAACTGAGTGATTTAAAGCTAATTATTATCGATGAAGTACGGTAGGCGCTCGAATGCTTAGCTTTATTGGCGCCAGGCTAAAGCAAATTTTCAAAATCACCTTGCCTTTTGGTGGCAAATCCGGGATTGTTCTTGGCGATTTGCGGCAGCTATCTCCAGTCGGAGACAGGTGGATTTTTTCTCAGAATCCCAATGACAACTATAGCGCTTTGGTTGGTTCACCTTTGTGGGAAATGTTCAAATATTTTGTACTAACTGAGATAATGAGGCAGAGGGGGGACCAACCATTTGCCATTGCATTGAACAATATGGCTTCTGGTTCCATGACGAAAGAGGAAATATCGTTATTTGAAGGCAGGATTTTTAACTCAAATCAAGTTCCGGATGAAGCAATTCATTTGTTTTGGTCGAATGAAGATACCAACAACTACAATACACTTAAGCTTAACCAAATTCCAACTACACCTTATTATTCAACTGCAAAGGATGTGGTAAAAGGAATAGCTATAGAAGGGCAAAGAGAAACTATTTTAGAGAGGGTAAATCTTTTGAAAACTGCTGAAAGTCATATGGAAGTCCTTACCACTTAAGTTTTCTGGAATGTATATGATCACGGTGAACATCAACAAAGGTGATGGTTTGGTGAATGGCGCCAATGGGAAACTTATGGAGATAAGTTTGCAATCGTCAATTCCTTCAACCTTATGGATAAAGTTTTCAGAACCTTCAATTGGTTTGATCGCAAGGTCACAGCAGCCACTTCCCACGAAGAATCTTGGACACCTATTCATATGACAGTGAGGGTCTTTCAATATAAAAGAAATGAACAGGTAACAATTGAAAAAAAGAAATTTCCAATAGTTTCTACGGAGGGAATAACTATACACAAAAGTCAGGGAGCCACATATAGCCAAGTCGTGGTTCATATTCGGCCGCGAATGACTAGGTCTTCCTTGTATGTTGCTTGCAGTCGAGCTACGCATGCAGGGGGTTTATTCATATTAGGCAATTTTACGCCACCTAGCCCATTTTCGGATTCAGATCCTATTTTCCGGGAATTGATTGTTTTAAATGCTACAAAAGCTTTAAATACAAGGTTTTAGTTTTATGCTTTCTCGCACATCAGACCTCCAAATATTATTTCACAATGTTCAGAGCCTTAACGCTCATATAAATGATGACAGAAACGATTATCTTATGTTGAACTCTGACATTCTATGTTTCGTTGAAACCTGGAGCTATCCCTATGAAAATTTTGAAATCCCCGGGTTTACTACATTAAAAGATCTAAGGATAGATAGCACTGAAACAGGAAGAAGAAATAAGAGAGGTGTTTTGGTTTATGCAAAATCTAATATTGTTGCAAATATAGAGGCATGTAAGATAAAGAAAATTTTTTCAGGGAGGAAAGTTTTTGAGGTGGTTTTATTCAAATGTAATGATCTTTATATAATGGTGGTGTACAGGAATTCTAGTTTTCCAATAAGAGAGCTAGATGCAGAGCTAAGTGAAATTGTCGCAAATAAAATTTGTAATAATGAATTAATAATTGTAGGTGATTTTAATTTATGCCTTAAGTCTTCCGATAAAGGAATACAAAATCATCTTAACCCTAGGACTTATACTCAAGTAGAGGTGTGGCCAGTAGCTACTTTGGAGTGATGTAGCTCCTAAATCGCTAAAGATATTGACTTGAAATTGATCTAGGAAAACGAAGTAAATCTACGTCGATTGGTGTCTTATTTTTCATGCTAGGTCCATGCATTGATGAGATATAAGCTTTCAAAGTTGACACCTACGACTTCTTATACCCGGGTACAGGTGTGGCCAGTAGCTTTTTTTCTCGTTTTTTGATTGAAAAAAATTTTTATTTATTATTTTCTTTATAAAATATTATTTTATTGATTATTTCTTATAACTAAATATGCAAACAAATTTAAATTATTCAATTGTCTTCATTATTTTCACAAATATTACATGTAAATGTATTTGAAGAATGCTGTATGCATATTGGGCGCTGACATATTATGCACATGTTACGCGTTCGTCTTCTGTGTTGGTCATGGATGTAGCAGAGAAAACAGCTTCCAACCTGCTGTTTCTTTGGTTTTGCACCAGCAGCTGCAGACGTTGATGGCCTATTGTCAGCACTTCCTTGCAAGACCGTACTTATGAAACTCGCGACTGCAATTTTTGTGTTGAAGTTCCGCATCACTTGCTGATTCACCGACCGCTCTTTAATTATGGGCATAGACAGTTCCTTGGCGAGCTGGCGAAGAAATCTCTTACGCTTCGCATTGGTGCATCTGATGTTGGGATTATTCTCATAAGATATGATGTACGCTGCCAATGCCGTCATTTCAATCATATTGAAGAATAGGGACAATGGCCAACGCTTTGTCATCCTTTGGTAAGTATATTCTCCAAGCAATTGGTCCATCACGTACACTCCTCCTTTTGTCTTGTTATCAAACTCGATCATTTCTGGTTTGCCGCTTTCGCCAATGTGATCATCGTCATGCATTGATGATAGTAATATAACTGCCTTGTTTTTTTTGGCACATAGGAGCAAATGGATATGTTGAGCCTAAAACCGAATTTACTTGACCTCTCTGCACGATCTTTGTGTGCCAACATCTCCTTTGGTATGTAGGGCTTATTTTTCCGCAGAGTTCCAACTGCCGTCAAATTCATGGATGACAAGCTTTCCAGTAGATTTAGGGATGTAAAAAAATTGTCCATTGTTATATTTCGGCCGGTTCCATGAAAGCGGCTTACTAAATCCTTGACCACACGTTCACCCTGGTTAGTTTCCCGTCCCGTAGGTGCTTGGCCAGTATATATTTGTCCATGCAGTGGATATGCGTTTTTGGCATCATATACCCACCACACTTTGATGCCATATTTTGCCGGTTTCGATGGGATGTATTGCGTGAAACGGGTGTGGCCACGATATGGAAAGAGCTGCTCGTCTACCGTTAGATATTCACTGGGCTTATATGACTGCTCAAAGTTGCAGTTCATCATGGTCCACAGCTCGGATATTGGTGCAGCTTTGTCAGTTACCAAACGTTGTGCCCGTGTGTTGCCATCGTCAAACCTTATAAACCGCAGTATGGCCTGAAAGCGGTTAATGCCCATTGACGCACGATATAATGGACAATTTTCCACCGACCACAAATCCGGTGCACATTCGGCATTGCTGCGGTTAGCGCCAGTCATAATAAGCACTCCAATGAACGCATACATTTCGCTCAAAGTAACCTTCTTCCATGTTTTTGGTTTTTTTTTTGTTGGTGTAGCGTACTATAATATCCACCATTTCCGTAGTCATAAAACATTTATATGTATTGACTATTGACATCATAGTATTTGATCTTGCGGGCCCACTTCGCTGTCGCAAAATATTTTGTTGCCTAGTTTGGCGTGCAAGTCGTGGCTGTGGCATATGGTACTATCACGTGCTACGAATTCAGCTGCACGCAAATTAATCTCCTCAGAATCATCTGCAGCATCGGATTCATTGTCAGATTCTTCGTAATGAGCCTCATCTACCTGGGCATTGTCAATTGTGTAATCAGGGTCTTCTACATCCGATTCAACCACGCCATCTGCTACTGCTACTTGTTCGCTTTCATCCCCTTCAGGGTCGGAAAATAATTCATCATCTGAGATTTCTGTATGTACTGCTCTTTTTCAGCGTCAGATAATCTATATAAAAATAATTAATTTTTATTCCATTTATGAAATTATATTTGAGTTATTTGTATTTACCTCATATATTGATTCGAAGACAAATATTCCATGTTCCTTCTGCTATCCATGTTGTAATATTTTAAAATTTTTCTGACTTGTTATTTTCACAAATATAAATCAACTTCAAAAGAACGCTTTACAAAAAAATATAAACTCGCAAAACTGCTGTTTATATAGCTGCAACCCTTAAGTTCCTGGAAGCATTTCTTAGCTGCCAGGTAGTTGGATTATATCAAATGTTGTTTGTCAGCAAATTCTAGCAAGGGTACAATATAATGTCATCTTCTAAATAATTAAGAGTGCGCGAAAAAGGTTGTATTCTAAAAATTCTAACAACAATAGAAATTATTGACTTCTTAGAAATAACTTATAATGCGCGCAATTCTTAGAAGCAGGCTACAAATATATGTTTATAACTACTTAAAATGTTCGTAAGACAGTCAGCTACAACATTGCATTAAAAAAAATAACTTGTTTCTCAGAAAAAATGAGGAAAAAACGGGTAAAACAGGCTACTGGCCACACCTGTACCCGGGTATAAGAAGTCGTACTAAAAGTTGGGTATAAGTCCTAGGGTTAAGGGAAAACATTTGAGATCGCTACTAGACTTTGAAAATTCCACAACTCCTGTAGGTACACAAATCGATTGGTCATTTTCTAACATTGATGAAAACCATATTAAATCGATCACTTATGAAACCGACCATAGCTACCATGATGGCATTTGTACTTCTGTTTTCAACTTATAACTCTCTTTTCCTCTATAAATCACATGAATATTGAGGAAATCAAATTATTGTAGTAAATATTATTAATTATTGAAGCTTTGAAATAAATAAGTACACTGAAAGAAATGGTGCTAGTAAAATCAACAAATCTCTTCTGTTGTTCTAGACTTAACGGAGATTCGGTGAAATTGATCGAACTACGGTTAATTCGACCGAGTTCTTTGTCAAGCGAACAAATTAGTCATTTCAACAGAATAGAAATTGTCGCTCTTAAGTTAACAAAATTCATAATTAATCTAACTGATTTTTTTGTTAACACAACTGATCTCACTGGTAATTTCAACAGCGATCAACAGTCAATACATGAGCAAATTTCAAAGAGCATTTTACGCTCACTGCGCTCCCTATTTTATACTTATGACGATGGGCCACTTGTTACAAAAAGAAACACCAAAATAAGAAAACCACCAAATCGAAAAAACACACAAAATGGGAAAACAACAAAAAACTAGTTTTCCAGTTATCAATACAAAACGAAAAACCATTTTTTGAATTTCCTATGCTAAAAATTATGAGATACCGGGACACCTATTTATCGGGTACAATTTTGCAACTTATCCTCCAAGAGAAATGCAAAATTGCGCCCTCTTGTTGCAAAAGTTTTGTTTGAACGAACAGGATTTTTGGATTTTTCCAAAGTTAGTAACATTTCAAGTTTTTACGAATTTTTACTCACGCGAACGTATCTAATAAGATAATAAAAAACATCCTTTTTTAATGATGATGTTTCCGAAAACATAAATGTTTGAGTTGTTTTGGAATCGTTTCAACTTAAAGTGTTACGAAAATTAAACTTGCCGAATTACATCTAAAGTTACTCCAGTGGTGAATTACCTTCCTGCGATTTGATTCTTTACCTTTCTATAACTTACAAGTTCTCTATTTAAAATGTTATGTCAAACATTCATACTAAAAGAAAGAATCAAGTGTGGCAACTACATGCGAGAGAAGAAATTGAGAATGAGCTGAGCTGCAACTGAAAGAATTGAGAAACAGTTTTGTGACTACTATTTTCATTTCTATTTGCAAAGCGAAGTTCAAAACTATAAATTAAATAAATTATAAAATATAAAATTTGGTGAAAGTGTGTTTACTTACTTACTTAATTGGCGCTTAACCGTTTAAACAGTTATGGCCGTCCAACAAGGCGCGCCAGTCGCTCCTTCTCTCCGCCAACCGGCGCCAATTGGTCACACCAAGGGAGTTTAAATCGTTTTCCACCTGGTCCTTCCAACGGAATGGGGGCCGCCCTCGACCTCTGCTTCCATAGGCGGGTTCCGATAGAAACACTTTCTTGGCCGGAGCATCATCTTTCATTCGCATAACATGGCCTAGCCAGCGCAGCCGCTGCGTTTTAATTCGCTGGACTATGTTGATGTCTGCGTATAGCTCGTACAGCTCATCATTAAATCTTCTTCGCTACTCGCCATCGCCAACGCGTAGAGGTCCATAAACCTTTCGAAGAACTTTTCTCTCGAACACTCCCAAAGCCGCTTCATCTGCTGTTGTCATGGTCCATGCTTCTGCCCCCATATAGCATGGCGGGTACGATAAGTGACTTGTAGAGTATGATTTTCGTTCGCCGAGAGAGGACTTTACTTTTCAATTGCCTACCTAGTCCAAAGTAGCATTTATTAGCAAGATTGATTCTTCGCTGGATTTCAGTGCTGATGTTGTTGCTAGTGTTGATGCTGGTTCCCAAATAAACGAAGTCGTTTACTATTTCGAAATTATGGCTGAAAACAGTAGCGTGGTTGCCAAGGCGCGTATGCGCTGACTCTTTGCTGGATGACAGCAAGTACCTCGTTTTGTCCTCATTCACCACCAAACCCATCTTTACCGCTTCTTTTTCCAGTTTGGAGTAAGCAGAACTAACAGCGCGGGTGTTTGGGCCGATGATATCAATGTCATCAGCATATGCCAGTAATTGCACGCTTTTATAGTATATTGTTCCAGTGCGGTTAAGTTCTGCAGCTAGTATAATTTTCTCCAGCATCAAATTAAAGAAATCGCACGATAGGGGGTCACCCTGTCTGAAACCTCGTTTAGTTTCGAACGGCTCGGAGAGGTCCTTCCCAATTCTGACTGAGCTGATGGTGTTGCTCAACGTAATTTGGCACAGCCGTATAAGTTTTGCGGGGAAACCAAATTCAGACATAGGTCGAAGGCGGCTTTAAAGTCGACGAAGAGGTGATGTGTGTCGATTCTCTTTTCACGGGTTTTTTCCAAGATTTGGCGCATTGTGAAAATCTGGTCGATGGTAGATTTACCAGGTCTGAAGCCGCACTGATAAGGTCCAATCAGCCGGTTCACGGTGGGCTTCAATCTTTCGCACAATACACTTGAAAGGACCTTATATGCGATATTAAGAATGCTGATTCCACGATAGTTGGTGCATTTTGCAGTATCCCCCTTCTTGTGGACTGGGCAAAGAACTCTTAGATTCCAACCGTCGGGCATGCACTCGCCCGCCCATATTTTGCTAAGAAGCTGCTGCATGCGCCGTACCAACTCCTCGCCGCCGTACTTGAATAGCTCCGCAGGCAATCCATCAGCGCCCACGGCCTTGTTGTTTTTCAATCTGGTTATTGCTATTCTAGCTTCGTCATAATCGGGCGGGGGGGGGGGGGGGGGGGGGGGCATATATTCCATCATTATCGATTGCAGGATCGGGTTCTTCATCTCTGCGCGGTGAATTTCTGCCTCCATTTAGGAGAGCAGAGAAGTATTCCCTCCATAATCTAAGCACTCTCTGGACATCAGTTACAAAGTCGCCGTTTTCATTCCTACAGGAGTTTGCCCCGGTCTTAAAACCTTCCATCTGTCGCCGTATTTTTTTGGTAGAATTTTCGGGCGTTTTTCCTGGTGGCTAGCAGCTCAAGCTCCTCGCACTCACGCCTTTCTGCTTCTGCTTTTTTCTTCCTGAAAAGGCGTCTCGCTTCCCTTTTCAACTCACGATAGCGTTCACACACTCCTCTTGTCGCGCTCGCTTTTAACGTAGCCCTGTAGGCAGCGTCTTTTTCTTCGTTTGCAACGCGGCATTCTTCATCGTACCAGTTGTTTTATCGTGGCCGCCGGTAACCAATTTTTCCTCGGCGGCAGTACGAAATGCTTTGGAGATATGCTCCTACTGTTCCTGTATTCCTTCCGGATGAGTTGTGCTCTCAGAGAGCAGGTGTGAGAGTCGAGTTGCGAAATCATTGGCAGTCTGTTGTGATTGAAGCTTTTCGACGTCTAGCTTTCCTTGTGTTTTTTGTTCCTTGGTTTTAGCCGCGTTGAGGCGGGTGCGTATTTTGGCTGGAACGAGATAATGGTCCGAGTCGATGTTAGGTCCTCGGATCGTACGCACATCTAAAACACTGGAGGCATGCCGTCCGTCTATCACAACGTGATCGATCTGATTGCGAGTATTTCGATCAGGAGACAGCCATGTAGCTTGATGTATCTTTTTATGCATGAACCTCGTGCTGGATATGACCATGTTTCGACCACCGGCAAAGTCAAAGTGTGTTTAATAAAACAAAATAATGAAATGTATAATGTTTAATGTGCGCCAGCATATTTCATGTGCGTCCAATTGAAGTTCGGTTAGTAAGTGCCACCGAGGTGTGATCGTAGCTACCACACCGAATGCCCTGTGTTCACACCCCGGGCAAAGCAACATCAAAATTTTAGAAATAAGGTTTTTTTATGTTTATAGATGGACCAATTTATAATATTTGTGTTTGCTGGGTTGAGCACATATAGTCAAGAAACGCGTCGGGAAAAAACAACAACAACTGCGTTCTAATTTTTGACCATAAGTGCTCAACCCAGCGAACATAAGGTTTTTCAATTAGAATACAATTTTTCCAAGCGGAGTCGCCCCTCGGCAGTGTTTGGCCAGCACTCCGTGAAGCTCTCAGTGAAAACTTATCTGCCTCGCAGATGCCGTTCGGAGTCGACATAAAACAAGTAAGTCCCGTCCCGCCAATTTGTAGGAAAAATTAAAAAGGAGAACGATGCAAATTGGAAGAGGAGCTCGGCCTTAGATCTCTTCGGAGGTTATCGCGCTTTACATTTTTTGTTGTTGTAAGTGCGTACATATGTACATATATGGAGCAAGCATACGTATTTATGTATTCACATATTTACGTATGTATGTATATGGCAACATAGGGCTTTCGTACAAAGCTGTCGCAACAACTTTTTTTGTTCATTTGACTACTAAAACGGTCAACTACGAATCAACGATTTGTGCGCAGTCGATTCAATATCTCTTTGCGATGGATAAAAATTGACAGAAATTTCAGTTGAATTGACCCGTATTCGGTTGATTTTACTAGTCTTTTTCTTTCAGTGTATTAGATAAGAATTACTATTATATTTCACATACCTATATATATTATATATATATTTCAGTGCACTTTGAGGAAAAGCAAATGCTTTTTTCAAGCACCTTAATATTGTTACGAATATTAGCAACACAAAGGGGTACTGTCATCTCTAAGCGAAGCTAAGCAGTGACTTGTATGCACATCAATAGATCAATCATTATGTCTACACAGATGTACGTACACGCAGCGGGGAAGGGACGCACAAACACATGCAGATATCTTATCTGAGATGATCCCAAAAGTATGCAATTATAATTGTGTTCACACATACACGCGCGTATGAGAAGCTATAAACGTAGTAATTTTATATCCGATGGCCAACTAGTAGATTCTGGAAATGGAAGCGCCTAGAAGATGCTAACGAGAAATCACAGAGTATAAAAGGCAGCAACAGTAGAGGCACGTCAATCAGTTTCATTTAAGCAAGCTATTGGTTGTGAAGTATCAGTGTTATTGTGAAGTACTTTAATAAAGGCCATTTTACATTATTAAATATTGGAGTTATTTATTCAACAGTTTAGCGATACGAACGGCAAGGTTGCGAATAAGCGGAATTGCACTAAATTTGTTACAATATTGTATATATATACATATATGTTTAAAAAAAGCATTTGCTTTTCCCATATATGTAATACTCCTATATTGCTAATAGAAAATGCTCCCAATGTGTTTTGAATTCGAAATCAAAACAAGACAGCCTATAAAATTTTTGTGATTGTAGCAGCATAAGTGTGACAAGAAAAAATTTAAATTTAGGTACATTCGATTATTGAATACAAAAACAAAAACATTTAAACAGCAATATATCGGCACTCTGATGTTTGGGAATGTACCTAGCCTTTTGTAGCAATATAGGAGTATTACATATATGGCTTTTCCTCAGAATTGCACTGAAATATTTTGTTTAGATGCTAAAATAGGCCTTTAAAGTATGAGTCATTGTTATTGGCCCCATCGCATGTTCCACCCCTCAGCCATGTTGGTCACTTGTTTTAATAGATTGCCACACAGTTATTTCAATTGTTTCTCAAGCTCATATAAACTAAAAACGGTTAGTGAGGACATTAAATTTATAATTATATTATTGTAAATATCCGCTCTAAATTATTTTCATCTTTATTTTGGGTAAACGTCAAAGCAGTCATATTAAATGTGTGACGCCCACTTTCCAAAATTTTACTAAATTTTTATTTTGAGGTCAACCCATCCACAAAGTTGCATCACTTTATACGTCTTTGGTAATGAATTATGGAATTTCTTCCGTTTTACGAAATTTTCGATATCAAAAAGTGAGCATGGTTATCATCCGATTTCGTTCATTTTGAGTAGCGATCTGAGATGATTGCCAATGAACTTACATACCAAATTTCATTAAGATACCTCAAAATTTACTCAAGTTATCGTGTTTACGGACAGACGGATGGGCGGACATGGCTTAATAAATTTCTTTTTCACCCTGATAATTTTGATATATGGAAGTCTCAATCTCGATTAGTATATACCGTTACATAATACCGTTATGCGAACAAAATTAATAAACGCTGCGAGCTCTGCTCATCTGAATATAATTATAGGTGTGTTGGTTTCCTCGGGTTTCGTAGATGGTTTATAAGTGGTTTTTAATCCCATATCACATACGTTTGGGAAATATCGACCAAATTGTAGACCAAGGATGACTTTTTTGCAACGCTTTTCTTTCATCCTTTGTCAAATAAGGGGAAATCACCATGTACGAAAATGAACCTAGGGTAACACTGGAATGTGTTTGTATGACATGGGTATCAAATGAAAGGTGTTAATGAGTATTTTGAAAGGGAGTAGGCCTTAGTTCTATAGGTGGACGCCTTTGCGAGATATCGCCATAAAGGTGGACCAGGGGTCACTCTAGAATGTGTTTGTACGATATGGGTTTCAAATGAAAGGCGTTAATGAGTATTTTAAAAGGGAGTGTGCCTTAGTTCTATAGGAAGCCTTTTCGAGATGTCGCAACAAAGGTGGGCCAAGGGTGACTCTAGAATGTGTTTGTACGATACGGGGTATCAAATGCAAGGTGTTAATGAATATTTTAAAAGGGAGTGGGCCTTAGTTCTATAGGAAGCCTTTTCGAGATGTCGCCATAAAGGTGGACCAGGGGTGACTCTAGAATGTGTTTGTACGATATGGGTATCAAATTAAAGGTATTAATGGGGGTTTTAAAAGGGAGTGGCCTTTAGTTGTATATGTGAAGGCGTTTTCGAGATATCGACCAAAATATGGACCAGGGTGACACAGAACACCATTTGTCGGGTACCGCTAATTTATTTATACCACGAACAGTATTCCTGCCATGATTCCAAGGGCTTTTGATTTCGCCCTGCAGAACTTTTTCATTCTCTTCTACTTAATATGGTAGGCTTCACGCCCATTTTACAAAGTTTTTTCTAAATTTATATTTTCTGACATAAAACCAATCCAATCACCATGTTTCATCCCTTTTTTCGTATTTGGTATAGAATTATGGCATTTTTTTAATTTTTCGTAATTTTCGATATAGAAAAGCGGGGGTGTCATAGTCGGACTTCGCCCATTTTTAATACCAAGATAAAGTGAGTTCAAATAAGTAGGTAAACAAAGTTTAGTAAAGATATATCGATTTTTGTTCAAGTTATCGTGTTAACGGCCGAGCGGAAGGACAGACGGTCGACTGCGAATAAAAACTGGGCGTGGCTTCAACCGATTTCGCCCATTTTCACAGAAAGCAGTTATCGTCATAGAAGCTATGTCCTTACCAAATTTCACAAGAATTGGTAAATTGTTGTTCCACTTATGGCATTAAAAGTATCCTAGACAAATTAAATGAAAAAGGGCGGAGCCACGCCCATTTTGAAATTTTCTTTTATTTTTGTATTTTGTTGCACCATATCATTACTGGAGATGAATGTTGACATAATTTACTTATATACTGTAAATATATTCAATTTTTTGTTAAAATTAGACTTTTAAAATTTTTTTTTGAAAATTGGGCGTATTCGTCATCCGATTTTGCTAATCTTTATTTAGAACACATATAGTAATAGGAGTAATGTTCCTGTCAAATTTCATCATAATATCTTCAACAACTGCCAAATTACAGCTTGTAAAACTTTTAAATTAAATAAATAAATAAATGTAAGGCGCGATAACCTCCGAAGAGATCTAAGGCCGAGCTTCTCTCCCAATTTGCGTCGTGCTCCTCTAAATTTTTCCTACAAATTGGCCGGACGGGACATACATGTTTTACGCCGACTCCGAACGGCATCTGCAAGACAGATGAGTTTTCACTGAGAGCTTTTCATGGCAGAAATACACCCGGAGCGCTTGTCAAACACTGCCGAGGGGCGACCCCGCTTAGAAAAATTTTCTTCTAATTGAAAAACCTTGTTTCTAAAATTTTGATGTTGCTTTACCCGGGGTGTGAACCCCGGGCATACGGTGTGGTAGGCGGAGCACGTTACCACCACACCACGGTTACGTTCTTTTAAAAGTGGGCGGTGCCACACCCATTGTCCAAAATTTTACTAATTTTCTATTCTGCGTCATAAGGTCAACCCAGCTACCAAGTTTCATCGCTTTAGCCGTCTTTGTTAAGGAATTATCGCACTTTTTCGGTTTTTCGATATCGAAAAAGTGGTCGTGGTTATAGTCCGATTTCGTTCATTTTAAATAGCGATCTGAGATGAGTGCCCAGGAACTTACATACCAAATTTCATTAATATATCTCAAAGTTTACTCAAGTTGTCGTGTTTACGGACGGACGGATATGGCTGAATCAATTTCTTTTTTCGCCCAGATCATTTTAATATATAGAAGTTTATATCTGTCTCGCTTAGTTTATGCCGTTACGGATTACCGTTATGCGAACAAAATTAATATGCTCTGTGAGCTCTGCTCAGCTGAGTATAAAAATGTAAGACAGTGCTGAAAATAAACGACGTCTAAGTATATGGGCATTTCTCCAAAAAGGTCAACCACAGACAAAAAGTTGAAAGTCTATAAAAGTATGTTCTTTTAATATATTTTTATAACAAATCTATTACTTACTTACTTACTTAATTGGCGCTTAACCGTCTAAACGGTTATGGCCGTCCAACAAGGCGCGCCAGTCGCTCCTTCGCTCCGCCAACCGGCGCCAATTGGTCACACCAAGGGAGTTTAAATCGTTTTCCACCTGGTCCTTCCAACTGAGTGGGGGCCGCCCTCTACCTCTGCTTCCATAGGCGGGTTCCGATAGAAACACTTTCTTGGCCGGAGCATCATCTTTCATTCGCATAACATGGCCTAGCCAGCGCAGCCGCTGCGTTTTAATTCGCTGGACTATGTTGATGTCTGCGTACAGCTCGTACAGCTCATCATTAAATCTTCTTCGGTACTCGCCATCGCCAACGCGTAGAGGTCCATAAATCTTTCGAAGAACTTTTCTCTCGAACACTCCCAAAGCCGCTTCATCTGCTGTTGTCATGGTCCATGCTTCTGCCCCATATTGCAGGACGGGTACGATAAGTGACTTGTAGAGTATGATTTTCGTTCGCCGAGAGAGGACTTTACTTTTCAATTGCCTACCTAGTCCAAAGTAGCATTTATTGGCAAGATTGATTCTTCGCTGGATTTCAGTGCTGATGTTGTTGCTAATGTTGATGCTGGTTCCCAAATAAACGAAGTCTTTTACTATTTCGAAATTATGGCTGCCAACAGTAGCGTGGTTGCCAATGCGCATATGCGCTGACTCTTTGCTCGATGACAGCAGGTACTTCGTTTTGTCCTCATTCACCATCAAACCCATCTTTACCGCTTCTTTTTCCAGCTTGGAGTAAGCAGAACTAACAGCGCGGGTGTTTAGGCCGATGATATCAATGTCATCAGCATATGCCAGTAATTGCACGCTTTTATAGTATATTGTTCCAGTGCGGTTAAGTTCTGCAGCAAGTATAATTTTCTCCAGCATCAAATTAAAGAAATCGCACGATAGGGGGTCACCCTGTCTGAAACCTCGTTTAGTTTCGAACGGCTCGGAGAGGTCCTTCCCAATTCTGACTGAGCTGATGGTGTTGCTTAACGTCATTTTGCACAGCCGTATAAGTTTTGCGGGGAAACCAAATTCAGACATAGCGGCATATAGGCAGCTCCTTTTCGTGCTGTCGAAGGCGGCTTTAAAGTCGACGAAGAGGTGATGTGTGTCGATTCTCTTTTCACGGGTTTTTTCCAAGATTTGGCGCATTGTGAAAATCTGGTGGATGGTAGATTTACCAGGTCTGAAGCCGCACTGATAAGGTCCAATCAGCCGGTTCACGGTGGGCTTCAATCTTTCGCACAATACACTTGAAAGGACCTTATATGCGATATTAAGAAGGCTGATTCCACGATAGTTGGTGCATTTTGCAGTATCCCCCTTCTTGTGGACTGGGCAAAGAACACTTAGATTCCAACCGTCGGGCATGCTTTCGTCCGCCCATATTTTGCTAAGAAGCTGCTGCATGCGCCTTACCAACTCCTCGCCGCCGAACTTGAATAGCTCCGCAGGCAATCCATCAGCGCCCACGGCCTTGTTGTTTTTCAATCTGGTTATTGCTATTCTAACTTCGTCATAATCGGGCGGGGGGACATATATTCCATCATCATCGATTGCGGGATCGGGTTCTTCATCTCTGCGCGGTGAATTGCTGCCTCCATTTAGGAGAGCAGAGAAGTGTTCCCTCCATAATCTAAGCACTCTCTGGACATCAGTTACAAGGTCGCCGTTTTCATTCCTACATGTAGATATTGACATGCAAAGCCGAACAAGTGCAAAAGTTTTGTTTTGAACATTTCTCTTGCACTTTTTGTTTCTATCAATTTTCTTAATGAGAGTCATTAGGCATTGAAATTTGCTCTTTAAACTTTTGTTTATGTTTAAGAAATATGAGAAAAATGTAAAACAAACGATGCGATTGAATATTACGGTAAATTTCTTATTTGTTCGAATGTGTATTTGGATGTCGCGTTCAACCTTGAAAAATAGGTTTTCTTATCAGTTACTCGAAAATATTTGTGCAATAAGCATCAAAATTTATTAGCAAATATAAATTTCTATCAGAAATTTGATAAAACAAATTTCGCTCGCAAATATTCATCGCTTTGATCGTGGTATTTTATTCAAAGTGTGTAGCGTGCTACACCATAAAAAGGTAAAAATATATTAAATGGCCGTTATGTTTTAAATTACCCCCTACTTGAGTATATGAAACTAAAAATGTAATCTTGTATTATAGACGAGTAAAACCAACAGCGAAAATAATAAAGCAAAATGCAAAAAGTGGAGAGAAAAGTTAAAGGATGATGAAAACTATAAGTTAAAAAACAGGGAAAGAATGCGGAGTGCTAGACAAAAGAGGAGAGCTCTGGCTGAAGAAAACGAAAATTTGATGGAAGAGAGGCGGAAATATAATCGCTTAAAACAAAAAGATAGTCGGTCATAAGTGACAAACTGACACATAATAAAGATGACGCTTATATTTTTGGTTTGAGACTTTTACGCCAAATTAGTAAAATTTTTGGCCAGTTTGCAAAAATATCAATATTTTCCGATAGATGCTGCGCTCAATTCAAAAATAAATACATCATGAGTAGTTTAAACGATATCATAAAAGAAATTAAATGCAGTTATGTTGAATGGAATTTTTTTACCAGTTCACACAGAAAGGGAGCCATTGATGGAGTTGGAGCCGTCCTTAAAAAAAAAGTCTGGCAGGAAATCAAATCCAAGAACTTGGTTTTACCCGATACATTTTCCTTTTATGAACGTGCAAATAATAATGTTAACGGCATTCAAATATACTTTATGTCAACAGCTCAAATTGAAAATTTGTGTCTGCATTATAAATTAGATGAAAAATGGAACAAAACAAAGAGTATCCCAGGTATAGCCAAGTTCCACGCGTTTTGTTGCAATGGCCTACAGCTGACAGCAGCTAGAACTGAACACTCCACCGCAAAAAATTTAATTAAGGCTATTTTTTAAGTTGATCTTTGTTATACATATTTTGGATGAACATACCTATTTTGTTTTTCTTTATTAAATATATTTTGTTAAGTTTGCCACTTTTTTGTAATAATTAATAATTTGAATGTATTATCTTATTGATGTAAATGTATGGTAGAAAAAGTTTCGCGTTCGACCTGTCGCATTCGAACCTGATAAAAACTGATTAAAAAAATAAACTACTCAATATTTTTGAATAAAATAGAAAACATTATTAACATAAATAATGTTTAAATATTTTAAAATTATTCGCAATAAATTATTGCTTAAGGTTTCGCTAAAATCTGTGGTTAAACTATTATTTTAAAAATCGACTTCTGTTTTTGTAGCGAGCGAACTCCTTGGTTTTTTGTAAATATCTTGAAAATTAACACTTGCCTAAAATCATCCTTAACACAAATTATTGTGTTAAGCAAGATCTATAAGATTCACTATTTGTCAAAATAAAAAAGTGTTTTGGCATTTGCTTTTTTTCAATTTCAATGCGTATGAATATCGCATTGGACACTGGAGAAACACCCATATATATCTTATTTCAACTTCCTACTCGGACTCATAACTTAGGTCACATATCTGGCGTTCAACAAGGAATAATGGAAAACAAATCATAAAGCGATATTTGTAAATATATATATATATAAACTCATTAAATTTTGTAGGCGTTACTGCAGCTAAAAAAGATCCAATTGTTGCGACATGTTTTGGAATAATTGAAAGCATATATATTTTTTTCTCACGTTCAACGTTACGATGGGAATTATTAAAAAATGCTTTAACAAAAACTGTCAAACGCGAATGTAAAACACGATGGGGCGCTCGAATACAAGCGGTTAGCGTCATCGTCGATGGGCTAGAGAATGTAGTAGAACTCTTAAAACAATTAGCAGAGGACACTAACACCACAAGTAACACCAGAAGCGAGGCTACAGCTCTGTTGCAAAATATACTAAATTTTAGTTTCATAACATTAGTTCATTTCTGGTATGAAATCTCAAGGAGGAGTTATCGTGTGCAGCTCAGATTACAAGATCCAGGGATGAATTTTACAGAAGCGTATCATGATCTTAAATCATTAGCGACTGAACTATGAGAAAATCGAGACACTCTCTGTGAAGAAGCAGTAGAAAAAGCGAAGTCGCTTTGTGAAAAATGGGATATTTATATAGTAAAACGTGTAAGAAGGCGCCGCAAAATGCCCGGGGAATCGGCTAGAGATGTTGGTCATTCCGCATTATGTTCATTTTCTCGCGTTATGAAAAGTGCTCGCGATCGTCTCCAACAAGAAATACGTAGAAGATTTATACGACTAAATGACCTTAATTTTAAATTTAGATTTCTCTTAGACGTTGGAAATTTGTTAAACAAGGATAATGATAACGACTTATAAAGAAATTGTAAGAACTTGGGTGAATTTTATAATGCAGATTTCGATGGAACAGAAATATGTGACTGTAAATATTATTACTTCGCAGTAGCAGATGTTTTTCCAAATTTGCGAATGGCACTTCAAATACTCTTGACTATCTCATTATCAATTGCTAGGTGCGAACGTTAATTCAGCTAATTAAAACTGATTTTGGCATATTTACGATCAACAATGAGTCAAGGTTGCCTAAGTGACCTAACATTTTTAAGTGTGGAAAAAGAAAAATTTGAAATGATAAAAAAATAGTTTGTCCCGGGCGCAACAAACCCTCACTACGCCACTGCCCCATGCTGCCACCTTGTAGGGTTCCGCCATGTAATTTTTTTTCAAAATTTTACGTGATCGTTGAAAGCGTACGTTTAAGATAGCACACATTTCTGTTCTTATATTTACTTCACTTCCACCATGTTAAAGTTCGATTGTCCACATTTCAAATTATAATAAAGCTAAAAGAACTTGCACAAAATTTCCTATAAACGCCAAAAAAAATGTTAGATGTAAATAGCATAATGTAGATCTAAAAAAATACGTATTAATAAAAATCATAGTATATTTTAAATATTTGTTTGTTTATGTTTTTAATATTTTAGAAATACATTTGAAATATTTTAATAGCAATGTTAAACAGCTAATTTGTAAGCGAGTGTTTTACGAAACATATCAACATATGCAAATCGTGTTTTAATTACATAGGCAAGGCGCTTATGTACTTTTTTCAAAATTGTATGGTTTTCGTTTGTACAAAATATTTATATTTCCTATACTATAGACATTCAAGTATTTATTTCCTTATAAAATATGTTTTATCTTGCATTAAAAGCTCATTTTTTTTAATTTGTTTGCCGTCTAGTCGCCTTATAAATTTTGTTCATATGGGGGCGGCCATTATTATATGAATTGTTATTGTTATTGTATATTTGTATGTTATTATTGTACACCATTTTTTCGATTTCTTTCTAATTCATATTTACTACAATTATTATTATTTTTGTTCCTTTGCTGAAAACATATATTTGGGGGTTTCAAAAAGGCTGTTCTTCTTTTCAGTTTCCTGCTTTTTTCATTCTGGACAAAAAATAATTTTTTTCCGGACTTGCGGTCACTTTGTTAAATAAAAATATGTAAGGCTTTCTAATTTTCATGGTAGTAAAAAATTTCGACTCACTATGTTATAGAAGAAACGTTAGGACTTGAAAAACAAATTATTTAATATTATTTAACGCCAGAACTTTTTTATCGCAACAATCTTTTTTTCAGTTCAAGGTTGGTATATACATACATAGGTATATGTAAGTATGTATATCGAAAGGCAATTGTGTAAATGAAACCCCACATTTTAATTACATCACATTCTTTAGTTTTAAGAAGACATGGTCTGTTTCTTTTATTAAAAAATTCTAACTTTCAAAGTTAACTAGTAGAGATCATATATCTGGCGCCGAATCATCACATGTTAATGATCCTGTTCCTGAATTATTTTTCCTTTTAGTTCACATGGCTGGCTACACGGGTACCACAGGAAAGTTTATACAATAGGTTTGATAATTTTGAAAAAAAAGAAACAAATAAGCTGTGATTTTTCTCAATTTGAATTTAAAGTTTTATTTCAATGCAGTGACCTTGGTGTGTTTTCAAAAGAAATGTGCTGGTCCCTTTTAGTCCAGGAAGGGTCTTAATATTTCTGAGATTCTGATTTTGGACACGAGTCTGTGTGGTTCGAGCGCGCTTTTTTTAATGTGAATTTAAAATTTTAGTGTTCTGTGCATAACGTTTTTGCGTTAATCTGTCCGCAAATTTTGATATTAATTAAACGCATTAATTAATGCAAATTTTACTGACATAACAAAAGCTGCAAGCAGGTGAGTGATTTTGGTGTCCCTTAAAAAACTATTGTGAATATATTGTTTTTATTTTAAATAAATTGGTACTAAGTGCCTTAAGCACTGCCGAAAAACCATTTCTACAGTGTTTGTGAATAAAAGGCTGCATATTTTCTTCAAAAAAGAGACATAAAGTGCGTTTAGCACTGCCGAAAAGCATAAGACTGAAAATTAGTGGAAATGAAAAAAATGGAAAATGACCATGTCGTAACCAACGTAACTGTACAAGGCAAAGACATGGAGACATCAAATGATACAGCAATCATAACGGTGAATTCCAATTTGGCATTGATAGTTCAGCCAAAACAAGATGAGAAAAAAGAAACGGTAAAACCAACAATAACATACCCGCCAAATTTTCGCGGAGAAATTTTTGTACTTGTAGACACCACAGAGTGTCACGACATGAAAAATGAGAAAGTAACGAGTGGCTTAACTTTATACAGCCAAATAATGAATTTGCGTATCAAAGATATTGACTTAATATACTCAATAGGAAAATCCCTCTATAAAGTATTCTTCAAAAGCACATATGCAGCAAATAGCTTCATAATCGATGATAGAGTGAAAAAAACGGGCTTAAACCTTTCATTCCTAGGACTGCATTAGAGATATATGGAGTAGTACGTGGCGTTCCACAAGCTACACAGATTACGATATATCCAAAAATTCAATTTCATCGGTATCTATATTATCAGTACAGCGCTTCACGCGCAGAGACCCTAATAGCGATTCCTACATACCAACATCCACTCTAAAGATAGGTTTTATGGGAAATCAAATTTCCAAAGAAATTATTTTTGAATATACTCGCCTAACAGTCGAGTTGTACGTACCTACTTTGAGACAATGTGGCAGATTAGGACACACCAAATTTGGATGCAAATCCAAAAAAGGATGCCTTCAATGCGGTAAAAGTGAGTGTAAAAATAGCGAATGTAACAATAATACCTGCATTCTCTATGGCAGGGAGGGACATACAGCCAAAAATAAAAATAATTGCCCACATTGGCAAAAGGAGATGGAGGTGAAGTACATCAAAACGGTTAAAAAATTTTCTAGGAAAGAAGTTTTAGACAAATACTTCCCAAAAAATACAAATCGTTTTGATATACTAAGTGAAGATGCGGAAGAGTTTTCTCTTTTTGTGCAGGATAACGACATTTTAGACACAAATAAATATATAAATGGGCATTTAACTAAAAAATCCTATAGCTCAATAGTAAAGAAGACTGGTCCGACTAAACCCAAAAGGGGAAAATTACAAAACTTTAAATCAAAAACCACCAATCATTCCTGTTTAACTCATTTCATTACCAAAAAAACTTGGTTACACAATATGAAAAACTAATGAGTGAAATTATCAACATCACTCAAAAACTCTCACAACAACAAGGTAGCTCCGGCACCTTAGAAGAAATTCAAAAAATCAAAAACCCTTTCGAGGCTCTAGTAATGAGTCGCAAAAATTCTGACATACAATCTCTTAACTCTTATTTTAATCGTGAAGATGATGCGGTATAATTGTCAAAACCTTAAAGGAAATATAGATACAATAGATTATTATATAAACACATATAATATAGAAATTGCAGCTTTTAGCGATTTTTCTTTTTTTGTCAACAAAAGCAACACAGAAAACTTTTAAATTTTAATATTATTAAAAAGCATAGGAACGATGGGTATGGTGGCGTTGCCATTGCCCTTAGAAAATACATAAAATTCAAAAAAAATAACTTACAATACCGATTATGATATTTTAATAATAACAACATCCAATCTTCAACCAAATATCACAATATGTTCAATCTACTTTCCTCCCAACATCACTATAGGAAACTTTAAATCAGACTGTTAGAATTTCTAGAACCTTTTGCAAACCCCTTCATTCTTGGAGATTACAGTAAAATTTACGATAGATGAAGCTTGCAAACGTATCATTTAGTCAAGATCAAAGCTGCAAACTCGTCTCTAGTGGTGATACGGATTGCTATGAGCATGAAACATTTCACTCTCCACTATTGAATAGCATTAGAGTCACATTCAATGTCTTTAATGAAGCACATAATTTCGAAGAAGTCTTTAAAGACAAAAACAACGCCAAATCACTCAGTTAACAAATTTTTTTCCAAAAAACCGACCTTAAATTTTGACAAAAAAAAAGAATAAATAAAAATAAAAAATTTATAATGATAATACCAAAAGCAGCTATCACAAATACACATAAAAACTTTTATTTTGTTCATGTTTTTGCTTTCGTCTTATATTATATGTTTTATGTTTTTTGTACACAAATCTCGATTCCTCCTTACTCTTCTTTTATTTATGAATAAAAATTTTCGAAACAATTTTACAAAAATTTTTATAGTATATAATATCACTAAAACGGCAATCACCATTGCACTCAGCAAACTGCAATTTTCATTGCAATCATCAATAACTGCAATTCTCATTGCAATCATCATAAAACTAAAAGTCACAGAACAAGACTTTGGAGGAAAAAAATATATACAAACAAGCAATACATACTGCATTCATTTCATCTATAACGCTCTGTGGATCTCAAAATCCAATACATTTTACATTATTGTTTTTAATCATCAACTCGCTCGTCGTGAAATAGTACAAATAGCAAGCTGCTACACATGGTTCTGGCCTCTATGGTATTAGATACCATTGTGTACTAGTGGAGCCAAAATTACACATACACATTGGAATGTTTATCCAGAAATTAGCTTAAGATACATTCGACAATAACCTGGAACTGGGACTTTCAAAGATAAGAAGGTCCTCCTCCACGCAATCAAATCTCGAAAAAAAAGTAATATTTCTGATACTTTCAAACTTTTGTTTTCGGAAGAAATTAGCCAAACTAAGCCTCTGTCTTTGCAAGAACTGTATGCCTATATTGTTATACTGCCAACGACCAGGACCGACGAGAGGGGGGCTGAGGGGGTCATTACCCCCGGGCCCGGGCTTTGGAGGGGCCCGAGAATCTCAAAATGCTATGCAAGCTTTTTGCTTACAGAAAATAAAAAAAAACACACCTTTAATCATCTTTCGTAGATTGCAATCGGTTTAAATTTCAACAAATTTTATAAATCTGCGAACGTGTCTATTAATGTGTATATTAATAATTTATGAAGAATATGTATATTTCTATGTAAACATATTTACTCATATGTTGATCTGTATGAATGTGTAGATAAATTAAAGTTCGTATAATCAAATATGAATACTTTTGATGATGAAAAACTAAAAAGCATTTTTCGATCACTTTTTGGAATCATTTTGAAGTCCTTTAATGACTAAATTTTAATATTTCATAAAAACCAACAAAAAGAATAATCAAATGTGCTTACCTTTGATGATCAAAAACTGAATATAGTTTTTCAATCACATTTTGGAATCATATTTGAATCAAATGTGTTTACTTTAGGTGATCAAAAATTTATAATCATTTTTCATTCAGCTTTCTGAATCTTTTATGAATATATTTGTTCACTGAATAATGAATTTTATACTTGTTGAAATTTTACTTTTCATTAAAAATCTTATTTTTTCACATACACATATCTTTTCCATCATGAAGCTAAGAAAAAATATATAAAAATTTTATTATTTATGCAAAAGATATTCTTCAAGACAAAAATAATGTAATGCTGCTCGTGAACGAAGATTTCCCCAACCATTTCTCCCCTTCAGCTTCCCAGATAATACATAATGATTGGACAATACATAGGTTGTGAGCTATTTGAACCCCAGGTAAGTGAAACTATCTTGACATACCTGGGTACGGCTTCAACATCCCGTATCGTATCCGTATTTTAAGATGCAGACGATAATGCTGATGTTGGATGCTGTAGTTGCAGGTGTATATCGGTCAAGTTTGTTTGCGAGTTAGCTGTGGTTCGAATAGCTCACTTTCGCATGCTTTCTTCCCATGATGAAATAAGATTATTATGTAGTAACCTATTTTGAATGAGATATGAAGAATAAACGCATTATAATGGCATTCAAAAATGATTAAAAAATCTCAACCAAAACGATTGAAATATATTCACGAATATGATCAGAAAATGACTGTGAAAAGCAGTCAAATATTACTCTAAAACTATTAAAGCTCAATTTTACAATGATATCAAATATGAATAAAAAGCGTTTCGAAATAGGAATCATAAATGATTATTCAAGAATAATCACATTTATGGTACATTTTTCTCCCGACGATACGTTAATTTTCGAACAGAAAATGCTTTTAAATTTGAACGTTTTTAATCATCTTGGGGTATGATATTTAAATATTTTTTGATCAAAATTTTCAAGAAATGCTGGCTGGGGTACACTATAATGTTTATAAAACAAGAAACAATTATTTTCTTTTGTTTAAATTTACGTATTATTGTAAAATTTAATAATTTATTGGTTTACTTTCCGCGAACACAAGAATGCAACCATTTTAGAAATTGAGTCTTTTTTTATTTATACATATTTTAATGTCTGGTAGCACTCAATTCACTGCGTTTCTTGCATTTTTTCGGTAAATTTAATATTAAATTGTGAACAAACTATAAGCCTTCTGTGGGTGGGGGTGGTGTGTTTAGAAAGAGGGAATCATCCCCCATCATCCCTCCCCTGGTCCCTTAATGTATAGTCTACCCATAATATATTGGCTTACATAAAAAAAATCTTAATGAAATTTTATTTAAACAAATTTTGTAGTTTATGTGAAAATTCAACTGAAATATGCAAAAAGTACCCGGGTACCCAGCTATGAATAGGACAGTTTATGGTGAGAATATATGTATATATAACAGTGATGTGCAGTGGCAGGTGAAAACAAAGCAATCCCCGCGTGCCTTATTCCTTGTTAAAAAGCGAAATAAAACCGGCCGACAAAAGGAATGAACTCGCGCGGCCCTTATTTCCCTTCGGAATTTTTTTTTTCAAAATTACCGCCCGCTGCCCCTGTTACCGATTTTGAACTTTATATTAATAGTGAGATTATTTTCGAGTAATATTCGAAAAATACTATTCGTTTCAAATAATTCTAATAATAGCTTACTATTTGAATATCTTATTATTCGAAACTGTCTGTTTGAATACCGCTATAAAATTGTCCCACGAGCATTGCTTGTACATGCACACAGCGATGATCGTGGTATTAGCTTTTTTTCTTGCAAAAATTTATTCGGATATTCGAATAGTAATGTAAGGTATTTGAATAAACAAATAAGAAGTTTGGGTAAATATTATTCCGAGTTGCAAATACCTGTCGAATAAAAGCGTTTATTATTCGAATAGTACCACGCCTACTTTATACCAACATTTTCAGGAGCGCGTTGGAAAATATAACAAAACTAACTAAAATAAAATAAATAAAATAAAACAAAATAAAGTCGAATAAAATGAAATGAAAAGAAATAAAATTAAAGTAGAGTTAACTTACATAAAATAAACAAAAAAATACATGGAATAAAATTTACATGAATAAAATAAAAAAGGAAAGTAAATTCTATTAAAAAATTGGACTTTTTCCATCAATTTAATTTTAATTTCCATCGTTTCATAAGTTGAGATTTTGCGGGCGTTGGAAAATTTCGAACGCCTTTTTGTGCACTGCACATCTGTGATCTCTACTAGATAACTTAGGGCTAGTTTTCCAATGCGAGTTAAGTTAAACACAATCTAAACTAAAATTGACTTCAAAAAGTTAAGTTGGCCTCGAAAAATTAATTTATGCTCACATTAAAACTCTATTCCAATGTGATGGAAATTGCAATTAGAAACTGGTATTATTTCTAAGTGTTTAAAGTCTGTAAAATTAAATATAAGACAATTCAAACCGTTTTTCTTAGACAAAAAGCAAATCTTCTATGCATATAAATTTACTTACATACGTAACATACAACTGCAAACATACATAGGCACATATTGCCCATACGTGTACTAAATATAAATTGACTTTAAGTAGCTAAATATATATTAAATATATATAATTATTACAATTATAGTACATATACATATGTGCATATATATAAATATATGATACAACATTTAACAATCAACAATCAACAGCGCGATTTCTACGTATAAATTAATTATAAATTATAAAGCAACCAAACTACTAATAGTAATTATTGATACATTTTTTTTATAAATACAATGAATTCACGTAAATATAATAGAAAATTACAAATACGTTAACAAATAAAATTATTATACAAAATGTAGTCATTCATTGGCTGCGTTTCTTGCAATCAAATGATGTCCATCTATTTAGTAATAACAAAGAGGATATATATAATAAGAGCCGTCACTCGCTATTTTGTGGCGAGTAACTCGCTGGATGTTTTCTATGAGGAACATTTTTGAATTGCCTCCCATTTATCCATGCGGTGTTGACACTTTATGCAAACGTGATTTTTGGAAAGAGAATTAAATAATTAATTAAATACAGTCGGAAAAATGAACACAAATACCCCATGAAAATGTATAGAAGACATTTATAAACATCTCGCCAAAAAAAAAGTAGCGACTGCCTCACAGTTTACATCGAGTAAATGTCTAAAAAATAACGAGTGACGGCTCTTATTATATCTATCCTCTTTGGTAACAACACCATTAGGCCTGATCACATTCAGGACGGCGGTTACAAAGCGACATCTGTCAAATAATTTTTACAGATTTTCTTATGAGGGACGTTACTTTTGGCTCTAGAGAGCAGCACCAGATAATTAAACCTTATTTTTATTCACGGTTAAGCGCCAATTAAGTAAGTATTTTTATTCTCGCAAACGACAGTTAGAGATGTCCTTTTTATTTTGTCATTCAAAATTTAACTAGATTACAGTTAGTTAAAGTTAAAATCATTCATTTGTATGCTTTTAAGCATAATAATTTTTTCAAATTTTTCGCTACTGTTTGCTTTAACTTATATTTGTGGCTGTCCCGTTTAAAGTAATCAAGTAGCCAGTGATTGGCTACAGTTGTCGTCAAGCTTTGCTTGCTTTGCATTTGGTTGTGGTTTATAGCCGCCGTGTTTTATGTAATCAGGCCTATTCAGTGTTTCACCTATTTCCAGTGTAAGTTAACAAATCTTAATGGTGTTTTTTTTCTGAAAATAATGTCACCCTGTTGACTTCTCTGCTATCTAGCAAGTTGGTGTACTCCTTTCACAAAATATTTCCCTTTGAATGAGAAAAGGTGCACAATTAGCTATAAATTCTGGCATTTTGCAGAGTATTAGGTGACCTTGTGCAACATGAGAGTAACATTTTTTCAGATATGAAAATGCCGTTACATTTTTTACGCCATTCGCTCGACATTTTTATTTGGTTGTGTGGCAATTGATTATTATTTCGTACTATTGTTTATGAATGCAATTCTTCGTTTTGATATTTTTACGAAGTTTCAAAAAATATTTAAGAAGTAGTTTATTACAAATGCCAAGATACATCATTAAATTAAATTTAAACTTAATCTTTAAAATAAACAAAACAATAGAAATTACGGGAAAATATTTGCTTATTTGGCATTTTGTTTTGGAGCTTGTTTTCGTTACCCAGTGCTGGTACTACGCAGCAGAATTTGCAGAAACATGTTGTGTACAGTGTAATCTACATATTTTCAACCCAGTAATAGGAAAACGTAAGTTTCTAATGAGAAAACATGAGTTATAATAAATGAGTAAATTCATATTGACAATACGTAAGTCAGTAATGAGTTAAAAATTGTCTCATTACAAATTTCCATATTCTCTATTATCTCAAACTCGTCGGCCTAGAGTGTAAATCTGCTAAGTAACATAAAAAAGTTTCACATGACATGGGAAAAACAAAGTCGGCTTGCTCTGTTAATAGCCACTTTATGATGTTAATGTTTTTTCCAGGGACGGAAAATAATAATTTTTTTTTTGGAGTCGAAAAAGTCCTGGTCAAAAAATTGTCCTAGGTGAAAATGTTTGAGTTCCCACGTATCCCTATAGAAATATCATGTCGAATCATGGATCCTTTTTATTTTTCGAAATTTTTCCATAAAGGTCCACATATAAAAGTAAAATCTGTATTTTTTAAAAATAAAAGTCCGGAAATAAAAGTTAAATCCCGACTTTTATTTTTTAAGGCCAAAATAAAAGTCCGGCTTGATAACAAAAAAAAAAAAGGCTTATCCGAATTAATAAAATTTGTTTATTTCGAATAAGCCGTTTCTTTGTTATCAAGGGGGACTTTTATTTTGGCCTTAAAAATGAAAGTCCGGATTTAACTTTTATTTCCGGACTTTTATTTTTAAAAGTCCGAGTTTCAACTAGTTCTATCGGACTCAAAAAATAAAAATCCTAAAATAATTTTTACCTTGATCCTAATATATTTAAAGTCCAAAATTAATAGTTTTGCAAGGAATTATATTGTGACGAATATTAGTGACACTAAGTGATACTCACATCACTAATCTGAAACTAAGTAAATAAAGCCACAACAACAATAAAGCAAGCTGCCACACTTGTATGTACGTAAACAAATTAATCATTATGTCTACACATATGTTCATACAAGCAGCGTAGAGAAACGCACAAGCACATGCATATATCTGAGATACTCCCAAAAGTAGGCAATCATCGGTGGAAGTATCACCCACATATACACGCACATATGGCTATGCGAGAAGCTATAATAGTGCATCTGTAGTTATAGCTGGTGAGTTTATAGCTGGTAAACAAATAATAAATTCTAGAAACGCCTAGAAATATGAAAACGAGGAAACCGAAGAGTATAAAAGCAACACCAGCTGAGGCATGCAATCAGTTTGCTTTAAGCACGCTATCTGTTGAGAAGTAGAAGTGTTATTGTGAAAGTATTCTAATAAAGACAATTTTGCATTATTGAATATTGGAGTTATTTATTCAACAGTTTAGTGATTGGAACGTTAGCAGAAGGTTGCAAATAAGTGGAATTGCACTAAATTCGTTACAATATTATAAAAGGAATAACAGTTTCAGCCCCTGGTTTTTTCTAGTTGGTTTATCAAACTGCATCAAAAAGTCAATCCAATTATGCAATTATTATTACAATCTTACGTTTTCCCATTATTGAATTGAAAATACATATGTATGTAGTACGTTTGGAATTTTCCTATGTAGCATTTCTATACACCCGTTTTAGGCATAAGAATATTTGTTTTATTTTACAGTTGAATTAAAATCCCGTTTCTAAAACACAATTAATCTCGAGCAATAGGGATGCCACATGCGGTAAGTTGCATATTAGATTACCGATAGTGAAACTAAGAAAATTAATTGTAACAATTCCGATTTTTAAAGCGTAAAGTTGAAGAGAAGGTTTTGTTGGCTACAAAGTTTTAAAAATATACAAGGACATACATACATATGTAAATATTTGCCAAAAGTGTAAGTGAAATCATATGGGCAAAACGAGCTCTTCGGCTATGAAACATCACCGAACTTTCCAATCCCATGAACATGGAATGGTATATTAACTTTGGCAGTCAAACCTTTCATCTTTCTCTTTGCTAAAGCTGCACTTGTTTACTTTAAAAAACTTGTGGCCAAATATATACTTATGCATGTACGTATGTATGTATGTTTGTTTGTACTACGATGATATGCTAACTACCATTACGAATACAGAGTTTTCTTTAAAGCTTACCGACCTGCTCCAGCAACATTCCAACAACAACACTTGCTCGTACGACCACTTCTTGCTCCTGTGAAACTTCATCATCAGCAGTCGAACGTTGACTGGCAACCGAATGCGTGCGCTCTAACTTGATTATTTGTATATTGTGATTGTTGTTGTTGCCGTTACTACTTTTATTAGCCAACTCCACTTCCTCTTCATGCAAATCCTACAAACTGCCCAATAACTCATTCGCCTCAGCTTCGGTGATCGGTGAGTGATTACCAAAAGCATCGGCCGATAGGCAACAACTTTCATCAATTAAGGCATCATTGTTGCCGGTGAGCCCAGTGAGCACGTCGCTTAAACCTTCGCTTGGCGCACCAGCATCGGTAAGGCTATTCGTGTTTGCACCGCCACTTATCAGACTGTCGATAGTATTCGTGTTGCCATTACTGAGAAATTCTCGAGTAAACTCTGTTGGACTATAGCGAAAACGTGGTGTCGCTGTTGGAGTTGTTGGCATAGAACGTGAGATATCGTAGGAGTTGTTAACACCGATTGTACCACCACCACCATGATTGTTATACTTGAAAACAGTGGTGGTGAATGTGCCGCCCATGGCAGCATTGCCCGACATGGCGAACGATGGTGAAAGATGTGCTTCACCCTTGAGACGTCGTCGACTACCATAAAAGTATGAAGCAAATGGACTTTGTTGCTGCTGGTGTGGGAGAGGAGTGGATGGCACCGAACGAGACATTGTATTGCCTGTACCACCGGATAAGGTATTTCCATTACCTGTACCACTACCACCAGATATTAATGCAGAACTACCAAAAGTTGTACAAGCGCTACTACTATAACCCGACGACGAGCCCGCTGATGAGCATGTCGTTGCTGTGATTGTATTGCCATGAGTATTACTTGGAAACTTCATGCGCAAAAATTCGGTTGTAAACATTTCACCCACATCCAAATTATCCAACATTGCTGCAGTGTCCGTGGCCAACAGAGCTGCTTCGTCATCTAGTAATTTTGCTGCAACTGTTTGTGTGTTATGTTTACCGTTAAGTCCGCCACTGTTTTGACTACAACTATTCTCAGAAAACAATGCCGATGAATCTCCGTATTCGTGTGACAGAGGGGTTTGTGCAACTGAGGTACACGCTGAATATGGCGCAGCTTGAAAGCTACGGTTGAAGGCTGGTGAGTGAACACGTTGTAGTTGCGAAAGTGGCACTGATTGTGACCGTTGCATTTCACTTAAAGGCGTTGTAAGCTCATCCAATGCTAACTCGTCATAATCCATAGCCCTGGCTGCAGCAGCACTAAACATATCCAAATCGAGCGAATTCTGCTCGGCCGCAAGCAAATCTGTAGCGTTTACTGCAGAGCTATTATTCGACTGATTGTATAAAGCAGTGCAGGCAGCGCCTGGGTTTGTCGTTTGCTGTCCTATATTTAAATCACTGCTAAGAAAACTTGCACCATAAATTTGCTGATATTGCTGCTTTTGCTGTTGTTGCTGTAAAATAGAGGGACTTGGTGGTGCCGAGGCTGATGTGAGTGGCATAAGTGAGTTACTGCCACCTGATATGACAAGGTTTGCATAGCTGCGTCGTCGACGACTGGCGCCAATCATTGGATCACTGCTGTCTTGATCCAGCGATAACTGCTTGGTTAGTGCATACGCTGGTTTGGGACGTACGCGATGGACGCTTTGTCCTGGACTTACAAAAAACGATCCACTATTGCAGTTAGACGCACTGCCTGCGTGAGTGGGCGGTGTATCACCTTTCTTAAATTTATTGTTGTTGTTAGGGGCTAAATTTTTGTTCAAACTTTTGTTGTCATCTCCACTGCTTGCGCTCGAAGTAGTGTTATTACCACTACCGTTGGGTGATATTGGAAAGAAAATACAGTTTTTACGCGTCGCTATCACTTCGGCCGCATTTACTGTTGTGCCGCTTAAAGTAATTTTACGTTTGTTGTTGTTTGTAAAAGTGTTCCCTGTTTTACGCATTTGAGCGATCAAAAGTTGTTGCTGGTGTGCGTTTTGTTGATGTGCTTGTTGATGCTTCTGTGACATTAAAGTAAGAGACGCTGAGGCCGATCCAACAGCCGTTGTTGTGGTTGTGGCATTTGTTTTAGGCGCTGGCACACCTATTTCCATGTGTTTACTTGAGCTCGCAGCTATGGCATAACTGTAACTTTCTGTTGGTACAATTTGTGCACGTGGTTGTTGTCTGCTGCCAGCTTCTTTCGGGGTTCTTTGCACGGGCGGTTTTTCTATTAACGACGCCGTTCTTACAGCAGGCACTTGTGTTGTTGTCGTTGTGATACTGCATATTGGTGTTATCGTTGTTGAAGCTGGCTCTGTAGCAAGCATGGCCTGCGCCGGCGTCGACGTCGTTGTGGCTGTTGAATGCCTATTCATTTTTATAGCATCTGAGGTATTAAATTTTTCCTCAGCGTCTCTCGTCTGAAAATATTGAAGCAATTCGGTATCTTGATCTTCGGGTTCTTCCTCTACCTCACCATCTACAAAATAATCATCCAATTCATGCTTATCCATATTACATATACTTATGACACGTTCGCGCGGTAAACCCAAATTTGCAGGTAAATCACCAGCATCAGCATCTGATAAGCTATTACCGGCATTCGCTGCGGCTTCGGCTGCTAAAGCTGCGGCAATTTGTTGGCGTCTAGCACGCATTTGTAACATATTACGTGAAAGCACTTTGGGCGATGCGGAAGTGGGATGTGAATGAGTAGATGTGGTCGTAGCACCACTTTCAGGCCCCAATAATGCACTTGACGGACTGACTGATGTGCTGCTGCTTCCTATTTGAGCTGGGGGACCCATTAAATCACTTGTCGCGACAGCGCCTGTATCTAGTTGACTTACGTTTGTTGCAATAACAGATGTTGCAACAGCCGATAATGATGACGATGTTGAAGACGCCGAGACAGCCACTTCACTTGTCGCTGCACTTGTTATAATAGTTGGTACAACAATATTACTCGGCACCGAAGTGGGTGAATTGGCCCAAAAACCTTTGGTCTGTTGTGCTTTACGTACTTTTTTGCAAAATATGTTCGGATTATAATCATCTGAGAATTCTTCTTCTTTAATAGTGGTCGTCGATTCGTGAACAGACATTGTTGGACTTGCAGTTGCTGCAGCCGCACCTAATTCTATAATTTTTGGTGTTAAATTTTTAACAGCCGTTGTTGTAGTCGAAGTATTAGCACCCATTAAGGTCGCACGGCCTTGAATAGCTCCTTGTTGTGTTGGTGGAGGTTGTGGTTGTACGACCCCAAAGGCACTAGCGGCAGGCGGCGCGCGTGCCAATACGGTACGCTGCTCAGTCACTAAATTCATAGGCAACATTTGCTGTTGCTGTTGTTGTTGCAAAAAGCCTTCTGTCATTGTGTTCACTTGTGGTGGTTGCGTTGCAGTAACCGGTAAATGTTGAGCACGCTGCAGTGTTGGCGACTCGAGAAATTCTTGCTTGATCTGTACCAATGCATCATTTAAATTTGGTTTAATATCGACCGCCAGCGTATCAATTTGAGCTGATGACGCAGCCTGTGTTTGTGGCTGCAGTTGAATGCAACTTGACTCGGATGAAGAAGAACCTTTGCGCCTTTTCTTGCGTCGTTTTTTCAGCGGACCCATGTCCTGAAAGAGGGAAAATTACATTTTTTAAAATGTTGCCGTAACACACAGTGTTTTAGATTGTACAGACAAGCGGAAAAACTCAATACCAACGCCAAACTTTCAATACATTGTACATAAGTTAAAACTAAGGGGGTAAATATACTTTGCCACATTATACTTGAATTTTCTAGATCAATTGATCTTTTGTATTACTATTGAATTTTTTCAATTCTGTATGATATTTTTTCATTCGAAACATTCATTTCTAATAAATCAATACTATTAACCACGAAATTATAAAAGGTTATGGGCCCAGGCTTTGGAATGGATGTTTCAAGGATCCGGGTATTGGCTACGGAAGCAGATTGGCCAATATGAAAAATAACAAGTAAGGAAGGTTAAGTTCGGGTGTAACTGCCAAATTACAGCTTGCAAAACTTTTAAATTACCTTCTCTTAAAAGTGGGCGGAGCCACGCCCGTTGTCCAAGATTTTACTAATTTTCTATTCTGTTTCATCGCTATATCCGTCCTTGGTAATGAATTATCGCACTTTTTCGGTTTTTCGAAATTTTCGATATCGAAAAAGTGGGCGTGGTTATAGTACAATTTCATTCATTTTAAATAACGATCTGAGATGAGTGCCCAGGAACTTACATACCAAATTTCATTAAGATACCTCAAAATTTACTCAAGTTATCGTTTTTACGGACAGACGGACGGATGGGCGGACATGGCTAAATGAATTTCTTTTTCACCCTGATAATTTTGATATATGGAAGTCTAAATTTATCTCGATTAGTTTATACCGTTATGGAATACCGTTATGCGAACAAAATTAATATAATCTGTGAGGTCTGCTCAGCTGAGTATAAAAATAAGGGATCTTCTTGATTACCACGAAGGATGTTTGGATGTGGTTGATGGGATGCTGACCAAGCCGGAGCCATTGTCTGATACACCAACGGACGCCGAGATAAGAGCTCATAAGTCTAAAGAGGATTTTTACCGAAAAGCCAACAACCACGCGAAAACGATGCTGACAAGTTCAATGGCGAATACTGTATAGATTGGAAGGCATTGAAGGAACAATTTGAAGCAACTGCAAGAGACCAGCTATTCAAGATTTGCTCTGACTTCTTTTTATTCAATTCAAGATGTATCTACTCTTGTTACCATACTGCGAAGGCTGTGGAATGAGTTTAAGAATGGCTTAAAGGTGAGAACTCACTGCCAGATTTGATTCTTTTATGCAAAACGGTAAACATTTCACAGTTCAAATTTGAATCATTTCGATCGAGCTGGATGCTTTTGTCAAAAGATGACGTTTCGACGAGTTCAGTGTTAAACTGTCAAATCAGTCTTAAGAAAATATGGCGTTACACAAAAGTTGTGAACCCCATACACACCAGAGCAGAATGGAATAATGAAAGAGAAAATCGTGCTATTGTGAGATGGCAATAACTTTCAAATACTCAAATCGTAATGTGAAATTTCCAGAAGCAATTTGGGCAGAATTTGTTACAACAACAGTTAATATACTTAATCGTACCGGAAAGTCATCTATCGAAGGCGTAAGTCCTTATGAGTTGTGGACAACACAAAAACCAAGAATAAAAAACATGCGTCTTATTTGATCTACGTGCTATGCTCATACATAGTACAGGTTTACAAGTATGATATGTATGAGAAGGAAACAATTCCTTTCTCTTTCTAACACACTGCAGTTTTACACTTCGGTCAGTGTCAAACTATTGTGGAACTCAGTGGAACCTGCGTTTGACACTGAACGAAGTGTCAAAATTACCGGGGTTGCTGTCGTGGAAAGCGACACAGGGAAACAATAACGGAGCGGAATATCAGATATGGGTTGCTGTGATGGTAAATTTTTTTGAACGAATTTAGTATGAAAATGTAGTGCACCTATATGGGTCCTACAGAAAATTACACAAAAGTCTTGAATTGGGGTATCTGAGGAAGCGTAGTTATTCCAGCATTAAGACTACTAACACGGGTGCTAAGTTTTTCTACCCGTTCAAAAGTTCTCCGCGTAAAACAGTTTGAAACCGAGGTCGACTGCAATAACCCGTCCAAAGATGTGGGAAGAGAGATGAAAAGACGCGTTTTGTCCTGTTATCAATAGTCCAAAGAGAAAAAGTATTCGAATTATTGGAAGCGAGGGAAAACGCTTATATTAATACCTCCCCCGACGGTTTTGGTCCTGTTTTAGCAATCTTCCCCGGTAATAAAGTATCATAATTTGTTAATTAAAATTGTCCAAAATATATGGATTTTAAAGAGAGCTGTAATTAAGTGCTTGTTTGAAGGTAAATAAGGATATTTCTTTGTAATTTTATAATAAAAATGTTACGCAGTTTTCGACAGCAGCTACTACACTTTTTTTTCGGTCCTAAGAAGTACAACAGTGCCAAATATCATCCACAAAAAAAAACGAACAAGGACAAGCATTTTATCAGGTGAGCGTGCTGCTACATATCCTACTTGTAGACCTTTACAATGATGATGCTCATATTCCGCATAGTGTACAAGCAAAGAGGATAAATATAATAAGAGCCGTCACTCGTTATTTTTTAGGCATTTACTCGATGTAAACTGTGAGGTAGTCGCTACTTTTGTTTTATGAGGGACAATTTTGAATTGCGTTCCATTTATCCATGCGGTGTTCTCACTTTATGCAAACGTGTTTTTTGGAAAGAGAATTAAATAATTAATTAAATACAGTCGGAAAAATAAACACAAATACCCCATGAAAATGTATAGAAGACATTTATAAACATCTCGCCCAAAAAAAGTAGCGACTACATCATAGTTTACATCGAGTAAATGCCTAAAAAATAACGAGTGACGGCTCTTATTATATTTATCCTCTTTGGTCCAAGTACAAGTATGTTGACTTTTATCTGACAGGCACTCGCTTAAGTGAGCATAACGGGAAAATCTGGGTTGCCATTGTTGTTTCGGTTGAAAACGGTGAATTAGGGTTCTGTGCAGAGACGTAAAAGATTGAAACAGGGTTTATGTAGTCACAAAAGTGTTGCTCCTGTTCCACAGTATTTAAATTTTATTTCATGGCGAAAAGTGTTCAGTTCAGAGTTATTGATTTTCATTAAACGTTTAACTTATTACGGAGGGTTACTCCTTTAAGTGTAAAACGCAGAGAAAACGTAGAGTTTTTCAAATTATTGTGAAAAACTTTTTAATTTGAATTTCTGTACCCAAGTTCACTATATTTGTGTAACACAAGAATCTGGAGGTCAGTTCGTTAACTATGAAAAACTGAAAAATGTACACTTATTGAAAGCTCATTTGCACACACAATTTAGTTGTGTTTTTATGCACAAAATTTTGAAATTAAAAACAAAATTTTCATTTGTCAGAAAAAATAAAGAAAAAACGGCCTAATGTCAAAAAACCCTATCGAAATACAAACTGGCTTGTTTGTTTTTAATGAACTACGTTGTATTTTTCTTGTATTTCGTTAGTTTTTTTAAATATAGTTCACACACTTACACCAGTACTGAAACCTTATTGGCTCCCTCGACAAAAAATATAAAAGAAAATACAAGAAAAATACATAGAAAATAAAGTAGTGTCATATCGTCGCCCGCTAGCCAGAAGCATGAATGTGCATTTTTCCCGATTTTGTGTTAGAGACCTCTTTGGATTACCTTTCAGATTCTCTAGGTTCTACTTAAATCAAGAGCTTCCTACGTGCATGGAAACCACAATAATTTGCAATGCCATTTTCACGAATGTATAATTCAATCACACAAAGAGGAGCCAGAAAAATGAATGTGGCACATTGTGTGACACATTCGTTGATATGGCTAAACAATTTTTGAAAAAAAATAAGAAAAGCACATATTCGTATGTTCGAATGTTCGGGTGTGCGTGCCTGGTATTCTTCAAAAAAATTATACCGATGAAGAATTTTTAATAGCTTAATATCCGAAAAAATAGTTGGTTAATTGAAGGCAAACCAAACCAACCGGTTTATTCGAAGCCGTTGCCTCTTCCCGAATCAAAACTAAAATACTTGGAAAAATTGTGTGAAAAATTGGTTACACCAATATAATATCATTCTTTTTATAAAAATCTTGAGGGCAACGCTTTTCCCGAACCCAACATTTCAGAAGATTCTGATTCTGATGAGAATAAGGACTAGTTCTATGTTTGCAATAACATCTTAAATAAAAACACATTACTGTATATGAAATTGAATTGAATGTGTAACTTTTTTTATTTACATACATACTTTCGATAAGTCAAAGCCGCGAATGTTTTCCCAAGTACTGTGATGATCCGAATCCCACTCCGCCAACGGAATAAGCTTAGCAAGTCTTGGCTTGGCCCTAACGTTATTTAAAAATTAATCTGTAGTAATTTTTTTACGTCTTTTGAGGTTAAGGCCATACCATGACCAGTTGGGCCAATTCTTATAGCTAATTCGGTTCCAGCGCATCAAAATGCATAGAAAGCATGAGCAGATTAACCTGATCCGACTAAAAAAATAAAAAAAAAAATAAATAAATGTAAGGCGCGATAACCTCCGAAGAGATCTAAGGCCGAGCTTCTCTTCCAATTTGCGTCGTGCTCCTCTTGATTTTTCCCTACAAATTGGCCGGACGGGACCTACATGTTTTATGCCGACTCAGAACGGCATCTGCAAGGCAGATGAGTTTTCACTGAGAGCTTTTCATGGCAGAAATACAATCGGAGCGCTTGCCAGACACTGCCGAGGGGCGACCCCGCTTAGAAAAATTTTCTTCTAATTGAAAAATCTTATTTCTAAAATTTTGATGTTGCTTTGCCCGGGAGTTGAACCCAGGGCATACGGTGTGATAGGCGGAGCACGCTACCATCACACCACGGTGGCCGCACTGATCCGACTACTTTTAATTTTTTTTGTATAATGTGCTAACAAAAAATATATCAGATTTTTAAATATTTGTTGTTCCAGTTAAAAAGAGCACAGTGTGAGTATAATATATACATAAGTACATTTTTACACTATAAACCAATTCTTCTAACTTTGAGAGAGCAATAAACTTTGAAACTCGATTTCCCAACATTTTCATTTTGGCACATTCATGTTTCTGGCAAGCGGGCGACGATGTAGGAGTTTGATTTGTTTGCACTTACAGCACCATTTTATTTGCAGGAGACTTTCACAGCTACAAAAATTAAGGCGGATTGATACAGACGCTTTGGTTGTGTTGCATTCATTAATTTATCTGTCGGGCGAAGTATTGAAAAATTTACATAAACGTTTTGGTTGCGTGCCTACGCTTTGACAACGCCATACGAAAAACAATGAAACGCCGTACGTTATTTTTGCTTTGAAGCGACCAAAGGGTTTATATAATTTTGCCCTTATGCATTTGTGGAAACAGCCTTAGAAGTGAAATTTTTCCATGTTACACGTGTGCGCTTTATATTTTGACTCTAATTTAAATAAATTTTGCTTTCCGTATGTTTCCGCATTGTTGCAGGCTACAAATCTTCTAGTATTCTTATTGCCGCGGAAATATATGCAACTTTTTCATCTGTAAATACTACAAAGTATTATTAAACTATCAAATGCAACTCAGCTTGAAGTACTCTTACGTACCAAAAATGCAACTCTAGACCTGAGATTTGCATCAGGTGAGGGAGGCTGTTTGTAGTTTTGACATTTATCGCTTAGTTAACACACTTGTACAGGTACACTATGATATCCCGTCGCGGAAGAGGAAAAAGATAGATGCGAAAGCTAAAAGAGGATAATTAGTAGGGTATGACGGTGATGATCGGATTTATATTCCACAAGAAAATTCAGTCACACTTTCACGGGATGTCAAATTCCTGAAAAATCTAAATGAAGTAAAACTACCTATAGGTGATGATTGTCCAGGGGAGAATTCTTAAAATCAAAATGAACACGAAAATAATTATGTAGAAGAAGACACTACTGACGAATCTCATTCACGTTATGATTGCTTGGATAATATAGTTCAAAACCCCAACAACAACTTTACACCAGAAAATTATACATCGGCACCAGAAAGTAAGTCAATAAATTCAGAATATTATTGTAAAGTTGTAAGATTATATTGTCTGCAATGTGTAGGACGCCTTATGTTTGTAAAGCATACATTCAACATACAATGTTATCGATGATCTCTAGTATTGTATTATCTCTATAACAAACCCGAATTCAACAAGTACTTCGTAAATGTGAAATAAACGTAAATATATACTATAACCTAAATTTCCTGTCTAATTTTATTTGGTCTTCGAATCTTTACATGGTAGCAGTCCAAAGGTTTTCTAGAGTGGAAAGAAGCGTACGTATTCATCAAATTAAACTGAAATTATATTGCTATTCGTATAATCGCATATAAGTGCACGAGGTGCAAAGAGCAAAATGGCGTCGAAAAATGAAATCGCTATTCCACTGTTCGATGGGGAAAGTTACCTCATGTGGAAGAAGCGAATAATAATGTATTTGAAAATGAAGAAATGCGAGGTTGTGGTCGAGAGGGCAAAACTTGAATCGGACAATGAGGAGTTTGACGAAAAAGATTTGCGTGCAATAAATTTTATATACAGTGCCATTTCGAATAATCAGTTGGGAGTTTGTTTGCGACAAAACTTCAGCATTTGATATAATAAAGAAATTCGATAGCTTATACTTGAAAGAGTCCACAGCGCTGCAAATAGTATGCAGGAACAAGCTGGAGCGACTAAAATTGAGGGATTACACCGACTCAGCAACTTTTTTTGGAGATTTCGAGCGTTGCGTTAACGACTTGCGGGGGCGAATGTGTCAGAAAAGGAAAAATTTAATTATATGCTTAATACGTTGACTGAGTCGTATAGCTACATTGGAGATTTGATCGATACCCTCAAAGAGGACTGCAGATTACATAAAAAATAAAATGGCCGAACTGAAGAATGCTGGTGAAGAAAGTAATGGGCGTAAATCAAATGCATTTGCTGCAAATAAGCGTCAAAATGATAGAACGTGCTATGGCTGCGGTGAGACTGGGCATTTCCAAAGAGAATGCAAAAATGGTGCAAAAAATGTTTGGCGATCAGCGCGTGGTCGGCAAGGAGGGTATGGCAGAACGACAGCGCGCAGAAATAAGCATGCAGATAAGAGGAAAGAGGACAGAAATAGTGTGTGGGTTTCAACAACTGCACGTTATGCGGTGGCAAATACAGAAGCGAGTAATGGTAAAGGTAATGAAATTAAATGGTTATTAGATAGTAGCTGTACCGACCTAGATAGTAGCTGTACCGACCACATAATAAACGATGAAAAGTACTTTTAAAATTAAAGCTATTGCAAAAACCGGTTGACGTATATCTAGGAGATAATAGGGATGTTAAAGCAACAAAAATGGGTAATGTGTGTAAGCTATTTTAAAGCGTTTGGAAAGATTAATTGTATCGAAATGCGAAATGTTTTTATATAAAAGATATGAAATCAAATTTGATCAGTTATAGTAAATTACCACAAAATAACATAGTGGTATCGAAAGGAAATATTACCAAAATTATTAACAATCGTGGTATAGTAACAGCATTAGCTTTTAAAACAAATAATTTGTACATAATAGCCATCAATCGGTGTATGAGTTAAATGAAAAACACCGGCCGTATGAGTTAAATGAAAAACGGCAGCGACATCTGCCTATCACATTTCACGTGTGCGAAAATATCACGACATCTGCTTCTCAAGTCTCTCAATGATCCAGAGCATTCCCGTGAGAATTGAGCGTGAGCCGGAGCTGTAAATCTCACTGGATGACGGCAAATGAAAATTAAACTAAAAACATATGAACCGGTTGTTAATTTAGCAAATAAAAATACGAAAAATATGAGCAACAAGGAGAAGAGGCACCGATTGTTGGGTCACATAAACTTTAAATATCTAAATGTCATGTACAAAACCAAATGCTAAAAGGAATGCCAATAGAAATGGAATCCGAGTTTATGAAATGTAAAACATGTATTGAGAACAAAACGCATAATATCTCTTTTGAAAATAACAGACGAAAGGCCAAGGATTTGTTGGAAATTGTACACACTGATGTGTATGGACGGTTTACAACAACGGGCTTCCAAGGTGAAAAATATTTTGTTTCTTTCATTGATGATTATAGTAAAATAGCTTAAGTGTACGTTATGAAATCTAAAGCGGAAGTATTTGATTCTATTGTTGAGTATGTAAATGAAAGTGAAAATTTTACAGGAAAAATAGTTAAGTTTTTGAGATGTGATAATGGCTGAGTATTTGAATGGAAGGGTTTATAATTTTGCGAAAGAGAGAGGGATCGTTATAAATAATTGTCCAGCATATGTTCACGAATTGAATGAAATCGCGGAGAGGTTTCATAGAACTATAATGAATATGTCCCGTTCTTTATTGGCTGAAGCAAATTTAGATAAAAAGTATTGGCCAGAAATAGTTTGTGCGGCAACATATTTGAAAAACCGTACGTTAACCAATACTATTTGAAAATAAAACGCCTTATGAGATATTTTTTGGAAGAAAGGCGGATATTTCAAATTTGAGGCAGCAAAGTTTTTGTCAGGAAACCAGAACAAAAAAGAACCTCCAAATGGGATAAAAAGGTAGAGTTGGGTATTTTGAATGGATATAGTAGCGTTGGGTACCGTGTTCTTTTAAATAATAAAGTCGTAGTTGCTAGGCATGTAGAGTTTGTTGAGGAAGACGTTAAATGTATTGGTTTGGACGGAGATGAGTTCTTAGATGAAAGCAGTGATGTTAAGGGGAGTTTTTATATAAGGTCTTTAGATGAAAGTTTCATAAGTACAGACTCTAGAGAAGGTGAAACTTGTGACAGGGTTAAAGCACAATCTGAAAACTCTGAAAATGAAGAAACTCAATCTGAGGGACGTAGATCGAAGCGGGTTAGGAAGCAGCCCAAGAAACTTGCAGATTACACTTGCAATAATATTTATGTAAATCTTTGTAGTATTGATACGCCAAATTCGTTTGAGGAGGCGACAGAGTCCAGCGAAGCTACTTTTTGGAAAAGAGCTACGAGTAAAGAAATTGATTGCCTGCATAAAAATAAAACATGGAAGTTAGTTCAAAATCTGAATAATAACAAAGTTTTGGATGTAAAATGTGTTTATAGTAGAAAATCAGAGGAAACATATAAAGCGAGACTGGTAGTTAGAGGTTTTCAACAGATCGATGAAATTGATGAAATTTACTCTCCTGTTGCTAAGATGCAAGCAGTAAAAATTTTATTATCATATTGCTGCCAAATGGGCTTGAAAGTTGAACAAATGGATGTAGAAACAGCATTCCTCAATGGCAAGGTACAATCCGAAGTTTATGTTTAAGAACCAAAGGATTACGAAGATGGTACAAATAGGGTGTGTAAACCGGTGAAAGCATTATATGGTTTAAAAGAAAGTCCACGGGCATGGTACGAATGCGTTGATAATTTTCTAACACGTATTGGGTTTGACAGAAATCAAATTTATTCGGATGGAACAGATAAGTTATGTCGGTTAAAGCGTAGTCTTAATGCGCTAAAGCCCTGCAAAAATCGTTGGACCATGTGGTCCACTGGAGTACTTACCATTCTACTCCACTGTAATGCAGCGATGGACCAACTCATGTTTCTACACGAACATGTTGTAAGCCGATCATTGCTCGTTTTTAACGACTGTAATCACTACACGATGTTTATTGGACTGTGGGTACTCCATGGATTACTCTGATGTAATGCGGAGCTGGAGTATATGGCCCGGTCCTAGGACATCGCAATGTTAATTGGACCATATTTTTTGTATGAATTGTGGTTAATTTTGGAGCACTCGCTTGGTCCAAACGAAAAGATATGTAATTATTCTTGTTTTATTTGTTGATGACGGCTTAGAGGCTGGAACCGAAAAAGCGGACATAGTCATGTTTTTAAATGAACTAAGCGAGAATTTTAAAATAATTGTTAAAAAGGCAAATTATTTTCTGGGATTAGAAATTTAGCAAAGGGATGAGTACCCTGCAAAAATTGTTGGATCATGTGGTCCACTGGAGTACTTACCAGTATACTCCACTGTAATGCAGCAATGGACCAACTCATGTTTCTACACGAACATATTGTAAGCCGATCATTGTTCGTTTTTAACGATTGTAATCACTACACGATGTTTATTGGACTGTGGGTACTCCATGGATTACTCTGATGTAATGCGGAGCTGGAGTATATGGTCCAGTCCTAGGACATCGCAATGTTAATTGGACCATATTTTTTGTATGAATTGTGGTTAATTTTGGAGCACTCGGTTGGTCCATAGCGAGTACTCCATACATGCATGCATGGAGTACTCGCGATTTTTGCAGGGTATATACAGATTCGTCAGAGATCTTATGTAAAAAAAAAATCTGGAGCATTTTAATTTAAAAAATTGTAAACATGTGTCTACGCCAATTTCAAGTAATTTAGCTTCTGAATCAGGGAAAGAGAGAAACCAAATATTTCCGTACAGACAAGCAGTTGAAGCAGTGATATATTTTGGTAACAAGGTCAGATTTAGTGTTCGTTTTCTATCAAGACGTTTAGAGAATCCATCCAAGGAAGATATTGAGGGTCAAACGAGTTTTTCGATACATTGCTGGGACCATAAATGTGGGAATAATTTATCGCAGTAGCATTGACCGTGGCATTTTAAAGTGTTATAGCGATTCAGATTTTGGAGGTTGCGTTACAACGGGCCGCTCTACTACGGAAAGTGTTATTACTCATGCTGGATGTGCAATATTGTGGTTGAATCAACGCTAAACCATGGTAGCAACGTCGACAACCAAAGCGCAAATTGTAGCTGCAAATGAAGCTAAAAAAAAAGATCATATGGATAAAACGATTGTTTCTAAATAACTATTTTGAAGGAGTTGCCTTATTAGACGTTGATAACTCAGCAGCGGTACAACTTGCTCAAAATCCGGAGTTTCATCGTAGAACTAAGCATATTGCTTTTAAGCATTTCTTTAACAAGTTAACATTAATACTATTGATTTTTTTCAATTCTGGACCCCATTCAACCCAACCTTAGTACATTAACGATTTTGGTCGCTCATTATGAATCAAAAGTCATTGTTTAAAATGTTTATATGTTTAGTACCAATTTCACATAGAAACTTAATCGAATTTCAATTCTGTTTCATGAAATAATTAAGTTTTCCTTTTCACACAGGGTCAATTGCTTCATATTCTATCAGTATTTGTTAATGCATTATCCCATTATTTTGAATTTTTCGATACCGATATTATCTGATTTTCAATACAAATAAAGTTTCGAGTTCAGAAAAGCCTGTGTACTAAATTTGGTGAAGATAACCAATTTTTCGCTCAAGTTTACAGTAAACAGTTTTTGTTATAAAAGGAATCCAAATACTAAGTTTCCTTGTTGGCCGATTATGGCTATCTATCTATATATATACAAAGAAGTGTACATTTTGATTGTCACTCCATAACTCGAGAACGGATAGAAAGATTGCCATGAAATTTTTAGAAAAGATACAGGAAGGAGAGATGATGGTTAGTTGATTTTGAAATCCCAAATCGGTTTAGCCATTCTTGAGTTATGATTTTTTTTAGAAAAAATTCAAAATTTGAAAAAAATAAATAAAAAGAAGTGTACATTTTGATTGGTGTTGTTGTTGTAGCAGTGCTTCGCCCCACCTAATAGACGCGACCGATCACAAACTGTCATCAATATCCTCTAACGGGAGTCTAAGGAAACTTGCTGTTTCAACAGGGGTGGACCATAGGGAAAGGGGTGTTAGAGGCGTTGCTTCCACATTACAATTAAAGAGATGGTTGGTGTCATGTGGGGACACATTGCAAGCGGGGCATACATTTTGTATGTCGGGGTTGATTCTGGATAGGTAAGAGTTTAACCTGTTACAGTATCCAGAACGAAGTTGAGCCAGAGTGACACGCGTTTCCCTGGGGAGTATGCGTTCCTCTTCCGCAAGTTTTGGATACTTTACTTTGAGTACTGGGTTCACCGGGCAATTCCCGGCATAAAGGTCCGACGCCTGTTTGTGGAGTTCACCAAGGACCTGCTTGTGTTTTTTCGCATCATACGGCTGTGTTCTCAGATGCCGTATTTCCTCAAAATGCTTACGGAGATGACTCCTTAAGCCCCTAGGCGGTGCTGGCTCGTCAATCAGATGTCTGTTGGGATGCCCAGGTTTCTGGGTATTCAACAGGAACTGTTTGGTCAGCATCTCGTTTCTTTCCCTGATGGGGAGTATTCTCGCCTCATTATGTAGATGGTGTTCTGGGGACATAAGAAGACAGCCCGTGGCAATTCTGAGAGCAGTATTTTGGCAGGCCTGCAGCTTCTTCCAGTGGGTAATTTTTAGGCTTGGCGACCATATGGGTGACGCGTAGCACGTAATCGGCTGGCTAATTGCTTTGTATGTAGTCATGAGCGTTTCTTTATCTTTTCTCCAGGTACTGCCAGCAAGGGATTTGAGGATTTTGTTACGGCTCTGAATTCTCGGAACAATTGCGGCTGCGTGCTCACCAAAATGTAGATCCTGATCAAACGTCACACCCAAGATTTTGGGGTGTAGGACAGTCGGTAGCGTAGAGCCATCGACGTGGATGTTCAAAATGGTCGACATTTGGGACGTCCATGTTGTAAATAAGGTCGCGGAAGATTTAGTCGGTGATAATGCCAGGTTTCGCGAGGCGAAAAAACTGGAGAGATCATGGAGGTAGCCGTTTATTTTATTGCATAGCTCATCGATCTGTGGGCCTGGGCCTGTGGCCATTACTGTGCAGTCATCGACGTAGGAAACGATTGTGACTCCTTCCGGTGGTGAAGGTAGCTTAGATATGTAGAAATTAAACAAAAGTGGGGATAGGACACCACCCTGTGGCACCCCTTGTTTAATTCTCCTTGGCTTTGATGTTTCGTTTCTAAATAGCACCGATGCCTGCCGACCACCCAGATAATTTGCGGTCCACCTTTTAAGACATGGGGGAAGGGTAGACCCTTCCAGGTCTTGCAGTAACGAGCCATGGTTGACCGTATCAAAAGCTTTTGATAGGTCTAGCGCTACGAGTACTGTTCTATGGTGGAGGTTTTGATTTAAACCGCAATTTATCTGGGTGCTAATGGCATTTAGCGCGGAGGTAGTGCTATGGAGTTTTCTGAAGCCATGCTGATGGGAGGCTAGTTGCAAATTTGCTTGGAAATAAGGGAGCAAAATGCCTTCGAGCGTCTTTGCTACTGGCGATAGGAGAGATATCGGACGATACGACTCTCCTATGTTAGCTGGTTTACCAGGCTTTAGTAGCGGGACCACCTTGGCCATTCTCCATTTCTCGGGTATGACAAAGGTGGAAAGAGACAGGTTGAAGACCTGCGCTAAATATTTGAAACCCTCTTTCCCTAGGCTTTTAAGCATCGGCATGGCTATGCCGTCTGGGCCCACTGCTTTGGATGGTTTAGCGCGACCAATGGCGTCCTCAACCTCTTTAGCGGTGATGGTGATTGGTGACGCGCTGAATTTGTGTTTATGTGCGTGTCTGTTGGCCCTCCGTCTAACTTTGTCGACCGTAGAATGCATTATATATTGTCGGCAGAAAGAGCTCGCGCATTTTTTCGCATCCGACAGCACTTTGTCGCCAAAGGCGATGGAAACTTTGTCTTTGTGCTTAGTCGGATTCGATAGGGACTTTACGCTGGACCAAAGTTTACCCACACCGGTAGAGAGGTTACAACCTCTTAGGTGCTCCTCCCATTTCGCCCGCTTGTGTTCATCCACAAGCAATCTGATGCGTTGGTTTATATCCCTTATTTGGGGGTCGCCTGGATCAAGCAGCCTTATAAGGTCACGTTCTCTCGCTAAGTTTGCGGCCTCCGCCGGGAAGTGGGGCCGGATTTCGGGAATTCTCCCGGCGGGAATGAAACGTGCCGAGGCGGATTCAATGACCTTGCGGAAGGCACGCTCCCCTTGGCGGGCATCAGTCGGGATAGGGAGGGCAGCAAAGAGGTTGTCTGTAAAGGATTTATATTCTTCCCACTTTCCTTTTTTAAAGTTTATGAAAGTGCGTTTTTCGGTGACGATGAAGTCGGCGGTACGCTCGAGCGAAACAAGTATAGGCAGGTGGTCGGATGCCAATGATACCATCGGCTGCCAGTTGACGCAGTTTACGAGTTCTGCGCTCACGATTGAGATATCTGGCGAACTGTGACAGCTTCCTACCATACGTGTGGGGGCGTCTCCGTTTATTGTGCAGAACGTCGTTTCTTCTATTTGATCCGCCAATATCTCGCCCCTACTGTCCGCCCGCAAATTTGAATGCCATAGATCATGATGGGCATTGAAGTCGCCTAAAATAATGCGATTGTTTCCAGTGAGTAAGGCTCTGATATTAGGGCGGTATCCACCGGGGCAACAGGTGGCAGGGGGGATGTAGATGTTGATGATTTCTAGGTTTGCATCGCCTGACCGGACAGATAGGCCTTGACGTTCTAAGACGTTGTCCCTGCGGTCGATGCCAGGATCAAATATGTGATATTGCACAGAGTGGTGTATTATAAACGCGAGGCCGCCTCCATTTCCGCTCTCGCGATCTTTTCTGTGGACATTATACCCAGAGCAGGTCTGCAATGCAGATCGTGCTGTGAGTTTAGTCTCTTGAATCGCAGCAATGCGGATGTTGTGCCGCTTCATGAAATTGACTATCTCCGTAATCTTCCCAGTTAGTCCATTACAGTTTAACTGCAGAATTCTGAAGTGCATGAGGGGAGACGTCGCCACTCTGGGGGTAAGTGACGGGTGACTACGCCTGGGTTGAGGAAGGCCAGGACGCAATTGCTGTTGTGGCCCTGGGACTGGGCGTCCTTGGGCAAGCATTGGGGTACCCGGATGATTTGGGTTTGCGACCTGGCAACATGGCGCGATGAAACCCGTCGAGGGGTTGCCGTCGCGGAGACCAGAATATCTAGGAAAGTGGCACCACCCAAGGCAGGAGCTGCATTGGGCGGATGTCGCAAACATATATATTATGTGCTGGCAAACGGTGCAAACGGAGCTAGGGACTAAGAGTCTGTTTCCCTGACCTACACGATTGCTGCCGGAAAAGAGGGGGGGGGGGGGGGGGGGGGGGGGGGAAGACGGGGGCAGGGGCTGTTGCTCAGCATTGCTTCCGACTCTACTACGAAGATTGTAGTTATGAGTGGTAGCAGCTGTTTGAGTTGTTGGCGCCGTAAGGCGCGAGCAGCAGCGGGTACTTGTTGTGGCTTGCTGAGCAGCGGGGCTGCTGGAAGGTAATGGGGGGGGGCGCTTAGACGTAGACTACGGGGCGCCCTTGGGCGTGAACAGCAAGGAGCCACAAAAGATTTATAAAAGTTACGTGGACGTCGGGTTTTGGGATCAAGCCCAGAACAACCTGTCCGATGCAACCATCCCTTACACGAGACACACTGAACAGAGTATGACCGTCCTAAAAAGATTCTTTTCCGGCAGATGCAGCAAAACCATTTCTCAGGACCGGGGTCAGGAGACGGACCCGGATTGGATTCGATACCTTCCCGGAGCAAGAGAATATGGAGCAGTCCTGATGCAAGGAGCTGCTGGGAGGATGACAATTTGTGGGAGGGACGAAACAAATTAAATGGGGTTACACTGAAATGACAGTCCTTGGTCGGGAAAAATCCCGAGTCGCTCCGGTACATAGAACCGACTGCCTTGGGAAGTGTAGACATTTTGATTGTTGTTGTTGTTGTTGTCTTGTTTTGATTGTCATCTTCTTCTATATATATAAAAAGAAGTGTACATTTTGATTGTCATTCCATAACTCGAGAACGGATAGAAAGATTGCCATGAAATTTTTAGGAAAGATACAGGAAGGAGAGATGATGGTTAGTTGATTTTGAAATCCCAAATCGGTTTAGCCATTCTTGAGTTATGATTTTTTTTTAGAAAAAATTCAAAATTTGAAAAAAAAAATAAAAAGAAGTGTACATTTTGATTGTCACTCCATAACTCGAGAACGGATAGAAAGATTGCCATGAAATTTTTAGGAAAGATACAGGAAGGAGAGATGATGGTTAGTTGATTTTGATATCCCAAATCGGTTTAGCCATTCTTGAGTTATGATTTTTTTTTAGAAAAAATTCAAAATTTGAAAAAATAAAATAAAAAGAAGTGTACATTTTGATTTTCATCTTCTTCTATATATATAAAAGAAGTGTACATTTTGATTGTCACTCCATAACTCGAGAACGGATAGAAAGATTGCCATGAAATTTTTAGGAAAGATACAGGAAGGAGAGATGATGGTTAGTTGATTTTGAAATCCCAAAACTAACTGCCTTGATCGGAATTAGCTTAAAGATAATCCTCATAGTTAATTCCCAAGATTTAAGAGAATTAGTGGAATTTTCGTTGACAACACTGGCGAAAACAACAGAATTCCATTTCGCATCATAACAAGAGAATTTCACCTAGTTTGTCAGCTCAACAGCTGAAAATCCTGGTGCAATTCGCATACGCCTGAAAGTCTAAAAGAATCGTGGTGAAAGTCGCGTGCGCCTAAAAGTATGCAAGGACGTGCATTGAATTGGCCTTTAAGGTGTAATTCTACTACGCCTGCAACACTCAGGAGGCTAGCCATGAAGGTATGGCCTAATCTTCTAAATAGTTAGACTTGTGCGTTACGCAGCTCAAATTTGTTGATCTAGCATTGCACTGTCACCGAGTTTTAAACTATATTTCAGGTTTCATATCTCCAGCTGCCCGGGAAGTTACTCAAAAATCGATTGCAAAATTCCCCTAGCTTTTCAAGAATTTGTAGTTATCTCACTTAGCGCGCCATCTAGCGGAATTTTGTTTTCTGTAAATTGTATTGTCACCAAGCATCGAACTGTGTGCCAAGTTTCAAGTCTCTAGGTCTCCGGGAAGTTAGTTCAAAATGGATTGAAAGATTCCCAAATCAAAACTAATTTTCTTAATATCTCGATCCATGCGCCACTTAGCAAAATTTTTTTGATCAAATATTGCATTGTCACCGGGTTCTGACTCACGGCTCAAGTTTCATATCTCCAGCTCCCCGGGGAGTTACTCAAAAATCGATAGCAAGATTTGTAGTTGTCTCAATTACCGCGCCACCTAGCGGAATTTTGTTTTCTGTAAATTGTGTTGTCACCAAGCCTCATACCGTGTGCCAAGTTTCAAGTCTCTAGCTCACCGGGAAGTTACTTAAAACCCGATAGCAAGATTCCCTGCGTTTTTTCAGGGATTTTCGTTTATCTCGATTCGCCTGCCACCTGGCGGCATTTTGTTTTCCACGAACTGTAGAACCATCGACTCGCAAACTATGTGCTAAGTTTGAAGTCTCTGGATCACCGAGAAGTTAGTCAAAGTCGATCGCAAAATTTCCATTTTAAAATTAATTTTCAGTATATCTCGATCCGTGCGCCACCTAGCGGATTTTTTTCACTTGCATTGTAATGTCCCCCCGATCTGAACTATGTTCTAAGTATAAAGTATCTAGCTCAACGGGAAGTTACCGAAAAAGACTTTTCCGTGGGTCAAAAATTCGTATGGAAATTAGGGGACAAACATGAAAGAGACTTAATATAAAGGTAGTAAAAAGAGTTTTTGTAACGTATGGGTCATTGAATTCTTTAGACCAACGTTTAACAAAAGCCAAAGTACCTTTAGCCCTATTCATGCAAGATTCAATATGAAATTTAAAATCAGTTTTGGGTCCATTGTAACGCCTAAATCTATAAAATTAGTAACTTCATTGATTATATAATCACCAATTGCATAATCATGGGATTGGAAGGACTTCCTTGTAAAACACATGAACTTACACTTGGGTAGGTTTAGTGACAAGGCGTTTACATTATACCAATCAACTAAACTATTCAGATCCGCCTGAAGAAATGCCCTATCCACGGGTAAGCGGATAGGCATTACAAGTGTGACATCACATCAGCGGCTTGCAGCGTTTCAAAACACTTGGAAGGTAATTAATGAACAACAGGAACAAAACTGGGCCAAGGTGACTGCCTTGTGGAACACCAGAAGATACGTTTATTGACCGTGACCAGCAATTATTAAATATAACTGTTTGTTTTCTTTCCTTCAAATAAGAAGAAACCCAAGAGAGGAACAATGGAGGAAATCCTAACCGATCAAGTTTGAATAAAAGTATGGAATGAGAAACTTTATCAAATGTATTACCAAAATCAGTATAAATAACATCAAATTCACAATTAGTTTTAAAACTGTTGGATACAAAGGTTCTCAACTCAAGCAAGTTGGACACCGTAGACTCTCCCTTGTAAAGCCATGTTGTGAAAAGTCAATGGTCGCCAAGCTTAAAAACTACTCACTGGAAGAAGCTACAGGCCTGCCAAAATACTGCTCTCAGAACCGCCATGCGCTGCCTTCTTATTTCCCAAGAACACCATCTACATAATGAGGCGAGAATACTCCCCATCAGGGAGAGGAATGATATGCTAACCAAACAGTTCCTGTTGAATACCCAGAAACCTGGGCATCCTAACAGGAATCTGATTGATGAGCCAACACCGCCCATGGGCTTAAGGAATAATATCCGTAAGCATTATGAGGAAATACGGCACCTGAGAACTCAGCCGTATGAAGCCAAAAAACACAAGCAGGTCCTCAGTGAAATCCACAAACAGGCGTCGGACCTTTACGACGGGAATTGCCCGGTGAATCCAGTACTCAAAGAACAGTACACAAAACTTGCGGAAGAGGAACACACACTCCCCAGGGAAACGCGAGTCACTCTAGCTCAACTTCGATCTGGATACTGTAACAGGTTAAACTCTTACCTATCAAGCATCAACCCCGACATACAAAATGTATGCCCGCTTGCAATGTGTCCCTACATGACACCAACCATCTCTTCAATTGTAATGTGGAACCAACGCCTCTAACACCCCTCTCATTATGGTCCAAGTTGCAAGTTTCCTTGGACTCCCGTTAGAGGATATTGATGACAATTTGTGATCGGTCGCAGTTATTAGGTGGGGTGAAGCACTGCTACAACAACAACAGCAGGCAAGGAGCCACATATGATTTAAGAAATCGTGTCGACATCGAGTATTAGGAGTTAGTCCAGAACATCTGCTTCGGTGAAACTACGCTTTGTACGAGGCATACAGACAAAAGTGTGACCATTTTAAGTACTCCAATTTTTTTCGGCTGATTCAGCAGTATCAGTTCCTTAGACCGGGGTTAGGATCAAAGCCTCCCTGGAGTAAGTGAATGAAGGACAGTCCCTCCGCAAGGAGCTACTCCTGAAATTTTTTGAACGATCCGCGAGGTTTTGAGTCAAAAAACTCGAATCTTTCCGAAATGGCCAAACCTTTGATTTTCTTAAATACGTACATACATACAAACAAAACCTTTTCTAAATATTATTTTTTTAAATAGAGAGCTCTTTAAGTAAGAACGCCGACATGCCGCCGCCGCCGCCTTTAAGTGAGCGGCGCACAGTGTTTCGTGTAGAACAAGCTAGCTGGACAAAAACAAAGTTCTTATTCCAAGAAAAGTGTAATGAGAAATGAAAGAAAACAAACAAAATAACGGGATTTTTGCTTTTTTTTGATATTTTTGCTCATATATATTGAGTAATTGAAGTAAGAAGGCAGGAGTGGCCGTAAAATGCATTGATTAATTTGCAAAATTCTTGTTGAATATTAAGATTCATGTTTCTTTTAAGTGAACACTTTTACATAATTTTTTTGATGGATTCTAAGCTAGAAGGTAAGTAAAATTTTTTAATAGTAATTCTTTCACAATTAGAGTATATACATATATATATCATATATCAATATATTTACCATTCCGTTATTAAGAAGAAAATGTATTTTTTCCCTATATTTTTAACTTTAGGGACAAAAAAGTTACATACATCCGGGCTTAATTTTACATATGTTATAGTCGCAAGTATTCTCTAAGAGTCGAAAGAAAAAACCATTGCGAATTCTTTGCACATCTATTTTAAATTTTTTTTTTTTTTGTAGATTTAGTTATCTCTACATATCAAATAGGATGTATGTACGTACCAGCTCCGACGAGATATTTGAACCTTTAAAGCTGATCTACAAACGGCAAAACCAATTCCCTGGTACAGGGAACAAACACGTAGCCATAAAACATACAAAAATAAACGCGCAAGGTCAACAAGATCACACCAAAGGCAAAAAGGGGAAGATCATTGACTTCAACCTGCCACAACCTACCGCACCAGTCAACAAGGCATAAAAACAGGTACATACAATGGATTGATGAAGATAAACCAAAACCAGGTTTCGGCAATACCAATGACGGCAACACTGCTCGTAGGTTTTTCAAAAATTCTGAGGCTAGTGCTGAGATTACGGGATTGGATGTAACGCTCATCACAAGATTCGACACTCTCCTTCGCGCATTAGCATCTGGGTACAATATAAATATCCAAAAATTTGAAAAATTTGCGGTCGAGACTAAAAAACTATACATAGATCTCTATCCATGGTTTAATATGCCTGTTATAGTTTATAAATTCTTAGTGCATAGTACTGATATTATAAAATCAGCAATTTTACCTATTGGTCAACTTTCCGAGGAAGCACAGGAAGCCCGTAACAAAGATTTGAGACGATTCAGGGCTGATAACACACAAAAGCAGTCGCGTGAAGCCACGAATAGAGATCTTATGAATATGTTGCTTATAACATCGGATCCTTTAGTTAACAGTTTTAGGGAGATACCTTAGAATAAATATCCCAGTTGTTTCAAGCTTCCACAGTAGTATTGCTGATGTTCATGACTATTCCACAAGTGACTCATCCAAAGTGATGATAGCGAATAATAACATAATTATAAAAGATAGCCTACCCTATAACTTTTTGTTGGATCAGGTTTTATTCAATTTAAATCTATTGTCTTTTCCACTTTGTATGATACTTTACTTTTAAGTTTTTGTGATAAGTAATTTTCACATAATTAATTTAATTATTTACATTGTTATTATTATTATTGTAATTCACTTTTACATTCCTGACTGGTACTATAAAATAATTCTGTAAAAATTGTAGTGCCAGGATAAATACTCAAATAAATACAAAATATGTATGTACATATGTACAGTCGCTCATATAAATAAGTAGACACCCCTTTTTGGATAATTCTTACAATTTTCGCTTTCGCAAATTTATTTTAACTAATTTCCCATAAGAAAATTTGTCACGATCTATAACAAAAACTAAATTATATTTAAAAAATTCGACGAATTTTCATAAAAAATGTTAATTTTTTTTCCGAACTTTTAGAATTTTTTAGAGTATTGAGATTTGTATTCCATTCAATTTAAGTACAATAAAGTAATATTCTTAAGTCCTTTAAATTTTTTTGGATCTATGTCACTTATTCACATGAGTTACTGTATATGAAATAAGCAAATGTATGCATATGAAGTAAAATTTTGGAAAAAAAATAAAAAAAAAACATATGGCTGAAAAAAATTACGTAGTTGTAATAAACGACTGCATATGAAACGGAAAATCTCATAAAATAATTTTGTCCAGCTAGCTTGTTCTACACGAAACACTGTGCGGCGTAGACATTCACCCTTACTTGTTTCTTCCCATTGCACTTCGAAAACAGTTTTTAAGCGGGCGTTGTCGCCTCCATTTTGTTAATTCTTTGTTAGTGTATATATATTAAGCAAGGCAGTGTCCATGCCAAATTTTAGCGTGATATCTTCAAAGGATTGTTAATGTAGGAGGTACCACGCACATTTTCCAAAATTTTTACAAATTTCTCTTTTTGGTCATAAAATCAACCCACATATCAGGTTTCATGTTTTTGTTGTTACTGTTGTTGTTGTTGTAGCCATAAGGTTACTCCCCGAAGGCTTTGGGGAGTGTTATCGTTGTGATGGTCCTTTGCCGGATACAGATCCGGCACGCTCCGGTAACACAGCACCATTAAGGTGCTAGCCCGACCATCTCGGGAACGATTTATATGGCCACATTAAACCTGTGGCGGTGCAGTTCAAGTTTTCAGAACAAAAGTGTTGCTTAGCAACGAACATTTAAATTTTATTGTTCAAAAAGTTTTCATAGTTCAGTTTGTCATTAATCTTTTTCATTGTGAGATAATAAAATAATTTTATTTCTGAATTTCAATAGGAAATATTTATTCCTTATTTCCTATATTGGTGACCCCGATAAAAGTTTATAACGTGTATCTCATAAGATGCTTCGAGATGAAGATAAACTCGTTACCCTTCGCGGAGAAAATGAGGAGCTTCAACGACAGATCGACGAATTGCGCCAGCCAGCGCAACATCAACATAACCGTCAATTGCAGCATCAGCAGCAGCAGCCACCATCACCGCAACCACGACAACAGCAGCAGCAGTGGGATTATGATTTTGCCGCTATCTTCGCCGATCATCGCGCTGCAGTTCATCGTGTTGCAGTAAAACTGCCGCCTTTTTGGTCGGACAAACCAAAATTATGGTTTTCGCAGGCTGATTCGCAGTTTACGTTGTCCGATATCACAAATCAGGTAACAAAGTTTCATTATGTTGTGCATTGGAAATTGAGGACGTTATAAAAATCCTCCTCCGCAGAATACATACACATTTTTGCGCACAAAATTGATTGATCGTTTGTTTGCGTCTGAGGAACAACGAGTCCGCCAACTTATAAGTGAGGAAGAGCTCGGAGATCGCAAACCATCGCAGTTTCTCCGTCACTTACGCTCTCTCGCTGGTTCAACTATCGTGCAGGATAACCTCCTTCGCAACTCTGACTTGAACGTCTTCCGACCAACGTCCAGGCTATCCTTGCGACACAATCTGAATTGCAGCTCGACAACATTGCGGAGCTTGCTGACAAGATTGTCGAAGTCTCACCGAGCACACCGACTTTCGCTGTAAATGCAGCGCTCAGCGATAAAAGTATGGAAAGCAAACTATTGCTGATCTACAAAAGCAAGTGGCCGAATTGTCTGCTTTTCGTTCGTGCACTCATCAATCCCATAGCTCTTCCAACAGCTCTCGACGTCGTAGCAAATCTCAAAATCGAAGCAACTCTAACCAACAAATTTGTTGGTACCATAAAAAAATTCCAGGACATAGCAAAAAAATGTATAAGTCCCTGTAATTATTTGGAAAAAGGAAAAAGCAGTCTGTGAATGCGGCATCAGACTGCTTGTCAACCAGTTGCCGCCTAATTGTCACTGATAAAATATCAAAACATCGCTTTCTCATCGATACTGGTTCTGACTTATGTTGCTTTCCCGTTGTTGTTGTAGCAATATCCTCTAAAGGGAGCCCAAGGAAACTTGGTGTTTCAACAGGGGTGGACCATAATGAGAGGGGTGTTAGAGGCGTTGGTTCCACATTACAATTAAAGAGATGGTTGGTGTCATGTGGGGACACATTGCAAGCGGGGCGTACATTTTGTATGTCGGGGTTGATTCTGGATAGGTAAGAGTTTAACCTGTTACAGTATCCAGATCGAAGTTGAGCTAGAGTGGGTCGTGTTTCCCTGGGTAGTGTGCGTTCCTCTTCCGCAAGTTTTGGGTACTGTTCTTTGAGTACTGGATTCACCGGGCAATTCCCGGCATAAAGGTTTGACGCCTGTTTGTGGAGTTCACTGAGGACCTGCTTGTGTTTTTTGGCTTCATACGGCTGAGTTCTCAGGTGCCGTATTTCCTCATAATGCTTACGGAGATAACTGCTTAAGCCCATGGGCGGTGTTGGCTCATCAATCAGATACCTGTTGTGATGCCCAGGTTTCTGGGTATTCAACAGGAACTGTTTGGTTAGCATCTCATTTCTCTCCCTGATGGGGAGTATTCGCGCCTCATTATGTAGATGGTGCTCTGGGGACATAAGAAGACATCCCGTTGCGATTCTGAGAGCAGTATTTTGGCAGGCCTACAGCTTCTTCCAGTGAGTAGTTTTAAGGCTTGGCGACCATATAGGGGCCACGTAGCATGCAATCGGCTGGCCAATTGCTTTGCAAGTAGTAATGAGCGTTTCTTTATCTTTTCCCTAAGTACTGCCAGCAAGAGATTTGAGGATTTTATTACGGCTCTGGATTTTCGGTACAATTGCGGCTGCATGTCACCAAAATGTAGATCCTGATCAAACGTCACACCCAAGATTTTGGGGTGTAGGACAGTGGGTAGCGTAGTGCCATCGACGTGGATGTTCAAAATGGTCGACATTTGGGACGTCCATGTTGTAAATAAGGTCGCGGAGGATATAGTCGCGAGGCGAAAAAACTGGAGAGATCAGGGAGGTAGCCGTTTATTCTGTTGCAAAGCTCGTCCATCTGTGGGACCGGGCCTGTGGCCATTATTGTGCAGTCATCGGCGTAAGAAACGATAGTAACTCCTTCCGGTGGCGAAGGTAGTTTTGATATGTAGAAATTAAACAAAAGTGGGGATAGGACACCACCCGTGGCACCCCTTGCTTAATTCTTCTTGGCTTTGATGTTTCGTTTCTGAATTGCACTGATGCCTGCCGACCACCCAGATAATTTGCGGTCCACCTTTTAAGACATGGGGGAAGGGTAGACCCTTCCAAGTCTTGCAGTAACGTGCCATGGTTGACCGTATCAAAAGCTTTTGATAGGTCGAGCGCAACGAGTACTGTTCTATGGTGGGGCTTCTGATTTAAACCACAATTTATCTGGGTGCTAATGGCATTTAGCGCGGTGGTGGTGCTATGGGGTTTTCTAAAGCCATGACAGGCTAGCTGCAAATTTGCTTTGAAGTAGGAGAGCAAAATGGCTTCAAGCGTATTGGCTACTGGCGATAGGAGATATCGGGCGATATGACTCCCCTATGTTAGCTGATTTCCTAGGCTTCAGTAGCGGGACCACCTTAGCCATTTTCCATTTTTCGGGAATGACAAAGGTGGAAAGAGACAGGTTGAAGACATGCGCTAAATATATGAAACCCTCTTTCCCTAGGCTTTTAAGCATCGGCTTGGCTATGCCGTCTGGGCCCACTGCTTTGGATGGTTTAGCATGACCGATGGCATCCTCAACCTCTTTGGCGGTGATGGTAATCGGAGACGCGCTGAATTTATGCTTATGTGCGTGTCTGTTGGCCCTCCGTCTATCTTTGTCGACCGTAGAATGCATTATATATTGTCGGCAGAAAGCACTCGCGAATTTTTCCGCATCCGACAGCACTTTATCACCAAAGGCGATGGAAATTTTGTCATTGTGCTTAGACGGATTCGATAGGGACTTTACGGTGGACCAAAGTTTACCTACACCGGCAGAGAGGTTACAGCCGCTTAGGTGCTCCTCCCATTTCGCCCGCTTGTGCTCATCCACAAGCAATCTGATGCGTTGGTTTATATCCCTTATTTGGGGGTCGTCGGGATCAAGCTGTCTTATAAGGTCAAGTTCTCTCGCTAAATTTACGGCCTCCGCCGGAAAGTGAGGCCGAATTTCGGGAATTCTACCGGCGGGAATGAAGCGAGCCGAGGCAGATTCAATGACCCTGCGGAAAGCACGCTCCCCTTGGCGAGCATCAGTCGGGATTGGGAGGGCAGCAAAGCGGCTGTCTGTAAAGGATTTGTATTCGTCCCACTTTCCTTTTTTAAAGTTTTGAAAGTGCGTTTTTCTGTGACAATGAAGTCGGTGGTACACTCGAGGGAAATAAGTATAGGCAGGTGGTCGGATGCCAATGTTACCATCGGCTGCCAGTTGACGCAGTTTACGAGTCCTGCGCTCACGATAGATATATCCGGCGAACTGTGACAGCTTCCTACCATACGTGAGGGGGCATCTCAGTTTTTTGTGCAGAACGTCGTTTCTTCTATTTGATCCGCCAACATCTCACCTCTACTGTCTGACTGCAAGTTTGAATGCCATAGATCGTGATGGACATTGAAGTCGCCTAAAATAATGCGATTATTGCCAGTGAGTAAGACGCTGATGTTAGGGCGGTATCCACTGGGGCAACAGGTGGCAGGAGGGATGTAGATGTTGATGATTTCTAGGTTTGCATCGCCTGATCGGACAGATACGCCTTGACGTTCTAAGACACTGTCCCTGCGGCCGATGTCGGGATCAAATAAATGATATTGCAATGAGTGGTGTAAGATAAACGCGAGGCCGCCTCCATTTCCGCTCTCACGATCTTTTCTGTGGACATTATACCCAGAACAGGTCTGCAGAGCAGATCTTGCTGTGAGTTTAGTCTCTTGATTCGCGGCGATGCGGATGCGCTAAGGCGTAGACTACGGGACGCCCTTGGGCGTGAACAGCAAGGAGCCACAAAAGATTTATAAAAGTTACGTGGACGTCGGGTTTTGGGATCAAGCCCAGAACAACCTGTCCGATGCAACCATCCCTTACACGAGACACATTGAATAGTATGACCATCCTAAAAATATTTTTTCCGGCAGATGCAGCAAAACCATTTCTCAGGAACGGGGTCATGAGACAGACCCGGATTGGGTTCGATACCCTCCCGGAGCAAGAGAATATGGAGCAGTCCCGCTGCAAGGAGCTGCTGGGAGGATGACAATTTATGGGAAGGACGCAACAAATTAAATGGGGTTACACTGAAATGGCAGTCCTTGGTCGGGGAAAATCCCGAGTCGCTCCGGTACACAGAACCGACTGCCTTGGGAAGCGATGTTGCTTTACTCGACGTCTATTACGTGATCGTCGTTCTCCTGTCAATTACGACTTGTGTGCTGCAAATGGAAGCAAAATCAAAACATATGGTTTTCTAACCTTGAATCTCAACTTAGGACTTCGTCGTGATTTTCCATGGAGATTTATCGTCGCTGACGTCGATCTTCCAATAATTGGATCGGATTTTCTCGCTTATTATCACCTTTTACCTGAATGTCGTACAAAACGCATCGGCGACGTCACAACTGGTCTTCAAGTACACGGGTTTTCTCAGCCTTCATCGCAAAGCAGTGTTAAAGCAGTTCAGGATTCGTCGACTTTCGGTGCTCTCATTTCTCAATTTCCTGAAATTACTCGTCCACCAGGTTTACCTCGTAATATAAAACACGAGGCTGTTCATCACATTCGCACAACTCCTGGACCACCGGTGACAAGCAAAGGCGCTTAAATCATGAGAAATTAAAAATAGCTAAAAAAGAATTCGACGCTATGTTACAGGCTGGTACAACTCGTCCATCAGAGAGTTCTTGGTCATCGCCTTTACACTTGGCACTAAAAAGTTATTCAACTTGGCGCCCTTGTGGAGATTTTCGTGCATTGAATGCTCGAGCTATCCCAGATCGGTATCCTGTCCATCACATTCACGACGTCACTCACTTTATCGATGGTTGTACGGTATTTTCGAAAATTGATCTTGTTTAAACTATAAACAAATTTCTGTAGCCGAGGATGACATTTCCAAAACTGCTATTATTACTCCATTTGGCCTTTTTGAATTTCCATTCATGACGTTTGGACTTCGAAACGCTGGCCAGACCTTTCAAAGGTTCATGGATGAAGTTTTGCGAAGTTTAGATTTTTGTTTCGTTTATATGGATGACATTCTCGTTTTCTCTCGTTCCAAAGCAGAGCACGAACGCCATCTTAAAATCATTTTTGAACGTCTAGCAAAATATGGATTGGTGATCAACGACAAAAAGTGTACTTTTGGAGTCAATGAAATTCCTTTTATTGGTTATATCATCTCTGCTGCTGGAATACAAGCTCCAGAAGAGCGCGTCCGGGTAATCAAGGACTTTCCATTGCCAAAAACAGCACAAGATCTTCGACGTTTTCTTGGAATGTTAAGCTTCTATCGCAGATTCATTCCGCATGTTTTTGAATACGAAGCTTCATTGAATAATGCAATCAGCAACCCACTCCTGAAAGGATCTCAACCAACTGGACGTTTGAACTGGAAGAAGCTTTCATAACCTGTAAAAACTGTATCTCTTCTGCTTCACTTCTGGTTCATCCTCGCATGGGTGCGCCTCTTGGTTTGTTTACAGATGCTTCGAACCATTCAGTCGGAGCATGTTTACAACAGCTTGTCGATGGCGTGTGGCAACCCCTTGCATTTTTCTCGAAGAAAATGTCATCAAAAGAATGCTCTTGACCTGCTTTCTATCGTGAACTTCTTGCGACCTACGGTGCAATCCAGCACTTTCGTCATTTTTTTAGAAGGCATTCATTCACGATTTACACTGATCATACCCTCACTAGGGTAGGCACATTGTCGTTGGTGTGAGGGCTTAGCCGAACTCCATAGCGCCCGACTATGAGGCGGAGCTGTTTAGGACTGACATCTACGCCGTTTAACCTAATACGAGGGCGGCGGGATGTCGGTGACCAAGAATTGCCAACCCCCTAATCCAGGGTGTTATGCGGACCGTGCCTATTGGACGATTTGCAGCCAGGGGATAAACTCGGCTGTATTCGAACGGAGCCTTCCCGATACCGGGCCACCTCGGGAAGTATTAATGGCCTTACCACAGTAAGGGGCGCTGCTGTGGCGGACGGTTCTTTCCCCGTATATAATACTGGACGGCTGAGCCCGCCTTGTCGGGCAGGTGGTCGTACGACCAAGATGAACGACTCATTACCTGACTGTAATAAGGACGATGTAAAGAGGAGGACTGAGTCGCAATCCAAGGACGACAAATACGAATTAAGTGATGCGTCGGAATCGGGGAGCGAGATTAGTGCTGATTCAGTGAACTCCGTGTTGGAGAAGCACACAAATGAAAACGGAGTAGAAGAGTGGAGAAGGGTACGGAGCAGAGGAAGTAAAAGAGCTCTCTCGCAGTACCGTGCAGCACTAAGAATTGTACAACGCTTGGGAGCAGTGGTCGACCCAACAGAAGTGGAGATCGAGCGCTTGGAATGGGCCCATGAAGCGGTAGAAGTAGGTCGAAGGCAGTTCAAAAGGTTTACTGCGGGAAACCCTCGGTTCTGCAACCGGTACGAGGAGGAAGAAGTGTCGAATGGCAGAATGAAGAAGCAACGTTCGGCGGAAGGCGACAAGCCTGCTTTCAAGAGGCAGAAAGGACCTAGTCCTAGAGCCGCGAGGCAGGGCAGTCGCATAGACAAGACAAGTAGGCCCAAAGCTGTAAGACAGATGGGCTCCAATAGCGAGGTAGCAACTACCTCGAAAGCTGCGAGTCAGAGGGAAGTTCCAATTAAGGAAGTAGGAGATAAGCCAAAGGGAGATAACGCTAAGACTCCGGCTTTCTCGGAGGCGCTAAAGGGAGTTAACGTTAAGACTCCGGCTTTCTCGGAGGTGCCAAAGGGAGATAACACTAAGACTCCTGCTTTTCCCGAGAAGATGAGTGATGTGGCAAAGTAGTCACTGATTGTGGCGCTGGTTGATCGTAGCAGTCCTTTCGGACAAATGACTACTGAAAGGTGGAGATCTGTGGAAAGGGAGCTTATTAGCTAAATGCTTAAGATGATGCGGGAACAACCAAGTAAGCCCCTTCCAACCTTTGATTGGGGGGGATGGTATAATGGTGTGAAGATGATAGCGTGCGACAACATCGTGAGCTTGCGGTGGCTGGAGGAAGTTGTTCCAAACCTCCAAAGGCAAGCCACGAACGCGCGGTTTGAGGTGGTGGATAAAGCGCAAATCCCCACGGTACCAAAAGTTAAGGTATGGATACCATGCGTGATGAAGTCGGAGGATACACTGCGACTTCTGCAGAATCAGAATCCGAACATATCGAACATACTTACTGTATCTCGGCCTACCGAGGATGGTCAGTTCTACATCTTCCACATAAACAAGCAGGCGGATGATATTTTGTACACGCAGCTTGGTAAAATGTCCTTTGGCACTGGCAAAATTTACATGCGACTCAGGAAAAGAAGTCCCGAAGATAAAAACCCTAACACGCTAGAGGAAAGGACCTCAAAAGCCTAAGGGAAAAAAGACAGGTGGAGGTCCCCGATGTCACCACGAACGCGCTAGAAGAGCACCAACCGCTAAATGGTGCTGTGACTCGCACAGAGGAACACCCTGCACAACAGTCACGAGAGGCTGAATGGGGCCTCGAATACTCTAAGCCAAAAGGGCAAGGGGAGGACAACGACGTCAAGACGAAGGTGCTGAAGGGGGACAAACAGCCCAATGGCGTTGCGAGTCCTACAGATAAACCTCCAACACAGTAAAGTGGCGTCGAGCGAACTCTACCTAACCCTTGAGGAGGGTTCGTTTGGCGTGGCGCTGATCCAGAAGCCGTGGCTCTCATCGGGAGGAAAGGTTTCTGGACTTAGCGCGCGCGGGTTTGGCGTTTACTACGCACAAACGGAAGGACGGGTGCGAGCTGTAGTAATGGTAAGAAGACAGCTGCATTCATATATGCTGCCTAATTACACCACTGAGGATATCGTAGCGGTGGCCGTTGAGCAAAATAATAAGCAGGCATTTATCATGGCGTCCTGCTATATGGCCCATGCTGCGGAGGTCCCACCGATGGAGTGCAAAAGGCTAGTACAGGAGGAAGGGTGCAAAGGGCGGTTGGTCATAGGCGCAGATGCAAATGCGCACCACAATGCATCCTGCAAACCAATTTGCAGATAGCCAACAGGGGAAATGTCCCTACATACATTGGTCCAACATCCAGCAATGTTCTGGTTATTACATTGAGCTCCGAGCGTGATATATCAAGGTATGATTGGATGGCTCTTGATAGACCATCCTTCTCCGACCATGCGTATATCAGCTTCAACATCCCCCTAAAGAGGGTAGAGAAGGGAGGAACCTTTAGAAACCCTAGGTCAACGAACTGGACTAAATTCCAGAAACATGTAGAAACCAAACTGGGACAACCCAAAGAGGTTGCTAATGTACAGGAACTGGAGGAGTCGAATGAATTCCTAACAGGGACGCTTATGACTGCGTATAACAAAGCTTGCCCTCTAAGAAGATTCAGAGGAAAAGCAAAGCCGCCATGGTGGAGCAATGAGCTGAGTCTTCTAAGAAGACAGGTAAAAGAAATGTTTAAGCTCGCAAAGACCGCGGAAAGCGAAGCGTGTCGGGACGAGTACAGGGATCTACTGAGGATCTACAAGCGTGAAATTACCAGGGCGAAGGGAAACTCATGGAAAAGTTTCTGTACGGACATAGAGTGCTCCAGCGAAACAGCACGGTTGAAAAAAGTCCTAGCAAAGGGAAACATAGTCCAGGGACTAATAAAGAAAGAGAACGGAGAATGGTCACGTAATAGTGAGGAATCCCTTGAGGTGCTTCTCGATACACATTTCCCATCGGGAGACGGTTTAGAGGAGCCAGCAGACATCACTCACACTTCGATCACGGAGCTAGTAGTGCCGGGCTTGGTGACCGATACCAAGATCGAGTGGGCAGTGAAGACGTTTTCTAAGTTTAAATCGCCGGGCCCAGATGGTATATTCCCGGCCATGCTACAAGTCTCAAGTAGGGCGGTCGTGGAATGGCTTAAAATAATATTCGATGGGTGCATACGACTGAACCATGTACGCTTCCCAAGGCAGTCGGTTCTATGTACCGGAGCGACTCGGGATTTTTCCCGACCAAGGACTGTCATTTCAGTGTAACCCCATTTAATTTGTTTCGTCCCTCCCATAAATTGTCATCCTCCCAGCAGCTCCTTGCAGCAGGACTGCTCCATATTCTCTTGCTCCGGGAAGGTATCGAATCCAATCCGGGTCCGTCTCCTGACCCCGGTCCTGAGAAATGGTTTTGCTGCATCTGCCGGAAAAGAATCTTTTTAGGACGGTCATACTCTGTTCAGTGTGTCACGTGTAAGGGATGGTTGCATCGGACAGGTTGTTCTGGGCTTGATCCCAAAACCCGACGTCCACGTAACTTTTATAAACCTTTTGTGGCTCCTTGCTGTTCACGCCCAAGGGCGCCTCGTAGTCTACGTCTAAGCGCCCCCCCATTACCTTCCAGCAGCCCCGCTGCTCAGCAAGCCACAACAAGTACCCGCTGCTGCTCGCGCCTTACGGCGCCAACAACTCAAACAGCTGCTACCACTCATAACTACAATCTTCGTAGTAGAGTCGGAAGCAATGCTGAGCAACAGCCCCTGCCCCCGTCTTCTCCCCCCCTCTTTTCCGGCAGCAATCGTGTAGGTCAGGGAACCAGACTCTTAGTCCCTACCTCCGTTTGCACCGTTTGCCAGCACAGAATATATATGTTTGCGACATCCGCCCAATGCAGCTCCTGCCTTGGGTGGTGCCACTTTCCTAGATGTTCTGGTCTCCGCGACGGCAACCACTCGACGGGTTTCATCGCGCCATGTTGCCAGGTCGCAAACCCAAATCATCCGGGTACCCCAATGCTTGCCCAAGGACGCCCAGTCCCAGGGCCACAACAGCAATTGCGTCCTGGCCTTCCTCAACCCAGGCGTAGTCACCCGTCACTTACCCCCAGAGTGGCGACGTCTCCCCTCATGCACTTCAGAATTCTGCAGTTAAACTGTAATGGACTAACTGGGAAGATTACGGAGATAGTCAATTTCATGAAGCGGCACAACATCCGCATTGCTGCGATTCAAGAGACTAAACTCACAGCACGATCTGCATTGCAGACCTGCTCTGGGTATAATGTCCACAGAAAAGATCGCGAGAGCGGAAATGGAGGCGGCCTCGCGTTTATAATACACCACTCTGTGCAGTATCACATATTTGATCCTGGCATCGACCGCAGGGACAACGTCTTAGAACGTCAAGGCCTATCTGTCCGGTCAGGCGATGCAAACCTAGAAATCATCAACATCTACATCCCCCCTGCCACCTGTTGCCCCGGTGGATACCGCCCTAATATCAGAGCCTTACTCACTGGAAACAATCGCATTATTTTAGGCGACTTCAATGCCCATCATGATCTATGGCATTCAAATTTGCGGGCGGACAGTAGGGGCGAGATGTTGGCGGATCAAATAGAAGAAACGACGTTCTGCACAATAAACGGAGACGCCCCCACACGTATGGTAGGAAGCTGTCACAGTTCGCCAGATATCTCAATCGTGAGCGCAGAACTCGTAAACTGCGTCAACTGGCAGCCGATGGTATCATTGGCATCCGACCACCTGCCTATACTTGTTTCGCTCGAGCGTACCGCCGACTTCATCGTCACCGAAAAACGCACTTTCATAAACTTTAAAAAAGGAAAGTGGGAAGAATATAAATCCTTTACAGACAATCTCTTTGCTGCCCTCCCTATCCCGACTGATGCCCGCCAAGGGGAGCGTGCTTTCCGCAAGGTCATTGAATCCGCCTCGGCACGTTTCATTCCCGCCGGGAGAATTCCCGAAATCCGGCCCCACTTCCCGGCGGAGGCCGCAAACTTAGCGAGAGAACGTGACCTTATAAGGCAGCTTGATCCAGGCGACCCCCAAATAAGGGATATAAACCAACGCATCAGATTGCTTGTGGATGAACACAAGCGGGCGAATTGGGAGGAACACCTAAGAGGTTGTAACCTCTCTACCGGTGTGGGTAAACTTTGGTCCACCGTAAAGTCCCTATCGAATCCGACTAAGCACAAAGACAAAGTTTCCATCGCCTTTGGCGACAAAGTGCTGTCGGATGCGAAAAAATGCGCGAGCGCTTTCTGCCGACAATATATAATGCATTCTACGGTCGACAAAGTTAGACGGAGGGCCAACAGACACGCACATAAACACAAATTCAGCGCGTCACCAATCACCATCACCGTCAAAGAGGTTGAGGACGCCATTGGTCGCGCTAAACCATCCAAAGCAGTGGGCCCAGACGGCATAGCCATGCCGATGCTTAAAAGCCTAGGGAAAGAGGGTTTCAAATATTTAGCGCAGGTCTTCAACCTGTCTCTTTCCACCTTTGTCATACCCGAGAAATGGAGAATGGCCAAGGTGGTCCCGCTACTAAAGCCTGGTAAACCAGCTAACATAGGAGAGTCGTATCGTCCGATATCTCTCCTATCGCCAGTAGCAAAGACGCTCGAAGCCATTTTGCTCCCTTATTTCCAAGCAAATTTGCAACTAGCCTCCCATCAGCATGGCTTCAGAAAACTCCATAGCACTACCTCCGCGCTAAATGCCATCAGCACCCAGATAAATTGCGGTTTAAATCAAAACCCCCACCATAGAACAGTACTCGTAGCGCTAGACCTATCAAAAGCTTTTGATACGGTCAACCATGGCTCGTTACTGCAAGACCTGGAAGGGTCTACCCTTCCCCCATGTCTTAAAAGGTGGACCGCAAATTATCTGGGTGGTCGGCAGGCATCGGTGCTATTTAGAAACGAAACATCAAAGCCAAGGAGAATTAAACAAGGGGTGCCACAGGGTGGTGTCCTATCCCCACTTTTGTTTAATTTCTACATATCTAAGCTACCTTCACCACCGGAAGGAGTCACAATCGTTTCCTACGCCGATGACTGCACAGTAATGGCCACAGGCCCAGGCCCACAGATCGATGAGCTATGCAATAAAATAAACGGCTACCTCCCTGATCTCTCCAGTTTTTTCGCCTCGCGAAACCTGGCATTATCACCGACTAAATCTTCCGCGACCTTATTTACAACATGGACGTCCCAAATGTCGACCATTTTGAACAGCCACGTCGATGGCTCTACGCTACCGACTGTCCTACACCCCAAAATCTTGGGTGTGACGTTTGATCAGGATCTACATTTTGGTGAGCACGCAGCCGCAATTGTTCCGAGAATTCAGAGCCGTAACAAAATCCTCAAATCCCTTGCTGGCAGTACCTGGGGAAAAGATAAAGAAACGCTCATGACTACATACAAAGCAATTAGCCAGCCGATTACGTGCTACGCGTCACCCATATGGTCGCCAAGCCTAAAAATTACCCACTGGAAGAAGCTACAGGCCTGCCAAAATACTGCTCTCAGAATTGCCACGGGCTGTCTTCTTATGTCCCCAGAACACCATCTACATAATGAGGCGAGAATACTCCCCATTAGGGAAAGAAACGAGATGCTGACCAAACAGTTCCTGTTGAATACCCAGAAACCTGGGCATCCCAACAGACATCTGATTGACGAGCCAGCACCGCCTAGGGGCTTAAGGAGTCATCTCCGCAAGCATTTTGAGGAAATACGGCATCTGAGAACACAGCCGTATGAAGCGAAAAAACATAAGCAGGTCCTTGGTGAACTCCACAAACAGGCGTCGGACCTTTATGCCGGGAATTGCCCGGTGAACCCAGTACTCAAAGTAAAGTATCCAAAACTTGCGGAAGAGGAACGCATACTCCCCAGGGAAACGCGTGTCACTCTGGCTCAACTTCGTTCTGGATACTGTAACAGGTTAAACTCTTACCTATCCAGAATCAACCCCGACATACAAAATGTATGCCCCGCTTGCAATGTGTCCCCACATGACACCAACCATCTCTTTAATTGTAATGTGGAACCAACGCCTCTAACACCCCTTTCCCTATGGTCCACCCCTGTTGAAACAGCAAGTTTCCTTGGACTCCCGTTAGAGGATATTGATGACAGTTTGTGATCGGTCGCGTCTGTTAGGTGGGGCGAAGCACTGCTACAACAACAACAACAACAACTGAACCATGTACCGCACTCTTGGAAAACTGCTCGTGTAGCTTTTCTACCAAAGGCGGGGAAGATCGGTCACGTGTATCCCAAAGACTATAGACCCATTAGCTTAACATCATTTCTGCTCAAAACCTTTGAGAGGCTGACAGATGTGTACATAAAGTCCAGCGTGGATGAAAAGCTGCTCTCCACAACACAGCATGCGTACACCAAAGGCAAGTCGGTAGACACCGCATTGCATATGGTGGTAATAAGCATAGAGAAATCCCTGGAATATAAGGAGTATGCTCTAGGAGTCTTCTTGGACATTGCCGGGGCTTTCAATAATGTTGCAAAATGGGCGATTATGGATGGTCTTAATTACATTAAAGTACATCCTGCCTTAATCAGATGGATCGGCTGCATGTTAAATTGCAGAAAGATTACATCACAATGGGGATTGTACGAGGCCACGAAATCAGTGGACAGGGGCACGCCGCAGGGAGGGGTGCTATCAACTCTGCTGTGGACGCTGGTCATCAACCAACTGCTCAGGCGATTCGATGAGGGACCCGTAAAACTTACGGCTTACGCAGATGACGTTGCAATTGTCATAAGTGGAAAGTGCCTTCCAACGGTTAGTTCTTTGATGGATCGGGCATCAAATGTTGGGCTGAAAGTCAACGCGGATAAGACGGATATGGTCTTGTTTACAAAGAGGTACAAGGTCCCAAACTGGATCAGGCCTAAGTTAGGAGGGGTGACCCTACAGGAGAAACCTTGCACAAAGTATCTAGGAATCATCCTATACAGTAAGCTGTCATGGAAGCTCAACGTGGAGGAGAGGGTGAAGAAGGCCTCAACGGCACTCTATGCATGTAAAAGAACGCTGGAGTGTAGGTGAGGCTTATCGCCCTCTCTTTCTCATTGGATTTTTTCAGCGATTGTAAGCCCTATTCTATACTATGGAGTTCTTGTTTGGTGGAAAGCCACACAAAAAACAACATACCTCAAAAATTAGAGGGGGTATGCAGACTATCGTTGCTTAGCATTACGGGAGCCCTGAAAGCAACCCCGACGGCTGCACTGTATGCCATTCTGCACATTCCACCTGTAGACCTGGTAGCAAAGAACATAGCATTAACAACTGCAACCAGGCTCGGTGCGTCGGGGCAGCTTGAGCGCCTACCATATGGCCATAGAAGTAAAGCGTCATCAATCACAAGACGAACATACTACCTGATTCCCTATCTGCGCTTCGAGGGAGATCTTAAGGCCACAATAGAGGCGAACGGTTGGCGCAAGGGTGCGCAAATGGCGGACGAGGCGATACATGTGTACACAGATGGTTCCAAAGTAGTGGAAGGCGTAGGGTCTGCGGTATACTGTGCTGATCAGGAAATAAGCAGATCCTACAGGCTGCTGGATTACTGTAGCGCTTTTCAAGTGTTAATATTAGCCGTAACTAAAGCAGTTGAAACCCTGGAAGAGAATAGCTTAAGCTGCCACCGTGTTAACTTTTATATTGACAGTCAAGCAGCAATTAAGGCAATAATCTCGCATAGCACAGCATCTAAATACAGCAGTCTCTGGAGAGAATCGGGACAGGGAGAAACATACATCTATATTGCGGTATATGAGAATAGCTGGAAAAGAAAAAGCGGACGAACTAGCTAAAAAGGGCGCATCCCTTGAAGCTTGTTCCGTAGACGTCCCAATTAGACTGGGCGAGATTAAGCGAAGTCGAGAGGTGAACATGATCGACCAAGCGGGAAAGGCGTGGGTTCAAGCGCGGGGCTGTAAAATGTCGAAGATTATGTGTAGGTCTTACAACCTTAGACTAACACAGTTGCTCCTATCATTAAAAAGAGAGGACTGTAGACTCATGACGGGTATTCTGACTGGACACTGCCTTCTGGCGTCACATGCCTTTAAACTAGGCTTGGTCAGTGATAGCAGATGTAGGAAGTGCGGGTTGGAGGAGGAAACGATCGAGCACGTTCTGTGCTCGTGCCCTGCACTTGCCAGGCTAAGACTCCAGCTATTGGGAGTGATACAGCTGTCAGATCTAGAAGGAGCAAGTGGCTTAAGTCCTAGGAAGCTTCTAGTATATGCCAAGAAGACGGAGTTATTTTATAACATAGGTCCTAGTTTTTGATAGGGTTTTTCAGTTTGGTCGTTAAAACAAACTTCTGATAACACTACGGACTCAATCAGTATATGTGAGGTCCTCATGGACCGGCCAGTTCAACCTACCTACCTACACCGATCATAAACCATTGATTTACGCTTGTCAACAAAAACGTGAAAAACTTCCACCAGTTCAACTCAGACAACTCTCATTCATTGCAGAATTTTCAACAGATATCCAACACATCAAAGAAACCGATGTCGTTGCAGATACACTCTCACGAGTTGAAGCTGTTTCCGCACCGTTGGATTACAAGTTGCTGGTTCAGCTTCATAACCGGAGCCATCCAGGTGCCAATCCTTCGCTCAAGCTAATCAGCGATCGTTTTGTGTGGGCGTCAATGAACTAAGACTGTCGAAATTGGGCTCGTGCTTGTAATGATTGTCAACGATCAAAAATTTCACGCCATGTTCACGCTTCACTTGAAAATTTTGAAACTCCAACAAAGAGATTTTCCCATATTCACATTGATCTGATTGGTCCACTTCCACTTGCATGGTCTTTTCGATACTGCTTGACTGTCATCGATCGTTTTACTCGATGGCCTGAGGTTTATCCTTTGCAAAACATAACTGCAGTTAATGTGACTCATGCACTTTTGGATTGTTGGATATCTCGTTTTGGCGTTTCTGAAATTATAACCTCAGATCGTGGAACTCAGTTTTCTTCTCATCTTTTCAGAATTTTTGTTAAACAATTCGGAATTCGACATAATTTGTCTACAAGTTGCATACCTGCTGCAAATGGTTTAGTCGAACGATTACATATTCACTTGAAAGCTGCAATCATGGCTCATTCCGACATTGACTGGGTTCGGGCTTTGTTCTAGTTCTACTTGGAATTCGCTCAGCTTTTAAAGAAGATATCAAAGCTACTTTCTCTGAAATGGTTTATGGTGAAACGATTCGTTTGCCATTCGAATTTCTTTCTTCGAGTTTTGGACACAAAATTTCGGATGATACAAGCAGTTTTCTTTCAAGTTTACGTGAATTTATGTCGCGCTTACGTCCACTTCCAGCATCAAGACACTGTCAACCTGGAGTTTTTGTTTTCAAGGAACTTTCGAAATGCAGTCATGCCTTTCTCAAAGTTGGACCATTTCTTAAAGCACTCCAGCGTCCATACACCGGGCCGTATGACATAATTCATCGTGATAAAAAAACAGTCACACTCAAAATTCGAAATGAACCAACTAAAGTCTCTATTGATCGTGCAAAACCAGCTTTTGTTATTCAAGATGACATTGTTTCAACACCTAATCCTACTTCTACATCTGTTCCTGTTTCAACGTCTGTACCTGTTCCTGTTCCTAAAAATGCACCAGTTCCAGAATTCGTGACCCGGTCCGGCAGGAAAATTCGATTTCGAGAAATTTTGGATTTGTAGCCAAATTCTCTACCAAGGGGGATAGTGTGCCGGTGCCGTTTAAGTTTTCAGAACAAAAGTGTTGCTTAGCAACGAACATTTAAATTTTATTGTTCAACAAGTTTTCATACTTCAGTTTGTCATTAATCTTTTTCATTGTGAGATAATAAAATAATTTTATTTCTAAATTTCAATTGAAAATATTTATTGCTTATTTCCTATAAACCTTCAGGCCATCCCTCCCTCCCCACCCCCAAGTTCCATGACCCCCTAACCCCTGGGGTTATCAGGTTTCACCACTTTCTCTGACTTTGGTAATGAGTTGTCGTATTTTTTACATTTTTCGAAATTTTCGATATCGAAAAATTGGGCGTGGTTATCGTTTGATTTCGGCCATTTTCAAAAGAAGTGTGTAAATAAATTTTTGAATGAAACCGTAAATATGAGTTTTACTAAATGAATCTGAGTTTAAGTCATTCAATTCTGAAAAATGCTGATATGCCGTATACTCGGAATAAATCGAAAGTTCTCTGAATCCACTTACCACCATCACACGTTTTTCCTTCGGTTCACGTGGTGTATATTTTTTATGAGGCGTTGTAACACCGCCAGCGCGCATATTTGATGTTATAGCTTCGCTCGTAGTACTTTTGATACGTGAGGCTAGATCTTGAGCACTATCGGCTTTCATATTCAGCACAGTTTCTGCCCAATTGCAAATTATTTTCCACGTCTCTGTATCAGCTGCACCTGCGGAGGAGGTATCACTGGTACTAATTAAGGGCGCTGACTCATTAGCGGCAGCAGTGTTGAGTAACGGCAATTGCGGCGCATCTAATTTTGTAGTTTTGCGCATAGCCGCATAACAATATCGGGAATGTCCACGCGTTCCTAAACGACGCGGTCGTACGCCAGGAAAGACTTGTTTCATTACTTTGCCAAAATCTGCCGTGGAGAGTGGCTTAATGTCCAAGCGATCGCAATATGCGCTGTGAACAAAAAATAAATATAAACAAAACAGGCGTAACCTTTACTTTCCAAGTTCGGATTAAAAAATACGAGTCAAAAAGATTGGCACATTACTTACATATAATCATTATAAACGTCTTGCTTTGGTATAGACACTTTGGGATCATGTTCCAGGTGTGTGCGTACCCAGTTAATAGTGTGATTTATCTCAGAACGTGTACCCAATGGATTTTGTGGATGACGCAGGGGATCTGGAAGCAAACAACCACAATGTATAGTTATCAAGGCCGCAATGGTTCAGAATTGTAAATAAAACTTTTTTTAGTTTATTTTTCACTCAAAACCAATCGTTATTTTCTTTATAAACTTTTCAGATAAGGGACAAAAGATTATATCAGGCTGAACATAGGCTTTAGCAATATACATATATATTAAAATCCTATGAAAAGCACTGGGAGAAAAACAAACCCAAAAAATTTCTCATACACATCATTTTTATTAAAAGCACTTAGTGTTCTGGCCCTCAATACAATTCTCTTCTTCTTATGTTGTTGTTGTTGTAGCGATAAGGTTGCTCCCCGAAGGCTTTGGGAAGTGTTATCGATGTGATGGTCCTTTGCCGGATACAGATCCGGTACCACAGCACCTTTAAGGTGCTAGCCCGACCATCTCGGGAACGATTTATGTGGCCACATTAAACCTTCAGGCCATCCCCTCCCTCCCCACCCCCAAGTTCCATGAGGAGCTTAGGGTCGCCAGATCCTCGTCTGTTAGTGAAACAGGATTCGCCGCTGATAGGTGAGGCTGACAGTTGGGTTTGGAGAAGCTATATATTGCCCTGGCAACCTGAAGGGTTGTGCTACACAGCCCCTTGAATCTGGTATTTTAGTCGCCTCTTACGACAGGCATACCTCTCTTCGCTTATAATTTGGTAAAGCGGCTTTTAACACAAGTAATGATGTATAGAATTTTCAAATAAACTTTTTGTAGGGCACTTTCCAAAAATATGTAGTTTACTGTTTACTTGTTTGATTGATTGGCTGATATATATCTATAAAACATAAAATTTCCCATTAATTTATCTACTTATTTCTGGCCCAAAAAAAAATGAAAATTCTCGAACGACCAGTTTTATCACAAGTAACTATCAGACAAAATATGTTTACCCGTCTCAGGTGTTTCCCCAGGCAGACGTAAGTAAAGCAGTAACTTCTCCACAGGCTTCAAAGTCGCGACACGATCAACAATTTGCTGTATTTGTTCTTTTGACGATTCACTGGCGAGAAATGATATTAAAAAAATTAACACATCAGTTTATGTAGAACTGCAGATATACTCACCTTATGCCCGATTCTACAACCTTTTGTAAATTACGTAAACGTTCATCATCTGGCAATCGTACGCCCATACCCGCCAAACGCCCGTGAACTGCGGGAACATTTGCACTTACACTACTATTTGGGGTTGCGCCGAGTGCGTTCAAAACATTTTCCGCAATATTGCTGCTGATAACTCCACTGCTGCTGCTGATGTTGCTGCCAGCAGCACTGGTCATAGGCACATCTGTGTTTATCATTCGTTGCTGTTGTTGCTGATTGATCAAGCTACTTACACTATTGCCGCCAGCTGGTGCTGTGGCAACACCACCAGTACCTCCAGCTAATGAAGCCGCTTCATTGGGATGTGTGCTCATTGCATTCATGATTTTATTTAACTCAAATTGTTGCTGTAAATTCAAATGTGAGGTGAGATGCTCCAATTGTGGTGTGACTGCACCAGGGAGTAATGGTGGTGGTACAAAACCACTTTGTACAGGTACACTGGGAGATGAGGCAGCTGGTGCTGTAAGCACTGTTGTGGGTGCATGCGTCGGTGGAGCTTGATGTTGATGCAGATGGTGTTGAGTATGCTGGTGTGCGGTCATGGTGTGTGACATATGTGTTGCATCTATAGTTGATTGTTGAATTGGTAATGGTGGTGGATGAAAACGTGCACCGGCATAAGCGGCTATACCATCAGGGTGTGCTGGATGACCCAAAGTGGCAGCAACACCTGTACCTCTAAAAATGCTACTATGCGCTGGCATTAATGTTGTTGGATCATATAGTCGGTGCTGTTGCTGTTGATGATGCTGATGCAATTGTGATGTTGCCGATAATGGGCTTGTGTTATGTTTTTGTTGTTGTTGTTGCTGCTGATGTGCGGCAATAACAGCTGCTGCTGCTGTAGCCGATGCTTTCGTCCACTGCGTACCATTGTGACCAGCATTCTTGTCGGTCATGTCCATATAATACTGACCGCGTTATTTGCGTGCTATTTATCAATATGTCACCCCAGGTGCTACTTACGGCTTCGGCCCGCGCGACAATAAATGCCGCTGCGTGCGCTGCCGTATTTACTTTTATTCGTAGAAATGTGTGAAAGTTAGCACTTTCTTTGGACTAGAAAATGTATAAATATCTGCTGACCTTCGACTGCCGGCACTACCAGCTAAAACGTCACGGTTGTACGTTCACTGTGTGCTATATTATGGGTATATAATTTTCAAGCAGCACGCTCACTGTGAAAAACTGATAAGACGACCGACCTCCACCTCCGCCGCCATATATTTCTCAATGTTAATTCGCTGTCCAACAGGACATACACATACGCACAGGTAGACGTTTACTGGGACTGATTTTGCTTCTCCGCCACTGTTCAATAATTTTTTCCCCTAATTTTATTTTGTTACCCTCTTTTTGTAAGATAACCACAGTTTCGTTCCTAATTCTATTTTTTACATTTATTGTTCGGCGTATTGAGATTTTGATGATAATAAATGATGATACGAAGTTAGACGATAGTTAAACATTTTATTCTGCGACCGATAGCTCTTCCAACTCGTCAATTTTTTTTTACTTTGGTGCTTTGGATTTGCGTTGGAATTTTGTCACTTTATCTTTATACACTGGTAAGCACTACACCTGAGTGTTTGTCGATTCCATTCGAACTTGTTGCACTTTGGCAAATTGCAAGATTATTTTTTTACATTTTTATTAAGCATGCTAAAAACATATTTGTATTATGATTATTTTACAGTATGAAAAATATTAATCTGCGCTATAAAATGCGTAATGTTGCCTGATGGCACAATTGGGCAAGAAGGTTGGCAAGCGTGATGCGAAATTGTGGGAATGCGAATCTTCGAGATAACCCAATAAACAGAAGTTGTCAAAGGGAGTGAACGGTAAATCACCTCGTGTTCCAATGAAACATGAACCAGATACGGATAAAAATAAGGTGGCGGAGGATTTTGTCGATGATAATGCCAGGTTTCGCGAGGCGAAAAAACTGGAGAGATCAGGGAGGTAGCTGTTTATTCTGTTGCAAAGCTCATCGATCTGTGGGCCAGATCCTGTGGCCATTATTGTGCAGTCATCGGCGTAGGAAACGATAGTAGCTATCATCCGGTGGCAAAATCCTGAGCCAGATAAATAATTTTGCATGTAAATGCAACAACAACGATTTGAGCCAGATAAATCCAGATAGAAGTCTGGTTCAATTTCCCTACAAGAATACTGACTATCATATGACTATCATCTGATTGTCAGCAATGTCAACCTAACGATCAGCGCCTCATACAAACTTTTTATCACAAACTTAAGGGGACTTGCGCAAATGTGATGTAAACAATTGCGTACGTGTGAGTTTTTGTCTCCTTCTTATACACCAACATGGCCTACTGATTAAGTATATAGCCGTACTGCTTACTCTCATTCCTTTTCCTGGATCAGTGCTGGCACTTTAACTATCAAAAAGTGTCATAAATGATAGTTTACTGTAGATATCAAGTTTGACTGTTATACTATCATAAATGACCATTGTTATATTCCGCCAAAAATGAAACAATGCTTTTTGCTTTTTATTTACTTTATTTCATTACGTTTTAAATTTTGTACGTGATAAAAGCATACGTGTTTCTTATTTGTTTAAAATAAATAGTTTTATAAGAATTCGAGTTCAGAATGTCCAATTTAAATTCAGAAAATAACAAAACAACAGAAGAGCGCTTTTCTCATACGGAAACACATTTAAAAATGAATCAACACTAACCACTATTATTTTTCGCGTATCATTTTTTTGAGTGCGCCCCACACATTCCGACAGCTTTTGGTATTTTTTAATATTATTTTCAATTTTTTTCTTTTAGCATGAAGCTTTGAAATGCTCTCTTTTTCATTTTTTAAACTTATTTTTTATATGGTTTTCGTCGGTTGAAAATGGCGGAATTTAAAAAATAACAAAACAACCGTGATAATCATTTGATTGTCATATGACAGTCAGTAGTGACAACATGATTAAATCGGATAAACTGTTCTCGCATACATAAAATTCCGTTGAGAATTATGTATCTGTCTCACATGCATAATGGTATCTGCTGTATGTTATTTTGTTCTGTACCAGGTGTCCGAAGCTTTCCCAGTTTGAGTCCTTTTTCATGATTATAGACTGTCGTTGGGTACATGCGGACATGCGTGAGCCAGATAATTTGTTAATTACTTCTTTATAGGTTGGCAACGCGGCCTTTAATATACCTACTTTTTCAAAATGATGTCGCTGCTTAGCCTTTCGCCGTATGAGTTAAATGAAAAACAGCGGCGACATCTGCCTATAACATTTCACGTGTGCGAAAATTTCACGACATCTGCTTCTCAAGTCTCTCAATGATCCAGAGCCTTCCCGTGAGAATTGAGCGTGAGCCGGAGCTGTAAAACTCACTGAAAGACGGCAATTAACTCCTTCTGGTGGCGAAGGCAGCTTAGATGTGTAGAAATTAAAGAAATGGGGGGATAGGACATCACCCTGTGGTACCCCTTGGTAATTCTTCTTGGTTTTGATGTTTCGTTTCTGAATTGCACCGATGCCTGCCGACCACCCAGATAATTTGCGATCCACCTTTTAAAACATGGGGAAAGGGTAGACCCTTCCAGGTCCAGCAGTAGCGTGCCATGGTTGACCGTATCAAAAGCTTTTGATAGGTCTAGCGCAACGAGTACTGTTCTATGGGGTTTTGATTTAAACCGCAATTTATCTGGGTGATAATGCCAATTAGCGCGGTGGTGGTGCTATGGAGTTTTCTGAAGCCATGCTGACGACAGGCTAGCTGCAAATTTGCTTTGAAGTAGGGGAGCAAAATGGCTTCAATCGTCTTGGCTACTGGCGATAGGAGAGATATCGGGCGATATGACTCTCCTATGTTAGCTGGTTTCCCAGGCTTTAGAAGCGGGACCACCTTGGCCATTTTCCAATTTTCGGGAATGACAAAGGTAGAAAGAGACAGGTTGAAGACATGTGCTAAATATTTGAAACCCTCTTTCCTTAGGCTTTTAAGAATCGGCATGGCTATGCCATCTGGGCCCACTGCTTTGGATGGTTTAGTATGACCGATGGCATCCTCAACCTCTTTGGCGGTGATGGTAATTGGAGACGCGCTGACTTTATGCTTATGTGCGTGTCTGTTGGCCCTCCGTCTATCTTTGTCGACCGTAGAACGCATTATATATTGTCGGCAGAAAGCGCTCGCGCATTTTTTCACATCCGACAGCACTTTATCGCCAAAGACGATGGAAATTTTGTCATTGTGCTTAGACGGATTCAATAGGGACTTTACGGTGCTCCGTTTAGGTGCTCCTCCCATTTCGCCCGCTTGTGTACATCCACAAGCAATCTAATGCGTTGGTTTATATCCCTTATTTGGGGGTCGCCGGGATCGAGCTGTCTTATAAGGTGACGTTCTCTCGCTAAATTTGCGGCCTCCGCCGGGAAGTGGGGCCGAATTTCGTGAATTCTACCGGCGGGAATGAAGCGAGCTGAGGCGGTGTCAATGACCTTGCGGAAAGCGCGCTCCCCTTGGCGGTCATCAGTCGCGATAGGGAGCGCAGCAAAGCGGTTGTCTGTAAACGATATGTATTCGTCCCACTTTCCTTTTTTAAAGTTTATGAAAGTGCGTTTTTCTGTGACGATAAAGTCGGCGGTACGCTCGAGCGAAATAAGTATAGGCAGGTGGTCGGATGCCAATGTTACCATCGGCTGCCAGTTGACGCAGTTTGCGAGTTCTGCGCTCACGATTGATATATCCGGCGAACTGTGACAGCTTCCTACCATATGTGTGGGAGCGTCTCCGTTTATTGTGCAGAACTTCGTTTCTTCTATTTGATCCGCCAACATCTCACCCTTACTGTCCGCCCGCAAGTTTGAATGCCATAGATTGTGATGAGCATTGAAATCGCCTAAGATAATGCGATTGTTGCCAGTGAGTAAGGCGCTGATATTAGGGCGGTATCCATTGGAGCAACAAGTGGCAGGAGGGATGTAGATGTCGATGATTTCTAGGTTTCCATCGCCTGACCGGACAGATAAGCCTTGACGTTCTAAGACACTGTCCCTGCGGCCGATGTCAGGATCAAATGTATGATATTGCACAGACTGGTGTATGATAAACGCGGGGCCGCCCCCATTTCCGCTCTCCCGATCTCTTCTGTGGACATTATACCCAGAATAGGTCTGCAGAGCAAATCTTGCTGTGAGTTTAGTCTCTTGAATCGCAGCAATGCGGATGTTGTGCCGCTTCATGGAATCGACTATCTCCATTAATCCATTACAGTTTAACTGCAGAATTCTGAAGTGCAAGGGGGGAGACGTCGTCACTCTGGGAGTAAGTGACGGGTGGCTACGCCTGGGTTGTGAAAGGCTAAAACGCAACTGCTGTTATGGCCCTGGGACTGGACGTCCTTGGGTAAGCATTGGGGTACCCGGTGTATTTGGGTATGAGGCCTGACAACATGGCGCAATGAAACACGTCGGGGGGTTGCCGTCGCGGAGACCAGAACATCCAGGAAAGTGGCACCGTCCATGGCAGGAGCTGCATTGGGCGCATGTTGCAAACATATATATTCTGTGCTGGCAAACGGTGCAAAGGGAGGTAGGGACTAAGAGTCTGTTTCCCTGACCTGAGGGGTCGACTGCTAATACGCTACCAAAAATATCGAGAGAGGTGTCAAAAAGCGCGTATTGGCTTCGACAACAATAACCCGAAGGCGGAAAAGAAAAATTGTATATCTGTCCGTAGATATTTGCAGTTGAAGTTGGCGATTTTCATCGGCCGCTAATTTTGTTGACTATTTTTTTTTTCTAAAGAAAAACGGTATTTTTTCTTCTTAAACTTCTGTTAATTCAAAAGTTGCATATTTAAATAGTGCCGTCCCTGCAAAAATCGCGAGTACTCCATGCATGCATGTATGGGGTACTCGCTATGGACCAACCGAGTACTCCAAAATTAACCACAATTCATACAAAAAATATGGTCCAATTAACATTGCGATGTCCTAGGACTGGACCATATACTCCAGCTTCGCATTACATCAGAGTAATCCATGGAGTACCCACAGTCCAACAAACATCGGGTAGTGATTACAATCGTTAAAAACGAGCAATGATCGGCTTACAATGTGTTCGTGTAGAAACATGAGTTGGTCCATTGCTGCATTACTGTGGAGTATAATGGTAAACACTCCAGTGGACCACATGATCCAATGATTTTTGCAGGGGTATCAACAAGTGAAAATAAAAACACAATTCACACACATAAGATTGTGCAATCACGAGTTCAAAATTGCTTCGTTCTGCGCATCAACGTCACACTTGACTTCTTCAGCGAATGAAAGAAAGAGAGAAAAAACAAGAGCTAAAGGAAAATGACGTAAAAATTGCCTTTAAAATAATGTTTACATGCGCAATGCGCTACCTTCTATAATTCCATCATGCAATAAAAATAATCGCGTTTCAATGGTTTCAGTAGCTACCCTACAAGAATACTGACTATCATATGACTATCATCTGATTGTCAGCAATGTCAACCTAACGATCACCGCCTCATACAAACTTTCTATCATAAACTTAAGGGGACTTGCGCAAATGTGATGTAAACAACTGTGTACGTGTGAGTTTTTGTCTCCTTCTTATACACCAACATGGCCTACTGATTAAGTATATAGCCGTACTGCTCACTCTCATTCATTTTTCTGGATCAGGGCTGACACTCTAACTATCAAAAAGTGTCATAAATGATAGTTTACTGTATATATCAGGTTTGACTGTTATACTATCATAAATTACCATTGTTATATTCCGCCAAAAATGAAACAATGCTTTTTGCTTTTTATTTACTTTATTTCATTACGTTTTTAATTTTGTACGTGATAAAAGCATACGTGTTTCTTATTTGTTTAAAATAAATATTTTTATAAGAATTCGGATTCAGAATGTTCAATTTAAATTCAGAAAATAACAAAACAACAGAAGAGCGCTTTCCTCATGCGGAAACACGTTTAAAAATGAATCACCACTAACCACTATTATTTTTCGCGTATCAATTTTTTGAGTGCGCCCCACACATTCCGACAGCTTTTGGTATTTTTTAATATTATTTTCGATTTTTTTTTCTTTTAGCATTGAGCTTTGAAATGCTATCTTTTTCATTTTTTAAACTTATTTTTTTTATGGTTTTCGTCGGTTGAAAATGGCGGAATTTAAAAAATAACAAAACAGCCGTGATAATCATTTGATTGTCATATGACAGTCAGTAGTGACAACATGATTAAATCGGATAAACTGTTCTGGCATACATAAAATTCCGTTGAGAATTATGTATCTGTCTCACATGCATAATGGTAAATTTGAGTATCAATGTTTACGTCATCGCAGGATCAGCATTGTCAATTACAAGTGTGAGTGTATTAGTAAACCTATCAGCGTTTCTTGTAGGGTAGTACCCTACAAGACGGAGGTAACCAGTTCACCCACACATTCAAAGCTTTTTTCGCTCTCCACTAACACATCGACGTTTCATGCTGTCATCGAAATGACAGTTCATTAATTATTCCGGAAAAATTGAAACGCAAAAAAAATATAAATTGTTTACAACGAAAAATATCTTGTGCTTTTAGTTGTGACATGTGACGGAAATTAAAAATTTTGTTGCAGAGAACACCTTTTTGCGTTGGCGACCTTCGCCCAAAATAACATTAAGTTAATTTGAGTTGTGACATGTGAAGGAAATTAAGAATATTGCTGCAGAGACCATCTTTTTGCGTTGGCGGCCTTCGCCCAAAATAATATTAACGGTAAAGTTTCACAAGACGGTACACCACCTAATTTAAAAATATCAAATAATAATGAAAACGGAGCTCGAAGCGCGCCTTTTGATTCCACGTTTGATAATTTTTGATAAAAATTGGGTGGTGCACCGTCTTTTAAATCGTTACCATATTAAGTTGTATAGAATCGACGGGATGGCCTACAAGGTTTTATGTCAACTAAATCGCTCCCGAAATGGTCGGGCTAGTACCTTAATGGTTCCCGGAACGTACCCGATCTGCATCCGGCAAAGGACCACCAAAGTCCATAACGGGGAGTGTCCTTATCGCTACAACAACAACAACAACATTATTTACTTTCTGATTTTCATTCATACGTATGTGCATTTTTAAATAATAAAAAAAATGTTATATTATTCTAATAGATAGCATCTCCGCCGGGTTGCGATTCAGCTCAGAATACGCCAAAATCAAAGGAAATCTACAAAAACAAGGTACTTTACAAGCAACATGCTTTGGAATACGGTACCAAACTGGTTGGATGTATTTCCCTAAAAAAGGCTGGAACTACGCATCTTGGTTTGCCAGTATTTGCTTCGGTAATTTATATTGATTTGTAGTGATTAAAAATTGCAATAGTAGATAATGTAATGTAAATTAAAATTGAATAGGTAGCCGGAGCAAAAAAGGCAACTGATCGGCCTGCAACTGTTATTTATGTGGTGCCACCGGGAGCTGCTGCTGCTATCCTAGAAGCATTAGAAGCAGAAATGTCATTGATTTTTTGCATCACCAAAGTTGTGCCATAACATGATAGGGTTCGCGTTAAGCACGCTCTCTTAAGGCAAAAAAAATCGCGTCTAGTCAGGCCCGATTGTCCAGGAATCATCGCACCAGAAAGGGTAAGTAAATTGGCTACCATATTAAATATATAAGCAACATGTATGAATTTTTTAGTGATAATTTGTCATGCTTTTGTTGATAATCAACTGAAGAATGCAAATACGACAGAGTTCGAAGTTCATGTGAAAACCAATTAATTTTTTTAATTAGCATTTGGAGAGAAAAATACATATGTATGTATGCATAGAACTGCATAGAAGAAGGGGGGAAAAATGAATTATTATCAGTAGATTTGCAAGATTTTTGTCATTTCCCCTGCATCGCAGTTGTCATTACATTGCGTTAAGAGAGGACATCAACACCTTACTACCCACAGCCAGTTAAAATTATTGTAAATTTTGCTCTTTTCATCACTGTTTCAAAACGTGGAAAGTTATATATCGAGCATTCCATGGAGAATGGTGCATTTTAGCAGACTTTCGCATTGCCGGCATTATTAATATTCAATCCCTAGAAGGTTTAATGTAGTCATATCAATAGTTCCCGAGATGGTGGGGCTAGTACCACAATGGTGCTTGTTACCCGAACGTAGATAGATAGATCATTTATTGAGGATTGCACAGTGACTTGCACATCTCCTTCACAGTACCTCATCCTAGCCGACTTCCTTGATGAACCCCAGCAGTGTTCTTTGCTTGAGGGATTAAATGTGGAAATGCTCTGGCCATGGTGAGCCCATAAACTTAGCCCTACGTCTTGAAGTTGCGCCGCAATCTAGAAGGATATGGTCCACCGTCTGCTGATCCATCACAAAATCGGTATGTGTTGTTCGATACTATACCCAGCTTTTGCATGTGACTGTTCAGTCTACAGTGTCTTGTAAGAATAGCCGTTGGGGTTCTTAGGTTATCTTTTTGAGAGGCCTATTAATGCCCTATATCGAGTTGTCCTGTAACCCCCTAACAGTAACTTAGATTGACTCAGGCCTGGCATATTGCGCCAGTGTTCTTCAGAATTATGTATCTGTCTCACATGCATAATGGTATCTGCTGTATGTTATTTTGTTCTGTACCAGGTGTCCGAAGCTTTCCCAGTTTGAGTCCTTTTTCATGATTATAGACTGTCGTTGGGTACATGCGGACATGCGTGAGCCAGATAATTTGTTAATTACTTCTTTATAGGTTGGCAACGCGGCCTTTAATATACCTACTTTTTCAAAATGATGTCGCTGCTTAGCCTTTCGCCGTATGAGTTAAATGAAAAACAGCGGCGACATCTGCCTATAACATTTCACGTGTGCGAAAATTTCACGACATCTGCTTCTCAAGTCTCTCAATGATCCAGAGCCTTCCCGTGAGAATTGAGCGTGAGCCGGAGCTGTAAAACTCACTGAAAGACGGCAATTAACTCCTTCTGGTGGCGAAGGCAGCTTAGATGTGTAGAAATTAAAGAAATGGGGGGATAGGACATCACCCTGTGGTACCCCTTGGTAATTCTTCTTGGTTTTGATGTTTCGTTTCTGAATTGCACCGATGCCTGCCGACCACCCAGATAATTTGCGATCCACCTTTTAAAACATGGGGAAAGGGTAGACCCTTCCAGGTCCAGCAGTAGCGTGCCATGGTTGACCGTATCAAAAGCTTTTGATAGGTCTAGCGCAACGAGTACTGTTCTATGGGGTTTTGATTTAAACCGCAATTTATCTGGGTGATAATGCCAATTAGCGCGGTGGTGGTGCTATGGAGTTTTCTGAAGCCATGCTGACGACAGGCTAGCTGCAAATTTGCTTTGAAGTAGGGGAGCAAAATGGCTTCAATCGTCTTGGCTACTGGCGATAGGAGAGATATCGGGCGATATGACTCTCCTATGTTAGCTGGTTTCCCAGGCTTTAGAAGCGGGACCACCTTGGCCATTTTCCAATTTTCGGGAATGACAAAGGTAGAAAGAGACAGGTTGAAGACATGTGCTAAATATTTGAAACCCTCTTTCCCTAGGCTTTTAAGAATCGGCATGGCTATGCCATCTGGGCCCACTGCTTTGGATGGTTTAGTATGACCGATGGCATCCTCAACCTCTTTGGCGGTGATGGTAATTGGAGACGCGCTGACTTTATGCTTATGTGCGTGTCTGTTGGCCCTCCGTCTATCTTTGTCGACCGTAGAACGCATTATATATTGTCGGCAGAAAGCGCTCGCGCATTTTTTCACATCCGACAGCACTTTATCGCCAAAGACGATGGAAATTTTGTCATTGTGCTTAGACGGATTCAATAGGGACTTTACGGTGCTCCGTTTAGGTGCTCCTCCCATTTCGCCCGCTTGTGTACATCCACAAGCAATCTAATGCGTTGGTTTATATCCCTTATTTGGGGGTCGCCGGGATCGAGCTGTCTTATAAGGTGACGTTCTCTCGCTAAATTTGCGGCCTCCGCCGGGAAGTGGGGCCGAATTTCGTGAATTCTACCGGCGGGAATGAAGCGAGCTGAGGCGGTGTCAATGACCTTGCGGAAAGCGCGCTCCCCTTGGCGGTCATCAGTCGCGATAGGGAGCGCAGCAAAGCGGTTGTCTGTAAACGATATGTATTCGTCCCACTTTCCTTTTTTAAAGTTTATGAAAGTGCGTTTTTCTGTGACGATAAAGTCGGCGGTACGCTCGAGCGAAATAAGTATAGGCAGGTGGTCGGATGCCAATGTTACCATCGGCTGCCAGTTGACGCAGTTTGCGAGCTCTGCGCTCACGATTGATATATCCGGCGAACTGTGACAGCTTCCTACCATATGTGTGGGAGCGTCTCCGTTTATTGTGCAGAACTTCGTTTCTTCTATTTGATCCGCCAACATCTCACCCTTACTGTCCGCCCGCAAGTTTGAATGCCATAGATTGTGATGAGCATTGAAATCGCCTAAGATAATGCGATTGTTGCCAGTGAGTAAGGCGCTGATATTAGGGCGGTATCCATTGGAGCAACAAGTGGCAGGAGGGATGTAGATGTCGATGATTTCTAGGTTTCCATCGCCTGACCGGACAGATAAGCCTTGACGTTCTAAGACACTGTCCCTGCGGCCGATGTCAGGATCAAATGTATGATATTGCACAGACTGGTGTATGATAAACGCGGGGCCGCCCCCATTTCCGCTCTCCCGATCTCTTCTGTGGACATTATACCCAGAATAGGTCTGCAGAGCAAATCTTGCTGTGAGTTTAGTCTCTTGAATCGCAGCAATGCGGATGTTGTGCCGCTTCATGGAATCGACTATCTCCATTAATCCATTACAGTTTAACTGCAGAATTCTGAAGTGCAAGGGGGGAGACGTCGTCACTCTGGGAGTAAGTGACGGGTGGCTACGCCTGGGTTGTGAAAGGCTAAAACGCAACTGCTGTTATGGCCCTGGGACTGGACGTCCTTGGGTAAGCATTGGGGTACCCGGTGTATTTGGGTATGAGGCCTGACAACATGGCGCAATGAAACACGTCGGGGGGTTGCCGTCGCGGAGACCAGAACATCCAGGAAAGTGGCACCGTCCATGGCAGGAGCTGCATTGGGCGCATGTTGCAAACATATATATTCTGTGCTGGCAAACGGTGCAAAGGGAGGTAGGGACTAAGAGTCTGTTTCCCTGACCTGAGGGGTCGACTGCTAATACGCTACCAAAAATATCGAGAGAGGTGTCAAAAAGCGCGTATTGGCTTCGACAACAATAACCCGAAGGCGGAAAAGAAAAATTGTATATCTGTCCGTAGATATTTGCAGTTGAAGTTGGCGATTTTCATCGGCCGCTAATTTTGTTGACTATTTTTTTTTTCTAAAGAAAAACGGTATTTTTTCTTCTTAAACTTCTGTTAATTCAAAAGTTGCATATTTAAATAGTGCCGTCCCTGCAAAAATCGCGAGTACTCCATGCATGCATGTATGGGGTACTCGCTATGGACCAACCGAGTACTCCAAAATTAACCACAATTCATACAAAAAATATGGTCCAATTAACATTGCGATGTCCTAGGACTGGACCATATACTCCAGCTTCGCATTACATCAGAGTAATCCATGGAGTACCCACAGTCCAACAAACATCGGGTAGTGATTACAATCGTTAAAAACGAGCAATGATCGGCTTACAATGTGTTCGTGTAGAAACATGAGTTGGTCCATTGCTGCATTACTGTGGAGTATAATGGTAAACACTCCAGTGGACCACATGATCCAATGATTTTTGCAGGGGTATCAACAAGTGAAAATAAAAACACAATTCACACACATAAGATTGTGCAATCACGAGTTCAAAATTGCTTCGTTCTGCGCATCAACGTCACACTTGACTTCTTCAGCGAATGAAAGAAAGAGAGAAAAAACAAGAGCTAAAGGAAAATGACGTAAAAATTGCCTTTAAAATAATGTTTACATGCGCAATGCGCTACCTTCTATAATTCCATCATGCAATAAAAATAATCGCGTTTCAATGGTTTCAGTAGCTACCCTACAAGAATACTGACTATCATATGACTATCATCTGATTGTCAGCAATGTCAACCTAACGATCAGCGCCTCATACAAACTTTCTATCATAAACTTAAGGGGACTTGCGCAAATGTGATGTAAACAACTGTGTACGTGTGAGTTTTTGTCTCCTTCTTATACACCAACATGGCCTACTGATTAAGTATATAGCCGTACTGCTCACTCTCATTCATTTTTCTGGATCAGGGCTGACACTCTAACTATCAAAAAGTGTCATAAATGATAGTTTACTGTATATATCAGGTTTGACTGTTATACTATCATAAATTACCATTGTTATATTCCGCCAAAAATGAAACAATGCTTTTTGCTTTTTATTTACTTTATTTCATTACGTTTTTAATTTTGTACGTGATAAAAGCATACGTGTTTCTTATTTGTTTAAAATAAATATTTTTATAAGAATTCGGATTCAGAATGTTCAATTTAAATTCAGAAAATAACAAAACAACAGAAGAGCGCTTTCCTCATGCGGAAACACGTTTAAAAATGAATCACCACTAACCACTATTATTTTTCGCGTATCAATTTTTTGAGTGCGCCCCACACATTCCGACAGCTTTTGGTATTTTTTAATATTATTTTCGATTTTTTTTTCTTTTAGCATTGAGCTTTGAAATGCTATCTTTTTCATTTTTTAAACTTATTTTTTTTATGGTTTTCGTCGGTTGAAAATGGCGGAATTTAAAAAATAACAAAACAGCCGTGATAATCATTTGATTGTCATATGACAGTCAGTAGTGACAACATGATTAAATCGGATAAACTGTTCTGGCATACATAAAATTCCGTTGAGAATTATGTATCTGTCTCACATGCATAATGGTAAATTTGAGTATCAATGTTTACGTCATCGCAGGATCAGCATTGTCAATTACAAGTGTGAGTGTATTAGTAAACCTATCAGCGTTTCTTGTAGGGTAGTACCCTACAAGACGGAGGTAACCAGTTCACCCACACATTCAAAGCTTTTTTCGCTCTCCACTAACACATCGACGTTTCATGCTGTCATCGAAATGACAGTTCATTAATTATTCCGGAAAAATTGAAACGCAAAAAAAATATAAATTGTTTACAACGAAAAATATCTTGTGCTTTTAGTTGTGACATGTGACGGAAATTAAAAATTTTGTTGCAGAGAACACCTTTTTGCGTTGGCGACCTTCGCCCAAAATAACATTAAGTTAATTTGAGTTGTGACATGTGAAGGAAATTAAGAATATTGCTGCAGAGACCATCTTTTTGCGTTGGCGGCCTTCGCCCAAAATAATATTAACGGTAAAGTTTCACAAGACGGTACACCACCTAATTTAAAAATATCAAATAATAATGAAAACGGAGCTCGAAGCGCGCCTTTTGATTCCACGTTTGATAATTTTTGATAAAAATTGGGTGGTGCACCGTCTTTTAAATCGTTACCATATTAAGTTGTATAGAATCGACGGGATGGCCTACAAGGTTTTATGTCAACTAAATCGCTCCCGAAATGGTCGGGCTAGTACCTTAATGGTTCCCGGAACGTACCCGATCTGCATCCGGCAAAGGACCACCAAAGTCCATAACGGGGAGTGTCCTTATCGCTACAACAACAACAACAACATTATTTACTTTCTGATTTTCATTCATACGTATGTGCATTTTTAAATAATAAAAAAAATGTTATATTATTCTAATAGATAGCATCTCCGCCGGGTTGCGATTCAGCTCAGAATACGCCAAAATCAAAGGAAATCTACAAAAACAAGGTACTTTACAAGCAACATGCTTTGGAATACGGTACCAAACTGGTTGGATGTATTTCCCTAAAAAAGGCTGGAACTACGCATCTTGGTTTGCCAGTATTTGCTTCGGTAATTTATATTGATTTGTAGTGATTAAAAATTGCAATAGTAGATAATGTAATGTAAATTAAAATTGAATAGGTAGCCGGAGCAAAAAAGGCAACTGATCGGCCTGCAACTGTTATTTATGTGGTGCCACCGGGAGCTGCTGCTGCTATCCTAGAAGCATTAGAAGCAGAAATGTCATTGATTTTTTGCATCACCAAAGTTGTGCCATAACATGATAGGGTTCGCGTTAAGCACGCTCTCTTAAGGCAAAAAAAATCGCGTCTAGTCAGGCCCGATTGTCCAGGAATCATCGCACCAGAAAGGGTAAGTAAATTGGCTACCATATTAAATATATAAGCAACATGTATGAATTTTTCTCTCCAAAGTGCTAATTAGTAAAGATTATTGTTGCACTAATCAACTGAAGAACTGCAAATACAAGTTCATGTGAAAACCAATTAATTTTTTTAATTAGCATTTGGAGAGAAAAATACATATGTATGTATGCATAGAACTGCATAGAAGAAGGGGGGAAAAATGAATTATTATCAGTAGATTTGCAAGATTTTTGTCATTTCCCCTGCATCGCAGTTGTCATTACATTGCGTTAAGAGAGGACATCAACACCTTACTACCCACAGCCAGTTAAAATTATTGTAAATTTTGCTCTTTTCATCACTGTTTCAAAACGTGGAAAGTTATATATCGAGCATTCCATGGAGAATGGTGCATTTTAGCAGACTTTCGCATTGCCGGCATTATTAATATTCAATCCCTAGAAGGTTTAATGTAGTCATATCAATAGTTCCCGAGATGGTGGGGCTAGTACCACAATGGTGCTTGTTACCCGAACGTAGATAGATAGATCATTTATTGAGGATTGCACAGTGACTTGCACATCTCCTTCACAGTACCTCATCCTAGCCGACTTCCTTGATGAACCCCAGCAGTGTTCTTTGCTTGAGGGATTAAATGTGGAAATGCTCTGGCCATGGTGAGCGCATAAACTTAGCCCTACGTCTTGAAGTTGCGCCGCAATCTAGAAGGATATGGTCCACCGTCTGCTGATCCATCACAAAATCGGTATGTGTTGTTCGATACTATACCCAGCTTTTGCATGTGACTGTTCAGTCTACAGTGTCTTGTAAGAATAGCCGTTGGGGTTCTTAGGTTATCTTTTTGAGAGGCCTATTAATGCCCTATATCGAGTTGTCCTGTAACCCCCTAACAGTAACTTAGATTGACTCAGGCCTGGCATATTGCGCCAGTGTTCTTCCCTATTTCCATTTCTTCTACTAATAGATGCCCCTGTGGGCCAACTGGCAGGAACGGCTCGGGATCGATGGGTCATGCAGTTGCTGCCTCTCTTACCGTGTTGTCCGCCTGTTGTTGTTGTAGTAGCAGTGCTTCGCCCCATCCAATAGATGCGACCGATCACAAATTGTCATCAATGTCCTCTAACGGGAATCCAAAGAAACTCTGTTTTAACAGGGGTGGGCCATAATGAGAGGAGTGTTAGAGGCGTTGGTTGCACAATACAGTTAAAGAGATGGTTGGTGACATGTGGGGACACATTACAAGCAGGACAATGTTTTGTCTGTCGGGGTTGATTGTGGATAGGTAAGAGTTTAACCTGTTACGTTATCCAGCTCGAAGTTGGGCTAGAGTGACTACTCTCGTTTCCCTAGGGAGAGTGCGTTCCTCCTCTGCTAGTTTTGTTCTTTGAGTACAGGAATCACCGGCATAGAGGTCCGACGCCTGTTTGTGGAGTTCACTGAAGACATGCTTGTGTTTTTTAGCTTCAAACGGCTGTGTTCTCAGGTGCCGTATTTCCTCATAATGTAATGAGGCCGTGAACAACAAGAGCCACAAAAGATTTATAAAAGTTACGAGGACGCTGGATTTTGGAATCTAGCCCAGAGCAACCTGTCCGATGCAACCATCCCTTGCACGTGAAACACTGACAAGAGTATTTATTTTTTTAATTTAATTTATTTATTATTACGGCTGTTTAGGCCCAAAACTTAAACTACTAAGTACAATTCATTGTTATAAGCACTTATTTCTATTGAATATGCTGTTGGAATGCCATGTGATTCCGATCAGCATATTTACTAGCGTGACAGAGGGACGAATCTGGGAGCCACTCATTAAAGGAAGGTTGGAAAGGACGCGTTTCCAATCCTCCAGTGCTCCCAGCTTAAGGCAACAAAATTTGGAACTTATATTTTTCAATTATATGTGAATTTTAAGCTTTCGGAATGTATTAGTCTCCGATCATTGAAGCTAAACATGTCTTTGGATGTTGGAAATTGAAAATAAGTGTATCCAATCACCCCTCAACTTTGTTTAGTAAAGACGCTGTCGGAATGCATGAAGATTCCGATTAGCACAGCTCAACATATAATGGGAGGTTGAAAAGGACGTGTTTCCAATCCCCCTTGCTCCAACTTTTATTTGGCCTTATTTTCGTTATTTTTGTTACACATTATTTAATTTTATTGTTATATTTATGCTGTCGGAATGCGAATGATTCCGATCAGCAACAGTAAATACCAGCTGGAAATACCGAATTCCAGCGAAATTAATGTTGGAACTGTCTGGAGTTACAGGTGGCGACCGATTTTCTTTTCCTTAGGGCCGGATGCATTGTATTTTGCTGCTACCATTATTACCATTCCCTTTTCGCGCTCCAGTATCGGTATATCATGTAAAAAAATAAAAGAAAAAAAAACTATCTTATTGGAAGGGTTTTACAATGCTCCAATAAACTTTTTTTAAAAGTATTGAAGTTATTACTACTTTTTATGTGATTAGGAAGTTCATTGAAATATTTCAGGCCCTTATATATATGACCGTCCTAAAAAGATTCTTTTCCGGCAAACGCAGCAAACCCATTTCTCAGTACTGGGGTCAGGAGAAGGACCCGGATTGGGGTCGATACCTTCCCGGAAGAGGAGAGTATGGCGCAGACCCGCTGCAAGGATCTGCTGGGGGGTTGACAATTTGTGGGAGAGACGGAACAAATTAAACATGGAGTCCGCCTGCTCATTGCCCTCCACTCCCCTGTGGCCTAGGACCCAGGCCAACAGTACTACGTTGTGTGCTCCTAATTGATTCAGCTTTTCTACGCACTGAAGGACAAGTGCTGACTTTATTTCGAACGCCGCAAGTGCCTTTAGTGGAACCGGACTGCCTGACTGAGTATGGCAATTGTTTCTTTGGGGTATCAGCGCTGACGGTTCAGCTTAGCGCACTAACTTATGGCGAATACTTCCGCTCGAAAATGCTCGGATGTGCTTTTAGAGTTACTGATATTTTGGTTCTGGGTCCGAAAACTCTGGCTCCAATCCCCTCTGGCGTCTTCGAGCCATCTATGTACCTTCCGATCTTGAGCCTAGTAATACATTGCACCCGCCCATACCTATACAACCGTACCAAGAGACGGAGCAGCCCATTACATATTGGCACAACCGGAGCACTGCTGGACATCCATCCTATATGAAAGCTATGCATTCAAAAGTGTTTGTACCAGTGGCTGGTGCACACCGAACTGGACCAATGTATGCTATATTGAGGCCTTCACAAATACCAAGCTATGTTTATGTAAATAATGTTACTGCTAATGTCAATTTGCACGGTTGAGCACATACAGTACCTACGTTTATACAAGGTGGAACACCACACTACCTACATGGCGATGTAGCCACCGATCAGGTTGTTGTAAGAGATTAATTAAAATATGTTATTCATAAACACTGATTCTTATATTTTTATTATCATTAAACTGTAGACTAGACTCATGACGGGTATTCTTACTGGATACTGCCTTCTGGCGTCACATGCCTTTAAATTAGGCTTGGTCAGTGATAGCAGATGTAGGAAGTACGAGTTGGAGGAGGAAACGATCGATTTCATTCTGTGCTCGTGCCCTGCGCTTGCCGGGCTAAGACTCCAGCTGACAGATGTCAGATCTAGAAGCAGCAAGTGGCTTAAGTTCTAGGAAGCCACTAACCCGCTGGAGCCATGAGAAGCGTGGGTGCACTTTGGGTGTCCCAAGACAAGTTCCGTACCTGCTCCGAATAATTTGATAGATAGATAGATTAGATAGGGATCTGTTCTAGGTCCAACTCTTTGGAATGCGGTGTATGGCGGGGTGCTACAAAACCACCTTCCCGGAGGCACGGAAATTGTCGGCTATGCAGATGATATTGTCGTAGTAGCAGTGGCCAAGAAACTTGATCTGCTCCAAGCATTATGTAATGACGCCATGGGAAGAATAGAGGAATGGTTGACGAACACGGGGCTGGAGATGGCTAGCAATAAGACAGAAGTGGTTCTGATGAGCTCAAAGCGGACTGTGGATGAGTTGGTCCTAACCATAGGAGATTTTCAAATAAATTCAAAGCCCTCCTTGAAATATCTAGGAGTAATCATTGACTCAAAACTAACTTTTAGGGAGCACTTCAGGGCGGTGGGGGACAAAGTTTCTAGAGTTAGTGGAACCCTAACGCGAATAATGCCCAACATTGGCGGCCCAAGCGAAGCTACCCGTCAGCGATTATCCAACGTAACCAGCTCTATAATATTATATGCAGCACCAGTATGGCACAGATCTAAAATGGTCCACCAAAAAGATATACTAGCAGCCTACCGCATTACTGCTATACGAATAGCATGTGCTGTTCCGACGACGCGATCCATGTTTTATCCAGGAAAATCCCAGTAGATCTACTCTCAGGTGAAATGGCCGATCTGTATGGCATTGGATTCAGCCGACCATCTGAAGATGCTAAGAAAACCGCAAGGTCACGAACAATAGTTAGGTGGCAAGAACGGCGGGAAGATTCGAGAAAAGAGCGCTGAACCTTCATGCTAGTCCGGAATATAGCGGAATGGTACGAACGAAAACACGGCAAACTAAATTACCATCTCACACAGATATTGAGCGGGCACGGTGGCTTGAAGGAATATCTACATAAGCGTGGGATAGAGGAGGATCCTTTCTGTCCAAGCTGTCCGTCCGAATTGGAAGGCGCAGAACATGTAATATTTCACTGCCCTCGTTTTCACGGCGAAAGACTGTCTGTAAACAGAGTTTTTGGAGAGGAACCTTCCATTAGGAATTTAGTTCCACGAATTTGCGGACAAATAGATTGTTGGATTGCTGTGAGCAAGATGGCCTTTATAGTAATGACGAAATTGATGATGCATGCCGAAAGGGAGCGTAGAGAAATGCGCATACGAAGTAGTGGCGACTAAATCGCCTTTGAAGTTACTTTACCAGGTCCTGATTCTAGTTATCTGAAATTTCTCTTGTGCCTTTGGAAAAGAGCTATGTGTGGAGCCCTATTTATGGAACACTTTTAGGCTTATATTAAAAACTTTTAATCTATTCTTACTGATATGAGTTTCTTTTTCATTCTAGGTAATTTGATTTTGACGATGTGAGGATAGAAATATCCCAAATATTCCAGCTGTGGCTGTAAGAACATACATTTGCTCAAATTAGAAGAAAACTGCACGGTTGAGCACATCCAGTATCTACGTTTATACAAGGAGGAACACCACACTACTTTCACGGGGATGTAGCCACCGATCACGTTGTTGTAAGAGCTTATTTTAAATATGTTATTCATAAACACTGATTCTAATATTTTGTTTTGGTTTTTACTTTAGAGTCAACCTGTTATATAAGCGATGTCAGCTATGCCTGTAACTTAAGCGCCTTCAGATGTAATAGTTACCGCGGACGCGGTCACAGGAGTAGTTCACTACGTGGGGATTACACTAATCAAGGACTTTCAATATCGGAAGGATTTCCAGCACTATAACACACCAACAATATGTGCAATCACCCGAATAAATTGTACAACAAACGTTAACACCACATAATCAGCCAGCAACAACAACAACAAACGCAACAAGTTGAAACTTCTAAACAGTTAATGACTAGTGAACCACCAACATATCCGCAATATGCGCAAACATCAACACCAACATGTGTCGCCTACTTTGCAACACGGTGAAGATGGCCAAGGCCATTCTGAATCTAATACTGATAAAGGCGAACCATTGGCAAATTTAAAAACTCAAACAGACCACGAAAAATGTTGATGATGGTATTAATTCTAGTACGGATAGTAAAGAATTTAAACCTAGGAAAAAAGCTAAACTTGATAAAAACTTAACCGAAGATGACAATGTTTCTAATTCTAATACTAAGGAAGATGAACCTTTGATAAATATGAAGCTTAAAACAGAGTTATCAAAAAATGACGATGATGATAATGATGTTGATGCAAGGTCCAATGTTGAAAATGATGAAAATTATGAAACAGAATCTGAAAATAGTATGAGTGTGGATTATAACCTGAAGCAAAACTGTCATATCCTGTACGGCCAGAATTAGATGTTAAGAAAAGAGCCTACATAAAGAGGCTCAGTATATTTATGGAAAATTTATCATGAGACAATGCCCAATGTATGTATTTCAATTAAATTCAGCACATTGTTGGAAAAAGCATCTAAACTTTATGCATCGTGTAGAGAAACCAGAACATTTACAATTTCAAATATAACGAACGTGGTGCAAAATGTAAATTTTGTGTTATTCAAGCAGCTACACCAAGCTTCAACAAATTATTGGACCATGAGATTTCTCATATGCCTAATAGTCATTATTTAAAATGTAAATTATGCGATTGGAAGACGAAAATACATTCAAGTATGAATTTTTATTTACGTGTACAACACGCTGAAACAATTGATGTAACAACGAAAAGTTTAGAATTGAATGTTTGTCCATATTGTAATCACAATGGTATTTACGCAAACACTTAATACATCTTTTCTATGTTTAGAATGTGGTGAATAATTTAGAACAAATACAAGTTTACGTGTACACCACAAGATTTGAACGGAAATATCTTGAGGGTATGGTTACACCTATGTGGCATCTACAAGATATTTATAACTACTAGTATGGAATGAATCCGGATATGGAAGAAAACGGAGGTGACGAATCACCATGCTTCTTTGGATTCTGGTGATACTCCTGACATGCTTCCTAATTTCCCTACGTCTGATGTTACTATACCTACCAAACTAATATGACTGCAAACTGATGAGCAACACTACCAGCGCAGGAAAAATAAGAACTTCAAAACAAGGTTTCGGAAAGGGCACGACTATGAATAGACGTTAATGTATTTATATAGTTTATAAATATAAAAATTCACATATGTAAAGTTCGATAGATTAATAAGGCAATAATTTAAATTCTAAAAAAACATTGTATATATGAATAATTTATAATTAAATATTATCTGAACATAAACGACGCGTTTCATTCAAGAAAAAGCGATTTGACAGAAGGTAACCGATACGGGTAACCGATAGACCAGTTACCCGTATTGTTGTTGTTGCGTATGTTTTGGTTAGCGATAACGAAAACATAACTGATGAAGTAACTTAAAAATGTAAATAACATCGAGCGAGAAGGAATGTCGAAAACACAATAGGTAAGAGCGAGAAAGAGAGTCACACGTACACTATTTTGAGAGAGCACATTCGTTACCTTTTTCACGACAGCAATGTAAAAGTCATTAAGACGATAATTGGTGAACAAGTTATTGATGACGATTAAGTAATCGATTAGGGAACGGGTATCTGTCTTGTAGGGTAGCTGTTGGGAAACACGTTGCGATACGAAATTTAACAAGCAAGTTCATTTTAGCACAACATTTTATCCCTTTACTGAGGTATCAACTCATAATGTTGAGTAATTTAAAGATGAGTCTTTATAGTGAATATAATTATGTACAACATCATCTATTGAGTGTATGGGGACTTCCTTGACACATAGAAGCTGTTGTATCGAACCCCGGGCCAAGCGGCTGGTTCTACTATAACCAGAGAAAAAGCAGCGCGTGTGAAAGGATGATTTGTACAATGAACGGAATGATCGGATCTGTTTCTAAATACTTTCTATGTATTTAAATCAATTGTGGTTCCTTGCGGTTTACAGATAAGGGCAGTTTGCTGACCGCACCTCCGCCACATTTCAGAGCACCTCCACACTTTCAAAGTCTATGAAAATTCGTGGCTCTCATGGAACAGTTTTAAGGGCTTGTTCTGTCAAGTGGGGATCTACCATTCGTAGTTCACATATGGGCAAATCCCAAAAATTTTCCTTTTTTGGATACTCTGGTTTTACACATGGGCAAATAACTTAAGGCCAGGAAAAAGTACAAGGACATCAATTTGACCTTTTGACTATCCGATCTGATGATTTTAAAAATCAAGAAAGTTGATAGTAAGTTTTTGCAGAACTTCGAAACGCAAAAAACGTCGATTTTTACACTTTTTCAAGCGACACACTTGATTTTTTATTTAATTTTTTCGATAAAGTTTTGAGGCATCGCTGAAACACTATGAAATTTAAGCCGAATGTTGTTTTTGAGACGGAGATTCTAAAAGTATGAGCAAAATTAATGTGCCCTTCCAATACTCAAAACTATCATCAAGCAAGGTAGCGATTCTTTTTTTTTTGTCATTTTCAATATTGACAGTATTTTGCTTAAAGCTTTTTTAGGCAACTGAGTATTGAAATTTGTATTATGCATGATAATAGCCTATCAGGGACAAAAATACCTAGGGCTTCAAATTCGATGTGCCCCTTTCAGTTTTGAAGGTAGAGGCAGGAAAATGGAAGCGCTTGGTTGCGTAGATTTTTTTCAGGAGCAGGTTTTTTTGTGGGCACAACTACAATTTTACTTTTATCACTTTATACCCGTTTGTTAATTTTTTCTCTACATCACAGTAGTATACCACCAATTGCCTCATCTTAGAATATTCACGCAAGGAATGTTATTTATGTTTGTACATGGGGCAAATATACGACATTTTCGACAAAAATTGGCAATCGTCAAAAAGTGTAGAACATTTTTTTTACCCGGTTTTATTTAAAAGTAAATGAAAAGAAACACAAATTAAAAAAAAAAATCAATTAACTTTGCCCTGTGTACAATATTAATTGAACCAGTTGTCATGCTCCTATTGGATATCAGGTAGTTTTTTTCACCAGCCTTGTCTACATTTTTCTTTAGAACCAAAAAGTTGGGGTTTTGAAAAAATAGCTACCAAATTAAAAATTTGCAAAAGCATTGATAAAAAAAGTTATTACTAGCATAAGGAAGTTATTACTAGAAAAGAAAATATATTATATTGTAGTAGTAGCAAAAGTATTGATATCATAAAAAAGCTTTTGCAGGATTAGTAGTTTCTTTTTTTATTTTTTTTTTGTTTTTGTTTTTCAACATTGTATATTTTATAAATCGACGATAAGCATAATATTTTTAGCAAAAGGTATCAATTTTTTTGTTTATGCAAAATTGTAGTTTGATACAATATTGACTATAAACATTCTAAAACATATTTTGCTGGTCATTGAATGAATATATTAAACACACTTATGTACATACATTAAGTGTTATATGAATATAATGTACATTTTTTAATAAATAATTTGTTTGTTTAAAATATAAAAAACTTCGTTTATTTTTTCATAGTAATTTTTCCATCATATACTCCACCTATATTATGTTTCTCGCATCTACCTATCGTTTGATACCCATGTATATCAAACATGTTTTATGGGTCCCTGGGTCCATAAATCGGACGACACCTCTTAAGATGTGGGAATATCGATATGACAACTACAGAAAGTTAAATGTCTTTAAAATACCTTTTATTTGATATCCATATTGCAGGTAAAAAAATATTTGACGGTTACCCGGTTTCATATTTTTGCCGATATCTCTAAAACCGGGTTTCGGGTATCAACAAAATTTTACCTAAATATAACCCACATAGATATGTACATCCTGATAAAATTCAACACAATCCGTTAAGAAGTGTTTAAATAAGTAAACAAATTTAAGGTTTTCCGGGTTTATATTTTTATCAATATCTCCAAAACCGGATCTCGGGTATTAAAATTTTTTACCTAAACATTCTTCGTTCACATATCTATACGTTTTGAAAGTTTCAAAAGAATCGGTAGAAAGTTGTTAAAATAAATGTGTTGCAAACATTGCAGTAAAAAATATTTGGCGCTTATTCGGTTTTATATTTTTACCGATATCTACAAAACCGGGTCTCGTGTATCAAACAAATTTTACATAACTAAAAGTTGCATATATCTCTATATGTTGTTAAAATTTCGACATAATCGGTACAAAAGTGTTGAAATAAATGTATATTTAAAATAATGATCTTAATTTATATATATTTTGCTCGATCTTTTGAATATATCTTTTTGAGGCATTATGTAAGACGAGTAACGGCGATGCACTATAGCTTCAATTTACTCCTCAATACTCCTAACAAAAAGATATTTGCGTGCTACCAAGTTTAAAAAAAAAAAATTTTCTCCAAAAAAACCAAAATTTGGCGGATTTCCTGCTGGTACGGTATTTTTTTTGTTGGTGGAAATAAAAACTTTGGGGACAATTCCACGTCAGAAGGTCAAACTATCATTTTTCAAAATTGAAATATCTCTAGAGCTAGTTAACGGAGTTTAAAATGATGAAACCCCCAAAGAAGCTTATAGAAATAGCTTCCAAGTTATTTGCATAATTTACTAAAAAGTTGCAAAAAACTCTTTTTTTTAATTATCTCAACTTTTTTCAATAAAGAGCTCTACTAACATAATGCGACAAAGGTTCGAGCTATTTCCAAAAACAAAAATAAAAATGCTTTCTCATTCTCCTGCTAGGCGACCTTCACCAGCGCAAAAAAAAAAAAAACAAAATAATCTTAGCCGATCCAACGCCAGGTACGCCATCCACAGTATCGCAATTACGGCATCAAATCACGAATATCTTTTGCAATCCCGGGGCCCGGGGTTTCAGGATTTGAAAATGACAGTCCCGGAATGCATACAAGCAGTAATCATAAATATTTATGTATATATGTGTTTTAAAAATAATCCAAGACAAATTTTATAAACATAAAAAATTTGTTTTGCTTCAAACAAAAATAACTAATTTGTCTTGTACACTTCAATAAATGTGTTAGATATAAAAATGCAGCTAATTCAAAATATTTATTTATTTTGAAAAATACTCTCATCATATTAAATCAAATGAAGTTTCATCTGAAAGACTAGATTTTAACTCGTAATGAATATATTGCAGTTGGATAATATGACAAATAACGTTCTTTATTATTTAAAAATTTTAAGCAACTAAAACTTATTAGAGAAAAAATATTTTTTCATTTGGATATTTTACAAAAATATATATAAAAAAGTTGTTTGATAAAATTAAAATAAACAAGTTGTTTTTTAACAACATAACTTATTTCCCATGACGTGGAATAAGGCTTCTTACATGAGGGTTTATTGGAACAGAAATCATTCGAGGATCTTCGGAAACTTCAGTATTAAAGACGAATGCTGGCTTGAGTCGATCAATTGATATTGATTTGGTACAATTATTAATATTTACGTTAGGTTAGGTTAGGTTTAAGTGGCTGCCGTCAGCATCGGAGCGGCAGACTTAGGCCTTTATAGGCCCATTGTGAAACCACACGAATTTGTTCATACTCTCCTAATCAAACCACTTCGTTCAGTTTGTAAAGCTAACTAAGCGTCGTGTGTTGACCTCAGCTATATCAATCAGATCTACAAGAAACATCTTGCCCATAAAACGTTGCCTTCTTTGGTAATTCTATACGACAGCATGAAACTGCCAATACGCTAATATCGAGAGAGGTATCAAACGACGCGTCTTGACAACAGTAATGTTCACGGAGTAAGAGAAAGGATATTGTTTTCAAGCAAGCTAAATTTCACGTTATTGTTTATTAATTGACAATATAATTAATAGCGCAGCAGGCTTTAAAAATTTTAATCTATCTTCTCTCTCTTCTCTCTTTTTATCAAGTGACGATGACAATTACCAACTCTTGCCCGAATATGATATTCGTTCAGAGTTGCCTGAGAGAAGATAGATTTTTAGGGTTTCCAAGCCTGCATTAAATAAGTACAAGGTTTAATATTATAAATGAGTTCAACTAAAGCTGGAGACATTGGTGCTTTATCGGTAACCGTATCGGTAACCTTTTAACAGCTGATTCGACCAAGCTTATGAGAATCAATGCAATCGATTATTGGTGCCGCTAAAGTCGTAACCGTATCGTAGCCAACCAATTGGGTTTTGGTTTACCGTCGTAACGATAAACAGCTGATTACGTTAGGGATACGGATACAGCGATACGACATACGGCACCAATGACTCCAGCTTAATATCATGTTCACATTAAGTGTTAATTATGGCGGTAACATTCCCCCCCTCGTAAGTAGCCCCGGTGCTTACTAAGCTATTACCGACATCTAACTTGGCTATCTTCGTCGCTGGTCATTCCATTATCCCTAGAGGGGTCTTTACCGTCACTCGCCGAACTTGTCCGTCTTTGGCTACTATGGTGCTGATTACTCTTCCTTTCGGCCATAAGTTACGAGGGAGATTTTCGTCGATTACAATAACCACATCATCGATTACTAAGGGTGTAGCTTTTTTCAACCACTTGGCTCGCCTGGTCAGTATCGGCGTATACTCCTTCACCCAAAGTTGCCAAAAGACGTCTGCAAAGAGCTGCGTCTTTTGCCACCGTTGCCTTAGGTCCATACCGTCGCTGAATGCGGGTTTATGACCATCTGCCGACCCTAATAACATATGGTTTGGTGTGAGAGCAATATCATCCGACGACTCACGTCTAACAAAAGTAAGCGGTCTCGAGTTTATGATGAATTCTACTTCCATCAGTGCGCATCGCAAGCTTTCGTCATTAAAAGAGTATGAGCGGCAAATGCTTCGCAAAATGTTCTTAGTTGTTCGTACGAGACGTTCCCACGCGCCTCCCATGTGGGGTGCGCCCGGTGGATTGAAGCGCCACTTAATACGATCATATTTCGCTGTAATTCGATCGAAGTCAAGCGTGATCAGTTTTTCTCGGACGAGTTTCTCTGTCGCTTTAAAATTGGTACCGTTATCGGAAAAGATCTCCGCTGGAGTACCACGACGTGCCATGAAGTTTCTAAGAGCCATAATACAAGAATTTGTATCGAGACTATGAGCGATTTCAAAATGTACTGCCCGGAGTGTCAAGCAAGTATAAAGCACTCCCCATCTTTTCTCCTTATGTCTCCCTACGTTGACAAGTATTGGACCAAAATAATCGACGCCTGTGAATGTGAAGGGTCTAGTAAAACTGGCTAATCTTGCCGCTGGTATCGGCGACATTTGTGGAGGTTCTGGTAAGGCGTTGTTAATTTTGCACCTTTGGCAAGATTTTCGTATTTTATTGTACAATACTCGTAGACGCGGAATACAATATTTGCCTTTGACATTATTAATGACTGTTTCGTGTGCCATATGATGGCTCTTTTCGTGGTAATCTCTAACGATCAAAAACGTTATGTAGCTTTCTCTCGGCAGTACAATGGTATCCGTGTGCTCGTTAATTGAATCTAATCTGCTTCGTATGCGCAGAATACCTTTGTCGTCCAGATAAGCGTTAAGCTGATATAATTTGCTTTGCTTGCTCAGCGTGTGACCCGCATACAGTACATTAATTTCCGATGAGTAAATTTCAGCTTGTGCTTGTTTGAACAGAATATTTTCGGCGATCTCAATCATATCTGGTGTAACTTCTTTTGGCATGATGCGCCTTACTCGTCTGGATTTTAACCTGAATATGTACAAGATGAAGGTCGCAACTGCTCTATATAGATTGCGCCACTTTGAAAAATACTCAACATTGAGAGCTATTGGTGCGACTTTATAGTTTACGCATACTCGCTTTCGAAGCTCGGTGGTATCTAATACCTCGCTATGCATATCGGAACTCGGCCACATGCTACTATGTAGAAATAAGAAATTAGGCCCTTTCAGCCACTGTTTGTCATTGATTTTTGTGGCTAGATCGGCTACGTTCAGCTTCATAGGAACCCAGCGCCAATGTTTGCTGTCGGAACTCTCTAGGATCTCTCCAACGCGATGCATTACGAATTGCTGAAAGCTGCGTGGGTCCATATTAAGCCATTGCAGTACGGTTTTGGAATCTGACCAATACGTGGTGTTTCGGTGTTCAAGCCCACGTATTTTAATTACCTTTTGCGTCAAGCGTACTCCCACTACGGCGGCTTGCAGTTCCAAACGAGGAATAGAGATTGGTTTTAATGGAACGACTTTACTTTTTGCCGCTATCAATGACACGTCGACGTCGTCTCCTTGGCGTACCCTCACATAGCAAACTGCAGCATAGGCATGTTCGCTGGCATCAACGAACGTATGAATGCCGACGTCGGTAGCGAATTTCAGATTACGTGAGTAGCATCTCGGAATTTCCACCGCTTCAATCAGTGGTAAAAGTTGCCTCCATTTTAACCAGTCTTCGTATAGTGTCTCGGGAAGTTCTTCATCCCACCCAATATTTGCTCGCCAGACTCGTTGGATCAATATTTTTAGCCCCACTGTATAGGGTGCTAACAGCCCCAAGGGATCGAATACCGACATCAGTACTTGGAGTACTTCCCTTTTAGTTGGAACTACGTCCTGTGTGAACAGATCTCGACGCAGTCGGGTGAACCTGAGAATAAATTTAAAAACGTCGGACTGTGGTTCCCAATACATACCTAGTATTTTTTCGGTATCTCCAAACTGGACTGATGTTTGCACGCCTGGGTTGCCGCCAAGTAGCTTTGCTAGAACAACTACTGAATTTGATGCCCAATTACGTATTTCGTATCCGCCGGATAGATGGACTTTACGGACTTGTTCCGCTACTTCCAAGGCTGCCTCGTCGTTGTCTGCCGTGTCAATGTAATCGTCGACATAATGCGCATTGTTGATGGCTTCATATGCGCGTGGATATATATTGCGATACTCCTCTGCATTTTTATTTCGGACATAATGGGCGATACAGGGCCCGCAACTTATGCCGAAAGTCACTGCACGCATAACGAATACCTTTGTTTGGTTGTTCGACTTATCGTACCACATGAACCGTTGGGCGTGCATGTCTTCATCGCGGATGTTGATTCTGTGAAACATCTCCGCGATGTCACCGCACACGGCCACCTGACCAACTCTGAATGCTAGAAGTACCTCGACAAGTGGTTTTAGTAAATCCGGCCCGGTTAGCAAAAAATCATTTAATGATTTGCCATGAGACTTTGCGGCAGCGTCCCACACAAGTCGCACCTTATTTGGTTTGTTGGGATTAAGAGCTATAAATATTGGTAAATACCAAGTGGGGTCAGGCTTAACTGCCATTTCGTTTTCTGATAGTTGCAGCGCGTATCCCTTTCGAATTAGATTGTCTATTTGATCGTTGATTTTATCATACATTTCTGGCTGTCGACTGATTTTGTTTTTTAGACATGTAAGACGGTTGAATGCGTTCGTGTAGCTTTCGGGTAGCGACTCGTTTTCGTTGCGCCACAAAAGGTCAATTTCAAAACGTCCATCTGTTTTTGTGCAAGTTCGACCTAGAATTTCCATAGCCTTCTTATCATCATTAGACTGCAGATTGTGTGGTTTTACTGCGTCTAGATTAAAACTATCTTTAACGACGTCGTTGAGCTCTTGCCACCCACAATCGCAGTGATGCATCGTCACGTAGCTCGCTGCATTCGAAGTGCCTTGAACGCACCATCCCAACAAACATTTTGACGCGATAGGTTCGCTTCGCTTGCCTTCGCGTATTTTACGCGGAACAGCAATTTTCCAATTATCGGTGCCGATGAGCAGCATCGGTCGAATGTCCGAATATGACGGCAGAGGAATACCTCTTAGGTGCGAATACTTAGATTGAAGCTCTTCTGCGTTCATGGATTGCTTGGGCAAAGCGATGTTTTCAATCGTATGCACGTCATTGAGCCAATACAGCTTACTACTATTTAGTGCGGAAATTTGAATCGGCGCTCGCACCGAATTATTTTCATTACGCGTAGTATTGCTGGTCCATTGCAAACATATCGGTGCTGGAACCCCTTTAACACCGAGCTCTCGGAACATCGACTCGTCTATAAGCGTTACGGAAGACCCTTCGTCCAAAAATGCAAACACTTCGACAGTCTTTCCAGCTGAATGTAGGTTTACTGGCATAATACGAAAGTATTGTGTACTATGCTTGCCGCGCTGATGCGTACTTACAACTGCTTGATCATTGGTCTTGTTTTCAGATTTTTGTGTACGATCGCTGTGAAGCAACGGGTGATGTTTTAACATACAGCCATTTACGCCGCACTTCTTTTTTGAAAAACAACTTTTGCGGTGACTTTTGGGACACCTATAACAAGCCTTATTGGCCTTCACCAAGTTCCACCTTTCTTTTTCCGATGCGTTTTGAAATTGTGTACAGTGCGCAGCGGAATGGTCCGATGCGCCACACGCAATACATTTCATGGTCTGCTTTGGTTGAGACTCGATAACGTTGCTTTGAACCTCTTTAGACTGAGTCTTTGATCCGCAGCTGTCGTTGCTACTGTGCGTATTTATTGAACCCGTTTTGTACATAAACGCTGGTGACACAACTATTGATGCCGCTTCGGCCATACGATACAACCAATCTCTGAATACCTTGATGGATGGTGAAACATTGTCGCGAGGATACATCGCCCAGTTGAGCTTGTGGTGATTTGGCAATTTGTCTACAAGTTCTTTTACCAGCATTGGGTTGTTTAGATGTGCTTCGAGTTTGCACGTCTCCATTGTCGCGCAGATGTTACGCACCGCGAGTGCAAATTCTATAAGTGACTCAAGTTTATCCTTCGGACCAGGAAGCTTTCGTAACTTGTCGATCATCCTCTCCAAGATATGTTCTGGCCTACCAAAAACATTTTTAATGTGTTTATGACATCCGGAACCATCGCCGGCAAGAGAAGTTTATCTTTCACCAAATCACGTGCCCGCCCTTTTAGACACCTTTGTAGCCGGAGCATGTTTTCGACATCTGAAAACCCAGCGACGGATGTGCTGTGGTCGAATGTACTTATAAACATCGGCCACTCTTCCGGGTCACCACTGAACGTTGGTAAGTCTTTGGGGATGGCTTGCCTTGCAGCTATTTGAGCACTGATGCATGTTGCATCGATGATAAAAAATTCGACGTTGATAAACCAGCGTTGTTCATCTGTGAAAGTATGTTATATTTTTGTTCTATAAATCGTTCCTCGGCGGCTCTTTGCTCTTCGAGCATGGCCAGCATGAGCCTTTGTTGATCACCAGGTTCGTTCATAGCATTGCGTGGTACTGCGGCTAATTTTAGTGAGCTAGTATCGCTCTGATTTTCGAGGTTGGCATTAACCGATGTGGTCGCTGGTGCTGGTGTAGCAGCCGATGTTGTTGTTATTGTTGTAGTTGCTGGCTGCACTGCGTTTGCAGAAGTGTGTGGTGCGTCTACATTAGGTGCCTGAGTACAGGATGCACAACTCCAGTCGCTATCTTTCACGCTAGCGTCTACTCCAGCACATTCGAAATGGAACCATAGTTCGCAGTTGTCGCACTGCACCCAATCCTCAGTACCACTAGCATCTGCCTTTTTTCCGCAGACATTGCAAATGCACATACATGCTTGATGATGAAGTATATTAAGTTGAGACTCCTGAAATACGAACACGCATTTACAAGCGTTAAGTCGCAAATGGATCGATTCGCAAACAAATGTACGCTTTTAAATGCGGATGCTGTTGATTTTAATGGATTTTATTCTTGCGAATGCCTTCGTCGTTGCTGCTTTTTCTATCAAAGTTTTGGCGGCACGTGCGTTTCCGAAGATTGGTCGGTATAGCTAATCCAAGTAATAATCTCCAATCGCAATTAAAATTTTTAAAGAATTGTTTACGGAGTAAGAGAAAGAATATTGTTTTCAAGCAAGCTAAATTTCACGTTATTATTTATTAATTGACAATATAATTAATAGGGCAGCAGGCTTTAAAAATTTTAATCTATCTTCCCTCTCTTCTCTCTTTTTATCAAGTGACGATGACAATTACCAACTCTTGCCCGAATATGACATTCGTTCAGAGTTGCCTGAGAGAAGATAGATTTTTAGGGTTTCCAAGCCTGCATTAAATAAGTACAAGGTTTAATATTACAAATGAGTTCAACTAATATCATGTTCACATTAAGTGTTAATTATGGCGGTAACAAGTAATAATAATCCGAAACCGAAAAATAAAAATTTGAACTCGTTCAAAAGATATTAACGTAAAACCGAAAAATGACCCGCGGGTCCCTCCGAAACCGGAGGTGGTATCCATAGTATTTTGCGCAGAACACCTTTCTGCGTTGGCGGCATTCGGCCGCGCTTATAAAAAATCACCCTGGGTTGGTCCAACACCGGTTTAGAGAAAAAAACTATATCCGCGCAAAACACTTATGCTCACAATTTTTGTGTGGGTACCCCAACATTACAACAACCACATGAAAATTGCCAACTTCAAGTGCAAATGTCTCCGGACAGAGATACAATTTTTATTTTCTGGCTTTGGATTATTGTTGTCGAGATTAATACGGGTCTTTTGACACCTCTTTGGATATTTTTGGACGCGTATTAGCAGTGTCATGCTGTCGTATAGAATTACCAAAGATTTTCACGAAACCCTGAAAAATGACCCCGGGAATGGGCTCCAAAGTATTTTGACTCAAAACACTTGTCTGCATTGGTGGCCTTCGACGTTTCCGGATACATTTACGTCTATTTTCTGGCTAGGTATGATAAACCCGACTATTTTCACAGGTATCTAATTGTAAAAGTGACATCACTGACACCGAATTTGTCATCATAACAAAAACTACAAACAAATGACAGCCGAATGACATTGTAAGGAAGAAAACGACGACAGCAACAACGTCAGCGTCAACGTCAACGATAGCAAATGTCAAATTTTGTTGAGGAATAGCGGCCGCAGCCACATCAGCAACTATCCGTAGTGTTAGCGTCGAGACAAATCCAATAAAATAAATACTTTTCTTCGGTACAAAAAGTTTAAATAATATATTTAATTGATAAACACAATGGCAATAAAACCAGGCATGGGACGTAAGTCCACCAGCAAAAACCCACCAATTTTTAGTCATGAATTCGTGATACAAAACCATGCAGACATAATATCCTGCGTGGCAATGGTATTCGTTGTGGCATTAATGGACGAATCCACATCACCTTTTGCCAGTGCCTTCATCTCACTACATCACAATGTTACGGGTGAAGAACCAAGTCGCGCAAATCCACATGGTAAACCATTTACATATGTGGCAGGAATCAAGGATTATTGTGCTATATTCTTTTATACATTAACATGCATTGTAATGCACGCAATCATCCAGGAATATATTTTGGATAAAATATCAAAAAGGCTTCACCTTTCCAAATTTAAATTATCCTTATTCAATGAATCTGGACAGCTAATCGCATTTTATGTATTTTCATTCTTTATGGGCGCCAACATTATATTGCGGGAAGCTTATTTGAGTAAGTTTTCGTTGTTGTGGGAACAATTTCCAAATCATCCAATGTCATTTCTGCACAAGCTGTTCTTCATAATACAAATGGCTTACTATTTACATATGCTTCCCGAGTTATACTTCCAGAAGGTCAAAAAGGAAGAACAACAAAATAAAATTATACATTCCATATTCGGGTTTTCTGTTATTTGCTTAGCGTATACATTCAGTTTCCAACGTATAGCATTGGTATTATTGACACTACACTATTTGGGTGAAATGGTCGCAGTTGTATTCCAATTGATTGGTGTCTTCGATCGTGATGAGAAATTAGCTAGCGTACGTTTTGTTAATAACATTACATTTGTATTTGTACGTTTTGCAACAATGGTAATTGGTGTGTTAACATTGTATTATGGCGTGGCTGGTGAGAATGCATTACGCGCTTACGTGGCACTTTTTGGTCTTATGGTGTTGCAAGGATACCTTATATATTCATTTATCACTGAGGAGTTGAGAGTAACACGGGAAGCTAAACGTGAAGCCAAATTGCTGCAGCAACAACAAGCGAAAAAATCTAAAGCGGCTAAAGAGAAGGCGAAAAAAGCGGCAAAGAAGGAAAGTGATTTACCCGAAGCCGATCAGAGTCCAAGTCCTGCTAAATCAAGAGTTAAGTAAGAGTGCTGGTATATGAGGTGTATGGCATACTAAACCATATACAAATATACGCGTCCAACAATAATATCATACAAGAAGGCATAAGCTGATTAAATTTAATCTATCGTGAATTTAAGTGAGCAAAATTTCCATAATTGGCGCGCTCATTAAGTTTTGAATGGAAACCTGTACGCTCCTTAATGCAAGTCCATAAAGGTATACCGTACACAACAGTTACACATTAAAGCCCTGGAGTTATATTTATTTGGATAAAAAGGGATGTACGTTTGCATTTACATGTATTATTCATAAAAAATTCAATTTATAAAACAAAAAAATCAAAAGCTTCTTGAAGCCACCGCCGCTGTTGCGCTTCCACATCGAAGGCATTTTTATTAAGATTATAATATATTTTTAAAATAGGTATAAGGGTCATTCGTTCTCAAATTGATTTTTGAAAATAACAATAGCTAACAAAAACTCGCCATCGTGGCTGAAACTTCAACAAAATTGTCCATCTTTGCAGGCCTGTTGTTAAAACAAAATACAGTAGAGAGAAATAAATTTTAATCAGATAAGTTGTGAAGCATAGCGAATAAAAACAAACTTTTTCATTTAAATTAGAGAAAGTACAAGTAAATCAACGGATATATTTTTTTAAATTTAAATTGGTGAGAGGCGCTCTTAAAATTACGAAAATTCGTATATTCAAATGTACTTTGAAAAAGATATGTGGAGACTACGTATTTTAAGTGAATTTGATTTTAATAGACATTTATCAAACTGTTATTATTTTTAAAATAAATGTAATCAAAATTGCAAATTTAAATCTTTAAAAAAAGTTGTTCTTGGAAATTTGCATTAACAACTTTTTTATATTTTCTAACCTTTTAAAATATAATTTCTAGAACTCCTTCTTAGGAAATTATTTGTAGATGCGAATATAGTTTTGTAAATTTGTTTTAAGATTGAATGACCCATAAATGAAGAGTAACTATTTCTCGCTATGTTTTGTACTTTTTCTTGTTAAGTATTAATTTCTACAATAAAAAATTAAAATCAAAAGGGAAAACAAAAATCGAAAACAATAAATTTATAAGAAAGGAAAATTGTTATTAGTGCAATGCAGTAAAAACTGTACCATTTTATTGATTTTTTTAAATTTAAGAATTTCGTAACTGGATATTTTTCTAATAGAACATGTAAAACATAACTAGAATGATATACACATGTAAAAATAAATGTTTAAGAATGAAAACAAAATAAGATGCTAAAAAATAAAAGCAAACATTAGAAACAAAATTTACAAATAAAAAATAATAAAAAAATTCTACCCCTAAATTCAGAAAAAATAAAATAGGTATATCAAAATTTGATATATTTCATGAACTCTACATTTTTGTTCCGCCTCTTCTAAGCATCCTTATACATACATCAGCGAAAACAAAATAGCAGCAGCCTTTTAAAAGAGTTTAGTATTTTTGTTCCTTCATTTCAAAAACGTTTTCGGAAAAATTGAAAATTAAAGAAGTTTAAAAAATCTTCATACAAATTTTCAAATAAAATATTATTATAGCTAAAAATAAGGGATTCAAGGGGTTGGTAAACGCAATACAAAGCTACATATATAGCTTCAAAGCTTCCGCAACCCAATTGTGAACCTCACATACGCGAGGGGAATCCTGTTACAAATATGAATGTATCATACACATGTTTAGGATGCGAGGCTTTTGCGACCCTAAGTTTCTCATGGCACTAGGGGGTGGGGAGGCGGTTTGGCATAGAAGATATAATATGGTCATATTAATCGTCCCCGGGATGGTCAGTTTATGTTGCTTTGTTACCGGTTTATTGTGCTTTGTTACCGGAACGTACAAGATCTATATCCGGCAAAGGTCCAGCAACAATGATAACACTCACCAAAACCTTCAGTGAGTGTCTTTATCGTTAATACAACAACAACAACAGTCTGAATTAATTCTACAAAAAAATAGAATCTAAGTATGTTAAAAAAAATATTTTCCAACAGTCTATTCTAAACAAAACCTTTTTTATTTTTAATGAATTTTGTGGTGACTAAAAAAAATTGATAATACACTTCGTTTAACTAAAGACGATTGAGACTGAGATAAAAGCTCAACTTGCTAATTCCATTAAGATGCAAACGCTATACCATGATATAAATATGCAGCTATTAAAATTCTTACATAACAAAAATGCTTACATACAAGCAGAACAAAAAATAAAATTAAAACAAATAGTAAATCACAAATAGAGTAAAAAGTAACAAATTCTTCAACTTACTGGCATAGTATAAAAGGCGAAAACAATACATAAAAATAATAAATTAGCACATTAAGAGATATGTAAACTTGCTTCGATATTTTTGCATTACTTATGCACAAAAATAAAATAACAAATATAAGATTTAATAAAATATGAAGAAAACAAAATTTTAAATTATGGCCAAGTAAATCTTTATACTTGAAAAAAATATTCCATATAAGAATTTACTTATTTTTCTATTTACTTTTCTGTTAAAATTTACATTGAAAAATAAAATTAAAAATAATTACACAAATACAACAAAGATCATACCGGGTTTTTATTTCCATAACAATCGGCTTTGCCTACTCTTTTGACTCAGGTTTTACAAGTCTAAGGTAATTTTTACCTATAGTATATACTCGCATGGAAAAAGTGAACATAACACGCTATGTCTGAACCAACTTTAACTACGAGGCTAATTGTTTTTGTTTATTTGAATTGGTATATGAGTACCAAGTAATCGTGACATGGTTTTATGAGCTGCTCATTATCGAGAACGAATAACTATCTTCGACTCATCGGTTTGTAATCGGCTTTGTTATTGTCGAGTCATCGGCTTCTTATTGGTTTCTTATCGGCTTGTCATAGAAGGGTTATACATTTGTCATCGATTTTATATTAAAATTGTAAAGGTATCTGCCTAGTTAAAGGTCGATGAGCCGTCGTTAATAAATCAATAACTTGCCGATAAGAAAATAGTAACACTAACATAATAAATCGATAACAAATCGATACGTTTTTAGTAACGAAATCGACAACACTTTCATAACACGCCGATAAAAAAATGGTAACACTGCGATAACAAATCTTTAAGTTTCCTAAAACAAATTGATATATTTTTTGCAATTATAGATAGCTTTTCTGTAAGTAATCGATAACTTTTTTGATAACAAGAAGTTGGTAAAAATTCGATAGCACGATGATAAGGTATCGATCATTTTTCGATGATAAATCCAAAACTTTTCTTAACCAACGGATGACTCGTCGATTTAATGTAATTTAACAAAGTTTAATTTTATTTCTTTTATTATTTTATTTTATTTATTTCATATTTTTACTTTATTTTATATTAGTTAATTTTGTTTTATATTAAATTATTTTACTTCATTTAATTAAATTTTATATTGTTTTATTTTTAAAATTTTATTTTATACTATTGTGACGAATATTAGCATCATTAAGCTGTTAGTAAATAATCACACAACAACAAAAACATGAAGCAGCCACTATTATGTACATGTACACATTAAAGCTGGCAACACTTATGTAGAAGGCGACGAAGAGCTATCTCACACACACAAATGTGGTTATCAGAAGTAGTTACTCATAGATACACACGCATATGGCCATACATGAATGGATTTGCGACTCTTTGTTTCGAGAGA